>NC_142009.1:180657103-182119603 GCF_049901735.1 Notechis scutatus
GAACCTGAGCAAGATAACAGAGTAAGTTTTGGACTACAATTTCAACATATGCCTGAGCCCAGGGGTGGGTTTCTACTAGTTCGCACCTATTCACTAGAACCAGTTGTTAACATTCTAAGCAGTTTGGAGAACTGGTTGTTAGAAGAAATTACTGGCCTAATCCTGTAAGGAAGGCAGGAAGGAAACATTCTGGTGTTGCTTACAGAAACTGCCTCTCCAATAATCCTAACTACATTCTTGGCAGGACTAGACTTTGCTTGTGTGGAGTGACCATTCAAAGTTACAATGGCACTAAAAAAAGTGACTTATAACCATTTGTCACACTTATGACTATTGCAGCATCCCCACAGTCATGAGAGGCCGGGCGAGGAGATGCGTGCCTCGATGTGAGTGATATTGAGTTGGCCACGCCCAGCCAGTCACATTACCACCAAGCCACACCCACCAACTAAGCCACGCCCACCAACTAAGCCATACCCACAGAACCAGTTAAAAAAATTGAATCCCACCCCTGCCTGAGCCAGTTCTTGTTTCAGAAAACAGGCTCATCAGCTTGTGAGATTTTGCTAGCAGTCATTTGCAGCTTTGGACTTCTATCCATGGGAGATCATAATTCCCTCTTTTATAATTTTATTCTCTTGATAAAAAAAATCCCCATGTTTTTTAGCTGTGTGTGTTTTTGGAACTTGTATTTTGTTTGCCTTTTGGCAATGAATAACAAAACACATATGACTTGGATCACTACATAAAACCTCTCTTTGGCTTGCATTCACTTACTTGGAAGATAGTTTGATAAAACATCTGTGGTCAGGGAAATTGTCTTGAATATAATTTTTAATCAGAGGAAATTTAACCTTTCAGTAACTGGAATTAGAACAGCTTTGTGCTACAATCTTTTAAAAGAAGGATGCACAATCTATAGATTGTAGCCCCCATTAAGAACTAATACTTATTTTGCACCTTAACTCCTCCAAACCACTTCCAATGCAAACAGAATAGGCCAATTGCATCATGTTACTGGACATTTCTGTCATTCCCAACCTCCCAAAAAAATTGGCAGAAAAAATATCCATTCTACTTTAAAAGTTAGGATGCCTTCAGTTTGAATCCAGCTCTTGAGGTCTACATGACTATAAACCTATACTTCACCTGGCGATACCATGGAAATGCTCTGCCATTTTGGTCTTCAAAGATGCTGGTCAACTTCATAGTCTAGCTTCCTGGTGGTCTCCTATCCAAGATCTACCACATCCAGGCCTATTTTGTAGCCAAATCAGCTCATGTTTAGAAGCTGAAAATATTGATATTCCAGCATTGCATAGTGGCAATGAAATTTTAAAAATGTGTCCCCCGCAGTTTTGCTTCTTAGCCAGAAGTAGAGTTTGAGTCAATTGATATTTTTCAGTTTAAGTGAGGGGTAAAAAATGTGGTAATTAAAAAGAGTTGATGAAGGAGCACATGTGCCATTTTGAATTTCTCAGAGGAAAAACAGATTAGAATAAACATTCCTATAAATACTGTTTAACAATAGTAATAGTAACAATAATAATAACCCAGTCTAAACATCTGGCTGACAGTGAGACCTACCATGAAAATGATAGCAGTATTTTTAGCATTTGGTGACCAGGGAACAGAAATCCCCTACCTCCACAAAAAAAAATGAACAACTTTTTTTTTACTTGTAATGTAAATAGACTTGAGTTTTGCATTAACTTGTTAACCAGTCATAGCCTCAAGTCCTGACATAGAGACTAGATAACTTCTTAACTGAAGTGGCTCCAATGCAGTGGTCCAAAAAAGTAAAAGCTCTTTCCAAAGCTTCAGAATTGTCATGGAGGTTTGCAAACATTCTCTTCTTTCTGCTGAATCCAATTGCAAATGTTTTAATTTCCTTTTATGTACTGTACGTATCAGATGGAAAAGAGGGATAAAGGAGAAGATGGGATGAAATTCTGTCACCAGTTTCCAACTGAGCCTTTCTGTTTTTGCTTCCAGTAACAGAAAGTTTGTTGATGGAACATAACAAAGTTCATAGCTAGAACTTTGGAACTGTTAGTTGATTGTTCAAGTTCATTTTTCCCCTAATCCTCTGATCCTGCTCATTACTTTTTAATCATAGTCCAAGTTTTTTCCTAAAATTCAGTCCTCTTTGCACTCTGTTTCTCTCCCTTTAGTGTCCAGTTATTTGTGAATTACTAAATATTTGGTAGACTTCTTTAGCTATTGCTATCTTCTAGTTGGCTTTAGTGGCATCTGATTTTATGTTAGTGTTACTCATCAATCTATTTGCACATATGAGTTTATGAAGTCTCTATGAAGTTGGGTGCATTTGCAGAAGCCAGAGGTAGGGAGCTCTTCTACTTTGGGACCATATTTTATTTTACAATCACATGGGCTTCTAAGAGCTACAAGGAATATAAGTGTATCAAGTATAGGACCAAAGTATGAAGATATTTTTTTCCCACGGGGAAAAATGTTTTTAAAAATGTGAAATGGGTCTGTTAAACCCTACATAGGCTGCGAAGTATCCAGCCTATGTCACCCGGATGAAGCAGTACTTCATGGTGGTATCCAATAGTACATCTTCAATATATGTGAAAGTATGCACTAAATAAATGTTTCCAATGTTTGAATCTATATCACTTCTGTTGTTGATGAGAAGAACTTGTGTACTTAATCTGAGCAGAAGCTGTTAACAATTCAGTCTTGATATGGCTTAATACAGGGCCAAGCAACTTGCATGGAACTCCATTTTGATTGCTTTCAAGATTGTATTGCTAAAATGTGCCAGCAAGTTGAGTACTTTTTTGCATTGAAGGAAAGGATGATATCTCGTTTCCTTCCTCATTACTTTCCTCATTAGAAGATGTCAGCAGTTATTTAGTGTGTGTGTGTGTGTGTGTGTGTGTGTGTGTAGGATTATTAGCATAAACTTGTAATTTTGTTATGATTTGCTGGGCTTCTCAATTTTTTTTAGATCAGTTAGAACTTAATGCAATTTTTAAATTTATCATTTGAGCTGTTCTGCTAATAGTTGCTAATGATTACATGATTGAAACATCGATTTAGTTTAGTACTGACATATAATTTCAAATTGATAGAAAGGATTCCAACATGCAGATTTATTTAAATGTGTTTTGGAAATGTTTTAAACTAATTGTACAATATTTTTAAGTATCATTTAAAAACCTCTTTTCAGTCTTTTTTGTTCCTTGTTTTCCTTTGTAGCTGCGAATGAATGAATTGATGCAAAAATAATTAATGAAGAAGGAAAACTAGAAGAAAGGAAGAAGGAAGCGATGGAAGACACCAGAAGAACAAGTCCTGGCCTCTTGTTGATTTTGATTGAAGGATAATAGTTAAATGTGACAGACTAACTTGGGTAAGCATTGAAGAATGACCACAGATTGAGAGATAGAAGCACATGTGCCATATATATTGCATAATGACATTGGTGCCAGTGGTTAAGGCACAAAGCTAGAAACTGGGAGACCATGAGATCTAGTCCTATCTTACGCACAAAGGCAGATGGATAACCTTGGGCCAGTCCATCTCTCTTGGTCCTAGAAAGATGACAACAGCAAACCATTTCCAAACTCAGTTGCCTTTATTTGATCAGACAGTCACCAGAAGTCAATGCTGACTCAAAAGCATACAGGTACACAAAAAGCAATCTGCTCTTTGGTGAAAAAGCAATTTAACACCAGCAAAGAAAATCAACAGTTGGCCTGAGCTCTTTCTTTCCTGCAGTTTTTGTTCCCTTTTACAAAATACATTTAATCTGGAAACCAAAACTATGACTGAAAGAGGACTTGTGGAAATATGTTACTATCATATACCAATCCATTATCCTCCACTTAGAGACAAACAACCTACTCTCTAATAAACAATTTGGTTTCAGAAAAAAACTATCCTGTAATTTGCAACTCTTACACTGCAAAAACATATGGATTACACAACTCGATCAGGGCAAAACAATAGACACAATCTACATAGACTTCTGTAAAGCCTTTGATTCAGTGGTACATGACAAACTACTCCTAAAACTAAAATCTTATGGTATCTCTGGACACCTGCATAACTGGATAGAAGCATTCCTGGCAAACAGACAACAAATGGTCAAAATTGGGAGTGTCCTATCAAATTCTGTACCTGTCAATAGTGGTGTCCCCCAAGGCAGTGTTCTAGGACAAACTCTTCATACTCTACATAAATGACCTCTGTGATCACATTAAGAGCAACTGCGTTCTCTTCGCTGATGATGTAAAGCTATTCAATACCACAGACACTATTGCTACCCTTGAAAAAGATCTTGACTATCTATCAGGATGGTCAAACAAATGACAACTTCAAATCTCAACAAATAAATGCTCTGGGGACTTCCGGTTTGCAAGGTTTTGGCAGCGGCAGGGATTTGCGATACTGCGCGATCCCTGCTCTGTTCGCCGCCAAGGTTCCCCCGATCCGTTTGGATCTGGGGGATATAGCTGCCCCGTAGAGGCAGCTGAAGACAGGGGGATCCGGACAGGGGCTTGGGGGTGTCGCAGACCCCCTCCCCAGCCAGCAGAACCCCCTTTTCCCAAGGCGGAGGAGCGGCGGTCAGCAATGGCCGCCACGAAGAAACCTGCAGCTGGACAAGCTGGTGCAGGAGGGAGAAAGTTGGAAGAATTATGAAAGTGGCTTTCGACCGGGACAAGGCAAGAGAAAGTGCCCTGGAATTTTGAAGGCTGCTAAGGATACATTGTTTCCAGAGAGAGTTACAAGCGGCGAATATCCTAAAAGGGAAAGTTTTTTGTTTTTTTTCCGTTTCACTCTCCTTCCTAACATGACAGCGGATGGAATCATAACAGAAATCCGAAAACCTGCATTGGAGGTAATTGAATGCTGAAGAGATAAGGATTTCTGAACATTTAAAGGAAAAAAAATCTTTTTGGCTGTGAGTGGGAAGGGAGAGGAAAAAAAAATTGGAGCAAAATTTGAAAATAAGGAGCAGATTGCCTAGAATTCTAAAGAGTTACTAAACATCAATAAGACTTCTAAAAGATATATTTTAAAGGGAACTTTGTGACTAAACTTTAACCCCAGAAAGAGAAAGTGAAGAAGGATAAAGTATTTAAAAGAAACAGCTTGTTTGGATTGTTTGGTGATTTTGGAACTTCTGAGAATTATTTCTGATTAAAAGCACTTGGGTGGTTGTTTGGAAAAACTTTTTCTCTACACAATGGCATCACTTGTGGATGGATTGAAACTTGTATACCAAAAATATGAAAAAGAAAAGCAAGAAGGGAAGGATGTCCTTGGCACTCTTTTTCAATTTTTAGAAATGGCGGTTTGTACTTATGTAAAGCTGAATGAGCAACAGGATGATTGGGACAAAGAAGAAGCCATCTTTGATGAACAAGTGACTTTGGTCGGGGAAGGAAAAAAGAAAGAGAAAAAGGAGAAGAAGACTTTAAGACCTGGAAAAACAATCCAAAAAGAGAAGAATAAGGTGAAAAGGGGATATTATGTTAAGAAACAACAGAAAGGAGGAAAGCAGAATAAAAGGGAGGTGGAGAGACAAGGGGGTAAAGAGGACAAGGAGAAGAAGAAGCAAGGGAGAAAGGAAGGGATGAGAAGCCTTAATGGTGGGGAGCAAGATGCAAAGAAGCAAAAGTTTTTTAGAGATAATGGATAAATTTTATTGAAAAAGGGATTCTAGAAAGGTACATAAGATTGTATTTTTACATTTGTACTTAGAAATAACCATAGAAAATTGGAAATAATATGCAATTTAAAATGTGATAAAATATTTAGTATAATTTAGTGAATTTTTTGTTAAGAAAAGGGGAGTACTTCAATGAAACAATGATTTAATGATATGTGATGTGGGGGGGTGGGGAAATAATTTTGGAAAGCATAAGTGTTCCCACAAAGGCATGATATTTAACTGAAATGGGTAAAATGTTTAAGATATAAAGGATTGTTAATATTAATGATTAGACTATGTTATCCTAGTGAAACTTTTTGTGAAATGAGAGATTTAAAGTAGGAGAAGGGGGAACATCGTAATGAAACAATGATCTATAATATGTGATGTGGGGGGGGGAATAACTATGGAAAATAGGTGCTCCCATAAAAGTATGTGATTTAACTGAAAAGTAATGTGCTAAATGTTTAAGATATAAATGAATATCAATATTAATGAATAGATTTGTATTGGTTTTGATAATACTGTATAATTTTAGAACGTACCAGACAGAATCCCAATGTAAGCTATGTATTCTATATTAAGTATTATAAATATAGGGGAAAGAGATAAAGGCATCATACTCCAATTAGTGTACAGGAGAAGTTTTCTTCAAAGAAGAAAGATAAATGGATAGCTGGAAATAGAACAGACAAAGAATAATAAATATTATGATTCGAATTGAGAGGAGATAAATAAAATAAAATTGAGAAAATTTAAAAGAGAGGAGAAGTTATATAGAAAATTGAAAATGCTAATAAGATATGGAATGGTATGTAAAATGAATATGAATTTGAATTTGTGTCTGTATCAAGAGTTTTAACCCAGGACTAAGCAACTTTCAGAAAAGAGATTTTTTATGCCTTTATGTTTTGTGTTTCTGTGTATTTATGTTTTGTATGTCTTTAAAAATTAATAAAATTTGTTCAAAAAAAACAAAAAACAAATAAATGCTCTGTCTTACATATTGGCAAAAAAAATCAGAAAATAAAATACAGGCTGAATAGTCAAGACCTTGTTGATGATCCAAGCTCTGTAAAGGACCTTGGAATACCCATCTCTAATGTTCTAAGTGCTAGAGCCCACTGTAACTACACAGCCAAAAAGGCATTAAGAGTTGTTAACCTAATCCTATGTAGCTTTTTCTCTGGTAATATAACTAATCACTAATTTACTACAGCATACAAAACGTTTGCTAGACCAATACTCAAATACAGCTCATCAGTCTGGAACCCACATTATGTATCTGATATTAACACAGTTGAGAAAGTCCAGAAATATTTCACAAGAAGAGTTCTCCACTCTTCTACTCGTTGTAGAATACCTTATGCCACCAGACTTGAAATTTTAGACCTAGACAACCTAGAACTACGCCGCCTTAGGTTCGATCTAAGTATAGTAGTATATAAAATTATACATTGCAATGTCTTACCTATCAATGAATACTTCAGTTTCAACCAAAACAATACAAGAGCACTAAATAGATACAAACTAAAGATAAACTGCACCAAACTTGATTGCAGGAAATACGACTTCAGCAACAGAGTGGTCAATGTCTGGAATACTCTACCTGACTCTGTGGTTTCTTCCCCAAACCCCAAAAACTTTAACCTTAGACTGTCTACTATTGACCTCACCCACTTTCCTAAGAGGTCTGTAGGGGGCGTGCATAAGTGCACCAACATGCCTACCATCCCTGTCCTATTGTTTCTTTTATTTTTCTTATATGTACCCATTTCATGTATTCATAACTATGTATATACTTATACCTATTATCTTGTAAGCGATTGACAAATCAAATAAATAAATAAATAAATATTGCAGATTTAAATAGGATGTGGTGGAATAGGTTCCAGCTGAAAGTATTACTTAATTTCCTGATCCTAAGTGGTCTTTCCATTTTGTCTGCAACCAAGCACTTTAGAGGAGGGCAAATTTTCTGAGAAACATAACCAGTATGGGGTTAGCCAATGATGTAAAATGAGCAAACCAGTCTGAATGAGAATTGATTTTCCAAAATACAGTTTCAGCAATTAAAACTTTCAGATTACATAAAATAAAATAAAAAATAGGCAACTTTACATAAGTGGATTTTTTTTTTTTACTTATGCAAGCTACAAAATAATGAAAACAATCTTTCTGTTTAACAAAAACTGAAACAAATAGGGATTAGCAATGCATGATAAATCAACTTCATTTCTTCCAATTTTAAGATCTATCCAATCTGTTAAATTTCCAGTCCAATTTAAAATCCAAGAAGTACATTTCCGGTGCATTTAATAAAGTCTAAATGTGATTCAAATGTTTTCATCTCTCATTATCTTGTTTTTAGAAGAAAGAAAACACACACACACATTACGCAGTTGTATGCACACATAAGCACACATGTACACACACATAATCTCTCATTATCTTCTATTGTAATAATAGGAACTTGATTTATAATGTTGTAGCTGCCCCTAGGTGAACTCACCCATCTCACCAGAATAGGAAGAATATTTTATTATATGATGTAAAAATAGTGGGAAAATATAAAGATCATTTTTTGATTCTAGTGCATAAAAATGTTCAAATGAAAGGCATGAAATAAAACTATAAACATTATACATTTTTACAGCATATTTCATGCAAATAAATAGCATGAATGGAGAAGATAAAATACTTTGTACGGAGAAGTCTCTCTATCAAAACAAGCATCATGCTTATCAATGGTTATATGGAATGTTTAAACATTTTTTCATTGTTATAAAACAAAAATATAAGTTTCACTCATATAGCAACAATGCATTTAAACTGACAGGAACATAGCCCAATTTTAAAAAAGAATAGCTTTCCCCTCACAGCTCTATGTTTTTGATTTTTTTCCCCAAGGAGCATTAACACCATATGTTTTGTCCTTGTAGAAATTGCAGACCTGATCAAACATTATGGTCTTTTGCATTTATAAAATTTACATTTGTAGTCTGTAACAGCCCTATGCTGTTGAAATTGAGTAGTTTACATGTTTACATACTTTTTTAATTATGGCTTTCTATCATGTTATGTCACATAGTCCTTTGTATTACATAACAGTTGATGACATCTGATTCAGTGATCCATAATAAAGCTGATTTTTGAATTGAAACATTATAGTATCAGTTCATCCTAGAATCAAACTGAGAACTTTTGAATGGACCACAGTGTAATAAAGTTGTTATAGATACTGAATCTGGATCAGAACCAAACCTTATAGCCAATACAGAACCATGGTGTGAATGTATATTAGTGTATCATGATAACCTCATATTACATCAGAAGATTCCAAGACTTATTCTGATAAGTATAGCTCCATGTTGGCTCTTCTTAAAGTTTATACATATGTAAAAAGCTTAGCTCACATTTCTTGGAGAACTTGTAGAAAATGTTAAAAGGAAAATTGATGAGAAAGATTAAAATTCCTTTTTTTGTAAGGGATTAAAAGCCACTCAGTTTGGAATATGCCCAGTATCTAGAAATTTATATCAAGTATGAATCAGAAACTTCTGCCAAATGCAAAAGGGTTGTAAAATAAATTTGAGATATATCCCTTTTTGTCCTTCAGATAGACATCCCAAAACACACCTTATTATAAGTATTAAAGAAAAATTAGGCTCATGCACACCTTATAACCATACAAGTTGTATTATTGATTTGAGCCTGATTGAAATTCCTTAACTCTCAGCTGTCCAACTCATGAGTAGATCCCCAAAACCTCAGGTCCCAAAGTCTACTGCTGAGGAGCAGCTGTTCAGAATACAAATGGTTAGGCTAATGATCTCTCCTTTATCCAGAAAGACAACACCACTCAAAAACTACCTTTTTGCCACATATTTCTACCTGAATGCCATCTTTCAGAGATGTCTACCACAGATCCTTTTCTGGAAACCTATTTCTACTTTATTTTAAGACCATCAACTGGACCATTATTTACTGTTTCAGAATGAAAACTGACTTTTTATTATAAATATTTATTCTTTTGATATAGCTGCAGGTATTATTTTCTAATTTATTGATTGATGTTTATGCACCATTAAGTTGGTATCAACTCTTGTTGACCAGATAGTTTTTCTCTGGGAGGATCTGCTCTTAAATTGGTCTTTCGGGTCTTCTAAAGATGCTCCCATTACACTGTAACCGAATCTGTCCAACTTATTGCTGGCAGCCCTTCATTCTTTTTAAGCTTTCACTTCAGCCTTTGAATGTTAAGACATACATATTGACAGAATTACAATCTGGAAAGTACTTTGTCTTCCTGTATCTTTACTTCATATGCATCTTATTGCAAGGAGCAGAGCTGATTTATAGAGTTGAATAAATTATTTGATAAAATATTCTTTCCAAAAATGAAAAATGAGGGACAGAAAAGGATCAGTTTTGCATCAGTTGGTCTAAGAAAGAGTAAGATTCAGAAGAAGCCCATCTCTACTATTAAACTAGTTTCTAGGGCTGTGAGTTCATGAGGAGTTGTGAGAGTGCATGATAGATGCTTCCTCAAAATTGCTGCACCAGAAATGTCTGGACACAAAACACCTAATATAAGAAGGTAACAAAAATATGTGAAATTACCCCTTACTGTTTGTTTTAGTCCTATCCATATGGTCTCTGCCACTTCCAGTTTATTGTTATCCTCTTCTGGGCAGGTGGCCACTTTCAAAATAATAAAAAACTAACCTGTAATCTGCAACTCTTACACTGCAAAAACATATGGACGACACAACTCGACCAGGGCAAAGCAATAGACGCAATCTACATAGACTTCTGTAAAGCCTTTGATTCAGTGGTACACGACAAACTACTCCTAAAAATAAAATCCTATGGTATCTCTGGACAACTGAATAACTGGATAGAAGCATTCCTGTCAAACAGACAACAAATGGTCAAAATTGGGAGCATCCTATCAAATTCTGTACCTGTCAATAGTGGTGTCCCCCAAGGCAGTGTTCTAGGACCAACTCTCTTCATACTCTACATAAATGACCTCTGTGATCATATTAAGAGCAATTGCATTCTCTTCGCTGATGATGTAAAGCTGTTCAATACCACAGACAATACTGCTACCCTACAAAAAGATCTTGACTATGTATCAGAATGGTCAAACAAATGGCAACTTCAAATCTCAACAAATAAATGCTCTGTCTTACATATTGGCAAAAAAAATCAGAAAATAAAATACAAGCTGAATAGTCAAGATCTTGTTGATGACCCAAGCTCTGTAAAGGACCTTGGAATACTCACCTCTAATGATCTAAGTGCTAGAGCCCACTGCAACTACATAGCCAAAAAGGCATTAAGAGTTGTTAACCTAATCCTACGTAGCTTTTTCTCTGGTAATATCACACTACTAACCAGAGCATACAAAACATTTGCTAGACCAATACTCGAATACAGTTCACCAGTCTGGAACCCACATTACGTATCTGATATTAGCACAATTGAGAAAGTCCAGAAATATTTCACAAGAAGAGTTCTCCACTCCTCTACTCGTTGTAGAATACCTTATGCCACCAGACTTGAAATTCTAGAACTAGAAAACCTTGAATTACGCCGTCTTCGGTCTGACTTAAGCATGGTATATAAAATCATACATTGCAATGTCCTACCTGTCAATGAATACTTCAGCTTCAACCATAACAACACAAGAGCACACAATAGATACAAACTCAAAGTTAACTGCACCAAACTTGATTGCAGGAAATACGACTTCAGCAATAGAGTGGTCAATGTCTGGAATACTCTACCCGACTCTGTAGTTTCTTCCCCAAACCCCAAAAACTTTAACCTTAGACTGTCTACTATTGACCTCACCCCTTTCCTAAGAGGTCTGTAGGGGGCGTGCATAAGTGCACCAACGTGCCTACCGTCCCTGTCCTATTGTTTCTCTTATTCTTTTATTTTTCTTATATGTACCCATTTCATGTATTCACAACTATGTATACACTTATACTTATTATCTTGTAAACAATTGGCAAATCAAATAAATAAATAAAATAAAATAAAAATAAATATTCTAATAGACCCCATGTGTCCTAGGTAAATGCCAGAGCCATTTGGGACAATATAGACAATGTTTGAGGTTGAGGTTTTCCTTTGTGACCTGTCACCAGAATTCATCTAATTTTTCTATTTTAATTTAAAACCATTTAACAAAATAAAGTCAGGGAGATATTAAACTTGACAGATACCATATGACCTCCCTGCTTCAGAAGTCTGTGATGACCCAGGGCATGGCACAAAGGGAACACAGCCAGAGAACCAGTATGAGTCCCTTTATTGGCATCAACTTTGCCCCCAGTGTCCCATTTACTTTCCGGCCTGGAGAAAAGCTCTCCCACAAACCTGCAGCAGCCTCTAGCTGCAGATACTCCAGTCCAAATGCTGTAAGCAGAATGATGCAATCAATCACTCCAGCAGGGCAAGATAACAAGTCCCAGAAGCAAAGAATCATGGCAATAATTCCAGCAAGACAAGATAAGCACACAGAAGCTTGGCAATAATTCAAACAATCAGGAGGAATGCCAGGAATGCAGGTCACAACTCTCAACACTAGACGAATTCAGTATTTGTTCCCGACAAATGCTCCTCCCAACTGCCTCTCCTTTAAACTCCATCCCCAGGTGTGCCTTGTGAAAGGAATTGGGACCCTTTCCTTCCTCATAAATAATGCAGCCCATGTTGCTCTCTTCTGTGTTCTTCCTTGCATGCCCTAGGATGAGGAGGGGGTGGGCCTTGGTCTTCATCTGAACCTCCTCTCCCTTGTTCTACCTCTCCCCTGCTCTGTCCAGCCTGACTTTGCTCTTCCCCAGTTTCCTCCACAGCCAATGGAGCCACTCTCCTGCTCTCTATCAGCTGTTGGTCTTCCATCTCAGATTCAGACTTCAAAGGGGGCATGACAAAGTCATTGATACTTACTTCCTATACTCCTTATCTTGTCCTTCCATTTATTTTCTCCCTCAAAAGGGAAGGGTACATATGGATTCATGTTGATGAATGAATAAAAAGGAAAATAGCAGAAGGACTTAAGTAAAGAGAAAAGTGTGAGAGACTTGGCGTCATCACCTTCTGGTTTAATGTTGACCTTAAAGGCACATTGAGGTTTTTTGAGTTTGATATGTATCCATATTTCTCTATAATAAAAGACTTGGAAGACTGTCACATAAATAAATATGATGGTAATCACTTCCAGGGACGCAGCATGCTGCCTTGAAAAGTCAATTTCCCCAAAGCCTCTATAACCCACAGCTATTTTGAAGTCCATTTAATATTCAACTCCACCTAGAAAATACTATTGCCAAGGCACCCTTCTGAGGCTAGAAAAGCTATTCAGTACAGTTCAGGAAATCCAGGTGGTGTTGGTATTAATGAGTCATGGATATGGTTGTCCAATTACCTTGGAAAATTGCAGACTTGAGTTCACCCTGCAACAAAGTGGTTTTGTAGCCTAATCAGTTGAAGCTGTTGGAGAATTTAAAAAACAACAATTATTCCCTTTTTGAAACACAACTTTTATATAGATCGAGAACTGTCTTTCCTCACCTGTCATGACTAAGAAGGAGGAAATGGACAAATTAAAATAAATCATACACTAAGGTTGCATAAAGTGCAAGAATTGCCAGGTAAATGGGACATTGGAGAGATCCCAGATTGACAGAAGGTAGGAAGAATTTAAAATCTTGTTAAGCATGGCATAGGTTACAATTTCAAATTTTAAATGCATTTCTTCTGAGAGAGTTGCTTCTTTGAGTGCCTAGCTTAGGATGTGCAAATGTTTCAAGGCGAGTCATGCTGCGAGGGATGGGATCCCAAGAGTTCAATTGAATAAGGCCACCTTTTTTGGAATACTGCCATTATAAACAGCTAAATGGGCATATAGTATGAAATCAGTATGCTTGCAAATGGTGCACTTCTCCTAGGAAACTCTGAAAGAAAAAAGAAAGAAAAATGGAGAAGCCTTTGTATCTGGTTACATCTTCTCCTAGTATATTTTTCTCTACAGAAATTTGAAATGATGCCTCTCCATTCTATTCCTTTATAATCTGTGGAGGAATTGCAGATGCATATTTTATATCTGTAAGTATCCAAAATGCTCATCTATAGCTTATAGATATGAGAAAAATAACACCAAGTCAAGGCTTCGGCTTCCTAGCTTTCTGTGCTTTCAGTGGACATAAATGGTATATTTTTATGTGTCAACATTTTCACTGAATTATAAAGTATTATAAAATAGAAAATACAATGTAAATAGAAAAGCAGTGGGGAGGAGCAAGGAAAAGAGAAGTGAGGAAAGATAAGGAAAAAATAAGAACAAGTACTGACTTCCGACTCTCTCTAAATAAGGCATTAACATCAAATCATAACTGTTTGCTTTTTCATAATAATATGAACAAGCCATTTCTATAAATCTATCAGTCTAATTAGAAAAACCCAAAGTTATAAATGGTATATTTATGGTATTACAGTATTGCAGGCTAACTCTGCCCACTGCCAGAAGTTCAGTCTTGACCAGTTTAAGTTGATTCAGCCTTCCATCTTTCTGAGACTGGTAAAATGAGGACCCAGATTGTTGGGGGCAATAGGCTGACTAGTAAAGCACAATGGAACACTATAAAAGTCTAAATCCAATTGCTATTCTTCAGGTAGCATATTTTGATCAAGAATATATTATATTCACTGAACTTCCTTCTCCAAAATAGAGCTGGGTCCATAATTCCAAAAATCACCAGCAAATATAGTCAAACGCAGCCAAAATCCTTTCATCAATAAGTTTGAAGAACATACTTCTACCAGTATTGAAGCATACACTTTATTGATAATGGACATTACTTGTTCATGAGTCTAACTGTCACAATAGTTAGAATTCTAGTGGATTTTTATTTCAACTAAACAATGAATTAATTGGCATAAGAAGTTAGGTAACTACCACAGTAAACTACCTACAGCAAAACTACAATGAGTATGATGTCTTTGCTGATTAAAAAGAAAGAAAAAAGAAACAGTGAATTCTTACATGAACTGGAAAGGCAAATTACAATTAACATCTCTAGGAATTTCCTCCAGGAACTGTATCAGTGGTTTGAATGGTATGTTCAAAAATGCTTAATTTTAGAGCAACTACAAACTGGATAGAAATTAAATGAAGATTTGGAATGTAACATGAAATATATGAATGATTGTAAATTTGAAATTCAACTTTGCAAAGCAAAATGTCCAGGTGAACTCTTGTAACAAGGCAGCCCTGTTTTTTCCCCCCTTTGGGTCTGCAATTAGCCATCTATTCTTCAAAATGATTTCTCCGGTTCTCAGAAAAGTTCCCAAGCACTAAAGTTCATTGGGGATGATTCATATGTCTGAGAATCTAGCAGAAAAAAGTCAGCAATTGGAACCTTCAGCTTCATTAGCCAGAATGATATTATACTCTAAGGGCAAAGGCAAAGATGCAGGGTGAATTTCTGTGCTTTTGAACTGTAGAAGCTCAAGAAAAGTTTGACTTTTGATAAGTGATAAGTGAATGGAGAATGATAAACAGAAGGATAGAAGAATGACTTTTTCCCTCACCAATAGCCTTTCCCAAACCACCTCTGTTTCAGCACAGAGTTGTACAGATACAGAGAAGATTGGATAGTATCCATAATTAAGTTTCTTATCTTTTTCTCAGCAAAAAGCTTTTTCATAGCATAATAAAGAACCCACCTTTTAAAATCACTGTAAATAAATGACTTTTATTAAAAATATTATTATACTTGTAAAATGAATAACTTATGAATAGGAACATCAACATATTATTTCTTTTTCCTGGAGATGAAACTGGAAAAGTGGGTTTAAAAAAAGTTTTCTGGATCTCTTTCCTCAATTCCCCATATTAATATGACAGGAGTATATGGAAGAAGTCCTGTAAATGTATCCTTAAGGAATGAACAGTTAAATAAATGGGACTAAAGTTTTCACTTCTAGCCAAGATTATGAGTATATGGAACTTCCTTATCACTGCTCATCACTCTGTCTCCTTACAAGGCCAGACAAGGAATAATGGATGGAAACAGAACAAGAAGAGATTCAACCTGGAAATAAGGAGAAATTTTCTGACAGCGAGAGCAATGAATCAATGGAACAGCTTGCCTTCAGAAGTTGTGGGAGCTTCATCACTGGAAGCTTTCAAGAAGAGACTGGACTGCCACCTGTCGGAAATGGTGTAGGGTCTGCTTGGGCATGGGAGTTGGACTAGATGATCTAAAAAAGTCCCTTCAAATCTGTTAATCTGTATCTTACTTATATCACATACCTTGGAGATGGGGATATTATGGCCCTTCAGAAACTGTTGAGCTGTTAACTATCATCATCCTTCAAAAGACATACTTTGGCCAACAAAAGGTAGTTTTGGAAGATCATAAGGCTCCTACCAACAATGTTTGACATTCCTTCTGAGCAGATCTCAGCTGACTGAATTTAGTAATTTAATTTTATCTGGAGTGGTGACAAATTGCTACTAGAGCACTAAACTCAGAAAATGTATGCTTTCATACAGAACTCTTGATTTGCCATCAGCCCGTCTGGCAGCTTTCATTCTATTTGCTAGCTCAGGCTGGTCGCCCCAAGAATTTCAAAAGAATCCCAAATAATTAAATGGTGTATACTATTCTAAAGAATGAATTATTGGATGAATGAACGAATAATCACCAAACAACAAAGGGATCTAATTTTGCATTGCCATCTACCAGATGCAGTTTTCTCATGATACAAAAAGCTTAAATTCGAGTCATAGGGTTGTTCATTGTGATGGGATTGGATATTGCTGAAATGTTTACAGTGTGATGATTGTGCCACCCAGTGAGCATGATTTCCCATCTCCCTCTTCTTTAATGTAATGACAACAGAAGGAATATTGTATATAAAATACAAGGGGAAAAAACTTACACAAAAGACAACAAACTATTGAACATAGAAAAACCATCACATTCAGGTTTAAAACCACAACTTAACCTTGACCAGAAAAGCAGTGTTTCCTCTTTATTTCTGAGCCCAATGTTTTTTTTTCTTCTCTTTTTCTGCTCATGGTCAAAACATACCACTGTAACCACCAGGAAATTCTAACAGCGATGTTCTTTCAAAGCAGTGAATTGAACATCTTGCTGCTTGGTTGAATCAACATTGTTGCTTGAAACGAAATTGCCTTGTAAGCAAGCTAGGATTTGTAGGAGGGAAAAATGGGAAACAGCTGTACCAGCCCAGAGTATAACAGAAGACTTTCAGTTCTTTTTCAGTTGATGCATTGAAGACTTAATCCCTAAAATGGGCCACCCACGCATCTTGCAAATTATCCCAGCTTTCCAGAGAAACCGATCTAAGGGGTGCCTTTCTCTATATTGGGCTGCCAATAGTAAATTGGTGTAATACACAAGGTGGGGATGGGGTATGTAGTAATAAAATAATAAGAACTACTCCGTACAGCATGAAATGGTATCGATAAATTTGATCTCTCTTCACACTGCAAAGAGGAATTCTTATGGCTTCCTCCAATTATTTCTTAATACATGCTAAATAAAGACTTGAGTCTTTAGTGACTGCAGTGCTGAAAGAATGAGTAAATTTAAAAAGAGTGATGGATTTTCCTAGGATATGTTGTGTGCTTCCTGAAACTAATGTTGTAGGGAAAAATATAAACCTCCCGAAAAGAAATTTTATGCCAAAGAAAACTGCTCTGATGTAAGATCTCAAAGACCCTGCCTCTGCATCCCTGGATAGTGCTAGATATGGCTATAGAGCCATGGTGGCACAGTGGTTGGAATGCAATATTGCAGGCTGGCTCTGCATTCCTTCTGCCAGCAGTTTGGTTCTCACCAGGCTCAAGGTCGACTCAGCCTTCCATCTTTCCAAGTTTGGTAAAATGAGGACCAAGATTGTTGGGGGCAATATGCTGACTCTGTTAACTGCTTAGAGAGGGCTGTAAAGCACAGTGAAATGATATTCATGTCTACATGCTATTGCTATTGTTATAGAAGGATTCCTGAAACTAGGAATAGAGTCAAGGGTCTCAAAGTGAGCAGGTAACAGTACTTAGCTGATTCTGGTTGTTATTGAAAATATTACATAGCAACAGACTTGGATGGAAGACACACAGAAAACCCCAAGGCTATAGGCTGGACTGGCAAGTTGAAAAAAAATATCATGAAAGAAGGAAACAACCAACTCCTTCTATATCATTGCCAAGAAAATAACATCATGATATCCATGTAAATGCCAGGAATGAAACTTTATTTAGAGAAGCTACTTTTACAGCTGCTTCATAGCATATCAGAGATATTCCCTTATTGCAATGTCCCATGAGTGAAGAACAAAACAGAAATTATATAAGATTACAGGAATAGCATCAGAATAGATTACATTTTGTCCAAAATTTGCCTGAATAGAGAATTGTACACAGCACATGAGCAAATGCACATCCAGTTGAGTTGTACGATTGAAAAGGTTATATTTGTATCACCCTTGGCAGTGCATTTTGAAGATAAGAAATACAGATTATTTGGAGGGTATGCACCTTTTCTTTTCTCATTTACTCAAGGGCAAACCCTCCTCCTATACTTTTATGTGCTATTGCTATTTAGGAACATAAGAATAATCTAACTGGCGTAAATCAAGTCCTAGATTCTGTGAAAGTTGAAAATGTAGTCTTCTCACCCTGTTCTTTATCTGTACCTGGTACTTGGTATATGGAAGCTGCCAGAGTTCACATTTAGCCTTCAAGGCCAATAATCTTCAGTAGGCTTGTTCTTTATGAATTTATCCAATCCCTTATTAAAGTCATCCAAATTACTGGCCATCACTATAAATTCCACTGATCAATTATACATTCTCTGAAGAGGTACTTTCTTTTGTTTGTTATACCGTACTGCCATTAGCTCCTAGCACCATGATGGCACACAGAGCCATTTGTGTGGGCACACAAGCCCCAGCCAAACGTACCTGAACTGTGCATGCATGCAACTCCCAGCTGATTTTCTGCCAGTTTGAGGCCATTTTGGCCCTCCCAGAGGCTTGAGGGAAGCCTCTGCAGCTTCGGGAGGCTGAAAAACGGTCCTTCCGGAAATACCAGAAGTGCCTGTTTTCAGTCTCCAGAGGGCCTTTTTTGCCCTCCTGGAGGCTCAAGGGAAGCCTTGGGAGGTCCAAAAATGGGCCTTCTGGAAACACCAGAAGTGCCAAAACGGGTCCATTTTCAGCATCCAAAGGCTCCAGAGGCTTCCCTTGAATCTTTGGGAGGGTTAGGGTTAGGGTTATAACTCTATAAATAACACAGCCCAATGCACACACACTGCTAGAAAGAATTTCCCTGAGGATGGACTCCAGCACAAGTCCAAAAGTTCAGAAGACTCAACTTCTGGTCCTAGTGACTGACCAGATTGGATCCTACAATATTTCTGTCTGTCTGCTTCCTCCATGCCATACATAATTTTATCCACCTTAGTCATGTCCCTCCTTAATCTCCTCCCCCCCCAAGAGAAAGTCCCAATCATTCTACCCTTTTCCAATTAAAATTCCGTGATCATTTTGAGAGCTTTCTTCCAGTTCAATTATATCGTTTTTCATATAGAACAACTGGAACTATACTCTTAATTCCAGATGCAGATGTGCTATAGAGCTATACACAGACAGTACAATGCCAGTAGTTTCACTTTCAATCTCTCTGTTGATCCTTACGTGTGATTGGCTTTTTTAATCTGTGAAGAACCTGATGATTTTTTATTAAGAGCTTTTAACTGAGCAAATTGAGGACACAAGAAATCAAAATAAGTTCATGTACAATTTTGATTTCCCTTGGTTTCCTCCCTTCTGTAATGCAACTTCATTTGGGATCATTAGCTACTTAACAGATCCAGGATGATGGAAGGCCTTCCTGTTTCTCTTGACCAGGAATTTCCAAGATAATTCACTTCAGCCTGTTTTGATAGGCTAAAATGACCGGGCAAATGTTCTGCATATGTATTTTATTGCCCAGATGTTCAAAGCAAAGTGAAAAATATGCACTTGGGGAATTATCTGTAATTTCAGTTATTTGTGCAGAATTATAAGTAAATGAGTCCAAAGATCCTTTAATATATCCATTTGTCTTGGAATATTCTTCTCTAGTTCACTGTACTGAAAGGTCTTACTAGTGTGCAGATTGCTTCTGATGTCATTCTTGTTCATTTTTTGACAAATACTCATTCCAGAGAGAAATTTAGTCTCTCCCTTGAGTACTTCCTCCAAAGTTCTTCCACATGTTCCATTTAAACAGCATCTTCCAAATTTGCCTCGATTTTCACTTCAGATGAAAACTAATCTACAACTAATACTCTGCAAGGTATTGTCTGTATATTTGCCCCAAGGAGTGCTCCTTTAATTCAATAAAAGACCATTTATTTTCAGCATTTATTTAAAAAATGAAGAGAATTTAAGTTGATGATGAGTTGTGTAGCTACATTAATATAGTTGAAAGTAACCAAGGATTTCCATGTAAGTGTCTTAACTTTAATTACACGATCATCTTTAAAATAAATTGCAGCCTCCTTGGCTCCTCCTGCTTCTTAACTCCCAAGGACAGATATCTTGAGAAAATCCTGTTTTGTCTTTTCAGATTGGAAAGCCTCAGGAAGCCTCAGGAAGAATTCCCCATCCCCAAAACGAATTCTAGGAAAATCAATAACTGAGTGGAATAGACCTGGCAAAAATCAACAACAATAGACTCAGAATGATACATCTTCTTGTATTTCATAGTATCATCAAACTGGAAGTGACTACAACAATCAACTCGCCCAATAATAATTGGGCTAGATTACAACAACCAGCCCAAGGGTGTCAAACTCGCAGTGTCATGGCAGCGTCACGTGACGTATTGGGATTTTTCCTCCCTTTGTTAAACCGGATGTGGGCGTGGCCAGCATGTGACGCATCTGACTGCGGGCCAGGAGTTTGACAGCCCTCATCTTCAGAATTATATTGTTTTGGGGGAAAAATTATGGCCCTAAATCTCATAGAAGTTTTTGATTTCCTATGTCTTCCCAGCCATTAGAATCTACTAAATCAGTCTAAGCAAGCATGAATAATTCAGTTTAGTTTCATAGCAAAGCCAGACACCAGCAAGACAAATATAAATCAGCAACAGAGAAAAAGAGCTGAAGAGAAACTTATGTCTCCTTATTTCCTGGATAAAGGAACTGTTTAATTCCAGGTCTATTTGCACATCACCCAGTTGGCTGGACGCAGAAGATGACAGGGGTTTAAATAGCATCCTTCTATGTAGAAAGTATATGTCAATATTTCCCATCCTGGTGCTTCTCAGGTGTATTACATTTCCCAGTGTTCCCATCCAACATGATAACCAATAACTTGGATTGTGGGAACTGTAATCCCAACATGGTTATCACCAAACTGTGGAAGGCTAATATATGCTATATTATTGCGCTAAACCCCCTGCCCTCCAATCTCATATATTCTCTGTCAGCACAGGGAACAGAAATTCTTGTACCCCAGTTCTATACTTTATAGTTATGCTTACCCCAAGTATTTTGACTGGGTTCTCAAACACATTTTACAAGGTTAAAGAACTAGCAGCTCCATTTACATAATGTGTAATTTTATGGTTCAACATAGTATGTCTACATTGGGCTAAATCAGTATCTCACTTAAATGTGTTGTGAAACTCCAGTAAATGGATCTTTGGATCAAGCCACTGATTTTTCTCTGCAAGTCTAGAATCCTTAAGGTGAAGAAGAGCCAATGCATTTATACCTCTGCAATAAAGGCATTTGCAAAGGCATGTCTGCCTTGCAAAGGCATGTCTGTGGATTGAGACAATTTTATTTATGAGATGTATAAAGGTATCCAACTCATAATTTGTGACTGAGTGGTGTACATCAGTAAAAAGTTTTAAAAATTCAAACAGAATAAAAAATTATATGAAACCAATTAACAAATAACAATTGTTGCCCAAGCAAATATTTCTTTATCTGTACCTTGTTGCTTTTGCAACCCCTGTGCAGGCTTGACTGCTTTTTAGGACATTTGATTCTCATGATATTTCTTTGTTATATAAGTGTTTACTTTGTAATATGTGCTTTTCTATGGAGCTATATTTTCGATATTCTAGATATTCTAGATATTTTCTATGGAGCAACTATATTTCTCTACATATATCTTGTTTAGAGAACTCTCTTCAACTGCAACATTCTAATCATGTTGATATTCCTCCAGCTGGCAATTCCATTTTCAAATAAAACTCAATCACAAAGTTTGATTAACACTCAGTGGGTCTATGCTTATAGTTTTCTAAATTAATAGCATCTGAAAATCATCTGAAAAGTTCATACTCCTTTGTTTCTGAATATATTCTGACACTTGTTCCAATAAACTTCTATTCCCTAATTATTTCAGATGTATAGTTTTGGGGACACAAAAAATAGTATTGCTCATTTCTAAGGATGCAAATATCTGTCTTAGCTTATTCTACATCTCCTTTCCTAAGACACAATCTTAAAGCCGCAGACAGGTTTTTTAAATTTTGTCAAGCGATTATAAGATAACAGGTATAAGTATAAACATAGTTATGAATACATGAAATAGATACATATAAGAAAAATTAAAAAAACAATAGGACAGGGATGGTAGGCATGTTGGTGCACTTATGCACGCCCCCTACAGACCTCTTAGGAAAGGAATGAGGTCAATAGTAGACAGTCTAAGATTAAAGTTTTTGGGGTTTGGGAAAGAAACCACAGAGTCAGGTAGAGCAGGGGTCCCCAACTACGGTCCGCGGACCGGACCAGTCCGTGGAACAAGTCCTACCGGGCTGCTGGCTTGCTGGGCACCGCCATCTTGTTTTGATGAAAAGTGCTTCCGGTGAGCTTTTCCGGGTAGAAAGCTCACCGAAGCACTTTTCATCAAAACAAGATGGCGGCCTTGCGCTTCAGTGAGCTTTTCGGGTGAAAGCCATTTCTACCGGAAAAGCTCACCAGCGCGCTGGCGCCGCCATCTTGTTTTGATGAAAAAGTGCTTCCGGTGAGCTCACCGGAAGCACTTTTTCATCAAAACAAGATGACGCGCCAGCTGATGTCGGTACCGGGCCGCGCCATAAAAAAGGTTGGGGATACCGGGCCGCAGCGTAAAAAAGGTTGGGGATCACTGAGGTAGAGTATTCCAGACATTGACCACTCTGTTGCTGAAGTTGTATTTCCTGCAATCAAGTTTGGTGTGGTTTACCCTGAGTTTGTATCTATTGTGTGCTCTTGTATTGTTATGGTTGAAGCTGAAGTATTCATTGACAGGTAGGACATTGCAATGTTGGTCAAGTTGGTCAAGTTGGTTAAGTTCAACCACAGAATTATTTCAGACTTAAGTAATCCATCCTTTTTCATCCACGTTGTCCTTGCTTGGGCTTCCTCTGGACTTCACAGTTCCAGAACTTCTAAGAGTCCAGCTTTTCACATGGTGCCTCCATCTTCATGCTGCACATGCTGTACTATTTCTTATCTACAAGTCATTGTCACAAAAAAGTTAGCTTTATAAAAGATCTTTTTTTAAATGTTTCACAATTAAAATATTTTAGGTCCTGGGGTGTATCCATTAAATGTGGACTGCAAGTGCTAGCTCTGCTATATGCTTGACCAAGTGCCTGGACATAAATTGGGGTGCTGGACCCTTAACCCTTTGGTGAGAAAATTATACTTTATAAGGTTAGTTTATTGCCAAATACAGATTATAATATGCACACATACAGCTAAGTTCAGCTAGCAGAAATATACCTTTATTTTTATATACTAAACATTAGAAATAGTTAACTGTCCAAACAGGACAAAAAAAAAAAGAACAAAAGCAGGGAGAAAGAAAAAAATACTAATGAACAGGCAACAATATACTGTATATTACTGTATCTATTTATCTGTATTATAGACATGAAGAAGCCAGATCAGAGGAGAAAAAAATGAACTGCCATCTTCTTTATCCAACTGGATAATTTTATTTATTTTTCAAATTTATATACCTCCCCCATCTCATAAACAGAGTTTTGGGACTCTGAGTACTGTGCAAAAGTTAAAAAAAAACCAACAGTTTACAAATAATGACAATTATTATTAAAAGCTCTAAGAACTATAAAACATAGCTTAAAAAATAATGGGAGAAGGGAGGTTAATATCAATGGAGCCATCTTACTAGTTCTACCAGGCCTGATGGCACAACCAAGTCTTGTTCTCTCTACTAGATCTGGAGGAACAAGATTCATTTTATTGTTATTTTATTTGCTTTGTCAATTGCTTACAAGATAATAGGTATAAGTAAAAACATAGTTATGAATACATGGATACATATAAGAAAAATAAAAGAAACAATAGGACAGGGACGGTAGGCACATTGGTGCGCTTATGCACACCCCTACAGACCTCTTAGGAAAGGGTGAGGTCAATGGTAGAAAGTCTAAGGTTAAAATTTTGGGGGTTTGGGGAAGAAACCACAGAGTCAGGTAGAGTATTCCAGACATTGACCACTCTGTTGCTGAAGTCGTATTTCCTGCAATCAAGTTTGGTGCGATTAACCTTGAGTTTGTATCTATTGTTTGCTCTTGTATTGTTATGGTTGAAGCTGAAGTATTCATTGACAGGTAGGACATTGCAATGTATTATTTTATATACCACACTTAGATCAGACTGAAGACGACGTAATTCAAGGTTTTCTAGGTCTAGAATTTCAAGTCTGGTGGCATAAGGTATTCTACAACGAGTAGAGGAGTGGAGAACTCTTCTTGTGAAATATTTCCAGACTTTCTCAACTGTGTTAATATCAGATATGTAATGTGGGTTCCAGACTGATGAGCTGTATTTGAGTATTGGTCTAGCAAATGTTTTGTATGCTCTAGTTAGTAGTGTAATATTACCAGAGAAAAAGCTATGTAAGATTAGGTTAACAACTCTTAATGCCTTTTTGGCTATGTAGTTACAGTGGGCTCTAGCACTTAGATCATTAGAGATAAGTACTCCAAGGTCCTTTACAGAGCTTGGATCATCAACAAGGTCTTGACTATTCAGCCTGTATTTTATTTTATAGTATATATTTTATTTATTGTAACTGGAGAGAGAAGTGGCCCCTCAAATAACTGGGTCTCATGGCATGTAGGGTTTTAAAAATCAGCACCAGCACCTTGAATTGAACCTAGAAATGAACTGGTAACCAATGCGGCTCACAGAGCTGTAGTGTAACATGTGTTCCATGAGGAACATATATAATATATAATTTCCCTGCTGCTGCATTTTGCATCACATAAACTTTCCAGATATACTTTTTAAGGGCAGCTTCATGTAGAATGCAACAAATACAACAATCAACCAGGAGGTGACTAGGGCATGAGTGATGCACAATACAAAGTTGTGCAAACAGCCTCCTAACTAGGACTGCTCCTGCTCCTGGTACACAAGCAGGAATCTTAAGTCCAGGAGGACTTCCAGATTGTACACAGAGTCTGTTTAGGCCAATGTAACTCTATCCAGAACCAAAGATATCACAGTTCCAGAATTTGAGGGTCCCAAAATCCAGAGCCACTAAGCCTTGTCAGGTTTACTCGAAGCCTGTTGTTCCCCATCCAGACACTCAGACAATGGGACAACAAGTTCACATTTGGGCATAATCCTGGGAAATGCCAAATTTAGCTTACAGATGTCACAACCCTTTTTGTTGCTTATAGTTTTGGCTGCAAAATGTGTATATGGCTATCCCTTTAAAAAAACTGTTTCATCCTATTAATCAATTACACATCTATAAATTTCCTACACTGTGTTATCCGAAGACATGTTAACAGCCAGTTATGATGGGTCATTAGGTAAATTCTGAAGTGGTAAGGGCAGAACATTTCTTCTAATACTAGAGGAAGTATATCTCACTGTAACAGTTGTTGAAGAATATAAGTGGGAGTGTGCAAATAGAATCCCACTCTTTAAAAATTTGGTTTGATTCAGCAGAACTATTCTAAAGTTCTTTTTTCTGTTGAATTTCAGAAAAAGCAGGAACCTGACATGGGCTGACATGATTGGCTCATGTGACCTAAAAGACACAGCGGGGGGATCCTATTCTTTTAATTATCCCTAAGTATTATTATTGTTTGTTGCATAGTCAGCCACATGTTTAGACTGGATTTGGCATTTTTATCCACTTCTTGAATTTTTCCCAAGGACCTGGGATAGACAGGTGTTGAGGTTTGATGGTGTTTTCTGTTGAATCTCAGAAGCAATAAGCATGCCCACCTCATTATGAAGCATCTAAAGTTCAGACAGAATCCATTTGTAACTCCAACCAAAATATCCTTGGTGTCCATTGAATTAGTCAACAACAGAAAAATGTTCCCTATAGCTTGGGCGTGAAGGAAATTGTCAGATTTAACATTTCAGCTTTTATTAATAGACTGACTGATTGGTGATTAATATCTTCAGATATTAAGACAAATAAACAGAGTCAGAAAAGAAAAACAAGCAAAACCAAAGACATATTTAAAAACAACAGGATTTCTGAAAGTGTATGTTTTTTCTCTTCATCCACTGAGACAGCTTTAATCTTTTAGGCATGTTTAATTTGGTTTTGATCTATACATGTAAGATGAACAAAAATGAGCTGTCAGCTAAAATAGGAAAGGCATCACAGAAACATGTCAAAAGAAATATAGAATTGTATATGAAAAAACTAATGTGATTTGGCTTGACATTCTATAATACCATGACACAAACCCAAGGATTATAGCTTTGTTTTGTATCTTTCCCTCAGGACCAAGGCTCTAATTTCAGGGAGAAAAATCTGATGTAGGAGCCCCATTTTCTCATCCCAGGCTGATGCTTTCTGAGGTCACTATATCTAGTGGGTATAGGCAGAATTCTGGTCAATTCTCCAGATCACAAACATATTTAATCTCTCTCTCTCTCCCTCTCTCTCTTTCCTCCCTCCCTCTCCCTGCTTCCCTCCCTCCCTCTCTCCCTCCCTCCCCCCTACACACAGACACACACACAAACCCATGCAAGAAAGTGGAAAGTCATTAGCAAAGTTAATGGAGTGTCAATCTACAAAGCGACTTCAGCGAAGCCGTTTTGTCATACTTACTCCTTTTTCGTTTCTTGCTTGCCATTCATGGGGAGAAGGATGGGGGAGCTTAGGAATGTGGTGCCTCAGCTGCTAGTCAAAATATCTACCAGCCGGCGTGTGAACCAATGGACACCTGTCGGAGCTGAGTGGGAACCTGACATGGGCATACATGATTGGCCCATGTGACATAAAAGACACGGGGGGAGGGGATCCTATTATTTTAACTATCCCTAAGTATTATTATTATTATTAACTTTGTTGCACAGTCAGGCAGATGTTTAGACTGGATTTGGCATTTTTATCCACTTCTTGATTTTTTCCCAAGGATCTGGGATAGACAGGTGTTGAGGTTTGATGGTGTTAAAGGTATGATTGTAGGATATAAGCTGATCCAAATAAAGCTGCCTTTTGCAGTTGACTGATTTTGTCAATGCTGATGGTGTTCAAGTGCTCCAGTTATTTTGGGATTGCACTCAAGGTGCCTATTGCTATTGATACTACCTTTGCTTCCTTTTGCCACAGTCATTCTGTTTCTATCTGCAGGACTTTGTAATTTGTCACATCAACATCTGCCTATCCCAGTTCCTTGGGAAGGACTTGACAGGTAGATAAAAATGCCAAATCCCATCTAAATATCTGGCTGACTGTTCGACAAACCATAATAATAGCTTGTATCCTGCTTGACTCCCAATGAGTCTGAGTGACTGCTAAGAAACGAAGAAATTGCAATAAAATTATACATAAAAAAGAAAGATTTTTTTAATCAAATGCTATTACTATACATGATACTATAAAAATGAAAAAAACTCAACTGCTTTTAAATATTTGGGAGAATACTTTATTCCCACTATTGAATCATTTCCCCACAGATATCCTAGTGTATGATTATTGAAGAAGACATCATACAACTAAGCAAGTAAGTAGAACATGATTAGTGATAATGCAGATGGATATCATACCTTGTGGTCATTTTAACACTTAATACTAACTAGTATCAGTGTTAATGCTAATCAATTGGGGGAAAAACACCACTATTTCAATTGAAATTTGAAACAATGTTTAACAAACAATGTAAACCTATGAGATTATTCTTCATATTTAAAGAAGAGATGAGAAAACATTTAAAATTAAAATGGAAAATGCACACCTACAGAGTGAAACATACACAGCAACACACACATGTACTTATTCACAGTCCATATCTTAATTTAATATAGTGGAAAGTATGCTGTTTTTAATTTTCCTCTTTAAAGGAAGTTCTCTTTGACCAGTTTTTATGTATGGGGTTTTTTTTACTAGGAAATTGATGGGCTAATTTTTGCCTTTTGCTTTTTGAACCACCACAACAATATATCAAGAAAAATCAGAACACTGAAAATTGACAGTTTTGCCACCAAATTTCAGCAGTGTGTTTTTGAACTGTTTGGGGGGCTGCAAAACTAGGGGGGAGCCACTTTAAAAGAACATTTCTGTTAACTTGAATGTTTCTAATATCACTAAAATGTCAAAATTTATACCCTCATTTTACTAATGTTTATTGAAAATATAGGAAAAATTACTGCAGACATTCTTCACATATGGAGAACTTTTTAGAAAAAAATCTAAAATATGTTCTTCTGTTGACTACACTAATTAGAAAGGACACTTTTTGTCGCTTGTTATATTGGGAAGATTTGTTCACCTACATGAAGATGACAACGGAAAGACAATGTCTTCTTCGGAGAGCTAGGTCTTCATAATTTATATCAATCCAGTTAAAGGAGTATTAGCGATATCTATGGAAGTCTGATTCCCCCAGATGTATTGGATTACAACTGTTAGCAATCTGATTTGTGCAGCTCATCAAGAGGTAAAGCAAAACAATGGATAGAGATTTGTGTAACCCATTAGTAGATGGAACAAAAACTATTAATTATATCCAAACTTTATACAAATCATTTGGACCAAAGAAATTGAAATGATTTTGATAGAAACTACAGTTGTTTAAAGATTTGAAGAGGGAGAAACAAACACAGGCTACATATTTCTTCTGCAGACAAGGTATTATGGTAATTCTTTAAATAAAACTTCATTCTGACCTGTATAAACTGCAATATATCGTTTGGTGGTGTCCTTTGGAAATGGTAGATATGAATTCACCTAATTTAATTTCTCTTGCTTGCAATGAAAAGTTCATTCTGATAGACATTACATAATACTGTAATGTGATTTATGAAATGTTAACTACAAATAATCACTCAAATTTGAAATGCATGAATTTGAAATAATTTCTGCAAGAAAAGCATACAATACAGCAAATGTCTAAGTAGCAGACATTGTCTCTCAGTACAGTTGGCACATATTTTTTTCATATGGATGGAAGAACTGCTGAAATATTTTTTTAGTTTATAGATTATCTATAAGGAATTCCTGGGAGTAATAGCCAGCTGAGGAGGAGAGATGCAGCTCTCCTTGACCCTGATGGCAGTCTCCCCCCTCTTCACCACCTCTACGGGATGGCTTAGCCCCGAATCCAGCTGGCTCAGGGTGCTCCGGCGACAAGCACGGATCGAAACTGTGCATGATCACGGATTTCGGTCCATCACCGAAGAAGCTCAAACCAGAAGTCCTACCTTTATTTCCTGCGTTTTCAACTTAAGCTGCCGTGCAAGGCACAGCGGCAGTTAAAAAAGCAGGAAAAAAAGTGCTTTTTCAAAGGCTGCTTCTCTGCACACAATGTGCTGATGATGATTTACAGGCATGTGTGCAGCGTGCAGAGAAGCACATCGTAAACCACAAACCTTGTAAATCACTGAACTGGTAGTTAACCCTGTTGGATCCCACCCCTGTGTATAAGCCCTATAAATAAATTGTTATTAAGATGTTAGTATGATGGTAGAGAGCAACTGAAAATGTCTTCTTTATCCTTGTTTGCCATGTTAGATTTTGAAAGGTTATTTCAAAAGTGGCCTCAACAGCTCTCAGAAAGAGTGCTAATGACCAGACGACTGCAAAGGAATATACTCCTTCTATTGCCTATCACCATCCAGCCAGAATTGAAGAAGCTTCTTGGGTGAGAAATGAAACATCTTCTTCAAATGAAAAAACATACTCAAAAGTGGCCTTTTGAAAAAGCACACTTGAGAAATGTTATTTTGTAGTACAGCTGCAAGATTAAAGTACTGTAACTCACATGGTAGATTCATGTATTTAATGCATGATGTTTTGCTTTAAGCAGTCATTCAGATTAGCTTCCCCGAATTCACTAGGGCAGGGTCCCCAACCACGGTCCACGGACCGTGCCGTCCGAGAACAACTCCTACCAGGCCGCTGGCTTGCTGGGCGCCGCCATCTTTTTGATGAAAAAGTGCTTCCGGTGAGCTTTTCCGGGTAGAAAGCTCACCAGAAGCACATTTTCATCAAAAAGATGGCGACCAGCACTTCTGGTGAGCTTTTCCGGGTAGAAAGCTCACCGGAAGCACGTTTTCATCAAAAAAGATGGTGGCGCCAGCGCTTCGGTGAGCTTTTCCGGGTGAAAGCCATTTCTACCGGAAAGCTCACCGAGCAGCGCCGCCATCTTGATGAAAAAGTGCTCGGTGAGGTCACCGAAGCACTTTTTCATCAAAAAGATGGCGGCGCCCAGCTGATGCCGGTACCGGGCCGCGGCGCCCAGCTAATGCCGGTACTGGGCCGCGGCATAAAAAAGGTTGGGGATCACTGCACTAGGGAACAATGCATGAGCCTTAGAAGTTTTCTCACTCCCTTATCCCAGTCCCACTAAAGGACAAAAGGCACAGTCACATTATGAAGTTGTACCCTTTGCAATACAATGCTGACACATAACAGTACTAAAGATTTAAGATGAAATAGTGGCATTCAGGAATCTAGATAGTTAATCACTTTTGATCACACAAAAATATATTGAACTTCATGAGAGAATAATGATATTATTGCCACATACATGGCATGGACAATTGGTGAGGGCTGATGTAGATTTATTTTGAATATCCATCCAAGTTTAATCTTTTATGTTCAGAGTAATAACATTAAGCAATCCTGGAGATGCAGTTACTCTATGAGTATTGACAAGCACAAGTAGATTAGAAGAGAAATAAAAGACATGAATCTTTCCTATATGAGACAGCAGCAAAACACAGATCCAAATGGACCTTGTTTTTAACATTGATCTAACAAGACTATTTTTGCATTATTTTTGTTACATCCAGAATCAGAAAAGTAGAATTATCTTATGAGCTGCAGTCATTTTTTTCAGACAATTATATTCATTCAAAATGAAGGCAGCTTTCTCCTGCAGATAAGGAAAATATTAGATGGAAGAATATAATTTGCTTCCTTACCTAAGATTGCAATCTTAGCTAAGATAAAAAGCTCTCCAATTTTAAAGGTGAGTTATATGGTTGTGTGTATGGGGGGGCGAGGAATCCTTGATAGGTTCTGGGAGTATAATCCTCAACAATGGCCATTTCTGAAGTGCCAGGTTTAAGAAGCATTATTGAAATAAGAGATTACACTCACAGATTGTTGTAAATAAATATTTAGTAAGTATTCCTCCTTACTAAGGAAAAAAAGGAAAGTTGACAGAATGTTGTTATGGTTTACTTCTGTTTGTTTTGCCTGAACTATTGAAGAGGACCTATAAAGCTGATCTCTTACCCATTTCCCTTACAGAATCTGAACCTCAGGAGTCAGGTAAATAGGTGAGACTATTCCTTTTAATTAAAGGGCAGAGTTGTGCAAAGCTGCATCATCATAACAGACAGATAATCATAGTTGGAAGGGACCTTGTAGGTCATCTAGTCCAACCCCCTGCCCAAGTGGGAGACCCTACACCATTTCTGACAAATGGCAGTCCAATCTCTTCTCGAAGGTCTCGAGTGATGGCGCTCCCACAACTTCCGAGGGCAAGCTGTTCCATTGGTTGATTGTTCTCACTGTCAGAAAGTTTCTCCTTATTTTCAAATTAAATCTCTCCTTGTTCAGTTTCCACCCATTATTCCTTGTCTGGCCTTTGGGTGCTTTAGAAGATAGCTTGACCCCTTCCTCCCTGGGGCAGCTCCTCAAATATTATATCCCCTGGTCCTTCTCTTCACTAGACTAGCCAAGCCCAGTTCCTGTAACCGTTCATCATCATCATCATCATCATCATCATCATCATCATCATCATCATCATCTGGCTTGGTTGCTATTTTACTCCATAGTAGCTAAATCTGAAATAATTCAGGTCATTTCCATCACTCTGCCAATGATCTGAAATTAGGAAGAGTTCCTTTCAAGTCAGTGCAGAAATATCATGTGGTAGAGACCTTCCAGTATTAACCATTGCCTTATACTTGAGTTGACCATCATATAATTTTTCATGATTGATTATATTGAAAACACATTAATTATTTGACTTCAGCATTTCAGTGGACTCTAAAATCAATTAAAAATGCATCCAGCCCTGTCTACTGAAAAGAAACCTTTCCTGGATTTAGGAAGCTCCCAGATGCAGCCTCAGCCAGGATTCAGAACTGAGCTACGGAAACACATGTGATGAAGGTTGTTATGATATGTACAGAATAACCCTTGAGTAACAAGGATATGCACATGGAAACATTTATGAGAGAAGTTATGAATAATTATTCGGCCACACACAGCTACACTGAATTGAGTTAAAGTTTACTTTAAGAAATAGCACAGTCCAATAAACAGTCCAGGTCATATACGTTTTACAGTCCAAAGAATATCCAATTACAAAATCTTCTTACCGGTTGCCTTTGTCATATACAGTAAACAAAGATATCAAAGTATAAGCACAGCAACAGAAACCTTAGATAGCAACAGAATGTCAGAGATACAGAATGTCTCAGAGACAGAATGTCAAAGAGAGCAAGCATGTCAGAGAGAACAAGCCATGATCTCTAGCTCCCTCTTATGGCAATCTGCAATACAATCAACCAATCAGAACATAGTACAAATCAATACAGTAACTTTGTCTTAAATCTACAAACATACATTGTTGGTTTATATATTGCCAACCCAACTAATTGGTGGACAGATTCCTAACAAAGGTTTATGGCAAAACCGCAGTAAGAGAAATTGCATCTTCACAGATTGTCAGAGCCCTGTTGTCTTATCCATTCTGCAATGTGGAAAAAGAATAGAACACGAATTCTACTGTTATCCATCTTTATAATCAAGGGCTTACCTATTTTCTTTTTAAGGTAAAATGTGCCAATCATCAGTGAAAAGAAGTGCATTTTAACAATTAAATAAAATGAAGAAACTAGATTTAACTAGTAGATTCCTGATCGATAGTGCTGCCTAGAAAGGGAGGCAAAAACAATAAACAGGGATCCTTAGGCAACCATCCAATTTGACTGAGCAGATGGGAAAAATTGTTCTTAACTTATACTTCCACAATATATACATTATGCATGTCACTATATTTTAGTATGAGATCATTCTCCAACATGATTGCTTTTACAGGAACTCTATTCTGACAACATATTAAAAGTAGGAAAATGAGGGAGAAACATTGGAATGTTCCACTTGGCAACCTGTGCAAAGGTGTTTTAACTATCAGACTAACTTCAACTACAAGCCACTGTCCAAAAGTAGCATCATGACCTGCAAAACTACTTGAACTGAAACTTCTCATTTTACCAGCCTAGTCTGGACTAACAGAGCTCAGACCAAGAATGGCTCAGCACTGAATATAAATAGACTTGTGAAGCAATTGAATATCATAGTAGATTCTCTCTGGATCAGTTTATATTGCTTTCAATGGATGCCCATCATGAACTTGTTGGATGGCATTCTTCACCTAATACAGTAATGGCAGGAGGACCGGGGTGGGGTGGGGAAAGTAACCTTCTGTAGTTGTGCTTTCATAGTTCCCTTACAGTATTCCCACTGCTGCCACCAATATGTCTCTTTTTCCTGATCCTCTTGGTGGTGTTTTTTTCAATTACTTTGCTGAATTTATGTTTACCGACAAAGAAATAAAGGGTAAACATAAATTCAACACAAAAATAGTTTGTCGCAAAAGTGACTGCCTGTGAAGGCTCCTGGATTGGGGCTGAAAGGTGAAAGTGGAAGCAGTATTCTCCATCCCATAAATGGGTAGACCAGGTTGCCCTGATAGACCAGTTGTTCTGTCTCACCTGTGACCACGAGGCGAGAGTCCAAGCCTCCAAAGGAATATAAATAAACAGACAGGACCAGGAATGATAGAGTTAAATTCCTTTGACTGGAGAAGTCCTTGGCAGTCTTCCAGAAGCTGCCTGCCAAATCCGAAAACAAACAAGACCATAAATCAAAAGGCAAACGCCGCACAGAGAATTTGTCCAAGCTGCTATTCCGAATAAACAAATTGTCCCAAACGAGGATTCAGAGCTAACACGCCCTCTTTTATTTCCTGAGGGGTGTGTCAGTCTCTCAAGTCAGTCCCTGATTTGACATTTCCTTTTACGTTGCATTTCACGCTTCTGCCTGTGTCTTTGCCTTGCATCAAACCAGCATTCCTCGGCTTGATCCTCAGCCAAGGACTCCGGCACTCTCTCCTGATTATCTGCCAACACCTGAGGCACAACCAGGGAGGAAGGGGAGGAAGATGATTATGAATCTTCCAGCAAAGCAGGCTCAAATCTCAAGGCCAAATCCTCCTCTTCCTCATTACTCGAGCCTGTGTCTTCTAACAGAGGAGGCTCAAACCTCCGAGTCACAACACCAGTCACCCTGGAAAAAAACACTTCAATTGCTTGTTTTCTTTCATTTTTACTTTTTAAAAATGACTGGGCATGATCAGAGAAAAACTGCAATAGTACCTGGCATCTTCATATCTTCAGCTCTCTAGAGGATCTCCAAGTGTGGATGGTAGGAAAGGAACCTTCCCATATTCTTTTCCAAGAAGAAATATGTGACTTTGGTTTTGGAGTGGAGGTCTCCTTTCCTAAGGAGCCCTAGAATTACACCCATTTAGCACTGATGGCTGGGAATTTGGTGAATTGCAGCCCAACACTACTATGGTGTGATGGTTAAAGTGTTGGTCTCTATAAGTTTGTTTTTTCAAACAAATCTATTTTATAAATTTTTATAGGAATAAGATTAATATATATTGGAAGCATCCATTTAGTCAACAGGAATCAAGCTTCTTAAGTCCCAAAAGTGCTTTTTTCCCCCTCAAAGGCAACTATACTTCCTTGGCTTTTTTCTTTGAAAATGTTTCACTTTTTATTCAAGAAGCTTCTTCAGTTCAATTTAGAACAGAAGAAACTTCTTGGCTTAGAAGCATTTTTGGAGAAAATATCAGGGTACTAAGTCATAGTTTCTCTATAACAAGTGTTTCTTCAGAACTATAGGGTGCAAATCATCTTTCCCAAAGTGGAAATGTAATTTTTACTTCATAATACTTAAAATAAGTTACTCATTGCTCTTTATCTTACTACTTATGAAGTTGGCTGACATGTTTAGCAATACGTTGGCCTGGTTTCAACACTGTTTTTGTAGCATCATCAACATTATCTACTTAGAATGTGACTACTTAACAATAACTTTAATATTACTGAACTCAATAATCACTTATAGTAGAAGAACATTTTCAGATGGCCCATTTTTAACCACAGATTATCTTTTTTTGGTGATAGCTCGGAACATAAAAACTCAGAAACGTAGCCATAAAGGAACCAATTGCTATTTTACCTAGATAATGTTTATATAAAACACTTCATCATATATGTCAGGAGACATAATTGTTTCAGTGTTCAAAAGTCAAGGTCTATGAAATGTGTTGTGTCAGGAATAATTACTCATTTCTTCTTGCTGTGACTTTTTCCTCATAAGCCAAGGATGAGAAACCAATTTGCAAAGAATAACTACTAGAGATAATGCTGATAATGCTGTTTTCAAACCTTGGCTTTCTTGTGTCCTGTCATCATTGTGACACCATTGTAATTGTCTAGCCATGGAGATATGTGTCTGATACATATACATAAACACGCACATACACACACACATACAGCCAAGATTTGAATGGCTTCCTCTAAACTTTTCTGCTGCTTGAAAATGAAATACTGGCACATCCTCACAGCTATGAGGTTGATAATAAAAGTAAAGTAGTGTTCTCTGTGAACTAATGGCAGAACATAAAATAGCATATTTGAACTCAGAAATACAAGATAATGTTAATATATAATCTGTGCATTTTGCAGAATAAAATCTGTTGAGTAATATTGCATCAGTGATTAAACGTTTCAATTTTGATTGAGAGCTAAAGCTTCTCTTGCTCAATTCTTTAACTAGAATTGAAGCATGACAGCTTAAGTACACAACCACAATATTTTTTTAAAGAAAGAGGAGTCCCCCAAAGAGAAAAATGTGGATTACAGATGCTCAGTGGCCACAAACATTGATTGTCTGTTGTATGTTAAAGAATATAATGAAGTAGTTGAAATGTCAGCATGACATTTCTTCTGTGATACTAAAAATGTTTGCTGAAATATTTTACACATAAATTTTCTAGCAATTTTCTACACTGATTTTTCCTCTTTGACATGGTTGCCTTTCCCAAATTCAGTATCCTCCAGATTTGTGGTCTTCAGATTGTATTGGGGAAAAATATTGCAAAAAGATTATAAATTGGCTGTCTATTGTAGAAATGTTCTTGATATGCAATTGAGATGTTAAAAGACAAAAATGGGAAAGCTTAAATAACCTGTTTTACTGAAAATAAGACCTATCCTGAAAATAAGACCTAGCATGTTTTACGTGTGTGTGCTTAATATAAATGCTATCCCCCAAAATAAACCCTAAAGATCCTGCAGAGCCACCTGCCCACCCATTCCATTTGGTTGCTTGCAGTGCCGGAGGTGAGGGGTGGAGTTGAGGTGGGGGGGTGAAGCTTCCTCACATGCCCTGCATGGTCCCCTGCAGCCAGGCCATCCATGCCCTAACACCTGCCTCACAGTAGCAGCACCAGGAACCATGTGCAGCAGGAGCTCACGTGGCCACCAGCCCACTTTCTCTGCTTGCTCATGGTTGCAAAGGAGCAGGAGGCCAAATAGTGTGCTGGTGCCACGGCTGCGAGGCGAGGCACATATTGGCCCTGAGATAAGCCAGTGCAGGGTGCACGGGGCAACTCCCCCCTCCCCCCATGGTTTAAAGTAGGAGTAGAACTCATGATCTCACAATATTTACTCCAGTCCCTTTAATTATTACACAACTTACACAAGTATGCTCTTGTGACACTGTTCTATAACGTTTGCCATTTTGTTTCCCATGTGCAATTCAAGACGATCACTAGCTATATTGAGGGACTGCCTATTACTAATAGTTTCTGCCTATCTGATAGATTGGGAAGAGTGAGTGAACATAATATCATCTAATAGGAGTCTGGAAGTATGCCTTTTCTCTCATGGTAACTCCCATCTTGATGTCATTTTGAAAGGCATTGAAAACTTGGTTGTTTTCCCAGGCTTTGGAATAGGCTGCAAAATTTTGTGTTGTTTTTTATGGGTTTTTTCTGGATGCACATCCTTTGTTCTTTTATTTTATCGTTCTGGCTTTTTCGTATTAGCAAAGCATCCAAAATTGTTGGGAGCTGGGTGTTCTTTAAATCTATGTAAATCAGTAAGAAAAGAAATAACAAAAATTAAAAATGAGGTCCAGATGATTGGATGAAACTAGTTTTTGACAAAACTATATTAACTTCAATTAATAATTGCTGTATTTTTGAAGCATTTGCAAATCAATTGCTTCAAGAACTACTCAAATATTTTTTCCAGATACCAATATCTGACAGTATCTAACCCAGGATGTGGCACAAAGGCAACACAGTCAAATACGCAAGAAGAGTCCCTTTATTATCTCCAACTTTTTCCCCAATGTCCAGGTTACCTTCAGCTGGAAAAAAAACTCTCCCAGGAACAGTCTTTAAGTGGAGAAAATTCAGTCCGAAAACAAAACATACAAACTGTAACTAAAAATCCACACAAACCATGCTGCAGTAATTAACTTGACAGGGCAGGAGAAGGAATTGCAGACTTGAAAGCACAGCAAAACACACACAGTTGGGAAGATGCTAGGAACACAGATAAGCCTCCACGATACCAGATAATTCACAATTTGCTCCCAACAACTTGCTGTGCGCAGATTCCCTTTTTAAACACTGTGTTCCCAGCTGCAGCTAATGAAAGGAATCAGGGCCCTTTCCTACCCAATAAGCCACACAACTCACGTTGCTCCCTTCTCCGTTCCTCCCTGTGTGTCCTAGGATGAAGAGGGGGTGGGCCTGGGTCTTCCTCCAAATTCCCTCTCCCTTGCTCTACCTCTCCCCTGCTCTGCCCAGCCAGACTTTGCTCTTTCCCAGTTTCTTCCACAGCCAACGGAGCCACATTCCCACTCCCTGTCAGCTGCTCAGCCTCACCTTCCGAATCAGATTCTAACAGGGCATGACACTGCCTATCTGGTACTTGTGTTTTTCTGGATTTCTGGCAGGCCCATCCATCTCCCATACACAGACTTTCTTGCAAAGCAATTTTCAAAATGTCTTGGAATTAGGTTGAAGTTTAAAGACAGACAAAACAAAATTTTGAGAGAAATCTACACTGGCAGATTGACCCATCCCTACAGCACACTACAACTTTTAAGTTATTGTTGCTTCTATTTGGAATGCAGCGCCCATGTTCCTCCAAAATGCAAGAGAACAGTGGTCTGGGACTTAACCACTGATTGTCCCTCTGTCTCAACACATCACCACCAAAAATTATAGAGCTACCACAGACAATTTGGTTACCCTACAATTGTAAGTCTTTGTAAGCTAGGGTTACCCATGACCCGCAACCAACCAAGGGACATCTGGTCAACATACATCCCCATAAATGAACAAGGCATCTGAGAGAGTCATAAAAGAGCATTTGGTTTTTGGTTTTGCTTTGTAAAATGAAACTCAACTGCCTGGTAGCTTTTGAAACAATTTTGGCTAGTTCAGCTTCAGGATCTAACTAGATACAGTATGTAATTGGGCAATAGAAGTAGCTATAGATGTTATTTTTATCAGCTCAGTCAGTCACATGAGAGCTAGGCAATATCTTTAAAAAATATATATATGCAAACGTTAGTCTAATAGGATAGAACATGAAAGGATAATTTTATTTCGTAATTATATCATATGGTGTCTTTCTAGATGATGGATTATAACAGTCTGTGTTAAATTGGAGAGAAGATCCATCTTTCATTCATAGAGTTTATGTGAATATTAATCAATGTAGCTACAACCAGCCATATAAGTCTGAACACTTCTCACAAATTGTAAAATTGTTACTGGATAGTGACCGCCAAATAAACAAACCAAAGCATTTCCCAGAGAAAACTAAATCAAAAGAAGAACCACTGAAACAAGAAACAGAGCTGATATAATCAATATAATCAATACAATCATTCATGGTCCATTAAAAGATCAAGCATGCAAGACACAGATTGGTTTTATTATTTAAGTTACATGTTGATATTTTGCACCTTATTTCGTTTTGCATACAGAAAAAAAAATCTTATAATACAGTACTTTTATTTAAGCATCTCATACTAACCCTGTCTAGGGCAGAATTCAGGGTGATCTACTGAACTCCAATTCTTCTTCAGGTTGACTCTCTGGGTGATATAAGTAAACTCAATGGGACCATCTTCTGAGTAGTTTTTTTATAAAATTATACAATAAGAGCAATTTCTTACAACATCTAAAACGTGCCAATCTCCCTAAGGTTTCCCCCCACACACACACATTAATTATTTATAAAACTCATATTTAAACTGATGCTTATTGAGATTATTAAGGTAATATATAAAAGGCACAAAAACTAATGCATACCCCAGCTATGATACAATTCACAGCAGAAATCATGCGATTAAAAAGAAGCAACAAAAATTAAAAACCAGAGAGCAAGCCAAACATCAATTGGATTTTGCTTTGAGAATGCTCTTATGCTATAAACTCATCTACCAATGCAGTTAAAATGCAGTTACGAAAATGATTGCAACAGTAATAAGAAGAGATGCTATCAAATTAAAACATTGTTATCCTAAATTGCACAATGTTATATGAAAATTAAAGGCTATTTTTTGATCTGTTAAAGCAGAAAAACTTTAACATAATCCTATATATGACTAATCAGAAAAGAGTCACATTAAATACAGTGAAGCATATTTCCAGGTAGATGAATATAAAATTACAGCCTGAAATGAAACTAATGTAGCATGTTGGGATCATATCTAGTAACTTTGTGCAACATATTATTTATTCTGTTCATGTACAATATGTACAGGGCCTAAGATTTTCAAGTTTTATTTTCACAGTGCAGATATCTGTTTTTAATTCCATATGATAGTGTTTCTGCTGTTCACGTCATGAAGAATAAATCTGCCAATTTTGGTTTCACTTGGTTTCTAATTTTCCAACCTTAAGTTTGTTTCATTCCAGATCCACATTATGTTTTGATTTTCTGCTTTTGCAAACAGTACAACAATCTCCATGCATACTTCTAAGAATCTTATCTTTCACTTTATTTTGCCCATAATAGATGTATTTTTGCAAATGATTTTTTCTAGCATAATGTGCTTTGCTTATTTAGAAATCTACAATCATATATTTTGAAAAGTGCACATCTTGAAGAATAATCATGTTAAGATTTGGTTTGGGAAGTGAATGTAAAAGGAAGATTGAATGTTTTTTCCACATACGTAACTATTCTTGCAGCGAGGCCCTAGGATATCTAAAAGACTGTGTTTTCCACAAATGTTTTTGGGAATGGACTACAGACAAGTAAGAGAAATGTTGAGCTGAGGTAGAGATCTAGAGTTATGCACCTTCAGGAAGAGAAGACTGAAGCAGAATATTTGAAATACAAATATAGTATAGTAGTTGAAATACAGTATATGGGAGTGATTACATAACATAATGTGACACAATGTTTTTAAGAACTTACTTTTCTAAGGACATTCACCCCTGCATGTTTTAACTCTCTTCCTTTAGCAGTTCTCAAGAGGTGAACACTTTCCTCAGGGAGATACTGCTACTGCAGTAAAGGTGTGCTAGAAATACTGGGCCATATGTTTTTTTTAGAACTGATACATCTACAAGGGTAACTCTAAGATTTACATACTCATTCCCAACCTTCACAATATCTGGGTACTTTGACAACTTTTAGCCAAACAATTTGCCTCCAGGTAAAAGATTCCTAAATCTTAGGGCAAGCCTCAAAATTCTGTTCAGTGACTACAGTCCTGTTGCAAGGCTCTGTTGCAAGGAAAGTCAGAATAGGAAATCGGCAATCTTCCATTTTATTATTATGTTATATTGATAATAACATCTTATGTTAATATCTGAAGCAAAACAATGACAAGGACCTCTCATTTCAATCCTGAGCTACAAATATTTCCCTTTATTGGTAATGAGTGGTCTGGACTTGTAATAAATTTTATTGATTTGTTGATTCTACATCTTGGTTATAGGAATGATCTAACAAACTAGTATACATGTATGACAAAGTGTTATAGGGGTTAAGGGTTTAATCTAAACCCAAGCTCAAGACTACTGAAACTCACTGGATAGCTTTAGGACAATCACAGTCTCACAACTCAATTTATTGAACAGGGTTGCTCTTTAGATAACATCGAAGGGAGTTCCATAACTAAGCTGCCTTGTACTCCTAGAGGAAAACTGGAAAATCCATCTAAGAACAAAGAAAGAATAATCATACTGAGACCAGGTTGGTTGACTTGATTTGTTTGTTTTCTCAGTTAAGTGGTATCACTATTTGCCATTACATGGCAAGTGGACTTGAAAAATCCTGAATGTTCTACAGACTTCATGCATATGATGGTGAGGAAATCAAAGGCAAATTGCTGTGCCAGAATCTATTTCTCTGCAGGGACACAGATGCGTGAGCAGACATGGTCTTTTAATGTCTGCTCCAATGAGTAACGGATAAGCATTTCCCATTACTGTAGCTGTAACAAATCTAATTTGAGGTTGCAATAATATCTGAGTCCATCATTATTTGGCTACAATAAAGTCTATCATTATTTGGCTTGCGTCTATTCTTGGTTGTCTGGATACTTTTACTTTTCAAAGTAAAAAATTAAATGACTTTTGCTCCACTTTTTTAAAAAATAGCAAATGATTTGTTTATAGCATCAGAGCTATGTGAAGATGACTGTGTGTGTTATTTTTCTGACCTGATAATAAATGATTATGTTGGTGGAAGAATATGCTAAGGTAACTGTGTCCTTTTGACCACTTATAGGCTAGTCGAAATGTGTGAATACTTTATGAATGCTAACTTACATTGCCTATTATATAAGAAGAAATGAACTGTGATTAAAGCTCTGTCTAGAGGGATGAATTAATCTCATGGGTTTTTTTGAACCCTGAAAATTTTGTTTTAGCTCCGTGCCTTGAGGGTTGGGGTGTGTGTGATGACCCGGGGCGTGGCACAAAGGCAACACAGTCAGATAATCAGTAGGAGTCCCTTTATTAGCTCCAACTTTGCCCCCAATGTCCTAGTTACCTTCTGGCTGAAGAAAAACTCTCCCAGGAACAGTCTTTGGTTGCAGAGAATCAAGTCCAAAACGTGGTCCACAAAAAAATGTAATTATAAGTCCAATCATAGCAAAATGAGGTAATTAGTCTGGCAGGGCAGGAACAAGAATTCCAGATGTGAAGGCACGGCAATAAGTCAACACTGGGAAAGACACCAGGAACATAGATAACTAAAGTCAACACAAGATAAACTCACGTTTGCTCCCAGCAGCTGCCGCACTCAGCATACATTTCTTTTAAACTATCTTCTCAGCTGTGGCTAATGAAGGGAAGCAGGGCCCTTTCCTCCCGCATAAGCCATGAAACCCATATTACTCTCTTCTCCATTCCTCCCTGTGTGCCCTAGGATGAAGAGGGGGTGGGCCTGGGTTTTCCTCTGAACTCCCTCTCCCTTGTTCTACCTCTTCCCTGCTCTGCCCAGTCGGACTTTGCCCTTCCCCAGTTTCCTCCACAGCCAACGGAGCCACACTCCCACTCCCTGTCAGCTGTTTGTCTTCCTCCTCAGATTCAGACTCCAACAGGGGCATGACAGGTATGTATCTGGAATGATAAAAGAGGAATTGGCTGATTTTTAAGAACGTTCCATTTACATATATAGTTTTCAGTGGTTAATAATTCCGATACCTATGGTATCTTTTCTCAGAACAAGAATGCATATGATTTTTTCAAGAGGAAATCAACAGTTGGCTTGGAGGCTCATGCCAGGTCTAAACTTGGAAAAGTGATTCAGATTAGAAAAAATAGACAGGCCCAGGACAACTCCCATATTTGCTTAATTCAATCTAAATGACAATAACATTAATTTTCTCAAATTTAGTAAAATTGAGTAGATTCCATACAGTTGTTTTTATTTCCATTGCGATAAAAATTACAATTCAGTGGCAAATTTTGGAAAGATCATAGGTTCACATCCAAATCTTTGGGGAGTTATAGTTTTGTGCCATATTCTTGATATGCATTTTGAAATCACCTCTTTGATTCTTGAATCCATTACTTTGTCAACAAATGGAAAGAATTAAAAGGTTTAAATTGACAAGGCAAATATTGCCATGCTATGAATTATGCTAGTAAATTGGCTGCACTTCCCCCTTTGAAAAAACAGTTTGGGGGCCTCTGGCAAGTCTATTGAATTTTGAAAAGGGCTGACAATTAGAGTACACAACAACTACAGTCAAATACAGAGTTCAAATACTGTGTTCAAATGTGTTACCCATTTTGTTCTGTGGTATGAAGAGGATGCAATTCAATAGCATGTCTGCTCAACATTAATAATTGGTGATGGCTTGGACTATGAAGGCTTTTTCTGTGTGTGTAGACCAGTGGTGAAAAAATGGTACCCAGACACTTCTTTCAATGATAGTGTATTGCCTAGCTCACTCTAGTTGTCAAACATTGTTGGAGTGGTTGTCTGCCATTTAGAGGCAGGAAAGATATGAATGTTGCAATATTGTTTTAATGAATTCTTTAAAAAGACATAGCTCGAAATTCCATCCCCAAATCTAAACAAACAAACCCAAAACAACAAAGCTCAGCACCAACTTCCAGGGGAATCATCTCCCCATCCACTTGAGTTCCTTTCCAAATTTTAAGTAAGGTTCCACCCATCCAAAAAAATAAAAATAAAATCTGCAGGTGTTCAATTCAAAGGCCTAGGGTGACCAATTAGTAGACCATTTGATAGACTAAATTGCACTGATCTGTGCCAGCCAAAAAGTTATTATCCAATTGGAATTAGTGAATGATCTAGTGATTAGTTAGATGTTTCAGCTTGAGAATCTTGAGGTTGAGGAAGAAGTGCTTGCAAGATGAAATCTACCTCTTGATATTGATCTTCCTTGCTTGTAAACTTGTTAGATCTTGGATAGCTAGATTCTGGAGGGTGTCATAACATGGTTAATCAGGGATCAATTTGCATAATCTGTTATGATGGCAGCTGTCGTGTCCGGCGCAGGAAGGAGGCTCGGAGTCAGTGACAAAGTTCAGCTCTTTATTGTGCTCCAGTACATGCTTGGGGAAGGAAGGAAAAACCCGGCTTTTATTTCCAAGCGCGGCCCCGCCGGCCAATGACATCGTTGAATCTCCCGCTCTTGGCTCGACCAATAGCGGGAGATTCTTAATGGACAATCGGGCGCTTGCCCGACCAATCCGGTTGCCACGCGCTTTAGCCAATCGCAGCGCGGGTTTGCAAGTATGTTAATTCTTTGTACAGAACACCCCTCCCCTCTTGGTTCGTTCCTACGCAACGTAGTCCCGTAAGTAGGCGGGGCTCGTGCTTGTCTACTGGACCTGCGCAGGTCAGTTGTTTCCTGGTTCCCGGCCTGTTCGGTCGGGGTTTTTGTTGCTCTCAGTCTATTTGATGGAATCGTCTGGAGTGTGGGCCTGCTGCTGCAGCTCCTCCCGGTCTACCCGGGTTGGTCGAGCTGCGGCTTTGCCCGCTCCCGCTTGGTCTTTCCGGGCTGGTCGAGCTGGCTTGGCTGCTTTTCCTTGGTGCGGCTTCGAGTTGGCTGATATCTGGTGAGTATAGTTGGTTGTGTTCTATTCTTTCTTGGTCCCCTGTATTTTCCCTCCCCCTTGGTTAGTGTTAATGGGGTTGTCTGTGTTTGCTTGCGTGTCGGTTGTGTTTTTATTCGAGATCTTAACTGATCTATGTGGCGTTTCCATGCTTGTCCGTCCGTTGTTTGTAGTCTGTATGAATGGGGACCTGTTATTTGGGTTATAGTTGCCGGTACCCATAGTGGGTCTCCGTAAGGTTTTTGCGTGACTGCATCGCCTGGTTTAAATGCCCGGTGTTTGCTTGATGAGTCCGGGGCTTCTCCGGGTTGTATGTGGGTGCAGTCTGTCAAGTGGGGACCTTAGTTTCCTCCCCATCAGTAATTCTGCCGGGCTTTTGTTTGTTGTCGTGTTAGGGGTTATATGTTGTATTAGAAGCAGTTTATTTATTTTTCCTGTATATTCCCGTGCTCGATTTTCTGGATGGTTTTCTTTGTGAATTGGACCATCCGTTCTGCCCTACCGTTGGCCGCCGGATGAGCCGTCGCTGTCAAGGCGTGTCGTATGCCCTTTTCTGCTAGGAATTGTTCGAATTCCAGCGAGGTGAATGGGGCCCGTTGTCCGACACGGCGACATCAGGAAGGCCGTGGGTCGCGAACAGTTTATTTAGTACCCTGGTGACGGCTTCAGTTGTGGTGGTTTTCATGTCGCTTACCTCCAGCCAATTGGAGTAAGCGTCCACCGTGATGAGGAATGTGTGCCCCCTTGTGGGACCGGCAAAATCTATATGTACTCTAGACCATGGTCCCTGGGGTCTCCCATTCTAATATTGGCGCGGCAGGGGATTTGGTCTGGTTTCTTGGCAGCGTGAACACCTGGCCACCCACCCTTCAATTTCTTTGTCTATGCCTGGCCACCACGCGTAACTTCTGGCCAAGGCTTTTGTTACGATGCCTGGGTGCCCGTCATGCAGAAGTTTTAACACTTTCCCTCGCAACTTCTCTGGTACGACCACCCTGTCCCCCCATAACAAACAACCTTTCTGTAGCGATAGTTCGGTTTGCCTGTTTCTGAAGGGTTTGAATGATTCGTCGTTGTCTTTTTCCGCCACCTTTCTCTACCCAGTGCAATACCTGCGCCAGACGTTTGTCTTTATTTGTTTCTCGGGCAATGTCTGGCGCGGTTATGGGCAGATCGGGTAGCGCCTCTATGCTGAGGGTGGTCGTCGTGGGTGCTGGGTCGTCGTCGAGGTCGGGTAATGGTGAACGGCTTAGTGCGTCTGCATGGGTGATTGTCTTACCGGGCGGTGTATGAGCCGGTAGTCGTAAGCGGCGAGGAATTCGGACCACCTTGTCATCCTGGGGGATATGATGTTCGGTGTGGCCCTGTTTCCCGCCAGGATTCCTAGCAACGGTTTGTGATCTGTGATAATTGTGAATCGACGGCCGTAAAGATACTACGTGGAATTTCTTTACGGCTGCGGCGATGGCAAGGGCTTCCTTGTCTAGTTGGCTGTAGTTTCTTTCTGGCTTGCTAAGTGTTCTTGAGAAAAATGCAATGGGTGCTTCTTTTCCGTCCGTTAGGGTATGGCTGAGGACGGCACCGGCGCCAAAAGGTGAGGCGTCGCATGTGACGGTAAGGGTAGAGTCTCGTTGTATTGTATGAGGACGGCGTCCGAGGTTAGCAGGTCTTTTGTTTTCCTGAATGCGGTTTCCTCACGCGTCCCCAGGACCATTTTGTTGTTTTATCCAGTAGCCTATGCAAGGGCTCCGCCGCTGTTGCCTTTTGGGGTAAGAACACGTTCTAAAAATTGAGTAGTCCCAGAAATGCCTGTAACTCTGTCTTGTTTTTGGGGTGGGGCTTCCTTGATGGCTTTTACTTTGTCCCTGGTCGGGTGGATGCCATGTCGGTCTAGGAGGTATCCCAGAAACTCGACTTTCTCTGTGTAAAGTTGGCATTTTTCCCTTTTCACTTTTAAACCGGCCCCTTTGAATTTCTCTAGTACTTCCCTTAGGCGACCCTCTAGTTCTTCCCGGTTGGTTGCTGATACTAGTACGTCATCGAAGTAAGGGACCACCCCTTTTATTCCTTGTAGGAGTCTCTCCATGAGGCTTTGAAAAATCCCGGGGCCACGCTGACTCCAAACTGGAGTCGGTTACAACAACGCCCCGTGGGTAACAATAGTCTGTGCTTCGGCGGTTTCGTCATCGACCGGCAGCTGCTGATAGGCTTGTGCCAGGTCGAGCTTCGAACTTTGCCCCCCAGTGAGTGAAGTAGATGTTGCACGACTGGGACTGAGTATGCGCTTTGTTGCAGGGCGCAGTTGAGGGTGGCCTTATAGTCCCCACAAATCCTTATTGACCCGTCTGGCTTAACCTGGGGTGACTATTGGGGTCTCCCACCGGGCGTGATCAATTGGCTGCAGAACCCCCTGTTTGACGAGCTTGTCAAGCTGCTCGTCTATTTTCCCCAGGCGCGAAAGGCACCCGCCTCGGCTTTAGGCGGATGGGGTTGGCGTTTGGGTCTAAACTGAAAGAGATAGGGGTCCCAGTACTTGCCTAAGGTGCCGTCGAATACTTCCTGGAAGTCCTTAGCCAGCTGCTGTTCCCAGTCGGTTTCCTCAGTGCGGTTTATCCCGGTGACCCGATGCCCAATGGTGAGAACCATTGGAGTCCCAGGAGGCTTGGTCGGTTCCGGTCCACTATTGTGATGGGAAGTTTTGCGGTGCGGTCCTTGAAGGCTACGTTGAACTGTCCGGTCCCGATGACGGGATGCGGTTCCCTTGGTAGTCTTTGACTATCAATCTTTGGTTCTCTAGCTCAGCCTTGTGGAGATTTGGTACTAGTCGCTTGATTTCTTCCCAGGCGATCATGGAAAGGTAGGACCGGAGTCCACCTCCATGCGGCAAAGTTCGCCCTCGATGCTTACTTCCCACGTGACCTTACGGGTATCGTTGGTCTCGGCGTGGCCAATTGTGAGTGTCTGGTGGGTTTCCTCCCTCTGTTGGTCTCCCCGTTTCGTCGGCCCGGCTGTCCCTATTCCAACGAGTGTCGGGTTGGTGCTCTCGGTTCCTGGGGGAGGTGTTGTCTCGCTGCGGTTGCTCGGCTCTCGGCGTCGGGGGCTGTAATTTTTCAAGCCGGCAGACTCGGGCGATGTGGCCCCTCTTGTTGCAATTCCGACAGGTTGCGTCAAAAACGGCAGTCTGCTCGGTAGTGGTTGCCCCCGCACCCGCACACTGGGTCCCCGACTTACGACCTCGTTGGTCTCGTCGTGTCTGGAGCCGATGGACGTCTTCTTCTTCTCCTTCGTCTGGGGTGTCCGAGGCGGAGTCCAGGTCACCATGGTGTGTGGCGGTTTCTCGGCGGTTAGCCTCGGGGTTGTCGGTGCGGTCCCGTTCTCCGCTTTCCGTAGTCGAGCTGCCGATTTCTTGGTGGCCGGCGGCGGGCGCTTCTGCCAGGCGACATCGAGACTGATGTCCCCCTTTGCCATTAGACGGCTTTTCAGCGCCTGGTCCGGAGACCTAGGACCACGCGGTCTCGGAGGGCGTCGTCTAGTTCATGGAATTCGCACAAACCCCGAGGTCCCTTAGAGCGGCTATGAAGTCGTTTATGCTCTCGTCCTGCCGCTGATTCCGCCGGTAGAATCGTCTCGTCGGATGAGGATGGGCACGGTAGGGCGTAGTGGTTTTTAGCAATGGCGCAAGGTCGGCCCAGTCCATCGTCTTTACGTCGGCGGGTTTGGCGAGGAGCTTTCGCCATTTTGAACACTGCGGGCCCGCAGTGTGTCAGGAAAACAGCCCTTTTCTTGTTTCCGTTGGCATCCTTCAAGTTGTTACTCTCGAGGTACATCTGGAAGCGATCAGCGTACGATTCCCAGTCCTCGGCAGTCGGGTTGAATTGTGCGGGCGGAGTGAGGCCGGCCATCGTGTTGGTCTTTGTCTTCCTCCGGACACGTGCTTGGTGGTTCCTTCTTGTATCCCATCCTCGTCGCCAGTGTCGTGTCCGGCACAGGAAGGAGGCTCGGAGTCAGTGACAAAGTTCAGCTCTTTATTGTGCTCCAGTACATGCTTGGGGAAAGGAAGGAAAAACCCGGCTTTTATTTCCAAGCACGCGGCGGCCCGCGTGCCAATGACATCGTTGAATCTCCCGCTCTTGGCTCGACCAATAGCGGGAGATTCTTAGACCAATCCGGGCGGCTTGCCCGACCAATCCAGTTGCCACGCGCTTTAGCCAATCGCAGCCGCGGGTTTGCAAGTATGTTAATTCTTTGTACAGAACAGCAGCATTTGTACATAAAATTCTTACATGATGCAATTCATGTTCCATCACATTTTCATTTCTTGGAGTCTTTGAAGAAGTTGTCATATTACCATTAATTCCCCATGTATACTCAAACTTTTGGATCCCTTTCCTACTTTTTTCAAATGAGCATTTTATCTATTATTTTCTATCTTTTATCTATTTTATCCTCACTGAAGGATGTATTATAGATGAAAAATCTCTGAAATTCTTTGAAGCACATTTCCAGAATTTTGTTTAAACTCTTTAAAGCCCTTTGAAAAAAAAAAAAAAACCTTCTCTTGATCTTTTGGTGTGTTCCAACTTTGGTTAAGGATCTCTTTTGCCATTTTTCTCAAAGTGATGAGAGAATGATACTCTCTTAATTTTTTCATCTCTGACCAAAATCTTACATATGATTTCAGTTCAATTCAGCCCCTTTGTCCCAATGCTTCCTGCACAGAGCAAAAATATCCCTTTATATCTTAAATTATTATTAATTTATTAAATATGTGGGCATAGTCTGGGGTCCCATATTCCAAGATATGTGTGTGTGTATGCATGCGTGTTGAAAAATTAATATCGCAGCTACAATTAATGCCCCAGGCCTTTGCACACACACACACACACACACACACACACACACACACACACAGAGAGACAGACAGACAGACAGGGACAGAGAGAGAGAGAAAGAGAGAGAGACAGACAGACAGACAGACAGACAGACAGACAGACAGAGAAGACAGAGACAGAGCACCCAGGGTGGTACTATCATTTCTATTCACTAGGACTGCAAAAACTTGTCTTTTTTATGCATCTGTTCATTTTATTCAGTTGACTGGCCTTTCAAGAAAATCTGAATTAACAAAACTTAGAATTGTACTACAAAAACAGTTGTTTGATGCTTTATTCCAGTCAAATGATCTAATAAAATATTAGCAATGGCATCTTAATATGGAAACTAGTAAAATGAACACATTGGAAATGGTTTATTTATATTTTTGCCAGCTATTGGTTTTTTACTTTATTTTATGATATATAGTGGAGCTTTTTACCATATACAGATGGTGTATGGAATTCTTACCCTGCCAACAAATCTGAAGGCTTCCTCTTCCATTTTTTTAAAATAACTTGCAGCTGTAAGGGAAAATATGATAACCATTTTTGGGGGGAAAAGGTACTTCACCATTTTATTCTATCATTCTAAGGAAGAAATACTCTTCCAATCTTTCTTGTGATGTCACAATGATGTTATACAGGTAGTCCTCAGCTTACACCAGTTCACTTAGTGATCGTTCTAAGTTACAATGGCAGTGAAAAAAAGTGACTTTTGACCGTTTTTCACATTTGTGATCACTGCAGCATCCCCATCGTCACATGATCAAAATTCAAACTCTTAGCAACTGGCTCATATTTATGACAGTTGCAGTGTCCTGGGGTCATGTGATCACCTTTTGTAACTTTCTGACAAGCAAATCAATGGTGAAACCAGAGTCACTTAGCAACATGTTACTAACAATTGCAGTGATTCACTTAACCACTATGGCAAGAAAAGGTGTAAAACAGGGGAAACAAAACTCATTTAGCAAATATCTCACTTGGCAACAGAAAATTTGGGCTCAGTTGCAGGTAAGTACTTAATGATATAAGGCCTTTGCGGTTTATCCTCAGAAATATTAGATTTTTAAAATAAATTTTGTAACTTGCATGTCTACATCAGAGGATGTCCCTAGCAAAGACGGAAAATGAAGTTGTCCTCTGTTACACACATAGTGTCTGGGTTTATATAGAATTTTGCTAATGCACTTTGGCTAGCTAGAAGGTCCCAGTTCTAAAAGCATCCTATTCATAGCTGAAATCATGCTGGGAATGACATGTGTATGTAACTCTCTGGTGTGCTTTCTTCATGTGACAGATAAAAAGCTGTAGAGGACTTTACAAGTATAATTCACATACTTTCCTGTGATTAGCAAAAAAGACATGGAAATGCATTTATTGATGCACTTTTACAATAACCTTTATTTTTTTGTTTAACCAAAGTATATATGCACTACTTATATCTAAAAATGACTTTTCATTTTTACAGAAATGTAAGAAAAGACCAGCTAATAAAAAAGAGATAGGTTAATGAGTTTTGGAATTTCCAAAATGTATTTGGGAATAAAAGCATACTTCAATTTTTATTTATTTATTTATTTATTTATTTATTTATTTATTTATTTATTTATTTATTTATTTATTTATTTATTTGTTTGTTTCTTTCTTTCTTTCTTTGTTTGTTTATTTGCTTATTTGCTTACTTGCTTACTTGCTTACTTGCTTACTTGCTTACTTAGCTCCTGAGGAACATGAAACTTTTCATTTATCTAATAGCTTTTTTAAATGCACACTTACAATATAAGTAAACAAAATCAGGATTATGCTTGTAGTTCAACATGTATTTCTATTAAATAGGGATGGCCAAATACTTCCTGCAAGGACTTTCCTTTTCTATTATGCTTTTGAGAAATATAATGGATGGATGATGGATGTTCCTTTTGGAAATGAGGGAGGGGTGTCATCTAGTAGGGGCAAGGTGGAAAGAGTTCCGTTCTTTTTTTGGCTTAGTTTAGGATTGGGCCAAAAAAAAGTTTATGATGAAGTCTTAATGCTTATCTCATGAGGTACCTCTTATGATTCACCAACCATAGGTATCTACAGGGAGGGAGTAAATGCATTAGTATATAATGAAATGTGTGCTGCTAGGCAAAATCTGTTCCTTATGTACTTGTGTCATCATTTTGACACTGTGACACAGACACAATTGTAGTTAGGGACAGACATGATGTCAGCCACATTTGTATTCCAAATCAATAGATTATTGACCACAAGACAAGTTAAGGCAGTCCTTTGCATTTTTAAAAAGTAGTTTAATATAACATCCAGAAAGGAAATATATTTCCTTCCTGTTCTATTTAATAGTTCAGACAATTCTGCTGTCAAGATATTAAATCAAATTTGTTGTACATACCAATGTGTATAAGACTGGGGACTTGGAAGAGTAGAATCCACTGGCATGCTTAGAACTTTTTCCAAAAGCAACATGTTAAAATAATCTGTGACTCTGCAAAGCACATTCAACAGAGTCATGAGAATAATGTAAACTGTTTCAAGGGCACCACTAAAGAAACAAACAGCATTTACAGTTATTTCAAAAGGTTATGTGAAATGTAACTCTATTCCAAAGACCTTATTAATATAAGCTTCATTCCCTTCTCTTTCCAGCCAAAACACGTGGTTTCTGTATGTATTGTATAAATATGTACTTAGATTCCCAATTTCAATGGGACTATTTATTCCTACATTGCAATTACTATGACATGGTGATATCATAGCAATTGAGACAATTATGTACAGATATATACTGTGATATGGAATATTGGTTTGGAGTTTTGCACAAAAGACAGTAAGTCAACTGCATTAGCATTCATTGAGTCACATAATGAAATATACATCATAATGTCATGATATAAGTGCTGTGTATTATATATTTGTGTCAGATGGTAGGATGCAAATAGACAAGGGCAGGACTAGTGTTGAGACATTGCCACACATGTCATCATTTTTCCATAATGCACTTTATATAAATACCTGGTCCTATGAGATCCACAGCAAAATAAAATGACACAAATACCAGGGATGACATCATTATACAGATTCTGACTTTATCTAGTTGGATCGCAGAATCTGATGCCAGGATGAAAGTTGTGGTATTTGTGTCATGAAAGCACATTTTGTTTCTTCCTTCCTTTGGAGATATTTGTTTCTGAATCAGTTTAAGAGCTACTTTTTGTATTTATTTCATTGTTCATTTATTTGTTCTCAGCCTGGAACAGCCACATTCTGTGAAATCACTTTTTAGAAGCTATCTCTATACATTTCTAAGTACTGAAAAAACTTTTCATGTTTTCTCCTTTCAATTTTCTTTTTAGACCTCATAAAAACCCAATGTTTCTATCCATCATTAGACACAGTGAGGAGTTGCCTCAGACATCAAATGTTCTGAAGGATGAGGAGATGAGGAGGAGGAGGAGGAGGAGGAGGAGGAGGAGGAGGAGGAGATGATTCAGTCTGTTGAAGAGACATTCTTACAGCTGTGAAGCACTCAATTAACTGTTAGAATTAACCTATAATAAATAAAGCTCACCAGCCAAAACAGGCAGGAGTTTTTAAGGGGGAGTGAGGAAAGAACAAAAGAGTCTGGAGGTTACACTCGCAATAGGAAGAAAGAAGTACCAAGTAGTCATCCCTTTCAACTCTCTAAAAAAATATTGCTGTCTCATTGTGGCAGATTGAATCAGCTTGCTCTAGCAGCTTGAAGTGGAATAGCAATGACAAGTCACGGCTAAATCATCTATGCCTGGAATAATTGCTTTGGGAACTGTATAAAAGATGCCAGATAATTTAATCTCATTGCCAGTTCAGTGTCTTCTCTTGGAATCAACATTCCCAAACTCCAAATCCTATTGCTCTTTTCTCTCCTGGGAAGGAAAGTTATAGGAATGCCAGACTATTTTACACTGTCGGCATGTTTTCAGTTTTCCTTAACTTCTGATACATGCCAACAATGTGCTACATGAATATTAGTCCTCAAGAAATCACCCCCAATGCCCACAGAACAATTATATATTGGAAGTAAAGATCTCAGTGTTTTTTCTGTGCCAAGCTTGAGCCTGAAACCAAACCCAAATGTTTGTTCTAAAGCATTTTGAAATGCTTATTTGATTTTGATTTTTCTTTCTTTATCTGAAAACTGTGCCACATAAATTTGGCCATTATGCTATTAACTGAACCCAAGATGATTTGGAGATTAAATGTGATCCACCAGCCAAAGTTCTTCACTAACAGAAATTCAAACAAAGAATGGGTTAAAGAGAAAGCAGGAAATAGTAGACACTATTAAAATGGTAGACACTATTAGAATGAAAAATAAAATACAAATTAATAACTTGGAATGTGTGTAAATAATGAGTTTTTAATGTGTTTTTGCCTGCCTGCAATATTACCAGTGGACTCAAAGACAGATTGCACTTAAAAAAAAAAGAAATCTGAAATTTGGGATATTTGTACACCTACCCAATTTGCACAGATCACATATTTGATCCATGTTCGCCTAATTCCCCAAATCATCTGGCCTAAAATGATTAATCATAAGCTTTCAAAAGACATACATGTAGCTTAACTTATCAGGAGAGGAAATTATGAAATTATATCTTTGTTGATTTTAAAATTCCACAAGTTTAAATGTACACAACTTTAATTATAGGCAACTAATAAATAATTAAAAATAAAAAGAACAGCAAACACTATTCTGATGGGGAGACTAAGAAAAGGAAACATTTTTTTGCATGTAATATTGTTTGCATGGCATAGTAAAGTTCCCCACAGAAACCTCAATTCAGAAATGTATGTCCCTTTCTCAATTAGATGTAAAATCATGTAAATGCTGTATCAAGACTTAAGATCCTGTCTTCCAACATGATCAAAGTCTAAAGGCAGAATTGGGTAGGATTTCTGTTTTTTTAATGTAAAATTCTTCTTTCATACTCCCAACTACTTTAGGCTCCCACTGACTGAAAAGTGGCTAGGTGCACATGATGCCACCTTACTTTTACCTAAAATTCTGTTGTTCAATTGCACTGTAAATAAAATAAAACTGAGAATTGCCTTTATGGTGGCCACACTATTATCATACAAGCTCCATTTTGGGCATACAAGAATTAAAAGCGGAACAATAAATTCACTGAGAATTCAACAGTGCACCACTGCAGACCTCCCTAGCAGGAATAATCCCAGTCAGCTATCCTCGGGTGCCAGATGGCAAAAACTCTGGGCTTTTACACATTATCAATTACTACAAGTGCCAGACTAACTCTTGCAATCTAATTTGGTCTTGTAATGTATGCCTATATGAATTTGACTAAGAACTTGGAGTAGGAAGGATTTTGGAAGAAGGCAAAGGCAAATTGCTTACATATTTTTGCCAAGGATACTGTATGGATGCAGCTGTGTAGCCCCCAGGAACAGAGTATAATGCAATCACAGATATCTTTATAAATCAGGAAATCCATGTAGCTGATCTGTCAGCTGTCTGTCAACTGTGTTTAACAGTTCACACTTCTGCTCTTTTCCCGTCATCTTATTTCAAGACAAGATTTGTCTTGACAGCCCTTCACATAGAAGCCATGACCATTTGAGTTTAATTGCCCATAACAATGGCTAGTCATGCATGGGAAAGCAAATCATACTGTGACTCCAGCATCACAACTGTAGTCCAGAGGAGATTCATGTTAAAAGAAGAACATTTGAATTCATCCAATACGGCACCTTTTGCAAGGGGAATGCTTGCTGGAAAGTAAATGATGCATCTAGAAGTACATCTTTTATTACAGTGCATGGGTGGGAGGGAAAAATGTAAATATGTTTTAGGAAAGAATACAGGGCAACAGCCTGTGCTTCAAAAGAAACATCTGGAGGGAGATTGAATTGATGGACTTAGAGCAGTGATGCAGCAGTTAAGCGATTCCTTTGATAGGAAACTTAACATGGAACAACTTTTTTCCAAATATTTTTATGTTCTGATTGTGGTTTGGTGGATGTAGGAATTTAATGAGCATTTGGGCTATTTCTAAAAAGATGGAATATAAACCTCATATTAAAAAAAAATCATTTTGATCTTGTATTTTTTTTAAAAAAAGACATGAGTGACTAGAAGAAGAAGAAGAAGAAGAAGAAGAAGAAGAAGAAGAAGAAGAAGAAGAAGAAGAAGAAGAAGAAGAAGAAGAACAACAACAACAACAACAACAACAACAACAACAACAACAACAACAACAACAAATATTTCAAAAATAGTCAATAATGATGTCCTGGGCCTCAAAATTCTAATAGAGATGGCATATGTCCATTAGGAAATGTTCTTCCTGGGATTTTGCTGGTAGGGTTAGTTTAGGGGTAGGGGAAGTCAGGTAAAAGAGAGAGAATTCAATTGGCAATCTGATTTTAAAGTTTTAGGACCATGAAAATAATATGTAAAGTTTAAATGGCATGACTAAATAAATAATAATAATAATATAAAGAAAAGGTTGTCTCTTCCTCTTTCCTTGCAATCAAAACCCTTCCCTCTGCTTTGCAATTTTGTCACATCATTTTTAATCAACCCATATTTTCTAAGGCCTCTTCCAAGTTTGCCCTGCTTCACTAAGGCATCATGCCCTAGTCTCAAGGTAATTGGTACTGTATGTTCAAATGTGACAAAGTCTACATTCTCCAGCCATAGTCATGACTATCACAGCATGGAACTCTAAATTGAGCAAAAAACATACCTAGAGATCACCTGATCAGCCCAAGGTACCATCAGACTCAAGAACATCCAACAAAATGCAAAGGCAAGATGAAACACTATCACTTGCAGGCCCACAGACCAAAACTTGCTCTGTCCAGACAGGATATTTCTAGAATATAATATGACCCATAGCTTGTTTTATTGATTTATGTATTACATTTACATAGTTGCACAACTCCAGAAAACTCTGGGTGGCTTACAATCTTCAAATCAATAGAAATCAAAACATTAATTTAAAAAATGTTGTACATCTCAGAAAAAAATATCCAACTAACACATAATTCTAAAATAGGTTCCTCACCATGCTTTCCCAAGGCCTGGGATTTTTTTTTAAAGTATAGCGAGGGTGTGCGTGTGTGTGTGTATGTATATGGATCTCTTGGGATATGTTGTTCCAGAAACAACAAATGACAAGCAAAGAAGGCTCATTTCCTGGGTCCCACCAGGTTACATTATTAAATCAATAGGAGACAGAGATATCATTCAGGATGGGCAGAGATTATTAGAATAGGTGGTCCTTTAAATAGCCAGTCTTGGGGGCTGTGTAGGTCAGGGGTCTTCAGACTTGACAGCTTTAAGACTTGTGAATTTCAACTCCCAGAATTCCTCCTCCAGTTATGTTAGCTCAGAAATTCTGGGAGTTGAAGTCCACAAGTCTTAAACTTGCCAAGTTTGAAAACTCTTGGTGTAGATGGTAACCAGTACTTTGAATTGTACCTGAAAACTAACTGGAACTGATGCCACTTCAAAAATTTCTGAGTGGTCTTTAAGGGCCTGCCATGCAAAGTCCAAATGAGAAGTGACTAGTGCGTGAGTAACTGTCTGAAAGGCCTTCCAGTCCAGGGCTGCAACAGACAAATCTCTGCAAAGACTCTTCTGGCCACAGCTGCAACCTGGTTTTGGAGCAAGTGCTGTGAGTTCAGGAAAACCTCCAACTTGTGTGCCAATTCTAAAAAGAGAAGTGCTATCACATTCAAATTAAAGATGGAAGTGTTACTTCTTTCAAGGATTACAGGACTGTCCTCCCCTCAAGGAGAATGACACTGTTGTATGGACTCTTAACTCACCAGCTGAGCAGCCTTTAAAGCCAGGAGAGTCAAAGCTGGGCTTGTCCTCCTCTGGAAGCATGGGTTCAAACCAGTGGTGGGATTCAATTTTTTTTTACTACTGTTCTGTGGGCATGGCTTGGTGGGCATGGCAGGGGAAGGATACTGTAACATCCCCAGTCAGAGGTAGTATTGGTCGGTTCTCCGAACTACTCAAAATTTCCCCTACTGGTTCTCCAGAACTGATCAGAACCTGTTGAATACCATCTCTGGTTCAAACTCATCCTTATCTACATCCCCAGCACCATGCCTCAATCAACTTGACAGTAATGGACAAGTGGTATCAGGTTCATGATTTGCTTGATGGCCATGAACTCCTGAGCTGCCCCAAGGAAATCACCTGAAGGCGGGTGGGATATCCCCATCAAAGGGATCCATCCCCCTTTGTTCAGTTTATAGAGTGAACCAACCCAAGCAGAGATAATGCTGCCCAGCAGAGAATATGTGAAATTGTTTGAGGGGCACAAAATCCTCCTTGTTCTTCAGGGATTCATTCCAGTGTTACTTTAGAATTATGAAATTGAGTCAAATAAATCTAGTACCTATAAATCACTAGCCAGAGATAGTGAGATTCCTGTTGAAAAAAAATTGTAGTGTCCAAGATAATAAAATCCTCAGATACAATACAGGCTGTATTTCAGATATATATTTTCAAGAATATGTCACTTTTTAATCTTAATTTTTATCTTATTCCCCTTGTCTTTTACTACCAATTTTCCATCTTTGGGCAAATTTTACAACTCACCCCATATAATGTCTTATTTCATTCCAAAGTATTTGGAATTCATTTGGCAATGAATAACAAGACTTATTTCATTGGATTGTTTGATCTCTCTCTCTCTCTCTCTCTCTTCCCCTCCCTTCCTCCAGGGGTAGGGTTCAAATTTTGTAACAACCGGTTCTGTGGGTGTGGCCTAATTTGTAGGTGTGGCTAGGTGGTCATGTGACTGGATGGGCACTGCTTGCTTACTGGGTGTGGCTAGGTGGTCATGTGACTGGGGTGGGCATAGCTAGGTGGCCATGTGAGTGGCAAACCAAATATAAATGGTCTTCACTTAATGGCCAGTTGCTTAGCAAGTGTTCTAATTTACAACTGACCTCTCCAGAGCTACTTGACCTGTTTTTGGTGTTTTGACAGCCCTACATACACACACACACACTTATGACCCACATAGTCTTATGACTGAGATTTTCTATGTTTTTTGCCAGTTTCCAACAATTCCTTCTGGTTTCCAGTTAAAAATGTCCATTGGGGAAAATGGATTTGTTTAACAACTAGTGTTTGCTTAATGACCACAAGGTTCACTTAACAACCATGGCGTTTGCCTAACTCAGGGGTCTGCAACCGTAAACACTCAAAGAGCCATTTTTCTATTTTCTTATAAACAGGTATCTCTGTCTTTCTTTCTCCCTCTCTCTTTATCATCTCTTTCTCTTTCTTCCTCATCTCTCTTTCTCTCTCTCTCTCTCTGTTTCTCATTTCTCTCTCTCTCATTTATAACTGCTAAGATTGGAAGCTGTTTTTTTATAATCCTATTTCTTTGGTTTTTTCACACACATTTGTGTATATGTATCCAATACTCTTTCTTCCTTTCCACTATGTATTCAAAATAGGCAATGATTGTGTATGTGTGTGTGTGTGTGTGTGTAGCATGTGTATATGTGTATTATGTATGTGTATGGATATGTATATATGTTTCACTTTTAATGTGTGCCAGTGTACTTACAGTAAAAAAAAATGACAATAAAAGTTATCTTATCCTATCTTCCTTCCTTCTTTCCTTCCCAACTCAATTCCTCCCCACACCCTATTTTGTGTTCGCTTCCCAGCCAAGTACTTACCAGGTCTGATCCTGTTTAGCTTTCTAAAATCAGCCTACTGAAATAAATACCAAACTAAACTGCCCAATAATTTACCTACTATCACTGTCTTGCACCTGATTTCAATGTAAACAGCCAATCTGCAGTATTACGAAATTTTGCTAGGCATCTGCTGCATGTTACTCTCTTCCTTGATAATCTAATCCATAGGTCCCCAAACTTGGCAACTTTAAGACTTGTGGCAAAGCTGGCTGAGGAATTCTGTGAATTGAAGTCCATAAGTCTTAAAGTTGCCAAGTTTTGGGACCCCTGATCTAGTCTTAGCTGGGCAAAACAGTCTGGAGTCACTGGCAAGAGCAGCTCAGTGTGGAGAAAAGTTGTGCGTATCCCCATATTCCTTTTTCCATAAGCAGCCTCATCCCCTCCTCCTCATTTGTGAAGTGTGCTAAGTTTAAAGGTGCTGCGAGAGGCTGCTCGTGGAGAGAGAAATATGGGGAGATGTGCAACTTTTCTCTGTACCAAGAGGGCTGCTCTCTCTCTCTCTCTCTCTCTCTCTCCACTCTTGGCACAGAAAAAAGTCAGTGGGAGCAGCAGTTGAGGCGGTCGGTCACCTGTCCTGGGGCTCACGCTCACCATACCTGCAGGGGGTGGGGGATGCAGCAGCAGCAAGGTGGCAATGGCGATTGTAGTGGTGTCAGGACTCCTGGGACCAGTTCCCTCCCCCACCATCCATATGACCGCACATGTGATGCATCAGGGCTTCCAGGTTCTGCTCTCTGCAGCCACTGTCAACTGTCCTGGACTCGATCAAAGGGTGCCTTGCTGACACAAACCTCTCCACTTGTTCTTTCCTGCTGCTGTTTTTGGGAGAGCAAAAGTTTCCCAGAACAGCAGAAAGCTTCCAAGCCCCACCCCCCCCATCGGAAACAGCTCCCGGGCAAGCAGAGAGAAGCAGGATTCAACCTGGCTTGCTTCTCTGCTTGCCCAGGAGCCATTTCTAATGGGACTTGGAAGATTTCTGCTGTGCAGCAGCAGGTTAGAGAAACAGCCGCTGACCTGCCAGGAGCCTATACGAGCCTCTCCACGTGTTCCCAGCAGAAGGCAAGTGGTGAGGGAAAGGCGACCGGTGGTGGTGGCAAAAGGCAAGTGGGGAGGGAAGGCGACCCACAGTGGCAGCAGCAAAAGGCAAATGAGGGGGAAGATGACTGGTAGCGGCAACAAAAGGCAAGTGAGGGGGAAGGCAACTGAGGCTTCCTCACTCACCCATGGAGATCAGTAATGGCAGGGCCACAGTGGAAGGCAGGCAGCAACGGCTGGCCTGGCAGGTGCACAAGAGCAGGCTGCAGGCAGCAGTGTTGCACATGCATGATAAGGACTGACTGGCAGGCAGCGAAGAAGCGGGCGGAGAGGGGCAGGGTCAGCTAGAGGTCCAATTTACCAGTTCTCTGAACTATGGAGAATCATAACAGCTAGTTCTATAGAACCGGTCCGAACTGGTAGAATCCCACCCCTGCCTCCCTCCCTCCATCTCCGTATGTATGTATATATTAAATATACCAGAGTTTAAAGGATCAAAAAGATGTCCAGCAGTTGCATATCAGACCATTTTTGAATGTTGGAAGATGTAAATAAGCCATACACAATTGAGTGACATATTTCTTATAGTGGGTTTTACCCTATATTCACCAGCAGAATAGAATTCTTCACACAAATTACTCCCCATTGATTTACTTATAGTCTCCAAAGATGAGGGGACCTTCTGAAAATTGAAGAGTGGACATAGTGTAAAAAGACAAAGAGGAAAGCCATTCTAGTAACTAGGCCAACTCCCCCATCTGTCTCTTCTAAATGGCATATAGCAATAAAGATGGGGTGAAATATAAAACTTCCTGCTTTGGCCTTCAACACAGAGAGAGGTAACAGTGAGATCAAATGTTGATTTCATTGAAATAAGTTAAGTGCACTATATACTCTATATTCTTCCTTTAACTGTTATAGTGTTAATATAATTTTAGTAGGTAGGTAGGAAGGAAGGAAGGAAGGAAGGAAGGAAGGAAGGAAGGAAGAAAGGAAGGAAGGAAGGAAGGAAGGAAGGAAAGAAGGAAGGAAACGAAACACAGTGGCTTAGTATCAATATTTATCTTAACAGGTTATTCTAGAAATTACTGTGAAGAGATTGATCCTATCACCCAAACATAATTCTTTCAGTGGAATAAATAGATCTTTACTGACTTGATTATTCCATATTTTCTTATGGAATTTGAAAGAAAGCTTGTTTCTATGTGACAGTCCTCCTTCCCCCAACAATTCTCTGAAACCGTTGAGTCATTTCTCTGAAACTTTTGGGTGGGAAAATAGGCAATTTTTCTACAAGATATTTAAGGTTATCAACCCTCATTCATTTTTTATTTTTAAAAACTTCCCTAGATTTATCTTTTGAGTTTGGATAAACAAAAGTGGAAAAAACAAACTGGTTTCAATAGAAGGAAGCCATATTCTATGTGTATAGCAGAGGACAACTTCATTTTTCCTCTTTGCTAAGGACATCCTTAGAGATGGACATATAAGTTATAAAATATATTTATGAGGATAAACAGCAAAGGCCTTATATAAAAAACTTAATTACAGGTAGTCCTCAACTTAAGACCACAAGTGAACACAAAATTTCCATTGTTAAGTGAGATATTTGTTAAGTGAGGTTTTTTTCCCATTTTACATCATTTCTTACCACATTGTTAAGTGAACCATTGCAGTTGTTAAGTAAGTAACATATTGTTAAGTGAATCTGGTTTTGCCCATTGACTTTGCTTGTCAGAAGGTCACAGAATGTGGTCACATGATCCCGGGACACTGCAAGTGTCATAAATATGAGCCGCTTACTAAGGGTTTGAATTTTGATTATGTGACAATGGGGCTGGTGCAACGGTCATAAATGTAAAAAACAGTCAAAAGTCACTTTTTTTCACTGCCGTTGTAATTTAGAACAATCACTAAGTGAACTGGTATAAGCCAAGGACCACTTGTATAACATTATGACATCATAAGAAAGACTACTAAGTGTCTGAATTTAGATCATATGACCGTTGGGGGTGCTGCAAGAAGAGCAAGTATGAAAAACAGGCATAAGTCACATTTTGTAATTTTGAATGTCACCAAATGAACTATTGTAAGTCCAGGACTACCTGTATTGTTTTCATAGAAATGTTATGTTTGCAAAAACAGAACTATAAAAGGCTGTAAACTTTCATAAATGGGTTATAACAGTTTTCAATTTATTCAGGGGAATAAATATGGGCCTCATGGACTCTATGAAATATTCCTAAGAAGAATACTTTAGCATTATATTAGAGGCAGAAGAATGGCTATAATTTCACCACAAGCAATCGCCTCAGAAACGATGTCAGTTACCCACAAATTATTTTAATCAAGATGAACGAAGTGAATCTGAAGTTTCTGCCCAGTAACTGTAATAGATTTTACTAATGGGGGAGGTTCAGAGTAAAATGTTTTATTTTAACATTTTTAAATGTTAAAAATGTTAACATGCCTGCTCTGTATGCCCAGCCAAAAATTCTTGTGAAGATATTTTTCTTCACAGTTGATAAAACCTACTGTCTTTACACTATGGTGAATGATAGTTGATATGTTTCATATGGAATCAACAATTCATTTTCAAATTTAAAATACCCCGTTTCACAAGGCTAGATACATATATCTATTTGATAGATTTACCAACCATGCCAAGTAAATAATTATTCAGCAAGATGGGCAGTATCTAGTCAAATTTAGCTGATCTTATTTAGGGAACAGGTGTCAAACTTGCAGCATCATGTTGCCATCACATGATGTTTTGCAATGTTTTTTCCCTTTGCGGAGCTGGGGTGGATGTGGCCTGAGTATAACTCATCCAGCCTGCAGGCCTCCAGTTTGATACCCCTGATTTAGGGTAACTATCTTGTAAAATTGCCTTATTTTGGGAAGTCAACATGAATCAGAGTGAATGCATTAACGGATCTCCCCAATCTTTAGAGATAAGATGAATGAAATGAATCAGCTTAGATGATGATGGACAATGACATAAATATCTATAAATAAGCTTATTAGCAGAGTATTTCTAATGCTATTTGTTTAACTTGTGAAATGAAATCAAGAATCAGGCTCAATTCAAGGAAGATTTTATTTGAAAACACACATACGAAAAAAATGATCATATTATTATTATTAGAATTTGGGTTGTCCACTTGAGAAAAGAATTTATAATTTACATGCATGCCAAAATCACATTTTTCCAAATTTTCTAAAAAGTCAATGTTTATGGCTGCCATCTAGTTGTGAATCTTTATTCTCAATATTTCGACCAATGCTCAGGAGCCTAGTCAATGAGGTCATAAATATAAGTTTGGTATTAATTCTCTGCATTTTTCTAAGAACATGGGTAAATAGGGGGATCCTCCATGTTGCCAAATAAAATAATGAACTTTCATCTTATGGTATGAGAATTGGTTTGAGACATTTTGAAGACTCAGATGTCATCATTGACTGGTCTTCAAAATAGAGAGTGGAGATAAGACTCCTTTTCACTGCTTTCTTGGAGTATCTCTTAGAATTAGAGAAAGACTATATAAATCTCAGATCAGCCTGATGTGCCCCTATACTGAGAGCTTATTCTACTGAGGCTACTGTATAACTTCAGAAGACAAGTGATCTACCACGTGGTTAAGAAAAGGCTTTCAACACCCTTCCACATCAAGAACTGCAGAATGGTCAGTTCTCAACTTTGCAAGCAATAATCTCAGATCATTTTTTAAAGGGCCATGTGTACTTTTCTATATTTTCCAGCTGACCTTCCAGATAGCCAATTGAGGCCCCCTCTCTCTCCCTGGAATTTCCACATCTCTAATTGGAAGTTGCAAAAAGACCTTGAGCCAAGAATGACTAAGTTGAACTCTTCCTGCCTTCTTGACTCTGTCCACACATATTTCTTGTAAACCCTCAAGGCCAATGCAGCTGTAGGCTATGTGGTATGGATACGTAGCATCCATTTCCGTGCCCAATTTTGCTTTTGCAAAGTTGCTTAATGGCAACTTCATTGAGAAGCAAGGAAGTGGGCAACCTGTTCAGATGGAGTCTCACTCTTTTTCCTATCTTTGATTAATACATATTTTAGATCCTCTTGCCCTAAGAGAATCCATATCTATATTTGGCAGTGATGTTGCTTTCTCAATTGCCTTAACCTTGGGGACAGGTTCAATAAGCTATTTGTTTAATGAGTGCCAATGTATTTTTGGAATTAATGTATGATATTCATACAACTCAGTGCTCTTTCAGGGCTTTCTTGCAAAGAGAAAATAATGGGAAATCCCAAAGGGATATTAAGCATATTCAGTTTCTCAATTCATATTTTCTTTCTTGTTCAAACAGCTACATTTATTTGATGTGCAAAATAGCAGGCAGCAAGAATAAAACCACCATGGCCATTGTTTACTTTTGGTTTGTGAAGATATAATTTTTCTTCATGCAGAGTATAAAAAGTCTCATTTTTCTTCTTTATCCTTTCTTTGTGGGAAAAAAATCACACCTCCTTCTAAACTAGATAGATATTTAACTATTGCAATTAATTTTTTCCTACTGATAAGGATCAGCAAGGATCAGATTTCCTCAACCTTTTGCACGGTGGTCCCAATCGCTTAATCACTTTCAATTAACTAACATAAAAATGGATAAAAAGGGAAGAATAACTCTTTTGCTAAAACCTGGAATAAGAAAAATATTCAGACATGCATGCAGATGGCAATGTTTCTCCTTGTAGTATTTGCTGTGAATTTGCTGTCACAGCTGGAAACAGTCAATGCCAAGTGTTTCATTATTAGCATAATCCTCAGTATATCAGAAGATGAGACCACTGAGAGAAAGAGTTATATCATTCTGTCTTTGCTTATAGGCATTGTTGCTGAACTAATGTCTTTCCTATAAAAAGCCTATCTAATCCAAAACTCAAAGCTCCCATTTTAATTCAAGTTTGCCTTGGTACTATGTTTTTCTACACAATTCCCTGATCCCCAGTTCATATTATAATGTTATATTTTCCCTTACAGGAGTGATACTACATTACTAAGGGGCATCATGAACAAATCACTTGTGAAAAATCTATGGCTTTCTGAGACAATCAAACTGCAAAATATTTTAATTTGTTGTGAAAAAAATGTTTTTTTTTTCCTTTCTAGTTGCCTAAAGCAGATGAACTGTGTTTATCATTGTGATTGTCCCATTATTTACCAGATAGAGATCAGATATTACATTTGAAATAAGATGGAACTGCAATTCCCAAATTACAGGAAAAATACAAGGGTAAGTAATGAGACTCTGAAATTATATGCTTAATTATACAGTGTAGAATTGCCTTGAAGTGAAGTAATACACATGTCTAAAGTCTATCCTCAATATATAAATGAGTAACTGTTCATCAAAAGGTTTCTGTGATTGTATTCTGAAACTTTTTCTGGTTTTGAAAGTACTCTGAAAGATTCATGGATTATTTCATGGCATTTTCAGAAAATATCTTCTAAGTCTTCAGTACATGAACACCATAGCACCAGATGGCCATAGCTAGCCATGGCTATCTGGCCTGAGATGATTTTAAAAAGCTAAGCTGGGTAAGCCTGAGAACAATTGGCGGGGGTGGGGAACTACCAGAAAATACCAAGTCTATAGGCTAGGCTGGAAAGAAGACAGGCATCAACAGGCACATAGAGAAAAACAAAATCTACATATCATTCAAAAGAGACAATCAAAAAGCTAAAAAAAAAGGAAACGAAAAAACCCTAAAACACCTCCTCATCAGCAATCAAGAGTCAGACAAGCAGAGATTAAACCTGAGACTAATGCTAGACCTATAAACAAGAAGTAAACAATAACCAATCAGGCAACTACCAACTCAGACAACCAAGTTAACAGTAAACAACAACCTAATCAAGGAACCACGAAGAAAACTTCCACCAATACTCACAGGATAAAACATTTGTATATAAACAGAGAGCAAACTCTGTTTCCTTCTGGCACTGATAATGTTACCAAGGTGAGTAATGAAATGACTGTTAGAAAACAACCAAGCTCAGAGAGCACCATGGATCCCAACAAAGAAGACATTGGCAAATCAAATCTGCAATGTTATCAAGAAAATAATATGGATAAATTGGAAGATCTGAAAGTCCAGGTAAGGGACAGATTGTCATAGACAAATTCTCTGTTCAACTAAGAGTTGAAAAGTACTTGATGGTCCATAATCAATTAATCATAGCCATGTAGTCACTTGATTCAAAGCAGTTTTTAACATATAATGTGTCGTGTCCGGCGCAGGAAGGAAGCTCGGAGTCAGTGACTGGTTTCAGCTCTTTATTAGGCTCCGGTTACAGCTTAAACTTGGAAGGAGAAACGGCGGCTTTTTATTTCCAAGCCGCGGCGGCCGCGGCCAATGGCACCGCTTCGAATCTCCTGCGCTTGGTTCCACCAATCGCGGGAGATTCTTAACGGACCAATCCGTGCGGCTCGCTCGACCAATTCGGTCGCCGCGCGCTTTAGCCAATCGCGGCACGAGGTTTACGAGTATGTTAATTGACTGTACAGAACACCCCTCCCCTCTTGGTTCGGTCCTACGTAACATAGTCCCATAGGTAGGCGGGCTTCGTACTTGCCTACTGGACCTGCGCAGGTTAGTTGTTGTTTGGCTCTCGACCGGTGCGGTCGAGGCCTCTGCGTCTCTTGGCTTCGCCGATGGAACCGCCTGGAAGGTGTTGCCGGGCCTGTCGTTGCAGCTCCTCCCGGTCTACCCGGTTGGTCGAGCTGCGACTCTCGCCGCTCCCGCCTGGTCTTCCCGGGCTGGTCGAGCTGGCCTGGCTGTTTCTTCCTGGCGAGGCTTCGAGTTGGCTGTTACCCGGTGAGTATTGCTGGTTATTTTCTATTCTTTCTTGACCCCCTGTATATTCCCTCCCTCTTGGTTTGTGTTAATGGGGTCGTCTGTGTTTGCTTGCGTGTCGGTTGTGTTTCTTGCCCTTGATCTTAACTGATCGATGTGGCGTTTCCATGATTGTCCGTCAGTTGTTTGCAGTCTGTAGGAGTGTGGCCCTGTCAGTTGGGTTATGGTCGCCGGTACCCATAGTGGGTCTCCGGTAAGGTTCTTTGCATAGACTGCATCGCCTGGTGCAAAAACCCGGTGCTTGCTTGATGAGTCTGGGGTTTTTTCCGGGTTGTATGTGGGGTGCAGTCTGTCGAGTGGGGACCTTAGTTTCCTCCCCATTAGTAATTCTCTGCCGGGCTTCTGTTTGTCATTGTATTTGGAGTTATATGTTGTATTAGAAGCATTTTATTTATTTTTTCTTGTATGTCCCGTGTTCGATTTTTTGGATGGTTTTCTTTGTAAATTGAACCATCCGTTCCACCCTACCATTGGCCGCCGGATGTGCCGTCGCTGTCAGTGCATGTCATATGCCCTGCTCCACTAGGAATTTTTCAATTCCAGCGAGGTGAATTGGGGCCCGTTGTCTGACACGATGACGTCCGGGAGGCCATGGGTTGCGAAAAGTTTGTTGAGTACCTTGGTGACAGCTTCTGTTGTGGTGGTTTTCATGTTGCTTACCTCCAGCCAATTGGAGTAAGCATCCACCGTGATGAGGAATGTGTTTCCTCTTGTGGGGCCGGCGAAGTCTATATGTATTCTGGACCATGGCCCCTGGGGGTCTCCCATTCTAGTATTGGCGCGGTGGGGGGGTTTGGTCTGGTTTCTTGGCAGCGTGAGCACCTGGCTACCCAAGCCTCAATCTCCTTGTCCATGCCTGGCCACCAAGCGTAACTTCTGGCCAAGGCTTTCGTCCGTACGATGCCCGGGTGCCCTTCGTGCAAAAGTTTTAATACTTTCCCTTGTAATTTTTCTGGTATGACCACCCTGTCCCCCCATAACAAACACCCTTTCTGTAAGGAAAGTTCTGTTTGCCGGTTTCGGAATGTCCTGAATTCTTCATTGTTGTCTTTCTCCGGCCACCCTTTCTCTACCCAATGTAATACCTGCGCCAGACGCTTGTCTTTATTCGTCTCTCGGGCAATGTCTGACGCGGTTATGGGTAGGTCAGGTAATGTCTCTATGCTGAGGGTGGTCGTTGTGGGAGCTGGGTCGTCGTCTAGGTCGGGAAGCGGCGAGCGGCTCAGCGCGTCTGCATGGGTGATCATCTTACCGGGTCTGTGTGTGAGCCGGTAGTCATAGGCGGCGAGGAACTCGGACCACCTTGTCATCCTGGGGGATAGGATGTTCGGGGTGGCCTTGTTCCCTGCCAGGATGCCCAGCAACGTCTTGTGGTCTGTGATGATGGTGAATCGGCGACCGTAGAGGTACTCGTGGAACTTCTTTACTGCTGCGACGATGGCCAGGGCCTCCTTGTCTAACTGGCTGTAGTTTCTTTCGGGTTTGCTGAGTGTTCTCGAAAAGAAAGCGATTGGTGCTTCTTTTCCGTCCGGAAGTGTATGGCTGAGGACGGCGCCGACGCCAAAGGGTGAGGCGTCGCATGTGACGGCGAGGGGTAGAGTCTCGTTGTATTGTATGAGGACGGCATCCGAGGTGAGCAGGTCTTTGGTTTTCGTGAATGCGGTGTCCTCCCATTTCCCCCAGGTCCATTTGGCCGTCTTATCCAGGAGCCTATGCAAAGGCTCTGCCACGGTCGCCTTTTGGGGCAAGAACACATTGTAAAAATTGAGCAGTCCCAAAAATGCCTGCAGCTCTGTTTTATTCTTGGGGATGGGGGCTTCCTTGATGGCTTTGATTTTGCTTCCGGTCGGGTGGATGCCATGTCAGTCTAGGAGGTACCCCAGGAACTCGACTTGCTCTGTACAAAGCTGGCATTTCTCTCTCTTTACTTTTAGCCCGGCCCCCTTGAATTTGGCAAGTACCTCCCTTAGGCAACCCTCTAGCTCTTCCCGGTTGGCTGCCGATAGTAGTACGTCGTCGAAATAGGGGACCACCCCCTTTATCCCTCGCAGTAGTCTCTCCATGAGGCTCTGGAAAATTCCCGGGGCCACGCTGACTCCAAACTGGAGTCGGTTACAGAGAAACGCTCCCCGGTGTGTGACTATTGTTTGCGCCTCGGCGGTTTCTTCATCGACCGGCAGCTGCTGGTAGGCTTGCGCCAGGTCGAGCCATGAAACCTTGCCCCCCAGTGAGTGAAGTAGGTGTTGCACTACTGGGACGGGGTAGGCGCTTTGTTGCAGGGCGCAATTGAGGGTGGCCTTATAGTCCCCGCAGATTCTTACTGATCCATCTGGTTTGACTGGGGTGACTATTGGGGTCTCCCACCGGGCGTGGTCGATTGGTTGCAACACCCCCTGTTTGACGAGTTTGTCAAGCTGCTCGTCTATTTTTTTCCGTAGTGCGAAAGGCACCCGCCTCGGTTTTAGGCGTATGGGGGTGATGTTGGGGTCTAGGCTGAAGGAGATAGGGGGCCCACGGTACTTGCCTAAGGTGCCGTCGAATACTTCTTGGAAGTCCTTCACCAGTTGCTGCTCCCAGTCGGCCTCCGCGATGTGATTTATGCCCATGACCTCGATGTCCAGTGGTGCGAACCATTGGAGTCCTAAGAGGCTGGGTCGGTTTCGGTTCACGATTGTCAGGGGAAGCTTTGCGGTGCGGCCCTTGAAGGTCACCTTGAACTGCCCGGTCCCGATGACGGGGATTCGGTTCCCCTGGTAGTCCTTGATGACCAATTTCTGGTTCTCCAGTCTTCCCTTCTGGATGGTTGGCACCAGCCGCTTGATTTCTTCCCAGGTGACCATGGAGAGGTAGGACCCGGAGTCCACCTCCATCCGGCATTGTTCGCCCTCGATGCTCACCTCGACGTAGACTTTCCGGGCATCGGTGGTTTCGGCGTGGCCGATGGTGACCGTCTGGTGGGTTTCCTCTCGTTGGCGGCCTTCTCCGTTCTGTCGCCCCGGGTGTCTCGGCTCCAGCGATTTTCGGCTTGGCGGTCTCTGGTCCTGGGGGGTGTCGCTCGCCCCGGTTGCTTGGGTCTCGGCGGCGGGGCTGTGTGTTTTTCTGAGTCGGCAGACTCGGGCAATGTGGCCCTTCTTGTTGCAATGCCGGCAGATTGCGTCGATAAACCGGCATTCTGATCGGAGGTGGCTGCCCCCGCACCCGGCGCACTGGGGTCCCGACTTACGACCTCGTTGATCTCGCCGGTCCCGTCCTGCTTGGAGCCGATGGACGTCTTCCTCCTCCTCCGTGGTATCTGAGGCGGAGTCCAGGTCCCCGTGGTGTGTGGTGGTCTCTCGTCCGCTTGCTTCGGGGGTTTCTGCGCGGTCCCCGTTTTCTGCCCTCCGAAGCCTGGCTGCTGACTTTCGGGTAGCCTCGGCCACGGAGGCTTCGGCCAGGGCATCGGCGAGATCGATGTCGCCCTTTGCCATCAGCCGGCTCTTTAGGGCCTGGTCCAGGAGGCCTAGGACCACGTGGTCTCGGAGGGCATCGTCCAAGTCCCGGAACTCGCACATCCCCCTAGGTCCCGCAGGGCAGCTGTGAAGTCGCTGACGCTCGCCCTGCCGTTGGTTCCGCCGGTAGAATCGTCCCGCCGGATGAGAATGGGCACGGCGGGGGCATAGTGGTTCCGAAGTAGTGGCTCGAGATCGGCCCAGTCCATCGCCTTCACATCCGCGGCTTCGCGAGGGCTTTGGCCATCTTGAACACTGCGGCCCCGCAGTGTGTGAGGAAGACGGCCCTCTTCTTCTTCCCGTTCGCATCCTTCAAGTTGCTACTTTCGAGGAACATTAGGAATCAGTCCGTGTACGATTCCCAGTCCTCGGTAGCTGGGTTGAACGGTGCTGGCGGGTCATGCTGGCCATCTAGTCGGTCTTTGTCTTCCTCGGGACACGTGCTCGGTGGTTATTCTCTGTATCCCACCTTCGTCGCCAGTGTCGTGTCCGGCGCAGAAAGGAAGTTCGAGTCAGTGACTGGTTTCAGCTCTTTATTAGGCTCCGGTTACAGCTTAAACTTGGAAGGAGAAACGGCGGCTTTTTATTTCCAAGCCGGCGGCCGCGGCCAATGGCACCGCTTTGAATCTGCCGCGCTTGGTTCCACCAATCGCGGAGATTCTTAATGGACCAATCCGTGCGGCTCGCTCGACCAATCCGGTCGCCGCGCGCTTTAGCCAATCGCGGCGGGGGTTTACGAGCATGTTAATTGACTGTACAGAACATAATGTGTATCTACGTGTGCATTATATGATGTGCATTTGGAGAGAGAGAGAGTTTCATTCTAGGAATGTTGTCAGGTTTTTGGGGGGACAGACTACATTAGTGATACTTTGGGAAGAGAATGAATGCACATAACATAATTGATTGATTATGTACCATCAGGTTGATATCAACCCTTAGTGATCGCATAGGTGGACTGAACCTTAGAATATGCTGTATAACCCCAGGAACAAGCTTGAAGGGAGAATGGTTCTGATGCTGTACACAGATGTTTCATGTCCAGAAAGCCACTGATCCAAAATTTCTCCTCCCCTTGGCTTCACCAAGCTTCATGCAGCTTTTTACTCACTGTCATAAAATTATATGCATTTGAAAGCTGACCAGTTTATAGACTCTGCTATGCAAAGATTAGCAAATGGTTTCCTGGAATATTTTTCTGGCACTTCTTGCTTGAAAAGTAACTCTTCAATATTATTCATTTATTTAGATCTAATTTCTTCTATGGCTTGAGGGTTTCCTCTGTTTCCAATATAAACATATTGCATGTTATTTATTTATTGGAGTTCTATCCTGCCATTATTTTGTCCAACTCAAGACAGAATATATAATTTTCCCACCTTCTATTTTGTCTACAGTGACAAACCTATGACGTGGATTGAGCTGAAAGAGAGTAACTGGTCCAAAATTTCCCAGCCAGCTTCCATGAAGGAAGACATTTACCAACAATAATTGATAAGAAAGATTTTTAAAAAGTCTGGATAGTGGATGTTTCAGAATAGAAGAGGTAGAACTGGAGAAAATAACAAAATACAAAGACCTGAAAATAGAAGTAGAATGACTGTGGCAAAAGAAAGCAAAGATAGTACCAATAGTAATACTGTAGTTGCCTTGGTTGACTCTCAAAACATCTGGAGCACCACTTGAACATTATTGGCATTGACAAAATCCCCATCAGTTCATTATAAAAGGCAGCTTTACTTGGAACGGTTCTCATCCTGTAACAATATCTTTAACACCATCAAACAACATCTGCCTATCCCAGGTCCTTTAGGAAGTCTTGATAAGTGGATAAAAATTCAATTTAATTCAATTCAGTTTAAACATCTAGTTGATTGTGTGTCAAAGCCTAATACAATAAACCAATAAAACACAAAAAATAAAGATAAAAGATGGCTAGCACAATGTAGTGAAGATTCTCACTGCCCTTGCCAATGGCCTGGATGAAGAGCCACTTCTTCATGGGTCTTCTAAAACATCAATAGAGTGGGGGCCATTGAGATCTCACTGAGTAGCTTCATTCCAGAGAACAAGCACTTATGTTGAGATGGCATTGTAACTTAATACATTTAAATAGAATAACAGTATTTATTTGTATTAAATAATAAGAACACAAGACATTGAATAAGGTGCATTCAAAATTGTTCTGCTTTACTGAAAAAGGAATAAATAAGCAACATCTTCCGAAATGAAAGGAAATATTTTTCCTTAAGTCAGTACAGAAGATTATCTATGATCTGTCATCTTCATGGTCTGAAAAATATACAGTACTCCATGTTTGTAAAGCTTATTGAAAGAAGTCTATAGAGGTTCATCAACCTTAAAAACAGCCATAGAAACATCTAATCCACCACATGCACTTAGTTTCCTGTTAATTATTATTAAATATTAAGAGAAAGGCAATTAACAGTGTGGGAAAATGAACTCTAGATGGAGAGGTTAGAAATGAAGCAAATGTTTTATGGGGATTTTTGCTTCTTCTAAAAGTGTGTGTCTGTAGGTTGATGATTGAGACCTGAGGTGGAACAAGAAAGCAGAGCTCTTAATCCTATCTTCTCCTGTTTCCTGACCTTTCCCTACATTCCTTTACTTCCATTTTGCCTTCTGGATGACATCTTGTCAAAGAATGTAGCTAAATCTCAGGGCACGCCTGAGGTTCATAGCCATAGAGTCAGAAGTGGAGAAAAAATGTGTGTGTGTATGCATGGAATAAGGAAGTTTGTGCATGTTTATGTGTGTGTATATGAAATGGGGATGAACTTGATGATACAAAATAATTAAATGGTTGTTCTGCACTGCTCCATTTCTCCATTGCTGATCTGACATGGAGAGGCATTTCCTTATTTCAGGAGCTAATAGACTTCTGTTAACACCACCTATTGCTTGATTTGTGAATGTGCAGCTTTATATTTTTTTAAAAATAAATAAATAAATAAATAAATGAATGAATGAATGAATGAATGAATGAATGAATGAATGAATGAACTCCAGCTCCTAAATGGAATTTTACAGCACAAAATCATGGCTTGATCAGTTAGAATTTATGTTAAGGAAGGAAAAGGAAGGAAAGGAGACCCTGTGGATTTTACTCTGCTAGTTGTTGCTGACTATAAGTGACGACGCTCATCTCTGTTTCAAGGCCATGAGCCAGCACTGTCTGAAAACATTCCCATGGTCATGTAGCCAGCATGTCTCAGAGCGCTGTTACCTTCCCACTGAAGTGGTACTTATTTATCTACTTGCATTTGCATGCTTTCCAAAGAGTGGTGTGGTGGCCTAGAGGTGGAGCTCTCACCTCACAATCAGGAGGCTGTGAGTCAGAGGTGGTATTCAGCAGGTTCTGACCAGTTTTGGAGAACTGGTAGTGGAAATTTGAGTAGTTCAGAAAACCAGTGATAACCTTCCCCCAGGAGTGGGGAAGGAATGGAGATTTTGCAGTATCCTTCCCCTGCCCATCCCCCAAGCCATGCCATGCCCACCAAGCTATGCCCACAGAACCAATAGTAAAACTTTTTGAATCCCACCACTGCTGTGAGTGTTCTGACCTAGGCTTCCCAAGATCATGAAGCAGAATCCTCATCCCGATAAAATCCCTTTTATTTAAGTTAAAGAGAATTCCTTTCCAGCAAAGTCCCGGCAAACAGTCTTTCATGAGATTTCACAACTACAGACCTTTATCAGGCTTGGAGAGTTGCCAGGCCAATCTCTTCCAAATGCCATGCTGTAGCAGCAATTACTTGGCAAGAAGTCAGGAACAGATCTTCACCGTAGTGAATTGAACTAATTGTCTCCTGCAAACACCACTCCCCTTTCACTCCTCTTTATTCCCTATGGGAGGGGCCATTCACCATCTACCTGAGCCTTTACTCCCGAGTCAACCCTTGTTCCTTAACTGTTCCCTTCTCCTGGCAGCTCTGTGCATGTGCACACTGGGAACAGCTGTATTTCTGCCCCATTGATCTCCAACTCCGAAGGCAGCTGATAACTGTCAGACGACCCTGGCTCCATCTCTGCCTCTGATGCAGAGCACTTGTCAGAGCCTACCCCAGACTCCAGGACTGGCCCATGTTCCTCCACAACCTCCTCACGGTCCAAGTTTACCACTGCTGGTGGGCCACAACAGTGAGTTTGATTCTAGGTAGAGGCAGATACCTCTCTGGGCACAATGAGAATATATCTGCTGAATATAGCTCTGCATTGGCAACAGAAAAGGCATCCGGCCATAAACACTCAGCTCCATTCAGTTGCCTATTCTGTAAGGCATTATGGAGTCATTAAAAGATGATGATGATTTGCATGCTTTCAAACTGCTAGGTGGGCAGGAGCTAGGCAGTGACCGGCACTCATCCCATTGTACAATGCTCAGGTCTCGAACCTGGGCTGTTGGCTTTCTAGCTGGCAAGCCCAGCATCTTAACCATGCTACCCCTATGTTAAAGGGGGTGGGGACTTTAGCTCTCTTGATCTGGGCTTCCCTGCTCATTTGCTCTACCATTTTGGCTGAGATTGGGAGCTGGGATCCCTGGATGGACCCACCTAAGACTAATTGGCATCTGTAGCTCTACTGTCACTGGATTGATGATCCGTACAATGGGGAAAAGAGCTATATATTTACAGGGCTGTCTAAAATTTAAGTATTTTGTGGACAGGTACACTTTAATGCCTTCTTTAAATTATCTCTGAAGGGCTCTCTTTCAGACTGCTTGTTTTTTCTGGATCTCCCTTGCTTTTCCTAATGCCTTGCACAACCCATGTGTCTCTGAATCCATCCATTCCACTAACATTGCAGCAGATGGGGTTCTTTGGGGAAATTCTGGCATAGCTATGAATTTGATCCCTGTCAAACCTCTTACTCTACCATTTTGGCTGGTTTTGGATCTGGGATCCATAGTTCAGCAACTTTTGAAAGGCTATCTATTCCCCAACTTTCCTTTAAAGGATCCAGCTGTCCATATCTTCTACTAAGAATTTTCCATTGCTTTCATGCTGTATCGTCCATCTGTCACTGCAATCAATCCACGAGGTCTGTGCTGTTCTTTGGATTGAAAGAGGAAAAGTTGTGTTGGAGCCTGTGATGTGTTCATTTATTTAGCACCTTAAAGCAGCTGAGTTGGTCCTGGGCTATCATGGCTGCACTCTGCAACTGCAGCTCGATCTTCATGACTAGAAAAAGACATGGTCAGTTTAAGGAACCGTTGACCAAAAACTCCATGGGTGCTCCAAAGCACCATTTTGCCTTTGAATCCAAGTCAAAGACCCATTCAGAAAACTGGCAAGTACCTGCAGTACATTGGGAGCTGTAACATTTGGGTCTTCGGACCACTCCACCCTCCACAGTTGGCTGGAATTACTTAACATCTATCTGTCACCCCTGCCTGTCTTTCTTGATGGCACTGCCCAGTTCCACTGTGAAGCATGTCCCTTTTCTGAGGGAGAAATTGCTCTGTTGAATTTCAGCTGAAGTCTGTCAGATGTCCAAGGAAGCTGGACATTGTCTTGTAGTTAATGCAGCAAAGAGCAGTTTACAGTTGGCTGCTGTATGGATCACTGTGGCTTAGGCTGATTTAGCTTGTTTGACAATAGTTACTTAGACACCTCCCAGATGTTCTGGCTTCTCCCACACTGTCCAAAATATCTGGGAGCTGCTTGCCATTCCCCACTCTTTTTTTTTTTCCAGAAGCAGATGTATCAACTCCCTCACTTCAGCCCATTTGGGATTGTAGCCTGGGAATAACTTCTGTGACCTCAGTTGATAAAGAACACATTATTTGGAAGCTATCCTCAGCTTATTTCTCCACATGGCTGTATATTAAGACAGCTCTTCATGTGGTTGTATGTAAAAAAAATATATCACATGGTGGTTTTTTTTTTTTTTGGTTTTTTTTGGTTTGGATGGACTCTGATCAAATCAATTCACTGGTCAGTTCATCTGCAGATGAGATGTAAAACTTTTAAATAAACCACAGCTAGTGAAAGCATGGCTTTTTTTTTTTTTTTGCAATATGGAAGCTTCACTTATTACTCTCTCTTGGGGACTCTAATGCAAAGTAGTAGACGTACACCATCTAGTGAGGAACATCATTCCATTTTTTTTGTCTTGGGCCTTCAATATGTCTATAGAGATTCTCAATCATCCTGGTCATGGTTGTCCCAAAGGTATTTTTCCAAAAGATAATTGGATTTTCTTGGGGTTTTTTTTCCTTGAAAATGTTTTGCTTCTCTCCAAGAAGTTTTGAACTGAAGAGGCTTCTTGAACGAGAAGTGAAACATTTTCAAGGGGGAAAAATACCAAGAAGGTCCAGTTGCCTTTTGGAAAAATACCTTTGGATTTTCAATAACTACATTGTATTAACTTTGTGGAACCCAACAACCCCAAAGCAAAGGCTGTGAAAGAAGCACTGTGTGATTTCATGGCTGGGAAGACACATAGCCATATTTCATCACTGCCATATTCACTGACATGATTGTACAATCTAACACTATCATTGTTGTTTCTTTTATTAGGTCATAAAGGCTTTCCTGTGTGATTTAAGGAGGCAGCTGGACTGATTCTTCCTTCCATGCTGTTTAGAAATTCATCTTTTGCAAGATTAGTATATTACCAGACTGATGGCAGTGGGGATTTCACATTTGCTCTTTATTTTCCATGAGTCCTTCCAAAATGTTTTTATTGAGTCCAGCTGTAAAATGTACAGACTGAGGCCTCGGTCCCATCATGATTGCAAAATTGTGGTTCCTAAGAAAACTACCATTGTAAAATAAATTGATCTACAGTGTATAAGACTTTAATCTGGTCTATTCACTCTAAATAACTGAGCTTTAATTTTTATTAAAAAAAGTTCCGGTAACAAATATTATATTGATGTAGCAGTCAGGCCATCCGTTGTCATTTGTTACAATTAATAATCAGAAATACAAAACAAAACAAAAGTAAAAGGCGAAAGATTTATACGATCTGAAGAGAAACCAGAAAAGTAAAGATAACATATCCACATTTTAGCATGTTGCTTCATGCATTCACTCTGATTAAAGTATTCAGGTAAAGTTATACTGATGTTACCACCACCAGCAGCAGCATTGGATAGCCCTTTGGAAATATCTTTTTCCTTTGAAAGAAAATCCTGAGATGCTTAGAAACTAAGACACAAGTGTGTAATTCTCTCTTTAACACAGTTGTTGGACCCATATCTGTTTATGGAGTTTACACACAATAACATTAAGCCTGATTGTTTGTAGAATACAAGTGATACATGCAGAAAACTTTGGCTCTTAGGATGGTGGGCACGTCATTATCTAGGTCCTAAATCATTGGACTCTAATTCTTTTGTCTAATAAAATTAGAAGAAAATGCTACTTGCTGCACCAAATACACATTTTCATGTATTGATTGATGTCACTAGAGATCTGTAGTTGGAAATGGGCCATGACAAATGCAGAGAGTGAATTCATGCCCAACCATGACCCAGCTATGCCAAACCATGACCTAGTTAAGGAGTAAGTCATAGTTGGCTGGGTTTGAATAAACCATGATTGGATTGGATTGTACAATCTTTAGCCTTAAACCACAGTTTACAGATGTATAGCTGAGTTAACTTACCACACTAGGTCAAAGCCAGGAGAAGGATATGTGAGGTCAACCAAATGATTGGTGTCATTCACACTTCAGCTACCAGTCATTTAAAGATAGATAGATAGATAGATAGATAGATAGATAGATAGATAGATAGATAGATAGAGAGAGAGAGAGAGAGAGAGAGAGAGAGAGAGAGAGAGATAGCAATAACAATAGCACCTAGCTTTATATACCACTTCACAGTGCTTTACAGCCCTCTTTAAGCAGTTTACACAGCCAGCATATTGCCCCCAACAATCTGTGTCCTCATTTTACCAACTTTAGAAGGATGGAAGACTGAGTCAACCTTGAGCCACTCAGAATCAAACTCCTGGAGTGAGCAGTGAGTTAGCCCTTCTAATCACTGGCTCTGTAAATATAGATAAATAGATGGTAGGTAGGTAGGTAGGTAGGTGGAGAGAGAGAGAGAGAGAGAGAGAGAGAGAGAGAGAGAGAGAGAGAGAGAGAGAGAGAGAGAGAGTTGTGTGTATAGTTTGTGTTACACTGAATACAGGAAAAGTAAATAGGTCATCTTTGATTTTTCTGTCCCATGTTTTCCCTATAGATTAATCAAGGACCCCTGAAAAACTAGAGCTACATTGTGAATGATGATCATTTCCTTATACTGTGCTTACAAAACTCATAAGTAGAACATCCAAACAAGATAGTACAAGTCTGTGATTCAGACAATGTTTCATACTTTCATATGGGTGGTATAATATGAGCTACACATATTGTGGGTGGGGCAGGGATATTTTTTTTTTGTTCCTTATGGGGAAATATTTCCATTTTTATTATTTATGTATTTATTAACAGCATTGAGCCTATGTGTAGGATTTACTACAGATTTCATGTATTTTCTGTCCCGCAATGGCAGGAAATCATGTAATTGATTTTCAGAAATATCATGACCTTGGGTATTGAATTCTATTGCATGAAATTGTTTCAGGAACTGGATCCCACCCACAGGAACTGTGGGATATTTATTCTTGATTGAAGCAAAGTGTGTGGAGAAATCAGAGTCTTAAGTATGAAGATGTAAATTTTGATAATTGATGTTTTAAAATTTTCCTAACCATTTTGTACTTTGTAATCGGAAATTACTGAAAATTCTTCTCTCTCTCTCTCTCTCTCTCTCTCTCTCTCTCTCTCTCTCATACAGGTGCACAGATGGAAACATTTACACATGCATGCAGACATGAGATCTGCTAGGCAAAGGACAAATGACAGATGTTCAGGAATTAGGCTGCTTTGAGAAGATGATAAAAGTGATTTTTTTTTTAACAAAAGTTGAACTCAAATCTGCTCCTATCATTCTGCATACCCAGATTTTATTTGCAGTATGAGGGCTGATCCATTCAATTAATAATGAACATATGAATAATTCTGGACTTTCATCTTTGAATAGGTATTTCTCTGGTTCTCACATTTCAGATCTAAATGCTAATAGTTAGGTAGCCATACTGGTTCCATTCATGTTCTGGAGGAAAAAGCCAAATGGCTCAAGAGAGCTCTGAAGGTTGCAGAAATTTTGTTGCCCTTCTTTCTCTTTTTAATATATATATCCTACTTCCAGTTCAAAAGCATAAGAATGAGAGTCTTATGGAATGTATGGATCTGGTTGGTTTCTGATGTACATTTGAAGATCCGCTGGGTGAATCCATCTATTATCTTTAAATGAGCTCATCCATCTGCATGCTAGATCCTTGTCTTCTTGATTTCTTTAGGAATTTGGGGGGTGGGATTGGCAAGAAGTTGGTAATGCTTTGTGACAATCTTGAAAGAAGCTATGGTATGCCTCCTTCTTAAGAGACTCAATCTGGATGGGGAAATATTAGATGAGTACCATCATTTCAATTGTAGATTCCTAAACTGCTTTTTAAACTGCCTTCTCTTATTAAGATTCAGGACTTCTGTCTCTCTTCATCAGTCCTACTTCCCAGGCAGAACAAATAAGGGGACATTCATTGTCTGTGCTTTTCCCCCTCAGAATGAAGACTAAAAAAGATTGTAAAAGACACTCCCATTTATAAGTGCTCTGGGAAGACCTTTCCAACTATTTTTAGAGCAATAGCACCACATTGAGGAACATAACAGGAATCAAAACAGGGTGCATCAAATGCCAGGAGGGACTTCTATGGCATAGCAGCTATTAGAGTCTGCTGTGATTGAATTGGCAACCTGTAAACAAGATTTTATTCTTTATTGTTTCTATCCATGGTTTTCATGGAACTCTCCTCAACTGAGAGTTTGCATGAGTTTGGGGTGTACATATTGTGTGCTTTATTTTCATTGATTTTTTAAATGTCATTTAATAACCCCGTAATGGAGCTGAGTGTTTACTGGCCGGATGCCCTTCTTGTTGCCAATGTGGAGTTTGCAGCAGATATTTTCTCATTGTGCCCGGAGAGAGAAATATATGCCGCTACCTAGGATCGAACTCACAGCCTTCTGATTGTGAGGCAAGAGCTCCACCTCTAGGCCACTGCACCACTCCTTGCTTTATTTTCATTGAAAATGGTTCTAAAACCTGAAAAGGCAATCAATTTTCTGAAAGCAAGCCAAGACACTAGACCAGCAGCAAAAAGTTTGGAAAGGTTTTGTATGTTATCCTGAACTAAATTGAGCTTTGAAAGTTCATAAACCACTCCCATTTCAGAATCCTCTAGGTTGTAACATCTGCTCATTCCATCCCCAACTTTGAGACAGGATCATTTGAGAAATATTAAGACACATATCTTCTTGAGTGTGTTTGAGTTTTGCTCTAAATAATGTGTATATCGGTATTCAATAGTGTGTATATCGGTATTCAATATTCAATAGTGTGTATATCGGTAGCATATACTGTATGTTGAGAAAGCTTGCTCAATAAAGCAGATGGAGATAGTTATTGTAAAAATCAATTGTTCATAACAATAACTTCTAGATTGTGTAGAATATGCAGGATTTATTCTTTTGCATAAACTCACACTTAAAAGGGAAGGAGAAGCAGTCTAGTATGGAAGAAGCCACAGAAATGTGTCGTCCAATAGATGCTTTTGGAGCATTTCTTTCTTTTTGTGGCCCAACCTATCTCACAGTAGAAAACCTTAACCTGCCAGAGAAAAAAATAGGAGATAAACTCAACCACTGTGAAAACTGTGTGATTATATATAAGTACACATAAAGAAATGTAGCTCTTTGCTTTCTTTTCCCAAAGGGGCTAGAATTTTAAGCATGGTTGAAAAATGATATTTCCATGCCTTTAATAAAGAGTTGAGTTTCCAAGGATAGCTTTGCTTCAAAATGTTTCTGTGGCAATTTCAAAGCCTGGAATACATCACAGAGAAAACAATATAAGATCCTTATTGAGTTTTAGAAGACTTTCAGCACTTTAAAAAGTGTGAGAGATTATTCCTGCCATTTGATCCTCTTACTCTAAAACAGTGAGAGAATAATATTTTTAACATTTTTTTTACAGGACTGATTATAAATTATAAACCTTCAAGACATTTTTGACTCCTAGCAACCATATAAACAGTTTTTCTCTATGACAATCTATCTCTAAGTTTGTCAGTCAGGCCTTTGAATGGTGTTTCACAGGATACATCTTTACAAACCAAACAATTTACAGGAGGAAGGATTTAAAATTCACATTTGAGCTCCATAAAATATTTTTGAAAGTTTGTGGTAGTTTCCTGTGGACCTGAGGAAGTAGAAACATGATATAAAGTAGTTTCTTTGAAAACCCTTTTCTCTCTTTCAACCTATTTTTAATATTTCCCATGCAAAACACCCACAAATGATGGTATTTGTGTGTGGAATAAAACAAAGAAATCTCATAAATCACACCTGAAATATGACTTCATGAAATTAGTAGACTGAGACTTTCCATGGATGGATCCCTGATTTTAATTCTGAAATTCCGTCTGTTCCCCACCCCCACAGAGAGAGAGTACCTCATAACTGTTGTATCTGACAATGTGCTCTTTTAAATACTGCATGGGTATTTCCATTTTTAAAATTCAGCCTTCCTCCAACAGAGGTCAAGGCGATGAACATGTTTCTTGTCTGAGAAATGTGACACGCCATAATTAAGATAAAGATGATGACAAGAACAAACATTTTTGTGCTGGTCAGAAAGGGTAGGAATTTATTACTATGAGTGTGGCTGGGGAAGGTGCTCTTACTTTTCAATATATTAAAAACAAATACTTAAGAATAAATAAATAGGCAAGTAGAAGTTAGTATACTGCAGGAGCAAAATACCAACATGCAGCATTATATGTTTTATTTCCATGGTATCTTCTGGGCTTCACTTTTGAATATTCTTCAAAAATAAAGCAAGAGGAGGACATTTTTCACACCAAAGGAATGGTAAGAAAGAATTCTGCTAATTTAGCTTTAGCCAAATATGTGCTTAGCGTCATGCTGTGCCCAGTTTCATTTTTTTATTACCGTGTTGTTGTACAAACATCACATTGTTTTGATGCAACAATGTTTATATAATCATTTCAACCACACCAGCATGTATTTTTGTGAAAGTAGAGCATGGTCCCCAAATCCCAAATATTGATTGCCTTGACATCCTCTATCATAAGTCAATTTGATCACATCTCCTGTACTGATTTTGCAATGACATTTATAAATCCAGCTTTTCTTCCTGTAAGCAGCTTATGACATTGTAGTTGCCTCTTAGGTTTGGAAATACCCACTTTCATCTGCAAGTTGGAGCCAGATCTGGCCATGCTTGGAATTAGGAATTGCACTTAAAGAGAGAAATTAGACTTCTGTTGATTTCAGTAGGTTGGCTCTAAGTATGATGAAAGGTTGACCTCATTCAGTACTGTATATACATAAATGTTGCAAAATCATATGGCTTCTTTCATCTGACAATGTGTTTTTTTTTCTTTTTGATAGGAGGTAAATAACACTAGAGAGTCAGTTTTGTGTAGTGGTTAAGACACCAGGCTAGAAACTGGGAGACAGTGAGTTCTACTCCCATGTTGGGCACAAAGCCAACTGCTTAACCTTGGGACAATCATTTTTTCTCAGCCCTAGGAAGAGGCAGTGGCAAACCACTTCTGAAAGACCTTGCCAAGAAAATTTATTTATTTATTTATTTATTTTTATTTATTTGATTTGCCAATTGTTTACAAGATAATAAGTATAAGTATATACATAGTTGTGAATACATGAAATGGGTACATATAAGAAAAATAAAAGAAGAATAAGAGAAACAATAGGACAGGGACGGTAGGCATGTTGGTGCGCTTATGCACGCCCCCTACAGACCTCTTAGGAAAGGGGTGAGGTCAATAGTAGACAGTCTAAGGTTAAAGTTTTTGGGGTTTGGGGAAGAAACTACAGAGTCGGGTAGAGTATTCCAGACATTGACCACTCTATTGCTGAAGTCGTATTTCCTGCAATCAAGTTTGGTGCGGTTAACTTTGAGTTTGTATCTATTGTGTGCTCTTGTGTTGTTATGGTTGAAGCTGAAGTATTCAGGTAGGACATTGCAATGTATGATTTTATATACCATGCTTAAATCAGACCGAAGACGGCGTAATTCAAGGTTTTCTAGGTCTAGAATTTCAAGTCTGGTGGCATAAGGTATTCTACAACGAGTAGAGGAGTGGAGAACTCTTCTTGTGAAATATTTCTGGACTTTCTCAATTGTGCTAATATCAGATACGTAATGTGGGTTCCAGACTGATGAACTGTATTCGAGTATTGGTCTAGCAAATGTTTTGTATGCTCTGGTTAGTAGTCTGATATTACCAAAGAAAAGGCTACGTAGGATTAGGTTAACAACTCTTAATGCCTTTTTGGCTATGTAGTTGCAGTGGGCTCTAGCACTTAGATCATTAGAGGTGAGTATTCCAAGGTCCTTTACAGAGCTTGGGTCATCAACAAGATCTTGACTATTCAGCTTGTATTTTATTTTCTGATTTTTTTTGCCAATATGTAAGACAGAGCATTTATTTGTTGAGATTTGAAGTTGCCATTTGTTTGACCATTCTGATACATAGTCAAGATCTTTTTGTAGGGTAGCAGTATTGTCTGTGGTATTGAACAGCTTTACATCATCAGCGAAAAGAACGCAATTGCTCTTAATATGATCACAGAGGTCATTTATGTAGAGTATGAAGAGAGTTGGTCCTAGAACACTGCCTTGGGGGACACCACTATTGACAGGTACAGAATTTGATAGGACGCTCCCAATTTTGACCATTTGTTGTCTGTTTGCCAGGAATGCTTCTATCCAGTTATTCAGTTGTCCAGAGATACCATAGGATTTTATTTTTAGGAGTAGTTTGTCGTGTACCACTGAATCAAAGGCTTTACAGAAGTCTATGTAGATTGCGTCTATTGCTTTGCCCTGGTCGAGTTGTGTCGTCCATATGTTTTTGCAGTGTAAGAGTTGCAGATTACAGGATAGTTTTTTTCTGAAACCAAATTGTTTATTGGAGAGTAGGTTGTTTGTCTCTAAGTGGAGGATGATGGATTGGTTAATAATTGATTCCATGACTTTACAGGTGACGCAGCATAAGGAGATTGGTCTGTAATTTTCAACTAGGCTGGGGTCTCCTTTTTGAAGATGGGGATGACTGTGGCTTGTGACCATAGGTTAGGCAAGGAGCTGGTCATGAAAGATTTTTCAAAGATTATGCTTAGAGGTTTGGCTATGGCAGTGGATAGCTTTTTTAAGAAGTAGGCACATATTCCATCCAGTCCAATAGATAGAGATGGTTTTAGATTGCGTAGTGCTTTTTCAACATTGTCTTCTGTAAAATCGATATGTATTAGATCATTGTTGTTATCTGTGGTACGGCTAGGGAAATACTGGGCATGATCCATTGCTGTTTACAAATACTGAGCCGAAGAATGTGTTAAAGATGTTGGCTTTAATGGTGTCATCATTGCAGTCTTTACCATCAGGTCCTATCAGAGGTGGGATGGACCTTGAGTCTTTTAGTTTGTTGTTTACAAAATTGTAAAAAGCACGGGTGGAATTGGTGCTTAGAAGGTTTTCCTCTTGTTTAATGTGATAATTGGTGCATTCGGTCTTTATCTGGTGGCATAAAATTTTGTATCGGCTTTTGAAATTGGCAACGTGACCAGATTTGTTTTTCCGCCAGAGTGATCTCTTTTTGGATTGAAGTTTCCTTATTGTTATGGGTAATCTGCTTTTTTGTTTTGTTTTGGGAGTTGTTGTTGGTACATATAGTTTGATGACTCTTTTGACTTCAAGTAAAAATATGTTGTAATGGTCTTCAACAGTATTGCATCCAGTGAATAGAGATTGCCAATCAAGGGATGAGAGATCATTGTCTATAAGATCATAGTTGCCTTTTTTGAAGTTACAATTGGGGATTACATCATTGTGGTGATTTTTGTGTGGGCGTATGTTGAGACAAAAGTCAATCATATTGTGGTCACTGCTGGAATAGGGTTCTTTAGTTTGTATTCCGTAAATTAAATTCAAACTATTGCAGAAGATGAGATCGAGGCAGTTGTTTAGTCTAGTGTTGTTGGTTACTAGTTGTTCCAGAGTCCCAGATTTGTATTAGCATTGTAGAAGGTTGTGTGTATGATTTCAGTTGTACAATCATTTAGGGTCCAGTCAATATGAGGTAGATTGAAATCACCAAGAAAGATAAAAGGGTATGGGCAGGATGCAGCCCATGTTAGTAATGTATTTAGCTTGTTTACATGTTCGATGTCATAATCAGGTGCTCTGTAACATAGTAAGAATCGAATTGTGATATTTAAGGATAGTTCACAGATGATGGTCTCAGGAAGAGCAAGCTCCTGGGTAACTTGGATATTTTTTAGATGTAAGGACTTTTTATAGAAGATAGCAACACCACCTCCTCTACGAATTTCACGATCTGATCGTAAACATGATAGTCTCTTACTGTGGTAATGGAGTCAGGGAGAGATGCATTGAGCCATGTTTCACAGACAAATATAATGTCGAATTTAGCCATATTTAGTAGGAGGAAAAATTCAGGTATTTTATTCACGAGGCTTTATCTTTATTTATTCCAAGGATTTATCTAGGCCAAGAATCAGACATGAATGAATGAATGAAAGAAAGAAAAAGTAGCATTAGAAGGCTGGACCAAAAGATATTTCAGGTTTTAAAAATTGATACTATGTTGACAGATTTTTGCCTTGTTAAATTGGTCTCTTGTGTTAAATTGGTGCACAACTGAGAATGAATTGGTTACAAATTAGATATGCACAAGGCACCAAGTATTTTCTTCAACTGCACACTATAGCAAGGGTTGCCAACCTTTTGGACCTCACCAAACTCATAATTTTAAATCCCGCTGACCAGAGACCCTGGGAAAATCCCCCAAAAAGTCTGCAGGAAAACTCCCCACCCCGTTTTCCTACAGATCGATCATTCTTTATTTGGGATCACAGGATACCGTCTCCAGGTCCGGTCTCAAGGAGAGAGAGAGAGAGAGAGAGAGAGAGAGAGAGGGAGGGAGGGAGGGAGGGAGAGAGAGAGAGAGAGAGAGAGAGAGAGAGAGAGAGAGAGAGAGAGAGAGAGAGAGACTTTTGGCTTCATGCAAGGAAAGCAGCAGAAGTATTTCTTTCTCTCCCCCAAACTCCGCCAGAAATGAGTCTTTATGAGACTTGTTGTGCCGGCGCAGCCTCTTGGAGCAAGATGCCTTGCAGGGTCCCAAAGACTCATTTCTGGTGGAGTTTGGGGGAGAGAAAGAAAGACTTTTGCTGCTTTCCTAGCATGCAACCAAAAGCAGAAGAAGAAAAAGCGGAAAGAAGCAGCCCGGTGGTCAGGCCAGGCCAGGCAAGTGGGGCAACTTCCCCTCTCTGCCCTTTCCCCCCTCCCCTCACTACCTCATGTTGTTCACAATGCAAGCGATGCAAGCCATAGTGTTCCTATGGGCCATGTGGGTGGCACAGCTTTGTGTTCACATGCAGCCTGGATTAATTGCTTTGGGGGGTGCTTTGGGGGTGACATTTCTCTGCGGACCACCAAAATTTTCTCATGGACCACCAGTGGTCCCCAGCATATTGGTTGGCAATCACTGCGCTATAGGACTACAGAGTGAATGCCTATTTTGTTTTTGTAATAGTTACATTATGGTGCAGTCCTTGGTAGCTGTCACTGCATCCCTTGAATCCCCCCCCCAAAATAAGTCCACCTGTGTAGTGCTGATTTAGAAGAACACATGGACAGAATCACACTGTAAGGCAGGGGTTGTGCACCTTTGTGTACTCAGGAACCTAGCTTCTTGACCTTTTAGAATGCTTTAGAGAGTGATCAGGTGATCAATATAGACTCATAAGGCTAAAGGGACTTTTGAGGTCTTCTTGAATGTGATTTCTTTTCAGTCGTTTGAACCTTCTGAAATGAACTTTAAGTTATGGTAAGTGAGCTCATAGAAGCAATTGTATTTATTTCTTAATCCTTCCCAAAACATCAAACTGGTTCATTTTAGATTCTTACTATTTAGATTCTGAAGAGGTTTAATGAAAAAAAAATGTGAGCAAATGTTGTCAAAGAGGGAAAACAGTCCCCCCCACAAAGTACTGGAAATTATCATTTACAAACAATTGAATTTCTTCCATTTTGCTGCCAAATTTTGGTGATGTGATTTCAGACTGCGGAACCATAAATGTGATGGTGGGAGACCCACCCTACTCTTCTTTGAAATCTAGTCCTTTATTGGAACATATAAAAGAACATTATCTGAAAGATTTCAGCCTGAATGACTTCCTGTGGATTTTACATGGAAGACCATAAGACTGAGGATTTTTAAATAAACATGTTATGACTGAGTCAGAAGTATCAAGCATACAACATTCTGTGTATTAAAGAAACCCATACTTAGCCTATTCATAAAAGCCATTTTCTAGCTTTTCTGCAGTCAGTATATGACACCTTAGCAAAAACTGATGGTAAGAGACCATTATCATTCCTCTCACCATTCTATTCGATTTTTCTTTAAATTTCTCTGTAGCACATAGAATATTTAGATGCAGTATAAGTTTTAAATAAACCTGTATTTATACATTGCATATCTGTGACACATACCATATTAAAGTACATGTATATTTCAGAGATTTCTTTTATGAATGGAGTTTAATTGTGTGTTAGGAAAAAAAGGGAGGGGAGCAGATTCTGCCCTTGATGGCAAAGTCAAGTGCTTGTGTGTTTCTACTTGTGTTTATTCCTTGGAGTGCAGTGATATCCTGTTTCCAAGGTCTGTAAGAAAATGAACTCCAAGGCTTTGATCTCAGTCCAGTGCATAGTTTGTACTATTTAAGAATGCTGTGTTATTCCAGGGAATTGTTTTTGTTTCTCATTTGTCCAGATGCAGGCAATATCTTGTTGTCAAAATGATTTACTTGGAATCAAAAGAAAGGATAACTTTTTGCTATGAATATGCGTGTCATTTCCTTTGCTTGTCATTAACAGAAAGAATGCTGGCAAATTATTCAGAGGCCGATCGTTTTATCAAACTGAAAGATATTCTCACAGAATTTACTGATTCCAATAGAAGGAAATATCTGTAGCTTGGGGCTGAACTGTGGGATCTTGGTGCTCTTTGAACAAGGTTGTTTGCTTGCAGACATTACCCAACTAGGTGTCATCATCATCATCATCATCATCATCATCATCATCATCATCATCTATTAAATTCACTCACTCTCCCAAAGTAAACTATTTTAACTAATGGTTTTTATCCCTTATCCCTTACCCAGATATACTTAGAGCTACTATTCTATTCATGCTCTATTCAGGTTTTGATGTTGTACTCAGTTCCTTGACCATTGAGTACAGCAATTCTGAAAGTTACACACATTTTTCATCTCATGTCCCTTCCAGATGATAAGCCATTACATTGCTCAAGTCTTCTGATTCCACACAACCAAAAGCTGATTCAAGTTACTTTAACTGTTTTCAGACCATTGCAATTCTCCCTGGGAAGACAGTAGATCGAGCAAAGATGATATTGCATGACATTTGTTAGTCCATTTTGTAGGGGACTAAGTGTAAAGAGCCTAGTTGGCCAAAATGTTCTTTTTATTAGCATCTGTCTCGAAGTCTCCTGTTATTGAAACTATTGGGAAACAACTGGAATAGATGTTTTTCAGTCCCGTTACCATCCAGATACTTTTAGTCAAATGGTCAGGTGAAAATATGCATTCATATCTTCAACTATCAGTCTAATATACAGCTAATACGTAACATCTAGTCTGCCTGCTTGCCTGCCTGCCCATCCATCCATCCATCCATCTATCCATCCATCTATCTGTCATCCATACCAAGGATTAAGGTTAAGATTGACTTCTTGCTGACAATGAGCATGAGGGAAAAGAACAATTGTTTAGAAAACCTGGAAACAAAGAAAAACATATTGCCATTTGTTAATATATATCCTCTTATTTATTATGACAATATGTGGATCTTCATGGATATTGTTATTTTACAATACCTTTAACTAGACTTATTAGTACACAAATATCCTTGGACCTACAATTTGGCCTTAGTGTTGCAACATATTTTGTATTTAATTATACGTTATTTATCCTTTTAATCCAGAAAGAAGCCACATTGCTTCCACAATTGCAAGACAGGTGGAATTATTCTGGGGATGTGATCTCAGCCAAGCTGAGCCCTTTTAGAAGATTCATTACGAAGCAGTGACAGGTTTATTTGCTTTTGAAAGAGCAATCTGTTTGCAATGAGCTTCTCCATAAATACTGAAGACTATTTTCTTCTTGCTATAGCCTTGACTTATTGGTTAGATGAAAGTGGTGAATATACCTAGGTCTCCTGCCTCCTTTTAAACCTGCAACAACAATCCTGTGTGTTAAGCTGAAAGTGATTGGCTCAAAATCAACCAGCCAGATTTCATGCCTAAAGTGAGACTAGAACTCAGTCTTCTGTTTTTTAGGCAAGCAATTTCACCACTAGACCAAACTGGCTCTCATAAATAGTGAATTCTTATTTAATTAAAACAGGATCATCCATAAAGAAGACAAGGATGAAGACAAGGGTGGGTTTATAAAGTAAAGCAAAAAGAATCACCAAAACTAGGACCAAAAAACCTTAAATCCTAAAACATGGGTGTCAAACTCACGGCATCACATTGCCATCACATTTTGTGATGTTTTCCCCATTCATGGAGCTGGGGTGGGGGCGTAGCCTGCATGTGAAGCATCTGGCCTGTGGATTTGACACCCCTGCACCTAAAACAAATGCATTTCCCAAAGAGAGAGAGAAAATCCACCTTAAAATGAATCAAACATGCTCAGCAGAAAGTTCTCTATTGGATAGAATGGAATAGAGTGCCCAGGAAGAAAGTACATCTGGCTGAACTGAAAACTGCATTTTGTTATGTTTCCTATTTGATGACAATTATAATGTATTTGTTTCTAATTCTAAGGTGTAAAACTTTCACTTTGATCTATCAGTAGCTTGGAACTAATAAGGCTACAGTACATTGGAAATATGGAAGACTCCCCTGATTAAAGAAAGCAGTGACTGAGCAAGAGGGAATGAGAGTTGATGTAGCCAATATCAGTGGCTATGCAACTAAATTCTCCGCAATGCAACTTTTGCTTTAATTAGCAATTTATTCAGTGACTTCCAACTATGTACCATTCTCCTCTTTAGTCCTGACTTACATCTTCATCATGTGAAAAATGTTTAAAATTGACTTATTTTTTAAAATGACATGAAGATTACTGGGACTTTAATAAAGATCTTCAAGTATTAAAAAGTACTGAAGGTCTTACTCGATGTAAAGATTCTGATAACATTGTTCTAGGAGTAGCCAGAGTTACTCCTAGCCTCAGAGTTTCTTTCAAACTTGCTGTCAAAAAAGGATTTGCAGATACCAGTACTTCATGAAATGAAGCATGGTTCTTTTAACTATATCCTCAACTGCTATAAATTGATGACTGGGCTAGTTACACGATGAACATGTGATGTTGATTTAATAATTAGAGAGTAAAATATTGAGCACTGTAGAATCATCAATGCCTACAGACAACAGGCAGTTCAAAGATCTTTGTGCCACCAGAACTCTTGAGGGGAGAAGAAAACCACAGTTGAGGTTGACTCTCAAGCCAGCATGTTCACAGCTGGCAATCTACACCATCATTTGGAAAAGTAACCACCATGCTTTTTACATGCTGTACTTTATACTTTAGACTGACCTTAAAACATACATGTGGGTTTAATCTCCTGATGGTCTGATTTGATGTAAGGGTGAGGAGGAATGTCTACACTTTAATTTTAAAAAACCCAACATCCCCTGAACTTCTTTTTCAAATTTTGATTTATAATATATAATACTTATATTTTATATTTATATTTATATAAATTATAATATTTATAATTTATAATACTTTCATCTTGAAGATATAGAAATAAACAGATTGTACCATATTGGAAAACTTGAACAAGAATATAGGGGAAAGTGCTGATGAATGTAGATTAAACAAACCCAACTAAAAATCAAGTAGAAATTGCAATGGGTGCAGTTCCTTCTTTTCACTTTGATTTCTTTCTGGTGCCTTATCAATTTGTATTTGGTTGTTAATATAGACTTCAACATCAGCAGGATTCTACTAATTTTTGATCAACATTTTACTAATGTGTGATTCTACAATCTATGTGTGGGAAAGCAAAAGTGAACAACCCCAAATAGCACTCCCATCTTACATATCTTATTAGGAAATATTTTGTTCACCAGAAAAATGAACCCAACAGGAAAGAGTTAATTCCATTTCTTAAAGTCAGAAAACAGGTCATTTTGCCATCCCTGAAACAATTTCTCCTCTTCTAGCACATGCTCTGACTTCTGTTTGCAAGCTATTGCTATCTTAAACATAATGGCAGGAGTGTAATGGTGTGGGACACAACCTCCACCCCTTATGGGTGAGCTTGTTACATTGCAATGCACATTAAAAAAAAAAAGTATGGAGCTTATATTTGAATGCCACAATGTTGCTGAAATCATTTTGACACTGTCTTGACCTCTTCCTCCCATTATTGATGTCAGTCAATAAAGTTCATTAACCAAGTATAAGAAAAAAAAATATGCCAGCCTTTGTTCTAGGACAGTGGTGGCTAACCTTTGTGGGCTCCCGTGCCGAAAATTGCACTTGTGCGCTCACGTGCTCGCATGCCAGCACTCGGAAGGCAATGTACATGCGCATCAATGGTGGGATTCAAATATTGTTGCCACCAGTTTGGTGGGCGTGGCTTGGTGGGCACGCTTTGCATGCGTGCACATACTCTGCATGCACGCACATGCCAAACATGCACTTTGCGCAAGCGCAGAGGCATTTGCGCAGGCACAGAGGCGTTCTAACTTGCCTCCTGAAAGCCTGCACGATCCTGGTCGCTTCAGCAGCTACTACGTGGTACTATTCTGTACCGCGCAAAGCAGCTGCGCTTCAAATTCAGCAGATAAAAGAGAGTATGGGAGCCTGGGCCCAACAGCAGAGTGGTGGAGAGAACCAGTTTGGTGTCCGCTGTTCATCGCTCCTATCGGCTCATCAGAACCGGGCCGGACTGGTCGAATACCAGCATTGGTGCACATCCTAAGATAAATCAATCTTAACAATACTAATGTTAAGGAAGCAACAGACAGATTGTTTCTTACTCTCGTATATAAATTAGCTACTCTTGGGGAAATCTATCGGGATGATCTTTTTAGTAACTTGAAGGGAACTTTGCAGTAAGTTCAACTAACAATCTCAGTCACTGAAGTTAGAGCTGAAAGGGAAGGGAGGTCAGCAGGTTCTGACCAGTTCTGGAGAACTGGTAGTGGAAATTTTGAGTTCAGAGAACCGGCAAATACCAGCTCTGACTGGAGATTTTACAGTACCCTTTCCCTGCCACGCCCACCAAGCCACATCATGCCCACCAAGCCACACCCACAGAACTGGTAGTAAAAAAAAATTGAATCCCACCACTGGGATATCCTACAATAATATTCCCAGGCACAAAGTGCCTTGTCATACCTACTAGTATTCCACCTGACAAGAGTTGCTAAAATAGCCCATTCTGATGGGAGTGGGCTGGGAGGCTGGAAAGAAGCAATTTATTGCTGGCTGAATAAATCAGTGCCAGTACACAGAGCCAGTGTATTCCTGGCTCACTAATGGATAGCAAATTATGTTACTCTTCTCCCCAGGTTGACTCCAACTAGACCATTTGATCACTATTCCTCTAGGCTGAAGATGAAGATGATGCTTAGCCTTGTAGATATCTAATTTGTACCAAATTCATTCCTGGGTTTGGACATAAAATTTTGAAATATAGCATCTTGCGTGTGATGAAATGTTCAACTAATCTTGGGCATAAAGCAAGAATCTGACCATAGCACTACCTTGTCTTGGTGGAATAGGTCTTCTCTCCTCTTTTTGGCTGAGGTTAGAGCATCAGAAAGGCTGGTTTCCATGGGAGAGTGTTGATGAGCTCCACTGCTGAATTTGAATAGCTGTCAGTTGTCAAGCACCAGGAGATCCAGACATTTCAAATATGTGTAAACATTTATTGTAAGCTTATGCTCTCTACAAGAATCTGAACTACTAACAGTCAAGAAAAATTACCGGGAGTTAAGAATAGAAAGGAATTCAAGGTGGGCTGGACTGAGGTGTTTTTTGGGTGTGAAGAGACTCAAGACTGATGACACGTTAACCCTACCTTTGGGCTCAGCCTTGTCATCTCCTACACTAATTGGCAGATACTTCTGCCCAATTTCCAAATGCAAAGTTGTAGCTATTCTTGGGGTGGGATTGTGCCTTGACTAAATATGTCTGGGCGTTATGGTGTCTTCTTCATGTCTGCTAGGGCAGAAAAAGAATCCTGATAGAGTTCTTTCCACATGGATGGCAGAATCATTTGGGCATATTAATAGGAGTGTGAGAGTGAAATCCATCTTTCTTTCTTTTTTTAACATTCCAGGGGAATTAAGTAAAAAGAAAGAAAGAAACCACACTTTTTGTAGTAAAAGAAACTAATAATCTAAAATATGCTAGGTGAAATACATTAAACTAATTATTTCAATTATGAAAAAAATAAGCTGCTGATGAGGCAACTCTCTCCTCCCCCCAACCCCCCCAAAAGCACACATATATTGACCCTCTTCTAATTAAATCATTACTTTTATGTATCCTGCAAAGTTCTGTAGTTTATCAGAATTCATAGGTGTTTCAACTAGGACTTGATTATACTTGCAAGTCTACTTTGACTAAAGTGTAAAGGCAGAACTCACATAAATCTGAATATGTATTTCTTACTATGGTTTATGCATAGCCCCAAAGAACTTACAAATAAGCACACATTCATAAATATTACACTTCACTTTATTTTTTAATATACTTCATCTATGATTACATTGTGTATGGATATTGATTTAAACATCCTATTGATATTACCACAACCTCCCCATGGAGTTGTTTTTCTAGTGTATTTTTCTGCTTGGAGTTTCCCCTTGTTTTTCACTGTGCTTGCTTTGGCCTCACAGCCAAGCTACCATTGCATGATATGATGAGGGAGTGTTGTTTTTCAGCCATCTTGTCAAAGAACCTGATACTTATCTGGGCTGGCAGGGAGTGACTGGTTCAACATGGCTGCCATGCTTAAGAGATGACAAGAACTTGGATCTCTCTACTCTGTCTTAGTAACTTAACCTCTGGCTTCATGCTGGCTCTTTACATGCCACTTTATATTTATCTTTATATTAAATAAAGATTCCGTTCAATGATGCAAGTTTAATTAAACCATTTATTTGAAGCAAAATAAAACAGACAGTTGGGATTACATAGAAATACAAATTTCAACCAAAGCACTAAACTGTTTTCATTAAAAATGTAATTTCTTGCTGCATTAATTTAGATGTTCTTGGACTGATTTAGATCAGTTAGATTACATTTAGAAATTTGCAAATCAATTTCCATAAAAATCAGTAAAACAATGATTTAAAATGTGCAAATATTTTCTGAATGTTCTCCTACATCCATTGTAAATGGCCCCTAAATATATGCTTATTATGTAAAGCTTTCTTTATGATAAAAATACAAATTCTATTTGTTTAAAAAAGCCATTAATATGGCTACTAAACATCCTTGTTGTACAAACTGCAAAATACTATTTGATGAACAAAATTATAGATGTGTGTCTCTATGATACAGAGCCTATTCTACTCATTAGTGATCTCATATATATCTATATTGACAGGCACATGGGCCAATATCCAAAGAGTCATTTTCTATTTTCTCTTATTGCCGATGGCCCTGTTTCTTCTCACCCTGCCCATTACCCCATAAAATAATGGAGCCTTCTGGACTGACTTTTAATATGATGGGAGGATCTGTAGCCAGAAGGGAAGTAGGAAATCAGGTGCACTGTAGAAATGCATCCCATCCTCTTTGGATTCAGGCATAGATATAGATACACATGCAAATACAAAAGAAGAACCGAATAATAAAGGAAGGCTTAACACAAATCAGAGTATAGGAAAGACTCAGTAAGGCTATACAGCTAGACAGCTGTCTAATTTTAAGCATGTAAAGAATTCCTAGGCATCTGCTTAAGTATTTTTTTGAGATTGGAACAAAGCTTTAAAAAGTAAATACCATTGCATAAATGTTTTCTTTTTATGTTGTGAACACACATGTAAACCTTGCAATATAATGTAAGAAACTACTCTTTTGCAAACCAAGTACCGGACCATTAGGGTGTTTTCCCCTGAAAAATAAAGTGAGCAAAATAATTTCTTAGGTTTCTTTCCCATTTCTCCTGAGCACTTCTCTTTATCTTTCTTTATATAAAAAAAAGCATTTCCCCCTATCTTCTTTACAGTGAAAGGCTCCTTACAGGAGAGAAAAACTTTCCGAGAAAGGTAAACAATTTTTTGTACATGTACACTTTTGATAAAAATGGAAAATGGAAAAAAATGAACAAGCAACTTAATTTATGAATACAAAGAAATGCACAACCAAAATTTCATTTATTGCTATGCAGAGACAAAGTTATCTCAGTAATAAGCTCCCTTGCAGAAGTTATAAACCTAATCTTCCTTCATTAAGAATCTACCTTAAATTCTTTTATCTTGATTTCTTGTGTGATAGTAATTTGTAATTTTTTCATTAGGATTCAAAATGAAATTGTTTATCCATTTGTCACCCTTATATTCCAAGTGGTTTGAACAGGATTATCAGGTGACAATCCTAGGCAGGTTAAATCCAAACAGTACAATTGCATCAATGGTCTCAGATCACTTTCCAAAATATGTGTGGTTTAGGTTTTGAATGCCATCACTATAGTAATGGAATCTTTGCAATTAAAGTGAGAAGTTGCCATTTACACAGCAATTTAACATGCACCACAAGCAGTGCCCTTAAGCATGCACACTTTTAATTAACTTTCACAATAGGATTTTCAAATAACTATGTTGAGAAATACCATGTTGGGCCTCCATTCTAAAAATAGTGTGTAACATTGGGAATGTTTCTATGTACACATGGATGTGTTTGTGTGTGTTCAAAATAGCTAGTTATTGTATGACTTACTGAAAAATTCAGTTCTTGTGTATAAATTTCCGAGTACCTTCTGAAATGTGAAAAATCTAATCAAAGTTTTATACATCTTTAGGGAGTGCTTTTTAAATTACAAAATAATATAAAATAATTGGTATATTAATAATTGGTATAGTTAAGAGATTAGATATCGCAATTGTAAAAATATTAATCTATTTCATTTAGTAGATGCATGTTAAATACAATGCACCTAAAAAGCATAGAGGCTGCCTTTAACATTTACTTCTAAGTCAGAAATGCTGTGCACTCACAAAATTAACATATATTGGGGGCACTGCAATTCATTAGAAACCTAGCTTGATTTATGGTCCTTAATAACAATTTATTAGGAAGGTATATTATATAAATTCAGATTATATAGACTGGAACTATGGTTTTCAGTCTCACTGTAATTGTTTACAGGAATGTGTAAATAGTTACATTTTTATTTTTTTATTAAATGTGTTTGTTTCGCTGTGAGGCGACTCTGGGTATTTTACAACATTATTTGATATTGGCAACAGTATTTGTGTGGAATTAAGAAAGCAATTGTGGGGATTTTATTTTGAAAGTTGTTGTTTTCAATCATAGTTCCAAATGCTTGTTTGTTATCTGAAAGTGATGTGCAAGGAAGTTTAAAAAGACTTCTCGATGGGTTCCCATGCTGTACAAGTGAGTTGCCAAAAGATACAAAGGATGACCTGAAAATATGGAAGACAAAAAACGAACAGCAGTGTCATTTCATTTTAGCTTTCTGTATATGAGTAAATTTTCATTTTACAGGAATAATACTGCAACATCTGGAGTTTTGAAGAAGCAAATCTCACAGAAGATAATACGTTGAGAAACATTTTTGGCACATCAATAATATTTGTAATACATTTTAAATTTTTGTAAAAAGAAATTATTTTTAAATGTCTATTCCTGACAATCAGCACTTGCTGTCTAGAGGATCAAGGCAAAACACTGTGCCTTCCAGAGTCAGTCCCATTTTGAACCCCTCCTGGAACAGAGTAAGAACAAAGAATAAAGTAAGACACCATATCTCAGTATTAAAAAAAATAACTTGTGTAATTTCAGATCTAAAAACATTTGCAATGTTCTGATTTACATATATGTTTTTCCTGGTTATTGGGTAGGTGATTATCTATGTCTCATATTTTGCACGACACATTTGGAGAGAATGGAGATCTCTCCATGTACATTTTGACTTCATGATACTTATGCTTGCTTTCAAGCAAGACTAGATTGTTCCAACGTTTTTAAGAAATTGGAATCCATCCTTATAATAGACCACTTGACTATTATATTGCATCAAAATATGTAGCTCTTCAACTATAAGGCAGAAATTTTACTGTATATGATTTGCTATGGTAGCCAGCCCTCTGCTCAATGCTCTAATATGGCAAAGTGTCCTGCACTAGAATTAGCCAATGAGTTTTTTTGCACAATAATTTTCAAGATACAAAATCATTCAATAAAGACAATTCAGAAACAATTCATTTATGTCAATATTTTTTAAATATACATGAAGGAAAGATATTATGGAGGATCTTATTTTGAAAAACTGTTCTATTCTTTTACAACAGAAATACTACCCAGAGCTAAAGAGCACAGAAATATTATTTACACAACGAAAGGGAAAGAACAAAGGATGTAACTTTTGACTTCATCCTAAAAAGATATATAGTTATATTTGAATATCAGCTTACAGAGAAGATGGCAAGGAAATAATAGGCAACACAGAGAAAGCAGAACTGCTTAACTCATTCTTTGCATCCGTCTTCATGCAAAAGAAACTATAGCTCAACCCAAAAACATAACTGTAAAAAGACAGACCAGAAATAAAAAGTTAAAATAAGCAAAAAATAGTAAGAGAACACCTGTCTGATCTTGATGAAAACAAATCACCGGGGCCTCATGGATTACATCCCAGAGTTTTAAAGGAGCTGGCAGGGTCATCTCAGAACCACTGCACCATATCTTTCAAAAATCCTGGAGCACTGGGAAACTACCAGAGGACTGGAAAAGAGCTGATGTGATTCCCATCTTCAAAAAAGGAAAAAAAACAGACCCAGGAAACTATAGACCAATCAGCCTAACATCAATACCCGGGAAGATACTGGAAAAAGATAATTAAAAAACAGATCTGCCAACATCTAGAAACAAGTAAAGTAATAACTAGCAGGCAGCACGGGTTTGTTAAGAACAGATCATGCCAAACAATCTTATTTCATTCTTCAACACAGTGACTAAATTAGTAGACCAGCAAAATACTGTGGACATCATATATTTAGATTTCAGCAAGGCATTTGACAAAGTAGATCACAACCTACTTCTTAGCAAGCTAGAAAAAGTGGAATAGATAGCACCACTAGATGGATTCGCAACTGGCTGGCAAACCATGCTCAATGAGTAGTCCTTAATGGGTCTAAGTCTACATGGAGGAAGTAAGCAGTGGAGTGCCACAAGGTTCCGTCTTAGGCCCAGTAGTCCTCAATATTTTCATTAACAACTTAGATGATGGAATAGAAGGGAACTTACCAAATTTGCAGATGATACTAAGCTGGCAGGAATAGCTAACACCCAAGAAGATGGGTTTTTTTTGGGGTGTTTGTGGGGGGGGGGGGGGGGGGGGGGGGGGGGTTTTTTGTTTTGTTGTGAGTTTTTTTTTGTTGGGAGGGGGGTTGTTTTTTGTTTTGTTTTTTGTTTTTTGTTTTGTGGGGGAGTTGTGGGGGGGGGGGGGGGGGGGGGGGGGGGGGGGGGGGGGGGGGGGGGGGGGGGGGGGGGGGGGGGGGGGGGGGGGGTGGTTGGTGTGGGGGGGGGGGGGGGGGGGGGGGGGGGGGGGTGTTTGGGGGGTTGGGGGGGTTTGGGGGGGGGGGGGGGGTGGGTGGGGTTTTTTTTTGTTTTTTTGGGGGGGGGGGGGGGGGGGGGGTGGGGGGGGAAGAGGGGGGTAGGTGAATTTTTAAGTGGGGGGAGAAGTTTTTTTTGGGGTGAGTAAAAATAAACAAATGGAAAAGTTTTTTTGGGGAGTGGTGGGAGCACCATCAATTGAGACTTTCAAGAAGAGATTGGACTGCCATTTGTCAGAAATGGTGTAGGGTCTCCCACTTGGGTGGGAGGTTGGACTAGATAATTTTTTTTTTTTTTTTTTTTTTTTTATTTTTTTTTAAATAAATTTATTTAAAAAAAAAAAAAAAATATATATTTTTATTTTTAAATAAAAAAAAATAAAATATATATAAAATTTATATAATTTTGGTATTTTTTGATGTTTTTTTTTTTATTTTTTTTTTTTTTTTTTTTATTTTAATTTTTATTAATTTTTTATTAAAAAAAAAAAAAAAAAAAAAAAAAAAAAAGAAAGGAAAAGCATTTTTTTTTTTAATTTAAATAATAAATAATAAACATAAATTTTTTACATAAAAAAAAAAAAAACATTTAAAGTTTTTAGATGAGAACTTCAATACCAACTGCCATCATTAAAATCAAATGTATAACATGATGTAACTTAGTAGAAATGAATTGAAACATATAGAGAAAATAATATACCAACCATCGTTGACGCTGCATATCCATGAAAGCACAAAGAAGAAATTTTAGAATTATTGCTAGTAATATCAATATAATGTACAGAAGTATAAAATACATTTAACAGGTAATTAAATTTAGCACTGGAAAATATATAAGGAATATTTTATTGTGCTTTTATTGTATTGCTTTTATCATAAAAGCACTATAAAATATATGTAGGTAATATAAAAATGTATAGAATTATTTCATATATTTAATGGATAATTAAACTTTAGTGCTAAGTTTGTAACAAACATTTTATTATGTTTTTATTATATTCCCTCTTGTATAAAAAGACTATAAAATATATGTAGGTATAACTTATAGATAGTTGGGTAAGTATTTTTGTGGCTTAAATCTAGCACATTTTCCCCAGCATTCACACCTGATATTTATATAGTTGTAAACATTAGGAATTACCTGCATCTCATCTAGTTTAGATTGGATGTCTGGAGGGAAATCTCCTGCTCCACAGCTGAATGGATCAAAAGGTTCTGCTCCAAAAAGGTCTCTCTCTAGAAAGAATAAAACATAACTAGTCAACAGAAAATAATGGGAGGAATGCATAAAAACTCACCTACTCAAACCACTGGCAAAATGCCCCCCCCCAAACTCAACTTTGTACTGAACAATATGCTGTATTCTGAAAGGGCAACCTTTGAAAAGCTGAGCTTGGAATTTTACAGCACTGCCTTTGATCCTGGGATTGATTTAATTTTCATTTTCTTGTTTTTCCCTGAAATGCATATCCAGGATGCAACATTAGTAAGATCTTCTGGCAAGCAAGTCTCCATCGGCTAGCTTGTATGTTTGGGCAATGACTACACTAGGGGTGTCAAACTCACATCATCATGGCAGCTTCATGTGACGTACCACAACTTTCCCCCCCTTCACTAAACCGGGCATGGCCAGTGAGTGATGCATCTGGCCTGTGGACTGGGAATTTGACATCCCTGGATAACACAGTATGCATATATTCCTTTAAGCTACATCAAGGCATTCAAGAACTTACTGTTCTCTGAAGATCTACTGGGCACTGGTGGAGGCTGGGTGCCATTGCGAGTAGGTGTTGATGGCTTTGGGGAGATGGGAGAAAATGGAACCATATCAAAGATGTCAGTGGAAGGAGATTTTGGTGTAACACTGCTTGCCTATAATAAGTAAAATAAATTAGGGCAATATTTCATAATACTAAGCAAACAAACAGTGTTGAATTTGCATACAGAAAGGAAAAGGCCGCATTATCCAATAAAGGTACATTGGAAACAGACTGAATAAATAGCTTTTGTAGCCCAAGGTTTATGAAACATGCCCTTTTTGCATAAATAGCAATTAAAATATTTCACATTTTGAACCTGTCCTGGGTTTCCTGAATGAAGTGAATTTTAAAAATAAAAAACAAGTTGCAAGAGAGAGTACAAACATGTTTGGAGTTAAGACAGAGATGCGCTCTTTATTGGGGCAAGAGATGATAAATCAGGATGAAGAGCTATCTTCTTTTATTAATTCCATATTCTGTAATAGTACCATTAATATTTTGCCAGTCTGATAGAGTAATTATTCTAAATGCTGGAAAATATTATGTTGAAATAATAATAATACTACTTGAAAATCGTTGACATCGACCAAAGTCATTGACAGTCATTTGCAATAGGCAGCTTTACTTGGAACAGCAACAAACAATATGCTTAACAGCATCAGGGGAAGTTCTTGGGAAGGACTCAATAAGTGGATAGAAATGTCAAATTCAGTCTAAACATCAAGCTGCCTGGGCAATCAATTACAATATATTAAATGATATCACCTGATTCCCACCGATTCTGAATGGCCGCTGTAATCTGGAGACTTACATATTAATGTCAATGCAAATATGAATCTGTTTATTTATGCTTAATATTCCAAGATAACATTACTACATAAAACCTAAGGGCATATTTAGGTTCAGCTAAATTGGGTTCAGCTAAATTTCTCTCTCCCTCCTCCCTCCCTCCCTCTCATTATGATGAATTATTACATTTGGCATTTATTATTCCCCTTATTCTCAAACATCACCTTGAATAATGATAAACCTAAAGCAAGAAAGAAATGTGTAGCAGAAAATCAAAGTCTAGAGAGGTCTAAAACACAAAATAGGAAAGCACCTAAATTGTTCTTCAAAATGCTTTGCAAAACATTCAGCTATAAATTCCATAATAGGATAAGATTTACAGGATTTATAATATCTGTATAATAATGGAACACATAAGATGTATGCAACTTTCCAGTTACCAAGTGGGGATGAAGATAAATTATATTTTGATTAGACATTAAGTGTCTTTGGGATTTTCCTTTGTGGGTCCCACATATTGCTATAGAGAGCTCTCGATTTTATCCAATGGTATTTAAGGAATCTTTTCATTTCTGGGAACTTTATGATTATTGTGAAGGCTGCTTCTGGTGAAAGACATTGGCTTGATGGATTTTGATTAATTCTCCTTCAGTCCTCTAACTTCTTTATGACAGTTCATATTATTCAGATAAACAACAATTTTTTGCAAGGAAGGAGCAGGAGAAAAAAAATCATTTTTCCCTTACTCAAGTGGGAGAATCTTTTTATTTTATTCATTCATTAAATAAAATGTATAATAACCCAATAAAACAATAAACAAACTTTTATTTAGAATTTATAAGACAGTTTATAATCCAGTACTTTATACCATTGTAATTTAAACAGGCTGGTTACAACCACCTTGGGAGAAAATTCTACAGTCCTTGGTACCAATATGTTCCAGAGTAATATTTTTGTGCTAGTATAAACATAGCATTCCACTATTTACTATTGCAGGTAACAATAGGAACTCAATTTATGACTCTACATTTAATAACAATCTGGAATTAAGACAGCTTTGGAAAGGATGCTTTACAGCCCGTAAAACTTCTGAAAGTTGCACAGTGTTGCACCACCATTCTTTGATCCCACGATCGTGATCTGGGAGCTTCACAACCTGCTTGAAGGTAACTGGTTACCAAGCACCCCACCATCATGTGATTGCAATTTCTGATCTTCTGTGCCAGCGTACCCAGAAACTGGGAAATGGAGGAACTGAAAGGGAAGGTTGCATTTTGCTAACTGCCTAGAGAACTCCCTTTTTTCTCTGGGGGCTGGATGAAAGAGCTAAGGGGTGATAAGTCTTTTGTGGGGTGTAGAAAAGTAGCTGAAATCTCAAAGACTTTGGCTGTTTCTGTATCATACCGAAGGAGTTCCCTTCTGTGCATAAAGGAGATGTGAACTCCTTTGATGGGTAAAGAAAAAGATTCTATTCCTACACCCCCTTGAAGAAATATTTTTCCATGCATGGAAGGGAACTTTCAGCAGGCAGCTCTTTTGGCCAGCCCCAAGAGGGAGCCAAAATTCAAGCAGAGACTCGTCCCAATAAGGTAAGGGTCCTTCAGGAGTATGTGTGTGTGAGGGGTGAGGGGAGATGGAAACCCTGGGAAGCCTGGTGTAGACAGGAGTCGCTCTTTGCTCATGGAATAAAAATCCTACTTGGATTTCAGCAGGCAGGATTTTCAGTTCCTCAGGCGAACTTCTCAAAGTCTCTCCCATCGCAAGGAACCTCATGCTCCTTACCTAGGACTCCATCTGCTAAGTAACCCACATGATTTTTTAAAGACCACAACCAGGAGTGCCGGGATTGTGGTTGTTGAACAAAGCAGTCATATGGGCAATCACATGATAGTTCACTTAATGATTGTTTTGCTCAATGACCAAGATTCTGGTCTCAATTGTGGCTGTAAATCGAGGACTACTTGAATTGTTTCCTAGTTCATTTAGAATTTATTATTTCCTTAAATTATTTCCTTAAATGGCACTGTCCTATTTATACATAAAATCTTCAGCTAGTTTTGGTTCCATTTACAACCACAGAATCATTAATATTTTGGAACTAAAGAGGGATTACCACCCCAAAATTTATGTTCCCAGGACTCCATAATACAGAGTGAAGTCATTTGATGTACCATGTATCTATAACATAGATGAGCAAAAAATATGGAAGTTTAGACAAAAGTATCTCTAATATCCTTGATATTTGTCTGAACTTCCATAATTTTTGCACATCTATGTTATAAATACATGGTACATCAAATGGTATGTCTTACATTATGTACATGGTACATAGCATGATACATGTTATATTATACTCCATATTCTTCCAGATTTGTTCTGCCCTAAATTGGCACTGAACTTGTAGGGCATAAGAATAACTTGTAGGTTTCAAACATGATTTGAAAGCATTAACTAGTTTGGCATCTGAAGTACAGTTTTCAAAGATTTTCCTTGAGTTGATTTCAACAATCATCAGTTTTTCCTGAACATAGTGTGAGAATTATGTATTTTACAACTGTACATCCACCAATGTATCAAAACTCTTCACTGAAATGATTATGCGACTACCTTCCATTTGCACTTGAGTCCTGGGAAAAGATTCAGATTCATTAGGCAGCATATTAATTAACATTTACAATCTAAATTGTAAAAAATAAATATTGAAAAAGCTTCAATTTTATAGTAGTTTCTAAACCCTTAGAAAAACTGAGTATAACTCTTGATAGGCAATATAACAAAGCTAGCATGGAAAACTGATTTTCTTTCTACATAATTGATAAGCATTGTTTTCTAGTTCCACACAAAACAAGCCAATAGAATAAGCACAACTCTATTTTGTGTGTGTGCACATATACCTCAATTCATGCACACATGCACAAAGCATTCTAAATCATAAATTTGCTACATTTATCTCAACTGTAATGTTAGACTGATGAAAGCTATGTGTATGATCTAATCTGTTACTTTTCCATGTCTTTTCCCTTCCTCCAGAAAAGCAAGTTTCTGAAAAATGGTCCAGCCTCATCCAAATTAATCCTCATATCCCATGAGGCTGACAACATTTTAAATAAGCTTCTTCTAATCCACTTATATTCTTAGATATACATCCAATACATGAAATTTCAGTCAGATCCTTTGAGCCAAGTGTAAGCCTTAGCATTATATTATCATGAACATCAATAGTAGAAATTAGATTTATTTGCAATTTTATGTTATTTTAAAAGGGTGATCTAAACTGTATTTCAAAAGGCAGAACAAATCTGATTATATAACAGATGCTTTTTTCTACTATTACATAATGCACAGGAAACAATGGAGAATTAAAATCAGTTTATATACAGGTAGTTCTCATATTTAAGAATATGTTTCATTCCCAAGGTCTGCCCCTAAGTCAATTTTTGCATTTAAACTGGAACAGTATTATTGTAAAATACTGCATAAGTAGTACGATGTAATGAACTTGAATCATTGCTTATTCAACTTGAATTTTCTTTTCCTAACATCTTTCTCTCCTGGTCATTCTGATCCAATTACTTCTGACTGGATCAACTTTTTGTCCTTTGCTATGATCTCTTCACTTGGTAAGTTTCTTTCTCTTTGGTTATTCATTCAATATTTACCAAGAATAGCCAACTGCTAATTGCAAATGAAACTTACATGAATGAAACCCCCATTTCTGTTAGCCCATTTTTGAAATTATTTAAGCATGTTACAGCTCATAAGGTGGAACAAATGGTATGCCTCCTTCTTCATTTAGAGATAAAATGAATTTCACTAATATAAAGATTCACATCTGTTACCGACTTTCTAGGAAAATATATGCTTATCAAATTGAGTTCTCCAGGGATTTAGTTTAGGTTGAGTATATATGGGCAGGGCTCATACTATGTTTCATTTTGTGAAAAATATTTCTTTCTTTTTATATAAACATGTTATTTTTATTCACGTTATCAGAGACAAAGGCCTTAACATAAACTTTAAAAAGTAACTAGCTTTAGATTTTGTGAGCTTTATTTTTATATCTGTATAGTAAGGGTGGAAGTGTAATAATTACATTTACTCCTGCAACATAATCTGCCCACCCAAATATAGTAATATAGAGTAACAAAACCTTAATCCATAAACATTCTAAGAGTAATTTCACATTTTACAATATTATTTTAGGCCTAAGATGTAGGATGGTTTGAATTTTCAAAATGTTCATATTTTCTTAAATATATGTAAAATATCTGGTTTGTTTTCAACTACTGTGGATTAAGCAGCACTTTGATACAATTAAAATACGAAAAATAATATTAAAAAGATTGTATAGCAGAGTGACATTTGGCGGTGGGATTCTGTGTTCACGGAATGGCTTTGGAAGACTGTTTTAAAAAGCAGTGGTGTAAATATTTGAGAAGACTACCTGGAATAAGGAGAAGTCACAGGAGTGAGTGAAATAGAAGAACTATCTAAGCAAGGAGAGTCCTTATTGTTATACCCAGGAAAGGATATAAGTCTTTGTAACAAGAGATTTTTATAATCAGACTGCATGCACCGCAACTGAAGGAATCACAGAAAGAGAAAAAATATTCTAAGGACTCAAAAGTAGAAAGAAAAGAGAAATGTTCACTTTTTCTAAAAAAAAACCAAACAACCCTCATCTTTAATCCTATTATAAAGAATAGTTGCTGGACTTGGATCTAGTTTAATGAAAAGAAGGACTAGGCATGACATGATAGCAGTGTTCTAATATCTCAGGGGTTGCCACAAAGAAAAAGGAGTCAATCTATTCTCCAAAGCACCTGAGGGCAGGTCAAGAAGCAATGGATGGAAACTAACCAAGGAAAGAAGCAACCCTAGAACAAAGGACAAATTTCCTGACAGTTAGAACAATTAATGAGTGGAACAACTGGCCTCCAGAAGTTGTGAATGCTCCAACACTGGAAGTTTTTAAGAAGAGATTGGACAACCATTTACCTGAAATGATATAGAGTTTCCTGCCTGAGCAGTGGGTTGGACTAGAAGACCTCCAAGGTCCCTTCCAACTCATTCTGTTCTGTGCTGTGCTATTCCACTCCACTCCATTCCATTCTCCCAAAGTAATAATGTTTTGCATGGGGGAGGACAAATTTCCTTAGCTTGAACATTAAGTAATGCAGCATTGATAAAAAAGTCAGTTTAATATTTGCTTCTTAAAAAGTAATAGCAGTTAAATTATGCGTTTTCCATGATACCATGTTTCTCCAACAATACGGCCTCCACCAATAGGAAGGCCCAGCATGATTTCTAGGCATGAGGTGAAATTAAGCCCCGCCCCCAAAATTTAGGCCTATTTAAACCATGCATTTCCCCGCCATTTCTTACATTGTTCGTTGGAACTACACGAGGTGAAGAGAAATGGGGGGGAAGGGTGGGGGTGGGGAGAAAACTTGCCTTTAGGAGTGCCCTGCAGGTAGCCTAGGCTAGAATACCCCGATAGCCGATAGAAGCTCCCCGAAGGCAGAGTCCCCAGCCACTTCAGGGTGTGGCATGGCTGCCCGTGTCCCCTCACCTTTAGGTAGTCTCTTTCGGGTGATGGAAGCTCCCCAAGTGCAGTCACCAGCCATTTCGATCAGCCGGCAGAAGCAGCCTCAGGCCGAGCACACACACACACTCCCCTCGCCACAAGGCTGCTTCTATCAGCCAACGAAAGCTCCCTTGAAGGCAGAGACCCCAGCCGCTTCAGGGCGAGGAGTGGCTGCCCGTGGGCCCTTGCCTTTAGGCAGTCTCTTTCAGGCAATGGAAGCTCCCCAAGTGCAGTCACCAGCCACTTCGATCGGCTGGTAGAAGCGGCCTCGGGGCGAGCACACACACACACACACACACTCCCCTTGCCACAAGGCTGCTTCTATCGGCCGACGAAAGCTCCCTTGAAGGAAAAGTCCCCAGCCGCTTCAGGACGTGGCATGGCTGCCTGTGTCCCCTCGCCTTTAGGCAGTCTCTTTCGGGCGATGGAAGCTCTCCAAGTGCGGTCACCAGCCACTTCGATTGGCCGATAGAAGCGGCCTCGCGGCGAGGTACATGTGTATGGGCCACTCTAGGTGGGGGAGGAAATTAAGGCACCCTCGAAAAGACGGCCTAGCCATTTTTTCGGGGGTCAAAAAAAAAATAAGGCCCGGACTTATTTTGTGAGAAACACGGTATTATTGTGTTGATAAAAATAACTATGCATGAAATATGTTTGTAAATGTCCACATCAGCACTTTAAAACACATTGTAGATAAACATATGACAACCAGTTGAGTATAGTGGTTAAGGTATCAGACTAGAAACCAGAAGACCATGAGTTCTAGTCCCAACTTTAGGAAAGAGACAATGGCAAATCACTTTTGAAAATCCTTGCCCCAAAAAACTGTCTGGAGACTTGTTCGGGCAGTCTCCAAGAATTGGACACACTTGAACAGAAGAAAAACAACTATGTGTCTCTTCTTCTCAGCCAGATACAATAAAATCAGAATTTGATTCCGATTACAGAATCAAAAATCAAAAACACCCAGAACAGTTCAAATATGAATAAATACACAAATATTTTGGAAAGTCTGAGAACTAAGTATTCAATCAAGCCAGGGACTCTAATTGGGGGATTCACAAGTTAAATCAAGCTTTTTGATGCAAGAATATACCCTTATATTACAGTTGAGGATATGGGAAGCAATTAAAAAGACTTCAGGAATGAGTTGAGGGGGACCCACAGATGAAATATAGGATGAGCTTGTTCTCAATGCACACGAACAACTTTGCCTGCATTAATCCAGTTTGAATTTGTTGGAAGGCTTGAGGAATTGTAGAAGAGTATGGGCTGGGGAAAAAAAATGCAGTATTCTCTTCCTTTCCTTCTCACATATCCACCCACACATCAGAAGTTGAATTAGTGCAGCTGGGAGTCCAAAGAGATTTGCAACATGCAATAGGGCTCAGAGGCTTGATCAACAAGAATTTAAATTCCACACTTAATCATTCCTGTTTAGGCTAAAGCTCAAAATAACAGTGGAATACTGCTGTAGCCCTTGGTTTGGCTTTCACATCACAGGACATTTCACTTAATTCTCTATTGTACACAAATACATAACATGAAGAGACTACTGATAAACAGTTTTTATGTTTAGGAAAAATGCACAAAACTATATAATTCAGTACTGGCAACCACCTGGAATCCCTGAAACTAAATAGTCTGTGAAATTCTTGGTGGTCTCTGAGCTTGGTGTGCAGATACAGATTAACAGAGTTGGAAGGGACCTTGTAGGTCTTCTAGTCCAACCTCCCACCAAAGCAGGAGACCCTACACCATTTCTGACATATGGCAGTCCAGTCTCTTCTTGAAAGCTTCCAGTGATGAAGCTCTCACAACTTCTGAAGACAATCTGTTCCATTGATTGATTGTTCTCACTGTCAGAAAACTTCTCCTTGTTTCTAGATTGAATCTCTCCTTGGTCAGTTTCCATCCATTATTCCTTGTTTGGTCTTTGGGTATTTTGGAAAATAGCTTGACCCTTTCCTCTCTGTAGCAGTCCCTCAAATATTGGAAGACTGCTATCATGTCTCTCCTGGTCCTTCTCTTCACTAGACTAGCCATGCCAAGTACTTGCAACCATTCATTGTATGTTTTAGCCTTCAGTCCCCAAATCATCTTGGTTGCTCTTCTCTGTACTTTTTCTAGAGTCTCAACATCTTTTTTATTGTGGTGACAAAAACTGGATACAGTATTCTAGGTGTAGTCTTACTAAGGCTTTCTAGAGTGGTATTAGTACCTCACTTGATCTTGATTGTATCCCTCTGTTAATACAACTTAGGATTGCATTAGCTTTTTTGGCTGCTGCTGCACACTGCTGGCTGATATTTAGCTGGTTGTCCACTAAGACTCCAAAATCCCTCTCACAGTTACTGCTATTAAGCCTGGTTTCACCTAGTCTATATGTGTGCTTTTAGTTTTTCTTCCTAAGTGTAAGACTTTACCTTTTTCTACACTGAATTTCATTTGTTAGATAAGGCCCAGTGTTCAAGTCTGTCAAGATCCATCTGAATCTTGAGCTTATCTTCTTGGGTGTTAGCTATTCCTGCCAGCTTAGTATCATCTGCAAATTTGATACATTTCCCTTCTATTCCATCATCTAATCATTTATGAAGATGTTGAAGAGTAATGGGCCTAAGACAGAACCCCAATGCTTACTTCCCTCCATGTAGACATAGTGCCATTAAGGACTACTTATTGAGTATGGTTTGTCAGCCAGTTACAAATCCATCTGATGGTGGTGCTATCTATCTTACTTTTTCCTAGCTTTCCAAGAAGTAGATTGTGCTCTACTTTGTCGAATGCCTTGCTGAAGTCTAAGTATATTATATCCACAGTATTTCACTGGTCTACTAATTTAGTCACTATGTTGAAAAATGAAGTAAGATTGGTTTGACATGATCTGTTTTTTAACAAACCGATGCTGACTTCTAGTTATTATTTTACTTGTTTCTATAAGTTGGCAGATTGATTCTTTTTATTATCTTCTAATTGGAATGAAATCGTCTTCCAATGACATGTTTCAATAACCCTGGAAATAGACTGGCTGCAGACTACAAGCTGGGACCATAATGACATTAATATAAACTTCCCAGGAGTCTAAGAGGTTAATAACACCCCCCACCATTCATTATCTCTCAAGAATTACGCCTTCAATTTATTGCTTCCATTTTACATAAACTTTGAGTAGCTTATATTAACTAAGCAAACTATCCTGTTGTCTTTGTAATGGCACAGACTCTAGTCTTTCATGAGTTCTGCACAATGAATTTTATTCCTGGAACCCAGGTTGCAGAAAAAAGTTGCTACTAATATTAAATACACAATTAGTCTGCCTAAAGAAATTATTGAAAACTCCTCCACAACCAATCCTCCTTGCATTTTTTTGTAAAAATGAAGTACACAGACCAACAGATTGCCTCTTATTTCTCCAATTACTACCATTAATACGTTCTTCCATTTATTTCTAAAATCTTTATGATTGCAGAAAATTTGAGGTGTCTATCATTTATCTTTGTATCTATGTATGTTTGTGTGTATGTGTGAATGCATCCATTCATCTGTGCTATGAAATCTGGGCATTTTTGGGAAATACTGATCTCATTTTCTGTGACTTGTATAACCTCATGATGAATATTATATAAAGGATAATGTTTCTTTATCAGTACTTATTGTGGTACCAAGCTTCAGATCTGCAAATCCTCTAATTTCTTGCATTCTGTCATTTGCCCACAAGAAATTGGTCTAAATGTAGATTTAATAACTGACACACCATGTGTTAAAAGTCAAGACATCACTCTAGTGTTAATCAGGGTGGGATCCTACCTCATAACAACCAGTTTGGTAAGCGTGCACTTTGTGCATGTGCACACCAAACGGGTGCTGGGCACGGGTGCGCAGTACTTGCAAAACAACTTCTCCTGAAAGCAATCACCATCTCCCGCTAACATGCGGCACTCAGTTGTGCTGCACAAAGCAACTAAGGTAAGAATAAAGGACAGCCTGGAGTCCAGCTGGTGGGTGGGTGGGCCCAAGTGAAGAAAAGAAGATCTTCAGAGAGAACTGGTTCGGTGTCAGCTGCTCTTTGGAGCTACTGATTCTATAGAACAGGGCCAAACCGGTAGAATCCCACCCCGGTGTTAATGGATCTCTTTTTAAAGTTTGCCCACATTATTCCAAGTCATGTTCTTTCACAATCCCCTAGCCTATTCATTCAACAAGTTATATAAGTTTCTGCAATCAACTAGTCTCTGACAGAGTCCATAATTCAGGATATATTTTTGAAAACCTCTTTTTCAATTATTGGGTATTAACTTCCAGCTGTCCTCTGCCCAGCATCCATAACTGGAGATGACCAAGAAGATAGAGGCCATCTTCAAGGAATACCCACAGTGCCACTTAATCTGCCATCAAGACAATTGGCCTCGAGTTTTAACTGTGACTTTATTTATAACGCCTCTTTCCATCTATAGCTATCATACATACCTATAACATCTCCTGAACCTCTCCATTCCATAAGCTCTTATTATCTATAGGAATTTCAGACCATACTGTATCTCCATAAGAGATACCACCAAAATATCTTATAAGCACCTTGCTGATTGTCACAATCAGAATGGTACTTCTGGAAATCAATCTCTCATTCTTTTTTCAACAAACATAGGTTAATTTGAATTATTGCATGGTTAAGAATAATTCTAAGCACCTAGAGCTGTATAGCCCCCTTTTATGACAGATATTTATTTAAAATTCCCTCTGTTCCCTGAGGTATGTTTTATAAAACAAGCCCACTGTGTATATATGTAATATCAGAACTCTCATTCAGCAGAAATGTTTTGCATAGTAGTAATGTACGTTTTGTAATGAGAATTTCAAACTTTCATCTTATAAGCTGCCTCTACCCTTTACTCCCTTAAGACATTCCTTAAGATTAGGGAAAGCTGCAAGAGTTAGGACAGGGATGCATTTTAAACTTGTGAAACTGTGGAAATTACCTATAACTGATAGGTAATTGTTCCATCCTTACCTTCTATAACAACTTTTATGGTGAGGTTCCCCTTAAATAGTACACTGACAGCAAATAGATTGGGCTGAATTCAGATGTTGATAGAAAAGTAATTACAGAAAGTCTTGGTAAAGTTTTGTAGTTATCTATATGGAAAAAAAATGGTTCCATGGCTACCCTATGAGACAAGGTTTGTGTGCCTGTGCACATAATTATGTCTTTGTGAGACAAAATACGAATATGGACAATAGGAATGAAACATTGATTGTGAGTATCAAAGAAGGCACTGTATTACATAGACAACCTTCTTTGCTTTCCATACATAGCTGCAACATTAATAATGCTATGAGTTCGAGTCCCACTTTAAGCATGAAACCAAGTGGGTGACTATGGGCCAACCACTCTCTCATAGACCAATTCACCTCACAGGGTTGTTGTTTTGTTGGGGTAAACAAGAGAAGGAAGGAGTATTAGATATCTTAAAGTCACCTGGAGTTATTTATAAAGTAATAAAGGTACAGATACAGATAATCAGAGTTGGAAGGGACCTTGTAGGTCATCTAGTCCAACCCCCTGGCGGGAGACCCTACACCATTTCTGACAAATGGCAGTCCAATCTCTTCTTGAAAGTCTCAAGTGAAAGTCTCAAGTACCAGCAAGACTTGCTTTGTAAAGAGAGATGAGAAATTCAATATATACACCAGACTGTCAATTATCTGGAAGCCTGCACTCACAAACAAAAAAATCTCCACACCACAAGCCAGGCAAACACCTGAGCACAAACAGACCTCCCTGATACCTCCATCTCAAAGACACCCCAACCAGGCACCCAGATGAAACCTAGCTTCCCAATAAATGATAGCCGTCTGTTTACTCGGAGCCAAGCTGCACTAAAAGCCTCCAATACAGGAACACATTGTTGCCAGCCAATCAAGACAAAAAAATGCTACAAAACAGACAGAAGATATTAGAAACACCAATCAAGCAGAACACAGCAAACTCCAAGACCAATAAACACAGACCAAGACTCCCAACCAATCAGGATGAAGAAAAAAACATTCTAACACAGCAGTAGGCTAGCACCAAATTTAAAACAGAAACAGCTGTGAAAGTCTGACTCACAGACGAACTCAATACAAGCCTGATGATGGCAGATGAGATTCTGCTGAAACGTTGCTACAACTTTAAAAGCATGCGCGCACGCGCGCACACGCGCACACATATATAATTTTTTTTCTTATAGTTCAATGCTGGTTTATGATGGAAATAAAATTCAGTATACTTACTGGCAATGTATGTACTTGGCTTATTCTTAACTGCTTCTCCAAATCTTGCACCTTATTTTTTAGCTCCAGATTTTCTGTTTCTAATTCATTAATCTGAAGAATTTTCATGTATTAAAAAAATCAGAGAAATAATATCAAGGTAAATTCATACCTTATCAGAACTACATTGAATAAGCCTACAAAAATAAATCAGCATGGAACAAAGCATTTATCATTAGTAAATTAGTCTACAAAAATAAGGTATATTTCTGGTGTTAACATCGTCATCATCAGTATACCAAATTTGTATCATATTTGTATGATGGAAAAAACTGCAATATTAATTTACTGCATTAATTAAAAGGAACCATATTTTTAAGTTACCTAAACAAATTTATTTCCACAATAGAGGAAATAATATATATATAAAATTATACATATAAAATTATATATATAAAATTATATATGTAGGTCTAGGTGTGTTCAGGTCTTTTCCCATGTAAGATTAAGAGTATCTTGGCGACGTTTCGGCGAGGTCCCACTCGCCAACCTCAGACTGGTGCTTTCAGCTTCATGCCAGTGCAAGCAGTGTGTGATCGGAGCTGCCGTCTCTCTATAAATACTGGTGGAGGGGCTGGTGTGCTGGGCTGTGTGGAGGCTAATGGAAAAAAGATCACTACAAAACAAACGACCCAGGAAATTACAGCACAAGATCCAGGATATCTCCACAACAAAACTCAGACAGCCCATTATACCAACATCAACTCCATCAACCAATCAAAAGGCAGCAACGCAGCCAACTAGTCCAGCACACCAACACCCCCCCACCCCAGTATTTATCGAGAGACGGCAGCTCCGATCACACACTACTTGCACTGGCATGAAGCCGAAAGCACCAGCCTGAGGATGGAGAGTGGGACCTCGCCGAAACGTCGCCAAGATACTCTTAATCTTACACGGGAAAAGACCTGAACACACCTAGACCTACATACCTGTACCCATGAAAACCTACGAAAACAAAAAAATTTTTATATATATATATATATATATATATATATATATATATATATATATATATATATATATAGATCTTTGGTTATTCGGGTTTTCTCCCGCGTAAGATTCAAAGTATCTAGGCAATGTTTCGGCGAGGTCCCACTCGCCATCTTCAGGCTGGTGCTTTCGGCTTAGTGCCAGTGCAAGCAGTGTGTGACCGGAGCTGCCATCTCTCTATATATACAAGTGGTGGGGGATGGTGTGCTGGGCTGGTTGGCTGTGCTGCAGCCTCTTGATTGGTTGATGGAGTTGATGTTGGTATAATGGGCTGTGTAATGGCCTTTTGTTGTAGAGATATCCTGGATCTTGTGCTGTCATCTCCTGGGTCGTTAGCCTCTTGTGTTTTAACGGCTTGGGTAATGGGTTGTGTGATGGGCTTGTGAGTTCTTTTGTTGTGGTATCCTGGGTCTTGCGTTGTAATCTCCTGGGTCGTTTGTGTTTTGATCTCTTTTTGATTAGCCTCCTGTGTAGTAACAGCTTGGGTAATGGGTTGTGTGATGACCTTGTGAGATTTATTGCTGTGGTATCCTTGGTCTTGTGCTGTGATATCCTGGGTCATTTGCTGTGTTAATGTTAACCGAACTAAACACTCTCACCAACGTACTAACAGCCAATGGATTTCAAAGAAAGAAGATCACCCACCTAATCCAAAAAGAAACCCAACCAAAATCCAAGACAGAGAACAAGAGAACGGCAAAGCCCTCCTCCCATATATAAAAGGCACTACAGACAAAATCAGCAAGATCCTCCAAAAACACAACATTAAAACAGCATTCTGCACAAACAGAAAAATATCCACCATCCTAAGAAACCCTAAAGACAAAATCGAGTTAGAAAACCAAGGAGTATATGAAATCCCCTGCACTGCCTGCCTCACCACATACATTGGACAAACTAACAGAAGAATAAGTGCACGCGTTGAAGAACATAAGAACTCAATCAAAAAAGAAGAACCAACCTCTTCCCTGGTCCAACACCTCAAAGCCACAGGACATGAGATTGACTTTAAAAATACCAGAACTATCGCCAAAACTGAACACCACAGCAGCAGAATAATCAGAGAAGCCATAGAGATAGAAAAACGCCCACACAGCATGAATAAAAGAGATGACACCTCCCGCTTACCAGCCATTTGGAAACCCGCCCTCATGAACAGACGAGTACCCAACATGATAAATGACACCAGAACCACACCCATGAGGGCCACACAAGATGCCACCACCACACTTCCACGTAAAAATCAGACTCACACCCACACAGAAGATGAGACACGACCACAGACCAGAAGCCGCACTGCAGCTGCATCACTACCCACTTCAAACTCCTCTGAACCATACATGAAGCGAACTGACCCCCACCATGAAGATGTGGCACGACCACGAACTCGAAGCCAAACGAACACAGACCCAGACCCCAAACTCAAAGCCATATTAAAAACCCAAAATGCTACATCACAGCCACCCGCTCAGGACATCACATCAGAAAACTCAAGAAATTACACCTCAAGAACTCAAGAAGTCACAACACAGCAAATGACCCAGGATATCACAGCACAAGACCAAGGATACCACAGCAATAAATCTCACAAGGTCATCACACAACCCATTACCCAAGCTGTTACTACACAGGAGGCTAATCAAAAAGAGATCAAAACACAAACGACCCAGGAGATTACAACGCAAGACCCAGGATACCACAACAAAAGAACTCACAAGCCCATCACACAACCCATTACCCAAGCCGTTAAAACACAAGAGGCTAACGACCCAGGAGATGACAGCACAAGATCCAGGATATCTCTACAACAAAAGGCCATTACACAGCCCATTATACCAACATCAACTCCATCAACCAATCAAGAGGCTGCAGCACAGCCAACCAGCCCAGCACACCATCCCTCACCACTTGTATATATAGAGAGATGGCAGTTCCGGTCACACACTGCTTGCACTGGCACTAAGCCGAAAGCACCAGCCTGAAGATGGCGAGTGGGACCTCGCCGAAACGTTGCCTAGATACTTTGAATCTTACGCGGGAGAAAACCCGAATAACCAAAGATCCATATATATATATATATATATATATATATATATATATATATATATATATATATATATAATATTATTCATGAATGACTTCACATAAAACCATTTTTTTCACAAAATAGGTACATAAATATATTTAGCAAAATTAACATAAATCATCAGTTTTTATCTTATTGGGATCCTTTTGCTGCTGGAACGTTCAGACATAAAGATATATTTTCCATTTTTTCTTAAAATTCCTTAGTCCTTGGAAAAACACAGTAGGCTTGTAGGCAAGAAGGAAAATGATCAAAACACATCTTCCCATACTAGGCTGAACAAACTTCTACCAGCAGAAGGGCGAGAATTAGATACAGTACCATCCATTCTGTGTGCAAGTTGAAATTTAGCCCATGTTCTTTCACATAAACAGATTATTCTCCCATATCCTATAGTGAAGCATTCCAAAGGTTTCTTATTGCCATTTTTGTTTTATTTTTTATCAAGTTACTCTGTTCCCCATTTTCTGATTTATAGTTTATTTCTGGGACAGCTGTACATCTACAGTCATAACACCTAACATTTTAATAACACCTAACATTCAGCTGAATCCATTTAAATATAAGTCAAATATAACTTAGTTACTATGAATGGGACTTCAAATCATATATCTCCCATTAATAAATATAAAACGACGAAGATTTTTATTCCATATATAGAATAGCAATGTTTTTTTTTTAAAAAAAATATTTTAAAGACATTTGTTAAACTGAGACAGACTATGGAACTTACTCTTTTCTGTAATCCAGCAATCTGTTTTCGTGTTTCAACATCCTTTCCTCCTGATTCTAGGAATTTTCTGTAAGCAAGGTCAAATGCTTGGCCAATAGTTAAAGTTATCTCTTCTGCCTTGAAATAAAACAGGTCTTACCATTAGCATGCAATGGTAATGTTGCAAAGAATAGAGGCTTGTATTGATTCATCATCTATAATATTAGGGAAACTATTAATACAAAAAAATCACAGCTGGCTCAAAAATGTTCATGCCATAGAATCAATAAAATATGAAATGAAAATAGAAAAAAAAAACCAAATTATTACATAATTCCACTGAAGGGGCTTGATGGGGCTTGATGTACTGAAGTCAGGCCCTGTCATAAGTTGATTTTTCACATTTTTATTATAAATAAAAATACATGAGGAATATATTTCTAAGGAGATAAAGACATGATTTTTGTATAATTTACCAACTAATTGCTGCATTTTGGTTATTTTGTACAATGAGGTTTAAATGGAGGAAAAATACAATACAAAAATTATAAAATATTAACTTGTTTTAAATATAATTAAGAAGTCTGTGGTAGAAGTCTATGGTAGGATACCATATAAAGAGCACATAACCTTCATGAAGTTTCAGGTGCAGATTAAAAAATATTCATATGGGATAAAGATTTGGTCATATTTATTACACCTGTACCAAGTATTGTTCAAGTAAGCACATCAGAATATTATAACTGGTTAGCTATTCTAGACAGCGAAGAGCCTAATTGGTGTATGCATTTGGACTGTTTCCTAACAAGTAAGCACAATCACCTATCACTTTCAATCATAATCATGTGTCACTTTCATTCAATGTAGAATTGGACCTCTTAGCATTGGACTGATTCTATGATATTCAAACATATATGTATGTACTATATTGGCAAAGAACAACAGAAATTGAAAGCATAGAGAACATAAGTTTTAATCAAAAGAAAAACCATCAATTTACTTTACTTACTATTTTATAAAAAAAAAAAACAGGAGGAGTTCTTATTAAAAAAAAAGGCAGGAGGAACAATACAACTTTTCAATATTAAAAGAATAAATTCAACCTGTTTGAAAGTCTATGTATACTTACACATTTTTCACTGTCAAAGACATAACACAAGTGTTTATTTGATTCAGAATCTTTGCATATGAAAGTGAATATTCTTTTGTCAGTTTTGTCATCAGCACAAAATGATATCCTGTGGAGCTGGCAGTTGTGCAGGACTTCCTGCAAATAACAAATGTGCAATTACCTCTCGGAATTACTTTTTGACTGCTAAATATTATTTATTCAAGACGCCCAGGATGAAGCAGAGTCCTCTTAACAAAACAACAAAACAGAATATGTTTTATTCTTGTAGTCCTCAATATTGATTTTAATACTGAATTTATATATTTTTGTACACAGTGGTGTCTGCACAGAGAGTCAAATGGTAAGTCTGATGAAAACAGGATTGTACTGTAACAACTCTGCTTTTGTCCTAAGGAAAACAGCAGAAGCTGTGGATGTCAATGTTACTCCAGCTGCATTATTAGATACAATTGCAAAGTAATCTGGGTCTAATTTTCAGTTTCATTAGACAAGGGAACAAAAACACAAGATACTCCATTATAAATACTTGAGAAGATCCAACTTCAGTCACAGGATGTTTTTGCTGTATGATACTCAAGTTTCTGCACTGATAATTATACAATTATTACTGTATATTTTCCCAATTGACACAATTTTTCAATGTAAAATATTGCAGAAATAAATCATGTCATCCCAGTTTATCTATTTATAAAGTAATCCAAATGGCATGGGTTATCTTGCCTTGGCTAAAATTTCAAGGGGTAAAGAGAAATAAGAAGACAATCTTACCTTTGTTTTTGGATCTAGAATCTTTACGCCATATATGGAAATCTGTAACTCAACTTTTGGTGTTTTTTGGCCTTCAGATTTCTTAATATGTCTTGCAAACTGAAAATCAGAGAAAAATAATCATAAAGAATATTTTAAGATCCTACTTATATTATGTTATGTCGTAGTTTCCCCTAAATTCAGATACTTTGTCATTTTTTTATTCATAATTTAATTTCTATTCTGCCTTTCTGTTTATTTCAACATTTACTAAATTATCTTATACTTTGTTTCTTTAAAGATTTTTTTTTTTTTAGGAAACAGGGTTTAGTTGTGTGTCTTTCTTTCTTTTTCTTCCTTTCTGCCAACTCCTGGGATTGGTAGTTCACTGGCTCACCGTCTCTTTGGAGAATTTTCACTTTGCAAACCTATAGTGGCTACTGCCAAATTTATGGACATCTCATGGCCAAAAATGAATTGATTGGAACTATTAAAAAACACTGGGCTCGGGGTTCAATCCTACCAGATATTCCAGAAGGATAACATGATTATCAGAACTATCAAGGGATCTCAAGACATTAAAGCTCACAGAGAGGGGGGGGGGAGGAAGGGAAGGAGGGAGAGAGAGAGAGTGTGTGTATATGCTTGGGGTGTTTGTATGTGCATTGGTATACATGTGTGTGATATAAGTTCATATGCTTTAGGTATTATTCCTTAGTATGATTGGAGCTTCTTGTGAGGATTCATGGTGAGTTCTGTACATGTCCCTCAGGGATCAGGAATGGCATTGTGGCAAAGGTCGACAGTCAGACAGCAAATTCTGGTTTGTGAAGTGTCTCCGGAAAAAGAAGAGAACGGGTTTGCATTCTGGACAGGTGATCCTCATGAATATAATCTTGACAATAGATGAGAAAGACTATGTCGAAGTAAGTCAGATATTGCTGGGAAATCAAGGAGCCAACCAAGAAGAAATGAGAGAAGAAATGATTGGCCAGGCCATCACTATATTCCTCAGATCAGCCAGAACTCCCAACAGCATTTATAAGAGATAATTTGTTAGCTCTAATCTGTCAGCTCTTCCAGGATTTTTTTATTTAAAGAACTATTATGTCCACCTATCTCATTGTGATAATAGGCATCTTGCAACAATCAACAAAAGACTTATTACATATTGTAGTCTTCCCATCAAGAAACCATAACAAGACACATTAGTCACCACTTGACTTAATCCCATCCTAGCCCAATGTTTGCAGGAAGAGCCAGGTCTTTGTGACCTTCTGGAAGGGTAAAAGAATAGGGTACCCAAATCTCAAGTGGGAGACTATTTCAAAGGCATTGGTAACTACAGAGAAGGCATGCCTCCAACGTCTCAGTAGATGATGCATGAGAGAAGGGAGGTTGGCCTCATCAGGAAATTACTGGAACTCTGTTAAAGAGCGTAAATACACAATCTTGCCAACCTAATATTCTCTTTCTCTCTCGCTCTCCTCCCCCCTGCCCCCCATAACAAAGAAAATCAAGGTGGATTAATCTTGAGTTTCTTTCTTACTTATTCCTCCTTCCAGGGACAACCTGTGTTTACCTAGACTTTTGAATTCCAACTTTAAGACCATCTCCATGAGTTTTCATTCAATTGGTTTACTGTCCCTGTAACACTGTCTCTGTAATTTAGTAATTAATCAGTGCTGAACTTACTTCCCTATGCTTAGAATTTGGCTTAGTCCAATTGCTGAGTTGTGGTGGCAGTACAAACATTCTTATAGTCTGGTACATAAGAAAGATTGTGCTGGTAAGGTTCTGTTGCAGAAAATGTTTCCCAAACTTTAATAAAGTACAAAAATGTTCTAATGTCATAGATGTTATAACATCCTATATTAATTACCAACAAAGGAAACTTGATGTTACAACTGATGCCAAAGTATTATTACTGATCCTGTTCTATTGTTTCCAATAAGCTGATTTATTTTTCAAGCCTTTCCCTTAAGTAGTGGAAAGTAAAACAATATGCAGAAATGTTACTGCGGTCTTTGATACTGCAAAGAGAAAGAAAACCGTTTAGAAAAAAGAGGGAAAGCAACATATCGGCAGGCTTCCTGCTTCTGAAAGTTGTCTCTGAAAAATAGCAGAACAGTGAAGAGAAAGAAATTAGAGGTAATCAACTGCCTTGGACTTCATTGTTCAACAGCCCCAGAGAGGTGGTGGAATCTGTGGTATAAAACATCTGGAGAATTCAGAATTTGTCTATATCTGTGCTGGTTTCAAAATGTAGCCCTTTAACTGGATTAAATCTGTTGGCTAATATGCCATTCTGTATTTTTCCAAACATTAAAACATCACTTGCAACCACAATCTCTATGATTTGTGGTCGGGGTAATATTTTAAGAAACCGATTCTAGATATCCTGTTTTAGGTTTTTAATATTTAAAATTATGGAAAATTCTATTTCAGAAAGATGGAATACTTTGTAAACACCTATGGAGCTACTACACTTTGAACATCTATGGCCCATTGATTTTATGAGTTATACTCTGTTTAATACAGAGAAAAAATTCTTTATGAAAAGAAAAAATAGAGTATTCCAAGTAAAACTGAATATTCCAACAGGATGATGGTAGACTATGCAATAAGGCTTTTCAAGGAACTAAGCAATGGTCGGTGCAATATAGTAACTGAAATGCCAATTATTTGAGATAAATTAAAATTTGGGATTTTTTAAAAATTATTCCTGACTCTTTTTTCCTGTGGAACACCAGCCCCACCTGTTGGTAAAAATAAAAATGTACTATGCATTATGTTTTATATTGAGGTAACAGTGCAAATGAGGGAAACATCATGTTTTTATATAATTAACTTGTTTATCTCTGACTATAGAACTAAATTAATTATAAGGGATTATGGCACACCCAATTATAAACATAATGCAGTCATAACTGAACAATGCTTCAGCAAATGCAAAATTTCACAGCCATTGTGAAGCAAAATTAACAGAATCCCATGTGCCAAACAAACAAAAGCCAAACAATTTTCCAAACAAAAATTAATATTTAAAATACAGGTAACCCTCGACTTACAACAGTTCATTTAGTGACCATTTGAAGTTACAACAGCACTGAAAAATGTGATTCATGACTATTTTTCACACTTTTGACTGTTGCAGGATCCGTGATTTATATTCAGATGCTTGACAAATGACAGCTGCAGTATCCTGGAGTCATGTGATCCCCTTTTGCGACTTTCTAACAAGCAAAGTCAACGGGGAAAGCAGATTCACTTAAGAACTGTGTTATTAATTTTACAACTGCAGTGATTCACTTAACAAATGTGGCAAGAAAAATTGTAAAATGGGGCAAAACTCGTTTAACAAGATTTTCACTTAGCAACATAAATTTTGAGCTCAACTGTGGTCATAAGTTGAGGACTACTTGTAACTGTTAGCCAAAAAGGAGCCACTACAGCACTAGACATCATAAATAACATTGCTGCTTTTTTTTTTTTTAGTCCACATTTCCAACAATAAGCTGAATCTACTTTTGTCTAATAGGTAACAAAAATGGGTTATTTGAATATGGATTATTGGAATAATAATTGTTCACCTATAAAAAGTGACTTAATGAATGTGAAAATAATTTTCTATTGTCACAAATGGGTTAGATATTCTAATCCACTACTCCATGTTTGCTTATTTTTTTGAATGTCTAATTTGAATACTAACATAGTATAATTTAAGCAAGGACTTATTAGGGTGGTTTTGTTGTGTGTCTGTTAAAATTACTACAAACAAAGGTGGTTCTGAAGCCCTTAGGTTGAAGGCTAATATCTTGACATCATAAATTGTTTTATTTATAAAAAATTCCACGGTTATTTTTTTTTTCAACTGATAAACAGGCTGCAGAAACTAATTGATCGACAGTATGCATTCTGTGATCCATTTACAATCTCCCCCAAAATAAAGCTTTGCTATGACCTCTTTCAGACCATAAAAATCAAAGTAGATGTCTCTCTGATGGCTCATGTAGAAGGAGAAGAATTCAATACTTTTACAAATAATTGGACCCGAAGGGACTCCCATTTCTAAGAATGTCTGATAACAATGATCCCAAGATAGCTAAGAGTACACTTCCAATGACCGAGCTCATTGAACTGAGACAGAAAATAACACCTTACTGAATCTGAAAAATTAACATATCTTTCTCTAAGATGCAACAGGAGCTTCCTAACAGAGGAAAGAACTTCCCAGACTCCCTAGAAGTTAAACTGATTTTCAGAAAATATATTTCAATCCCCATTCTTGCTAGAGTCCTGACTGCTTCCCATAATGAGCAAAGCAACAAATGAATCTAGTGGACAAAACAAAAAGGGGCCTTTAAGACGGAAGTCTGTTGGGATGAGGGAGGGAACTAGAGAGAACGCTGCCAAAGTCATTGGTTAATGACACAACAGCCATTGGTTAATGTTATATATAGGCACATATCTCCTTAATGGTAGTTTTACACTCTGATGATGTTAGCTGAGGCTAATGATATTTTGGAACTGAACACAATCTACTTTGCAAATGAAGGTAAATACATATGTCCCAGATTCATATTGTAGGATCCAATCTGAGTCAGTCGCTGGGACCAAAGGTTTATTCTTCTAAACTTTTGGACTTGTTGTAGAGCCCATCCTCAGAGAACCTTTCTGTCTCCAAAATGTGTCTCCATTCTGGAGAGAGAAAAGCTTTCTCAAGATGGACACCAGCATGAATCCAAAAACGTGACAAAAGAAACCTTTGGTCCCAATGACCAACTCAGATTGGATCCTACAATTTACTTCAGTAACAAACATACATTTAGAATCAGAATTTTTTTGTCAAACATAAATACTGTATTTTAAAATTTTCCTTACCTTAAGTTTTCTCACAGCATCTCTTACAATCTCTGTGCCTTTGGGCTGCTCCACTTCTGTACTGCCAAGAAACTGAAATATTGTAATTTGTGAGAAAAAAGTTTTAAGTCTTTGAAATAGCTAAACAGTATTTTAATGGCCAATAATTTATTTCTGTGTGATTTTAAATCAGAAAGACTAAATTTCAGTTAAACTGAAATATTTTACTTAATTTGACATCTTTTTTCTTTCCTTGAATACTGCACAATGTGCACTTTCGTAATTGTCTGCTCTGGCAAATCAATCTTGGAAAAATCCTAACCCTTACTAAAGAAAAATTTCAGCCGCAAAAGATCTGCCACAATATTTGCAAAAATATTTCAGACTCTGCCTACAATTTGATCTCTTTCTAAAGTTATCAACTTGCAGTGAACATTAAGAGACAAATGTGAAATATGATGCACTAGCATCGAATTTAGGGCAAGACTTCAACATAAATAATGGTGCTATGCCAGTATTTATTATATTTGTTTTGGAACAAACATTCAGGATTAAGGTAAAAGGCAAACAGCACTCGGCAATACTCTCTGAGTGGCTTATAGTAATGCTGACTTGTAGAAATGTAAGTATTACATTTAAATGATTGTTATTCATTTCAGAGGATAAGAACTGCTGCACTTGGTTAATCAATGAGGGACCACGCTGAAGCATTGGTGAACAATTCATGCAGAAATTTTGCAGAGGATGTAAAAAGGACTATGTGGTATGTTGTGGCACAAATCCAAAGCTGTATACATCCACTTGTCTTTCACATATTACGCTGATAATATTTCCCAGCTCTAGGGCAATAAAGATGAGATGGCTATATTAGGAGCTAATAAAATTTGCTGCTTTTTTATGTCTCTAAATTTGCGCTAAGATTGGCAACCACTATCACAGTGAGTCATGGTGGCACAGTAGTTAAAGTGCAGCATTGTAGGCAAACTCTGTCCACAGCCTGGAGTTTGATCCTGAAGGGGCTCAAGGTTGACTCAGCCTTCCATCTTTCCAAGATCAGTAAAATGGGGACCCAGATTGTTGGGGGACCCAGATTGTTGGGGGACCCAGATTGTTGGGGGACCCAGATTGTTGGTTTACATTGTAAACCACCCAGAGAGTGCTATAAAGCACTATGGGGTGGCATATAAGCCTAAATGCTGCTGCTATCATAGAACTTTCTCTTGATACAAATGATGATGAAAAAGAAAAATGCTTGGACCGTACTCTAACATGGACATTACAACGTTTTTATAAGAAGTGCTGTAAATAAAGGCACAGCATTCTTTTACACCAAACACATGGAATTTAGCTCATGTATGCTCCTCCCTCTAAAAAACCCACTTATTTATGAAAAAGAAAAGCTAGGTTGCCCCACTATTCTTCGTTCCTTCATATGTTGAGAGGTAAGTTTTTACTAGTATTTTTCACTTTCTGCAGGTGGGTTCTTGTCCCTTAATCTGCTTTAGTGGCTAGAGACCCTGACTATATTGAATATTCTTCAGGACTAAATCTGTGAGTTTGCATTACAAGGATGTAACTACTGAATTTTAAGCACATTTACAAGTACAGAAAATGCCACTTCTGTGCTCGGAGGTATGTTGGCTACTTGCTTAAAGTTAGCAGATTAATTTTACAGCAGTTTAAAAGACTAAAGCAGAAGTGAGTGACTTTTGCTGAGCTGTAACTTCCAGTTTCTTCACCATTAGTCAGCCTAACTAGGACTGGAGAGAACTGTAGCTCAGCAGTACTTGGAAAGTTACAGACACCCTGCTCTGGAACTGTCTACCCCAATATATCTTATATTCGAACTTCCGGTTTGTCGGCTTCGCAAGCGGCAGGGATTCGCGAAGCTGCGCGATCCCTGCTGTGCTAGCCGCTTTTGGTGCTCCGATCCGGACGGGTCCGGAGCTAGGCTGCCCTGCAGGGGCAGCTGAAGATAGGGGGATCCGGAGAGGGGTTTGGGGGTGTTGCAGACCCCCTCCCCGGCCGGCAGAACCCCCTTTTCCCAAGACGGTGCAGCGGCGGTCCGCAATGGCCGCCACAAAGAAGCTGGCAGCCGGGTAAGAATGCGCAGGAGGAAGTGGAGAAAGTTTTTGAAAAGAGAAAGTTTTTCTTGGTTCCCAGGACTCTAAGACATATTTAACAAAACTCCTGAAAATTATGACTTTCTGAATGATACCTTCTAGAAGAGGGAAAAAGCGGCAGTTTGGTGGTGCTGAAAGGAAAGTTTACTCTCCTTCCCGACGGAATTAATAAGTGGACATTGAGAAACCTGTTTTTTTCAGGTAAAACTAGCTTTATGGGATAAGTCGGAAGGGAGAGGACAAAAAATATATCCATCTGGTTTGATTTTGTTGGAGGAGATGCCTTAAGGATTTGAAGACAGAAATAGAACTCCAATAAGGCTTCAAAATACAGATTTGGACTTTCTTTTTTCTTTTGTCTGATACTACCCCTGGAAGAGAAAGGGAGAATTTTGTCTTGGCTTGGATTGATTGAGGATTGTGGATTTTGGGATTGTTTTACTTTTTTTTGAAATATCTTGGTTGGTGTAAGAAGAAAGAGGGAAAAAAGAAAAGAAAAGATCTATAATGGCCTTTTCTTTTGAGGAACTGAGGGAAGAATATGAGCAAACAAAAGCAGCCGGTAAAGATGGTATGGAAAAAGCCTTCCTATTTTTAGAAATGGCGCTGGTTAACTATCAACAAACAATACAACAGATGGAGGCAGAAGAACAACAACAAGAAGAAGATGAAGACGCCATCTTTAATGAATTCCAAAATTTAACTAAGAAAGAAGGAAGGAAGGAGGTTTCCGGTTTGTCGGCTTCGCGAGCGGCAGGGATTTGCGAAGCTGCGCGATCCCTGCCGCGCTAGCCGTTTTTGGGGCTCCGACCCAGACGGGTACGAGCTAGGCTGCCTGCAGGGGCAGCTGAAGGTAGGGGGATCCGGAGAAGGGTTTGGGGGTGCTGCAGACCCCCTCCCGGCCGGCAGAACCCCTTTTCCCAGGACGGTGCAGCGGCGGTCCGTAATGGCCGCCACAAAGAAGCTGGCAGCCGGGTAAGAATGCGCAGGAGGAAGTGGAGAAAGTGCTTGAGAGGAGAAAGTTTTTCTTGGTTCCTAGGACTCTAAGACATATTTAACAAAATTCCTGAAAAGCACGACTTTCTGAATGATACCTTCGAGAAGAGGAAAAAAGCGGCAGTTTAATGGTGCTGAAAGGATAGCTTACCCTCTTTTTTTACGGAATAAAAAGTGAATATTAAGAAACCTATTTTTTTTTAGGTGGAAACTGGCTTTAAGCGATGAGTGGGAAAAGAGAGGACTAAAAAAAAATATTTGTATGCTAAGACTTTGTTGGAGGAGATGCCTTAAGGATTGAAAGACTAAAATATATTGCAATAAGATTTTAAGAAACAGATTTGGACTTTCTTTTTCTCTAATTGATACTACCCTAGGAGGAGAGAGTGGGAACTCTGTCTTGGTTTGGACTGACTGATAACTTTGGGATTGTCTTATTTTTCCTTTGGAATATTCTGGCTGTTGTAAGAGAAAAGAAAAGAAAAGATTTATAATGGCTTCTTCTATCGAGGAACTGAGAAAAGATTATGAGCAAGCAAAACAAAATGGTAAAGCTGGTTTGAAAGAAGCCTGCCTTTTTTTGGAAATGGCGTTCATTAACTATCAACAAACATTGCAACAGATGAAGACAGCAGAAGAAGAACAAAGAGAGGAAGCCATCTTTAATAAATCTCAGAACTCGACCAAGAGGGAAGGAAGAGGGAAAAGAAGAGAAATAAAGGACTTAAGATTTAAAAAAACATTTAAGAAAGGGAAAAACAAGGTGCAAAATCAATATAAGGATGGTAAACAAAAGGGAAGAGGAATACGACAGAGAAGGGAAGCCAGTAAGGCAGAGGCTAGAAGAAGGGGGGGGTAGAAAGGTTTGTTGGGAGAAGAAAGAAAGGGAAAAGGTGGAGAAAAGCTACAAAGTTTTGAAATTAAATGGGAAAAAAGAAATTTTTTTTAGGGATAAAGGATAAGTATAATTTCTTCAAAGAGATTTTGCAACGTACATAAGATGATATTGTAGTATTGTATCAGAAATAGAAAATTTAAATTGCTTGAGAGTTGATAAGAGATTAAAATGTTGAAATGTTAATAATGATTGGTTTGAAAATATAATATGAGGGGAGATTTAGAATATTAAACTTTAATTAAAGAGTTTAATAAGATTATGGTATTGATGTTATTATAAAACTTTCATTATAGTATTTTGTTTTTAATATTTAGATCTATTGTTTAACTATGTTATTTAATTGTTTTGGATGTATTATTCAGTTAGAATGTACCAAGCAAAATCGGATTGGGTATTTTAAAGATTAATTTGATTAATTTAGTGGGGAGATAGAAAGGCATCATACTCTGATTAGTGATTTCAGGAGAAATTTCTTTCTTTTTAAAAGGAATGAGACAAAGGTACAATAGAGAATGGACAAAAGATATAAATATAATGACTCAAATTAAGATGATTAATTAAGATAGAATTAAGAAGAGTGAAATATGTGGAGAAGTTAATATAGAAGACTTAGAATGATAAATAAAATAAGTAATGATATCTAAGATGAGCATGAATATAATTGAAGTCCATGAAAAGAGAGATACCTGGGTCCAAGTTACTTTCCAAAAAGATCTTTTTTATGTTTTGTGTGTTGTGTGTATATGTTTTTTTTTTGGGGGGGGGAGAATTAATAAAACCTTGTAGAAATATAGAATGAGAATAATGGTAACTAAGTCAGAAAGAAATAGATGAAATAATAATAATAAAATTGAATAAGAGTAAAGAGAAATAAAGGGAAATTGGATAAGAGGTTTTTGTATGTTTATATGGAAATGGTTTAAAACAGAATTATAGTTTATCTGACTTGTTAAATTTATAATGGAAAAAGGTTAAACATGTAATGGATAAAAAAAAAAAGAAGGAAGGAAGAAAGCGAGGAAAATGAAGGTCTTGAGATCTAAAAAAACATTTAAGAAAGAGAAAAATAAGATGCAAAATAAATATAATGATAGTAAACAAAAGAAGAAGGGAACACAACAGAGAAGGGATGCCAGCAAGGCAGAGGCTAGAAGAAGGGGGGTAGGAAAATTTGGTGGGGGAAGAAAGAAAGGGGAAAGGTGGAGAAAAGCCACAAAGTTTTGAAATTAGATGGGAAAAGAGGAATTTTTTTTAGGGACAAAGGGTAAAGTACAATTTCCTTAAAAAAGATTTTGCAAGGTACATAAGATGGTATGGTAACACCTGTATTAGAAATAGAAAATTAGAATGGCTTAAGAGTTAATAAGAAATTAAAATGTTGAAATGTTTAACAATGATTGATTTTAAAATGTAATAAAATATTAAAGGGAAAGGCAATGGGAATGTTATAAGATTTAATATTTAGATTTATTATTTAACTATGTATTTAATCATTTTGGATTTATCACTCTGTTTTTATTGTTATTAAAAGAAAAAAATTAGTAGATAGAATGTACCAAGCAGAATCAGATTGGGTATTAGGTGTTATTTTAAATGTTAATCTAATTAATTTAGGGGGAGGATAGAAAGGCATCATACTCTGATTAGTGATTTCAGGAGAAATTCTTTTTTTTTTTTTTTTTAAGGAATGAGATAGAGGGATAATAAAGAATGGGCAAAAGATACAAATATAATGATTTAAATTAAGATGGATTAAATAAGATAGAATTATGAAGAGTGAAATGTGTGGAGAAGTTTATATAGAAGATATATAATGGTAAACAAAATAGGTAATGATATGTAAGATGAGCATGAATATAATTGAAGCCCATATAAAGAGAGGTACCTGGGGCCAAGTTACTTTCCTAAAAGATTTTTTATATGTTTGTTTGTTGTGTGTTTATGTTTTTGAGAGTATTAATAAAACCTTGTAGAAATACTGAATGAGAATAATGGTAATCAAGTCAGAAAGAAATAGATGAAATAATAATAGTGAAATTGAATAAGAGTAAAGAGAAGTAAAGAGAAATTGGATAAGAGGTATTTTTATGCTCATATGGAAATGGCTTAAAATAGAATTGTATTGTATAAAAAAAGGTTTTATCTGACTTGTAAAATTTATAATGGAAAAAGGTTCAAATATGTAATGGTTGATGATGATTTGTTTGTCTCTGAAATTAATAAAATTTGCTTAATATATATATATATATATATATATATATATATATATATAAAACTTAAGAATATATATATATATATATATATATATATATATATATATATATATATATATATATATATATATATATCTTATATTCAATACTTTTATCTGGAAATCTCTCTCTCCCATACCCCCACACTCTCCCACACCATACATGAATATCTTAGTTAGCTATAACCCATTGTTTAACAATAAAACCTTTAATTAAAATAAAACTGTTAAGAAACAACAAATTTGTACAGCACATCATAAAACACTCACCAATAAATAAGGAAGGAATGGTATAAAAATTGGTTTTGAAATTGTTTAAAAGTGATCAAAAATGAATCATAGTTTAAACTTGTAGGTTTATAAACTAGCCTCCCATAATAAAACCACATTAAATGAGTAATTTGGATATGGAGTCAAAATTACAGTTGTTTCTTCAAGTTGAAATCATATGTTCCCTGGAAAATAATTGAATCAGTTATTTTTACTTTTAATGCACCCAACACAATAATGGCCAAGTAGTGGACAATATCATTATCCTTAAAATCTTTGAAAAAACATTAGCACAGAGACTATAAGAAAGTTCTAGGGGCATAACACATTTTACATTTCTTTTAATAATTTAGAAAGTATATATTAAGATCACTCCTAAGAAGTCATGATACCTGAGCCCATTTATCTTTTTAGTACTCTGGTGAGATGTAGGATAAAAATGATAAAAATGAAACTGCTCAATAACATTTATAATCATTTCACTTTTGCTAATTTTGACCTTTTTCCCCTCCAGTTTTCAGATACTGGAATCACTTCAATGCACTGTCGTGCTACTCTGAAAACGCAAAGTAGTTAAGAGGTTCTCTCTTGACAAATAGATCATTTTGATCTAAATGTAACTAGTAACATTGCTACAAAGTTAGAGGATGTCAAATTCATATATAATCTGAACTGAGCTTGTTTCTGTATTTCCATATTGCTTTTGTCCTTTATTCAGGACCGATCTTGTTGAGCCAATAGCTGTAGGCAAGAACTCACATACATTATTATTCATAACATTATAGTTTTCCATGTTCATGCTAAAAACTGTAGAACTTGATGAAATCCATTTTTAAAAATGTTTTAAACAAATAAACCAGATTATCTTAGACATGTAAACCTTTTTCTTCCAGTAGAGAGCAGCATAGCATTTGTTATTGTGCAGATCTTTTTCTTAATTTATTCCTATCCTACAACTTTTTTTTAAATTTCATGCATGACTTTTAATACTTCTGAATAATTGACTGCTAATAAATACTTGGAATGTCATAAAATAATTGATGTGAATTCAAATGAACAAAATAATATCTTCAGTTTGAAAATTAGACATAAATATATGCCATTTATTTTTCTAAATGTATGTAAACAGTGGAGCCTATACACACACACACACATTATAAATGCTGTGATATGTCTGTATAGTCTGGGCAAAATTACTTCATAATTAAGAGAGATTAAGATAGATAAGAAAGCTGTTTGAATCTTCTGTCGCACAAAAGTAAATGCTTAAACCTATCCTTGAAAATTTACAGCTGTTTGAATCTTGCTCAAGAAAAGTAAATATGGATAAATGCCCTCTCCCTTCACTGCAGGAAATAAGAGATAACTTTCTGACTGAAAAAGAAGTTGAATACTTCACTCGTACAATACTAAAATAATGCATATGTACTAAAAAAAAATGACTTATTGTTAGAAACCAATCTTGGAATCTGAAACAAAAAATGATCTTTTAATGTGCACTGTAAGCAAGCATTCCTTTCAATCAATAGGCAGTTACTTATATTTTAAGATGTAGTTTAACGAGCCAGTTTGTTGCAGTGGTAAAGGCACCAGGCTAGAAAGTGGCAAGCTCTGAGTTCTGAAAAACAATAGTTAATACATTTGGTAAATGAAGCTGAAATTTCTGCTATATTTTTTGGATGAGAAATAACTGCTATTAATTGCAGACCTCATAGTCACCAAGGAATCTAGAAATGTATATTAAGAGACAGCTCATTAATAGTTGTCTCTTGATTTTCCCAAGGTTCGCACTGCTTTTAATTGATTCCATTAACAACTAAATGAATGCTGATGAAGTTACTTATTTTCCACTTTAACATTCTTTACATTATGGCGTGCATAAGCGCACCAACGTGCCTACCGTCCCTGTCCTATTGTTTCTCTTATTCTTCTTTTATTTTTCTTATATGTACCCATTTCATGTATTCACAACTATGTATACACTTATACTTATTATCTTGTAAACAATTGGCAAATCAAATAAATAAATAAATAAATAAATAAATAAATAAATAAATAAATAAATAAATAAATAAATAAATAAATAAATAAATTTGTCCATCGTCTTAAACCATTATACTTGAAAAAATTATCTAAATTTGTCTGGCTTCCTTAAGCTAAACCATGCTAATATATCTAGTTCATATACAGTTTGTTAAAATACTTGTAAATAGAAAACATATCATCTCAAGGGAGGAAACAACAAATATGTGGCTTGACAAGAATCCTCCAATTATTACTCCCTGTGAAGACATTTATTTGGCTTTTTTTCATGTGCATTAATGTCTTTGATTTAGTTCCACTTTAATAAAAACCAATAAATTCTTAAGACTAGATCAAGTCATCCAAACAGTGGATTCAGAGAGCCACAGACTTAATTGTTGTACAAATAATTATAATCAGTATATAAAATTCAATGCAGATTTGGGTAAAAAATTTTTTCCCCATGTGATCTAATCTGACAATACAGGTGAATTAATAATGAAGTAAGTCTAACTGACATGGGAATATTATAGGAGGTGAGGTGTGTTAGTCTATGATGGCAAAAAATCTGAAATCTGGTAGCCCTTTTTCTCACCAAAATTTTATTAAGTCTATGTTTTTGTAGGCTACATTTCACTTTATCAGATGCATCTCTCTTGGCTTCACATCCCCATAATGCTACAAATCTATAAGATCCTGTTTTTAATGATATTAGGCATTTGGTTTCTTAAGCACAAGAATTTTAAAACATTATTTATTAATCAAATTGTGCTCCAACTTGGAAAAAAATAAATTTTCTTTAGAATATTGCAAAGCCTCATTAGAACTTCAGTAAATTTTTGCCTTTAAATGGGTAGGAAATATATGAGTAATCACATTTCCCCCCCTCCCCATTTTTGTCTATTTTTTACAGTGAAAATGGATAGATAATAAGGTATTTTTTCTAAAGTTACTGATATATTAGGACAATATGCTGGGGGCGACCTTGCCAATGTCTTTGGTATAATTGATTAAAAACTAATTTATCATAACCATAATTGAAAAGTACCAGCAACCCAGGGCTGCAGGGCATTCTCTCTGCTAATCAGCAGAAAAGGTGCCTGAAATTCTCTGTGTTCAGCTTGGAATATCATTTATATTAACATGATTGCATTATTTTCTGAGCCAGTCACTTATTGTTGATTCCATAAGGAGTTTGTATTGATTCCTGTACAACACACATTTATGATGCAATTAAGGTCATTTTCCTGAACAGAGGAATTCAGTCTGATGACCTTAATTTGAAAACACTTCAGACCACAATTTATTCTCGCAATTTTTTTTTATTTTTTCATTCCTCTACGGTAAACCTCTCTCTCTCTCTCTCTGTCTCTCTGTGTGTGTGTGTATGAGAGAGAGAGAGAGAGAGCGCACATGTGCATGTACACACAAACCTTTGAATCAGGACTGACTACAGACACAGGAACACATCCTCCTTTGAGTCATTGATGACCTCTGACCACTTCCTACACTAGTATTTTCTGGACAAAATCTCAGTATTTGCTACTTTTTCTTAGGGCTAAAAAAAATGACTGGCCCAAAGTCACCCAGTTGGCTTCATGCCTAAGACAGGACTGGAACTCACAGTCTCCTGGTTTCTAATCTGGTGCCCTAACCACCACATCAAATTGATTCTTAATAACATATTATTTAGGAGAATTGTATTATCTAATAGTCTTAGGTTTTATATTGATTTTCATATAAATGCAATACATTATTTTTCTTTAGCATTACTTCAACTTAGTTGTCAAATCAACTTTTCCTATGATTTTCAGGTAATCAATATGTCTCTCTAAGTAGATTTGATGCCATTTATAACTACCCTTTAATCAGTGGGCACCAGTACTCACAGCCCCACTTGGGTGAGCAGTGGGCACTGGTGCTTACAACCCTCCTAATGAGAGTGGTGGGTGCTTGCAAATGAAGCTGTGTGCGTACATGAGGATACACCTGTTCCTTGCACAAAACCATTCCCTCTCCCTCCCGCCTGTGCTGGGCCTCCAACCCAAAAAGGTTGGAGAACACTGTCCTAAAGTCTAATCCGTGTCTACATCCTTCAGGTTTCATCCCATTATCTAGTCTTATTCTGTGGAGCAAAGAAGAGTGATTCTGAACTTTCTCCAATATGATTGCTATTCAGGCATTCAAAGACAGCTATTGTGTCCTCTCAACTTCTTTTCTGCAAGCTTTAAACTACATTCTGTTTATGCCTACCATTATAGCCTTTCCTTTCCTCCCAAGTATTAGCCATCTCTCCTAGCTTTGAACTGTCTACAAATTTGATAAATGTCAACTCGTAAAGCATTCCTACGCCTGTTTTCGAGTTGCCATAAGCAGGAGTGGGGGAAAAACATGAAGGAGCAGTACAGCAATTAAAACCAGAAATACATTCCACACTTTTTTGATAGGGTAAATAGGAATACATTAATGTTTTTGCTGAGATCAAATGCTGTGTATATATAGAAACTGAGCTTTCTCATGATAAGCAGCTACAGATATATAAATATAAATATATAAATATATAAATATTTTATTGGCACTTGGGTGAAGAGGGATATGACATCGAAGCTCACTAGTAGGTCGCTGTGTTGTAAGTTTTGTTTCTTTATGCCAAAGAAACTCATTCCAGTTCATCGAGATCATAAAGAAACAAAACTTACAACCCAGCGACCTACTAGTGAGCTTCGATGTCATATCCCTCTTCACCCAAGTGCCAATAAAAGAAGCCTTGACAGCCATCCAAAACAAATACAACCCCCCCCCAGCACATCCTAGATCTGACCAACCACTGTCTATCTAATACATACTTCACCTACAACGGACAAAAATACAAACAAATAGAAGGAGCACCCATGGGATCACCCCTCTCACCTGTCATCGCAAACCTCTACATGGAACACTTTGAAACACAAGCTCTAGAAAAATATGATCACAAACCCAAACTCTGGCTCAGATACGTAGATGACACCTTCATAATCTGGCCACACGGGAAAGAAAAACTGAACAACTTTCTCACACACCTCAACAGCCTACACCCCAAAATACAATTCACCATGGAAACAGAAGCTAACAATCAACTTCCCTTCCTGGATGTCTTGGTGTACAAAAAACCCAATGGCTCCCTAGGACACACCATCTACCAGAAGAAAACACATACAAACCGCTATCTACATGCACTCTCACACCACCACCCAGCACAGATCAATTCCGTAGCTGAGACACTCATCTCCAGAACAAAATGCTTAGCTGATGAACAACACCTAAAAACCGAACTAAACACTCTCACCAACGTACTAACAGCCAATGGATTCCAAAGAAAGAAGATTACCCACCTAATCCAAAAAGAAACCCCAACCAAAATCCAAGACAGAGAACAAGAGAACGGCAAAGCCCTCCTCCCATATATAAAAGGCACTACAGACAAAATCAGCAAGATCCTCCAAAAACACAACATTAAAACAGCATTCTGCACAAACAGAAAAATATCCACCATCCTAAGAAACCCTAAAGACAAAATCGAGTTAGAAAACCAAGGAGTATACAAAATCCCTTGCACTGCCTGCCCCACCACATACATTGGACAAACTAACAGGAGAATAAGTGCACGCGTTGAAGAACATAAGAACTCAATCAAAAAAGAAGAACCGACCTCTTCCCTGGTCCAACACCTCAAAGCCACAGGACATGAGATTGACTTTAAAAATACCAGAACTATCGCCAAAACCAAACACTTCAACAACAGAATAATCAGAGAAGCCATAGAGATAGAAAAATGCCCACACAGCATGAATAAAAGAGATGACACCTCCCGTTTACCAGCCATTTGGAAACCCGCCCTCATGAACAGACGAGTACCTAACATGATGAATGACACCAGACCCACACCCACGAGGGCCACACAAGATGCCACCACCACACTTCCACGTAAAAGCAGACTCACACCCACACAGAAGATGAGACACGACCACAGACCAGAAGCCGCACTGCAGCTGCATCACTACCCACTTCAAACCCCCCTGAGCCACACATGAAGCGAACTGACCCCCACCATGAAGATGCAGCACGACCACAAACTCGAAGCCAAACAGCAAGATCACAGCTCACCAGCTCAAATCCCCCAGTAACTAAGACCAACCTGAGCACAACCAAGCCCCCACCTGAACAGAACACACCTCCAGCCAATCAGAACATGGCCAACCCCCAACCAATCAGAACACAGCCAAACCCCAACCAATGAGAACACACCCCCACCCAATCAGAACACAGCCAAGCCCCCACCCAATCAAGTCACACCCCCACTAGCAGTTAAAAGGAAGAAGCAGCTGCAAGCTCACATCACTCTGAGAAGCACAGAGCTGAAGACAGAAGCCTGAAGATGATGAATGAGACTTCATCGAAACGTTGCCTAGATACTTCCAATCTTACGCGGGAGAAAACCCGAATAACCAAAGATCCACATACAAATACCCGCGAGAACCTCAAAAAACATATAGATAGAGATAGATAGATAGATAGATAGATAGATAGATAGATAGATAGATAGATAGATAGATAGATAGATAGATAGATAGATTGATCTTTGGTTATTCGGTTTTTTCCCCACGTAAGATTGGAAGTGTCTAGGCAACGTTTCGATGAAGTCTCATTCGTCATCTTCAGGAATAACCAAAGATCCACATACAAATACCTGCGAGAACCTCAGAAAACATAGATAGATAGATAGATAGATAGATAGATAGATAGATAGATAGATAGATAGATAGATAGATAGATAGATATAGATATAGATATAGATATAGATATGGATCTTTGGTTATTCAGGTTTTCTCCCGCGTAAAATTGGAAGTATCTTGGCAACGTTTCGACGAAATCTCATTCGTCATCTTCAGGCTTGTGTCTTCGGCTTTGTGCTTCTCTGAGTAATGTGAGCTTGCAGCTGCTCCTTCCTTTTAACTGCTAGTGGGGGTGTGACTTGATTGGGTGGGGGCTTGGTTGTGTTTTGATTGGGTGGGGGTATGTTCTCATTGGTTGAGGGTTTGGCTGTGTTCTGATTGGTTGGGGGTTTGGCTGTGTTCTGATTGGCTGGGGGTGTGTTCTGGTCAGGTTGGGGCTTGGTTGTGCTCTTAGTTGTCGGGGGATTTGAGCTGGTGAGCTGTGATCCTGTTGTTTGGCTTTGCATTTGTGGTCATGCCACATCTTCATGGTGGGCGTCCGTTCGCTTCATGTATGGGTCGGAGGGGTTTGAAGCGGGTAGTGATGCAACTGTGGTACGGCTTCTGGTCCGTGGTCGTGTCTCATCATCTGTGTGGGTGTGAGTCTGCTTTCTACGTGGAGGTGTGGTGGTAGCATCTTGTGTGGCCCTCGTGGGTGTGGGTCTGGTGTCATTCTTCATGGTAGGTACTCGTTTGTTACAAGCAGAACACAGCAAACTCCAAGACCAATAAACACAGACCAAGACTCCCAACCAATCAGGATGAAGAAAAAACCATTCTGGCACAGCGGATTTATATGTATGATATTCAGCTTTGTTCGGGTATTTTCCCACGTCATTATAGTTGTGCTTTTAAAGTTGTAGCAACATTTCGGCAGAATCTCATGTGCCATCATCAGGCTTCTGTATAGTGTTCGTCTGTGAGTCAGACTTTCACAGCCATTTCTGTTTTAAATTTGGTGCTGGCCTATGCTGTGCCAGAATGGTTTTTTCTTCATCTTGATTGGTTGGGAGTCTTGGTCTGTGTTTATTGGTCTTGGAGTTTGCTGTGTTCTGCTTGATTGGTGTTTAAAAGCACAACTATAATGACATGGGAAAATACCCGAACAAAGCTGAATACCATACATATAAATACCTGCGAAAACTTTATACACACACACACACACACACACACACACACACGCATATATATATATATATATATATATATATATATATATAATTTGTCAAGTATAAACAAGCTCCAACAATATGCATCATTGGTACATTAGGTACAGGTAGTCCTTATTTAGCAAACATAAGCAGCCCCTAAGTGAAATTGAGATTGTGCTTATCAATCTTACTTCAGCTTTGCTTTGTTTTACAATCTGAAAAAGTTGTAAATGTGAGGATTTCTCACATTTGGTTGCTAAATAAGGTAGTTGCTAAACAAGGACTACGTGTAAAAATACAAGACTCAATGAAATTGCAATAGAACATTAGGTTACAATAGTTAAAAATACAACTTAATTTTAAAAATGTCATTTACATATTAAAGATTACTTTGATTTATTAAAGAATTATCTCTCATGAGAGTTGTTGAGAAATGTAAAATCATTATGAACAATCATTTAGGTAATGATCATAATACATTTTGAGCTCAACCCTCTCAATCCAGCTGAGAAAAGGACGTGAACATCAGAATCAGAAATAGATTGTCTAACACAGTTACTCCCTCCCCCCGTCCCTGGGCAAACAATTACTAAAGAATCATTATATTATGAACATAATAGAGCTAGGAGAAACAATAGTGTTAATTTTAACAGATTTTTTTTTAAGCAAATGGCACATGTTAGCCAGGAATCACCAAGGTGGCTGGCTGCCTCTGTGAAAGGAATTTTTTCGGGCAGTGTTATCTTTAGCCGTGGGATGCCTAAATGCTGGAAGGCAATCTGGGGAGGCTCCTTTCTTGTCCCTAAACAGTTTATTTGCTCATGGGAATCAAGCCACCATCCACAGTGGTATGCAGGCCTAACATCTTACCACATGAGCCACCATGACCCCCTTTAACAGAAGAACAGAACAGAATAACAGGTTGGAAGGGACCTTGAAGGTCTTCTAGTCCAACCCCCTCCTCCTCAGACAGGAAACCCTATACCATTTCAAACAAATGGTTGTCCAATCTCTTCTTAAAAACCTCCAGTGTTGGAGCACCCACAACTTCTGGAGGCAAGTTGTTCCACTGATTAATTGTTCTGTCAGGAAATTTCTCCTTAATTCTAGGTTGTTTCTCTCCTTGATTAGTTTCCATCCATTGATTCTTGTCATGTCTTCAGATACTTTAAAATCTGCTATTTTTGTGTTCTTCAATTCCAGACAAGTTTAGTTTAGTTTACTTTATTGTCCTTGCACCTCGTACAACAAAATCAAACACCATCTTCAGTGCACATCATGACCATGAAGTAAACACAAACACACATCCTTTACCCTCCACAAATTGAACCGAACCCCCCCCAACACCGCACCAACACTGCACTATACAGCAGAATTCAAAAGAGCTACTGCCCTGGGATAGAAGCTGTTTTTCAGCCTATTTGTCCTTGTTTTTATTATTCTGTACCATCTGCCAGATGGTAATAGCTCAAAAAAAAAAAAGGGTTCCCAGGATGAGATGGATCTTTGAGAATATTTTGAACTTTCTTAAGGCAGTGGGAGCTATAAAGCTCTTCCAAAGAGGGGAGAGGGCAATCAATGATCTTCTGGGCAATGACGTTAACCCTCTGGAGTGCTTTCCTATCTGCCACTGTGCAGCTGGCAAACCATACAGGGTGCAGTAAGTTAAAATGCTCTCTATGGTGCAGTGGTAGAAAGTCACCAGCAGTTTTTCATTCAGTTGTTGTTTTCTGATTAGTCTCCGATAGTAGACTAAATTTCATTCTTTGGACAGTTGCTTTTTAAACTTTGTTTCATCTGGGAACATTACCATGCTTAAAACACATGAAGTTGATTTTGAACTAAGATTTCCAATTAGCTATTTGCTGAACTTTTAAGAAGTAATGATTTTACAGCTTGGTTTTTATAGCACAGAATGTGGCATAGAACAGTGAACATCCTTTATTTTGTGCCAGACTACTGCAGAATATGGAGGAAACACAGTTTGGATATAAAGAGAAAACAAGTTTCTACTGTTTTTCTGAAGTTCAGCATTCTCTTCTTCCATTCCCAGAACTTTGGTGTGAGGACCACAGGTTGGGACCTGACTTTCTAAGTGAATAACTATAGCTATATGGATGATTTTATAAAGTATAAAAATAAAGTTATTAATCCAAAGGATGCAAGGGTTTCAGAAAATCTGGATACAAAAACAGCTAAATGGGTCCTTATTAAAACAGTATAATGACCATAAGAACGGAATCCACATGACTGCAGTACTAAAATGATATTTCTTGAATCCTTTCTGTGTCAGCAACTTACATCAAAATAGAGACCAAGGAACAACAACAACAACAAAAATGAGATATGTTTCTATTAACCTAAAATGGAGGCTTGATATGGAGCTCCAGTCCAAAAATTGTCAGGCTATGACTAGCATTTTATTATTTGTGCCAAAATGAGCAAAGCCAATGCACAAAGCAAAAAAGTTTTGCCATGCTTATTGCTGATTTGCATAAAGTTCCTCTGATGGGGAAAGGTGTAAGCACTTGGGTTAGTAACCGACCATTTTCTTTATACATGCTATCCAAATCAAAACCTGTGGGGCAAAAAAGAAAATCATGGACACAGACCTTTCAGGCAGGGGTGGGATTCTACTGGTTCTGACAGGTTCTATAGAACCCCCTTGTTAACTTTCTAAGCAATTCCGAGAACCTGTAGTTAGAAGAAATCTCCTTTTGTTTTTCCCCCACCTTTATTACATTCTTGGCAGTATGCCTAGACTTACTGTCTCTGAAGGAGGTTTTCTTTCTTTCTTGATACTTTCTTAAAGGGGAAGGGTTGTTTTAAGCTTTTTACACTGCTGTTGGGAGGAAATACTCCCCTGGAAATACTTCCAGCAGGCATACAATGATCAGCACTTTGAAGAAATAATTAAATAACGAAGTAGAGCTGTGGAAAGAAGTGTTTTTAATGACAAGGAATCAAGATGAGTGACATTCAGCAAAGCTTCTTGGCTAGCTAGAAAGATTGACATTCAAACGTGAGTTTACATACCCTTTCTGAGTTTTGGTCTAAAACTGGTGTTTGGTGAACCTTAATTCTGTGCTTGGTGATTAATCTCTGTTCCTGAAAAGAAACTGGGTTGAGAAATCTGGCTAGTTCCTGTGTCTATTTGTTTTGATAATTGGTTTAATAAGCAACAGCTACTGTCGTGATTTAATTATTTGTATTGTGTTTGATTTTTTTCCTGCCTCATGGTTTCTTTTTCAATCTGGGGAAGGGGTCTTCCTTCATGGCTTTAGTGGTATCTTGCACTGTCTTTTTGGGGTGTATTTCCAAGAGGCAGGATGCAAGCTTGGCACTGATTTTTACTGCCCTTCTGGGGGGCATGTGACCTTTCCTTAAATCTGGATAATTTTCTTAGGTTATCTTGTGAGGTGAGCTGGTATCTTTAATGGTGCAAATGGATCTAAGGATTGCTTTTCCTGAGTGTGCTCTTTCTGGAAAGCTTAAATGACCTTTCTGCTAAAGGGTTTCACTTTATGAGCAAAGTTGGCTGCTGATAGTTATCATTGCATTTTAACTATTTTAATTCCTCAAAGTGCTCTGGCACCCTACCTGATTTGTAACTCCGGCTTGCAGGTATTTTTAATCTAATGATTTGTATTTAGAACAGCTTTTTTCAAGCAAAGAAGCTTTTTTGTATTTTGTACTGGTAATCCTTAACTTACAACAGTTCATATAGTGACCATTCAAAGTTACAATGGCACTGAAAAAAGTGATTTATGACTGTTTTTCACACTTACGACCATTGCAGCATCCTCACTGTCTTGAGATGCCAGGCAAGGAGAAGCACCACTTGACGTGAGTGACGTTGAGTTAGCCACGCCCACCCAGTCACATGACCAAGCCACACCCACCAATTAAACCACACCCACAGAACTAGTTGTTAAACAATTTGAATCTCATCCCTGCTTTCAGGTACCAATTAAAGAACAAAGAAGGCCATTCAGAAATATTTATGGATATACTCCCTTTAATTTGTGAGTGTAAAGTTTACTCGGCATTTTGAGAATATTATGGGTGCTGCCTGAGCAAGGTGGCTGCTGTGGTCAAAAGAGTAAGACATACAGATTGCTATTTCCAGAAGGGAAGGCCAGAAAAATATGACAATGGAACCAATCAAATGGCTAGCATATCTCACGACTCTACAAATAGCTTGGAGTAGGCCCTCTTCAGTCATAAGGTGGGAGGAGTTTGTTGAACTGAGTGTCTGTACATCTCTCCATTAAATAAAGCTTGAGCACAACCTGTTGGTAAGTTGGTGTATTAAAAACAGGATTATGATTACAGTGCATCAGCCGAGTCCTAAAGCACTTTCTCTGTTAAATGAAGGAAGAGAGGAACTCATGTCTAAGAGGAGATGGGATTTTAACAGCTCACATGGAGAATCCTCCCAAACAGAATGCACTATTCTATTTGAGCTAAGCTCCAGATTCATGAATGACTCAAATAATTACACTTATTTCGGGACATATGGTCTAACATCAGAGTCTTGGATGTGGTCTTCAAAGTGAGTTAGGCCACCTCTGGATAGCTCTAGATATGCATCATGGGTTCTCTAACTGGGTGATGACACCCCAGGTAGTTGCAACAAATTTACAGGTAAAAATCTAATCAGGTTTATGCAGGTAAAATTATTTCTCTTTTTCCTTGCATTTTCCCACAACAGGTTTGTGAAGACAAAGTAGAGAGGAAAGCAAAAGAAAAAAGAAAAAAAGAAAAAAAGGTGAGTTTAGAAACATGGATGCCATACATTGACCATTTATCATGAACAGCTTTTTCATTATCATTATCACATTCTGTCTCTCTCTCTCTCTCTTTCCATGAGGGGGCATAAAATACATTTACCATTTTAGGCAGGTTGTGATATTGCCAGGTTCAAGAAGCCCTGCTGTATATAGAAAGCTACCAAGTCATTAAAAACTATGATGTATTAGTTTTTGTGAAGCAAAATAACAGCCTAACACACTATTGATTTTAATGGGAGATAGAAGCAGAGTTTAATGGCATTTAATTGGTCAGCTTGTGGCTTAAAGTTACAACCAATGTAACAAAGTGAAAAAATATTTTCCTGTATTGAAGTTCATAACCTATAGGATTCACCATAGCACATTTGATTTTAGTGAATTTCAGCCAATTTAAGCCAACTGAATACCACTTGTGGAGGAATAGGCAATAATTCCTAAATACGGGAATGAACTTTATAAACAGCATCTTTTAATTTATGAGTGAATAAAATGCGGGACTATTATAAAATATCATATAAAATATTTCCTATAACAAAATTCACTTTTAATCCTGTCTAATAAATGAAAAGAAATTCAACAGCCTACAAAGATAGCCTTTAAATAATTAAAAATACCAAAAGTTCTGAAATATAATTTCAGAATTTACAAGGTAGGTTTAAACTTTCAGTAGTATTTGAAATAACACATATGGGAAATGAAAATGTTTTAAGAAACTCCATTCATGATGATTTTTTTCTTTACAACTGTTACTTCTGAAAAATAAAAACCCTTTAGATATAAACACATTATCATTTGCATTAATTTATGCTAATATATGGAAGGTCTGTGGATTTTCTTGAATATTATAGAGATATGAATACACACATACACAAATACAATACAAATATACCAACACAAATATACAATAAAATGTTCCTTTTCCTGCAACTACTAAATATTATTGATTTTGCAAATGAGGATTGAAGAAACGAATTACGTGCACATTTCTTTGTATAAGATGCCACCAAAACAGCTTATTTTAGTTATTCAATGTCCTGATAATGTCTTTGGCTAGAAACAGGCCACAAATGGGAACTGGCATTTATTTATTTCCATTCTAAAAGCATACTTTAAAGACTAGAGTAGTAGTCCTGCTGTGATCTTTTTTTCTTTTTCTTTTTCAGATACGGTTGGCCAGTGTCCACTTCCTAGGACTCTGAGAGAGTAACCTTAAGAGACCCCAAACTGGCTTCATGCCTAAAGTGGAACTAGAGATTATACTTCCTAGCTTTAGTGTGATGCCTTACCCATATCCTACTAAAAATTGGCTCTTCTGAAGCATTTGAATCATACATTAGCGTCTCTATCCCATTGTAAATCAGGAGATAGATACTCAAATAGATTATTCCCAAAATACTCAACCTTAGCTTTGCCCCTAAAATGGAAAGACAGAATTTGGAACAGATTTCCATATTTCCATGGAAAAATTGCTGGTCTTGACCATATATTCTGATTCTGGACCTCAGTGAGAGCTAGTCTTTGTTTATGAAATGCTCTAGCACTTTGCAAAGAATGAAGCTACAACCAATTCACCAAAAAGAAGAAATATGTCATTAGCAATTTATACTAAATGTTATTGTGAGAAAGGAACATATTAGACAAACACAGAATCAGAATGACTGGGTGATTGTTGGATGACCAATCATGGCAGATTAGAATACGGAGAAATCTTTGTGGCTAATACCTACATCCATACTTTTTTGGCTGTTTGTCACTCATGAATGTATGCTGTATTTATTAGCTAATCTAACCTATTAACATTTGTACATTATAAAAAAGGTACCATAATCATTTATATTTCCATCTCATTCTCTTTCCAATATACAGTATATTTCAGCACAATATGGAGGAGTCTTTATGCAAAGAAACAATTCTTTGTGAAAACAATTGTTTCCTTTGCAATAAAAACTCAATCTGTCTGTCTAAAACATATGGATCTTATTTCTCTTAGGAACTACTATCACTGCAAATTTCTCCAAATTCTGTTCCCTGCATACTGCTTCTAAAAATGTTTGCACTCCTTATTCATATAGAGATCTCCTTTTCTCTTAATGTTCATCCTATAACTTGCTGAAAAATAAGAAAACAACTTTTCAACTATTCTGTATCCATATCCCCTGTGTAATATCAAGCTCTTTGTTCTTCATTACCTTACTTCAAAGTTCATTATCATGTCAGGGCTTCACAACACATCTTCAAAGTGACCTGACCAAAGTGAGCTATTTCTGGAGATCCAGACTAGGGCCCTGAACCGGATTGGACTGTTTCTTGCACATCAGTAGTAATAGGAATTTTATGTAGCAATGCATTCAAATACTTACTTCTATCTCTTATGTTTGAAATGGCACAGTTGTGCAATGAATAAATTTTATTAAGCTTCAAAATTAATTAAGCTTCATGACTACATTTTACTTTGGCAGCAAAACATCCAATGAATGTTCATTGTACATTAACATTGTTCTTACCATCCAATCTCCCTTTCATCATAGTGTATACTGTGCTCATGTCTGCCAAAATAATTGCAGCTTTATTTATAAGTGCTTTCCAAGTACCAGATGTTGTTTGCCTGTAACCAATTTTCTATAAAAAACAGATTTCTATTCTTTTTTTAAAAAACCAAGAAGATTGTTAGTATAATAGGTTGATTAAATCAGAAGCTAACCAACTATTTTGGGGCTCAATATAAATTTATAACGTGTACTTCGCAGAAACAGATCGTGATTACATATGAAACATGCACTTTCATAAATTATAAATTTTAGCTTTGTATTTAATTTGGACACTGTGTTTCTATATTCCTGAAGTTATACCTAAGGTTCCTATGATCCTAAATTAATTACAGTGCTCTATCCTATTCATTTATTCTTCTCTCCTGAATAGAAATCGTGAATTTGAGGACTGGTAGTTTTGAAAAGGCATGTTACACATGAAATGAAATTCTCTGTTTGATGAATTTAAAATTGTAGTTTAATTCTCTTGGATCTGGAGAAGTGTTGCACTCAGTACCTGATCCAGTACCCCATAGCAAAATAGTTGCTCATTTTGCTGTAATACTATTTCTGATTGATTTCAGTGACTCACAAAATGTGAACTTTAAAAATGTGGATAAAGATGAAATATTGTCGTATTTTCCCCTCATATCTCCAAAAAAGAAGAAGGGTTTGAAGAAAAAAAAAAGAATCATACATCACTGTGAGGATATAGATACAAAATTTTACTTAGACCTGATGCAGAGACAGAAGAAAGTAAAAGCCGTATTATACAATGGATAAAAATGTTTTAAAAAACAGTTAGAGCACAACAATGGGAAGAATTGTGAACTAAATCTGTAAAACATACAACAAGTTATAACCTAAAGGAAAATTGGTACAAAATGTTCAACAGATGTATGCAACTCTATAAACATTTAACATAACAAATGTTGGATGTGCCATGAAAGAGAAGGAACGTTTTATCACATGTGGAAAGATAAATATAATACAATGCAAAATATTTTAGAATTAAAATTTGAAATGAAACCATAACTTTTCTTACTAGGTATAGTCTCAGAAAAAAATCAACAAGAAAATTTAACAAGACCATACATGCACTCACAATGTTCAGCTTGTGGTCACCCACTTGGTCAACAGCCACACTCAAATCACTTTTGTATAAAAAAAAGTCAAATATTTGAATCAATATCTTAAATTGTAAATAATATTGATACAATATTTCTTTCCCCTTTATTTCCAAAACTCCAGGTTATTTAAACAACACAATATTAATAATTTTAATATTGTATAAATATGTTATTGAAATAATCAAATTTAGGAAGAGTTCTGTGAACTCTTGCGATTTCAAGCTTGTTAGCTGATCCTATATCTGTGATTAGCTATCAGTTTATAGATCTACAGTATATGCAGGTTTCTATTGATATTAATTAATATTCATGATGTGGACCACAGAAAATGCAGTCAATGAGATTTTTTTCTTAATCTTCAAACATGTAGTATTCCAGTGCTAATATATTTTATTTACTATCATGCATGTTTTTATTTATTGCAGTACCATTTCCAACATAATCAGCTAAAGGTCCATAAAGATTATATATGCATGACATTTTCCTATCCAAACTAGCATACAAGGAGAAAGAGACTGGAAATGAATCTTTAAAAGCTGGCTTTTGAAGACAGTCTCCCTGCTGTAAAGGAGAAAGTTAATTTCACTTATGCAAATGGGGAGACTGCACTTTCTTCCAGCTAACAAATAGTCTTGAAAGTTTTTGTTCTGTATTCTAATGGACTCTTTGATGGGTAATTGAAGCTTCCTTGTTTCTCAAATTTTGATTATGAGAGTTATTTATGTGCTTCAAACAGCAACAAAAAAGGAAATTGAAGTTCTGCCTCCACTCCCATAATCCTGATCAATAGAACTTTTTCCTATTAATAGTAAGAAAACTATTGATTGTATGGAAAGAACTACAATGGAAAGGTTGGTAATTAAACCTTCTCCTGTCCAATGATTTTGAGCAGAGTAATTATTTATATGCTATGAAAGAGCAAACTATTGCTCATTCTGCCATTTGGATAGGCAATAGGAAGGGCTGGGTCAAAGGAGGACTAGTAATTCTTACAAAAGAGAAGAACATGAATCTATCAACTGCATATTCAAGGGAATAAAATTCCCTTGGAGAAACAACAGTACTCTCCCTTGATATCCTCATCAGCAGAAGCAATGATGGCAAATTAGAAACATAAGTACATTATAAAAGCATCCACACCAACCAAGTGCTCCACTACCATAGTAACAACCAAAACTTCCCCAAGAGAAGCTGTGCAAGAACATTATTTAGACTAGCAAAAACATACTGCAGCAATCCTCAATATCAGAGAAACAATCATCTATACAGTTTCCAGCAAAATGGATACACATGCCTCTATTAAAAGTGCCTAGTCATTAACACTATACTGCACAACTAATACAAGCTGAATAATACTGCCATACATTAAAACATTTCAGAAACCACTGACAGACTATTATAACTGCATGTCAGTAATATAGCACACATACCAACAAAATATCTTAAGTAAACCAAAACACTCAGTAGCCTAGAACAAAACACAGGAATCATCTACAACACACAGTCTAAAGACTGTGACAACCACTATGTAAGACAGACGAGCAGGAAATTAGCTGAGCACATCCATGAACAGCAACTAGCAGTCAAAAGAGATGCTAAAAAACTCCTTAATTGCACAACACATGATCAGACTTAATCATAGTTTCAACTGGGAAACTGTGAGCATCCTTGACCAAGCCACTCAAACCAAACCTTTCAGGTGGCACTTGGACAAATCTGACATCAAATGGCCACATAGGGATAAATAACATCTACATACCATTCAAAAGTGACAGTCAAAAAGCTAATAAGAAAACAAAAACCCCATTATACCTCCTTGCCAGCAATCAACACCCAGATAAGCAGAGATTAATACCAAGATTAATATTAGATTAACACTCAAGCAGTAAACAACACCCCAATTAAGGGACTACCAACACAGACAAACAATCAAACAGTAAACAACATCCCACACAAGGAACTACCCAGACCACTCCCACCAAAACTGATAGGGCAAGCCACTTGTATATAAACAGAGCAAACTCCACTCCCTTCTAGCACTGATGATGTTACCTCATTGGGTAATGAAATGTCTGCAAGTAAACAACCAAACTCAGAGAGCACCAAGGACTCCATATCTTATGAAAGAAAATGAAAAAATGTCTGAATATTATGAATAGATAGTTCCTGGTCCCAAAAATAAATGCGGCCTTCAGTCTAATTTCAAAAATCATCAGTCCAAACTCGGATGAGAGCTATCTCAACCTTTTTCTTTTATTCACAAAGAATTATTAACAATATTCTTTTATTTAAAGGAAAAAGAGAGACACCACTTGCACTTTGTTTTTCTTCCTTTACCATAAGAACCCAACAAATTACCTCCTGAAAGAATGAAGTCTTTAGTAATTACAATAACAATCTGATTTAAACAATTGCTAGCTATCAAGTTAGTAGAAACAAGTTAGCAGACACACACCTCACCTTTGCATTGTAAGGAATATAGTGCTTTGATAAAGCTTCAGGAGTATGCATCCATGTCTTATCTGCAAAGGGAAAAATACACATAATTAAGACTTAGTTACTAGGCATATGCACACAAGGAAAACACATACAATAGGTATTTGCATCTATATATACCAAGCACAAAAGATATCTATTACATACTATGTATCTATATAATTATATCCACCTACTCTCGCAGAAAGTTCCCAGAGATTTCCAAAGATAATTCCATCTTCAATCTCCATCTATGCATCACAATACCTAATTCCTGAAATGAGTATTCAATTGTCTAGTACATATTTAAAAGAGGTTAGCAATAATTATTAAGTAAAGGTCATGCCCATGCTCTGGAGACTTTACACAAATCAACCTTTCATTTCCTGTATGCAGCAGCTGATACTCTTTGGAACCTAAATGATAGGTTAGAGAAAAAAAATACTTTGTTATGAGAAGGAAAGGAGATAGATGGAGTTTATTTCTACTCCATATGTCCAGTATCACTGATTAACTCTTGTCCAATCAGAATTCTGCCAAATGCTTACTGGCTTCTTATGACCAAGAAAGAAAAATTTCCAAACAACAGATTATACTCAGCTGTGTCCAACCACTAAGATATATGTACTTGGGTAACAAATAGTTCCAACCAGTTCCTGCAATTTGTTTATTGTGTGATGCAGCTTTTGAAAATAAAAATAGAAAATAGAAATCAACTATTATCATTATGATAGCTTTTACCACTGAGACTATCCTAGTTCTCCCTGATATTTTAAACTGACAAAGAATTCAACTCACAAACAAGAAAAGCAATTTCAATAGCAGCTAAAGAGGTATTTGAATGCCAATGTCAATTTTCTGTCTTCGAAAGATTTATCTTAAAACTGAGATTTATCTTCACAATCCAGTAAAGATAAATCTAAGTTTTAAGATAAATCTTCCAAAGACAGAAAGTTAAGTTTATTATGGCTGCATTATGTCATTCAAGCATTTTCATGAATAAATTATTTGAATATGAATTGATGCTATTTGATGCTATGAGATCTCATTGCCTGCCATTAATACAGAATACAGGCAGAATACAGTTTACTTTGTAGATTTGGTGTTCTCTTGATTTCTAATAGAATACAATCCTAAAACACTAAATCTTCTAGTGTGGCACAGCTGCAATTTATAAAATCTCTCTAGAAAGGCTGTAATGTCAGGAAGGTTAGCGGTCAGTGTAAATGATAGATGACTGCATTTTACAGAGCCAAGTCTAAATTATTGGCTTCCTGGTTTATTTATTCTTTTATTCCTTGTTAACCACCCAAAGAATATGTTTGAGATGTGTGGCTATGTAAATTGAATAAATAAACAAATAATATAAAACATATTGTCCAGGAATTAGCAGAGCCAAGGCAATCATGACATGAAAATGAAACATTTAAGAGTGTGGTTCTGTTTTATCTTTTTGTAATTATTCTGTTTTTTATAATTTTGCATACATACAAGTCTTCAAATAGATTTCAACCAATTTGAATGTAGAAATTTGGTTTAGTTTTGATAGCCTACTTTGATTTAGACACATGAAATCCATTATCGATCAATGAAATAATATGGTGATCTTTCAGGTTTCTCCAAACATTGCCACAATGAAAAAATGATATCAGGGCAACTGGAATCCATCAATGCTGACTGACTAATTGTTGGACATTGCAACAAGAGTACAAACAAAAAGGAGCAGCAAAACACTTTTAGCCTTGTTGAAGCCATGTACCTTGTCAGAACCTTTACATGATTAAATACATTATATTCATTAAAAGTTAATTTAATATTTCTCACGATTTCTAGGTAATGCACCAAGGAAGAAAAACTTTTGGAAAAAATCATGGTCCAGTATTATTTTTGAATACTGTTGCAATGGTTCCAAAATTGTGATATACCTGGAAAATTGCATTTTGATTTTTTTCTTGTGCTAAATCCAGATCTAAATGTGTTTTATCTCTTCCTATGGTAAAAGATAAATATCATTTATCTATCGTTAACTATAGGCAGTACTGTATTCATAACTATAACATATACCTACATCTGAATTTAGATAAACAATGTTATTAGCTTCAGAAACACCTGAATTATTAGAAGTGATTTTTAACTCTTCAGACAATAAAGTCCACAATTAGTCTTTATAAATAGCACTTATTGAGAAATTAGTCTGATATAAAAATATTTGAAGATGAATGGGACAAAGAATTGAAGATCCCCATTTTATATGAACAACAGAAAACTGTCTTAATATTTATGTAAAAAAATTCAATAGATCTTACACTATGGTTCATTCAACAGCAACAATATAATGTATTTTGGATACTGGCCTTCATTATTTTGCACAAAAAATCATAAATCACTGTGGTGGAGATGAAATGAGCATAAATGCTTCATTAAAATGTATCTTTGTCATGTCAAAGAATTGTTTTCTTCTGAAAGGGAATCATTACTTTTATTAAATTAACTTTGAAATGAGATTTAATATTTTTGGATGTCCAAATTCTTTTGAACTATTATCTTATAAATGGAAATTGACATCTGAACAAGGAAAATAAACGCTCCATGCCACTCTTCTAAAAGATTTGTCCTCAAACAATGGAAAGATAAATTGTATGGTTTCAATCACTCAGTGATTTAAAGACCTCGTATTAATGTTATGAATGAGTTGCTTACAAATGTAAATTATGAGGAGACAATTATAATGAAATATGCTATCTTTATTGAAACTATTGTATATTTCACACTTATCTAAATGTACAGGAAGTTCTTGTATGTATGTATATGGGTGGATCTGTTCTATTGTGCCTAATTTGATAATATTGCATAGCCCTAAAACAAATATGACCCATCTTATATTGTAAAAGAATAAAACAAAGTTTATCTGCAAAAAAACACCAACCAGGCAGCCAACCAACCAACCAACCAAAAACCCATAAGTATGTTTCTATAAAAATGTCTGATACAATGCAACCCTACTGTCACAATGCTAAGATAATTAAGTATCAAAACTACTATTATATATTGTCTCGAGCTGGTGAAACTGTGGTGGAAATATACAACATCCTGTGGAATTTTGCTTTAGTTCACCCATATAGTTAGCAAACTTTGACTAAGTTTATTTATCAATGATAAGTATAATTTGTAAACAGATTGTCCTCAACTTACAATTGATTGCTTAAAGGATTGAAAAAATAGTTACTTACAACCCATTATCAAAGCTACAACTGTCCCATTACTACCACAGTCACATGATTACATTTCAGGCTCTTGGCAACAGGCTCATATTTAAAACCAGTTGCAAACACATGATTGTATTTTGCAATATTTTTTGCCACTTTCTGGCAAAAAATGTCCATCGGATAAGCTGGATTTGGACTTTCGACAACCTAACTTGACCACATCCTAAAAACAGTCATAAAACAAAGTCTAGTCGTGTTCTTAGCTGAAACTTGGTTGTAAGTCTAAGACTTCCTATAGTTTGTGCTTGTTGTTTATATTACATCCTAATGTTATTCACTAAATCATTATTGCTTAACTAATAATTATTTAAACATTATTCTGTGCTATGGGGGAACTAGTAATTTGGCAGTTCAAATCTCACCAGGTCCAAGGTTAACTCAGCCTTCCATCCTTCTGAGGTGTAAAGTGAGGACCCAAATTGTTGGGAGCAATATGCTGACTCTCTAAACTACTAGAGAGGGCTGTAAAGCACTGTGAAGTGGTATATAAGTCTAAGTGCTGTTGCTATTGCTAGTATTCCTCTCTTCACTACCTATGATGACCCAGGGTGTGGCACAAAAATAACAAAGTCACCAAAGTAGATAAATTCCCTTTAATGCCTCCAACTTGGCCCCCAATGTCCAGTTATCTTCAGCTGGAAATCAAATTCTTCCAAAAACAGTCTACGAAGGGAAGAAAAACAGTCCGAACCCAAAGTAAAGATAATAATAATAAAAAAAAAACCAACACAAACCACACTGAAGTAATTAACATGACATGTCAGGATAATAAATTGCAGACTTCCAAAAGATAAACTAGGCACACACAGTTGGGAGGATGCCAAAACCCAGACAAGCCTCGACAAAGATAATGCATGCTTTGCTTCCAGCAACTTTGCGCAGTTTGCCCTTTTAAACAGTCTTCCCAGCTGCAGCCCATGAAGGGGATCAGGGCCCTTTCCTCTCCTATAAGCCACGTTGCTCCCTTCTCCGTTCCTCCCTGCATGCCCTAGGATGAGGGGGGATGGCCCTGGGTCTTCCTCTGAATACCCAGTCAGATTGTGTCCTTCCCCCATTTCTTCCACAGATACCGGATCCACACTCCCACTCCCTGTCAGCTGCTCAATCTCCCCCTCAGAATCAGACTCCAACAAGGGCATGACACTACCAGTATGTACTTAAAAACATAAATCATGAAAACAAATCATTGCCCATTTTTACAGGACTTACATTGGCATAAATAAAAGGTACCAACTTTTTAAATAAAGGTTTATAAAAGAATGTTATTTACAACAAGAATCTAATGCATTAAAATTGGTCACATATAGAAACAGGTTGAAAGTAGTTTAATGTTTCCAACAGCATCCTGAATTAATATTCCAGATTATAAATAATTTCTGCATCAAAGTTGCAGAAATTTGCATTCCAAAGTGCCAGTATGTCATCCCATCTTTCCACCTTGATAAGGAGTGACTTTGACAAGTAGATTAGATAAAAAGTTCTCTTGGTTGAGCAGAATAGGAAACTGAGCCATTGTAATAATTAAAAAAATAAATAAATATTTGAAAAATTGTACAGATAGCCAGGGGTGGGATTTGAATTTTTAAACAAACAGTTCTGTGGGCGTGACCAGGTGGGCATGGCTAGGTGGGCATGGCCATGTGACTGGGTGAACATGGCTTCTTCTTTTTTTTGCAGCCCCCCTCCAGGTGATTTTGCCTCCTGGGCCTCAGGAAAGCCTCCAGGGGGACATTTTTGCTCCCAGAAGTCTTCCCTGAGATGCAGGAAGGCAAAATTTGGAGCTAGTGGGGCACGCAGCACCCCCATACTCTATTTTTGGGCCTCTAGACCTCAGGGAAGCCTCCTAGGGGAGTTTTTGCTCCCAGAAGGCTTCCCTGGGGCCCTGGAAGGCAAAAAACAGAGCCTGGGGGCACCCCTTTTTGTCCCCTGGGCCTCAGGGAAGCCTCCTGGGTGAAGCAGTAAGAGGGGGATCCTGGCATAGCTGATCATCAGAACAGCTGATCGTCGGGAGGGAAAAAAATACCTTGAGGAGTGACTGGGCAGGGGAGAATGCAGTCAGCAATGTTGGGCATGTGTGCAATGTCTCACATGCGCGATAAGGACTGACTGGGTGGGGAGGGGAGGGGCGAGCAGAGAGGGGAGGGTCAGCCAGGGGCACAATTTGCCGGTTCTCCGAACTGCACAGAAATCATAACAACCAGTTCTATAGAACCAGTCCAAATCCCGTCCCTGCAGATAGCCCTCACTTAATGACCACAAGTAGGACTAGCAGTTCTATCCTTCAGTGATGTGGTCACTAAGCAAAACATTGTGTGACCATAATGGATTTACAACTTCACTTCTGCTGCATTCGTAAAGAAAGATACCAGGTGACCATGACTTGCCATTTTACTGCTAACTTCTCCATTGATTCACTTAAAAAACAACTCATCATTTCCATTTGCAAAAAGTGGAAAACATTCAACTGCCTACTGGCTATTCTAAGGCATAGTGAAAAATCTCTCCAGGAACATCAAAATCCCCTAGCGGTTTATTATTCTTTTTTTTTCCTTGGTTCTGGTCTTAAAGCACCGAGGCAGACTGTACCCACAGCATATTTCATTACAAGTATTTTAATGACACTATCAGCAAAGAAGTACAACTTCACAAATTTTATGAAAGTAGGGATTCAGTGTATGCATGGGCAACTTCACCAATTAAAAACAATTTGCAGGGAAGTGGTTTCAGTGGGTATTCCCGTCAATGCATTCACTTTAGAGAGACCTGTGCCTCATCCTTTTGCCAAGGCTCTAAAAGCCTTATCTTCCATGTGCAGATATCTGTTTCTTTTACAGAAGGCTAGCTTTTGTAAATGGATTTATGTGGCAGCTTATTAAAATGACAAAATGTTGTTAATTTAAGCACTGGCAACTGCTTATTGGATTCCTTGCTCATCTGGTTGTTTAGTGCTACAGTCGAATTTTTAAAGAAATCTGTATGTGTAACAAACTCTCACAGACTCAAAATCTTGCGCTGGCAAAATTAAATATGGGGTGATGGATGAATTCATACAAAAAAACCATCCCATTGATGATATTAATATGATATTAATAATTGATATTGATATTAATATCGATTAATATTCAAGCATTTAATAGTGAGTGCCATACCATGTGCATGAATCAAACAGGTGGCAAGAAAGTAGGGACAGGCAGGCACAACACAGGTTATGTAGACAGTAAACACAGTGTCAGACATAAAGATCGCAAGTGCCTATATACAAATGCACAACGTCTGGGGAACAAACAGGGTGAACTCAAACTACGAAATACATGAAGGTAAATATAGTTGAAATAACAGAAACTTGGTGGGATGAAACCTATGACTGGAACATACTGGTAGAAGGATACAAACTATTCAAAAAAAATAGACCCCATAAAAGAGGAGGTGGAGTTGCACTGTATGTAAAGGACCACTATATTGCTACAGAAATGCATGAAACCAAAGATGAAAACCTCCTAGAATGCATATGGGTCAATATAAAAGAAAAAAAGAATGACATGGCCATAGGTGTATATTATAGGCCACCCAATCAAGCAGAAAAAATAGATGTCCTTTTTGCCAGCCAACTAACAAACATATGCAAGAATCACACAACAATAGTAATGGGAGACTTCAATTATCCTGATATCAATTGGAAAACTAATTCTGCACCAAGTGAGAAATCAAATAAGTTCCTAACCAATCTTGCTGACAACTTTGTTGTCCAAAAGGTAGAGGGTGAAACTAGAGGGACAGCCATACTGGACTTAATTCTTACAAACAGAGAAGAAGTGATAGAGGGAGTTGAAACTGCAGGAACCTTGGGTGAGGGTGACTATGTCATACTAGAATTCAACATAACACAAACACAAGCAACAGAACATAATGACACCAGAGTCTTGGATTTTAAAAGAGCTGATTTCAATAAACTCAGAGAGAACTTGGGAAAGATTCCATGGATGAAAATCCTAAAGGGGAAAACAACTCAAAAATCTTGGAAAACTCTAAAAAGTATGATCACAGAAGTCCAGACCAGCACAATACCACTGAGAAAGAAAAACAAGAAATCCAAGAAGAAACCAGCATAGCTGCACAAAGATCTCTCTGGCAAATTGAAAGAAAAAAAGGACAAGTACAAAAAATGGAAAGAAGGACATACAACTAAGGCAGAATATCAGCAGATAGCCAGAATCTGCAAAGACGAAGTCAGGATAGCAAAGGGTCAGAACGAACAAAGACTTGCAATGAAAGTCAAAGATAATAAAAAAAAAGTTTCTTCCAACATATAAATAACAAGAAAAAAATCAAGGAAACAGTCAGTCCACGAAAGAGAGAAGACGGCAAGGAAGTAACAGATAACAGAGAGAAAGCAGAACTGCTTAACTCATTCTTTGCATCGGACTTCACGCAAAAAAATACTATAGCTCAACCCACCAAAAACATAACTGTAAAAGACAGACCAGAAATAAAAGTTAAAGTAAGCAAAAAAAAAATAGTAAGAGAACACCTGTCTGATCTTGATGAAAACAAATCACTGGGGCCTGATGGATTACATCCCAGAGTTTTAAAGGAGCTGGCAGAGGTCATCTCAGAACCACTGCACCATATCTTTCAAAAATCCTGGAGCACCGGGGAACTACCAGAGGACTGGAAAAGAGCTGATGTGATTCCCATCTTCAAAAAAGGAAAAAAAACAGACCCAGGAAACTATAGTCCAATCAGCCTAACATCAATACCCGGGAAGATACTAGAAAAGATAATAAAAAAACAGATCTGCCAACATCTAGAAACAAGTAAAGTAATAACTAGCAGTCAGCACGGGTTTGTTAAAAACAGATCATGCCAAACCAATCTTATTTCATTCTTCAACACAGCGACTAAATTAGTAGACCAGCAAAATACTGTGGACATCATATATTTAGATTTCAGCAAAGCATTCGACAAAGTAGATCTACTTCTTAGTAAGCTAGAAAAAAGTGGAATAGATAGCAGCACCACTAGATGGATTCGCAACTGGCTGGCAAACCGTACTCAACAAGTAGTCCTTAATGCGTCTAAGTCTACATGGAGGGAAGTAAGCAGTGGAGTGCCACAAGGTTCTGTCTTAGGCCCAGTAGTCTTCAATTTTTTCATTAACAACTTAGATGAGGGAATAGAAGGGGAACTTACCAAATTTGCAGATGATACTAAGCTGGCAGAAATAGCTAACACCCAAGAAGATAGGCTCAAGATCCAGATGGATCTTGACAGACTAGAACACTGGGCCTTATCTAACAAAATGAAATTCAATGTAGAGAAAAGTAAAGTCCTACACTTAGGCAAGAAAAACCAAAAGTACACATATAGACTGGGTGAAACCAGGTTCAATAGCAGTAACTGTGAGAGGGATCTTGGAGTCCTAGTGGACAACCAGCTACATATGAGCCAGCAGTGTGAAGCAGCAGCCAAAAAAGCTAATGCAATCCTAAGTTGTATTAACAGAGGGATACAATCAAGATCAAGAGAAGTACTAATACCACTCTAGAAAGCCTTAGTAAGACCACACCTAGAGTACTGCATCCAGTTTTGGTCACCACATTATAAAAAAGATGTTGAGACTCTAGACAAAGTACAGAGAAGAGCAACCAGGATGATTAGGGGACTGGAGACTAAAATATACAATGAACGGTTGCAGGAACTAGGCTTGGCTAGTCTAGTAAAGAGAAGGACCAGGGGAGATATGATAGCAGTCTTCCAATATTTGAGGGGCTGCCACAGGGAGAAAGGGGTCAAGCTATTTTCTAAAGTGCCTGTAGGCCAGACAAGGAATAATGGATGGAAACTGAACAAGGAGAGATTTAACCTGGAAATAAGGAGAAACTTTCTGACAGTGAGAACAATCAACCAATGGAACAGCTTGCCCTCAGAAGTGGTGGGAGCGCCATCACTTGAGACTTTCAAGAAGAGATTGGACTGCCATTTGTCAGAAATGGTGTAGGGTCTTCCCACTTGGGCGGGAGGTTGGACTAGATGACCTACAAGGTCCCTTCCAACTCTGATTATCTGTTATCTGAGATCCAAATTAATTCCTTCTCTTTGCTGATACATGAATTAGTCATGCAAATTACCTTCTGTGCAGAATGTGAAGGATATTATATATAAAATACCTAGCAAACTTTTGAGATTTCAAAATATCTGTATTAAGGAGAGCCTTCAGTAGCTACACAAAGCATTCAGGATTAGACAGCTTAGAAACAAAGTAGGTAAAAAATAAGGTAAGATAAGGTAAAGTAAGGTAAGGAAGGTTAGGTAAGGTAGAGCTACATCCCATTGATCTGTCAAATAAAAGCATCACACTGTCTGAAATAATAATATCCCTTCTTGGAAAGTCTCTTTATGACATTGAAGGTGATAATGAGAGTCAGACAAATATGTCAGAGACCAAGAGAAGAAGACAAGAATAAAGAGGTCACAAGGCATTAGCATCTTTCACAATGTGCATCAAATTCAGGCAAATTCTAAATCTTGAATTACCTCTGTTTCAAAAGATTTGTGGGTTTTCCACAGCCACATTGGTTCTACCCTAAATGTCCCCAAATAGAATAGAATAGAATAGAATAGAATAGAATAGAATAGAATTCTTTATTGGCCAAGTGTGATTGGACACACAAGGAATATGTCTTGGTACAAATGCTCTCAGTGTACATAAAAGAAAAGATAAATTCATCAAGAATCATAAGGTACAACACTTAATAATGGTCATAGGGTACAATAAGCAATCAAATCATACTAGGAAACAATCAATATAAATCGCACAGTCATACAGTCACAAGTGGGAGGGGATGGATGATAAGGAGTGATGAGAAAATTAATAGCAATAGTAGTGCAGACTTTGTAAATAGTTGGACAGTGTTGAAGGAATAATTTGTTTAGCAGAGTGATGACATTCAGGAAAAAAACTGTCCTTTTATCTAGTTGTTCTGATGTGCAGTGCTCTATAGCATCATTTTGAAGGTAGGAGTTGAAACAGTTTATGTCCAGGATGTGAGGGGTCTGTAAATATTTTCACAGTCCTCTTTTTGACTTGTGCAGTATACAGGTCCTCGATGGAAGGTAGGTTGTTAGTAATTATTTTTTTCTGCAGTCCTAATTACTCTCCAAAGACTGTGTCTGTCTTGTTGGGTTGCAGAACCAAACCAGACAGTTATAAAGGTGCAGATGACAGGTTCAATAATTCCTCTGTAGAACTGGATCAGCATATCCCGTGTTAGAAGAATTGGCAGTTATTTCTTCCACAGTAACAGTTATCGAGATGCAGTTATCGAGGTGCTCAATAATTCTTCTATAGAATTGTATCAACAGCTCCTTGGGCAGTTTGAGCTTTCTGAGTTGGCACAGAAAGAACATTCTTTGATGTGCTTTTTTGATGACGTTTTTAATGTCAGGTGTCCATTTTAGATCTTGTGATATGACAGAATCTAAAAATTTGAAGGTCTCTACTGTTGATACAGTGTTGTCTAGTATTTTAAGAGGTGGTAGTATGGGAGAGTTTCCTAAAGTCTACCACCATTTCTACGGTTTTGAGTGTGTTCAGTTCCAAATTGTTCCGGTTACACCACGAGGCAAGTTGTACAACCTCCCATCTGTATGCGGATTCATCGTTCTCTCGAATGAAACCAATCACTGTTGTGTCATCTGTAAACTTCAGTATTTTAACAGATGGATTGTTTGAGATGCAGTCATTGGTATATAGGGAGAATAGAAGTGGAGAAAGCATACAGCCTTGGGGGGGGGGGGCTGTGCTAATTGTACAGGTATCAGATGTGATTCTGCCTAGCTTCACCTGCTGCTTCCTGTCTTATGATCCACTTACAAGCATGTTCAGGTACCTCTAGCTGGTTTAGTTTAGTTAAAATAATGTCTGGAATGATGGTATTGAATGCTGAACTGAAGTCTACAAAGAGGACCCTTGCGTAGGTATTTGGAGATTCAAGGTGTTGTAGGATGTAGTGCAGAGCCATATTAAGAGCATCATCTGTCGATCTATTTGCTCACTATGTTCCAAAAATATCCCATGCAGCAAAACTGTGCTGTGTTCAAACCTAATACCAAGCCTTTTTGACCAGAGTTGGTGGAATGAGTCACAATGATTTGCATATTACACTACAATTATAACAGCTGGTTCCCCCAGAAAATATGGGAGACACAAAGAAATCATACTACAGTATGATTTATGAATCCCAGTACTGTCTTATCACAGGAAACCAACCATCTTTCCAAGTCTTCATCTTTCCACAGATATAAAAACTGTCAAGGTAAAGGATAGGTGGAAGGGAGTCAGAGAAGAGTAGTATCAAAATGTTGCCAACAATCTTAATTATATTTCACATATAGTATTTGGCCTCTTCCATCATGAATTCATTTTTTATAAAAATTGTGTACCATCTCCTTCAGTTTGTCTCTCCAGCAAGATCAAACAGTATAGAATAGAATAGAATAGAATAGAATAGAATAGAATAGAATAGAATAGAATAGAATAGAATAGAATAGAATAGAATTCTTTATTGGCCAAGTGTGACTGAGCAATCAAATCATACTAGGAAACAGTCAATATAAATTGTAAGGATACAAGCAACAAAGTTACAGTCATATAGTCACAAGTGGGAGGGGGAGGGGTGATAAGGAGTAAGGATAAAGATATTTAGGACTTTTCTTTAAGGAAAGGAAAGTCACTGCTACCCAGTGCCACTGGTACCTCCTTTCATAACTGAATGATCAGAAGGGCATGGATAAAAAGAGACTCCCTTTTCACAAATGATAATTAAATAAATTTCAGGACAGAGAACATTCCAGTGCTACTGTCATCATAGGAAGGCTCGCCACTCTACAGAAAGTCCATTGAACAGTTCTCCCTAAGAAGAAGCAGGACTATTAGTGCAGAAAATTGTTGTAAACAAATTTGTTCAAAAATATTTTTATTTCCTTGTGACTTTTATGTTTATCTTCCTTCCTTTGTATTTCAATCTGTTTTCCTTTTGGATTGCTGTTTTATTGCTCTCTGTAAGCTATCTGCAATATCCTTTAGGCTTTAGTAAATAAATAAGTTAATTACTTTTGAATAGGCTTTTTATTTTCATTTCTAGACTTATCCCCTGAGAAGAGAAGTGTTCTTTTAAAAATTTAAATTCCAGGGCCTATTGTTTCCCCAAAGTGATACATCAAGTACTTCGGGTTTTTTTTACTCTGTACTTCTGAATATTTTATTACCAGTCTATACAAGCATAGCCCATACATTCCTATATAATTCCTTACTTCTTATATTAAATTGTAGTCACTGTCCCCTATTTTCCCAAGTTTCTATAATTCACAATCATTGTGCTACAAGATCTTTTCAAATTTATATCATTTAAAGTTGGAGACTATTATAGGAGCTGTAAGTGAACTGACTTTTTTCCACTTAGTTCTGACAATTTTTTCAGGCTATGCCAATCTCTAACAGGTCCTTTAGCTCATTTAGCAGTTTTGAACTTTCAAAGTGCATCTTTGAATGCCATAAACTTTAAAAATAGCAGTGCAAAATTAACAGCCTAACCAGATAAAGGCAGTCCTTCCTCTTATAAGCAGGCAGTCCTTCCTCTTGTTAAGCAGGCAAGAAAAATAAAATATGGTGGGCTGCTTCACTCTGGCTCATGGGTTTGGCTGGTTGCTGAATTCCAAGCTCTGCACATCTTCTAAGTCAGGGGTCCCTAAATTTGGCAGCTTTAAGACTTGTGGACTTCAACTCAGCATAGCTGGCTGGAGAATTATGGGAGTTGAAGTCCACAAGTCTTAAAGTCGCCAAGTTTGGAGACCTCTGTTCTAAGTCCATGCATGCTGCTTGTTGATATGTTTCCATTTTTTATGGCAAACCTAGCTTTTTAAAGATAAAAAAATGCTAGGAATACTAATATTTACAAAGGAGATGAACACCATCACTGCAGTCCCTTTTTTCCAGAACCTCAAGGTATGTTGCTACAACTGCAGTTCCTGCTATTTTAATACCTGTTTCGCAATCAAATGAAGCTAATTATAAGCTGTTTGGTTTTTTGTAGGTGTTTTATTTTGGCAGAAGCTATAAAAGAACCAGCAGCTTTGGTACTGTTTTCCTCATTAGTTTTTCTTCAGAAACAACATCATGGATTTCCACATGCAAATTATATTAACTGAGCAAATAAATGGCAGAATTCACATAATATATACCCACAAAGCAATGCTAAGAAATATTGTGTTGAACAGGTTCAACAGGGCAACTTTAGATTCTCTTGTTCCATCTGATTTTACTTTTTAAAGATGTTTTCAATTCAAAACAATAAACGTGGCATACAGTATTTCCAAGGAAATATCTAAAAGTCACCTAGACTCCAGGGGTATTCTTTTTTTGGGGGAAATGCAGTAAAGTTACATATTGCGTTTGCTTGGAATTATGCCTAATTACCTGCCCCCCCCCAAAAAACATAGCAGGCCTGGGGTAGTGGACAGCATCTTAGAAAGGACAGGAAGCAAAGTGATTTATTAGATTTATACTCCACCTTTATTTAGTACAAATCAATTTGCCTTCTACTACATGAGTATTTTATCACTGGATAAGTTCACCAAGGCAGTATTTTGTGCCTACAGTCTTTGAGTTATGTCTTCTAACCAGTGGTGGGATTCAATTTTTTTTACTACCAGTTCTGTGGGCATGGGTTGGTGGGCACGGCAGGGGAAGGAAACTGTAAAATCTCCAGTCAGAAGTGGTATTTGCCGGTTCTCCGAACTACTCAAAATTTTCGCTACCGGTTCTCCAGAACTGGTCAGAACCTGCTGAATACCACCTCTGCTTCCAACCCTCAAAGGCTAGAGATATCTAATTTAGAATATCTAAATCTCCTAGCCATTAGCTCTTAATTTTTGCACTGTGTTTTACATTTTATTTTAAAAAGCAAGTATACCCTTTTCAAGCTATAATTACAATGTATAGCTTACTCATTAGTTGAAGCAATTTATTGCTTATTCATTTCACCATTTAACCATAAAATTCAAACAAAATTGTATTTTCTATTTGAGACATAAAAATGAAACATTTTACCACATTATGATATTCAAAATCAATCACTATATCCATAAAAATAAACTCAATCTGCCTTGAGGTTAACAATGCTAAAATACCAGTATATAATTATGTTTTTTCTTAAATTTAGCATATTTGCCTTGGCTCAATTTTTGATGTCTATCTGTACCTCCTTATGCAATTATCTTTTTTTTTTATTATGTACATTTACTTTTTACTCCCAGGCAAATAAATATCTCTTAAAGAAGTTTGGGTTTGGTTTATTATTCTCCTCCCTCGTTACACTTGCTTTTGCAATAAAATGAAACACCAGGATAATATTACTGTAACAACCACCAAATGAATACTGTACCTGGCATAGTGCAGATTTCATTTTAGAATAGGTTAATTGTTCTTTAAATTTTTAATATACAGTTTAGAGTTGTAATACAAAACAGTGCCTAAAAAAACCCATTCTTACTAGAGTTAACTTTTAAACCATTTGGTTTGGTTGGCTGATAAATAATTTATGACTTAATTTATATGTTTTTCTTGCCCTGTTCCCATTCTTTTTCTTTTTTATATTAAATGTATGTAGGCCTAAGGGGAAAAAGACATAATTAAGACTTTTTAATCTTTGTGCTATTGTAGACTGATTATACCTGACATCAGTGCAATCAAGCGGGTTCAGAAGTACTTCACAAGAAAAGTCTTGCATTCTTCTATACACAATAGAATTCCTTATGCTACTAGGCTCAACATTCTCAGTTTGGATACTTAGAACTGTTTCACTTGTTGTCAGACCTAGGTATTGCATATATGTAGTAATTTTTTACCTATAAATGACTTTTTCTGTTTTAATCACAATAATACGTATGTGAACAACTGTTTAAACTCAATGTAAATCATTCTAAACTTGACTGTAAAAAAATATGATTTCTCTAATAGAATTGTCAAAGTCTGGAATGCTCTACCTGATTCAGTTGTCTCAGCTACAAATTTTCAGTTTCAGTCACAAATTGACTTCCGTGGACCTTACTTCATACTTAAGTGGTGAGTAGAGGGGGTATGCATAAGTGCACCAATGTGCCTATTGCCCCTGTCTTTGTATTTTTATTCTCTTATTCTTGCTCTCATTTTTGTTTGACAAATTCCAATAAATAAATAAAATAAATAAAGGCATGCATTTGTACATTATCATCCTCATTCTAGATATCAAAGAATACACTTTATCATTCTCCACACTACTACTGCTACCACCAACAATAACAAATAGCTTCCAAATAAACCCGCAACTGAACTTAATATTACACAAAACAGAGAGTCAACTTCATCTAACAGATAAGGTTCTGGAGAAGGAATGTGGAAACCAGAGTTTTAGTCCTGGCTTAGATGCGGTGGCTCAGCGGTTAAGGCACTGGGTTTGTTGGTTGGAAATCTGGCAGCCCAAGTTTGAGATCTGAGTGCCACCCATCCTTCCCCAGTTCCTGCCAACCTAGCAGTTTCAAATGCAAGTATATAAATAAGTACCACTTTGGTGGGAAGGTAACAGCGCTTCACGATGGCATGCTGGCCACATAACCGCAGAAATGTCTTTGGACAGCGTGGGCTCAGTGGCCTTGAAACAGAGATGAGCATCACTCTCTATAGTCAGCAATGATTAGTGGAGTAAAATCTGCAGGGACTTCTTTTACTTTTAGGTAGTTATACAAACTGAATAAATGAATGTGGCTCATTTCACTATTTAACTCGATGATATGTGCCAGTTACTCTCTCTTTGTCAATGGCAAACAACTTTTGCCACTACTCTCTCTTTGTCAATGGCAAAAAATGTTGCCACTAAAACCAACCTTCAAAGAAAGCCCCTACTGATTGACATAATTTCCCCTGGATTGTCTATCAGGAGCTGCTTCATTGAATTCTTGCAAGATTATAGTTATCTTCATAATGCAAAGCACATTACCCTTACTTTTAAAATGGAAGCAAACACTTTCAATCTACTCTTCACAGCCCCACCAGAGGAATAGAGAAGTGCATAAGCAAAAGGATTATTCCTGCTCATTTCTGACACATTAAGCATGAAACCATTAATTTAGAGCACCACTAAATCATAATTTGTTGCAACTTACACAATCCTATTACTTCTCCCCTGCTGGCAGGAGATGATAGGCATTTGCCTGCATTTTCAACTACTGATTACCGTAATTCATTATTCCATCTCGGTGAAACGATTCTACTAAGTTTAACTGAATTGTGTCTCATCCTGACTGGTTTCAGTAAATTTCAGTGAACTACGGTTTGATCAATAAAATCAAGATGGCAACCATGAAAAACTTAAAAAACAGGTAAAGCTTTCATTGCACCATCATGGTTGCCTTGTCTTTGTTAACCATGCTTTGTGGACTGTACTGCAGGAAACCACAGTAGAAAATAATGATAGTTTCTACCAAATTGGATATAAAAAGATCATTCTGTGTACAAGCAGAAACTAAAGCAATGTTTGTCTTATTACAAACTATTATTTGAGTATTATAATTCCTAAAACCTCAAATCAAAAGCTTAAATCAGAACTTTGTCCTAGCATTTTAGATGATATATAGTATTATAGGTGGGAGGCTCATTCAAAGTATATGGTGAATTCATTGGCCAGAAATATTTTGAATACACATTGCCATTTATATAAGAGTAGAGTTCCTTATTTCAGGTTTTTAATACTGTTTTTTTTTAAAAAGAAAATCAAGGATTTTTTCCCCAGCAGACCACATGCAAATTTCTGAAAATAGATATACATATTACATACATATACATATACATATATATACATTGTACAAACACACACACACACATATATATATATATATATATATATATATATATATATAAAATATATATATATATATATATATATATATATATATATATATATATATATATGTATGTATGTGTATATATATATATATATATATATATATATATATATGTATATATATATGTATGTATGTATGTGTGTGTATATTATATATATATATATATATATATATATATATATATATATATATATATATATATATATATATATATATATATACACACACACACACATTTGTCATCGCACAGAAACAAGAAAAAATGAATGTATCCATTAGTCACATGTCAAGACAAGTGTAATGGATGAATGGTCTGCATCATATTACGGAATGTTGTCATGTAAATAGCTCATATATACCAGTCATAATATTTTTAAAATAGGTCGTGTGATAGAAAATGCTTGCCAGGAGCTTCATTGTTCTTCAGATTTAATCTCAGTTTCTAAAACTGGTGGCCATTTTTTGTACGTGGTAAATCACTATTTAGTAACTGTTTCTTGTCAGGTGCTAAGAGAGTGGACAAATGACAATCATTTTCCTAATCCTCAGTTGACAGCTACAAGAATTTAAACCTTGTTGTCCTTATACATTGGGTTTGTATTTGATATCTAGAAGCCACTGGAATCCTTTTGTAATTGGTTTAATAGCTTTTCTATAATCTATTTATAAGAACTCTGTGTCCTTGAAACACCTATTTCCATTCTGACTTGAGGAAAGCCTGAGCGTTCAGACCAGAATACCCAATGGACTTTTTTCATCGTTACAGATTTGGTCAGTCAATGAGATTATCAGGAGAGTTTCTATTATGTGTGATGAGTACTCCAGAGTGCCCTCACAAGTCAGGTGCATGAAAATGCTCACTTCGTCAGGTGCCCATTTGGAAGATTTCTAATTTTTTTCCAGGTTTTGTGTGAATGTTAGTTTTTCTTTTTCTTTTCCCTTTACCCTGACTCATTAATATAAATGATTATATTAATGTAATTATATAATATGATATAATAATTAGATAATAATAATTATATAATAATTATATAATATTATATAATTTTAGCCTATCTTTTAAATCTTATAAACCACTCCTCTTACATACGGTAAATAATTAAATAACAATTCATTTTATCATAATGCTCTGGCCAAATGTCATTTCAAGTTTTGTCCTTCTGAAAGTTGTCTTTTTTTCAATGCTTCTTTTTTTCACTTTTTCAATATCATTGAATTGATACGGCTTACCTTTTTTTCTGCTAAAAGCACGATTCATGATGAGAAATCATCCACTGTGCATATGATTTAAACTAAAAAATAAAACAAAACAATATATATATATATATATGTATGCATATATAAATTTTGATTAAAAAGTGACATTGCTTTCACAATATTTAATTTGCAAGTACTATTAGATTCATGATATATACTATGAAAAATGTCCTTAAAAAAAGAACTAATTAACACATATATTCTGCTATATACTTGAAATGCAATCTAAAAAAGATTGCTAAATGCAAAAAAAAGTCTCACTAATCTCTATTAGATTGACCCCTACAGTTTGAAGACTAAAATGCCAAGTAAATATAGATTGATAAAGATAGATTGGATAGAAAGTGAATTCCTTAAATTTAAGACAATATCAACACTTGGAGTTTTCAGTGTACTTGGACTTTTCAGTACCCTTGGAGCCCCATTTTCTAGAGATGGGTTTTGTTTTGTCTTGCTTTATTTCTTCTATAAGATAAATGTACCACAAATGAATTTCTCTGGATTTCTGCCACCATATTCATTGATTAACTCTGATCACATAGGTTTTATTTATAAATGAACCTTCAAATTAAATTCTGCTAGGTTCCGTTGACTTTCTGAGGAAGCTGGTACGGAAGACTTGAAATGGTGATCACATAATTGTGGGGCTCTTGCCAACATGGCGTAAGCACAAATGACTTGCCAAGAGCCTAGATTGCAATTACATGACCACTGGGGTGCTGCAGTGGCTGTAACTTTGGGCATGAATCTAAATCTCTTCATTCATTGCCGTCAAACAGTTGCTGAACGAATGGTCTTTAAGCAACAAAGGCCACATTTATATTTCCAGAGCAACACAATTATTTATTAGTTTGGAACATACCAGTTTCTTAATGCAGAAAATGATGTACATATTAAAAAAGCATATTTTCAGATAAGATTACTGTTAACAAACAGTATAAAGAACACAACTCTAATGATTGAGTGGTGGAACTCCCAAAATATGGCAACCACAGGGCATCTCCTCCTAGTTTACACTTGGAAGAAAAATGGGAAGAAGAGAGATTTGAGATGAGTAAGTCTCATAAGAGGTCTGAGAGAGTCTTAGCCTTGATAAAGCATCATTTCTCAGGTTGGAATATACAGTATATAGTGCCAAGGTAAGAAGATACTGACAGAATATAGATACACTGTAGAATCAAATAACTCATGTGTTCAAGGTGAATTGATTTAAGTTAATTTTATAACATTTTACTTAAAACGTTATTTAAACAAAACTGTTTAATATTTTCTCCTATATTTTCCATGTAGTTATCTCATAGACAAGCAAGTAAATGAAAAAAGGAAGAGTTTAATGACTACATGACAAATATAATCTAAGTAGATCTCCTATAATGAATGGAATTTCCCTTATTAACTTTTTATAAAAAGTAAACATTTCCATAACCAGAAGGGTACACAATAATGATTCAAAGATAGATTATACTGTATATAATTGTGCACACAATAGAATTTATCTTCCACTCTGCTCTAAATTGCTATCCTTATACATTGCATGACTTTTTTTAAAAATAAAATCTTTTCAGAAATAAAGTTTTGTCAATTAACATTTTTAAAATGTCACTGTTTCTATTTTGATACGATAAACATATGACCATGATGTCCCTAGATCATGAGAATGTTTGCCTCTGCTTATGCCTCTACTTCCTCCCTAAGAAAGAAAGAAAAAAAAACTATATAGATAGAATGAGGTTGATCTTTCTGGCTTATCTTAAATGTGGGAATTTTTTCTGAAGGACAAGCTGCATTTGCATCTTGGCAATTCTTGGAGTAGCATCATATATAGTGTTTATATTATTAACAGTTTCACAGGTTCTAGAAATAGATTGATTGATTAGGAGCTGCCAGAAACTTCCCCTCTGTAGGAAAGGCAACACAATATTCCAAGTAATGGCAAGGCCAGGAAAAGAAAAGGATCATGGGAACAGAGCTTACTTTCTGTCTGGATACTAATACAACAGTATTAGTGGCACTATCCTTCTTAAAATTGGCAGAAGATTTAAAGTGGAAGAAGTAGGACTCTTGACCATCATTGAAGAACACCGTGAGGCTCTACCGTACAGTGAATTCAAATTGGCACTCTGCTTTTCATAAATCAGGAATAGGATATTGAGATCTCTAGTTTACTTGTGAATGATTTATCTGAGATTGGCAAGTGTTTTCACTATGCAGAAAATTGAATACCTTGCCCTGTTGCACCTATCTATAAATCCAGACATACCAACATATGATACTACTCAAACAAGTTTAAAATTGGACAGAATCATAAAAATGTAACTAATTCAAAACACAACTAATACCTAGAGCTGACAAATGGAATTACTGAACAAAAATAAAAGGATAACAGAATAAGCAAATACATTATGTACATCATGAATAAAGCATTCAGTCTGGAATGGTTCGTCCATTTTTGATACTCTCAATTCTGGCATCTTTCAGGACTGATGAGAATAATTTGGAGTGGGCAGCACTGTTATGTGGCAGTTCTACTCTTTTCTTTTGTCTCTGGTTTCAATCAATGGTAAGTAGGGAGGAGATTGAGTCCATGATCTCTTACTTGGGAGGGGGGGAACTTATGACACTTGTGGGTGCCATAGGACTTGATAATTGCTCTTGTTTAACATCTACATGAAACCACTGGATGAGTCATCTGTTTGGGGTCAAGTATCATTAATAGGTTGATGATGCCCAACTATACATCACAAATTCAGATCAAACAAAGGATAAGATTGAAGTATGTCCCAGTGTGCAGAGACTCTATGGGTCTGGATGGAGAAGAACAGACATAATTCTGACAAGAGAGAGGGGGTCAGAATATTTGAGCCCACTGGATCTAATGATTTTCTATTTTTGGGCTTGGATGGGGTTGCACATTCCTCATTAAACACTGGTGCACAATCTGGAAGTTGTCTTAGACTCAGGTCCTTTCAAAAAGTTGTAGCTAAGCTGGTCTTTGTACAGTATATCTAGTGCACTCTTTCCTGGACGGAGAGGCTCTTCATACAGTTACCTCCAACTTGGTCAACTCTTGACTCTCTACATGGGGTTGTCCGTGAAGAAGCTACAGTTAGATCAGATATACTAATGCAGGAAATGAAAGGCATGTCCTTATACTTTTGGGTGCCAACCACTTTGTGGCTAGAATTGATTACTAATTAGATTCCAGATGTAATTCAAGGTGCTAGTTATCACCATAAAGTCTTTATGGCATAAGGTAGAGACTGGTTATTTGAGGCACTGCTGCTGTTCTTCCTCTACATCCAGTGAGCTAGGAAAATGGGTGTGTTTGGGGTCCCATTAATTTAGCCATGTCATGTGGTGGGACCCAAGCCTTTTCTGTCATAGTGCCTGCCCGCTGGAATGATATCCTTCCAGAGATCTGGATGGATCCCCTTAGAGAGGTGGCTGTTCTCCCAATACTTGCATGTGGTGATGCCCTGTCAAATGGTTTTTGTTGTTTATATGTTTGCTCATATTTTTTTTAAGACATTAGACTGTAAGCCACCTCGGCTCTCTGGGAATCAGGCAGCCTACATGTTCTACCAAATAAAGCAAATAATGAATGTACTTTATTCTGAAGAAGCTTGCAGCATGGCCAGTGAAACATCAGCATTGCCTCATCATTCAATATCATTCATTTTCCCACACAGCATAAGTCATAAGTCATTTGATAATCAAGAACAGCTGTGAAAACCTACCCACTATGATTAAGTTGAATAATATTTATTTACTGAACCTCTTACTTATCTGGAAAGCACTTATCTTGCAGCACTTCTTTTTAAAAAAAACGTTTACTAAATATATCTTAAAGCACAGAAACCATAGTGCAATAATAATGGTTTGCCCATGATTATGGCGATTCCTTTGAAACAGGAAGGAAGCTTGATTATTATTTTTTGTACTATGCAAACAAATTATCCTATTCAAATGGCGAGGGAAAACTGAAGATTTAAAAACTACCTACCCCAAACCCTGTGAAACTCAAATGAGAGAGCAGAAAAAAAGGAACAGTTATAGGGGTGAGATAAAGAGTGGCAAATCAGCTACCATTATTTCTGCTTAGTGTAAAGCCAGTAGAGAAGAGGAGGCAGAAAGTGGAAGCTGGGCAATATTAGAAAAGGACATCTAAGCGATACTGTTTTTCAAATTTCACTAATGGAACCAAAGGTAACACTCATCTTAGAACAAAGAAGGCCTGAGTGAGGAAAAGGGAGACAGAGTGAGGAAAACAGACAGAGAAGAAATAAAGAATTATGTGGTACAAATACAGGAAATACAACAATGAAGCGTACAAGAAGTCAAGATTAACAGATTCTTCCTGAAAAAAGTATAGTATTCTTGATATTTAAATAATGTATCTTTATTTGAGGCCCAATTTTGAGTTCAGCATCTCGTTAACTGAAATAACTTAAATACTGAATACAGTATTTCTAGCACAAAAAAGTGCAATTTGGAGAATATCTCTTTTTGTATGTAATGTAGAGCTCAAAACACTACAAATCACTGAAAAAAAAGTCTTGATTCAAACTCTAACATCCAAAATATATCTACTCCTCAACAAAACTCAGGCCTAATGCTACACAGTACAAAACAGCACATGTAGTAGCAGTTGCAAAGGCCCTATCACTTGGGAGATGAGCAGCTACTGCATTTCCATGCCCTTTCTCTTGCCAAATATCTCACTTTAAGGCAGCAAATCTCCCCAGAATACCACAGAGATTCCCTCATGTCCACCACAAAAGTTTCATTTCAAGCATTAGCAATGGAAAGGCATGTGGATCCATGAGGAATAATAAATCTAGATTTATTATTATGTAGATTACACATACATAATAATAAATCCTACCAGGCAGATAATTACCCAGCAATGAGATTTAGCTGATACTGTGATGAATTTCATCCTAGTCCAGAATGTGCTCTTGGTTTAACAAATGAAGCAAGCTAGGAGACATTTCCCAGCAATATTCAGTCTTTCTGGGATCAGTCTTGATCCAATTAGAAGTTTGAATTTTTAAATTCAAAGAAGAGAGCTTCAAATTTGCTAAATCAGCTCAAGTCAAGAAGCCGACCTTCAGTAACAGAACCCATAGCTAAAATATAAAACCTCATACAACTGCAGAGACCCTGAAGACTCTTGACTATTCCTTCTTGCAATGCTGTAACAGAATATGAAGTAGAATAAATAGTACTCTTTTACACAGTACTATTAAATATCTTCCTTCTAGTTAGAAAAAAAAAAAAAAAAGGAGGAATGAGGAAATGTACACAATCCAGATGGGTTCAAAGATCTTTATGGGAAAGCTTAATTATTGGCATTCCATTCACCACAATGATGATTGTAATTGTTTTAAGATGGTTGTAGAGCTTGAGGCAACAACAGCAGCCCAAGATATTTTCATTGCTTTAATTAACTATTTAGAATCTGTCCTGGAAATCCAGAACAGAAGCTGTTCTTTCAGTAGTCGGATCAACAAGGTTTTCTATTTTAGTGAAATGGGTAAACAGAGACTTTTACATAATGAAGCACTGGTTGCCAAAACACTCAGCCATAGTTGAAAACTGAGCTAGACAGTCATGAAAGTGGTGAACAACATTAAAGGTCACTTACATCATGCCTCTGTACTAAATTGTGTGAAGAGCTAAGAAGAACTCACTCACATTTCCCTAAAACTGCAAAAAGAAAAATGGTTGAGGAAGATATTAGAGTTGGTTTATCTAGTATTCCACCTTACATCAAATGTCTAGATAAATCTCATCATGCTTGAGTATACTACTAGGCAACAATAAAGAAGTTAAATCTCAATAAAAAATTTTTGTCATGCTGTTTCCTAGGAGTTTAAAATTGGAAATATATTAGTAATGCAACCACATATAATAAGCAACTCTGAAGAATGCTGATTTATTGGCAACATCTTTTCTTTAAGTTATAATTGCAACAAGATTCTTCTGAAAATAATCTCTTCCTTAGGGTTCATATAAATTCCATATTTATTTAATAATTAAATGTGTGTTTTTAAGATGCATACTGAAGGCAATTACACTCAGGGAAAATGGAATAAAAGTGCTACAGTATATGATAGATTTGCTTAGGATACTATCTGCAAATGATGGGGGGGGGGGTGAAAACCTCTCCATTTAAGCAATGTAAGTAGGTCTCTTATACAGATCCAAGAATCTGGATCTCTTTGCTGCTATCTAGCTATATAGTGTGTGCAAGATATGAGTTCAGTTACTGTATATAGCAATACAGGTGACATTTATAGTCAACTCAATCCTGATGAGAAATTCTCAGAGGGACATAAAGGAATCTTATATCTTAGAGTGATTATTCAGGGCACTTACCAATCAAAATAATTTCTTAAATAAAGGCATCAGAATGAATAACTGTCCTGAAGCAATATTTGTGTTATACCTTATAGCTTTACTTGAAATTGAAATAGCTTGGGCAAATGTTTCTTAACCCCTTTTACTGGTCCACAACAGAAAGCGTCCTCACATATTGCCTTACGGTGTGGTATGCTGGCTTGACAGCCGCAGACAGAAAGACATTACAGAGGGTGATGAGCACAGCACAAAACATCGTAGGCTGTTCCCTGATAACTACTAGATGACCTCGCTAGGGCTCGTTGCCTTAGAAGAATGAGGAAAATTCTCAGGGACGACTCACATCTCAGTCAGCACTTCTGAACGGAAATTAACTTCATGTCAACATAGTATGATAGACTTGCGGGGTCAGCATGTTGTGCAACAAGGTCACATAGTGTAATAAGATTGGGACTGGGTTAGGGACTTCTGTCCTCATTGTGTGTTGTTTGGGGTGGGTGCATGAAGGGAGGCTCAGCCAATCTCATTGTACACATGTTGTACTCTGACAATAAAGATAATAACTGGTTTTGCAATTGTGACAATATCATGATTAATACTGGGATATAATAGTGGCTACTCCTAGATTCACTCAATTTATATCCTCTCTAATCAATACAAGGGGACTTTTCCCTTGATATGAATAGGACCTTGAATATTCTCAAATATAATCTAGAAAACTGAAGGATCCTCCAGAAAAGATTCTGGGGGTCTACGTGAAACTGAGAAGTAGAAGGTTTCATCATATATGTACAGTGCCCCAAACCAGGGGTCACCAACCTTTTGGACCTCAGGGACCACCTCAAAATTTTAAATCCCGCAGACCACTAATATGAATTTTGACTGACTGTGGCTTGCTGACATTTTCCCAGGATCTCTGCAGAAAGCAGCAGAGACCCTGGGAAATTTTTTTTTAAAAGTCTGCTGGAATATTCCCCACCCCATTTTCATATCTATTGATCATTCTTTATTTGGGATCGCAGGATACTGTCTCCAACTCCATTCTCAGGGGGAGGGAGGGAGGGAAGGAGGGAGAGAGAGGGGGGGAGAGAGAGGGGGGAGAGAGAGGGAGAGGGAGAGGGAGAGAGAGAGAGAGAGAGAAAGAGAGAGAGAGAGATTTGGCTTCATGCAAGGAAAGCAGCAGAAGTCTTTTTTTCTCTCACCCAAACTCCACCAGAATGGTACAGCCTCTTGGAGCAGGATGTCTTGCAGGGTACCAAAGACTCATTTCTGGCGGAGTTGGGGGGGGGGGGGAGAAAGAAATTTTTTTGCTGCTTTTCTTGCTTGCAGACAAAAGCAGAAGAAAGAAGCGGAAAGAAGCAGCCCGGTGGCCAGGCCAGGTGAGTGGGGCAAGTTCCCCCTCCGCCCTTTCCCCCTCCCCTCACTACCTCGTGTTGTTTGCAGTGCAAGCAATGCAAGCCTTGCATTCCTGCAGCCATGTGTTCCTGCGCAGCCTGGATTAATTGCTTTGGGGGGTGCTTTGGGGATGACATTTCTCTGTAGACCACCAAAATTTTCTCGTAAACCAGCAGTGGTCTCCAGCCCACTGATTGGCAACCACTGCCCCAAACTATCAAAGAAAACTTCAAATTAAATAGTGTATGCATACACACAAGAGCATTTATACATACATATATACATTAGTTACTGATTGTGGCTTAGTGTGAACTTTTACTTCATGCTCTGTTAATGATGGGGTTGAAGACAGTCATGCTTGAAGCTTAGCAAAAAGCATTTGACTCTGACTAACAAGATAACAAAAAGAAATCCTCATATCATCACTCCATTACAGTGACATTTCGTATTCCATCCCCAGATACCTCTACAATACTACCTGTCCCACATAGAAGGGATATTCACCTTCCTGGTTTTGACACCCCATCTCCAAAGACAATGGAGAAGAGATTTAACAGCATCCCTTTTTAAAAACACCTTTGTGTTTATTCAGATGCAATGACCGAGACTTCTCACCCTTGTTCTCCATGTATCATACTTAGCATTTAGAGTTAATTTTCTTCCACAATAGCAGATGCTGGCCTTAATCTGAAATCTTACCCTTTCTGTTGACAGATCAATTCAAGATAATCATTTCAAAAGTGAAAAATTGCTCCGCTATAAACCATACTTAAAAGACAATGGTTTTGATGTGAATCCCTCACTCTCTAATTCCATTCCACTCTTACTAACCACCCATCATACGCATGATCACATATATACCTGTATGTGCACATACCATTTTTATTTCTTTTTTCTCTTTTAATCTATATTGAATAGCATCCATACAATCTATTATTAGGTTTTTTTTAATGCCTTTTTGGTCTTTGACCTTTTTGATCTCTGACAGATACAATATCACATACAATTAAATAAGATTATTCATTTAGTTGCAATGCATTGATATACAGTATCTCACAGAAGTGAGTACACCCTCTCACATTTTGTAAATATTTAAGAATATCTTTTCATGTGACAACACTGAAGAAATGACACTTGGCTATAATGTAAAGTAGTGAGTATGTAGTTTGTATAACAGTGCAAATGTGCTGTCCCCTCAAAATAATGCAGCGCACGGCCATTAATGTCTAAACCCCTGGCAACAAAAGTGAGTACACCCCTAAGTGATAATATCCAAAGTGGGCCCAAGTAGCTGTTTTCCCTCCCTGGTGTCATGTGACTTGTTAATGTTACAAGGTCTCAGGTATGAAGGGGGAGCAGGTGTGTTAAATATGGTGTTATTGCTCTCACTCTCTCATCACTGGAAGTTCAACATGGCACCTGGTCACTGGAAGTTCAACATGGCACCTCATGGCAATGAACTCTCTGAGTATCTGAAAAAGCGAATTGTTGCTCTACATAAAGATGGCCTAGGCATAAAGATGCCAAGACCCTGAAAGTGAGCTGCAGCATGATGGCCAAGACCTACAGCAGTTTAACAGGATAGGTTCTACTCAGAACAGGCCTCACCATGGTCAAGGAAGTTGAGTGCCCATGCTCAGCATCATATCCAGAGATTGGCTTTGGGAAGTAGATGAGTGCTGCCAGCATTGCTACAGAGGTTGAAGGAGTGAGAGGGTCAGCCTGTCAGTGCTCAGACCATACGCTGCACGCTGCATCGAATTGGTCTGCAGGACTGTTGTCTCAGAAGGAAGCCTCTTCTAAAGATGATGCACAAGAAAGGCCACAAATGGTTTGCTGCAGACAAGCAGACTAAGGACATGGATTTCTGAAATCATGTCCTGTGGTCCGATGAGACCAAAATAAACTTATTTGGTTCAGATGGTGTCGAGCATGTGTGGCGGCAATCAGGTGGGGAGTAAAAAGACAAATGTTTCTTGCCTACAGTCAAGCATGGTTGTGGGAATGTCATGGTCTGGGGCTGCATGAGTGCTGCCGGCACTGGGGAGTTACAGTTCATTGAGAAAACCATGAATGCCAACATATACTGTGACATATTGAAGCAGAGCATAATCCCCTCCCTTCGAAGACTGGAGATGGAAGATGGACATGAGAAGAAATATAAATCAGAAAATATCAGATAAGGTTTCCAAAGAACAGTATTTATGGTTGTGTATATCTTAAAATAAATGTTTCAATACTCTTAGGAATAAGTTCAGTTAAGTCTTTGAAGGAGCTCTGACATTTTTCAGGTTCATGCAATGAAAAGTCCTGCAAGACCTTAAAATGACTTAATACAGATGAAAATGCCAACTTGATGACAGAAGATTATAGAAATAGCCTGCCTGATTTGATTAAATTATGAGCGTTAATTAGCTTAAAAGCATAATGTACTTTTTCATTTTCTGGACTGTTGAAATTATATAAAATGGATCCATTGGTGTTCTGCATTTCTTAAAATCATTAAAGAACAAAATCAATATAAATGTTATTTACAGCTCTTATATTAGAATGTCACTTTATTTTGGAGCGGAACAGAGAATAAGCCTTGTCAGTCGCAGCCCTCACCCTGCGAAATATCTTCCTTCCTGAGGTGAAAGTAACCCCTATCTTGCTCGCCTTTAAAAAGTCAAGATCATTCTTGTTTGCTATGCATTTGAAGGCAGAATATGCTTTACATCTCTCCTGAGCCTCTGGTTTGACATAAGTCTACATTTCATAAATATAAATCTAATTACATTTATTGAGTGTGATAGTTTATTTTATGGACTGTCTTATGTTATTGGATATATGCCACTTGGAGTCCCTGAATACGGTTACTGTATAAATTGGATAAATAAATAGCTCCAATAAACATGTTTTAATAAACCATTTTTACTTATTTGATCTTCACAGACTCAATAATAATTGTTGACAGAGAGGGTCAGAGGGAGGGAAGGAGAGAATGTATATATAGACAGATCTTGATTTATGACCAGAATTGGGACTGTTGCTAAGCAGGGTGGTTCTTAAGTGAGTCGTGCCTGATGTTACAATCTTTATTGCCATAGTTATTAAGCAAATCACATGGTTGTTAAGTGAGTTTCCCCCATTGACTTTGCTGATTGGAAGGCAGCTGGGAGGGCTGCAAATTACAGTCACATGACCCCAGGATACTGCAACCATTATAAATACATGCCAATGCCCAAATTTGATCATGTGACTCTGGCGATGCTACAATGGTTTAAGTGCAAGGACGGGTCATAACTAACTTTTTTTCCATGCTGTTGTAGCTTTGGTTGCTAAATGAATGTAAGTTGAGGACAACTGTATTCAAGTCCTCAACTTACAGACATAAATATATAATACAAGACAATTAAGAATATTAGTAGAGCTGGTATTCTACACAATATGAAGTCTCTACTAAGAGGAAACACAATGAGCAAAGAGCTAAGTACAAAGGCTTCCTGTGGTTCAGTGCTAATTTCATCCAGGCTTGTTTTGCTCTACATTTTAGGGAAAGATTTTGAGAAGAGGTTATATTTATCTTTTTTAAAAAATGGAAAGCAAAAGAAGCAGATGCCTTGAATAAATGTTTTGAAGTAAAGCTGAAATGGGATCATGTTACACTTTGATTAATATCATTTGGAGAAACAAATAAGTCAAATTATACTGAACATATGCAGCAAAATTGGAAAAGCATAAATATGTTTTGATAAAAACATGCAGAGTCCCTAATTAGGGCAGCCAAAATAGAGTACTTTGCTCACAGTCTGAGGTAAATCGAGTTAATTTATTACAGTTTGATTAGCACTTTACTAATTCAGCGTCAAAAGTTTCTAGTCTCATAATAGATAATAATTTCCATATTCCCTACGAGGTGACAGAAGACTTATTGTATAGCTCTAAGTCTAATGCAACTCTCTCAGACTAAAGTGCCATGAAAATAATGTTGGGGTGCTAATCACTACCAGAAAACAGAAAAAACAAGAAAAAATAAATACTCACAAGTTGAACTCAAATCTTCTTGAATTTCAAGCCTGTCTTCCAATCTTGGACTTTTTTTACTACAATCGCAGAGTCAGGGGAACTGGCAGTGACAACAGGAGAAGAATTTAGGACCACATTTAGGTTTTCTACCCATGGAGTTACTCTTGTACTAACTTCTTCAACACCACAGCACGTGCAAAATCATTTGAGGAAGAACGGAAAATATAGAATCGCAGTGTAGTTAATTATTAAAAGACAACATAATGCAAAGATAGTTAAGAAGACTTTTTCCAAGTAACTAGAAGTTCAAAATTTTGCTTTGGATTAGACTGTAAGTAAGAAAATGGTAGCTACAAAGAATGTAGACCAAGAAGAGTGAATCGTATTAAAAATAAAATACATTAGGGATGAAACTGAAATGGAAGAGTTTTGAAGAAAATGTTTCAGAAATGTATTTTATACAATAAAGAGTAGTACTGAAGAGAATGCTATAAATGTTATCATAAAAGAATGAATTGGGAAAATAAAGTAATATGCTGTGAGAATGTTGAAAAATGATAAGATTGCAGCGGTTGTGTAGTAATAAGATTGTGTAGTTCAAAAAAGTGCAAATTTGATGTGATTTCCTTATGGAACTGTGCTTCAATTTGTTTAATATTTGTTAAATACTCTATGCTCAAAGGTTGGAAGAATGCCTTTTCCCTATTGCAAGGGCATAGAGAGCAAGAATGAATGTAAAACACAAATGGTTTAGCTGGTGTGTGACTGGAGAGATGTTTGAATAAATCCTGATTAAAAGGGGAGAAAAGGGGACAATTATGAGAATTTGGGAAGTGCACAGCAACTGCATTCCAAGCAGTTCTTCAGCATTAAAGAACACTGACTGAAAAAGTGTATTAATTTTTTTAAAAGGATAAGATATAAGCTTGAATTATCAAATGTTTTGGATGAATACAGAATGGAAGTGTGGTATAGATAGCAGTTAAGCATGGGCAAGAAAAAAATTGAATATTTAGCAAATACTTCAACTTTGAGCAAGGAATAAGAAAATTAGGGGGATTCTCCAATTGTCTAATAGGCTTATGGATAATTATATATATAATGCTTATGGTAATGTTAGAAGGTACATTTATTGGAAATGTGTTCTTTGTTGAATGTATGTATTATTGACAAAGAACCCACAGTAATTGGAGCAAATATTAGATAGACTATATGATGCAATGGATCTGAAAATTAATGTAAATTAATGTATCACAGATCAAAATAGGCATAGGAGGCTGTTGGGAAAGACCATGAGGAAGCATAAGAAGCAAAAGGAGAGAAAATTCCCCTAATTTGCAATGAGAATTCCAGATATATGCAAAAGATATTTAAGTGTTTCTCTAGGTTAGAATTGCCTCCTCAACCATAAGTATTAAAGGAGGTGACAGTGGAAAATGATCTTTCAGAAGGTGTGTTTAAAGAAAATAAGGAAACATAAAGAGCATAATTCCAACTGTTATGTACTGTTACTTCAAAAGGAATTTGGCTTAACAAATAAAACTAATTAGTAGTTTCACCAACTGAAATATCACTCAGTTTTTGAACCATCTTTCAATGCATTTTCTCTCTCTATCTTTTGTGGATATTCAAGGCTATGTAGTTAATATTTTGGATGCTATCACACACACACACACACACACACACACACGCACGAACACAAAAATGTAAACCAAGTATGGATAATGTATGGCCTTACAAATATTGAATGACTCCCAGCATTTGTAAACAATTACTCAAATAGTTAGAGGGACAGTTTCCTCTTCTCTATATTATACATACAAACTCATCACACCACATTTAAATTTTCAAATTGTGCCTTGACTTTATAAAACAAGCATCAAAATTCAACACCACAGAAGAGCATTTTCCAATCATTGTGTATCTTTTTCTGCAAATGTAATATTTCTTTCAAACAGTTTAGATTCAGCTATAAGTAACTGAATGATATACACATGTGCAGTCAGACGAGAATGGGTTGAAACAGTTTTCTCTGAAAACAGAATTAACAAGTCACAGTAATCATTTGCAAACTTCCTCAATGCAATTATTTCCAATTCGTTGGTATTTACAGGTAGCCCTTAGCTTATGACCACAATTGAGCCCAAAATTTATGTTGCTAAGTGAGACAGTTAAGTGAATTTTGACTCATTTCATGACCTGTCCTGCCACAGTTGTTAAACTGAATCACTGCAGCTGTTAAGTTAGTAAAGTGATTGTTAAGTGAATCTGGCTTTCCCATTGATTTTGCTTGTCAAAAGGTCACAAAAGGTGATCATATGACCCAGGAATTGTCATAAATATGAATCAGTTACCATGCATCCGAATTTTGATCACGTGAGCATGGTGATGTTGCAATGGTCATAAATGTGAAAAAAGATAATAAATCTCAACAATAAGTTGTAACTTCGAATGGTCAGTAAATGAATTCTTCTCAAGGACTATCTGTATAAATATTAACAAAAAGTCAACATGAAGCATGAAATTCTTACCGTGATAAGCTCAGATTTATAGCAAGGATCAAAATGGTTGTTTGTTTTCAGGAGAAATATTTCATTTTTTTGTCCACATATTTGACTTCATGTAATAGTTTCCTATTTTCAGTTAAGGATGAATAGGCTGAAAGAAAGAAATAGAAAAGTCAGCTTATAAGAAAGTGAACTGGTAATCAGTGGAGAATTATTAAGAATTATTTAATTGTATTCAAAAGAATAAAAATATTAGAAATGTACAGCTTTTCAATTGTGAATTACAACGTATCACCCCTTTTGGGAGGGTATTTACTATTCCAAAGTTTCCTTGTTTAATATCTGATTTAATAGGAATGGAACCAAATAGCATTTTTCTACATTACCACTTACATTAGTCAAGTAATGGGGAATCGACATTGGGAAAGGGAAAGAATTTTCTAGAAGAGTAAACAAGTTTAAGAGTAGAAAGAAATCAGGTTGTAGGAAAATAAGCTTTACAGCCCTTAGAGATGAGCAAGAATATGGTTCTTTGGTTATCCAAAGTAAAAAAGCAATATACCTGACTATCCACTTCTGAAATTTAAATGGCAGCAGTAAACAGAAAAACCTCAAGGCATCTTTCTTAATAAATGTATCAAGGGTATCTGAAATGCTAGTTTAATACAATTACTTTAAGAATGATCTTAAAGTAGATCACTTCTCTAACCAGATTTATTTGCATTTACAAGTGTAAGATTTTCTATGAGAAAGATGCTAACTATGCGTATCTGTATTGATAGACTCAGAATTATATTATTTTACATTTTACAAAATACAAAAAAGCAGTTTGGAGTTAAACCCATTTTTAACTTAAAAATTTCCAATTTAAATAAAACATTGTCTGATTGATACAAGCATAAAATTTCTATATTCAGAACAAAGCAAACATGCATGCCACTCTGCTCAGCTGAGATTTTCATATTTAAATAAACCAAAAGATTTGTAACATCCATTTACAATTTTATACTGTGGTAACAATAGACATATTAATATTTCAGGACATTTACCCTTATCATCTAACAGAGCTATATCAGGTAATGAGGGATTCTGGGTTGCAACCAGTAGCCACTGGGGTCTATTTGTAGATTATGTCACTTGGACCTATACTGATCCAAAGAATATTATTCTGAAAAATGGATGATGGGATTAGTGCAAAGTCTATTCACATTTTAATTGAAACTTTTGAACTTGAGCATCCTGAGGACTGAGAGTCATCTTTTCTACTCTGAAGCAGCCAAGGGGGGTTAGGATATGTACTTGTGTAGAGTTGTAAACGTTCCAATCTTGGATGGCAAACCTCAGATAAAGAATGTTTCCAAGCAAATACAACTCAGGCAAACAAAGTCACTAATCTATGGATAAAGGAGGATTAGAGAGGGGAAGTAAACATATGTTAGACTTTAACTAGAGATAATTAATTGTATGGATTACTGTACTAAACAGTAACGAAAGTTAAGCAGTAACCAAAGTTAACCAATGATGGAGGATAACTAAAAATGTATATAAATACAAGACTATACTCCAATAAAGATCATCATGATTCAGTTGTTCATGATCAAACAACTCGACTGCCTCGTCATTACAACATACTTGCTAAGCAGGGCATTGGTTAATGGAAAAAGCATATGCCTAAATTTTACATTTATATAAAATATATTTATATTTATATGAGCCATGGTAGCACAGTGGTTAGAATGCAATACTGCAGGCTATTTCTGCTGACTGCCGGCTGACTACTGTTTAGCAATTCAATTCTCACTGGCTCAAAGTTGACTCAGCCTTCCATCCTTCCGAGGTCGGTAAAATGAGGATCCAGATTGTCGGGGGCAAGATGCCAACTCAGTAAACTGCTTAAAGAAGGCGGTAAAGTATTGTAAAGTATATATGTCTAAGTGCTGTTGCTATTTCAAGTGCAATGCCTGGTTATCACTCATTGATAGTTTCCTTTTTTATATATGTATGCCTAAAAGCATGTATAGCTGTTTTAGTAATATCTTCACAACATTCAATTGTCCAAACTAATAAAAGTAATGTCATGTCCTTGTCAGAGCCGGAATCTGCAGACGAAGATGAGCCAGAGCCAGAGCTGGAGCTGAGGGAGACCGAGGGGTGGGTGGGGGGCTTAATTGGCTTTGGAAGAATGTGGGGAGGAGGCAGACCAGGGCCCCTCAGGAGTGGGACGGCTTGCTACCAGGGAGGAACTGGGGCAGGATGACCGAGAGAGGGCAAGCAGTGGAAATGAAGAGCGATGCAGCTCAGGCGATGAGCAAGGGCTGCCCTCTCCTGATCCATGAGCACGAGAGTGGAAAGGAGGTGGGAACAGCACAGGCCAATCTGACAACTCAGGAGGAGAGCACCACGTCCCTCTTCACAAGGTACACCTGGGGACTTAGACTTAAGGAGACACTATGGGGAAGGGCATTTGTCAGGAACAAATGCTGAATTCATGGAGTTTGGCGTGCCGTTGCCGACGTTTAGAGTTTCCTGGACTTTTTGCTTTATTTCTTGCTTCCTGGATTAATTGCCTTGTTCCTTTGCTTCCTGAAACCATTGCTGTGTTCCTATGCTTCCTGGACTCATCGACGTATTCCCTTGCCCCTCTGGATTTCTTACTTTGCAGCCATTGTGCTCACGGCATTTTGCCGAACTACTTGCAGCCAGAGGCTGTTGGAGGTGTGTGTGTGTGTGTGTGATCACTTTGCTCTGGGATTTAATGTGGGAGCATTTGGGGGAAAGTTGGAGCAATAAAGGGGCAATTTGAACTATCAGCTGATTGTGTTGCCTCTGTGCCTTACCCCAGGTCACCACAAGTAAGTTCCACTCCTTTATATCCTTCATAACTACAGTTAACATTTTCTGCACATAAATTATTTTTACATTTGCTTAAAATACACTATACTCAAATGTACAAGCAGTTATTCTATTAGGTATACATAAAAAGGCGACCAATGTACATTATTTACTGTAATCATGATTGTAGCAATGGTTGCAAAATGTATTTTTATAGTAATAAGAATGAAAGGGATTAAGTAACTAATCCAATAATATATATTAGAATCAGTTGTTTTCCATTAAGGTCTTCTAAGCATCATTTTGATGTATTACAGATGTTCTTAATTAAACCAACATCAGTGGTTTATTAAAAAGGCAACAGGATATAAAACCAGTTTTAATCTTGGCTGAAACAATCTGGCTGCTTATCAGGACTATAAATGCACTTCCTGTCACATACATACACAAACACACACACACCAAAATAGAAAAAATATTTTCTCAATGATCCATCTGGAGCAAAGATGAAAATATAGGTTTATTAGGAATGCAATGTTTTTGCCTACACACAAGAATATAAGTACAATATGCAGATATGAAGCTTACCAAAGTCTTGCACTCATTATTTTTGTAAACATTTTTTTTTGTTCATGGAGATAATTTATTTGTTTCACTCAATAATCCCTCAGCAATTTATGATCAGTCATTTAATCAAAAATTTAGGTGCTTGTATTTCAAAATTCAATCGCCATGTATTTACAATCCTTGCAGCATCCCAGAATCATGTAATCATGATTTCTGACCTTCCCAGCTGGCTTCTGACAAGCAAAGTCAATGGGGAAGCAGGATTCATTAAACACTGCAAGATTAACTTAACCGCGGTGATTTGTTTAACAACCATGGTAAAAAAGTCATAAAATCTGACACTCCCTTAACAATCACTTTGCTTAGCAACAGAAATTCTGCCCCCTGGTTGTAGGTGGAGGACTACTATGCTTTTCTGTGAGCCATATTTCTCTACTAAAATAAATAAATTTCAATTGGATATACCTGCATTCCCAAGTAAGCTTTAACATGTTGCAACTTTAATCCATAAAGCATTACTACAGACTTCAGGAAATACCACTTCTTATTTTGAGGCAGTAGATAATAGAAGCCAATGAACCTTGAAAAAATGGTATCCTTCTTTCCATAAAATGGGTAAGACTGGAATAACCTAAGGCTACTTGCTTTAGGACAGGCCATGCCAAGTATCCACAGTAGTATTTCCCATAGCTCTGGAAAATTCTGTACTTTTTGATAGGTGGTGAAAAAGCAACAAATTTGCTTTAATTTATCTCTGCCTTGCTCTGCTTTTGCTTATCTTTTATCCCATCTTTTTTTTTTTTTCATGTTTGCTTGGTGACCTCCCACTTGAAACAAGACTGTCTGAATTCAGATAAGGACACTGGCAATCTACAAGCTATTTTTCTGCTAGCTGAGCAGAGTGGCATGCATGTTTGCTTGGATCTGAATATAGAAATTTGGAGGAAATGGTTCCAGGTGCAAACTAAATTGGAAATTACCCACAATAATTTAGCAACAGAGTTATTGATATTCACCAATAGCAATGCATATCAGTATATAATATCGACAGAGCTCAAGACATAAGTTTAAAATGATGCCATTAAAAAATAGTGCTAGATGCATTTGGAATCAACCTACTCATTAATTGCATATTTATAGATTTAGTTGTATTTCATTGTATACTTTCATTAGACTATACTATATATTTAACTAAAATTTTTAAGCTAAATACAATCTCCCCTAATATCAACATGTTCTTTTCTACCTCTACATCTGCAGTATATTCAAATATATGTAATATATTCTTTTACAGTTCTGAAAAGCATCTTGTATAAGTGTTCCCTTGAAACTGCATACATTAAATTAGTTTTATTGCAATACATATGTATTTCCAGTTGGCAACTATCACTCTAGTAATAAATCCTATCTTGCAATTTTATTCTAGGTCAGTTATGATGGTGCCTCAGATAGTGACATTTACTTTGACTTAATCCAAACTTTTCTCATTTTTCTTGCTGATAAATATTTAACAAAAAGGCCAAAGTGGAGTCTTTCTATGTACTGCTTTATTTACAGCCTTTCTTATTTTTCAGAGCAATTATTGTCTCCTAAGTACATCTACTACAGTAAAGAAATAGGCCCTATCTCCAAATTTATAAGACATGGCAAACAAGGAATGAGAAATAGAGGGAAGAATCAGAGAAGATGGGGAAATTTCAATGCTATTAGGAAGGAATATTATGTTGGAAATGATAGATGGCAGCTAATATGAACTTCCTGAAAGCCTTGCATAAACAGGATTTTGATCTTGCTTCTTTGGCCAATACATGGGACATCCTTTAGCTTCCCAGTCCCAGAGAAGGTAAGTGTCTTTCCTGGTAGTAAAAGGCAAGGGAAATCACTTAAGTCATTCTTTCTCTGATTTGCATACTGTAAACAGCCATGTCATGCATCATGTTATTTGAATGACAGATGGCAACAGAATTTTGGGGTATGATCAGTTAGGCTGAAGTGTCCTACCCATCCATGTTTCAATCCTGGAACAAAAGATTTATATTAAATCTACAAAACTATATTCCTTACATATAAAGTACTTTTATAGCCTATAATCAGGAAATAAAATAAGTAAAGAATCTATAAAAAGAAGAGAAAATGAATACATGATTGAGGAATCATAAGTAAGGAGAATGACAATTGAATTGAATGACAATCCATTTATCTCTAACCTGAGCATATTGTCAGTGTCACATTTATTGCCATAAGTTTAAATTTTATTATTTATTTTCCTTAGTTATATTGTTTTATCCTTCACAGTTTAATAGATGGTAGAATATAATTATTCTGGGGAGTTATTCTGATTTCTTTTGAAATTTTAATCTTAACTACTTCTAGAGACCAGGTGAATACATGTCACAAGTTTTCTAATTAATATCAAGCAACCGAAATCTTTATGAATATTCAATAGTGGAAATAATTATCCATAAATTCTTCTAATTCTAGTTCCAAAGTAAGTTGTTAGTATTAATCTATGTCGTAGAACCAGATAAATCCAACTAAAATGTGAAACACAATTCTTCAGCAGCTTATTCCAGCATCTTTTGTTCTGCTTAGAATTTTGTATGTTACAAATCATTCAATTTCATGGGCTTTTGCTGACAAAGAGTATGGAAGCAACAAATATAATGGGAGGTTTTTACACAAAGCAGCTTTTGAGCAAATATACCATAGGGACAATAATAGTTTCTTCTTGCAACATGCAGCATTTGATACAAGCTTTTATAAAGTGTAAAGCTCAGTTCTTTTGGATGCATTAGGATTTAAGAGTAGATTAATTTAAACCCGGAGAAGGAAGTTAAAACTGACTGCTACCTCTTTAATAAACTCTGTCCAGATGTTATCTCAGGATAGCTGAAATAGCCATTGTTTGTCATTTCATAGCACCCTTATGTTGTGGAATGATTGATGAGATGAATACCTTTTTTTTTAAGCCATTCTCAAAGTAAGTTCTTTGAATTGAAATCAAAAGGATTCTGATGTGATGGAAAAGTACTTGCTTATCCTCTAAACTAATGTTTTCTATGTGATGGTGTCCTTAAGCATCAGATAGAAGATGACTAAGAAGAAAAAGAAAACAACAAGAGGGAACCAGAGACAGAGAGAAAGAAAGAAAGGAATGTCAAAACTTATGAAAGTTTGCTTTAATAAATGAAATAAATTTAGCAACATTGACTTTCTAGGAGATTTAAAGCTAAAAACTCATGGGAAATAGGGAAGAAAATGCGGCCAACAATTTTTGGCAGTGAGATAGAAAAGATCTCAAAATAATTTCCTTCAGGTTTCAGTGACTTTTTGTAACAGAGCCAGCCATTTTGAAATCATAAAGAACAGGAATAAACAAATTTGATAGGAGGTTAGATCATTAAACTGTGTATTTCATTTCATGTAAACTTGCAAACCTACAATGACTTGCCAAATTAAATAAATCTTACAAGTTACAATGCAATTTAATTTTAACATCATGTCTGATGATTATACTACACTACGATATTTACAACCTCAAGGCTATGGAATAACATCCCAAAAACATTTTGGGACCCAATCAATCTTGTTCCTATTGCCAACCATGAGTGGGTCTAGGTTTTTTAAGTTGGATGGAGTAAGACAAACAATTTTTCTTCCTCATGTATATCTTTTCATATCACTAAACAGAATATGCCAGGAAGCACATATTTTCAGGGAGATATATAATCCAAATGTAGAAGGCTGTATTCCAAATATCCCTTTAGGAAAAGAAACGTACAGTTTTGGAAGGATTTCTCATGTGAACTACCTCAAAACCAGAAAGAATAGAAAGAAAGGGTATCATTCAAGAACTGTGTTCATTTAATTAAAAATTTAGGCAGATAAATCTAGATGGGAATTACATTTTACAGTTACAGAAATCTCTTGATTTCTCATATTCTCAAAAGTCACCTATACAATTTGCATGTTGAACTGTGATGGCCTAGCACTGTCTAAAATACTTACTTTAAACATGATGGTATTATTGTTTTATACAATTCTTTAACTCCACCATACACATCTCTTGTGTGGTACAGATTAAAGCAAGAGAAATGATGAGTTCTCCCAATATTATACTGGTAGAATAGCTTTATAATCAAGTGTATAATAATGTTCAAAAATTATGCAGAGTTTTCTAATGTGTTGTGGGTAATCAATAATGGTTTAAATAAAAATGTTATACTTTAAACATTTTTAATAAGTAAAATATGCAGAATCAGTAACTGCTTGTTGGCTTGCAGTAACTAAGATTGTTAATTAAGAATGTTTATTATCAGATTATTTGGTGAGCACAGCCCTCTGACCAATTCTGGAAGACAAGAAGAAATGGAACAATCCTCTTATCGCTTACAAGTGAATGTAACCTGTGTTTTCCTGCCCCGTATTGGAAGTAGTGCTTTCTAGCTCCTGTTACTTCAAGCATAGTTGACTGATCAGCAGTTTTGTTGTCCATATTATCAGGAATAAAGCCACTTGAGCCAGCCAGTGGTTACCACCTGTACAGTTCCAGCCTCTGCTGTAGTTATTATTATCAGTAACATAGTAACATAGTAACATAGTAACATAGTAGCATAGCGGTTTAGTATTTGCATGATATGCAGAAAGTGACTAGTTCAAAACCCAGAAGAAGCATGCATTTTTAATTACTATGATTGTTCTTAGATACAGTTTCTGCTATATTATATTCTTAATATAATTTATATTAAGATACTATTAGGAAGAATGTTAGAGTGTAGTTTGGTGTAGTGGTTAAGACAGCAGGCTAGAAACTGGGAGACCGTGGTTCTAGTCCCACCTGAGGTACAAAGGCAGCTGGGTGACCTTGGGCCAGTCATTTTCTCTCAAGAAGGAGGCAATGGCAAGCTACTTCTGAAAAACCTTGTCAAGAAAACTGAAAGGATTTGTCCAGGTAATCTCTGAGAATCAGATATGATTGAATGGAAGGGAAAAAGGATGCCTCTCCCTGCAAGCTAGATTAGTTTCCTCTCTGATAGCCTTCCAGAAGTCAGTAAAAACAGAGCTCTTCTGGAAAGCACTTGGGGATTAATGTGGATATTGACAATTTGTGTTTTGTTGGCAGTTTTTGTCCCCTTTTGTTTTATTAATGTAGATGCACGTATACAATGATATCTTTAACTCTTATTCTATGCTTTTTATTGTGCTGTTAGCTACTGGGACAGCTTGGAGATTATGGCAGAATAAAAATCAAATCAATAGTATATTTTTGCCTATATGAAAAGTAGCCTCATTAGTTCCATTTTGTTCTAGCACCAAAATTAAATGGTAATAATATTCAACAAGCAATATACTTAGGAACGCTCTTCCCTGGGAATCTTAATATCAGCTACTTCATAAATTATTGTACAATATCTATCTTGATAATTGAGAAAGCCGAAGAATGCCAAAAAGAAGTTAGTATGTGCTCCACTGATTATAGAAAGGCCTCTGACTGTGTCAATCATGCCACACTGTGGAATGGGATTAGAATGGGAATCCCAGAGCATCTCATTATCCTATATGCAGCTCAGGAAGACGCAATATGGACAGAACACAGTGAAACAGCCTGGCTTCAGGTTGGCAAAGGAGTAGATAAGGATGCATATTCTCTCTTTATTTATTCAACTTATGTGCTGAATATACACTGCTCAAAAAAAGAAAGGGAACACTTAAACAACACAATGTAACTCCAAGTCAATCACACTTCTGTGAAATCAAACTGTCTACTTAGGTAGCAAAACTGATTTTCCCCCTATAAGCTCTCCTACCAGGATGGTAGTCAAAAAGTCAACACCATTTTTATGATACTTAGACTGGGGAAAATCCTTTAAAAGTTTATATAACAAATTATCAAATCAGTATCAGACTATAGTTCAGACTTTGCTTGAAGCTGCAGTTTAATAAATCACAATATCTTCCTAAAAGGCAAATGGAAGAAGAGAGAAGGATTGGGGGAAGCATAAGATATATTAATGCTTGGTCTGACCAAAATATAAATAAATCAGTGGATAAAAAGCGATGGTACTCTTAATATGGTGATAAGTTGGAATTGTTGGTATCTTTTAAAATGTGATGACTGTAAGAAATTGTCTTGGTAACAATACAGAAGTACCACTATTTCTTATAGTTTGTATTTTAAATTCTCAGTCTAGGCTCCAAGTCCTCTGTTTTCTGGTGTTGTCTATCCTAATACCAAACAAGTCCAACCCTGTTTACTTCCCAAGCCCTCTTTGCCACTGAACACACATACACAACACATAAACAAAACAAAGTCCATTTTTTGCCTAACTATTTCAGTTCTTTCTGCCTGTCCCACATTCAGTCTTTGTTCTTCTTAATAACCTAACAAAGATTGTAGGCCAAGACTACAGGTGAAACTCGAAAAATTAGAATATCGTGCAAAAGTTCATTTATTTCAGTAATGCAGCTTAAAAGGTGAAACTAATATATGAGATAGACTCATTACATGCAAAGCAAGATAGTTCAAGGCATGATGTGTCATAATTGAGATGATTATGGTTTATAGCTCGTGAAAACCCCAAATCCACAATCTCAGAAAATTAGAATATTACATGCAATCAATAAAACAAGGATTGTACAAACAATATCGGACCTCTGAAAAGAACAATATCGACCTCTGAAAAGTATAAGCATGCATATGTATGTACTCAGTACTTGGTTTGGGCCCCTTTTGCAGCAATTACTGCCTCAGTGCGGCGTGGCATGGAAGTTATCAGCCTGTGGCACTGCTGAGGTGTTATGGAAGACCAGGATGCTTCAATAGCGGCCTTCAGTTCTTCTTCATTGTTTGGTTTCATGTCTCTCATCTTTCTCTTGGCAATGCCCCATAGATTCTCCATGGGGTTCAGGTCAGGCAAGTTTGCTGGCCAATCAAGCACAGTAATCCAATCGTCATTGAACCAGGATTTGGTGCTTTTGGCAGTGTGGGCAGGTGCCAAGTCCTGCTGGAAAATGAAGTCAGCATCCCCATAAAGCTCGTCTGCGGAAGGAAGCATGAAGTGCTCCAAAATCTCCCTGGTAGACGGCTGCGTTGACCCTGGACTTAATGAAGCACAGTGGACCAACACCAGCAGATGACATGGCTCCCCAAATCAACACAGACTGTGGAAACTTCACACTGGACTTCAAGCATCTTGCAGTGTGTGCCTCTCCATTCTTCCTCCAGACTCTGGGTCCTTGGTTTCCAAATGAGATGCAAATGTTGCTCTCGTCAGAAAAGAAGACTTTGGACCACTGAGCAACAGACCAGTTCTGTTTTTCTTTAGCCCATGTAAGACACTTCTGATGTTGTTTGTTGTTCAGGAGCGGCTTGACAAGAGGAATATGACATTTGAAGCCCATGGATCCCAGGATCCGTCTGTATGTGGTGGCTCTTGATGCACTAACTCCAGCCTCAGTCCATTCCTTGTGAAAGTCCCCAACACTTTTTTTTTTTTGAAAATTTTATTTGGCTTTTCACACACAAAAAGACATAACACAAATAAAACATCTTTTTTTGAAAATAGCATGGTCCCGGGTTACACTTCTTCATACAGACACAAACTCAATTTCATGCTCATTTTTGTGTTCTATTCCATATCTTACTACTGTTTTACATTTTCTATATAGTTTTTCCCCTCTTTTAATTTTCTCAACTTTATTTTGATTATCTCATCTCAATTCAAATCATTATATTTATATTTTTGTCTGTCCTGTTTCAATTTCATATTATCTTTTCTCATTAAACAAATTTTCTCCTATAGTTACTAATTGGAGCACGACACCTTTATATCTTTTAATTTTATCCATTCAACTCTTATTTAAGCTTCAATGTATACCTTTAAGATTATAACATTCAATATAATACATAACTTCCAATCGGATTCTGCTTGGTACATTCTTAAAATACACACTATATTCTTTAAAAAAGATTTTTTATATATATATATATATATATATATATATATATATATATATATATATATGTAAATAAAACACTCATTCCATTCCAATTCAATTCTATCATTAATATTCATTAAAATCTTAACATCTTTAACATTTCTTTTCAATTAAATATCATACTTCCTTGGGAACACTTATAAACTTTCCATAATTAATTTTTCCCCCATATTTCTCTTCACTTATACTTTATAAATCATTAATAATAATTAAAATGTTCCCATCTTTTCCTAATTTCTCTCATTCACTTGATTTCATTTGTTTATTAACAAACATTCCACTAGATTACGATAAATATTTTATCCATCATTTTAAGCATATTTTCAAAAATTATTTCTATTTGTAATATAACAATACTACCTTATGTACCTTTGCAGAATCCCTTTTACAATTAAGTTTTCACCCATTATCTCTAAACAGGCTTATACTTTCAATTCTTATACCTTTGCCCTGTTTCTCTATATCTTGTTTCTGTCCTTTATAACTTCTTTTCCTTTCCTTCTTCCCTCTCTTCTTCTCCCTCCCCTTTTTACCCCCTTGTCTCTCTACTTCTAATTCTCTCTTCTATAGTCCCCTCTTCTGTTGCTTTCTAATATTATACTTATTTTTCAAACTGTTCTTTTTTTTTGGTTGTTTTTTCAAATCTTAAACTTTTCATTCTCTTTCCCCCCTTTCCTTCCCCCCCCCACATAACATTACTTGATCATTAAAGATGGCTTCTTCTTTGTCCCAATCTTCTTGTTCTGCAAGCGTTTCTTGTTGTTTCTCATAGTTCCAGATCTCCATTTCTAAGAGTTGAAACACGAAGCCAAAAGAGCCTCTCCCTTCTTGTGCATCTTCTTTGTACTTTTTAAGTTCCATTTTCAGTTCTTCTAAAAGTGGTGCCATTTTAAACACTTTTAAACAACCACCCAATTGATTTTAGTCATTTAAATGCAATAACCAAAAATCCAGAGATCACCAAGTAATCCAAATAATCCCAAACTGTTCCTTCTTGCTTCTTTTTTCCACTTTCTCTTCCTGGGGTTCTACTATTTTGTTGCCAAGTTTCAGTTAAAATGTATCTTTTAGGAATCTTGTTCAGGTTTTAGTTCCAGGCAGTCTCCTCCATTTTTCCAGATCCTGCCTTTTATTCTTTTTCTCTCCTTTCCTGCTTTTAAAAGCTTTTAAGTATCCAGAAATCTTTATTATCCCTTTGACATTTTATTTTCAGCTTAAATGCCTGTTGATGTCAAAGTGGATTTTTTCTCAATTTCTTGCTTAAGTCTCTTAGCTATCAGTATATGGAAGGGAAGAAAAAAAACAAAACCAAATCCTTTCCCTTCCCTTTCTTTCTCCTTCGCTGCTTCAAAATCTTCTTTGGGAACAATGTTTTTTTTATACTTTAAATTCCAGGGTACCTTGCGTTGTTGCTTTCGCAGTTTAACCTGGTCAACCAAGACTTTCTCTTCTTATCTTCCTCCTGCGCATTCTTTTCCGGTCGAGTTCTTCTTTGAGGTGGCCATTTCTGACCACCACTGCAACTGCCTTCAGGAAAGGGAGTAATGGCCAACTGAGGAGGAGAGATGCGGCTCTTCTCAACCCTGCTGGCAGTTTCCCCCTCTTCACCACCTCTACGGGGTGGTTTAGCCCTGAAACCAGCCGGCTCGGGGTGCTGCAGCGGTGAGCACGGATCAAAACCGTGCACGATCGTGGTTTCGGTCTGTTAGCAAAGAAACTCAAACCAGAAGTCGAAAGTCCCCAACACTTTTGAATGGCCTTTTCCTGACAATCCTCTCCAGGCTGTGGTCATCCCTGCTGCTTGTGCTTGTTAGGGTTTGGGGATTAACCCCTAGAAGAGTATTGCAGCAGTAGTCAAGCCAGGCAACCAAAGGAGAGCGGAAGGGCCCCAGAGTATACACACACTGAACACAAACACTGTTTGTAGTTTAAATAGTTTTTAATCCAGTTAGAGTTTAAGCATTGTCATTCAGTCCATTAAGTCATTCACAGTATTTCCATCCAGTAAGACTCACTAGTATAGTCCAAGTTAAGAGTCCTTGCAATATATTTATCAGCCGATAAAGATATCTTCTCCTCCTCCGGTTTCACTCTCCAGAGAAATAAACGCTGGATATTCAGTAGAATTACGCAGTAAATCAGCAAACAGTAGCAAGCAATAACAGTTCAGTCACAGGCACTCACAGTCAGTAATCTCAGTTAGTCGCAGTAGCACACAGTAAGTCGCAGCAGCACACAGTTACAGCCAGACAGTAAGCTTTCCAGCTTCTAATGCTTCCTTATATTGTAACTTCTAACCGAACCCTTAATCGGCTAATTGCCTGCTGCATTGTGCTTAAAGTGATAAGCACTTAAACCATGATATCTAAGTTTTATATATTTATTCACCCAAACCATATTTGGTATCAATGTTATACCTAACATACTCCCCTTTTGGGTGAAATAAATATATAATACTTTTACAATCTTATCCCATATTTTTCACAACTCTCCTGGTGCTTATTGGCACCTTGGGCTTTAGTAAAATTATCAGCTAAATTGTCCTCCGACATACAGTACTCTAGCTGAATCATCTTACTTCTTACAGATTGTCTTACGTTTAGGTATCTTAGATCTGTATGCTTGCTCCTTGTTTTTACTCCAATATTTGTGGCCATTTGAATTGCTGCCTGATTATCTTCATGTATAATTATAGGATAATCTACAGTTATACCTATATCAATTAACATTTGTTTATACATTATTAATTCTGTACATAACAATGATAAACAGGAGAATTCTGCCTCCATAGTAGACAAACTTATATGCTGTTGTCTTATTGACTTCCAGCCTATTAATGTATTACCCAGCATTATGGCTGTTCCTGAAGTCGACTTTCTAGTGTCTCTTTCTGATGCAAAGCTAGCATCTGCATAAGCACTCAAAATTAAATCACCCTTTGGTTCTAAATACAATGAATAATTCATTGTCTTTTTAAGATATCTTAATATCCTCTTAGCTGCAATCCAGTGTCTTTCACATGGTGCAGAATTGAATCTAGCCAACTGATTCACGCAGTACGATATATCTGGTCTAGACCAATTACTAATATAACTCAAACTACCAATTAAAGATTGATAAATCACCTTATCAAACTCAGGGCTTTGTACATCAGTGTTGCTAAACTCCTGACTCATTGGAGTCTTAGCTGGCTTACAAAGCTCCATCTTGTAATCTTTTATCAATTTGCTTATCTTATCTTCCTGAGATATCTTAAAACCTTTCCTTGTTTTCTTTATATTCAAACCGAGATACTTCTTTATCTCCCCAATTGCTTGATCTTTATTCTCTTTCCTAATGATGCTATTATTTTATTTGCTTCATCATTAGTTTCAGTTATCAATGCAATGTCATCTGTGAATAGTAATAATAATGATACTTTCCCATTTGTCTCCTCTTAAACAGACATGGATCGGCTAAACCAGCTTTAAATCCTATATTGTCTAGTTCCTTTACAATATACTGGTTCCATTCATAGCCTGATTGTTTAATACCATAGAGGCTTTTCTTTAACAACCAACAATCATTATTATCCTTATTTTCACTTTTAATACCAACAGGTTTTTTCATATAAATATTATGTTTTAATGGGGCGTGCAAGTAAGCAGTTTCCACATCTAAATGGTTAACTATATAGTTTTTACTAGCTGCCCACACTAAAGCTGCTCTCAAGGTTGCTGCCTTAAGACTAGGTGCAAACACCTCATCGTAGTCATTAGCATTCTGCCTAAAACCTTGGGCTACTAACCTTGCCTTATGGATTAAATTACCATCTTTATCTATTTTTACCTTAAATATCCATTTGCAGCCAATGGATTTCTTTCCTACAGGTAATTTGGCATTTTCATACACCTTCATATCTCTTAATGAATTCAGTTCCTTATTCATTGCTGCATACCATTTTTCTTTTTCCTTAATAGGATACTTTTTGATTTCTTCTACAGAATTAGGAACTTGATTAATCTGGCACACTGTGTTAGCCTGGTACCTATCAGGCGGTCTAGATACACGTGTAGTTCTTCTGGGAATTACAGGGCTTACAGGAGGACTTTGTTGAACTACTACCTGTTCATCTTCCTCATCCTGTTCAGCTATTGAATCTGTTTCTTCCTTTATGGGCACTATTTCATCCTGTATTTGTCTCTTTACTTTATTTTTAAAGTTACAGGGATAACTAATGGGATTTCTATAGGATTCAATAATTACATCTTTATTGGCATCCTGTTCTAATTTCTCCCATCCTTCATGTTCTAGAAATTGGGCACTAGCACTACATAACACTTTAGATGTGCCTTTCTCCCAAAATCTATATGCCCTATGGTTTGCCTGATAACCAACGAAGAAAAATCTTTTAGCTCTATGTTGCCCTTTTTTTCTGAGTTGTGCAGGAATATGCACCCATGCTGGTGCACCAAATGTGTGCAGGTAACTTAGGTCAGGTTTCCTGCCATGCCATCTGGTAAATGGAATTTCACCTGTTGTTGTATTAACAACGTTGTTCAATATGTTATTAGCACACATTGTAGTCTCCCCCCACAAAGAATCAGGTAACCCAGAATCATTTAACATTGTTCTAACCATTGCCTGTAGTGTTTGGCCTCTTCTTTCAATAAAAGCATTATGTTCTGGCCTGTATGGAGCAGACTTCTTATGCTCTATTCCAGCTACTTTAAGTCTGTTCTGGAATTTGTTATTAATAAATTCCGTGCCATTATCTGTCACCAGGGTTATCAGTTGACGTTTAGACTTTCTTTCAGCAAACCTAAGCCAATTGAAAAAATGTTGATATGTTTCAGTTTTGCTTTTCATTAAATAGCAAAACCCATATCTAGAATAATGGTCCATAATGCTCAGTATATATCTAGCACCCCCCATACTGGGTTTCTTTGGACCTATTATGTCTGCAAATACTACTTCTAAAGGTTCTTTTGTTTTGAAACCATTTAGCCTATTTGCAGGCAATACTTTGCTCTTATCTTCACAGCAAACATTACAACGCAAATATTTATCACAAGGTTTTAACCTTATTCCTTCAGATAACTCAACTGTACGTTTTAGCATTTTAAAATTTACATGCCCCAAACGCCTATGCAATAAATGGATACATTCATCATGAGGCTTTATATTATTAAATACAGTTTGAGCCTCCCTTTCTTACTATTATCTAATACATATAATGTTCCATTTAAAGCTGCAGTTACCCTTTTGTTATCTTTTTTCAATTATGCAATTATTATCCTTAAAAGTAATTACATAACCTAATTTATCTAATACCCTTACTGAAAGCAAATTAAACTTTAGTTGCGGTACATACAACATTTTTATATCCTGGTTTATGTACGGACAACGTGCAAAACCTTGACCTTTCGCTTTCAGGTTCCAGCCATTGGCAAGAGATATATGTTGAGAGCTTTTAGACATTTTTATAAATTTTGTCTTATCTCTTGTGATGCAGTGGGATGCGCCACTGTCAACCACCCATAAATTATTCTTCACATCAGAGTTGCTAAACGTGGTTAGTTCAAATTCTTTCTTTGGCTTTTTTACATTCTGGCTTTTTCTCTTTTTGCAGAATCTTGCCAAATGTCCTCTGCCTCCACAATTAAAACACTTTTTAATTGTGTATGCTGTTGAAGATAAATTCTCTTCTTCCAGGTGCTTTACTTTGCTTTGCTGGTTTCTTTCAAACTTTGAAGATAATTTCTCTTCTTTCTTATCTTCTCTCAGCTCGTCACGCTCACGCCTTCTTCTGGCTTCTTCTAGTAGCCTGCCTGTAATCTCGGTTAATGAGAGGCTTTCTTTTGGCAATACCTCTAACGAAGTCACATAGTCATCATAGCTTTGATCTAATGAAGATAATATTATGTAGACTTGTTGCAGTTCATTAAATATAAGCTCTTTTTCTTGCAAATCTTGAAAAATGCTCTTCATACAGTTTAAATGAACTAACATATCTCCATTCCTCTGAAGATGCGTCAAAAAGCTTCCGTGTAAGATTTATATGTGCTCCTACACTGTCCCGAACATAAATCTTCCTGAGGTTCTCCCAGCAGTTTGCAGCATTTTCTTCTCCACGAATATGGACAAGCTGCTGATCACAGAGAGTCAGTCCTATGATGCATAAAGCCTGCTCATTCTTCAGTTTAAAGTTTTGTAACTTTTCTTTATCATCAACATTAGCAGGATCCCAGCTACTCACATCTGGTGGGTTTGCTATAATGTCCCACAAACCTTCTCTGCGTAGAAGTAAACTACATTTCATTGACCATGAAACATAGTTTGTTCCATCCAGCCTGGATATCATGGACAGTTGTGACAAATTTACTTGTGCCATTACTCTTCAGATATTTTGACTATTTTAAACTAATTAAAACAGTTTGTTTTTACAGTAATGTGCAACTCACACCAACTCTCTCTGCTATATCCTGGTTAGTTAGACTATGCTGCTGGGCCCATAACCAATGTTAGGGTTTGGGGATTAACCCCTAGAAGAGTATTGCAGCAGTAGTCAAGCCAGGCAACCAAAGGAGAGCGGAAGGGCCCCAGAGTATACACACACTGAACACAAACACTGTTTGTAGTTTAAATAGTTTTTAATCCAGTTAGAGTTTAAGCATTGTCATTCAGTCCATTAAGTCATTCACAGTATTTCCATCCAGTAAGACTCACTAGTATAGTCCAAGTTAAGAGTCCTTGCAATATCTTTATCAGCCGATAAAGATATCTTCTCCTCCTCCGGTTTCACTCTCCAGAGAAATAAACGCTGGATATTCAGTAGAATTACGCAGTAAATCAGCAAACAGTAGCAAGCAATAACAGTTCAGTCACAGGCACTCACAGTCAGTAATCTCAGTTAGTCGCAGTAGCACACAGTAAGTCGCAGCAGCACACAGTTACAGCCAGACAGTAAGCTTTCCAGCTTCTAATGCTTCCTTATATTGTAACTTCTAACCGAACCCTTAATCGGCTAATTGCCTGCTGCATTGTGCTTAAAGTGATAAGCACTTAAACCATGATATCTAAGTTTTATATATTTATTCACCCAAACCATATTTGGTATCAATGTTATACCTAACAACCTTTTTCTTCCACACTTTTCCTTTCCATATAACTTTTTATTAATGTGAGGTTCTACTATTTTGTTGCCAAGTTTCAGTTAAAATGTATCTTTTAGGAATCTTGTTCAGGTTTTAGTTCCAGGCAGTCTCCTCCATTTTTCCAGATCCTGCCCTTTTATTCTTTTCTCTCCTTTCCTGCTTTTAAAAGCTTTTAAGTATCCAGAAATCTTTATTATCCCTTTGACATTTTATTTTCAGCTTAAATGCCTGTTGATGTCAAAGTGGATTTTTTCTCAATTTCTTGCTTAAGTCTCTTAGCTATCAGTATATGGAAGGGAAGAAAAAAAAAAAACCAAATCCTTTCCCTTCCCTTTCTTTCTCCTTCGCTGCTTCAAAATCTTCTTTGGGAACAATGTTTTTTTATACTTTAAATTCCAGGGTACCTTGCGTTGTTGCTTTCGCAGTTTAACCTGGTCAACCAAGACTTTCTCTATCTTCCTCCTGCGCATTCTTTTCCGGTCGAGTTCTTCTTTGAGGTGGCCATTTCTGACCACCGCTGCAACTGCCTTCAGGAAAGGGAGTAATGGCCAACTGAGGAGGAGAGATGCAGCTCTCCTCAACCCTGCTGGCAGTTTCCCCTCTTCACCACCTCTATGGGGTGGTTTAGCCCTGAAACCAGCCGGCTCGGGTGCTGCAGCGGTGAGCACAGATCAAAACTGTGCACGATCGTGGTTTCGATCTGTTAGCAAAGAAACTCAAACCGGAAGTCGAAAGTCCCCAACACTTTTGAATGGCCTTTTCCTGACAATCCTCTCCAGGCTGCGGTCATCCCTGCTGCTTGTGCACCTTTTTCTTCCACACTTTTCCTTTCCACATAACTTTTTATTAATGTGCTTTGATACAGCACTTTGGGAACATCCAACTTCTTTTGCAATTACCTTTTGAGGCTTTCCCTCCTTATGAAGGGTTTCAGTGATGGTTTTCTGCACAACTGTCAGGTCAGAGGTCTTTCCCATGATTGTGATTCCTACTGAACCAGACTGGGAGACCATTTAAAGGCTCAGGAAACCCTTTGCAGGTGTTATGGCTTAATTAGCTGATTAGAGTGGGACACTTTGAGCCTAGAATATTGAACCTTTTCACAATATTTTAAATTTCTGAGATTGTGGATTTGGGGTTTTCATGAGCTGTAAGCCATAATCATCTCAATTTTGACACATCATGGCATGGTTTGAACTATCTTGCTTTGCATGTAATGAGTCTATCTCATATTTTAGGTTCACCTTTTAAGTTGCATTACTGAAATAAATGAGCTTTTGCACAATATTCTAATTTTTCGAGTTTCACCTGTAGATAACACATTGTTAACAGAAACTCTTTTTAACAGTATTGTTCATTCTTTATATAAACCAAAGCTCACAAAGATGATTTTTCCAGGGCCACATATTTAACTTGTATCGTATCTTCCCTGTGCTCTAAAAGGTTGATTTAATTCATTGACAGTTTTCGGTATGTCTGGGAGAATTCCTAATGAATTTTCCCCACCACAAGATATATCATGCTTTTTAGCAGATCTCCTAGGGGCTCTCCTTTATTCACTGAAAAAGTCACAATCTTTTGATTCAGTGTGGTATGCTGTTGCTCTAATTAGGATGGCCTTTTTTTAAAAGAAGAGAAAAATGCAATCTTTTTATTGCATTGTTTTTACATTTCATGGAAGACTTTTGAAACACCTCTTCCACAGAAATTCTTCTTTTGATCTTTTACTTTCTGAATTCCAGTCTCACTAACTGACTGCTATTATTATCAAGACCCCAGGATACTTTTCCCTGTTTTTACAAGTCTGGAAGGTACCCTTTCCTCTGAAACTTAACTTTTGCTTTTAGAACAGATTTCAACTAGTTCCTTCTGGTAATGAAATTATTTTGATATTAATATTTTATTATGACATAGTTTTGTAATGTTTCTTAACTGCTTGGAAATGTATCATTTTTGTCCTCCTTTATTATGAACTGCTTTGATCATATTGTGAAAGAGACTATATAAACTTTTTTAAAAACTAAACTCTGGTTGACACAAATATGTCAACATTCCTTTCAAAAAGCAGAAGACTGTGGTAATACTGAACATGTTTAAGATACTTTGTATTAAACCAATTAAATCCAGCATTCCTAAATGACAGAAATCAATGCATTCCTTACAATTTCACTGTTAATAAAATGTACATGCATGTCTAATACATAAATGTATAATACTGTTGATTTATATTGAAAAATAACAAAAATTGCCAATATTGATCTTTATTGTGTAAGGAACAATTCAACAACTTTGAAAAATATTTAAAAACAAGTATAATGGTACACATCAATCAAAAATATAAAATACATATAATTGGATGCAACAAAATAGCACAACATAAAGTTAGCTGTAAAGGATTAAAAGCAGGAATGCACATAATTAAAAGAAAATGGAAAATGCTGCAAGCACAAACAGTCATAGCAAGAGACTTAAATGCCTGAGAGGATAAAAAGAATTCCATGTCCCCTGTTGAGAAAATGAAACAATATAAAGCACCAGAAAAACTTCTCTGGAAGGAAGCATTTCACAGGTGAAATACCATTATGGTAAAGTGCCATCTTTCTTGATGTTCATCTGCTTCATCCTTCTTGACAAGGGGATGACCTGAGATAGGCCTATGGTTCTCATGGTAGTCATGAGCTCCCAAGATGCTTCTTACCCTAACCCTAAAAAGCCAAATTAAAGTCCCTCAGAACCATAAGTCTGGGAAATTCCATCACCAGGCTGGAAATGGAGTCCAGTAGCTCAGGCAGGGAGGTTGTTACACAGCAGTGAGGCTGGTACAGTAGAGCCCAATTTAATGAACATGGCCCCATACTTGCAACCTATGGAGGGGAGCCCATGAAAAGCCTTATGAGACTCCCAGTTGAGAATCACTACACTTTCATCCTTGCCCTGGAGGCACAGCTAATGCCATACCCAAAACACATCTGCAGCTGGGCACATTTCCAAAAGGGCCACCATCATCCCTTCTGGATCCAGTCAGCTCTAGGTAATATATGCCAGGTCATTTGCAATTTAATCCATTATAGTACTTTATTTATTATATTTACATCTTGCTCCTTCTCTAGTAACTAAAGGTACATCTTTCTTTTATTTTATATGAGGTTGAGTTGAAAGGGAAGTTCAGTTGCAGGCTTGAGCCCAATTCTGATTAGACCCAGTTTAGCAACTTAATCACTACATTATACTGGCTAAGGACATTTTCATAACTCGTTTAACTTTTTTAGGCAGCATTATTTGTAAGCGAGCACAGAGAGCACACTATGAAGCTATGAAGCACATTATGAAATGTTAACCATAATTAATTTTGTTATTAATACGTCTATTTTTCTTATTAAAATGCACTTTCTCTCTAAGGAAAAAGAAAGTTTGAGAAAACAATTGTCATGAACTTGCTGATCCATGAGATATAGTATATTGCAATCATGAAAACTGCAGTAAGAACTTCTGAACAGATCAGGTTGTAATTAAGGAACTGTCTTTAATATTTTTATAGCTATAAGAAACTCCTTCCCCCGCTTTCCTTCCTCTGTACTCCCTAAATATATCTCTGGGAAGTCAGAGGTCTTCCTTATGAATGTGTATTACACCACACCTTATTACAGTGAGGAAAAATAGGCAAAAGTAGGCAGAGAAATTTTGCACAGGGAAAGGTCAATTAGTGCTAGTTCCTTCTGTTTCATTCCTGGCAACTTCCCTTCTTGCATGTTAGTTTTATGCAACAAGGCTCACATTGTTTAGAAGGAATCCCAAGTCTCAAGAGAAATTTTTCACGACTGAAAAAGAAAAGAAAAAGAGTGGGAAACTCATTACGTAAAATACATTTTATTGAATAACAAATGAGTAAAATCAGTTTTTAAAATCTCATGGTTGCAAATCTATGATGAATAAGTAAAGCAATCTGCTATCCTGATGAAATAATGAGATTTTATTTAGACTAATTCAATATTAACTTAACACTTTTAAAGTATACTACAAATTTGGCAACCATTTATGTATCTGGACCTTTTAAAATACTGCCAGAAATCCCACTGGTATAATTAACATTATTTGAACTGATAGAAAAGGCCAACCTACAACCATCACAAAAATGTACAAAAGGAACAGTGAGATATAAGCAGATTTCAAATATATACATATACATACATACATATGCAAGAAAAGCCATAAAGCTAAAGTTCCCGTGCTGTTTTGTTAATATACAGATTTTTCACTAGGAAAATGATATATAATCTTACAAACGCTTTCTCAACACAAATTATGAATATGAAACACTGTAAATCTCAAGAGGATTCTCTTTTTAACATTATGTTAAAAAATTATCTTAGAAAATCTTAAATTAAAACTCCTAATTTTTTTTAATTTAAGCAATTTTCTACAGCAAGAAAAAGTCCAGCCAATCAATATTGCATGCATTCTATGAAAGATGATTGTAGCACAATGTACAATCACTTTTGAAAGGAAGGAGAAATATGAACCATGTTTCTACATTATTAAAACAGAGTTCAGCAAAAGAAGATGTTTTTTAGAAGACATAGAGATGTCAGAGTGCTGGTAATTAATCTCTTTTGAACCAAGTGGAGAAACGTGTTCAAAAACTGCTTATTATACCATTTAGAAAATAACCATTATGACAGGCAAGACCATTTCAAGGGTCTTAGAACTTCAATAGTACTATTTAAAATGGCCTGAATGACATTGTTGTGACATTGTTACACTTCATCTACCCTATCTTGATCCCTAGCAACTGAGACAGAGATGTGGCTTACATATGCAAAGTAATGTGAGTAGAATAAACTACTTATCATGAGGGAAGCCTTATATATATATATATTATATAAAATGAAAGCTTGACCTACAGATACATGCTTCTGTTAACTAAAAACTGCATCTCAGGAGAAGACTGTAGCTTTAGCTCCTCTGGAGAAGGCTATTATTTAAATAAAAAAGAAACTTTTTCCATTTGAAATAATACAATCCATTCTCGTACCTCATTGTCCTGCAGAAATATAAATTAGGGCTAGCTACCAAATACTAAGTAAAGAGATTAAATTTGGTTTACCAATACACACAGTAGAAACTATTTAACTATCATCATTATCAAGATGCTCACTAATGGAATTACTCAAGTGGTAAACTGTATGATACTATAAAGGACAGTATGTCATAATTCCCTTCCTTACTACAGTGAACGGAGTAGCTAATCCATACATTCAACTCAATCTTGATCCATCTTACTTTGGGTGTTAACCACTTCTTTGTCCAAACAACAACTAGAAAATTATCTTTGCAAAATTAGTGTTTAAGGTTAAAACTGCTGTTCCCTTGGTACAGACCTTATGAAATTTAAGCTGAAGAAAAACTAAACTAGAGAAGTTCTGGCAGAATAAGGGTTGCTTTCATGACCTCTTAGCTCTTGAGGCTTTTCCATCTTTTTCTTGTCTGAATTCTGGTCCTTCACTTTAATTTGAAACACTTCCTCCTGAGATGCAAAACCTAAAAAAACTCACTATTTTGATAAACATTGCATAGCTCAGATTTATTTAGCAGTCCATCATTTATGTAGTAGCCATGGCAGACAGACGACCTGCATGATAAGGGCTTGACAGTAGGGCATACAGCAGTACTGCTGGCTCTGCTCCTCAATTTTTCCCCCTGGGTATGACACTATGTCTTGGGCTGAAACTGAAAGCAGTAGGGCATACAGCAGTACTACCTGAGTAATTATGTAATAGGTGATTAACACAACAGAAGGTGCAAGCTTCCCTTATTCAGTGGGGAAGCTAACAGTGCTTTTCCAAAGCTAATGTATTTTGCAGTTGACCAAGTTTTTCCCAAAATACCTCTTACTTCTACTATCAGTCAAAATTCCATATTCTTAGTTCTCAGTCTTTTATTGAACAAGAAACATGCTGTATTTACTATATTTGAGTTGTTATTAAAATAGCAATTATTTGCTACTACAATATATGATCTGTTTTTCCAACTCAGACCAGACTTCTGAGAGTATGAGAGTTTTTTCTTTTTTTTCCAAGATGAAAGGACAACTCAACTCCTTTCAACTATACTAATCAATTCTACAAATGGATATTGAAGATATAACTAAAGAATTATTTACATTTATTTTCCTTAAAGTTCACATCACTATTCCTAATTTCTATAAATCTTCAATGTTTGCCAGATGTTTTATTGATAAATAATTTATCTTACTTCAAAGGGTCCTTCTGTATTCAATAAAAAAAATCACAGGCCTAACAGAAAGTATTGCCTATCCAATATCTAAAATAATTCCTGGGTCTATAAAAAAATCTAGAAATAATGCTGTAACTTCCAAGTTTCCTATATTTGGGGAAACTTCATGTAGTGCTCTTAGAATTCTTTTACACTACTTTATACACTTAGAGAAGAAGGCAATCTATACTTTTCAGGTTTTAGCTTATTTCGAAATGAATGAAATAAAGCTAAAATAAACTTCACTCACAAAGAAGCAGTCACATACAGGAATATTTGCTATTATGAACACCCCATAAAATTAGTACAGAAAACATTGAAGGCTTTTTATGCTTCAGTTTAGAAACAAAGCCAGAGATTTGACAGAAGATATAATATATAAATATACAATTATACCTACAAATTGGAACTAATGAAAACAGCACAAATAAAACTGATTCCTAACCAGCTATACAAAATAGCATTATCTCCCTTCAGTATCAGATAAATGGCCAGAAATAATGTCCAGGCTTCCATTTTCAAAATCCATGTCTCAGTTTCATCCAGGTATCTGTAAAACAATGGGTATTGTAGCTGAATTGATCCAACAAAACAATCAACTCTATTCAACATGATTGCAAGCTCAATGACAGAGTGCACACTTTACAAAACAGGTGTCAAGATCAATCGCTGTCATCTAGGAGACAATAACTTGGAAGGATTCCCATGGATGGAAGGATATAGAATAATAAAGAAATGGAGGGAGAATTGATTTAGGGGGCAAAGCATGTAAAAAAAGAAGACAGCGAAAGAGATAAAAATATGGGGTCAGCATGTTAAAAAAAAGATGGTTAAAGAGATAAAATCATTGGGGTCAATATAGGCAATCAAATGAAGAAAAGAACATTGAGCATCATAATGTCAATGTTTCAGAATATGGAATAAGAAATATGGAGCAATGTACGAATTTCAGAAAAAAATGAAAATGAAAAATCTAACCTATCCCTCAAGTTAAACTCTGTTTCTAACTATTTTATGGACATGCAGTTTTCTTCCAGAATACATCTGTCACTTTCTAAGTCAAGAAATGTACTAGTAGTCATTTCATGCTTTAACTAAATCCTAACCTGCTTATCTTTAAAGGATTAGCCAAGGTGTGTTTCACCAAAGAATACTTTAGCTTGGATCAAGATGTTTTTTGTTTTTTAAAAAAATAAATTTTATTAAGTTTCAAAATTTTAAAAACATAAAACTGTATACATTGTTATCAACATCAAGACATTTTTTGCATCTCCTCACATTTTTTAGTATATGTATTTACTTATTCCTTTACCATTACATCTTACTCTTACTATAAATCAATATCTTTTATCCTTACATCTCAATCTTCTCCATGGTATATTTACATGTTTACATATTCCCTCATTCTTTTCCTAATTGCCATTTTCTTTTCTTTTTATTTCTAAACCACTCATACCAGGCATACCAAGCTCTATAATAAATTGAATCTTCTCTGTCTTTTATTTTCATTGTTAGCCTGTCCATCTCTATACAATCTATTATTTTTTTTATAACCATGCCTTCCGGTGGAACCCTTTTTTCCTTCCAGAGTTGTGCGTATGAAATCCTTGCAGCTGTTAACATATGTAACATAATATATCTGTTTTATTGCATTTTTGTGTTATACCTAATAAAAAAGTTTCCAGATTAAATTCAATTTTCTGATTCGTGATTTCTTCTATCCATTGTCTAATTGTATTCCAATATTTTTTCACTTCCTGGCATGTCCACCAGGTATGAAAATAAGTGCCTTTTTCTTTTCCACATTTCCAACAATTTGGGTCCGAGTTAAACATTTTTGCGAGAGGAAGGTGCCATCTGTAGAACATTTTGTATTGATTTTCCTTGTGTGCTGTGGATGTAATTAGTTTGTAATTTGATCCCCACATTCTCTCCCAATTTTCCAGGTCTATATTGTGGCCAACATTTTTTGCCCATACCACCATCGTCTCTTTGACCACCTCCTCTTCCATTTTAAAATCTAGTAGAAAGTTATATATTCTTCAAATCATTTTCTTTTCCATTTCTTGTAGAATTTTATCTAATTGATGCTTTTCCATGCAGAAACCAAATTGTTCTTTGTCCTTCTGATATCTTGCCTGAATTTGCATGTATGGCCACCAATTTATTCCTCTTTTTTCCCAGATCCATTGCATTTGGGTAGATTTGTGTTTCCATAGTTGACAGCCAGTTCGGTATTTTAGTATAATGATTCTTTTTAATCTTGTTCCATATCCGAATTAATGAATCTCTAATCATGTATCTCTGAAAATATGCATACTGTTTACATTTCCCATCCCATAGGAGACTATGCCACCCTCTCTGCAAGTCGTGACCTTCTATCGACAATACTCTTCTATTTTCCAGGTTGATCCAATCTTTAATCCATACCATAGCTTCAGCCTGATAATACATTTCCCAGTCAGGGAGTCCAAAGTCACTCCTTTCTCTTTTTTTCTGTAACAATTTCTTTTTTATCCTAGCTTTTTTCTCATCCCAAACAAATTTACTTATTATTTGATCTAATTCTCTAAAAAAGGTTTTATCCAATCTTATTGGTACAGTTTGAAAAAGATATAGCATTTTTGGTAGGGTTGACATTTTAATTGCTGCAATTTTCCCCAGTAGTGATAGCTGTAATTTCCCCATTTCCAATTCTTTTTTGATTTGTATTATTGTCAGTTATCTTTTTTGATTGAAGAGCATCTTGCTGTTAACCAAATGCCTAAATATTTTACCTTTTTCACACTTTGCATTCCCAATTTTTCTTCTAATTCTTTTTTTTTTTTTGCTTATCTTTTAAAATTTTAATCAATAATTTTGTTTTGTTTTTATTAATCTTAAGGCCTGTGACCTTGCCAAATTCCTCTATTTCCTTTATTAATTTTACTCCCGTATCCTCTGGATCTTCCAAAAAAATGCTATATCATTGGCAAATGCTTGTACCTTATAATGCTCCTTTTTAACTAAAGCCCCTTTGATTTCTACATTTTTCCTAACGTTTTCCAGTAAGTTTTCTAAGGTAAGAATAAAGAGAAGGGGTGACAGTGGGCATCCCTGACTTACTCCTTTGTTGATCTTGAATGTTTACGTTCTGTCACCGTTCATTATTACAGTGGCCGTCTGTGTCATATAAATTGTCAAAATCAATTTAATAAATTTATTGCCAAATTGCATACTTTTTAATTGTTGTATTATGAATTGCCAATTAACATTGTCAAATGCCTTTTGCGCATCGAGGAAGACCATTGCCAATTGTTTCCTGGGTTTGCTTCATAATATTCTATTATATTCAATACCATTCTGGTATTATTTTTAATTAGTCTATTCAGTAAGAATCCATTTTGGTCACTATGAATGATATGATTAAGGGTTTTTTTCAATCTTTCTGCCATTATGGACATAAATATTTTATAATCAACATTTAAAAGGGATATGGGCCTATAATTTTGAATTAATTGATGGTCCGAATCTTCTTTTGGGATCAATGTTATGTATGTCTCCCCCCATGACTTAGGTAATGTTGCTGTCATCAGTACCTCATTATAGAGTTCTAATAATTTCATTTCTAATTTTTCTTGGAGTGTTTTATACAGTTCCCCTGGGAAACCATCCGGTCCTGGTGTCTTATTGTTTTTCTGTTTCAGGATTGCCTCTTGCAGTTCTCTTAATGTTATTTCCTTGTTTATCTCTTCTTTATCCTCTTCCGGGATCACAGGTAGACCTTTTCCTTTAAGTAATGTTGGATATTTCCCTCTGGTACGTCTTCCCTACTATGTAATTCCTCAAAACAACTTTTAACAATATGTTTTTTCTTTTCAGTTTGGTGTTGTAGGGTACCATCAGCGTCTTTCAATTGTTGAATTGCTCTTTTTTCTTTTTCTTTCTTAAGTCAAAAGGCTAGCCATCTTCACGGCTTATTCGCATGTTCAAAATAATTCTGTTTGATCTTTTTCATGTCTTGTAACCATTCATCTTGTGCTAACATATTCAATTTATGTCTAATCATTATCCTCTCCATATTTGCTGTCTTATTATGTGGTGTTTTTTTAGTGTTTTTCTAACTCCTTAAGAGTATCTAGTAGTTTAGATTGTTCTCCTTTTTTTTCCTTATATCTATGTGTATTATATGAAATTGCTAGGCTCCTGATATATGCAGAAACGGCTGTGAAAGTCTGACTCACAGACGAACACTATACAGAAGCCTGATGATGGCAGATGAGATTCTGCCGAAATGTTGCTACAACTTTAAAAGCACAACTTTAATGATGTGGGAAAATACCTGAACAAAGCTGAATACCATACATATAAATACCCACGAAAACGTATATATCTATATCGATCTATCTATCTATCTATCTATCTATCTATCTATCTATCTATCTATCTATCTATCATCTATCTATCTTTGTTTTCTTAAGTTTTTGTGGGTATTTATATGTATGGTATTCAGCTTTGTTCGGGTATATATCTCATCTGCCATCACCAGGCTTCTGTATAGTGTTCGTCTGTGAGTCAGACTTTCACAGCCGTTTCTGTTTTAAATTTGGTGCTAGCCTACTGCTGTGCCAGAATGGTTTTTTCTTCATCCTGATTGGTTGGGAGTCTTGGTCTGTGTTTATTGGTCTTGGAGTTTGCTGTGTTCTGCTTGATTGGTGTTTCTAATATCTTCTGTCTGTTTTGTAGCTTTTTTTGTCTTGGTTGGCTGGCAACATTGTGTTTCCTGTATTGGAGGCTTTTAGTGCGGCTTGGCTCTGAGTAAACGGATGGCTATCATTTATTAGGAAGCTAGGTTTCATCTGGGTGCCTGGTTGGGGTGTGTTTGAGCTGGAGGTATCAGGGGAAGTCTGTTTGTGCCCAGGTGTTTGGCTGGCTTGTGGTGTGGAGATTTTTTTGTTTGAGAGTGCAGGCTTCCAGATAATTGACAGTCTGGTGAAGTCATCTCTTCTGTTCATGCTTTCAGGTCTTTTTTCAATCTCTATGGCTTCTCTGATAATTCTGTAGCTGGGATTTTCTATAGTGGCTAGGGTTTTGGTGCCATTGAAGTTGATGCTATGACCTGTGGCTTTCATGTGTTGGACTAGTGAGGAAGTGTGTTCCAGCTTTTTTACTGCAGTTTTGTGTTCATCTAGGCGGGTACTTATTCTTCTCTTGGTCTGTCCAATGTATGTGGCAGGGCATGATGCACAGGGGACTTCATATATGTCTTGGTTTTCCAGGTCAATTTTATACTACACAAGCATCACATCAAGACTGCCTTCAAAACAGACAGAAAAATAGCAGCCATCCTAAGAAACCCCAAAGATAAAATTGACCTGGAAAACCAAGGCATATATGAAGTCCCCTGTGCATCATGCCCTGGCACGTACATCGGACAGACCAATAGAAGAATAAGTACCTGCCAGACCATATAGAGCCCACAGAGGCACAATCAAATCCAAGGTTGTTGTTTCCCTCTTGTTCCAAGTGGCAACTAAGATCTCAATCCAACCATTTACCAGAGCATTAGGAAAACCCTGAACTGCCTCTGCAACCAAATGGGGCCCACAACTTACCTGTGGTAGACTGATCAATAATTTCATATGCGCCATTCCCCAGGTAATATCTCTTCACCCATCTTCCAGGTTTTCCCCCCACATACAGTGAAGTGGTTCCTCATGAGTAAACTGCAAGTTTCAAGCCAGCTCACCAGTTAAGCAGCTTGGAGTCAAGGGATTCCACCAAACTTTCACCCACAATGAAATGTTAAAGATGCAAAGTACTGCCAAGCCCAATTTCTTAATTACTTTGGAAATTGTCTATTGATTGCCTTTCAACTATTAAGATCTTTCCAATTGACAAGTGATATAGGATCCACTGCTTGGGTTTCCTTTAATTCTTAACAAAAGAAGTTTTAAATATATGCTTAAGGACGTTAAAGAAATATTTTGGGGGGAATAAGTGGCAAAAGGGTGATTACAATGTTGATTGTGGAAAGTTATAAAAGAAGTAAGGTGCCAGATGGATTTGAAATAAGATTTTTAAATCATCATGGGAATCCTTTCCATGAGAAAATGTGCTGCTTGAATTCTGGAAAAAAAACATGAAAGGATGGAAATCTTTGGATATTAGAGAAGTTAGAGAACCAAATATTAAAATTAACACTTAAATCTGACTTACACTGAATGGAGTAAAATATTTTTAACACTGGACATTCTTGAGAATATTTGTGTACAATGGACCAGAAGTTAATCTTAAAAGTATTTGCCATTATAGGTAGATAGCTTTATAGATATAAATTGGATATACAAATGTCTTAATAGTTGAAAGAGATGTACAAATGGGAAACCAAAACAATGACTTGGATAAGTTTCTTACATTGGATTTACAAAAGAGATCTGTTAAAAGTTCTGAAGGCTTTTGTGAGAAGGAATTAAAAAAATGAAAACAACTCCAAGACATCATTTGAAGGGATTAAAGATTAAGATTGTTAAAAGGAAAGATTATAAAATGGGTTTATTTGGTCATCATTAAAATAGATATGTTGTTGTTTCCTACAAAACTTAATGGATTTTTTTCTGACCTGGACTGACAAAGTTGTAAGGATCTTTTTATAGATGTGAGATAGATGATGAAGAGATTGTTGTTGTATTCTAAGAGAAAGCAATAAGTTGTTAAAATTATTTATATTTGTTGTGGGTGAAGGGGAAGTTACTTAATCTATTTTTTTCTTTTCTTATATTTTTTTTACTTTTTCTTTTTTAATTTTCTATTCATATTTTTTTCTGCACTTTTTCTCTCTTTTTTGAGATATATATTAGTTATCTGTGTTTACTAAAATTATATAAAAAGAGAAAGAATTAGAGATTCAGCCCTACATCAAACAATTGTTATACTTATCAAGCTCAATGTCTTGTTACCTTTCTTCCACCTATAACCTTTGATATCGGTGCCTAGAACACCATTGCTCCTGTATTAAAATGTTGATTATAAATGCAATTACTCTTAAATGTGTTTGTACAAAAGTGTGTCTCTATATGTCATTCTATTTTAATTTAAACTAATGTATGCAATTGTTTGATTCAATCGCAACTCTAATTTTATGCTGGCTGATAACATTTTACAGATTCACTACTATTGAAAGGTTATCATACTTTGTTTCTTATTCATAACATCATGCAAATCTGCACTTCAAGTACAGGAACAAAGGCTCTTCTCACTTATGCAAGAACTTGATTAATAGAAAAGAGAGGTTTTTTTTTTTTTTAAAGTATTATCACAATGAGCTGCAATCTGGAATTCATCAGATCCTATCTTTATCTACATTTTCAAAAAATAAAAAAATAAAGACTTTCTTTCTTTCTTTCAAACTTTCATTTGAATGGTTTTTATTTTTCCATTTGTGGAGTTCATCTATAACTGTATATCAATTAACGGGAAATGTTTTAATAAATGTCTCTTGGTTTCAGTGATCTGCTTTTATGCTTTTATGTTATAAATAACATCCATAGTAATTAAATTTGCCGAGTTTCTGGTCTTACTATCAGCGTAAAATACTTAAAACTGTGGCCACGTGACTGGCAAACCAAATACAAGTGGCCCTCGCTTAATGGCTGGTTACTTAGCAAGTGTTCTAATTTATGACTGACCTCCCCAGAGCTACTTGACCTGTTTTTGGAGTTTTGACAGCCATGCGCGCGCGCACACACACACACACACACACACACACCCTTCTAACCCTGCTGGAGCAGGTGTTTGGACTAGATATCTCACTCACTTTCTCTTCCTTCCTTCTCTTTCTTTCTTTCTTTCTTTCTTTCTTTCCTTCCTTCCTTCCTTCCTTCCTTCCTTCCTTCCTTTCCCTTCCTTCTATCCCCCCTTTCTTTGTCTTTCCCTTTTCTTTTTCTTTCTTTCTCTCTCCCTTTTTTCTTTCCCTTTTCTCTTTCTTTTCTTTCGTCTCTTCCTTCTTTTTCTCTTTCCCTCTTTCTTTCTCTCCCTCCCTCCCTCCATATATACCATTCACTTTCTCCTCCCTCCCTCTCTTTCTTTCTTTCTCTTTCTTTCTGTCCTTTCCTTCCATTCCCCCTTCTGTCTATCCCTTTTCTTCCTTTCTCTCTCCCTTTTTTTCTTTCCCTTTTCTTTCTTTACTTTGTCTTTTCGTCTCTCTTTCTCTCTCTCTTTCTCTCTATCCCTTCCCTTCCTCCTACGCTCTCTACTCCTAAGCTAGGTGACCCACCTGAAACACTCACACACACACACACACACACACCCCTTCCAACAAGGTAGTCACCTGGCAGTATCACTTGTGATGAGAGTCCCAAGGACTGGGCATGATTGTTCGTTCACGCCCGGTCCCCGTTGCCCAGAAAAGCCAGCAGGTAAGGCTTCCAGGTCCAACAAAGGGGCCATGGGCAAGACTTCCACTCCTCCCTCTTTGGGGGAAATGGATGGGAACTTCAAGCAAGGCTGCAGCCTCGCCCACTGCAAAAGCTGTGGGAGAACTGAGCTTCAGGAAAGGTGAACCAGCCCACCCTGATTGTCTCACCTTTCCACAGCGTTTTGGGCTTTCCCAACTGCCTACAAACTTACCTTCCTCCCGCGGCTGGTGGCAGAGGGAAAGGTGAGCCAGTCAGGGCACACCTGTTGCTACTCGGCTCCCCGCCAGCCCACATCTCGTCAGCTGCTATGGCTCGCGGGTCGCAGCTGCTGAGGGGGAATGTGGGAGGCAACCAGGAAGCACAAGGCTTACGCAGCCTGCATCGCCCCTCTGCCAGCCGCCCCTCCGAGCATTTTAGCCAAATGTGGGCTGCTTCTATGCAAGCTCCATGGGTGGAAGATCTGCTCTTGCGAGGCTTGACTCGCGTCATTCTCACAGCGGCGGCCCACATTCAGCCAAAGCACACAGGCGGGTGGGTGGTAGAGGAAAGGGGCAGCAGGCAAGGGGCAATGTGGGAGGCATAGCATCATGCTCCCTGGTCACTCCCCCCACCCCAGTAGGCAAGGCCCAGCAGCTTCAGAGAATCCAGGCGGGACCCAAGCAGCAACGGGTCAGCCCTGGCTCGCCTTCCTCTTGGCCACCAGCAAGCCAGGCAAGTGGGGTGGGGGAAGCTGAATTACACCCTGCAAGGGGCCCACCTCCAGCACTCCTCTGCCACCCCCATGCCTCTTATCATCCCCCTAAGTCATCCCACTGCCCCCCAGGGGTGGTACCGCCCACTTTGGGAACCACTGCTTTAAACTAATACAATTGAATAACTTTGTTATTGAACTTGCAACTCCGTTGAACTCTCCCCATCTTCCTTTTTATAAGTATTATTCATACCTACATGGTTAGACAAGTGTACCTATGTAAATGGTGCTGTTGACCTGTATACTGAGGCCAATGTCTTATATCTATATGTTGATATACTGAAGTAGAATATTTTTTACTATTAATTGCAGATCCCCTAAAAAGATCTCCCATTCTTGCATCTATCTTCCCACTATGGAGTTTATCAAGGACTACAGATGAATTCATGATTTATAAATATTTTTTCCTTTTGTATAAATCCAAATAATTGGGATACAAGATTCTTTTGAGACATAATCTTAAAAACAAATATATCAGAATCAACAGTGAGTTATCAGTCCTGAAGCAAGATAAGGAAAGAAGTTCAGCTGTGAAAAATTAGATATTCAGAACATCAGAAAATATGCCTCAACACTGAAGGAAATTTACTACTGCAACCCAAGAAAATAAAACACATTAACAGTCTTTCCATGTTTAAGATCACAGACCCAAGAGTGCAAATTAAATGAGAAACATGCTAATTGCAAACGCAATTGTTGATTACTTGCATTATATACTACTATCTCTTAGGAAATGCAATAGCTACATTTAATGAGTATTTATCCTTTTGGTTAACCTTCTATTGACATAACTACATTTGTCTTCTTTAATTTATATTTATTTGCAAATTTTGATTCTTCCCAAAACTTAACACTCTCATCTCACTAATTCTAACTTTTGGGCACTGCAGTTATAGAATACTTCTTCAGATATTTAAAAAAAATATTTGAAGCCTTTTTCTCTCCCTTAAAACTGATGGCAATATTTATGAAACTGAACGCTTTAAAAAAAGAATAATGGGGGAATATAAATTGTGTTAAAGAAAACATTCAGAAAATTTATCATTGTTTGATGAGATTACATTGTCCTTTTGAATTACCTACATATATTACAATATAGAATTCAGAAGAGGAAAAAAAATAAAATGATCTTTCATAAATCACATCTACCCAAAAAGTCCTTTGTCTTTTTTTTTTTTACTATAACAATGTTTATCTTTAATTCACAAGAAGTTATAGTTTATATATAAACAGTGTATCAATTTTCTTCTAAGTAATAATTCAGAGACAAATCACCATGAACACATTATTTTTCTGTATCAGATTTAATGGTACAAACTAGACCACTAAATGCCTTGGAGACATCTCCAAACAGATGCTTAGTACGGATGTGTGTAACTTTTCCAACAGAATGCTGGCTTGAGAGCAGCTGGGGGACAGATGACACTGTTTCTGCTGACTACCGAAAGGTGGATGGAAAGATTCTTGCAGAAACTGAGCAAACAAAAATGCAAATGCAAGCTATTGCATTCAGTTCTCATACTCTATACCTTATCTGTTTTAAGTTTATGCAAAACAGTCTATTGAGGCATTCAAGTAGATCCTCCCAATACAGCATTTCTGCCAAAAGGAATATTTTAACATATCGTGCATAGAATCCAGCATCATTTTAACAGGAAATTAAAATATATACATTTCAAGTACTGGTTTATAACTATAGTAAAGCTGTTTTGGGAAAAGTTATTTGATAAAAATGGTTTCTGCTGGAAACCCCTAACTAAGAAACTCTGGTATTTAAATCAAAGAAGCAGGTACAATAGGAAAATAGAAACAGATAATTTATTTGCAATATTTGCATGCCACTTCTCCTCAAAGACTCTTAACAATCATCACAAACACAAGGGGAAAAAAAACCTAAACTCACCAGGAAAAATCTCATATTTTAATGTTGTCTAATAATGACAATAACGATAATGGATAATAATGGATGGAAACTGACCAAGGAGAGATTCAATCTAGAAACAAGGAGAACTTTTCTGACAGTGAGAACAATCAACCAGTGGAACAGCTTGTCTTCAGAAGTTGTGGGAGCTTCATCACTGGAAGCTTTCAAGAAGAGACTGGTCTACCATCTGTCAGAAATTGTATAGGATCTCGTGCTTGGGCAGGAGGGTTGGACTAGATGACCTACAAGGTCCCTTCCAACTATGTTATTCTGGTCTGTTCATTTCTGTCCTGGTCTGTTCTGAAAATTCATATATCTGCTAGTGCATCTCAACATTCAACCAATGCCATCGTCCTGGACTAAGGGAGGGAGTTAAATCTCTTCCAGCTTTATCTTCAAGTGACCAGTCTACAGAAATTTTATTTCATCGAACATGTATGCTCATTGCTATTGGATCCGGATACACAATACTGCTTGGGATACTGTTAATATAGAAACATTCATTCAAACATGTTGGGAAAGATTGCCCAACAATCTTTCCTCCTGAGCTAGCTGGAGTGATATTATTTGTTTATTTGGATGTTGGCTGCTGACGAAAATGGTTTCTGGATGTTTTGTTTCCTTCTTAGGTTTTCTTTATTATCTCTTTTAAATGGTGTGTAAATATGTTTATCTCAATATATTTTTACTGATAGAGAAAGTTTCATGCAAGGACCAGCTTAACCATAGTTTCAATTGGGAAAGTGAAAAGCATCCTAGACCAAACTAAGTCATCAAATACTATGGAATTCCTGGAATCTTGGCATTCAAACAAAGTCATCGTCAACAGACACACTGAGATAATACAATTTATACATTGTCACATAATTAAGGAGGACAATGATAAATGAAACAGTAAATTGAAACACTGAGACATATTTAAATAAGATCATCTTAATGTAACTCTTCAAGTATGAGCAAAACTGGACTAACATAATCTGCATGGGTCACTGTGAAGGTGACTCAGCAAGTTCAGCTGTTTCAAAATGCAGTGGCTTCTCAAAGAGGGCCTTAAAAATATTCGGCTGATAAATCTGCCTCTGATTGGATTAAATGATAGTTACTTTTAATGGTTGTTATTATTGTTATTATAAACACCTCAAGTCCTTTGGGCAAGTGAACAATATAAATAACTGTATAAATAAATAATCTCCAACTAGAAACCCAAACTGAGGAATATTATGATGTTCCTATTTATTCTCCCCTCACGGCTTTCCCTTTGCAGCCATTGCGTGTAGAAATCCATTTTCAAAATACACAATTCATACAGAGTCTTTATTTTCCCACATAAAAGACAGATTTTTCTCTCCAACATAGAAGAATGTTTTACAAGAAGAAGTTTTAGAAGAAGAAAAGCATAAATTTATCATATTTATCTAAATCATTACAAAGCAAGATAGTAAAGAAAATGAAACAATAATAATTTTATAAGTCAACAATAACAAGAGGAACTTATTATTGTAGAGCAATCATAATTGAGAGACCATATAAAGGGGCATGTTAAAAAATGGATACCCTCTTTGATCAAGTTCTCATTTTTACCCCAGAGGAGAAGACTTTCTTAGGAGAAAAGAAAACTATCAACTCATTTAGAGAAGTGCCCATTTTCTTTGAAGTCCATAAAGTTTGATAAACTCTGATAAATTTCAGCACTTAATAGTTCATAGTGTTCAGTGACAATGCTCCACCTAGATCTGTACACATCATCAGGCTGGCATAAACTGAATAGCACACATAGTAGAATCGAAAGGATGCTATCTACACATCATTTTTATTGCTTACAATATAATTCAATTGTCACAAATATGAATATTTAATTCACAAAATATAAATTGTAACAGCAGATCTTCAAGATCTTCTTGATCTGAACTTCCAGGTATTTAACTAGACAACCAGTGATCCGTTGGGTCATTGTTTCAGAAATATTTCCTTACTAGATTCCTCAATGTTTTTAATAATGGCAATGTACTTGAAAAGTTCTTAAAAAGGGCGATATTTAGAAATATATCTGCCTTGAAACCTGAACTGTACAGCACAGTCAAACCTTAGGATATGACCATACAAAATATTTTATGATATTTGTATTATGCCAGAAAGTGTTTTAATATAATTTTATGTAATAAAGCATTTTATAAAATGTGTCAAATTTCAATTCCACAAAAATCACGGGTTCCGGATTCTGGACTATAAGCTAGCCTGCTTGAAGTATCTTCACTGAAAAAAGTTCTGCTCTATGATGCACTGGTTCACCAACATAAAGATTACAGGCAGAAGAGTTTTAGTAGAATCTAGATAAGCCCCTCACCATCTGAAATGTTTCATTAGATAACATTATAGGTACCTAGTGGTGAAATACTAAAATAAACCTGAACCTTTGCTTTATTTTCTTGTATATATAATTAACTTTTTAAAAGCATCTTAAACACCAAATTTAAAGTGCAATTTTGTCAGCATCTCAAGGGTTGCCCAAGTTTTGAACATGATTGACAAGTCCTTAACACCTGCCTTTTTGCAAGCTTCTATACCAGATGAAAAAGTGGCACTATTTTAAGGGTAGCATTAACTTTAATTGATAGATTCCATCAATCTAATAGCAGCAGGCTCACTTGGAAACTGGGAAGAAGGTTTGGCAGTTTCAGTTACTAGCACAGATGTGCTGTGATGACCCATGTTCTGAAACACTTCTTCGAAATAATTTTCAAAACGTGCATATCCCTGCAGCACACTACATTGTGATTTAATTAAGGAGTCCAATGAAGTTGAACAGCCATTAAATTTAAAGAAATAATAATATGGGGACAATCTTATCAGTGGTCATACCCACCATCCCTGTTATAATAGCCTTAGCCACATAAAAAGTAACTATTACAAACAAGAAAGCCTTTTGGATTCTTCAATCTCCTAAGGATGGAGTATCAAAAACAAATCATTCATCTTCATCATGGATCTACTTATTTCCCCTGGACTTAAGAGTTTTGTAATTCAGAACTGACTCAAACATACCATCTATGCATACTAAAAAAATAAAATACATAGCTAAAAGTAATTCATTGAAAGAATCCAGCTTTATTTCTAACTTCAAAAAAAAAATGTACTGAAAAAGACAAATGCTTCGAAGCTATTCAAATGGGACATTAATAATACAAAGCATCAGATAAGCAACTGGTAGTCAATACAGATCTTCCAAGACAAGCATCTAGTGATCTTCCTATCTATTCACTTTAAACAATGAAATTGATAAATCAATTAACATTGAACACATTGAACAAATTGTAGTAAATTCTCCAGTGTAATATAACATTTGAATTGTACTGAGGCCAAAGGTCAAATTTCATTTCTCCTTTAAATCTAATCCTCATTTATTAATGCTGGATAAACATTCCATACATCTCATTTCCAAGTATTTTATGCCTCCTTTCATTCAAGTGGCAAAATCAAACAAGAATCTCAGCTTAATCATCTTTTCTCACTATAGCTAAACTGGGGACTATCATCAACAGCTTTTAGGCAGACTAGTAGAGTGTATTAAAGGACATAATGATTTAGTCACATATTGCTCATATTCAAAGGAAAATGTAAAATTAACACTAGCTCCCTGTCTTGTAGATGCAAAAAGATAAGCCAAGTTACGGAAGGGGGATGTTCCCAGTTGCATATCATTCATGCATGCACTGTTTTATGGTTAAAATTAACAGTAACTTTGATAATGCATCCAATCTAGTGAATCTGGTTATCTCAGTTATTTCATTGCTTCTCATCCTTTTGGCTAAAATCACATGTGAGTGTTTTCAAGGACTTTCAACTATTCTATCCGTGGTAAAACTATAGACTTCTAAAATCTCTCTAAGACAAAATTGGTTGGGCATGTTTTATCTACTGATGTATATCAGTGTTTCTCAACCTTGCTGAATGGAAATTCTGGGAGTTGAACTCTACACATCTTAAAGTTGCCAAAATTGAGAAACACTGAGGTATAAGATTTATATACCTGGTCATCTCGTGATAATGATTGGATGTGGCATACAAGGATCAAAATCAACACAAACAATCAACAGTCCAAATAACAAGTGACTGAGGTCACAGAAATCATTCCAATTACAGAAAAGAACAATACAAACTAATCAAGTTCAGCTTCCCAGCCCAAACTCCCAGAGGAGCAGCCAAATCTTTAAGGACGTGTAAAAGGTTAACAGGGTTGTGGTCATTTGGATCTCCATATGCAGGTTTTAATCTGTAAACAATATTACTCAGCAGATGCACTCTAATCAACATTATTATGGATATTTGCAAAGTACTAGTTCTCCATTAAGCATAAAAAGTAGATAGGTGGCTTTGGGTCAGTCACTTTCTCTCAACTTAGCCCACTTCACAGAATTGTTGTTTTGAAAAAACAAGAGGGGGAAGCATAATATATGCCACTTTGTGTTATACAAAATAGACAACAACAATAATATCAATAATATATCCTGCTAGGGAAAAAATGGAGGCATATTTTTTCACCCAGGCATTTATGATATTAAAAACTATCCCAGGAATAGATCCTTTTAGAATATCTTTCTTTTCATGTTTTGTCCTAATTTTTGTATTTACTGAATATAAGGAGTGATGATTTTATTTATATAGTTTCATTTAACTCCTGTTTTATTATTTACTGGTAAACTGTTTTCAAATTATCTTAGGTGAAAACAAATTTGAAAATTAAGCTAATTAAACAAATACATTAACATTAGGCTATCTGAATTGATAAACACCCGTTAGTGGCAATTTTCATAATATATTCTTGTTCGAATAATAGATAAATGTCATCCATTTATGAACCTCCACATTTTGCACTCATATATTGTCATATAGCAATGCATTCTAACACTGTAACATAACAGAGAGCAGAAACAACTGTTAATAATTAAGAACAACTATTGTCTGGCATGCAATGACATGAGTATTAGTACCATTTTAGCTGAATAAGTAGCTTCTACAAATTTCCTTACATTTGCAAAATAGGTATGCTATTACAGCATTCAAATATTAATGTTGAAATGTGTACCTTCCATTATGAGGTTCTTTGTGAGCAAAACTGAAAAGGAAAAAACAGACAAAAACCAAGAGGCATTTTCCTTTAAATTATGCACATGTGAAACCGATTAAGGGGCACTGTTATGGGTTTAGTCTCCTTAGCTACATTTGTACCATTACTTATCCAGTCCTTTATTCTCCTTAATAACACACACACACACACACACACCACACACACACACTAACCAATCTGGTGAGTAGCTAGATTTCAGTTCACTGGAACTGAATGAAGTTGCAACAGGCTGTGAATGAAAACAGACATTATATCAAAACAATCTCCTTGTGGTACATTCTGCAAGGACAGAAATGGTGTTACTGAAGATTTAGTGAGCATATTGAAAGCTGCCAATCTTAAGATATCCAAGCTATGTTTATTCAACACCACTTCTACTCAGCTGCTAGTAGAGAACTTTAAAAAAAAAGACTGCTTCTTTTCTTCTCATCAGTAAACAAGGAAAAGAAAACCAAGGATTCCAGCATTAAGAGCAAAAAAAAAAAAAAGGTGGGGGGGAGAAAGAATTAAAGCAGACAAAATGATGAAGAATTCAAGGTTAGCATAGAAAATATTCTCAGGGGATAGCTAGAGCCTGACTGCCTTATCTTTTTGGGGTCACATATGTTTTTTGACAAAACATTGTGGTTAGAAACATGTGCTACAACTTGGAGAACTGTATGTCTCATCTCAGCTGAGTCACAAGGCAAGAGACTAAGCTAAACAAAAAATATGCAAACTATAATCCCAAAGATATAAAGAACACCACTACAGCTTCAGTGCAAAAACTGTTCTTTTAATACTAAGAATAGTCTTCCTCCTGCATCAGACAAAACATCTTTGAGATGGCATCTGTTTTCCTTCAGTGGAGAGAGAGACTGTCTCAGACAATCTCTGTTGAGTTTTGTTTGTGATAATCACTCACAAAGGTGCTCTGCTTTGGATTGGGCGTTGGTAGAAGTTACCCTGAACGCCCTTTCTATCTATGCTGCGAGAGAGCCCAGTATGGGTTGATTCCTTCCTATGACGTCATTTAGCTGAGTCTGTACTAAGATATAAAAGCCAGCCCCCGGAAGAGACCCCAGCTTTGGCGAAGATACTTGACAGACTGAAAGGTGTCTCTGAAAGCACAAATGAATACAGAAATATGACTTACCCTCTCCGGACGAATCAAGGGAGGGGCTGGGCTCTCTCCCAGCATAGATAGAAAGGGTGTTCAGGGTAACTTCTACCAACACCCATTCTCCTCCATGCTGCATCGAGAGCCCAGGATGGGGCATACCAAAGCATGCATGTCCATGGGTGGGTCCTCGTCCGGCTCATCACACCGACTGTTGAACTATTCGTTGAAGCACCCGTCAGCTGAAGGCTGCAGTTGCCGAGGCAAAGACATCCAGACGGTAGTATCTGATGAAAGGAGATGGAGATGTCCACGTGGCTGCACGACAGATCTCCTCCAAGGGTGCTTGGGTCGCCCAGGCACCTGAAGTGGCCGCGTTTCTGGTAGAGTGCGCCATCAGACCTCAAGGAACCAGAAGGGCCACAGCTTTGTAGGCCTGCTCAATGCAAGATCTGACCCACCTGCTAATAGTAGGAGAAGAGGCCTTGTGCCCCAAGTGAGAAGGGAAAAGGAAACAAAATGGCTTCAGACTTCCTGAAGGAAGAAGTGCGCTTAATGTATATTCTAAGAGCCCTACCTATGTCTAGCGAGTGCCACTGCTGCTCTAAGTCATGGCACGGGAGGGGGCAGAAGCCAGGCAACATAATGTCCTGGGACCTGTGAAACAGGTGTTAACCCTTGGAATAAATGAGGGGTCCAGACTGAGGACAACCCTATCATCATGAAAGGAACAAAGGTCCTGTCTGGTGGAAAGAGCAGCGAGCTCTGATACCCGCCTGGCTGAAGTGATGGAAACGGGGAACACTACCTTCAGAGTCAGGAAACGGAGAGACAATGTTCTAAGGGGTTCAAAAGGGGGCTTTGTAAGGGCATAAAGGACCACATGAAGATCCCAGGAAGGATACCTGTGAACCACCGGAGGGTGCAGGTTGGAAGCCCCTTTCGAAAACCTCCTGACTGAAGGGTGATGGGATTAGGAAGGAAGCGAACCCCATGAAAGAACCGAGGAGAGGGCCTCAACCTGCCTGCATAAGGTGTTGGGGGCCAAACCTTTCTCCAGATCATGCTGAAGGAATCTAAGAACCTCTGCCAACTGGGCTAAAGCGGGAGAGAGGGACCCTCCCTAAGGCACCATCGGGAAGGGCCTTCCAGGTGGCATCATAGAGGCGCCTTGTGGGAGGTTTGCGAGATGCCAGGATAGTGATGATGACCCTTTCAGGAAGATCAGCCACCTCTAGCCGCTGCCGCTCAAGTGCCACATGGTCAGCTTGAGCCATTGGGGCTCCAAGTGGAGCAGAATCCCCTGTTGAAGGGAGATTAGATGGGCTGGGATCCTCCAAGGAGAAGCCACCGACAGGGTGACCAGGTCCGCAAACCAGGGCGTCCTTGGCCAGTAGGGTGCCAGGAGGAGGAGCTACGCTCGTTCCTCCAACATCTTCCAAATTACTGCCGGAATGATGGGAGCGGGGGAAAGGCATAGAGAAGACTTTGGGGCCATCTGCACCGAAGGGCATTGGTCCCCTCCGCTCCCTGGCAAGGAAAACTGGTGAAGAATCTGGTGACCTGGGCAATTTGAGGAGTGGAGAAGATCTACCTCCAGCGTTCCGAATCTGAGGGAAAGGTCCCTGAATAGAGAAGGAGAAATAGACCATTCTGCCTGGTTGACTAGGCTCCTGCTGAGCCAGTCGGCCTGGGAGTTGTTGATCCCGCACAAGTGGTCCGCCAAGATCGACAACAGGTGTTGCTCTGCCCATAACCCCAACCGTAAAGCCTCTCCCATGAGGGCTCTGGACCTCGTCGTCCCCCCCCGCCGGTTGACATGAGCCATGGCGGCCATGTTGTCCATAAGGACTAGAACATGAGAGCCGGTCATGAGTGCCTGAAATGCTTGAGAGCTAGAAAAATGGCTCTGAGCTCTAGCCAATTTATGGGAAGGGCCTGCTCTGACCTGGACCAAGGCCCTGAGCTATCTGGCCCTGCATATGGGAACCCCAACCCAGGAGGCTGGCATCAGTGGTTATCACTAGCCTGTCTGGGACCGTGAAAAGGAGTCCCTTCCAGATTAACAGGGAACACCACCAATTGAGAGATCTCTGGATTTGTGGCGGGAGCCACAATGGATGAGTGGCTGGTTCCTGCTCATTGGTAGGGAAGCAGGAACCATTAGAGTGGACAGGAGTGGAAAAATCTGTGGCTCTGGAGATATTTTCAAATCCCGATGGGCTGCATGGATGAAGGAGGACAGAATCAAAATGTTCTCCAAGTAGCATTGGATCCTCACTGGAACAGAAAGCAGAGATGGCATCAATGCTGCCAGAACCTTCGTGAAGACCCTTGAAGCTGATGAGAGGCTGAAGGGAAGTGCTCAATACTGGTAATTGTTATTCTGATAACAGAAACGGAAAAACTGGCGATGATGAGGCCCAATGGGGATGTGGAGGTAAGCCTTCATGAGATCAGTGGAAGAGAGGAGATCGCCCTCCCGAATGCTCTCTAAAATAGAATGAAGAGTCTGCATTTTAAATGGCCTTTTAAATTTTACAAATTGGTTGAGAAATTTTAGATCCAGGATGGTTCGCTACCCCACTGAGGCTTTGGGAACGATGAAAGGCGACAATAAAGCCCACGTCCCCATTGAGAGGGGGGAACAGGTTTGAATAGCTCGGATTTCAAGAAGGAGTTGAATGGCTTGATTCATGAGGTCTTGCCTTGAAATGTCCCGAGAGACAGGACAGATCAAAAAAAATTTTTGGGGGGGGGCGTGCATTAGGAAGTCCAATTGTAATCCTGACCTAATAGTGCTGAGCACGCAGGCATCCTCCCATTTGGAGGCAAAGAAGGCTAGGCGACCTCCGATGGGTGGGGAGAACGAGGGATTAGTTAGAGCGACGGCAGGAACGACCCCCACCCTCCCAAAAGGGCTGTTTACCAGTATAAGGAGCTGGGCGATAGTCGGCTCTCTTCCCAGAGGAAGAGAGAATTTTACGTTTACCTCTGGTTTCGATGAGATAAGGTTCCAGAGCATTGCCAAAAAGCTTATTGCCCGCGAATGGAACTGAAACCAGCTTCCATTTACGGCGTGACTCCACCTGCCAATTTCTGAGCCATAACAGTCTTCTTACTGCTACTGAAGATGCCATGGCCCTAGATGCAAATTTGGCAGAATTGAGAGTGGCATTTGCAGTGAATTCTGCTGTGATAATCTTATTAAGGCCTTGGTGAGACCAAAGGTCAGATGTAGGCAATCTAATCTGGAGTTGGTGCAGACACCGTATGGATGCCCACGTGAAAGTGCCAGAAAATGGGAATGAGGCCAGAACTGGAATGTCAACAGAAGGCACTGCCAGGGAATTGTCCAGGGCTGCGCTGACGTTGTAGAAATGCTTATCTAGAGAAGATGGGCGAGGAACTGCCGAAGGGGAACGCACTGTTCCTTGACCATGTCCAGGAACAAAGTGGGAGAAGGCAAAACCGCTTAATACACTACAAGCTTGGAGAAGAATGAATCTCCCTGGCTAGAGGGAATTCCTTGTGGCTCGGGAGACACTTCCTCTGGTGACAGCTTGGCAGTGACCAAGGCCATGCTGAGTAATGGCCTGAAGAGAGAAGGATTGAAGACCAATGCAGAGGATGTCTACTCTGGGCAAGAGTCCTCTTCCTCTGAAGATTTTGGTTAAAGGTCTCGCCCTCTTCATGTTCTGAATGAGAGGAGTAACTGTGTTCAGATGGTGAAGCCCTTCCCTCCTCATCAACCTCCTCCCATTCTGGTAGAGAAGAATGGACCCTGAGGTCCTGGGGTCTGCGTAAATCAGGGTGATGAGGCAACTTATAGATTGAGAAGGGAGAAGGGCCTGAACTCTTTCTGGAGGTCGAAGGATTTGCTTGAAGCCTTCAGCCAATCCCTGCGTAATGGCCAAAGAGACAACATCTTGGATATCTCCTGGTCTATGCTCAAAGGTAGAGGCAGAAGGCCAAAGGCCTGCTGCTGAGGGAGTGAAGGTGGCTTCAGGCCTAGATTGAGAAGAGGTTCGAGGCCTGGAGGGAGGGGGAGGAGCATAGGGCCCAGAAGCCTGTTGTAAATAAGGCCCAGATCTGCTTAGATCCTGAGGATCATTGTACTGCAAAAGCCTCAGGAGACCAGGATGGAGGATGTAAAGGCTCATAGATAACTTCTCCTCCCCTGGGAGGGCTTGGCTGGTGCCCACAGGTATCACCTGAAACATGCTGTAGTTGCACTCCCTTCTGTTGAATACTTCTGTTGAACTGCCTCTCTAGGGCTGCATGTCTGCGCTTTTCTGCCCTCAACTCAGCCTGAGTTGCCTTCTTAGGGGCTAGAGCCTTAGCTCTGATTTTAGCAGCCACCTCCTTCTGGACTGATTGGGTGCGTTGCCTACAACTTTTTCTCTTATTGGCTTAAGAGACTGTTCCACTGGGGTGGGGGGGAACTCTGCCTGACCCTTATCTTGCTCCATTTGCAGAATAAAGGCTCTTACGATGAAAAGAAACTGTTTGTAATTTTTTTGTATTAAGCCCCTTAGGGTATAAATTGGCCCCCAGACTTACAAAATGGCCGCTCACCTCATGGTGGAAGGCTTCAATCCATGATGGCCACTATGGGAAACAGGCTCCAAGATCAAAGAATTTCTCTTTAGGCTATAAAGAGCCCCGAGTGAAGTCAGCAAAGGAAAGGGCAGCCTCTGGCCACATGATCAGCTGGCTGACGCTGGTATCGGTTTGCCAATCGCTTTTTACAACTGCTCAAACCGCAGGCGTGGGGGAGGTCTACAGACACTGCCCAACTTGCCTGAACAGCGCTCTGGCAACGCTGCTCCCAACCTTGCAGGAGAGGAAGAGCAGCTGCCCAGATCCTGGGGGCTGCTTGAAATGAGGAAAAACGACACTGAAGATCGCTGGTGAGTGTTATCTAACAGAAGCTTTCAGAGAAACAGCTTCTGACTGAAAAGAGCTGAGTCAAAAGCTGGGGTCTCTTCGGACTTCCGGTTTGTCGGCTTCGCAAGCGGCAGGGATTTGTGATTCTGAGCGATCCCTGCCGCTAGCCGCTTATGGTGCTCCGATCCAGACGGGTCCGAGCTAGGCTACCCTGCAGGGTAGCTGAAGATAGGGGATCCGGAGAGGGGTTTGGGGTGTTGCAGACCCCTCCCCGGCCGGCAGAACCCCTTTTCCCAAGACGTGCAGCGGCGGTCCGCAATGGCCGCCACAAAGAAGCCGGCAGCTGGGCAAGTATGCGAGGAGGAAGAGGAGAAAGCTTTTGAGAGTGAAAGTTTTCTTGGTTGATCCAGGACTCTAAGATACATTTAATATAATTCCTGGAAATGATGGCTTTGGGATGATTCTTTCCACAAGAGAAAATAAACGGCAATTTTGAGGTGCTGAAAGGAAAGTTTATTCTCCCTCCCGACGAATTAATAAGTGGATATTGAGAAACCTGTTTTTTTCAGGTAAAACTAGCTTTATGGGATAAGTCGGAAGGGAGAGGACAAAAATATATTCATCTGGTTTGATTTTGTTGGAGGAGATGCCTTAAGGATTTGAAGATAGAAATATAACTCCAATAAGGCTTCAAAATACAGATTTGGACTTTCTTTTTTCTTTTGTCTGATACTACCCCTGGAAGAGAAAGGGAGAATTTTGTCTTGGCTTGGATTGATTGAGGATTGTGGATTTTGGGATTGTTTTACTTTTTTTTGAAATATCTTGGTTGGTGTAAGAAGAAAGAGGGGAAAAAGAAAAGAAAAGATCTATAATGGCTTTTTCTTTTGAGGAACTGAGGGAAGAATATGAGCAAACAAAAGCAGCCGGTAAAGATGGTATGGAAAAAGCCTTCCTATTTTTAGAAATGGCGCTGGTTAACTATCAACAAACAATACAACAGATGGAGGCAGAAGAACAACAACAAGAAGAAGACGAAGACGCCATCTTTAATGAATTCCAAAATTTAACTAAGAAAGAAGGAAGGAAGAAAGCGAGGAAAATGAAGGATTTAAGATCTAAAAAACATTTAAGAAAGAGAAAAATAAGATGCAAAATAAATATAATGATAGTAAACAAAAGAAAAAAGGAACACAACAGAGAAGGGATGCCAGCAAGGCAGAGGCTAGAAGAAGGGGGTAGGAAGATTTGGTGGGGGAAGAAAGAAAGGGAAAGGCGGAGAAAAGCCATAAAGTTTTGAAATTAGATGGGAAAAGAGGAATTTTTTTTAGGGACAAAGGGTAAAGTACAATTTCCTTAAAAAGATTTTACAAGGTACATAAGATGGTATAGTAACATCTGTATTAGAAATAGAAAATTAGAATGGCTTAAGAGTTAATAAGAAATTAAAATGTTGAAATGTTTAATAATGATTGATTTTAAAATGTAATAAAATATTAAAGGGAAAGGCAATGGGAATGTTATAAGATTTAATATTTAGATTTATTACTTAACTATGTATTTAATCATTTTGGATTTATTACTTTGTTTTTATTTAGTAGATAGAATGTACCAAGCAGAATCAGATTGGGTATTAGGTGTTATTTTAAATGTTAATCTAATTAATTTAGGGGAGGATAGAAAGGCATCATACTCTGATTAGTGATTTCAGGAGAAATTCTTTTTATTTCATTATAAGGAATGAGATAGAGGATAATAAAGAATGGGCAAAAGATACAAACATAATGATTTAAATTAAGATGGATTAAATAAGATAGAATTATGAAGAGTGAAATGTGTGGAGAAGTTTATATAGAAGATATATAATGGTAAACAAAATAGGTAATGATATGTAAGATGAGCATGAATATAATTGAAGCCCATATAAAGAGAGGTACCTGGGGCCAAGTTACTTTCCTAAAAGATTTTTATATGTTTGTTTGTTGTGTGTTTATGTTTTGAGAGTATTAATAAAACCTTGTAGAAATACAGAATGAGAATAATGGTATTCAAGTCAGAAAGAAATAGATGAAATAATAATAGTGAAATTGAATAAGAGTAAAGAGAAGTAAAGAGAAATTGGATAAGAGGTATTTTTATGCTCATATGGAAATGGCTTAAAATAGAATTGTATTGTATAAAATAAGGTTTTATCTGACTTGTAAAATTTATAATGGAAAAAGGTTCAAATATGTAATGGTTGATGATGATTTGTTTGTCTTTGAAATTAATAAAATTTGCTTAAAAAAAAAAAAAAGCTGGGGTCTCTTCCGAGGGCTGGCTTTTATATCTTACTACAGACTCAGCTAAATGACATCATAGGAAGGAGTCAAGCCATCCTGGGCTCTCGATGCAGCATGGAGGAGAATAAGTATGTTCTCTTTTCAGGCTTCAGATAAACACCTACTGATTACATTAGCCTTCATGAATGTCAATAGGTATATGCATGTAGGTGAGAAATGTATTTAATATGTTTTATTTTTTAAAAAAAAATTATCAATACTACTACAAATTTGTATCATAAGCAAAATGGAAAGGATCTGGCATTAAAAAATTTAAATATGGGAGAAAGCCAAACGGATAGCTATGCTTACCAATAATTCTTCTTTAAAACACCACCACATATTCTGAAAATTATCTGGTAAAGAATGTGCATTGATTGAAATAGTGAAACTTTGCTTGTCTTGAGCCTATTAATAATTTCAATACCTGTTTGTAGTAATAGTATGAAAGAAAACAATCATTCATCCATTCATCAATAATTTTATGAGTTAATTCCATTTGTAACCTAGAAGCATAAACACACATTGGCCTGCTAATAACTTACCATAACTGAAATAAAATAAATGTGAGTGAACAAGTTGCCCCCCAAAATAAAAAATAACACTTGAACATTCCAGTTCGTATGTGTTTTTCTCTGCTCCATGATACCTTACTCACACTTGGATCTAAATCCTGCACAAACATGTCCTGGCCACATTTTTTAACCTTCAGTCTAAGCCCAGCCCATGAATGAAAATGATTTAAAATTTAAATCATCTTTAGTTGCAATGCAATTCCCTCCTTGTCCAAGAGCAGCCTTGCAGTGCATAACATTTGAAACATAGGAAGGAAATCAAGTGATTAGCAGCAACTGCCAGCAGAGACTGAATATGGTTCACTCAAGAGGTTAGTAAATTTAATATTAGTTTTTTTGTTTTCTCCAAGTTCAAGAATGGGTGATTAGCACTATAATTTGGCAGTAGGGAAAAATCCTAATATATCTTTTTCAAGTTATCTAATGACAAGAAAGTTTTGAATTGATACACATATCTCACTAAGCCAGAGTTTATTTAACCAGGGTCTTTTGAATGAGTTACTCTTGGTTGCCTTCCTATAATATGTCCAGTCACAAACTATAAATTATGAATCATAACTGGGTCATAAAGGTAAAAATAAGGTTTCCCCTATCCAGTCATGTCTGACTCTAGGTGGCAGTCCTCATCTCCAATTCTTAGCCAGGTGAGCAAGTGTTGTCCAAAGACACTTCTGTGGTCATGTGGCCAGCATGACTATATACCAAGTGGTCATATAGAAATGCTATTAACTTCCCACCAAAGTAGTATCTATTTATCTACTTGCATTTGCATGCTTTCGAACTGGTAGTTTGGCAGGAGCTAAGACAAGTAATAGGAATTCAATGGGAGTCGTATGGGGCTCATATGATGTATTAAGCGCACCAATGTGCCTACTGTCCCTGTCCTATTGTTTCTTTTTATTTTTCTTATATGTATTCATTTCATGTATTCACAACTATGTTTATACTTATACCTGTTATCTTATAATCGCTTGACAAAATAAAATAAATAAAAAATAAATAAAATAAAACCAATTAGATTGATGTATCTTAAATTATGTATCTATTAGAGTAGTCTGTCACTCAGAAAAGTGACTCTGGATGGCTTACAAGTAAAATATTTCCAATTTTTCTAGTAATCAAGATACCTTATGTTGCATGGATTTTCCATTTCAAAAATTCCCCATGCTAAAAGAACTACAGATGAGATTGATATTTGATCTATGGCATCTATAGGCAATCTAAGTAAGGCTTCAGACTGTAAATTATAGCATACATATTAAGCTAGGTAGACTAAAATATGGTCCAGAATTGACCAGCTTCCAGTGCTCTTGAAGAAATCTGGTTGCTAGCTGTGAAGAAATTTGTTTGCAGACATTTCATCATTTAATCAGTGCTAATGAGTATAGCCCTTATTTCCTTTTTATATACAGTAGCTTGCCCTGCCAATATTAGTGTTTTTCCCCTTGGTAGTTCCTTGATTAGGATACTGTTTTCTGTTTGTCTGTCTGGTGTTAATCCCTGCTTAACTGAAGACTGCTGGAAAGAATGTGTTTTGGTCTTTTTATTTCCTTAACTTTTTTATTGCTTCTTTTGAATGGTATGTAAATGTAGTTTAGATCTATGTGTTTATTGATGACTTATTCAATGGAAGAGAATATATGCAGCTCCTGGTTGAACTGTGGTGTCCTTGGAGCTCTCTGAATGCTGAGACATCAATAGCTCTCTTGGTGCTCAGACTTGCTATATATCTGAGGGAGGGGACTTCTTTGAATTATCCCATATACAGAAATTATAATTTACCTAAGAGTTATTGTTGTGCAAATAACAAGAGCTGGAAATTCGCTTATGTACATAGGCTTTGCAAGTATTGAATACCAATTAAGTAACAGCATCAGCGGAGGGAAATAGATAAAAGTTGTACAGGTGAAGTGTACACTCCAAAGGTGTGGTGAAGGTTGTAACTTCAACAAAAGGCCATCAAATTAAAGGGCCATTTTTAAATAAATCGTGACTACAAGTTTCACCACTATTTCCTAGTTAGGCCTAAATACGTTTATAGAATCACTATAGCTTTAGGAGAAAAAGAGAAGTGTGGCTTTTTAATGACTTATTTAGTTTTTACCTGATTGTTTGATCAGTATAATTTAATTTCAAGAGTATTTCTTTAAACATGTTTGTACATTTTGTGTCTAACAGAATTGGGAATTGATTCAATAATGAGCAGAGTAACAAGGATAATCTATTACTAGGCCATCACTAATCAACCTACTTTCACTAAAAATAATTAACATAGAAATTTATTTCTTAAGAATGAAAAGAGCAAGATTGAATGAGAAACCCCCACTATAGAGGCTGAATTGAGTAAGGGGCTACTGGTAATTTGCATCAACATACCATGTGTTTGCCAATAACAGTGTTTGATACAGTACACTACAGCTTCATATTTGTAATGATCAACTAATGTTTTGGTTTTACCACTGCAAGAAGAAAGCATGATCAAAGCCGTTAGTTAAGGTTACCATTTTTTAAAATTTAGTTATTAGAAAATATATTTTCTTAATGAATGCTCCTTCAACAGCTACTAGCTGCAACATAATTCATCTACTTGAGTCAGAACCAGAAAGTTATATTGGTTTCTGGAATTTGTCCAGTATAAAACATAACCCTCAATCTCACCATCACCTTGAAAGATTACTAGTGTCTGGATACTTGCCTGCCCTTATTCAAAGTAACCAGTATAAAACATTATGGTTCTTCCTATTCTGCCTTCAAAGCTTTTATATGAACCTTTTATCTGAAAATTTATTGGGGGGGGGGATGACAAGCATATAGTAAAACATGACAAATGTTTGAGCAAATGCATACTAAGTACCATCATGTATCCAAATGTAAATAAATGAAGTACTACCTATTAATTTAGCAAATATATTAATTAGCAGCATTGCAAATACTTAATGGTATGGCACCTGGTAATTCTATAGCCAAAAGAAGTTGGTCTCCATGGTAAGATATTAAGAAGTAAACCAAAGTAACATCAACAGATGTTGTTTCACAAAGAAGTGGCTACCTTCTCCTCTCTGGAAAAACTTGGCACACTCCATGGACTTTTGCTTTCAAAATAGACAAGACAGTGTTCACAGATTTACAGGCACTTCGGCAACAGAGTTAATAATTATGATAAAAATGACAACTACTATTACCATAAAAAAAATAAACCAGATACTTATATAATATAGCAACACATATACTATCATTCTCCAGTGTTAGTCCTTAGATAGAGGAAAATAGTTAACACCAAAGCATTCAAGAACAAATCTGAACTCCTCTACCCTGACATCTCTCATACCAAAATTGAAATTTAAAGAGACTTGCATTGTGTATAATTCACTAGATCAGAAATAATTAGTATTAAAGAATGCATGCCGGCTACTAATTGGAAAAATCGTACAAAACTCTATGCTTCAGAACTACTTTTTTAAATCTCTCCCTCATTTATTCTGAATGCAATTTTGGAAAATAAAGTTCAAGCTGTTACTGCATCCCATTTTAAATGAAAATCTGATGCTGTTGCCCTACCTCCACAGGTTATGTTTTAAGGAATTAAGTCACATGTATGCTTTTATCCATAAACCGAATGACATTGCAAAAGTAACTTATGTTCATTAATCTTTGCAATGATGCCAGGCTTGTCTTCAGAGTGAAATGTTTTAGCTGAACCAGCATCCTATCATCTTTTGTGGAACTACAAAAGCTAGTATCATGTATCTTTCTTTTGATTCTCAAATAAACTTTGTATCTTGAAAACACAGGAAACTTTGCCACTTTAAATTCTGGTTCAGATTTTTTTTGACTTGTATTAATATAATTTTTCCAACTTTCAGTTTCCAGGAACTGAAGTCTCCAAGTAAGTTTAAGAGCTACAGTAAATTGTATCTCCAAATTAGTTAGATTATATTACTGAAAACATTACACACACACACACAAATGTGTACAACATAACATTTTCTTGGGATTTTTGAAGAATGCTAACAAAGTTATTAAAATAGTTGTGTTTAACTGAACACTTGGGAATTTGGTTTATCTGGGCTGTTGTGATGTCCTTCTATTATGTTTTATTGCTGTAAACTGCCAAAAAATTTGGGATAGGATGGCATAGTACAAATTTATGTAACAATAAATAGTAGTCATTCTCACCACTCATCAAAAGAGAAAAATGAATCCCGGCAGTCCACTATCAAGGAGTTGCAGATCTAATTGTAGGCATTAGTAGGTTACATAATCTCTGTATGTTTCTTCTGAAGAAAGTAAATATAGGATTGCAGCCTAAAAATCAACATCAGTTGTTTTAACTTTTTTTGTTTAAAAACATACTTGTATGATCCAAAATAGTACCTTAAAAAAGAGCTTTCTGTCCAGAAACCTCTCCCTTCCTCTAATCTTTTCCCATGAGCAGTACATGGAAACAGTATTACTCAATTAAAGCTTTTCGCTCTATCAGCTGTACTTCTGCTGTACCAAAACATCACCCAGGGTGGAAAAATCCACCTGATTGACACTTGCTTGACACTGGTTTTGGACTGCAGCCTGCAAACACAGGAATCCACTGATTAGTCCTTCAGATAACTGCCACCCATTTTCTAGTCTAAACGCAAAAGCAAAGCTGGAGAAAACGCTGGCGCGGGATCTACATCGAAAAACAGAATTCACCTCCCTCATTAATGCCAGACGGAGAAGCGCCGCACCGAAGCTTCGCGCCTCCGACGAAGTTGAGGGGATCGGGCAAAAAAAAAAAGCGACCTCACACCAGACCTTCCGGTCGCAGGCAAGTTTACTCAAGAGTAAACAATTCTTAGCACAAGGAGGGGCGGGGGCTTGCTCTTGAAGGCAGACCCACCCAACTGCAGTCTAAAACGGCTCCTGGTGGACGAACATGGGCGAGCGCTGGCCCAGCGGTCCACTACCGTCCGTGAACTCGTAGGGTCACACAAAAGAACCGGAGAGACGGGCAACATTCGAGCAAAGGCCACCGAAGGGCTCCGAGGCACGCATCTCGATTTCTCTGCCCGAGCGCGCCGCCTTCTTTTCTTTAACCCCGGAAAGCAAAAGTACGGCGCCAACTTTCCGTCTGCTTTTTGAAACGGAGGGCAAGATGCCGGTATCAGAACGGGGAGAGAGTAACTACCACGCCAACAAGCAGCACGAGAAGCGAGGCAAAAAGAAGCGCGGGACTCCGCCGAGACCAACGGGAGCGAGTTACACTCCCCAGGAAAAATTAAAATAATAATAATAATAATAATTAAAACAACTTCAGTTCGTCGTGTCAGCCTGCCGACGGAAAGTTTCGAGCCCTCCTCAACGGCGGCTGCGCCTACGAGGAACAACCTGAAAGCCGCGCGGTGTGTGGAGGGGGAGGACTATTCTTTCCCCCCTGCTCTTCTTCTTCTTCCGCAGCATCCTGAGGAAAGCCACCCGGCGTTCAACAGGCTTCCCTCGGGCCACGAGCGCACGCGCGCACTCTTTGCCGCCACAAAATCAAGACGACCCTGGTCTCTTGTCAAGCTCTTCCCCCTCCCCCTCCCGCCCCGCTCCGCTCCTTCCTCGAAGAAGACAAAAGTTAAAAAAAAAAAAAAGAACAAACCCAGCCGGAGTTCCCTCGACGCCCGCTTTCTCCTCCTCCTCCTCCTCCCCCTCCGCTCCTGCTTCTCCTCCTCCTCCTCCTCCTCCTCCTCCCGCTGTCAGTCGCCGAAAGGAATCCCGAAGCCAACGCCAAGTCATCAAGTTCTCCCTTCGTCCAACTCCACCGAATTCCAGCCAGCCAGGGAATTTTCCTGGACTCCGCGTGCGCGTTGGGCCGAAGGAGCGGGCGCGAGGGCGTCGGAGAGCGACGATGCGGCGAAAGAGTCAGCCGAGGAAGGCTCCGGAGCGGTCCAAAGCTTGCAGCCCCGATAGCCGCCTGCCTTGAGCCGACCCCAGCGACTCGCAACAGCGGACACACGAGCACACACACACGCGCCCGCGCGCGCGGCGTGAGAGAAAAGCGCCGCTCGCTGTCGCCTCCTTGGCTTCAGCCTTCTGGGCTCAACCACTGAGGGAAAGTTTCCTGACGTCACGGCCCTGGGCTGGCTGGCTTCCCCGCCTCGCTCTCCCACCCCCTCCCCTTTCATCTGCTGGAAACTGCTGGATGGTGTGGCTCCCTCAGTCTAAGGCCGGCCGTGGGCCTGGGAGGGGTGGGCTGCTTCCCCGCCCCGAGCAAATGTAACGGCTCTTTCCTTCCCCTTCTGTTACCTGGAGACAGTACTTTATGTTCCTAGGTTCTCTTCTCGGATCTTTTCGATCCTTTCGGGCGAAGGGAAAGTTTTAAGGCGATTAGAGTCCGTTGGTTAAACAATAACCAAACAACACCCGCCTTGGTTTTGGTTTGTATTGGTCTTTATTTTATTATTTGCATTCAGTTCAGCCAAGAGTAATAAACTCATCCATCCTCCACCCGGATTTGGGAAAAGTGATACCAGCGCTGATCACTACTGCATCTCGGCTTGACTTTGAAATCAATTGCGAACGGCCCAGACTCGGAGTTGACTGAATTAAACAAACAAATAATACATTTTTGTTCAAGCTTCATTGATTTCAAAGTCAAGCCGAGATGCAGTAGTGATCAGCGCTGGTATCACTTTTCCCAAATCCAGCTGGAGGATGGATGACTGTATTACTCTTGGCTGAACTGAATGTTGAGGGAAAGGTAGAAGCTCAGGTTGGGTGTTTGTTGATCCTGCCTTTTCTGCAGTGAGCTCTGGACGAAAAGAAAAAAGCAACTGGATCTTTCATCCTTCAGCTAACTGCCCAACTTATTGTAGAAAGTCAGCACCTACCCCCATCCCTGAAGAATGAAATATTTTGAGGAATATTTTAAAAATGCGGGATATTATATTTCCCTAAATGAGAAATGGAGAAACATGTTTTTTTAGAGGCAGAAAGCAACCCCCCACTTTCCTTAATAGCCCACAGCAGATGTCAGCACTTAAGTGATAAAGAGCTTTTTGAAAAAGGAAGACACTTATATAGATAGTTCTATTCATAGGCAAAGCAAATACTGCAGGCAGAAATCCATTCAAGTCAGGAAACTCCCTGCGGCAAAGTCTGAACAAAGGCAGAATGATGGGATTAGCCCTCAATCAAGATCCAAAACAGGAAGAAAGCCATTAAGCCACAATAGGAATTGCTCAACACCCTTTCAGAACACAAGTTCATTTATGACATCATCTCAGAGCAGTCCAAACTTCAGCCAAACCTGTGAGTTCAGACAAACACCTAGGATTTGCATTTCCTCTTTTGCCTATAGAGCCAGTATGACCCCTACCTAATCCCTACATGACCCCATAGGAATCTGGCAACAGTCAATAGAAGACATGTTCTTGCACAGGAATAGGAAGCTCAAACAAGTGCAAAGTCCAAAGAAGGTATAACACCCCCCCTCCACTCCATTTTGTCAGCTGCCCAGAACCACAAACCCATGTAGTTATGCTTCATCAATAAACCATCTCTCCAATCAGCCTCCATGTTTCCAGTCTTTCTCCCAGCCTGGGACTGAAACAGATGGATATTTCTTCCCACAATTTCCTTCAAGTTGTTTTGGTGTAACTGTAATTATGAAAATAACTTACCAGTTCTCTTTACAAAATATGTTTCTGTTTAACTTTTAATTTCCAATATGAAGGTATTTATCTTATAGTTCTGCAGAAAATCCAAGCAAATCACAACTTGCTTTGCTGTTCTGCATAGGTCACCCTACTTTTAAAACTAGAGATACCCTCAAGTTGAGCTTCTCTCCTGGTGACTGCATTTTGAGATGCTGCAAATTAGAATGAGGGAACTAATGTCTACTACAGTAAGCCTTATTTATCCTTGGGCTAGATCAGACTTGCCCATTGAAATCAGGAATCTATGCTATGCTGGCTAGGCTGTATAGCATCAGAGATGTGTAGAAAACTAGTAATGGGTACTATAATTCTGCCAGTGTGGTTAAAAGTAAAATGTGTCAATCATCTATCAGCTTATTGTGTTAAATTACAAGAGCCTTTGCAATATTTTCCTCACCTCTCTTTTTCAGAAAATAAGGAGAAGCATGATTTGGATGACAGTCAGTTATAAGTAGATATGACAAATTCATTAAACCCTTTCTTTGCCTTTTATTCCATGAATCAAAAACTGAGAAAGAGGCAGTCTGTGGAAAAATTTGGATGGCAATGTAAGCTGCAATGTTTTCAAAGCTAATAGCTAAAGCCTTTCTCAAATCCTATACAGATAACATAGAGTGCAGCCAAACAAATTACTATATTTACCCAAAAGACTATGGATTTTCCCCAAATAATTGAGCGATGGAATGGGAGAGTCATTTTAATAGCCTGAGAATGTAGTAGTGGAAACAAAATATGTGGAAGTACTGGAAACAGAAACTGCTTTCAGAAATTAAGGGTTACCTTCCTATGTACTTCTGTGGGAATGCAATGTTCAGCAAATCATATAAATAAAGTGATCTATCATCATCATCATCATCACCACAACCACAAAATACAAAGACCTGCAAATAGGAGTGGAATGACTTTGGCAGAAGAAAGCAAAAATAATACCAATAGTATTGGGTGCCATCCCAAAATATCTGGAGTACTATTTGAACACTATTGGCATTGACAAAATCATCATCAGTCAATTGTAAAAGGCAGCTTTACTTGGAACAACTTACATCCTGAAGCGATACCTTTAATACCATCAAACAACAATATCTGCCCATTCCAGGTCCTTAAGGGAGGAATGAATAGTTGGATAAAAATGTGGCTCACAGTAAGATAAAGTGGCTATGATATACTCAAGAGTAATCAGAATAAATAGTGTAACCTCAAGATGACACCAATAGTAACTTACAGTTGGATACTATATTTCTCTATTTACTGGATAGGAATTTAGCATAAACATTTTAGTAAAATTCAGTCCAAATTACCTGAAATGGTAACTATGTAAACAATAAATGTTGTTTTCTTTAGAACTCAAAACTGTGATAAATTTATTTATTTATATGCCTGTACTAGCTTTTTCAAGGCAACAAAGTGGCTCAAGCGGTTAAGATGCTGGGCTTGTTTGCTGGAAAGCCAGCAGCCCAGGTTCGAAACCTGAGCTCCACATGATGGGATGAGCTCCTGTCTTCACCCCATCTCTGCCAACCTAGCAGTATGAAAGCATACAAATGCAAGTATATAAATGGGTTCTACTTTCCCAATTTGGTGGGAAAGTAACAGCACTCTGTTACATTATGACCACATGGTTGTGGAAATTTCTTTAGACAGCACCAGCTCAATGGCCTTGAAATGGAGATGAACACCACCACCCATAGTCGACAATGATTAGTGGAGTAAAATCCACAGGAACTCTTACCTTTTTTTCTATGTTTATTCTCATTTTTCCTCAATAAATATAAGCTTGATAATATGCATATGTTTGAATTCTCAAGCTAAAACTTCATTATTCATTATTCCCTTTTCCCTATCTTATTCTGGGATAAGATCTCAGCTACTTCCATTTTTCATTTCCTAAGACTGACATTATAGAAAGAGAGCTATTTTACTCTCAAACTCAAGAGTTTGAAGCTTCTTTGACTAACAAATATTATTAAATAGCATAAGGCTTTGTTGGTGTAGGTCACTTGATTAAATACCTGGAATGATTAATTGATGTAGAATTTGAAGAGAGGATGAGTCAAGTAAAGGGAGAAAGTAACTATACGATTATATGTGAGACAGATTACTTCATCAGTTAGCAATTATAATATATTAAAAACCCATTGTGTTGAGATCTTCTGAAATCTTTTGATGTGTATGAATTCAGCAGTCTTACTGGTTCTCTAAAGCTGACATATATTCTTTGTACTGAAATGGCATTTTACAGATATCATCAAACCTGAAGTGGATTCTTGTAGGCAATCTAAAACTATGCTAACACAACTATGCTAACGCAGGAATCAGGTCCTGCAACAAACCCAGATGACTACAGTTCCACCAGTACTATCACTTTCTCAACAACTTCACATACAAGATTAGAGGTGCCTTCACATGTACTTTTCCAATGTAGTATATGCCATCATCTGCCAGCAATGCTATTCTTGATTCTATATAAGGCAAACTTAGCATTAAAAAATTACTGGACATAAGATTCAAAATAAGGACAAAGTACCGTCAGAATCTTCAAAATCTTCAAAGACACTTTATAGTAAATCTCAGAGTGACTGTTTTGGCAGAACAGAACTTTAACTCTATCATTGAGCAAGAGGTTACTGAACTCACAAACATTAAAAGGTTTCAGGCTATGTCAGAATCTTAACAAATAATATCTGACATATTATAGTTACAATTTGGATCAGATGCAAATAGTATCTGACCCAAAGACCCCCAATGAATTTCTATGGATGAATGTACTTGAAACTGATTTCTGCAATTCTCCTCAAACTCCCTAGCTATTCATACCCCATCTGAAAATAAATAGATAAGATGGTGCAGGCATTGTTGAAACCAATTCATTATTTTAAATACCAGCTGAATGAGAGGCCTAGCTGTGTAAAAAAATGAACCATCAAAGAATGAGATATGGTGAGTATTAAGATTCCTCTTCTAAATTTTGGCAGGGAAAATTCCATTCATCAGGGAACTACAATTTCATCCATTCTCCTTTGCATATGACTAGAGATATTTGGAAGATATAATATTTAAACAAACTCTCTGATCCCAGTCTCACAACAAGTAAGTTTCTTTTAACGATTTTCAACTTGAATAGGAAGCAAACAAACTTACAATCTGTATCTATATATCATCTGTATCTATAGCTATAGCTATATCTATATAACTCTCTCTATATAACTATCTTTATATATAACTATATATATAACTATATACACTGCTCAAAAAAATAAAGGGAACATTAAACAACACAATGTAACTCCAAGTCAATCACACTTCTGTGAAATCAAACTGCCTACTTATGTAGCAACATTTATTGACAATCAATTTCACATGCTGTTGTACAAATGGAATAGACAACAGGTGGAAAGCATAGGCAGTTAACAAGACATCCCCAATAAAGGAGTGGTTCTGCAGGTGGTGACCACAGACCACTTCTCATTTCCTATGCTTTCTGGCTGATGGTTTGGTCACTTTTGAATGCTGGCGGTGCTGTCACTCTAGTGGTAGCATGAGACGGAGTCTACAACCCACACAAGTGGCTCAGGTAGTGCAGCTCATCCAGGATGGCACATCAATGCGAGCTGTGGCAAGAAGGTTTGCTGTGTCTGTCAGCATAATGTCCAGAGCATGGAGGCACTACCAGGAGACAGGCCAGTACATCAGGAAATGTGGAGGAGGCCATAGGAGGGCAACAACCCAGCATCAGGACCGCTACCTCCGCCTTTGTTCAAGGAGGGACAGGAAGAGCACTGCCAGAGCCCTGCAAAATGACCTCCAGTGGGCCACAAATGTGCATGTGGCTGCTCAAACGGTCAGAAATGGACTCCATGAGGGTGGTATGAGGGCCCGACGTCCACAGGTGGGGGTTGTGCTTACAGCCCAACACCATGCAGGATGTTTGGCATTTGTCAGAGAACACTAAGATTGGCAAATTAGCCACTGGTGCCCTGTGCTCTTCACAGATGAAAGCAGGTCCACACTGAGCACATGTGACAGATGAGACAGAGTCTGGAGACGCCGTGGAGAACGTTCTGCTGCCTGCAACATCCTCCAGCATGACCGGTTTGGCAGTGGGTCAGTAATGGTGTGGGGTGGCATTTCTTTAGGGGGCCACACAGCCCTCCATGTGCTCGCCAGAGGTAGCCTGACTGCCATTAGGTACTGAGATGAGATCCTCAGACCCCTTGTGAGACCATATGTTGGTGCAGTTGGCCCTGGGTTCCTCTTAATGCATGACAATGTGGCTGGAGTGTGTCAGCAGTTTCTGCAAGACGAAGGCATTGATGCTATGGACTGGCCCGCCCGTTCCCCAGACCTGAATCCAATTGAGCACATCTTGGACATCATGTCTCACTCCATCCACCAATGCCACATTGCACCACAGACTATCCAGGAGTTGGGGGATACTTTAGTCCAGGTGTGGGAGGAGATCCCTCAGGAGACCATCCATCACCTCATCAGGAGCATGCCGAGGTGTTGTAGGGAGGTCATACAGGCACATGGAGGCCACACACACTACTGAGCCTCATTTTGACTTGTTTTAAGGACATTACATCAAAGTTGGATCAGCCTGTAGTGTTTTTTTCCACTTTAATTTTGCATGTAACTCCAAATCCAGACCTCCATGGGTTGCTAAATTTGATTTCCATTGATAATTTTTGTGTGATTTTGTTGTCAGCACATTCAACTATGTAATGAACAAAGTATTTAATAAGAATATTTCATTCATTCAGATCTAGGATGTCTTATATTTGTGCTCCCTTTATTTTTTTGAGCAGTGTATATAACTATATAACTATATATCTATATATCTATATATCTATATATCTCTATCTCTATCTCTATCTATATATCTATATATCTATCTATATATCTATATATCTATATCTATATATCTATATATCTATATATCTATATATCTATATATCTATCTATCTATATCTATCTATATATCTATCTATCTATCTATCTATCTTTGTTTTCTTAAGTTTTTGTGGGTATTTATATGTATGGTATTCAGCTTTGTTCGGGTATTTTCCCACGTCATTATAGTTGTGCTTTTAAAGTTGTAGCGATGTTTCGGCAGAATCTCATCTGCCATCGTCAGGCTTGTGTATTGGGTTCGTCTGTGTGTCAGGCTTTCACAGCCGTTTCTGTTTTAAATTTGGTGCTAGCCTATGCTGTATTAGAATGGGTTTTTCTTCATCCTGGTTGGTTGGGAGTCTTGGTCTGTGTTTATTGGTTTATTTGCTGTGTTCTGCTTGATTGGTGTTTCTAATATCTTCTGTCTGTTTTGTAGCATTTTTTGTCTTGATTGGCTGGCAACATTGTGTTTCGTGTATTGTGTTTCGCTTGTAGTGCGGCTTGGGTTTGGGTGAATGGCCAGAGACCGTTTATTAGGAAGCTAGGTTTCATCTGGGTGGATGGTTGGGATGTGTTTGGGCTGGAGGTATCAGGAAGGTCTGTCTGTTTGTGCCCAGGTGTTTGCTTGGCTTGTGGTGTGGAGATATTTTTGTTTGTGAGTGCAGGCTTCCAGATAATTGACAATCTGGTGGAGTCGTCTCTTCTATTCATGCTTTCAGGTCTTTTTTTAATCTCTATGGCTTCTCTGATAATTCTGTAGCTGGGGTTTTCTATAGTGGTTAGGGTTTTGGTGCCATTGAAGTCGATGCTATGACCTGTGGCTTTCATGTGTTGGACTAGTGAGGAAGTGTGTTCCAGCTTTTTTTACTGCATTTTTGTGTTCACCTAGGCGGGTACTTATTCTTCTATTGGTCTGTCCAATGTATGTGGCTGGGCATGATGCACAGGGGACTTCGTATATGCCTTGGTTTTCCAGGTCAATTTTATCTTTGGAGTTTCTTAGGGTGGCTGCTATTTTTCTGTCTATTTTGAAGGCAGTCTTGATGTGATGCCTGTGTAGTATCTTTCTGATTTTGTCTGTAGTACCTCTTATGTAGGGCAGGACAGCTGTTTCATAGGTCTCTATTATGTCTCAGTGTGTTTTTGTGGATCAGGCCTGTGATTTTGCTTTTGTGGAAGTCGTTGACTGTCAGTACTTTAGTCAGGGTGCATCGTTCAGACACACATAAAGACTGAACTATGCACCCTGACTAAAGTACTGACTGCCAACGGCTTCCACAAAAACAAAGAAAAATAGCAGCCATCCTAAGAATATATATATATATATATATATAATTTGAAAGTATATTCAACCTACATAAGATGTGTAACTCTTCAGTGGTTCATGGTCACACATTTTCAGGTTTCCAGATTATGGCCATGATGGCTGGGTTCAGTTACAGTCCATTAAGTTCTGGGGACACAGCATTTTATTGAGAGAAAAATAATAATTAAATAGTCGTCATCTGTTAAAAGAAGATCTAAAAAAGTAGGACTACTGCATTTATATTTCAGAAAGGATCACAAAAGATTGAACAGCAAGATGTTAATTATACTTGTTCTCTTTCTTCTACAAAAGTGAATTTGGGATGATTAATAATAGCATATGATTCAGCTCTCTGGAGAACGATATGCCAAAGGAACACCTAATATTCTTTTCCCCACCACCTCTCTTTATTATATTATGATAACAAAAGGATATGTTGTTAAAGGTTTTAGGAAAACTAAGGTCTTCTACCTAGTTAGTAGACAGAATCTTAAAGCTACTTATAAAGGTTAGTTAAAAGAATAATTAATAAATTGATTCCCCCTCAAGAAAAATGGAATGAGTCATCAGGAGCCTGTGAGTTTTTGGCAGGAACTAGGTGAAATACTTCTGTAATGAGTAACGAAGATGACTTTGATGGGAATATTCAAAAACTGTTACCCAGAGACTAAATATGTGGGGGGAGGGGTATTAATTCCAGAGAATGAGCTAAGTGGCTCTGAAGATTCAGACAGACTGCTCCCTAATTCACTGAAGTATACGAAGGTACAGCACAATCAAATTTACATGATTCTGTTATATTAACAGTCTGAATAATAAAAATAATTTTAATCTTCTATGAAGTTGATTTCTGTTTGGTCTATCTAATGGAGCTGACACATACCATTAGTATGCAAAAAATATCCAGACATGGTAAAGAGGAGAAACTGATGTGGGTGAACAATCCAGGTGTATAGCCTTGATAAAATATATGTACAGGGAGAAATATGTGACAATCAGATACCTGAAATACTCATTCCAGAGGGCAGGATGCAAAATATTGGACTTCAGTTACAGAAAATGGATTCTTTAAAAAAATCATAACAATACTACAGCCAGTTACCCAGAGGTAATAAATTCCTCTTCTTTGGAAGTGCTCAAATGAAGGTCATCCCACTGGCATGTTTTAATTCGGATTTCTACACTGAGCAGGAGTTGGACTCCCTGGCTTAAATTTTAGGAGTCTGTGATCAAGCTAGGAGAAGAAGATGGTTATTTTGACTTTTTTCTATCACGGCAGATGGAAACCTCTTAGATTCCCATCCTAGCTTGTCACTGTGAGGGCTAGGTGGCAAATCTATTTCTGACCTGTAAATCATTTACACCTTCTTATGCCAAAACTGACTTTTTCCTCCATCCTTCCCTCAAAGAATTCAAGGAAACATAATCCTGCCTTAAGTAGTTCATATTTGCATGGACCTTATAATATATGACAGTTAACAAAGAAGAGCTGGTCCAAGATCACTCTGTGAAATAGCTTAGCTTAATAGGAATATGAAGCTAGAACTTGAACTAGAAAACCTCTGAGCTCTGCCAGCCCCACCCAATTTAAGTGGCAACCTCAATATATCATAGGGGCAGCCTTTTAAATCAGTGATCCCCAACCTATTTTATGCCGCGGCCCGGTACTGGCATCAGCTGGGCGCCGCCATCTTTTTTTGATGAAAAAGTGCTTCCGGTGACCTCACTGGAAGCACTTTTTCATAACAAAAGATGGTGGCGCAACACTTCGGTGAGCTTTTCCGGGTAGAAATGGCTTTCTACCCGAAAAGCTCACCGAAGCGTTGACACCACCATCTTTTGTTATGAAAAGTGCTTCCGGTGAGCTTTCTACCCGGAAAAGCTCACCGAAGCACTTTTTCATCAAAAGATGGCGGCGCCCAGCAAACCAGCGGCCCGGTAGGACTTGTTCCACGGACCAGTACCGGTCCACGGACTGGTGGTTGGGGACCCCTGTTTTAAATAACACTGCTGATGTTCAAGTGATTATTTATAGAGGAACAATGTTTGTGGGAAGGGGTTTTATGTTTGTCTTAAAACAATTCTTGCCACGAAGTGCATATCCTTTGTACAGCTATGCTTTTAGGATTGCTAAGAAGCTTTTGTGTACAAAATCACAGGTTTAGTAGGGCAGAGACAGTGTCTCCACGCAGAAAGGACAAGAAACTAATTTTTGTCACATCTCTTTTATTCCTTGTGGCATCCTCTGATGGCAAAGCACTGTTCATAAGATGGGGAACAATAATTCACTTCTCTTTCCCCCCTTCACCTTTCACAGGTAAGTGCTACAGTAATAGCCACCGTTCTTTTTATTAATTCAGAAAGCAAATCCAGAGAACAGGCTTTTAGGGGAAAGAGCAGCCCATTAACCTGAAACCAAATGAATTTTATTTGGTTACAAGTTGACAGTTGCTTCTTTAAATTAGCACTTATTTTATAACTTCTTTAAATTCTGTCCACCCTCTATGGAATTCAGGGTTTCTACATTTTATTTTCACATCCTAGGAGGCTAGTCAAAGAGATTTTTCTCAGACTAGTGATTGATGATCCTAGTAAATAGATGTGCAAAACCAGTATCCCATTCATTACTTCCTCCTTATTATATTTATAGTTCATAGAACTTGCATAGAGATGGAAATTCATAAGAGATTAGGAAAGTTTATTCATAATATATAATGCACGTCTACCAACTTAAACTGTTATATGTGCTATCCCTTGGTTTAGTTATTTGAAAAATCTCATTTGTCCTGAGAGCAAAGGAGGACAAGTTGATGTGATCTAAGCATAAGCATAATGAAACAAACATTAAATGTAGGTTTTTGGTTTATGTCAGTATGGTATAGTGGCTAAAACGTTGAAATAAGATCTAGAAAATCCAGATTCTTCTCCACCAACCCCACATTCTCCACCTGAGCTGAACTATGCAGAGTGACGTTAGTCCAAGGCTGTCAAACTCCCAGCCTGCGGGCCTAATGTGTCATGCACTGGCCATGCCCACTCCTGGTTTAGTGAAGGGGGAAAAGTCCCAATACGTCACGTGACACCACTGGGACAATTTGAGTTTGACACCCCTGCTTTAGTCAGTCCTTTCCTTTCTAAACCCCCCTGATCCCACTCACTTATTTTGGAGTAAATTTGGAAGAGAAAGTATAATGAGAATCAGAGTGAAGAGATGCTACCTAGGGAATTATCAGATAAGCCTACAGCTGCATAATGGGAGAAGAAAAGATCAGAAGGGACATTCCCTAACTTCTTCGGCAAGCTTCCATTGGAACACCTGTACATTGGCTCAGCTGCCATCTTGTACTGCCATGGCTTGAAACAAATTCTTCCCCTGCTGTTGCATTAGTTGGGTGTTCCTGCAAATTGGTCATCTGTGCATCCACTTAGTGCTAGCATTGCAACAATGCCGTTGCCAAATGCTCAGCAGATATAGTGGTCCTTGAGGGCTAGACTTGTACTGTTTATTCCTCCTCCCCCTCCATTTTTAAACACTCTTAGACTTGTATTTAAAAATTCTTTCTCCAGCAAAACCTTTGTGGTACTGAAAGGTTCCTAATATCTGACAAGCAGTTAACAAGCCATTTCTGAAAGTAATTAAAAAGGAAGTATTCAGACACAATGTCCTTTCAAAGGCACTGACTGCAATTTGAGCAGAATGGCTATTCCCTCACCTCCCAGAGCTATCATCCCACTGGAGAGAATTGTCTTGCTGTCTTCTTACAAGGAGTTGCTGCCTGGAGCACTTATGGCCAATTTCAAGTTATCTTCTTTTCTGGGGAAGTTCGAAGAGCCAGTTTACCAGCTGGCTTTTCATTCTTTTCCAGTAGAGTAGTAAATTTCAATCATGATAGCAAACAGGCTTATCTATTTTTGCTCTTTATTTCCATGCTGATCAAATCCATCATTCAAAACATACTGTTCTGTATCTATACATGTAATTGATTCCATTATTTTTGTTTTCTTCTGATTTATTTTTAGCCTACAACATTTATTCAAGTGATATATTTAAGTACATTCTGTAAACCTTGCTCTTCTAATAAAATATTGTCATCTGTGTAATTTAAGTTGTTTATTATACTATTAATATTTAAACTTTCTTGACACTCTTGTAAGCATTCTTTGAAATCAGCTTCAGAATATATATTAAATAGCAAGGTTATAATACACAGCATTACCACACTTCATGGAATATTTGAAAAGGTTTTGTTTTCTTCATTTTTGCTTTTAGTATAAATTTATAACAATGCTTATTATTGTTTTTATTATCCAGATTTATAGTTCTCAGAATAGTTGGAAGCTTACTATGGTTCATGTAATGAACTGCCCTTTCATAGTCAACAAAATATGCATAAACTTCCATATTCACAACTCTGCAGTTTTCTACTAGATTTTTTTGTATGGAATATATATACAATTTATCTTGTATTCAGAACAGCTTTGCATTTCTGATAAATCCTATGCAATGTTTTAAAAAATATGCATAGTATTCACTACATTTTCGCAATATTCAGCTAGCCAGCTGGAATAATTCATATAGATTATATCAACCAGTTTAAATAAGACATCTATGCTTTGTTCATTTGTTTTAGTATTTTTGCAGAGATGCTATCAGGTCACACCATCTGCAATTTCTGATGTTTTAACTGCTTATGTAACTTCTTTATACATACAGCAATGTACCAAAGTTTATATTATTATGACATCATACTTTAATATCATTAAAAATTCATTCCATATATAGTTCCTAGGCATATAGGTTTTTAAATATTGTTTTTCTCCTTTATTTATTAGAATATTGGCATTTGAGGATCTATGCACACCGTTTCTTATGCTTTTTGCATATTTAGCTTCCGGTATTTGAATTTAAGTATATCTATCATTTATCAATTTTATTTTGCAGATCAGTTTTGTCCTGATCTTCTAATATATTACCTTATATTTTCCTTATTTATTACTATTTATTTTATGTACTTTATTAACTTGTTATATTGTTTATATTTTGTTCCTTTTTCTTTACCACTTTCAATCTGAGCTTTTCACTGACAATTTTTATCAATAATTCCATAACCATCTTCCAATTCCGACACAGGAAATGCAAACTCTGGTTTGCACACATCACTAAAGATAATATATGAAGAGACCAAGTCAGATTGTTAATCATCTGCACCCCCAGATACTTAATACTATTGAACACCTCCACAGCTGCAACCTTGATACCAAGTGCAGTATGCCTATGCCTGCTCTTTTTGTTTTGTGATTTCTGGGGTGCCTGTAACCTTATCTAGGGAGGACTTGAGAATTTTCCATCTTTCAATAAATATTTTAGAAGATGGAAACTAAAAATTACATTTGCGGAGAATGTGGCATTATACAATATTTGCATATTACTTCTTTCCCATGGGATATCAGCCTTGATTAAATTTGAACTACTGACCATTTTTATTAATCTTTTCATTGCTTTAGTAAATAAATATATATTCTTTAGGTGTCTGCAATGTTTTTTATTCAATTTTGAAGAAGCGCTTGGAAACACAAATCAGAATGAATGCACCTATCTTTTTTCCAGACATAGCTATTTTAATGAGATTTTCACAAGTGCTTCTTTCCTATCGTCAGGAGCCAAACAAAATCTGAAGCATTGTATAGCTGCAATATGCTCACACACTTGCAGCAGTCTCTACAACTTTTATTGTGTCATACAAGATTTTGCCAAAACTTCATAAAATTTATGAAATACTGGGAATTGGGATGGGGAGGAGGGTAACGTGATGGTGCCTGAAGTCTGAAAGAGTTGCAAATCACCAATCTAACATCTGAAGAAAGTTACTATATACCTTTTGAAGCATAAGTAAATAATTATAAAGGCTCTGTATGCAGTATGAGAATGAGATCATGTTTCTACTTAGGCTGTATCTCTGGGAGGAGATAGGAGATTTCTGCTGCTTTTGAGAAACTGAGCTTATCCTTTTCCTGATTAGCAGGAAAAAAATATCCCTGCCTGTGATATTGGTTGGTATAGGCAAAAAGGAAATTCTGCACATTCCAGAGACAATCTTAACTAGCTAGAAATCAATGCAGATAAAAATACTCGGAAATAATTCTGATTGGCTGCCTTTCATCAGAGAGAGTTTTAGGAAAACAATGTGTATATATCTGGTTGGGTGGTGCAAGGCTTCAGCTTTGATCTACAAGAAGTACTTCAGAATATATGATAGCATGAATATAGCAACTATTTGCAACTTGTTAAGTTACTAATAATTATTTCATTAAAATTATATTAATAAATACTTATATTTAGAAATATTTAATTATACTAATAAAACAAAGAGTAACAGAAAGGATTAGGGGACTGGAGGCTTAAACGTATAAAGAATGTTTTCTGGAATTAAGTTAGGGTTAGAGTCTAAAGGAGGACTAGAGGTGACAACGATAGCAATGTTCCACTATCTGAGGGCCTGCCACAAAGAAGAGGTAGTCAACCTATTCTCCAAAGCTCTTGAAGGCAGGAGAAAAGCAATGGATGGAAACTAATGAAGGAGAAAATCAATCTAGAATCGAGGAGAACAATATTTCTGAGCAAACATAGACTGTATGTAGATTGCACAGTTGTAAGTTAAAGAGTCAAAGTACACAAATACTTTATCTCAGCCCCACCATTCTGGGACATAGAATACATTTTCCAATTTATCCTCCAGTTGTTTTTCCCATCTTAATATTCTGACCTCCTCTTTTATGATGTTTTTTTCCAGGAATAATTGGCTATATAGCTGTACAAGTAAAACAGACTTCAGTCTTGAGCATTGTGGTTTTGGGGAATGATTTCAGCTTCTGCCTGTGTTGATGCATTTAGGGACAGAGGATGCAGGGGGGGGCTCCTTATGGGTACCCCATCTTCTCCTGGATTGTAACAGTAAATATATGTTCCCCAGGAAAATACATAGTTAAGTAGGATTAAGGGGATGCTCCAAGGGGGATCACCTTTCCTTCTTGAACTCAAATATGCATTTTGCTGGTATTATACATTTACTAAAGGAGTGTGGCAAGTCTGCATTTTCTTTAAGAAGCACAAATAAATGCAGAGAGCACATACATATACTCCAAAACACGTTTTCCACTCCAGATCCTAAAAATGGTACACTGCTATTAAGTACACATGGAAGTTCTAATTTAAACACACACACACACACACACACACACACACACACGACCAAATGTTGGGTCTGATAGAAAATTTATTATATAAATTACATTAAATATTTAAATTGCTTGCCATTTTCTTTTAAACTCTTTCTAACTCATTTGAAGCATGACCTTTGAACATTCCTAAGTACAGTGATATTTTCTCTGAAAAATAAATAAATGATAAAACATATTGCTATTAGTCTGATTTTTGGGATACTGTTTGTGTAAAGATGAGAGATCAGACAATTATTTTTAAAAGTAATTTTAAACAATGTTAATTTTCTTTTGCTCACCATTATCAATTGACAGAAGTTTAATGGAATATTGCACGCAAAGTTATTCCATTACTTATTCCATTTTATATGATGCAATAAAATATGCAACATTTTCTAGAGTTTTCAGCTATTCATTTTTAAAGTGCAAGTGAGGAAATAATAATGGGTGAATTTTGGAAATATTGTCCTATTAATTCATATAACCTGGAATCATCTTAAAAAATACCATAAATGTTGTATGGGAGAAAATGAACAGAACTTTCCAGGCAAATGCAGCATTGGCTAATAAAATAAGTAAATATGAAATTGAACATTCCTAGAAATGAAAGCCAACTCATAACAAAAGGCTGCATCAATCAGAAAAAAAAAATCAATCATTGTGAGACAGGATCAAAAGAAAATAGGGATGTAACCTTATAGCATTACAGAAACTGCTGGCCACATATTTTTTAACCCATAAATAGATTTACTAATCAATATTATTTAAAAATATGGAAGAGTTTATTTACCCCAATTTGATATGTCTTTTAATCCCAGAATTCTTAGCAATGGCTATATTGACTGGAGAATTGTGGGGACTGAAGTTCACACATCTCCTAGGCCAGTTTTATAGAAAAGCTGAAAGTGTTAATAATGTTGGATGGGGAAATTTTCTACTCAGTTCTGTCCTTATTTATATTATATCTTTATCCGGAGAACTAAAGGCAACATCTATGGTTCTATTCCTGTCTCATTAATATACTCACTTAGTAACTTTAATTATTCCTATTGCAAAAATTCTTCCTTTTACCTGTTATAATAGATGGTTTTTTTTTTTAAAAAAAAATTCCTTTCTAAATCCATTTAATCCAATTAATCACAATATACAGCATACTCCACAATCAGTTTTACTACTTGATCAATGAAACATTAGTTGGAACACTTGTTTGTGTAAATGTGTCATCACTCATCAGCAGTTTTCAATGAATGTCACATTATCTTGTTTCACTTCAGATCCAACAAATTCCAGGGAGACAGATGATACCATTAAGTTATCTAGAATGAGAGGGTGAAATGCCATGGTGATGGGCTTTCTGTTAAAAACAAAGCAAGACTATAGCATACATTTGAAAGAAAACCGGGAAGTCTGTATTTATGGAGCCTCTCTGGCAAGAACAAAGAGTGTTTATTTACAGAGAATATGCATGTCTAACAATTACACTATCAAAGAGTTAGACATCCTACATACCTCAGCTCGAAATTAGAAATAGGGATGGCCTGGAGCAAATGGAATGTATATTAGATTACTCCTGGAGCATTCATTAGCCATGGCTTAGGAAGAGGGAGGGTTAGAGACTAATAGAAAAAAATTGTTAGATCAGGAATGTCAAACTCATGTCGTCACAGCATTATCATTTGACGTATCATGACTTTTTGCCCCCTTCGCTGAACTGGACATGGGAGCAGCCAGCGCGTGATGCATCCGGCTCCTGGGCCATAAGTTTGACAGCCCTGTGTCAGATCATTATTAAAATGTTTATTAGATTATATTTCTTATATATCCTGCCTTATCCCTCCTTCTACTTTAGTGAAATTGTATAAGACTCTCTTAATCCTTTATTATGGATCCTGGCATTTTGCTAGCTGGGACCCCTTTTGCTGAAGTGCTTCAATAAAAAGAAAGACCTGCTCCTCATGTCTGATGTTCTTCATTGAATGGATATTATATTGCTTTAAATCAGGGTGGGGAACTATTGTCCTTTTATGACTTGTGGACTTCAGCTCCCTGAATTCCTGAGCCATAGTCGCTCTGAAATTCTGGGAGTTGAAGTCCACAAATCATAAAGGGGCCATTGTTCCCCACCTGTGCCTTTAGACCAGGCTTGTCCAACCCGCGGCCCACGGGCCGCATGCGGCCCAGGTCGCCTCGTAATGCGGCCCAACGCCCACCCCAACCTTCATGAAAGATCCAGCGAAGAGGAGGAGGAGAGGCAGGCGTGAGGCAGGGCGAGGCGAGCAACAGAAAAGGCGGGCAGCTGCAGCCCAAAAGTCCCGCCCTGCCATCTCCTGCTGTTGCCGCCGCCGCCGCCACCGCTGCTGCATTTGCAGGAGGAGAGGTAGGCGTGAGGCGGGGCGAGGTGAGCAACAGAAAAGGCGGGCAGCCACAGCCCAAAAGTCCCGCCCCGCCACCTCCTGCTGTTGCCGCCGCCGCCGCCACCACTGCTGCATTTGCAGGAGGAGAGGTAGGCGCGAGGCGGGCGAGGCGAGCAACAGAAAAGGCGGGCAGCCGCAGCCCAAAAGTCCCACCCCGCCACCTCCTGCTGTTGCCGCCGCCACCGCTGCTGCTTCTGCCCCCACCGCCGCTGCCGCCGCTGCTGCTTCTGCCCCCCCCGCCGCCGCCACTGCTGCTTCTGCCCCACTGCCAATGCCGCCGCTGCTGCTTCTGCCCCCCCGCCGCCGCCGCTGCTGCTTCTGCCCGTTGCGCTGCCGCCGCTGCTGCTTCTGCCCCTGCCGCCACCACCGCCGCTGCTGCTTCTGCCCCGCCACCACTGCCGCCGCTGCTGCATTTGCAGGAGGAGAGGTAGGCGTGAGGCGGGCGAGCTTTCTTCCCCCCCTCCCCGCAAAATTTGGCCGGAAAATTAATAAAAAATAAATAATTTGCAGGAGGAGAGGTAGGTGCGAGGCGGGCGAGCTTTTCCCCCCCCCTTCCCCTCCACCCCGCAAAATTTGGCCGGAAAATTATAAAATAAAAGATAAATAATTTTTAATAAATAATAAATAATAAGTAATAATTTTATTTTATTTTATTATTTTTTTAATTTAATTTAATTTAATTTAATTTAATTTAATTTAATTTAATTTAATTTAATTTAATTAATTTAATTTAATTTAATTTAATTTAATTTAATTTAATTTAATTTAATTTAATTTAATTTAATTATGTGCGGCCCAAACCAAATTTTCATCTTCTAATGTGGCCCAGGGAAGGTGAAAGGTTGGACACCCCTGCTTTAGACTATGGGAACAATGAATGTTTCCAATACTGAAAGAAAATAAATCATGGTTAGGCTCTAATAGGATGCTCTGAAGATGATTTGGAATAAATATTTCAGACCAAGTACAGGCCAAGGTATGAGCACAGCATGCTTTTGATCTTCACTGCAGCAGCTCCACCCCTTACACACACACACACACACACACACACAGAGAGAGAGAGAGAGAGAGAGAGAGAGTGAGTTTTAGAAGACTTCTTTAGATTATCCTTTATGATATGACACTCAAATCTGCTGCATCCCCCAGGGTCTGTTTTAATGAATAGCAAAGTGATTTTTGCTTATATAAGGTCCAAACCAAATTGTCTCAATTAGTTTCAAGAAACAATAGCAGTAACACATCAAGGGAAAAGACAATGGTGGAGATCTCCTCCTCATTCTATTCTTCCACTTCCAGTCAGTTTTTAATTTAGAGTAACTTTCAAAATGTGGCTTTTCCTCTCACAATTTGCTCTATGAGTATAGATCAGTAAGTGTCAAGAGGAATATTTATGAGTAAATCATAGCAAAGTCTAGGTAATATGCTATTACAAGTTGTCTGGATTGGGGCCAGGATAAAGTATTGGATTTTCACTCATACATAATTTAAGCATCCTCCTGATGTCAAGGACAAGGATTTCCACGCCATAGCTCTGGCTTTCAACAGGAAAATAGGCAGCAAAAATAAGGATGCTGTCTTCAGAACATCTAACCAATGTTTAAAGCCATTTTGGAGAATTCATGTCTTTGACATTCATTGAAAAACCTTCCTCAAATGGAATAACAAATGAATTTCCAGGGAAACCAGCAGTTTTTTTTTTTTTTAAATCAAGTTCTTGGGTTCACGTGTATGAAAGAGTTATTTTAACCACTTAATCTCCAGGTCTTTTCCCTTACATGTTACAATATGTAGCTTATAAATCAACTGAGGATACCTAGAGTTTAAGTGGAGTATACTGCACATAGACATCTGTTTATAGATAGTCCTTGATTAATAACCATTCTTTTAATCACTGTTCCAAATTTCAATAGCATTGGAAAATAAGTGACTTAAAGACTGTTCCTCACACTTGCAACCATTGCAGTATCCCGTTGGTCACAGGATCGAAATGTGGGCATTTGGCCACAGGCATGTATTTACAATGGTTGCAGCATCCTGGGGTCATATGGTCATAATTTGTGACCTTTCCAGACAGTCTTTAACAAGCAAAGTCAATCAGGGAAGCCTGATCTGCTTAATGACTGCATGATTCATTTAACCACTGCAGTGATTTGCTTAACAACAGTGGACAAGGTTGTGCAATCTGATGTGACTCACTTAAGAACTGCTTTACTCAGCAATGTAAATTCTGATTTCAATTGTGGTCATAAGTCAAGAACTAGCTACATAGGTATATTATTATAGAATGGTCATAAATCAAGAACAATCATAAGTCAAGAACTAGCTATATAGTTATATTGATATATAAAACATGAGGATATTTTATTTACACATTCTTTGTTTGTTTATTACATTTATATGTCAAGGGACTTGGGTAGCCTTCTGTACTTTTGCTTCATGAAAACAAAAGTACAACAACATTAAAATATTAAACTTTAAAAAATAGACAAAAATTAGGAAAGTTAGAAACCAATATATTAACAGGGTGTCCAGACTGACACAAACTTTCACCTATAATATGCTTTGCTCACAGCTTGATAAAGAATGGAATGGTGGTGAATTGGAATGTGGGGTGGGGTGGGGGGAAGGCGTCCCAGCATCGATGGTTCCCATATGTCACTTCCCCTCCTCAAGGACACTCAGAGCAGATGCCACAGTGTGATCAGTTGGTTCTCAAAACAAAATGAACAGAAGTGATTGATGGATGTAATTGACTGTGGGTAGCCTATGGAGAAAGGGGAAATGAATTATGCATGTGTCTGCATGGGACACTCAGAGCTGGTTTCGCTTCTTCTGTGCCAACGTAGATTTATTCAGTAAAGTTTTTACTCTTGGTAAAATAATGTTCCAGGAGCTTCTTTTTCTGAATTCACCAACTGGACAGTTGACACTGAGTGGAAATGGGATCTTCTTAGTCCACTAACCATCTCCAACATGGAACGTCCACATTAAGGCCCCAAGACAATTGGCTGAGTCAAGTTCTGATGCCTTTTCTGAAAGCCAAGAAGATGGAGGTGAATCTCACCTTGAGGGACAAAATGTTCCAGAAGACAACAGCCACAGCAGAAAAGGCTCTTGGATGGATGGATGGATGGATGGATGGATGGATGGATGGATAGATAGATAGATAGATAGATAGATAGATAGATAGATAGATAGATAGATAGATAGATAGATTGATAGATAGATAGATGCAGATTTCCTGAAATGAAGGATGGATTTATAGACAGGAGCTCAACTACAAGGTGTTTATAAAATACTTTGACTCTATAGATGAGAATGAGAGTCTTATTTTATTTCAAGAAAAGTATAGACCCACTGAAGGCCATTGGGAACATTAATAGGAAGGAACTCCTGCAGTCAGTTATGACTACATTAAATGCATAGTATAACAGTCCTTTCTGCAAAATAAATGTTAATTCAGAATCACAACAACCTGTGCCTTTCAAAATATGTTATTGATGTGAGAAGATAGAAATGGTTTAAAACAGAGGTATTGAGAAATATCTAGGATTTTCTGAGCTGCACAGTAAAAAGTTAGAACTTTTGGGTTGTCCTTCCTACCATCTAGCAGTAATCCAGATTTCTGAAGGAAACAACTGGTAGCTGTAATTGACTATTTGCCAAACTGACCAGGCAGCTATATTTTAGTATACTGAAGAAAAGTGTGATGACCCAGGGCATGGAACAAAGGCAACACAGTCACATAAGTAAGAAAAGTCCCTTTAATACCCCCAACTTTGCCCCCAATGTCCAGTTACCTTTGGCTGGAGAAAAAACTCTCCCAAGAACAGTCTTTAAGTGGAAGAAATTCAGTCCGAAAATAAAGTATATATAAACTGTAAATAAAAATCCACACAAACTACTCTGCAGCAATTAACTGGACAGGGAGGATAAGGAATTGCAGACTTCAAAGGCCAACAAAACACACACAGTTGGGAAGATGCCAGGAACCCAGCTAAGTCTTGACAATAAAAGATAACTCAAGATTTGCTTCCAACAAGTTGCTGTGTGTAAACTCCCCTTTTAAACTCTGTGTTCCCAGTTGCAGCTAATGAAGGGAATCAGGGCCCTTTCCTCCCCTGTAAGCCATGCAACTTATGTTGCTCACTTCTCGGTTCCTCCTTGTGTGCCCTAGGATGAAGCGGGGGTGGGCCTGGATCTTTCTCTGAATTCTCTCTGCCTTGCTCTACCTCTATCTCCCCCTACTCTGCCCTGCCAGACTTTGCCCTTCCCCAGTTTCTTCCACAGCCAATGGAGCCACACTCCCACTCTCTGTCAGCTGCTCAGTCTCCCCCTCAGAATAGATTCTGACAGGGGCATGACAAAAAGTTTCAGTCCTTTAAAACAGTGGCCTGCAAAATTTTCACACTCTGTGGACCAGCAGCGATGGTGGTGGCAATGAAGGAGATGGGATGACTTGCACAAACGGAGCATCGTGTATTCATTCATCTGTTGCTTACATGGACTGGTTCCCAATGGGCTGCGGACTGTGACCAGTCCAGGGACCAGGAATTGGGGATCCTTGCTAAAAAACAAAACAAAACACCAAGGAGGAAGTTATAGACCAAGCTTGGGAAAGGAAGACAATATTGGTGTCCAGAATGTTAGGTCAACATTTGGAATAGAGTTACTACGGAGTCAGGGAGCCTTGAATTGAAATAAATTCCCAGGGGAAAAAGAAGAAATTAAGGGAAATTGAGACACAGGAGTAAATGCTTTAGTTAGTATTACTATGGCTGAATTAGGAGTTCCATTTACTTTAATTTGTTTTTCTGTGTTAAATTGTTTAAGTTTATTGGTTTATTGTCAAGTTTTTAAATCCATTTTTTTTCTATTTGGACATATTAGTTTTATTTATAATTACTGTGTTATTTGATTTATACTTCTGATTTCTGCAGTCTCTCTTTCAAGAGCCAGGTACAGCTGTTTATTAGTAGCATACCAGCCCAATCTGGTGATCTGTTTGGAGCATTATATTTTCTTTAGCTTTTTTTAAAAAACCAAGCAGTATAAATATTTAATGTAATATCTCAATTTTGAATATAAAAGAAAGAAAATACCATTAACTGGAAACTGATCCCATTACACAGGAAGAACAAAAAGATACTAAAAAACCCCACAGGGGCTCAATTATCATCCTAACCGAAGGCCCAGAAGAACAATCTAGGATTTTAACAATTTATTAAAAAATAGTAAATTTAAATTCCAATTCTTTCTTCCTTTCCTTTTCCTGATAAAGTTTGATTTCATTTATTTCCTGTGAAATTGTTTCCCACAGGGGAAGGAAGGATTGAAATTTCTAGCTACATGTATCTATGGTACACATACCCTGTTGAAATGAATGTCATTTTGTGCATTTTTAACTCTATAATAATCTGAAAGGCAACACTGGTATTGAGAACACTACATTCCTTTCATATAGCATGGCAACAAGGTAAATGCCAAATGAGTGCACCTTCACTCTGCTCAAATACCACCATAATTAACATTTGACTTATAATTTATTAAATTCTAATAAAGGCAGCACAGTACAAAACAAGCAAGATAAGAATTATTTCAGGAAGGCATTGAAAAATGATGTCAAACATTGTAATTATTTTTAGGGAAATACATTACTAGTCTACTTGTCAAGCCAAATGACTAGCTATCTGTTTCAGCTCTGTTTTTCCCCCTTTCCTTTTTGTTATAATAAAATAAGTATATTCATTAATCTAACATGACTCTTTTTTAAAATTTGTGTAGAAGGGGGCCTTTATGGATAGATGAAAGGTGCTATGTTCACACAAAAATCAAAGAACTTTTTCCAAATCAATTTTAATACCTCTAATAAACTAGTGGGGGTGGGGAGTTAAATCTACTTATTGATGCAAAATCACCAGCTAAATATCTTATTAAATATTTTACAGACATAATTGGCATATACAGGAACAATAAATATTAATAGGGGAAAACAGTAGACTTAATATATGTGGTGGAATGTACAGGTCAGAGGTGGTATTCAGCAGGTTCTGACCAGTTCTGGAGAACCGGTAGCGGAAATTTTGAGTAGTTCAGAGAACTGGCAAATACCACCTCTGACTGGACATTTTATAGTATCCTTCCCCTGCCACGCTCACCAAGCTATGCCCACAGAACTGGTAGTAAAAAAATGTGAATCCCGCCACTGGTACAGGTGATCCTTAACATATAACAGTTCTTTTACCGACTATTCAAAGTTAAAACGGCACTGAATAAAGTGACTTATGACCATTTTTCACATTTATGACCATTGCAGCACCCCCAGGGTAATGTGTTCAAAATTTGGATGTTTGGCAACTGGTTCATATTTATGATGGTTGCAGTGTCCTAGGTTTTGTAGTCTGGATTTCTAGAAAGATTTCCAGAAGAGAGGGAATGCATTCCACAAGAGCAAGACAGCAAAAAATAAAATAAAATATTTTTTTTTGGTTGGGAGAAGAGAATTAAAACCATTCTTCTCTAGGAATTCTCAAAATATATCTTTAATAATGCAAGTAGTTGCTTTAGTTTGGCAAGATATTTATCTATAGATAAGCAGACTGCAACAATAAGCAGAACTGCTTAGATGAACCTCAGTGCATCGTTCTTGGTTTTTGAAACTTGGCCATACACTTTAAAAAAATGTTCATAGAGTTGACACAGAGTTGTCCTTCAGCATGGTATTTAATAAGAAGATGTCACATACAATGGATGGGATATTAATGATTGTTTTCATGCAAAAGGGTGTTCTAAATTAAAGCTTCCAGCAAATGGTCTTCTGCTCATGCTGAATCAGTCATTAACTTTAAAGATCAGGGATTTGATGTTGTAATTGGGGATTTTGTTAAAATAAGAAAGTAACTAAAACAACCTGAAGTTCCAAAACAAGTCAGATGACTTTAAGCTAGGGGTCCTCAATCCCCAGTCCATAGACTGACACCAGGCCACAGCATGCCAGCAAATGGGTCCATGTAAACAAGCAAAGCCCCCTCTGCAGGATGCAGGCAGCACACAAAACCATGTCCCCCTCTGGTCCGCGGGGACAGAACTGGTCCCCGGAGCCCAAAAGGTTGCCATACCAAACAAAATGTTTTTGAGTATGATGATGATCCCTCTTTAACAATTTACAGCTAAGTAGGAAATAAACTAACTGAATTGAAATATTACATTCCAAATAAATGTGAGGAGAATGCTGTTACTTTTAATTCATGTAAAGACTGCTTTGAAGAACTCTGAATTCAGGGAGAATTTGGGGAACCTCACTCCACATTAATTAACCATAATTAGTGGCATTGACAACTCATTTTAAAAGTGGGTTACTGTCAGTTGAGCACTGTTTGTCAACAGAGCAAGTCCTCAAGAGAATATAGAATAAGAATTTACTGTTGCAATGTATTTGTCAGTGTTCAACCAGTGGTGGGATTCAAATTTTTTTTACTAGAGATTCCATGGGTGTGGCTTGGTGGGCATGGCAGGGGAAGGATACTGTAAAATCTCCAGTCACAGGTGATATTTGCCGGTTCTCCAAACTACTCAAAATTTCCACTACCGGTTCTCCAGAACTGGTCAGAACCTGCTGAATATCACCTCTGTGTTCAACTGAAGGGGGGATAACATATGTTTTTGTTTTTTGTCCTCTTGATGAATGTATTTTTTCTTTTATGTACACTGAGAGCATTTGCACCAAGACAAATTCCTTATGTGTCCAACACACTTGGCCAATAAAGAATTCTATTAACTCATCTTTTTCTTTAAAAACAAAAAACATCCTTTTGTCTGGTTTGGTTTCATTCTGTCTTTGTAAAATTTCTTTTTTTCCCCTTTTGTATTTTAATTTTCTAAATAAAAATTTAAAAAAATACGCAAGAAAAAAAAAAGAATTTCAAAACTTTTTGATGCACTCAGCACACTTAGTTTTTAAGGACAAAATAAATTACTGCTGTTATACTAATACAGTTTCAATACATCTAAAAGTGTTAGAATGTACCATTGGTATTTTAATAGAATGACTGCTGTGGCAAAAGGGAAATTTGCCCATTCACAAAAGGATTATCAATCTGCATGGCTACTCACAAAATACTCATTTAGAAGAAAGCATTACCTCATCCAATCCAGTGGGATTCTCATTACCTCCCATTACTTTTGTTTCCCTCCTCTCTCCCCTCCAGCATGCTTCTGAAGTAATATTTTTTCTCCAAAAATTGAAATTAATGACAAAGGAAGGAGTTGTTTTGTGTTTCAATCTGTTTCATACTCCAGTTTACAATCAGGAAAAAAAAATGTTGTAAAAATCAATATGTTCAAAATAAAGTCAAGCAGGGGCTTAGCAAGGCACAAAGGAGACATTCATGAACACATTGATGGATATATGTAGCTTTTTCAGACATAGAAAATGCCCTTTTCTGTTTATCATGGGAACTTGGCAGCTGGGTTTCACTTGCAATGGGAGATGGGTATGAAAATGAATATTAATATTTAGCTTCCATTTACAGAAAAATGAAACCCATATTCAGTCCCTCTTTACTATTCTCTTTCCCTGTCTTTCTGCACCACCACTGTTGCAATGCATCTATAAGCATATTCATCAAACATGCTGTGTATTCTAGCAAGTCTCATGCTGCATGCTGATTTTTAAAAAAGGACAAGATGAAGGAATACACAATTGCTCTGAGTGAATGTATTTTAAGCAGCATTCATGGGTGGATAATAATGGGCATTGTAGTATTATATTGCCATTGTTTCCCAGATATTGTCACTGTTGGAGAAATTTTCCACAAAATTTGCTGCATATATAGGAATGGGTGATTTAGTCTTTTTGCAAATATAAAGTACATCCATTCAGTTCATTTTTAAAAAAAGAAAAGCAAGGCCTTTGCTACTAAATGTTTCCTCTGGCAAAGGGGAAGAAAAAAAACAACCCATAAAATAAATGTTGAAGTGGAACCTACGGCTGAGCTGAATGTTGTCTAATCATCAGAGAAAAGCAACAAGGGTGATTAGGGGAATAAAGGCTAAAACATATGAAGAGTGGGTGCAGGAATTGGGTATGTCTAGTTTAATGAAAAGAAGGATTAGGGGAGAGGGTCTGTCACAAGGAAGAGGGAGTCAAACTATTCTCCAAAGCACTTGGAAGATGGAAACTAATCAAGGAGAGAAGCAACCTAGAACTAAGGAGAAATTTCCAGACAGTTAGAACAATTGATCAGTGGAACAACTTGCCTCCAGAAGTTGTGGGTGTTCCAACACAGAAGACATTGGACAACCACTTATCTGAAATTGTATAGGGTAGTGGTGGCTAACCTTTTTGGGCTCCTGTGCCAAAAATTGTGTGCGTGCTTGCACGCTTGTGTTCGCGTGCCAGCCCCCAGAAGGCAATGTGTGCCCCCCCATTCCCCTATGCATGCACACACAATCCCCACCCACCCCTGCTGCCCCCTTACCTGCACTATGCCTTACAGCTGATTTTCAGCTGGTTTGAGGCCTTTTTCAGCCTCCCAGAGGCTTTAGGAAGGCTTCTGCAGGCTGAAAACTAGGCCCGTTTTGTCACTTCTGGTATTTCCAGAAAAACAGGAAGTGACAAAATGAGCTTAATTTTCATCCTGAAACGCCTGCAGAAGCCTTTCTAAAGCCTCTGGGAGGCTGAAAAAGTCCTCAAACCAGCCCAAAATCAGCTGTGAGGCATACACATGCACAGTGAGGTAAGTTTGCCTGCAGCTTGCATGTCGGCACAAATGGCTCTGCATGCCACTTCCGGCACATGTGCCATAGATTCGCCATTATGGGTATAGGATTTCCTGCCTGAGCAGGGGTTGGACTAGAAGATCTCCAGGATCCCTCCCAACTCTGTAATTCTGATAGAGGCTCGGAGGCAGACAGTGTCTGAGGATAATCGGATAACATATACTGTCCATAATTTGGGAATTCACACAGTTGCTTCTCTGCCAGAGAAATCTGTGCATGAGACATGATTCCTGACACACTGTTATTTTCCCTCCCTTCTGCAGGTGTCAGATTAGAGAACTCTATTTAATTGTTACAAGTAGCAATACAGAGGCAGTATAAGATAAAAGGATTTACAATAAAATGTTGCAATTTGCCAAGCTCGGCTAAGTAATTATTTTCTGTATATGTGGAGGACTTTACAGTAATGTACAAAGCCTGCTAATTTACAGACATTTAGCAATAGCATCTAACATCTACCTTATATCTTACAGAAGGAAAAAGCAGCCTTTAGCTCCTCACCGGTCTATTGCACTGTTACTAAAGGTGAGCCTAGAAAAAGAATGAGGTTTTAAATCTCCAGACAAGACCACAGCTAATGTTGCAGTCAATAGGAGGTCCAAAGATCTTCAAAAGTGCTGATTTTGCCTATACAGTACTAAACACAGGTCATCTGAATGCCATGATGGGGTAGAATAAGTTGAGATACTTTTACTCTTCCTGTGTTCATACATTGAAACAAACAAACAAAGAACAAAAAAAAACCCTGCTCCGAAATAATATTCAGAAATCTTATATCAACTGTCCATTGTTCTGTACTATCTCAAAAGTATGGTTTTCAATTTCCAGAAATGTCATGAATAACCTTTCCTGACATCTGGAGAACATCTGAGTTGGGGAAGATATAGTTAATCAATGCTTCCCTTCTACGATTAAATGAAAGCTGTTCTAAATGTCAAAACTGGTTGCTGAAAAAAGAACACCTGTACAAGTATTAAGAGATTAATGTTAAACTTTTAAACACTCAGAATAACAGTGGAATCCCTTGAAAAATATTGCTGACGGATGGCTATTTATTTCCAAGAGAAATTTCCGAACTAACCTGTTGTGATTAAACGGCCACAGTGTACCCCCCCCCCCCAACACAAAGATTTACACAGCAGCTTTTAGGGGAAAAAAACCTCGAAGTAGGTACATTTTTCTGTGGTGCAAAATATTTATATTTTAAAAAATTGAAATTCCAAAATTGAAGTGACCACAATGCAAAGTCAACAGGTTAGATTCCTATTGAGGAAATTCATCTGAACATATGCAGAGCCAACAAAGCCTTGCTGTTCTTGTAAAAACTTGCTCTTTCATTATGAATAAAAATTGCATGAGGGAAGGGATTTCAGTGGAAAGTTACAAGATAGGTGAGGATTTGAAAAATCTTTCTCTGTCATCTGAAAAATCTTTAATTGATTGTCATGATTTTGATTTTTTGGGGTGTGTGTGTGTTAATTCTTCTCTCACACAAGACAATGCTATTTAGTTCTTGATTTCCCCTGTGATATTATTAACACATTTAAATCAGTTCATAAATTACATTTTTCAGATACTGTCAGGATATATTGCAATAGGGCTATGTAAACTTCTAGTGGCTAGAGGATGCATTTAAGATATTTCTGGAAGACCCAAGATCTCCCTGGGCAGGACACTGATATAAATGTACTGTGTCATACACAAAGGAAATTGGAAGTTGCCATGATTTTCCATTTTCCTAATTGGGGTTGGGGATAGGGAGACAACATTGCTTTTTTTTGTTTTTTCAATCACAGTAAACATCTCTTAAGGCTTAAACTGCACTTTCCATCTTTTCCCTTCTTCAAAATAGCACGAAACAATATCTCTGATTTTAATCTATTCTGATAAGGGAAATATTTTGGGAGTGGCAAAAGGGTAATTAGGCAGTTGCACGCAACCCAACTGTTTCAGCTTGCACTTGATTGCCTTCCAGAAATTTCAGCAAAACAATTACACAGCTTGCAGTCTTCTAACCAAATGATTTTAAAGACAAGCTATTCTTTGTGATGAGGTATACTGTGTGCAAGTGTGGCATTCTTTAGGCTGGATTGGAAAAATAAAGGTCTAACTTTTTGCTTAATTACCAGGAAGGGTCACTTGAAAATAAACTATGAAAAGTTGCTGACAAATAACTATGAAAAGATTGCTGGCAAATAAGTATACCCCACTGCCCAATATATGAACAAGAGAACTGAAGGTTCTATAGAGGAATTTTACAGGATTAAATTTGGTGTTGGGATCTTAGTAACAATACCAGGCAGCCAAGTCTATGTTGTTGGATGCTTGAAAACATCACCATTGCTATGGAAAAAAAAAACCCAAGGAAATTCCCATTCTCCCAACTGAGGTTATAGCAAATTTGAGAAATGATGAAGTTCAAGTTGCAATACAGTTATGGAGTTGTGGATTGGTTGAATTTTATGCCAATGAATAACAGAGAATAACAGAGTTGGAATGGACTTTGGAGATCTTCTAGTCCAACCCCCTGCCTAGTCAGGCAATCCTACACCACTTCAGACAAATGGTTGTCCAACATCTTTTTTAAAACTTCCAGTGTTGGAGCATTTACAACTTCTGGAGGTAAGTTGTTCCACTGATGAATTGTTCTAACTGTCAGGAAATTTCTCCTTAGTTCTAAGTTGCTTCTCTCCTTGATTAGTTTCCACTCATTGCTTCTTGATTAGTTTCTACCCATTGCTTCTTGTCCTGCCTTCAGATGCTTTGGAGAATAGCTTGACTCCCTCTTCTTTGTGGCAGCCCCTGAGATATTGGAACACTGATATCATATCTCCCCTAGTCCTTCTTTCATGAGTATTTCTGTTTGATGCTTGTCCATTTTCTAAATCATATGCAGAAATCCTAGTGCCACCTTCCCTAACAAAAACAATTCTCTTTTTCTTTCATCTATCTATCTATCTATCTATCTATCTATCTATCTATCTATCTATCTATCTATCTATCTATCTATGTCTTGATCATCTCTATCTCTATTTGCTCTAGCTCTAGCGCTAATTCCCTATCTCTAGCTCATCTCTATCTCAGCATCTGTATTCTGGAGCCAGAATACACAGAAAACCATTCGCAGGAATTTCAGATTGATCATTCTGTTGGTATGTGATGACATTAAAAACATTTTCAAATGGTATAAGATAAAAACTGAATTTAAACTCAGAATAAGCTGAAAACTCTTTTCACCCCATGCTGTATCTAATAATCATGGAAAGGAAAAGAGGACAGAGACACATGTATTCTTTAGCAAACTCATTCTTTCAAGAAATAATGACATCTGATCCTGTTTTTTTGTACAGATAAATTGCTGCAGAGCAATAAAACTTTCTGATCATTCCATTACAGAAGAAAACTACAAAGGGAATTTTGATAAGACCAAGCTTGAGTGACTCATAAACAGATCCTGATATAAAAGCTCACAGATCATGCAGTGATTTGAAAAGACCAAGTTCAGCCCATCAGTCTAGCTCGGTGTTTCTCAACCTTGGTAACTTTAAAAAGTCTGGACTTCAACTCTCTCTCAGCTGCGGAATTCTGAAAGTTGAAGTCCACACATTTTAAAGTTGTGAAAACACTGGTCTAGCTGAAGGATTGCTTTGTTGCCTCAAACAAACACAAGACTGATTTCTCTGAGATCCTGGAATTCCCCATCTGAGAGCAGGCTGAGGATTTTTCCTTCCATAATCAAATGTTCACTTCTAGTTTGCAGATGATGAAAATAACTCCTTTTTTCTCACTGAAGTTCTGTTACGTACTCTATATTCACACTATCCTTTATGCAAGGTGACAGAACATAAATAAAACAAATAAAGACCTCATATGGGATCCTTAAATATTTTAAATATTTTTGGATACCATTTACAATTGCTGTAGGTTATGATGGACATGCTAATTCACAAAATAAGAATTGTCATAGAAACATGGGCAAAAAGGTAATTTATAAACATGCTATCTATCCTTCAGAAGACATTCCCTACAAGTCTTGATTACAATTTCCCCCTTTTTCTGGACAGGTGGGCATCTTTCCAAAGAACATACTGGGCCACAGCCATACATCAATTTTACAGATAGAAATATTGTTTTTACAAACTAAATTCTAAAAGAGGCTTGGATTTGGCTTTGCTGCTGTCCTTGTTCATGTTTCCTGATCACCATGTAAGAAAATGTTTTAATTATTGGAAAACATCCTTTCACCAGCAGCTTGTCATTTTTCCAAATCATCCTGCATACACGGCATTGCATGCAACATTGGAAAAGCATTGTCTGCATGGCAAATGCTGTAATCAGGCCCCAGATAGTGACCCATTGGTGAGAGCATCCACCCTTGCAGAATCTGCTTGAAGGGATGCCTATCAGTGAAGAAGTAAAGAGCCATTGTCCCTGCTGCCTTGTCTAGGCCATTGCTGCCTTGAAAAAAACACTTCGAGAGAAGCACAGACTGAATCAACAGGCTGGAGACATCCTGCAAGATGGTCAGCAAATAAATTTAATAATAATTAAAAAATATAAATAAATAAATAAAATAAAAATAATGCAGGAAATGCAGAAATGTAAGGAAACTCCTCTCTCAACCCTTTGTGCCTCTGCTATCTTCAAGTCTCAGGACTCATATTCAGAGCTGATCATGTATTTCTTGTTCACTTGGATGTATGTGCTATGGACACCTGATCCATATGCATCCCCACTAGACATGACAATTGGATGTATCTATTTTTGTACTGGTGCCATTTGCATCATTGCTGTAAGGGCTTTGTGCAGTTGCATGGTATGTAGCTGTTTTGCTGGAATAAAAGTGAACACATGATCTTTCCCAAGAGAATGATCCTATTCAAAAGGGTTTTGAAACTACCAGAAGTACCCTAAGCTAAATCCACTGAACAACACCCACCGTACTGTTATAACAGACTACAGACCTTTTCAATGCCATCCAGTTATGCTTATTTCATAGATTTCTTCCTCTCATTAGAAGAGTTCTTTAAGAAACTATCTGAAGCTGAAAGGGAGAAAGGCATTGGGTGTCAGAGACTGCACTGGGAGAAAAAAGGGTGTTAGCAGATGTGAACTTGGAGTTTTCCACTTGTTAGCAGATGTGAACTGGAGAACTGGATATTGCCATCTACTATTTTTCTTCTTGTCCCATGGAGACAATATATTTTGCTCTTAGTTATTCATAAAAATGTCTAAACTTAATTTTATTCCAGGAAAAAAATAATGTGCAAATTGAATCTGGGAAATGTCAGTATTATAGACAGGTCAACAAGCAATCCCCTAAATTTATCACCATTACTTGAAGAGAATTTCATAAACATTAGTAATGAATACCTTCATTTTGAGTCTGCATATTTATGTGTGGCAGAGGGTATAGCTAGTCTTCGACTTACAACTGTTTCTTCAACAATGACCCCAAATTATGATAGCCTTTGGGAGAAAATATCACTTATAATTTAAATTTGCACTTATGACATTGCAAATCATTGATCCACTCTTGTAGTCATATGATTGCAATTGCTATGCTTGGCAACTTGCTTGCAGGATCCTGTGGTTATGTAATCAGGTTTTACAATAATTTTTGCTAGTTTCTGCAAAAAGCAGCAGAAAATACCATCAGGGAAGCTGGATTCACTTAATAACCATGTGATTGGCTGAACAATTGTAATGACTCAGCTTACAACCACTGTAAAAATGGTTGTAAAATCAGGTCTAGCTATAAGGTAATTTGACATATGAGTACAACAACTAATGACAGAAAGTCTGCTCCCAATTGTCATAAACTGAAAACTACCTGTACACTGTACATGGATACATGACTTACCTAGGTTCAAAGATTAAATGAGATGCTGCCCATCTGAAAGACATGTTCAAAACTCTATTTGCAGGAACATTTCCAAAATTTTATAGTGTTTTATTATTTTATTATAATAAAACAAAGTTATTAATAAGTATTTCCTTAAAAATTAGATTAGTAAATATTTATATTAATAATTATTTAATTATTATAATAAAATAAAAAGCAACAGAGTGGATAAGGGGACTGGAGGCTAAAACATATAACATATAAAGAATGGTTGCTGGAATTGGGTATGTCTAGTTTAATGAAAAGAAGAACTAGGGGATGACATGATAGCAGTGTCCCAATATCTCAGGGGTCACCACAAAGAAGAGGGAATCAAGCTTTTCTCCAAAGCACCTGAAGGCAGGGCAAAAAGCAATGGATGGAAACTAATCAAGGAGAGAATCAACCTAGAACTAAGGAGAGATTTCCAGACCCAACAATTCATCAGTGGAACAACTTGCTTCAAGAAGTTGTGGGTGCTCCAACACTGGAGGTTTTAAAGAAAAAAATAGACAACCATTTGTCTGAAGTGGCATAAGGTTTCCTGCCTAAGCAGGGGGTTGGACTAGAAGACCTCCAAGATCCCGCCCCTTTCAACTCTGTTATTCTGTTAATAATATTCTTATTTTAAAATTATTTAAAATGTTAATCTAAATACAAATTGTGTATTTTTTCTAGTGTATTATTTTACAAGTTGAGGAAGCAGAGTGAAGTGGAGGTGACATCTTCCTTCAAAGGATTCAGTGGCTTTGTAGGTCTTCTGGGACAGTTTAATAAAAGCCATCCTAGTGCCAACTGTGCTGCTTTGATCGTGACTCAGCTAATCCAGTTAAAAGGTTTAAAGAATGGTGTCAGCAAATGTAAATGATCACAGATCTTTAAAAACCTTGAATTTGATCGAGTTCAAATGGCTGCTAAACTACAATGTTGCTAAAATGGGTGCTAAACACAGGCTAATATTGTGCTTACCATTAGCAGGGAATGCTGCATATGGTGCAGTTAAGCCTGGTAACCTAGTCTACTCCTTCTTTAGCTTGCTTTCTGTAGCCATGAATGGGTAGCAAGTGGTGATTCCCACAGCAGAGGGAAGACCGGACATGGAATGTAGGAGAAGCAGTAATAAGGAACATGAATCAGTGAGTTAAATCAAGACGAAAAATAGATGAATTGAATAATTATGATATTCAGGAAAAAGGGAAATATATAATATATACAGTCAGGAGTGGGATTCAAATTTTTAACAACCAGTTCTGTGGGCATGGCTTAGGTCGTGGGCATGGCTTGGTGGTCATGTTATTGGCTGGGCATGGCCAACTCAATATCACTCACATCAAGGCACGCATCTCCTCGCCTGGCCTCTCATGACTGTGGGGATGCTGCAACAGTTGTAAGTGTGAAAAATGGTCATAAGTCACTTTTTTCAGTGCCATTGTATCTTTGAATGGTCACTCCACACAAGCAAAGTACCAGCAAAGGAGGGGAAAAAATCTCCAGAGATGTTCCTGAGACAGGAAGTCCAGCCCTGCCAAGAATGTAATAAGGGTTAACGGAGAGGCAGTTTCTGTAAGCAACACCAGAATGTTTCCTTCCTGCCTTCCTTACAGGATTAGGCCAATAATTTCTTCTAACAACCAGTTCTCCAAACTGCTTAGAATGTTAACAACTGGTTCTAGTGAATAGGTGCGAACTGGTAGAATCCCACCTCTGTATACAGTATATTTCAAACTATGCAGCCGGTTGCTGTGAGTACATATGAAATTAGATGATAGTGTATGTGTACCTTCAAGTAAGTTTTGATTCCTCGGTGACTGCTAGGACAAATCCCTGCAGTTTTTTTGGCAATATTTCAGAAGTGGTTTGCCTTGCCTTCTTTATAAGGCTGAGAGGGGAGGACTGTCCAGAGGTCATCCAGCTGTCCTTGTATTTAAGTCAGGATTAATGCTCATGGTCCACTGGTTTCTATACTGGTGCCTTGATCACTGCATTAAACTGGCTCTCAGGTGATAGTAGTTGATGATAGTAGTTGATGACAGTTGCATTTTTATATTCAAATGATATAATGGAAGAGATAGTTTGTGGAAAAAATATATATTATGTTCTGAGGACTGTATGCTTGGATCCTGAATCAGAAGCAATCAAATAGGAAAGAGAATGGAAAGTTTAAGATTGGGAAAAATAACTCCAAAAAAAAAAAAAATAGAGTGAAAAATAAGTATAAAATCAGAAAGCAACAGAAGAGGGAAATGCAGAAGAGAGAATTAGAACTAGAGAGATAAGGGGGTAAAAAGGGGAGGGAGAAGAAGAGAGGGAAGAAAGAAAGGAATAGAAGTTATAAAGGACAGAAACAAAATATAGAGAAACAGGGCCTATTTAGAGATAATGGGTGAAAATTTAATGGATAAAGGGATTCTGCAAAGGTACATAAGATAGTATTGTTATATTAGAAACAGAAATAATTTTAGAAAATATGAAACAATGTATGATTAAAATGTTTGATAAAATAGCTATCTTAATTCAGTGGAATGCTTGTCAATAAATAAATGTAACAAAATGAATATCTAATGATTTACAAAACATATGTGAAGAGAAATAAGGGAAAAATTAATTATGGAGATTATATGTATCTTTAAGGAAGTATGATATTTAATTGAAAAGAAGTGTTAAAGATGTTAAGATTTTAATGATTATTAATGATAGAGCTGAATTGGATTGGAATGAGGGTTTATAATTACATATATTTACAATCTTTTTTTAAAAAAAGAATATAGTGTGTATTATAAGAATGTACCAAGCAGAATTCGATTGGAAGTTATGTATTATGTATTATATTGAAGGTCATAACCTTAACATATATATTGAAGTTTAAATAAGAGTTGAATGGATGTAATTAAAAGATATAAAGGTGTCATACTCCAATTAGTCACTACAGGAGAAAATTTGTTTAATGAGAAAAGATAATATGAAATTGAAACAGAACAGACAAAAGTATAAATATAATGATTTGAATTGAGATGAGATCATCAAAATAAAATTGAGAAAATTAAAAGGGGAAAAACTATATAGAAAATGTAGAATAGTATAAGATATGGAATAGAACACAAAAAGGAGCATGAAATTGAGTTTTGTGTCTGTATAAAGAAGTTCAACCCGGGACCATGCTATTTTCAAAAAAGATGTTTTATTTGTATTTTGTATGTGTGAAAACCCAAATAAAATTTTATTTAAAAAAAAAAAGAAGCAATCATATTTAAAGAACCCCTGTTCAAGATGAAAAGAAATATGTACTTAGAGCAGCACACATTAGCATCACAGTCTATCTTTTTTTGCTGAAAGACTCCAAATACTGTCAATGAATATTCAATCATCACTCAGCCAAGCATGATTTGAAAATCTATGGCACGCCGTAGATTTTTATTAAAGAGTGAATCACTGTACTGTTTCTCATTGCATGGGCAGAACAGTCATGGCATCCTACATGACGTAGTGCAAAAATCCTTAATCCATATCCACTCCAACACCAAACAGCACCAGTTCAACTGGAGCAACATAAAAATCAACACGCTACCACCCACCACACTCATGAGTTCATTGAAGCCACAAGCAATTCCATCAACAGACACATTGACCTACAACCAGCCTACAACCCGCTCAGAACCCAAATCAACTGCACAGCCAACCAGAGACAGCCCCAACTCTCAACCAACCCATGGACCAGAATTCACCTCCCGATGACCCTGACCTGATGTAATCTCCTTATCACAAGACCCATCACAAGACTCTCACTGATGACACACACCTCATGCATCACAAGATCGTCACTTGACACATCCACACCTGAAGCCTTATAAACAGGAGAATACTGACATTGACTTCTAAATTCTGCTGAAGATGTTATCTAGCTTGGTAATGAAACATTCAGAAATTAACTGACAAGCTCAGAGAATGAAATTTCACCCTCATCATACATCCCAGCTAAAGATATTCACCACAATAGTATAGAGACTTCAAAAATGGAGGCAAAACACAGATGCTGGAACTACTGCCACAGTGACAATGCCAACAACAAATGTGGGTATTGGAGACTGGCAGCCTTAAAACTCTGTTGCCTCTTGAACAGGTAACTTACTTGACCATTGTTTTTTCATACTATTTTAATAAAAGGTCAAAATATAGCATAATGCTCTCCAACTACTGGAGTTTTACTGGCTGGGGTTTTCTATAGTAGTATAGTATAATCAACTTTGATGGCACCAAAACCCTAGCCACTATAGAAAACCCCAGCTACAGAATTATCAGCGAAGCCATAGAGATTGAAAAAAGACCTGAAAGCATGAATAGAAGAGATGACTCCACCAGACTGTCAATTATCTGGAAGCCTGCACTCTCAAATAAAAAAATCTCCACACCACAAGCCAGCCAAACACCTGGGCACAAACAGACTCCCCCTGATACCTCCAGCTCAAACACACCCCAACCAGGCACCCAGATGAAACCTAGCTTCCTAATAAATGATAGCCATCCATTTACTTGGAGCCAAGCCACACTAAAAGCCTCCAATACAGGAAACACAATGTTGCCAGCCAACCAAGACAAAAAAAGCTACAAAACAGACAGAAGATATTAGAAACACTGATCAAGCAGAACACAGCAAACTCCAAGACCAATAAACACAGACCAAGACTCCCAACCAATCAGGATGAAGAAAAAACCATTCTGGCACAGCAGTAGGCTAGCCCCAATTTTAAAACTGAAACAAATGTAAAAGTCTGACTCACAGACAACCACAACCAGAAGCCTGATGATGGCAGATGAGATTCTGCTGAAACGTTGCTACAACTTTAAAAGCACCACTATAATGACATGGGAAAATACCTGAACAAAGCTGAATACCATACATGTAAGTACCCACGAAAACTTAAGAAAACAAATATATATATGCACACACACATACATGCATACATATACCGTATCTTAATAATATACTGCATTAAACAGCTTATTCATTAGTTTATAAATTGCCCAGATCCTTTCTACAGATGCTTCCACAGAATACCCCCAAATTATAACACAAGTTAATTAAATAACTCACCTATTAGAAAAGGCTGAAGTAAAGACTCAAAAGTACTTTCAAGGACTGTTTTCAATACCTCTTTCTTTGAGCCTGGAATACGAATTCCATGAATCACCTTTGGAAGTATCTTCCAGGAATTGATCTCATCGGCCCTCTTAGGAAAAAAGGAACAAACTGAAGGTTGTCTGGGAATGGACCAGTTAAAAGTTTGGATCTTAACTTCCTGAAGCATCGCCCAAAGGGGAAACAATCTTTAGAAGGGAACTGGGAGAGAAATTTTTGAAAGGGGGAATAGTAAATAGTAAAAACCAACCAACCATCTTGCCTATCCCATTCCTTTCTGCCTCACCAGTATAAGCCAGGCAAGGAATAGGGGCCATTTTCCCTCTCTTGTCTTCACTGGATTGTTACATCTTTTAGTGCATATATGAATATATGTATGAGCACATACACACACAAACACATAGACATACAGATACAGATAGCAATAGATAGATCAAATGATCACTTTAGATGAGTATTTTTATTGCTGTCTGAAGGAGAGAGCTTAATAAAATAGAATGTTTTTTATTATTTGTTGATTTAGAAAAGCTATTAATCACCTGCCAATAAAAAGTGTCCCAAGAAGAAGTCTTCTTTATTTTATTGTATATTTGAAACAGCTTATAAAACAGAAAATCTAGAATAAATATGTAATCGTTTATTTATGTGTTTATAAATAAAGCTGTATTTTTATTCTATATAAGGTCAGTTTTATATTAAAACTAACAACCTAGGCTCAGCCATTCTGTTCAACTTATTTTATATTTACATTTGCATTTTCCACATAATTATGCTTATATTTATACTTTCAGTATGACTTTATATATTTATTTTTTAAAAAAAATCTTCCTTGAAGGATTATTTTAAAAAAAATTATTATTTTGCATTCTACAGACACGCTTCTTTTGGAAAATTATCCAAGAGGAAAAGTTTAATTTCAGTGCCAAAAATACCTTTCTTCCTATAAAATAAGGTTTGCTTGCTCAGAAATGTACAGAAGATTTCACATGGGCTCTGGTGAATTTAGTTATTCTTTATTTCTTTGCTTTGCCTAACTCATATATATAAGAGGATTAAGTTAAATTGAAAAACCTAAGGACGGTGGGGAATGTAGCAAAGGAAAAAAAATGAGACAGATGGCTGCCACTTTGGTAAAGAACTCAAATCATTAATAATCCTCATAGAAATGCGATAGCTGATTTGAATACCAGTTGGGAGTGAGTACCCAACTCTCTCAATACCTCCTACTAGAACAGAATTTCAACCATGATGCATGGCATTGCATACGTGCAATATTTATCCTACTACTATCTTAGTGATAGTAGCATTATTAGTATTGATTAGATAAATCCCACCTGAAGTGGTAGGTTGGATATAAATGTAGGCTGATCCTGAAGGAAGGGTCAAACATGTCATAAGTCATGAGTCCACACGTGCCTGCAAGAGATCTAAGTCCAGCCCATCTTGAATGCCTCTCTTATCTCCCGCTCATTTCCTTTAACGGTCAGTTGGTCAGATTCTTGTAGAGAGGTTAAGCTTGCAATAAATCTTTATGCAGTTTGAGCTGTATGGATTCCCTGATTTCTGTGGCACTTGACAATAAATTTGTGTATAAATAAAAACAATCAATAATTGTTCCAACCCTTAAATAAAATTAGATATATTGTTTCTCCTATTGTCTCTTATTATGCACCAAGCCTTCACAAAAAAAGGGGGAACAGGTTTTCCATACACTTTGGCTATTGTGGCGTTAGTGGTGTGGGACCTTTGAAGATGAAAATACAGCTGAGAAACATATTTGCTCAACCCTTTGCTATTGCAAATATATTGAAATATATTTTTCCTTCAGCAGTAGGCAACCTTGGGATGTTATTGGGCATGTTTGGAATGCATGTGTCATGTGCAGACTTGTGCAGTGTCAAATAATAATGGCCACATTATTCTTTGTACATTGTCAGTAATAGGTAGGTTGGGCATAGCAGTTATAAAAGATGCATTTGCCAAAAGGCTATGTAATCAGAATGTTCTGCAATATTTGTCCTATCACTTCATTTTACTTTTATCTATTTTTGGAGCAGGCAGACACATTCATAAAGTTAGCTGTGAATTTTAAAAATCCACCCATTTTATTTTCTAACCAAGATAATGAAGTCTATGATTCTAAGATATCCATAGATACTTTTGTAGCTATGCATATAAGTTTTCTACACTTGCAGCATATCAGTTCTCTATCAGTTGCATTAATTTCACTGCAGCTCAAACAGTGTTTTTAGTATCATCATTATTATTTCATATCATGTCATGCATCAGAGGTTTGTTGATTGGAGTTGCTCTTATTATTGGGAGTGAACAAGGACCACAATGACACACAGATAATGAAGATGCAAAAAGAGTAGAATAGTGTTAGAAACATGGATTTCACATTTGGGGGGGGAATAAATAAATAAAAAATAACAGCAGGTCTCCTGAAAATTTAACAGAGTAAAAATATGATCTAAACCAGTAAAAATTACAAAATTAATGTATGATTGAATTTATGAACATATCTCTGTAGTTTTATTGGTAGCAAATATAAATAGTTGGCTCTGATAGCTGATCTCCCCTGTCCTCCCTACTCCCAAGTAAGTAGTACCCAATCTAATTCTGATTTGATTCTGAGATAGCCCAATATACTCTAAATTCTTCTATGTAACTGTGCATTTTAGGATTTATATTACCACCCCCCCTATTTTTCACCTCCTAAATATTAGAAACAACTTTGACCACTAAGCAGGATGTCTCACAGAAAAAGGAATCACGTGAGGACCTGGGGCTTCAGATTACATGCTTTGGTTCCATGTAATTTAAATCCACCAATATTATTTGAATGTTCTCTGAGGTAAGATAATTTTCAAAGGACTTTCTTGCTATCACATTATTAAGTAGAAATCAGAAATGTTGGTGTCTATGCTATTATTTTTCTCCCAGGGCAAAGTCATACTGGGCTTCATATGTTAAGAAAGGATTATAAAAAGGTCTTTATGTTCAGTGACTTTTGGGTGAAAAGGTTTTGTTTTGTTAATGTGGCACTTTTTAATATTGCTCCTTAATTTCTTTTGGATTAGGCTTCATTTAACTGCTTAGCTTAAATGCCTTTAAGTGTGATTATGAATATAATGCATAAATACTGAATTGTATCTTTTATATTATAAGCTGCTTTCAGAAGACTATGGTCTGAAAAAAACCCCAGCTAAAAATGCTGCTAAAATGCAACATTTTCTTGATAGATATATAAGAAGTATTTTTTTATATTCTAGATTTATTTATATATATATTTATTTATATATATATGTATATTTGTAGATTTTCACTGGTACAGGTATGTAGGTCTAGGTGTGTTCAGGTCTTTTCCCGTGTAAGATTAAGAGTATCTTGGCGACGTTTTGGCGAGGTCCCACTCGCCATCCTCAGGCTGGTGGTTTTGGCTTTTATGAACATATCTCTGTAGTTTTATTGGTAGCAGTATATAAATAGTTGGCTATGATAGCTGCTATCCCCTGCCCTCCCTACCCACAAGTAAGTAGTACCCAATCTAATCTAAAAGCCAAAAGCACCAGCCTGAGGATGGTGAGTAGGACCTCGCTGAAACGTTGCCAAGATACTCGTAATCTTACACGGGAAAAGACCTGAACACACACCTATACCTATACCTATACCTATACCTATACCTATACCTATATCGGGTATTTTCCCACGTCATAGTAGTGGTGCTTTTAAAGTTGTAGCAACGTTTCAGCAGAATCTCATCTGCCATCATCAGGCTTCTGTATTGTGTCCGTCTGTGAGTCAGACTTTTACAGTGGTTTCAGATTTAAATTTGGGGCAGCCTATTGCTGTGCCAGAATGGTTTTTTCTTCATCCTGATTGGTTGGGAGTCTTGGTCTGTGTTTATTGGTCTCGGAGTTTGCTGTGTTCTGCTTGATTGGTGTCTCTAATATCTTCTGTCTGTTTTTTGGCTCTTTTTGTATCTTGATTGGCTGGCAGCATTGTGTTACTTTATTGGAGGCCTTTAGTGCAGCTTGGCTTCGGGTAAATGGACGGCTATCATTAGTTAGGAAGCTGGGTTTCATCTGGGTGCCTGGTTGGGATGTGTTTGAGCTGGAGGTATCAGGGGGGATCTGTTTGTGCCCAGGTGTTTGCCTGGCTTGTGGTGTGGAGATTTCCACTTCTTGGAAATGATCAAAGATCTACACGTGGAGCAAGAAGATCTGCTTGTAAGTTTTGACGTGGTTTCACTATTCACTCAAGTCCCGATAAAAGAGACCCTTGAAATCATCAAAAATAAATACCAACCAGCTAAACACCTCATGGAACTAACAGAACACTGCTTAACCAACACATATTTCATATACAAAGGACAAAGATACAAACAAATAGAAGGAGCTCCCATGGGATCACCACTGTCACCTGTCATTGCAAACCTGTTCATGGAAGAATTTGAATCCAGAGCCCTGGCCAATGCCATTCTCAAACCCAAACTATGGTTAAGATACATCGATGACACATTCGTGATTTGGCCCCATGGACAAGAAAACCTAAACAATTTCCTAACACACCTAAACAGCGCACACCCCAAAATCAAGTTCACCATGGAAACAGAAACAAACAAACAACTACCATTCCTAGATGTACTAATCTACAAAAAAACAGATGGCACACTAGGACACACCATATACCAGAAGAAAACACACACCAACCGCTACCTCAACGCCCAATCCCACCACCACCCAGCACAGATAAACTCCGTGGCTAAAACACTAATTACTAGAACCAAACGCCTGGCAGACAAGACACACATTAAGACTGAACTATGCACCCTGACTAAAATATTGACAGCCAACGGCTTCCACAAAAGCAAAATCACCAACTTGATCCACAAAAATACACTGAGACATAATAGAGACCCAGAAGATGAACCATGGAACAGCTGTCCTGCCCTACATAAGAGGCACTACAAACAAAATTAGTAAGATACTATACAGACACCACATCAAGACTGCCTTCAAAACAGACAGAAAAATAGCAACCATCCTCAGAAACCCCAAAGACAAAATTGACCTGGAAAACCAAGGCATATACGAAGTTCCCTGTGCATCATGCCCGGCCACATACATTGGACAGACCAATAGAAGAACAAGCACCCGCCTGGATGAACACAAAAATGCAGTCAAAAAGCTGGAACACACTTCCTCACTAGCCCAACACATGGAAGCCACAGGTCATAGCATCAACTTCAATGGCACCAAAACCCTAGCCACTATAGAAAACCCTAGCCACAGAATCATCAGAGAAGCCATAGAGATTGAAAAAAGACCAGAAAGCATGAATAGAAGAGATGATTCCACCAGGCTGTCAATCATTTGGAAGCCTGCACTCACAAACAAAAAAATCTCCACACCACAAGCCAGGCAAACACCTGGGCACAAACAGACTCCCCCTGATACCTCCAGCTCAAACACACCCCAACCAGGCACCCAGATGAAACCCAGCTTCCTAACTAATGATAGCCGTCCATTTACCCGAAGCCAAGCTGCACTAAAGGCCTCCAATAAAGTAACACAATGCTGCCAGCCAATCAAGATACAAAAAGAGCCAAAAAACAGACAGAAGATATTAGAGACACCAATCAAGCAGAACACAGCAAACTCCGAGACCAATAAACACAGACCAAGACTCCCAACCAATCAGGATGAAGAAAAAACCATTCTGGCACAGCAATAGGCTGCCCCAAATTTAAATCTGAAACCACTGTAAAAGTCTGACTCACAGATGGACACAATACAGAAGCCTGATGATGGCAGATGAGATTCTGCTGAAACGTTGCTACAACTTTAAACAAACTACAATGATATATATATTATATATATATATATATATATATATATATATTATATTCGTTTTGGGAAAATATTCGCTTTGTTGGTCAGTGTAAAAGCCGAACACCATACATGTAAGTACCCAAAACCATACTTAAGAAAAACAAATATATATATATATATATATATATATATATATATATATATATATATATATATATATATATATATGTGTGTGTGTGTGTGTGTGTGTGTGTGTGTGTGTGTGTGTGTATACACACACACACATACACATACACATACACACATACTTACATACATACATACATAGCCACGGTGAGAATAAAGAAAATTGGAAGAAAACCTTGTGAAATCACATAATGTAAAATGCTAGACATAAATAAATCCACTATTCACATTTGTAAAAACATTCATTCAAATAAGAATAGAACTAGTGGAGCATAATATTTTGCATTTCTATCTCTGAAGGCTTTCATGATGAATAGTAGTAAAATCTATTGAGTACTTCAGCAAAATTAACCACATGGCAAGCAAAGCAAATTCATCCCTGTAGTTATAGACTACTTTTAACACAAAGGTATATACCTTGTTGCTTGTCTAAAAACTGTGAAAAACAAGCCTAGATTCCTCCAAAAATTAGCTTTTTAATTGAGTTTACATTTAAATAGAACTGATTTAGAGTTTATTAACATCCTCCAAAAATCTAATGACATATTCTTGCAAACTGTCTCATAAAAACTATCTTCTGCAAAATGGCTGGATTGCACTTTCTGCTCAAGGAGAATTAGTTTACCTCATGGGATCAACTAGTTACTCCATTAAATCTCAAAATAGGAAAAACAGAAAATAACTAAGTGTACAAATGGTAGATTAAACATTTCCTAGAACTGTATCAACATTCTGGTTGCCAGCAAATGGAATTGATTGAAGCAATTTTGAGAGAGTGACAAAGAAACATCTTACATGATGGCTAGGAAACTTTTTCCTCATTAGTGATAACTATTGATGATATATACAATCCACCTTCCTTTTCTTAACTTCTCAGAGCTGTCTAAATCTCTATCATCTATCTATCTATTTATCTATCTATCTATCTATCTATCTATCTATCTATCTATCTATCTATCTATCTATCTATCTATCTATCTATCTATCTACATCATGCCCTCACCTACAAGATTTTACAAAATGTTTGTACCCCTCTAAGTGTGGAAAGAGGGAATTTCTCAATAATATCTAAGGGGCTGCCACAAGGAAGAGGGGTTTAACCTATTCTTCAATGCATCTGAAGGCAGGACAAGTAGCAATAGATGGAAACTAATCAAGGAGAGAATCAACTTAGAACTATGGAGAAATGTCACGACAGAACAATTAATCAGTGGAAAAAATTGACTCCAGAAATTGTGTCTGCTCCAACAATTGAGGCTTTTAAGAAAAGATTGGACAAACATTTGTCTGAAATGTTATATAGTTTCCTGCTTGAGCAAGGGAATGGACTAGAAGACTTCTAAGATCCCTCCTAACTTTGTTATTGTGTTATTTTTACACAGTATCTATCCTGCAGGATGTTTTTACTCATAGTCACCACTAGGAGGTGGCCAACAACTGTTTTTTTTTCTTGTTTGGGACTCATTAGACATAATTAGCCATAGATCTTTCTATCTGATTATCATGAGGAGCATATAACACTTTTTTATATATCCAGTCCCTCTCAGGTAAGACCCTTGAGAGTCAATAGAAGGAAAAGTGGGTCCTGCCAGGTTTTGGGTGATTAGAGTTATTTTGGGGAGGTGGGAGTGTGTGGATTCTTGGATGGTGCAGGTTACTAAGCTAAGGATCAGAAACAGAGATTGTTTTCAGTTTCAGATAGGCAATTGGATAGTAGATTAAAATGTAGAACCCAGGTTTAATCTGGATCATAAGGCTAGAATCACATTGGTATTTGGTATTTTATTTTCTTTCTTTTTTACTGTGTGCTGAGTGTGTGGAATTTTATTCTACTTGTCACCTTGAATAAGGTTGTCTCAATTTGAGTGAATCCTGAAGTTGACAGGTAGCCTTTTAGCACCAGCCGCAGCTTGGTTGAGTTATTGACTCCAAAAGTTTCCTTTGGTTTCCCTTCAACAGTTTAGCCTGACCTTTTCCCCTTCAATCCTCCTCTGGTTCCCTCAGAGGCCTGTGAGAAACTGAGAAGCTGTTTGTAACAGAAGGGTGTGGGGAACTTACATTTCCAGTCGTCCTAATCCCCACACATGGATGACATCAAAACCAAAGTATTTGAATGGAGAGACTGGTTTGAGCCTGGGCATTTTATTGAAGGGATGTCAATAAACAAATGTTAAAATGGAATCAATATGTGTACTTACGTTTTAATAGCCCTGGTGGTACAGTGGTTAGAATGCAGGACTGCAGGCTACTTCTGCTGACTGCTGGCTGCCTGCAGTTTGGCAGTTCAAGTCCCATCAGGCTCAAGGTTGACTCAGCTCCATCCTTCTGAGGATGGTAAAATGAGGACCCAGATTTTGGGGGGCAATATGCTGACTGTAAACTGCTAGAAAGGGCTGTAAAGCACTGTGAAGTGGTGTATAAGTGCTATTGCTGTTAATCTGTTTCCATTTTCAAAGAACAGGCAATTGTACATCAGTTTTCAGTCATTACAATTAGAAGGATTGTCAGAGGCTGCAAAAAAGTGACATAAAGGTCACATAGGACCAAGGGCGTGCAAGATTCCCACCTATTGCCATGCATCATTATTTAATTTCATCTGATGCTTATCCACACAAAAAAAGTCAGGTATTAAATGTTTGATCTGATCTCCTTTTGAATAGACATTTGATCATCACAAAGACTCCAGTGGGCACTGAGAAAACACGATGGTGATTTCTCTTCATTGCTATAATCATCACAGAATATGTTTTTAACTGGCTTTAACAGTGAATTCAGACACAGCCTGAGATTTTCTCCATCTGCATTCAAGCTGCTGCCCTACTTATCGGAAGTGTCAAAATATATTCAAGCCTGATGCATTTCAGAAAAAAAAGTTTTCTTGCTTTGCAGGCATCCCAGAACTGAAACAGCATACAAATACGTGCAAATGAATATTTTAAAAATGAAAATGCAATCATTTGATTTAAGAACATTAACATTTTAATCAAAGTGACACTTTATAAGAACAATCAGTTTGAAATGTTCTTGTAGATGTAGGCTCCTACAAGAACCATTTGTACGTTTTACCAAAAAGAGAGAGGAAAAAAAGAAACACTTGCCTTTTATTTTACCTGAAGACTTTATAAAACAATTTTAAAACATTTTTTCTAGTTAAAGTATATGTTTATTTATATATGAACTATTATGCGTTTTCGTTTTTAGATCACCTCTGAGGAATAAATTTTATTTCCTGGAAGTTGTAAGACTTGGATATATTTTGACATTTCTGAGAGTTGATTTTGCCAGTCATTGGTTGTATACAGTACGATTCCTTTGAGGCTTCTCTTTGTGCTTGAACAGTTTCATCACAACTTTCTCACTAATGTATCAAGGAGATGAACTGGATCATGAAAATGGAAGTAATTGTACTGATCTGCCCCATCTCCAAATAGTACAGTGATCAAGCGATTAGAGCTATGAATCATGACTGATCCTTCTATTACTGTACTGAACTTTGAAATATGGAGATGATACCTGATCACTTCTACATGCTCAAATAAAGACAATTCAGCTGGTCCTTCATAGTTGCAGAAGCTGCATACTTGGTGGTTCATATCTTACTGGGCCATGATATGTTCATAAAATATCTTCTTACCATCCAAATCACTACCTATTTTTGATCAGATTAGACTGAACTTCCAATTCTGCTAGCTTTGGCATGTATTTCAGAGAGAGATACAGCAACACCATTCATGTGATTAATAATATTATTAATCTTCACTTCCTGATACGCTGTTTTTCACTGTTGCTACTTAATCTTCTTAAGTAGTTTGGCACGCAGATTAAATGTATTCTCAGGCTAGGCAAGAAAAATAAATTCAGCTGCAGTTCCAGTGCAACAGGCTTATTAAAGAATGAAGGAGAAAGGAATAAAAATGGTCAGTTGTTTGTTTTTGATGGAATGGGCACAACTACATTTAATCATCTTTGTGGATATTTTCTGGGACAATTGCTAGGGTGACTCAATGGGTCGCCTTTATTCCTTGTTTGGAAGTTTCATAGTACAGAGTTGCCTGGGAGTAGGATTAACTTCCAAGAAACAAAATTCAATATTTTAGGTCAATTTTTTTTTTTTAAAAAAAAAAATCACTCTTACCTTTGTTATGTAGCACATGACTTAGTCTTCCTGAAAGGTTCTTTGTCAAGATTTATCTGAGCATATCCATTAAAAAAAGAAAAGGTTTAGCAAAGGAAAATGAGCACTGGAGTCATCATGAAACATGAAGGGAGAAGATGGTTGTGCAGCACTTTCAGGAGTGTTTGGAAAAAGCAAGTTATCTGATGGCCTGGGAGCCTACTCTATGATTATATTAACTAGTGCTGTGGATGAGTTCTTTCCTTGGTTCTTGCCTATTTTTGTTATTTTTAATTTTGTGTATGTTTCTATTTTTTTAAGTATTGCTAATCACCTAGAGTCAGGTATTTGAGGTGGGCAAATTTGAAAAGAATATTGTAGGATATTTTAGAGATAGAGAAATGAGACACTGTCAAAATCCTTCACAGTTTCAGAAGCTGCAAGCCTGGAGGTCCAAATCTTACTGGGTCATAATATGACCTCAAAATATCTTCTTAACATCTAGATTGGTACCTATTTTTGTGCAGATTGGGCTGCATTTCAAATCTTGCTAGGTAAGAAAATCCTTATGAGTCCAGAGTTCTTACAACTAGTATTACACAATGTTACTCTATTTGTTTCAATATCTATTTTATACAGAGAACTGTGAATACAAATCCAATCATATCCATCATGGATAACTTATGTCATTTTTTCTTCATAAACAAGGAACTCTGACAATAATAACTTCCGTTGATTAAGTTCTTGTTTCTTTTTCCTAAGCTAGGAAAAATTCATTAAATTCATTCATTAGATTCATTAAAATGTGAACAAATTCTTTTCCACCAATGCATAAAATAAAATTAAAAACACATTCATTTATATTCTAAGTATTCTTTATTCTAAATTATCCTAGCGTTGAATAGTCTTTTTAAAAGCAGACTGCAGCTCACACATTCTTGGCAGGAAAAGATAAGGTAATTTTTGTATGTATGTATTCATTACTTATGTCTTCTGTTATTTATTTGAAATCACTTCCTTGTATTTTATTTTAAACCTGCTTATAACATCTTTTATTAGCATCTTGCATCAGAATATAGATAAGAAAGACATCTTTGAATGCATGGATTTTGATGGCTAAATGAAGCCATTTTCCTTAAGTCTATTTTAAAGATAGACCTTTTCAACACTTTGACAATCATCATTTTAGTGACACCATAAAATGAAGTGAAATCTATCATAAAATATGTATTTTATTGAATACTGTTGACAACACTGTTACTTTCTCTAAGATTCTGACTTCCATATATTTAAATATATATAATGGTTTCTTTTAAAGACTGGGAATCAAAATCTTCATCGTATTTGCCCACATAAAAACCTAGCCATGTTTCTGTGTCTGTTTTTTAAAAGATCATAGCTGAGGAAGTCAGACTGTGTTAGTTTTTTATTCCAAGCCAAACAGCATCTATTTCTCTACAGTTTTCTGACATTATTGTTAGTGACTTTTATTTTTTTCCCTAATTTTTTATTGTATTACAAGAATATTTTACCATATTTACTAGATTTGCTACATTTACTAGATTTTTATCATATTTTGTGCATTATTGTATGCCTTGTCCTGAGAGACTAACCAGGTGGATAGCTGACAATCAAGTCATAGGCAAAATAATCAATGCTCAGAGCTGGAATAGGATGATAGACAACCATTTTATTTTATTTTTTACTGCTTCCTCTAGTATACTTCAGGCCAAGAACAAGAGATTTTTTTTCAGCATAAATGCCCCAAAATACTTTACATATTTCCCCAAAGCATGGTAATATATGGTTGTAAGAAGCACTTGGTCAACCAAGCATAAGTTGGTTCCTTGTCATTCAGTCTATAACAGATCAATTGGTCATATCTAGTGGCTGTAAAGAGTTTAGCTCATCATTGCAGTGCTGAAAATGCTAGATTTGAGTTGGAGTATCGAATGACACTGCTGGATTTGCATTTTAGAAAGTGATTTGCAAAGCCCTGAAATGAAGTTCTTCGCTGTTAATGTCTGCAACCAAATTGTTTGTCAAGCTCTTGGGCAGTTGATTCAAACCAGAATTAACCATCCCTACAGGCATGAATAACAAAGCTTTTTTTAATAAGATTTATTTAAGTGAAAAAAGATAGTTTGAAGAACTGCAGCAATTGAACTATTTTCCATTTAGAACCAATTTATCTCCAAAGACATGAGGGCAAAGCTTTCCATAATTTATTTCTAAAGCCATTTCTGTGAGCTGGTCAGGAGCTGGATCTTTCACACTGATAAAGTATGAGTTTGCAAGTGTTTATTCATGAAATCATCTCCAGAATCCTTACAGGTCTATGAACTAATATTTACACCACTCTTCAATGCATAGCTTTTGGCATCACCTTCAAAGATGCCAATTCTGTTCTATGCATAGCAATGTATATATACAACACACACGTGCATGTTTCTCTCTCTGTGTGTGCCTCTGTGTGTGTGTGTGTGTGTGTGTAGATAGAGATAGATAGATGGATTGCAGATCGATCGATCGATAGATCGGTAGATCGATCGATAGACAGATAAAGTTGTATTGCACTTGGGAACATTACTTCAAGGAAAGGTGATTAAGCATGCAAATTATTTTATCAAGATCCAAGTATGGGATTTATTTGCTAATTATAAACCAAAAAATAAAACAAAACCCTGATGTTACATTTTGTGATATGTGAAACTGAACAGCCCCATATATTTATCATACTCCTTTTCTTCCAGCTATTTTATTTAATTAATATTTTTATTAGCTTGCTATAGCAATCTGGACTTGAATAGGATACATTGGAAGAATAAATAATGAGAAGTCACCACCATTAATTAAAAGCTATAGGTTGGGATCAAATATTTCACAAAGCCTGTGATGGATGAATCCAGCCATAACGTCAAACATTCCTCTTTCATAATATAACCGTGATATCATGGTCACCAGGAGCTCTGCTGTCCAATGAAATAGAAGGCTTCCTCTATATAATCATGTATCTAATTATGGTTAATAGAAAAAAATAAATATGGAATTAAGGAAGATATGATCCAAACTGGTATACAGCACTTGTGTTTACATATTGTACTAACCAATTGTACACTGGCTTACTAAGCCAACACAATGCAAATCAGCCAACCACATTTATTTATTTATTTGTTTGTTTGTTTGTTTATTTATTTGTTTATTTATTTTTAATATATTTTATTACATTTCTTTTGTTACATCGTAAAACATCATAATATCAACAATGTTCTTGGTATCTATACAGGTTTTTGGTTTAAATATCATAATACATTATATTACATTTGTCTACTACTAAATAATAACTTTAACTATGATTACTATCCTTATATCTGTATATAATTTACAAAATTTTGCTTTACTTTTTTAAGGGTTGTTTCAATTAAATTTTTTGTCTCACTTCTTAGTTTTGTTTGTTAGCCATTTATACCAATTGTTCCAAATTGAAAAGAATTCAGAGTCGTCTTTTTTTTTTTCAATTTCATTGTTAACATATTCATCTCAGCACTTTCTGTTACTTGTGTATTATTAGTTCTTCATTAGGGGTATTTGGTGTTTTCCATACCCGCGCAAAGGCTATTCTGGCGGCTGTTGTAATATGTAACAATAAGTATTTTACTTCTTGTGGTAATCTTTCTTTGATGATTCCTAAAAGGAAGGTTTCCGGTCTGAGCTCAATCAGATACCCAGTGATCTCTTGTAGCCAATTTTTAATTTGAATCCAGTAAGTCCTGGCCTTGGGGCATAACCACCACATGTGATAAAATCAACTTTTTTACATTTCCAACATTTGGGACTCATGTTGGGATAGATTTTTGCCAATCTCGTTGGAGCTAAATACCATCTATAAAACATTTTGTACATATTTTCTTTGTATGCTGCAGATACCATTAACTTATAATTTATGTTCCATATTTTCTCCCATTCCTCTAATTCTATAGTGTATCCAAAATTCTGTGCCCATGCAATCATTGTGCTTTTGACTATTTCCTCTTCCATTTTGAAATCTAATAAATATTTGTATAGTTTAGTTATAAGTTTTTGTTCTGGTCCCATTAATATTTTATCTAATTGGTTCTGCCCTTTGTCAAATCCAAAATCTTTTAAATCTTTTTTATATTTATTTTGAATTTGCAAATATGGCCACCAATCGATTATGATTCCATTTTCCTTCAGTTCTTGGTTTGATTTTAATTTTCCTTGACTATCTAATAATTCTTCATATCTTACCATTTTCTGTAGGTCTAATATATTTGGATGGATTATGGCTTTCATGGTTGGCAGCCATCGTGGGATTTCCATATAGTGTTTGCCTTTGATTTTTTTCCAGGTTGTAATCAATGAATCTCTTATTAAGTGTTGATTGAAATAGCTATGTACATTACTTTTGTCATCCCACAAAAATGCATGCCAACCTATCAGGAGGTCATGCCCTTCTAATGTTAAGATTCTCTTGTCTCTTAATTTAACCCAATCCTTAATCCAACTCAACACCGCTGCCTGGTAATAAAGCTCCCATTCTGGTAGTCCAAGACCGCCTCTGCTCCTCTTATCTTGTAATAGTTTCATTTTAATACGTGGCCGCTTGCCCAACCAGACAAACTTGGATGTCATTTTATTTAGTTCTATAAAGAAAGATTTCCCTAATTTAATTGGGATCATTTGGAATAGATATATTAGTTTTGGTACAGTATTCATTTTCAGCATTGCTATTCTTCCTAATATAGACAGTTTCAATTTGGCCCATAATTCCAATTCTTTTCTGATTTGCTTAATCAGTTTAACATAATTGTCCTCTTTTAGTGATGAGCATCTGGGTGATATCCAAATTCCCAGGTATTTCACTTTTTTTACTATTTGCAGTCCCATTATGTTTTCTAATTCTACTTTATGTTTTGTTGTACAGTTTTTGACTATCATCTTAGTTTTATTTTTATTTATTTTAAATCCTGCCACTTCCCCAAATTTTTCTATTTGTTTCAACAATATTGGTCCTGAATTCATTGGATCTTCTACTATAAATACCAAATCATCGGCAAATGCCTGAACTTTATATTCCTCATTTCTAATTTTGATTCCATGAATCTCTGGGTTTTGTCTGGTTGCAGCTAGCAACACTTCTAAAGACAAGATAAATAACAGAGACACCCTTGTCTCACTCATTTTGCATTTTCAAAATCTTCAGTGCGATCTCCATTTAATAATACACTTGCTTTTTTATTTGAGTATATTTCTTGTAATGTTTTTTTCTATATTAGTGCCAAAATTCAACTTTTTAATTTGATATAACATGAATTTCCAATTGAGATTATTGAATGGTTTTGCACATCTAAGAAAATTAAGGCTGCCTATATTTCTGGGTGAGCTTCGTAGTATTCAATCAAATTTAGTACTGTCCTAATAATGTTTTTGATTTGTCTATTTGGCAGGAAACCATTCTGGTCTGTATGTATAAGTTCACTCAAAATTGGTTTCATTCTTTCTGCCAGTATTGTCACAAATATCTTATAATCCATATTTAGCAATGAGATTGGCCTATAGTTCAAAATTAGTTGTTGATGGGTGCCATCTTTTGTAACTAAGGATATGTATGCCTCAGACCAGGACCTTGGAAGTCTAGCTTGTGTTAATGCCTCATTATATAGTTCCAGTAATATTGGTTCAAATATTTCAGATAAATTTTTATATAGTTCACCTGGTAGACCATCCGGACCTGGTGTTTTATTATTTTTTTGTTTTTGTATCGCCTTTTGTAACTCTGTTAGTGTTATTTCTTTATTAAGTATTTCTCTGTTTTCTTCTGAGATTGGGCTCAGACCGTTTCCCTCTAATGTTTTCTTCCATAACTACTTCTTGCTTATATACCTTTGCGCAATTCTCTTTTTCTCCTCCATCTGATAATACACTGTCCCTTCCTCATCCTTAAGTTGCTGAATTAGTCTTTTCTCTTTCTCTATTTTTAATTTATGGGACAACCACCTTCCTGGTTTATTTGCTGATTCAAAGAAATTATGTTTAAGAGTTTTTAAGTTCCGTGCATTTTCCTCAATATCTATCAAATTTAGTTCATGTCTAATCATCCCTATTTCTTTCTTAGCTTCCATATTTTTGGGTCTTTTTGGAGCTCATATTCAATTTTTTTAATCCTTTCTTGTAATTCATTCTGTTTCTTCCATTTTCTTTATTTTTCTTAGCTATATAGGCTATTGATATGCCTCTCATGAAGGCCTTTGTAGTGTCCCATAATTTTTGTAAACTAGTATGTTGTTTTAAATTAACCTTAAAGAATATTTCTAACTCATTTTAATTCTTGAAATATATTCTTTTTCTTTTGTTGTTTGTGAATTTAATATCCATCTCCTTTTCCTTTTATTATGTTCTTTCCATGTAATTTTAATCAGGCTATGATCGGCCCATATATTGGGCATTATCTCTACTTCACCAATGTCTTTCTCGATTGCCCCATTGATCCATATTAATTCTGGACCATGATTTTTGTGGACTAGAATAAAACGTGAATTTCTTCTCATTTGGATTCTTCCTCCATATGTCTTCCAAATTGGTCTCTTGTGTTAAATCAAAAAAAGTTTTTGGTAGAATTCTCATTCTTTTCTTCATAGTCCCTTCCATACTAATATAGTCTTTTTTAATATCAACAATGGCATTAAAGTCCCCTATCAAGCAAATATTTTCTTCACCTACACTAATTATTTTATCATATAGTCCCTTATAAAACTTCTTCTGGTTATTGTTAGGGGCATATATCCCCACCAATAGTAATTGTTTTTGATGTAAATTAATTTGTATCATTAAAATTCTGCCTTGTTCATCTGCATAATTCTTTTGGGGTTATCCCTTTTTTTAACATAAATTGCTACCCCCCCTTTTTTTGATCTGCCAATGCTGTAAATAATACACACAACTTACGATATTCTAGATATTTTTTATGTTGCTTTTGAATATGTACCTTCTACAGGCATATAATATTGACATTTTGTTTAGTTAGTTTAGGTAATATTTGTTTCCTCTTGATCTGGGAGTTTAATCCATTGATGTTTATTGAGAGTAATTTAATTTCTTCTTCCATTGTTGATTCTGAGTCTACCTAAATCTTCTGTTGGTTCTTGCTTCTCTTTGGGGTCTTACTCTTAGTCCTTCTCTCCTTGGGTATTCTCTCTTTTCTTTTCTTCTCTCTTCTTGGTCTATTTCCTGTATTCCCTGTTGTTGATCTTCTTGTTGGTCCTCCTGACTCTTGCTTTCTGACTTTTCTTTGCTAGTCCCCTCTTCCTCTATTTCTATCAACTGATCGTAAAGTTCTTGCGCCTTTTCAAAACTGTCAATTTTTACTCTTCTTTCTTGCCACGTCACCAGCATTCCTTCAGGGACCAGCCATTGGAACCAGATGTTTCATTTATTCAGGAGTATCACCAGAGATCTGTAGTCCTTCCTCAACTCTCGTACCCACCTCAGGATTTGTTTCAAGATCATGATCTCTTTTTCTTTATACACCATCGCCTTGTCCTTTGTGATTCTATATACAATATCTCTTACATTTTTTTCTGGTGAATCTGATGTGGACCTCTCTAGGCAGCTTGTTTCATCTGGCGTAGTTTGTGTGGATTCGGTAGACCTCATCCAATTCTTTCACTATTTCCTGCTGGTCCCTTTGCAATGCCTCTGCTATTAAGTGGGACATTATAGCTCCCAGATCTTCATCTTTGGATTCCAATACATTTTGGGACCTGAAATAGAATGCTGCACATTCCATTTTGAGATAATCGAATCTTCTAAATTGCTGTTCATCTCTATTACTTTCTTATCAATCCCTTCCAATCTCTTCTCTGTTTGTTCAGCTTTGATTTCTATATTCTTTATTCTTTGTTCATTCTTCTCCAATGTCTGTTGGATCATTCCTATCTTCTCCTCTAGATTTTGAATCTTACCCTTCATTTCTCCCATTTCCGTCTTCATATCTGTATGGTTATTTACCATTGTCTCCTGCATCTTAAGCGTTGTTTCTTGAATAGCTGTTAATGTTGCTTGCATCGTTTGCATGTTGGCTGCTGGTTGGCTTGTTTTTTCCATGTTCAGCATTCCTTCTATTGTTTTTTGGCCCACTGGAGATGCAATAGACACTGATGAACCAGACATCGCTTTTTTCCCTTTCAAGGTCGTTGTTGTAGTACTGGTCATATTCCTAACTTTGTTGTAGATGTCTTCCCACTTTACCATTCACTATTTAATTTTCCTTTTATTATTAATTCTATTCAGTAGTTTTCCTTAGAATATAAATATCTTTTTGAAAATAGCATGGTCCCGGGTTGAACTTCTTTATACAGACACAAAACTCAATTTCATGCTCCTTTTTGTGTTCTATTCCATATCTTATACTATTCTACATTTTCTATATAGTTTTTCCCCCTCTTTTAATTTTCTCAATTTTATTTTGATTATCTCATCTCAATTCAAATCATTATATTTATACTTTTGTCTGTTCTGTTTCAATTTCATATGATCTTTTCTCATTAAACAAATTTTCTCCTGTAGTTACTAATTGGAGTATGACACCTTTATATCTTTTAATTACATTCATTCAACTCTTATTTAAATTTCAATATATACATTAAGGTTATGACCTTCAATATAATACATAATACATAACTTCCAATCGAATTCTGCTTGGTACATTCTTATAATACACACTATATTCTTTTAAAAAAAAGAAAAGAAAGATTGTAAATATATGTAATTATAAACCCTCATTCCATTCCAGTTCAGTTCTATCATTAATAATCATTAAAATCTTAACATCTTTAACACTTCTTTTCAATTAAATATCATACTTCCTTAAAAACACATATAATCTCCATAATTAATTTTTCCCTTATTTCTCTTCACATGTTTTATAAATCATTAAATATACCTTTTGTTACATTTATTTATTGACAAGCATTCCACTGAATTATGATAGCTATTTTATCAGAAATTTTAATCATACATTGTTTCATGTTTTCTAAAATTATTTCTGCTTCTAATATAACCATACTATCTTATGTACCTTTGCAGAATCCCTTTTTCCATTAAGTTTTCACCCATTATCTCTAAATAGACCCTGTTTCTCTATATTTTGCTTCTGTCCTTTATAACTTCTTTTCCTTTCTTTCTTCCCTCTAATCTTCTCCCTCCCCTTTTTACCCCCTTGTCTCTCTAGTTCTAATTCTCTCTTCTGCATTTCCCTCTTCTGTTGCTTTCTGATTTTGTACTTATTTTTCACTCTATTTTGGGGGGGGAGTTGTTTTTCCCAATCTTAAACTTTCCATTCTCTTTCTCCCCTTTCCTTTTTCCCCCCCATCTAAGATTACTTGTTCATTAAAGATGGCTTCTTCTTTGTCGCAGTCTTCTTGTTCTGCAGGCATTTCTTGTTGTTTCTCATAATTCCAAATCTCCATTTCTAAAAACTGAAATACGAAGCCAAAAAAACCTCTCCCTTCTTGTGTATTTTCTTTGTACTTTTTAAGTTCCATTTTCAGTTCTTCTAAAAGTGGAGCCATTTTAAGCAGTTTTAAACAACCACCCGATTGATTTTAGTCATTCAAAACAATAACCAAGAATCCAGAAATCATCAAGTAATCCAGATAGTCCTGATTTATATCTTCTTATTTCTTTTTCGACTTTCTCTTCCTGGAGTTTTTGTTGCGATATTTCAGTTAGAATGTATCTTTTGGAAGTCTTGTTGAGATTTTGCTGTAAGTTCTTTTTTAATTCCAGGCAGTCTCCTCCCTTCCAGATCCTACCTTTTTATTCTTCCTCTCTCCTTTCCTGTTTTCAAAAGCTTTTAATTATCCAGAAATCTTTATTATCCCTTTGACTTTTTTATTTTCAGCAGTAAATGCCTATTGATGTCAAAGTGGATTTTTTTCCAATTTCTTGCTTAAATCTCTTAGCTGTCAGTATAGGAAAAGGAGAAAACCAAATCTTTTCCCTTTTCTCTCTCCTTCGCAGCTTAAAAATCTTCTTAGGGAACAATGTTATTGCTTTTTAACAGTTTCAATTCCAGGGTACCTTATTTGTTGCTTTTGCTGTTTGACCCGGTCAACCAAAACTTTCTCTTCTTATCTTCCTCCTGCATATTCTTTTCCGGTCGAGTTCTTCTTTGTGGTGGCCATTTCTGACCACTGCTGCAATCGCCTTTGGGAAAGGTAGTAATGGCCAGCTGGGGAGGAGAGATGCGGCTCTCCTCAACCCTGCTGGCAGTCTCCCCTCTCTTCACCACCTCTATGGGGTGGCTTAGCCCCGAAACCAGCCAGCTTGGAGCGTTCCAGCGGCGAGCACGGATTGAAGCCTCACAGAGACGAGGTTTCGGTCTGTCGCTGAAGAAGCTCAAACCAGAAGTCCTTTTTAAAAATATTATTAAAGAAATGAAGTTAGGTACAGAAATATGTTTTTAATGTCACTAGATCAGAACATTTAGAAGACTTAGTTGCTGATGTAGCCATGCAGAAAAGGAAAAGCTCATGCAAAACTTAATAGGAGAGGAAGCCCCAGTCTAGACAGAACATGATAAAACAGATTGGCTGCAGGCTTGCAAAAGAGTGAGACAAGGTTGTGTATTCTCTCTTTACTTATTAAATTTATTTCCTGAACCTACAGTTGGGGAGCTGGGATTGGAAGAAGATGAGCATGGCTTTGAAATTAGAGGAAGAAATATCGTAAGATGCATTATGCTGATGACACTAATCTTATAGCTGAACATGCAAATGAACTGCAACCACGAGTAATGAAAGCCAAGCAGCATAATAAAAAATGAGATGTGGCTAAGGCTAAATATAAAGAAATTCAAATGAATGATAACAGATTCAGCGACCAGTCTTAGAATTGACAATGAAGTTATTGAAGTGATGGATAGCTTCAGCCTTTTAGGATTGACTATAAATTATAATGGAACTAGCCTTAAGATACAAGGCATAAATTAGCACTTGCTAGGGAAACTGAGAAAGCCTTTGGAAAAAAAAGTTCAGATAGTCATTATGCATCTATATACTATAGCAATGATTTTCCCTGTGACATGCTGTGGAAGTACAAGTTGGACTTTAAAGAAACTGGATAGAAAGTATTGATGCTTTTGAGCTTTGGTGTTGGAGAATACTCCTTAGAATAATACAGATAGCCAAGAAACGGAAGGTAGGTAGGTTGGCAGGTAGGTAGGTAGGTAGGTAGGTAGGTAGGAAGGAATAAATCGACTCAGCTTTTTTACTCAAGGTATAATGACTAGATTATCATAATTTACATACATCAGGTGAAGACTCAGCTACGTTGTGATACTCCACATCTGGGACTATAGTATACTATACTATATTGAATATTAGTACTAATTACTACTCAATAATATGCATATAGTATAGTAATACTAGGAAAGATAGAAGGAAAGAGAAGATGATGAACATAGAAAGATAGATAAACTCAATTAAACTGGTTATGGGTATATACTTTTGGAAGATATGAAAAGATCTGAATGGGAAAGGGCAGTTTTGGAATGTATCCTGAAAGCAAAAGAAAAGTGAATATCTAGGATAAATAAATCTTGTGTAGCTAAAAAGTATGATCTGAATGGATCTTGCAATTGAAAGGAAGAATAGAATTGGCAAGTGATCCTGAAAACATGGAGAGCTGTGAATTTCAAATAATGTATTTAGGATTCAGACCTCTGTCTTTACTGTGCATTTCTCTCTGGCAAGTTGGCATGTATTCTTGCTTCTCCAGTTTGCTTTTCCATTCAATGAAGGTTTTATATTTAAGTTTTGATGCCACTCATGACACTTACTCAAAATGCTAAATATCAGCCCTGCTGAAAATTGTGTTTGGGTATAAAAGTTCACTTTCAAATTTTTAACAGAAGCAACTCATCTGTCTTACCATAGTAAGGTTAATTGGTTGCAGAATTGGAAATGTTACTGAAAAATTATGATTTTCCTGAGCATAGCCATTGTCTTAAGATAAATGGACATAACACCTTACACTCTGAGGAAACAAATGGAACAGAGGTAGGAATTTGAGAACATAATTTAGACATAACTACAGCAAAGTGGCTCATATTATGTCACATAAAAGAATTATGTACAAGGTCAATGAGTAGACTTACAGGGTGCAATAGGTAAAAACTGGGTTCAGTGTTAGAAGGCAAATGAAGCTAAAGTGAAAGGGGATAACTCTGAACTAGTGGGCATGTAATATTACTATAATTACTATAATTAATGATTCAAAGTTTAGTTCTAAAGAACCCAAACATTTAATGAACATGTCTATATAGTAATGGGCAGTTGGATAGTAAGTAAGGAAAATAGGTTTTCATGCCTCTGGCTTAAAATTAAATGACTTTTTAATGTCTTCAATATTGCAAATTTTCCTTTTAAAAATCAGAAAAAAATACTTATGAAAGAACCCCCTTAATGTGTCTTTAATGGCAATAGCAATAGCACATAGGCTTATATACTACCCCACAATGTTTTACAGCACTCTCTGAGCAATTTACAAAATCAGCATATTGCCCCCCAAAATCTGAATCCTCATTTTATTCACTTCAGAAGGATGGAAGTCTGAGTAAACCTTGAGTGGTCAGGATCAAATTCCCAGCAGTAGGCAGAGTTAGCAATCCTGAATTCTAACCACTGCCTTCTAACCACTGAATCACCACAGTTCCTGGTTAATATCTTTGGTAATATATTTTGAGGAAATTGTTCAGAGTTTTGCAGTGTAAATTCAGTGCCAGAAAAATAAACACAGATGGCTGATGCTTCATTTAACTTCTTTATAAACATATAAAGTAAATTTTACAATACCAGTTGTAGATGTTATATATGGTCGGTGGGTCCCATGAAGAGACGAGGTGTGAGTAGTGAACAACAGCTCTTTATTTAACAGATAGATTCTGAGACAAAACCCTAGTGCATGGCAGCTCTTCTTATAGAGCTGGCCGTGGCAAGGCAGTCAATGACAACTCTTTGAGTTTGCTGCGCTTGGTTTCAACCAATCGCGGCAAACCCTGTATGAGCCAATCAGGAACGTTCAAGCCATCCAATTATGATCCGGCTTTTCTGGACCAATAGGAATGCAGGGTTTCGAGCCTGCTAATATGGAACACCCCTCCCCTCTTGGTTCCGTCCAAGGGGCGGGGTAACGTAGTCACGTAAGTAGGCGGGTCTTCGGACCTGCCTACTTGACTTGCGCGGTTCATAATGTCTCTGGTTGTCGTCAGGTTTGGATGGGCTCCGTGTCGCTCTCAAGCTTCTTGATGGAACCGCCTGGAAGGGTGAGCCAGGCCTATAGCTGCGACTCCCGCCTGGTGTATCCGGGTTGGTCGAGTCGTTCGTTCTGTCGCTCCTTCCTGGATTCTCTGGGCTGGTTGAGCTTGTCCAGCTGCTACTTCCAGGTGAAACACCCGTCTGCCTCGGTTCCCTGTTTATAGGTAAGTATTGCTGGTTTAATGTGTGATTTTTATTTAATGTGTGTGTGGGGTGTTCTGCTTGCACAGATACCGGTTCTTTTTCTAAGTTTGAGGTTTCCCCCCCCCCTCTGATTTCTTGGTTAGAGTCTGTGAGGGGAAACGTGACGCCTGTCAGTCTAGATCGTAGCTGGTCAATGTGCAGGAGCCAAGGGTTCCAGTGTCTCCTCCCGTTGAAGGCCGGTCGGCTTGTGGTCTTCTCTGGAGTGTAAGGGGTAACGGTCAGAGAGGGTCCCAGCGGCGGAGGCTGGTGACTTGGGTGATCTTTGCAGGTAGCCACCGAAGCGGGTCCCCAGTAAAGTTTTTAGCTTTTCAGTGTCTCCCATGTTGAAGGCTCGCTATGTCGCTTGTAGATCCAGGGGTTTCTCTGGAGTGTGGCGCCCAGTACGGAAGTAGCTGATGTCGGAACCGGTGCAAAGGTTGGGATCCTGGTCTAGAGGTGACCGGAAGCCTTCTGCCCATGAGTAATTCTGCTGGGCATTTGTTCGTGGTAGAGTTGGGTGTGATATGTTGTATTAGAAGCATTTTGTTGATTTTTTCGTGGATGTTGCTGTGTTCAATCTTTTGGATGTTTTTTTTTTGTGAACTGTTTGCCGCCGGGTGAGCGGGCGATGTCAATGCGTGTCAGATGCCATGGTCTGCCAAGTATTGCTCAAACGCCAATGCGGTAAATTGAGGTCCATGGTCAGATACTATCACATCTGGCAGACCATGCGTGGCGAAAAGTTTGTTTAATTTTTTGATAACGGCTTCTGTGGTGGTTGTCTTCATTTTGCTTACTTCGAGCCAATTTGAGTAAGCATCAACAGTGATTAAAAAGGTATGTCCTTTGGTTGGCCCCGCGAAGTCAATATGGATTCGTGACCAGGGGCCTCTGGGGGTTTCCCATTCTAGTGGTGGAGCTGCAGGGGGAACCGAGCGGGTCTCTTGGCATCTGCTGCAAACGGCGACCCAAGTCTCTATTTGTTTGTCCATGCCTGGCCACCAAGCGTAGCTTCTGGCCAGGGCTTTCATTCGTACAATGCCCGGGTGCCCATTGTGCAGCATGTCTAGAACTTTTCTTTGTAATGCTTCTGGTATAACCACCCAGTCTCCCCAAAGAATGCACCCCCTTTGTGAAAAAAGTTCAGTTTGCCGGTTTTTAAATGGTTTAAAGAGTTCATTTTTTTCGCTTTCCGGCCAACCCCTCTCCACCCAGCTGAGGACTCACGCCAAGCGTTTGTCCCTTCTTGTTTCGCGGGCAATGTCTTGCGCGGGCAATGGTGGCGTGGTTATTGTTTCTATTTGTAAAATTGATAATGTGGGTGCTGGGTCATCTTGCACGTCTGGTAGGGGGGATCGGCTTAAAGCATCAGCGTGCGAGATGGTCTTGCCAGGTCGGTGTGCTAAATGGTAATTATAAGCGGCGAGAAATTCAGATCATCTCATCATCCTAGGTGACAGGATGTTTGGAGTGGGTTTGTTCCCAGCCAAAATGCCTAGTAGGGGTTTGTGGTCTGTAATAATTGAAAAGGTCCTACCATAAATGTATTCGTGGAATCTTTTCACTGCGGAGACGATGGCTAGGGCTTCTTTGTCCAGCTGGCTGTAGTTCCTCTCCAGCTTGGACAGGGTTCTTGAGAAGAATGCGATGGGAGCCTCTTTCCCATTCGGCAAGGTGTGGCTTAAGATTGCCCCAACACCAAAGGGTGATGCGTCGCATGTGACAGTCAGCGGCAGGGTTTCGTTATATTGAATAAGGACTGCGTCGGAAGTTAAAAGGTTTTTTATTTGTTGGAAAGTGTGTTCCTCTCGCCTTCCCCAGATCCAGGATGCTGTTTTATCCAGGAGCCTATGCAAGGGTTCCACGACAGTCGCCTTCTGGGGTAGGAAAACATTATAGAAATTAATGAGTCCAAGGAATGCTTGGAGTTCCGTTTTATTTTTCGGTCTGGGGGCTTCCTTGATGGCTTTTAACTTTTTGTCAGTAGGGTGAATTCCATGTTTGTCTAGGAGGTACCCCAGGAATTCAACCCTTTCAGTACATAATTGGCACTTCTCTTTTTTTACTTTGAGGCCGGAGTCTTTAAATTTTTGTAAGACTGCTCTTAGCCGTTTCTCCAATTGTTTCTTATTGGGGGCTGCTACTAGCACGTCGTCGAAATAGGGTACGACTCCTTTAATTCCCTGCAGCAGCCTTTCCATTAGGCTTTGGAAAACCCCAGGTGCGACACTGACTCCAAATTGGAGTCGGTTGCATTTAAATGCCCCTCGATGTGTCACGATCGTTTGTGCCTCGGTGGTTTCAGCATCGACCGGCAGTTGTTGATAGGCTTGTGCCAGGTCGAGCTTTGCAAAGATTCTGCCACCCCCAAGTGAGTGTAGGAGATGCTGGACTACTGGCACAGGGTAGGCACTCTGCTGCAGGGCATGGTTCAGGGTGGCCTTGTAGTCTCCACATATTCTCAGGGAGCCATCTGGTTTGATGGGGGTGACAATGGGTGTTTCCCAATGGGCATGGTCGATAGGTTCTAATACCCCTTGCACGATGAGCTTATTTAATTGTTCGTCTATCTTAGGCTTGAGTGCAAATGGCACTCGCCGTGGCTTGAGGCGGATGGGAGCAATGTCTGGGCTAAGATTGAAGGAGATTGGGGACCCCTTGTACTTGCCTAAAGTGTCATCGAAGACCTCTTGGAAGTCTCGTACGAGCGTCGCCTCCCAATCTTCTTCGTCTGTGTGATTTATGCCTGCCATCTCGATTCCTAGCAGTGTGAACCATTGTAATCTGAGTAAGCTGGGGCGGTCTTTATCTACAATTGTAAGTGGTAAAATATTGGTGCGGTTTTTGAAGGTGATCTTGAAATGCCCGATGCCAGCTACTGGGATGCGGTTCCCTTGGTAGTCCCTCAGGATCAATTTCTGGTCACTTAGTTCCTGGCGGCGTATGCTGGGTATTAGATGCTTTATGGTGCACCAGGAGACCATGGAGAGGTAGGAGCCAGAATCTACCTCCATGGTGCACGGTTGGTTTTCGATACCGACCTCGATGCATATCTTCCGTGCATCTATTGGTGAAGAGTGGGCGATGATAACTGTTTGGTGTGTTTCTTCTCTTCGCGGTGCCTCGTTGAATCTTTTGTTTCGGCCGTCCCGGCTTCACCGGCTGTCAGTCTGGCGGTCCCGGTTTTTGGTGGGGGTGCCATCTTGTCTTCTCGGGCTGTTGCCTCGACATTGGGGGCTGTAGTTTCTTTTATTACGGCATACTTTGGCGATATGCCCCCGCTTCTCGCAATGTCGGCAAACAGCGTCCAGGAACTTGCATTTGGAATGCGGGTGATTTCCTCCGCAGCTGGCACACTGGTACCCCAACTTACGACCTCGCCGGTCTTGCCAATCGCATTCTGACTGAAGTCGGTGAATCTCTTCTTCTTCGCTGTCAGAGGGGGATTCGATGTTGCCATGGTGGGTGGTGGCTGCGAGTTTTTCTGGTGTGGTAGTTGCCTCACTGGTCGATTGACAATTGGTTCCGTTTGAATGCCGCATTCGGGCCGCTGATTTGCGGGTAGCTTCGGCTGCGGTTGCTTCGGCTATGGCGTTGGCGAGGGAGATGTCACCCTTGGCCATTAGCCTACTTTGGAGTGTTGGCTCTTTCAGGCCGAGAACGACTCGGTCTCGCATGGCCTCATCCAGGTTAACGAACCGCACAAACCTCCAAGGTCCATCAGGTCGGCCACGAATTCACCGATGCTCTTGCCCTCGCACTGGTCTCATTGATAAAAATCATGCCTTCGGATAAGAGTTGGTACGGCCGGAGCATAGTGGTTTCGGAGGATGGGAGCTAGGTTGTCCCAATCCATCGTTTTGACATCTGCGGGCTTTGCTAGCACCTTGGCCATTTTGAAAACGGTGGGCCCGCAGTGCGTTAAAAATACCACCCGTTTCTTGCTGCCGGTGGCGTCTTTCAAGTTGTTGGATTCCAAAAACATTTGGAAACGATCAATGTAGGACTCCCAGTCCTCGCTGGCTGGGTTAAATGGTGCGGGTGGCGTGGCGCTGCCGGCAATTTTGCTGGTCATCTCTGCGCCATTTGCCACGTGCTGGTTAGCCTTGTTGTCTCAGAATCCCACCCTCGTCGCCAGTGTTATGTATGGTCGGTGGGTCCCAGGAATAGACGAGGCGTGAGTAGTGAACAACAGCTCTTTATTTAACAGATAGATTCTGAGACAAAACCCTAGTGCATGGCAGCTCTTCTTATAGAGCTGGCCGTGGCTAGGCAGCCAATGACAACTCTTTAAGTTTGCCGCGCTTGGTTTCAGCCAATCGCGGCAAACCCTGTATGAGCCAATCAGGAACGTTCAAGCCATCCAATTACGATCCGGCTTTTCTGGACCAATAGGAACGCAGGGTTTCGAGCCTGTTAATATGGAACAGTAGATTTCTCCAACATGGAGCAAACCCAAACAGAAGCAGACATGTTACAGGTTCAGAGCAGAGCTCTAGTTTTCAGCAAGCAAGCTAGTTTCTCTTTCACTTTAGAGCTGAGCACAGAACAGAGATAAACCACACCCAGATTCTCTCTTTAAGTTTCAGCCTCCAACTCGGCTCTCATTGGCTGACCTTATTACTAAGCTCTATTCCAGTTCATGAATATACTCTGACAGAAATGGTAAGGGCATTTAAAATAATAAAACTATTTTCCTCTCTGGAAGAGAACTCACTACTCTGTAAATGGGATTTCCCCCCCTAAACACTCCCTTACCTAGTCAAACAACACACAAAGAGTCTTCACAAATGACCAATGAAAATCAAAGTCAAGCACTATGAATATAAGCATCTTTTCTGCCAAAAGAGCACCAACAACTTCCTCTTAAGCAGGCCATTCTTCAAATTGTGTTGATTATTTTCTCAAACATTTAGTTTCATATTTTCTAGGACATGGTGCCTCCCTTGCTGAATTTGGGGACCTTTGTGTGTACATATGTACACCCTACAAAATACTGGCACAGATTAACCCATTCAGTTGACTGTGTTAATATTAATTATAAAGGTATAATATTTTTTTCTGTTGCAAATGGAGGAATTGATGCTTAAAAGATGGAATTGATTGGCAAGAGAGTTCTAAAAGTTTAAATTTCCATTTGAGTTCTACAACCATGTTCTGGAGAAGGTTGGTGCTTTCAGTTTGCTCTTTGTTAAATTAAAGGGCAGACAGATGTTTTTGTTGTGTGGGTACTATTTTATTGATTGTTCATTGATTTATTGATGCATGCCTGCAATTATGCACCTTACTTAATTACTTTCAGCTGCCTGTACATGTTGTAATGCTTCAAGATTCACTGGAAGTTTCAGTGAAAGCAGAAACCTTAACTCCTGTTTCTAAGTATTTGTTTTTGTTTGAGCAATATAAAAAACATTTTCCTTCTTATAATTCTTCATCTATGGATGAGGAAGCTATTGATTTAGGTACAAATAGAAGTACTAGGCAGACCAAATTAGTTATTGCTCTTCATTTCCCACCACTGAAACTGATCCCAACAAAACATCTCTGTTAATTCTTGTACAGAAGAATGGTAAATTGAGGTATTGAGCAAGTTGCATAGAAATAACAACAGAATCTGTTTAATGGTTTTTTAAAAAAAATTCATGAGAATAAAGGAAGAGCAAAATCATTTCTCCAGCTTAATTGTGGTCATAGATCTAAGGTGGAGACTGTATAAAAGATGATGGAATCAGAGTATAATTAACAGGGAATAAATCCCAAGAAAAAGAAATATACCCTGAGTGGATAATTGGACTGGAGTTTGATAATATCAAGTGTAGCGAAGATACAATATAATAACTGCTTTTATTTAACTTCTTATCATATTTAATGAAATCTTTGTATGTACTCTAGTTAACAGTCTTGCATGAGTTATCGCGTTAAAAATACCACCGCTTTCTTGCTGCCGGTGGCGTCTTTCCAAGTTGTTGGATTCCAAAAACATTTGGAAATGATCAATGTAGGACTCCCAGTCCTCGCTGGCTGGGTTAAATGGTGTGGGCGGCGTGGCGCTGCTGGCAATTTTGCTGGTCGTCTGCGCCATTTGCCACGTGCTGGTTAGCCTTGTTGTCTCAGAATCCCACCCTCGTCGCCAGTGTTATGTATGGTTCGGTGGGTCCCATGAATAGACGAGGCGTGAGTAGTGAACAACAGCTCTTTATTTAACAGATAGATTCTGAGACAAAACCCTAGTGCATGGCAGCTCTTCTTATAGAGCTGGCTGCGGCTAGGCAGCCAATGACAACTCTTTGAGTTTGCCGCGCTTGGTTTCAGCCAATCGCGGCAAACCCTGTATGAGCCAATCAGGAACGTTCAAGCCATCCAATTATGATCCGGCTTTTCTGGACCAATAGGAACGCAGGGTTTCGAGCCTGTTAATATGGAACAGTAGATTTCTCCAACATGGAGCAAACCCAAACAGAAGCAGACATGTTACAGGTTCAGAGCAGAGCTCTAGTTTTCAGCAAGCAAGCTAGTTTCTCTTTCACTTTAGAGCTGAGCACAGAACAGAGATAAACCACACCCAGATTCTCTCTTTAAGTTTCAGCCTCCAACTCGGCTCTCATTGGCTGACCTTATTACTAAGCTCTATTCCAGTTCATGAATATACTCTGACAGAAATGGTAAGGGCATTTAAAATAATAAAACTATTTTCCTCTCTGGAAGAGAACTCACTACTCTGTAAATGGGATTTCCCCCTAAACACTCCCTTACCTAGTCAAACAACACACAAAGAGTCTTCACAAATGACCAATGAAAATCAAAGTCAAGCACTATGAATATAAGCATCTTTTCTGCCAAAAGAGCACCAACAACTTCCTCTTAAGCAGGCCATTCTTCAAATTGTGTTGATTATTTTCTCAAACATTTCGTTTCATATTTTCTAGGACATGGTACCTCCCTTGCTGAATTTGGGGACCTTTGTGTGTACATATGTACACCCTACAAAATACTGGCACAGATTAACCCATTCAGTTGACTGTGTTAATATTAATTATAAAGGTATAATATTTTTTCTGTTGCAAATGGAGGAATTGATGCTTAAAAGATGGAATTGATTGGCAAGAGAGTTCTAAAAGTTTAAATTTCCATTTGAGTTCTACAACCATGTTCTGCAGAAGGTTGGTGCTTTCAGTTTGCTCTTTGTTAAATTAAAGGGCAGACAGAGGTTTTGTTGTGTGGGTACTATTTTATTGATTGTTCATTGATTTATTGATGCATGCCTGCAATTATGCACCTTACTTAATTACTTTCAGCTGCCTGTACATGTTGTAATGCTTCAAGATTCACTGGAAGTTTCAGTGAAAGCAGAAACCTTAACTCCTGTTTCTAAGTATTTGTTTTTGTTTGAGCAATATAAAAAACATTTTCCTTCTTATAATTCTTCATCTATGGATGAGGAAGCTATTGATTTAGGTACAAATAGAAGTACTAGGCAGACCAAATTAGTTATTGCTCTTCATTTCCCACCACTGAAACTGATCCCAACAAAACATCTCTGTTAATTCTTGTACAGAAGAATGGTAAATTGAGGTATTGAGCAAGTTGCATAGAAATAACAACAGAATCTGTTTAATGGTTTTTTAAAAAAAATCATGAGAATAAAGGAAGAGCAAAATCATTTCTCCAGCTTAATTGTGGTCATAGATCTAAGGTGGAGACTGTATAAAATATGATGGAATCAGAGTATAATTAACAGAGAATAAATCCCAAGAAAAAGAAATATACCCTGAGTGGATAATTGGACTGGAACCAGAAGAAGATGGCGGGACCCCTCATCAAACCGGAGCAGTTCCTGCAGATGGTCGACGGGCCACAGGAAGCGTGGTCCATGCTGAAGAGCACTGTTCACACTGCCGGCTGCCAACAGCTTGGTTGTACCAAGCCAGGACGGAGACGCATCGAGCGAGATACATGGCTCTGGACACCGGAAGTACAAGATGCCGTGCACCTGAAGAAACGGCTCTACAAGGCCTTTCTTCAGGACAAGACCAGCGAGAAGCTCTGCAGTACAAGGCGGCCAAAAAGGCAGCCAAGAAAGCAGTAGCGACAGCCAGAAGCTCCCACTACGACGACATCTACGAGAAGCTGAACACGCGAGAAGGCGAGAATGAGATCTACCGCCTAGCCAAAAGCAGACACAGGAAGACCCTGGATATTGACCAGTTTCATGGGATCAACGACGAAAGGGGAAATTTGATCGTCAACCCCAGAGACGCTGCCGAGAGGTGGCGGCAATACTTCGAGAAGATCTCCACCGAGGAGTTCCCACACCCATGAACCCGCGAGGTGACCCGTCGAAGGCCCAGTCTCAGGCATTCACGCCAGCGAGGTCACCGGCGCCATCAAGGCCATGAAAAAGCGGTAAGGCAACAGGACCAGGCGACATCCCTGCCGACTTCTGGAAAAAGGCACTACCGGGCTCGGCATTGTGGCTGTGCGAGCTGTTCAACAACATCGTCTCCACGGAAAAGTGCCACCACGACTGGTACCGCAGCACCACTGTTCCGATCTGGAAGGGAAAGGGCAGCCCAGCGGACTGCTCCAACTACTGAACCGGTCAGGTTACTGTCACATACTATGAAGATCTTGACGCGTCCTCGATAAGCGCATTCGGGACATCGTCGACATCAGCGTCAACCAGGCCGGATTCATCAAGAACTGCGGCACCACCGACGCCATCTTCGGTGTGCGGATGCTGATGGAGAGCTCACAGAGAGAAGAAAATCCCGCTCCACACCGCCTTCCTGGACTTGGAAAAGGCCTTCGACCGAGTCCCGCGCGATCTCATCTGGTACGCACTGCGAGATCACGGCGTGCCCGAGCTGCTCGTACAATGGGTCCAACTCCTATACAGATGTCACAAAAGCCGTGTAAAAGCGGCGGCTGGGATATCAGAGGAGTTCAATATCACCGTCGGCGTACACCAGGGCTCTGCTCTCTCACCACTGCTGTTCATTCTGGTGATGGACACAATTACACACACGACCTGTACACGCCCGCCCCATGGACGCTGCTCTACGCCGATGATGTGTTCCTGGCCAACCTGCGCAAGGCTGAACTCGAGCACCTAGTCCAACAGCGGCACGACCGCCTCGAGCAGTTCGAGCTCGGCTGAACCTAAAGAAGTCCGAATACCTGACCACTGACAACGAAGCGACAGGCTCCATCCACGTGAGCGGGCAGGAGTTACCGCGCGCCTCCACCTTCAAGTACCTGGGAACTACTCTTGGGGAAGAAGCCCTACTACAAGCTGAGGTGGCAGCCAGGATCAACGCAGCGTGGGGCAATGGAGTCCGTCACAGGCGTCCTCTGTGACAAGAAGATGCCGATGCGCCTGAAGGCGAAAATCTATAACTCTGTGGTGCGCCCGTGGCCATATACGGCGCAGAGTGCTGGCCGACGACCAAAGAAGTCGAAAGCAGACTCCAGACAATGGAGATGCGAATGCTCCGATGGTCGGTAGGCCTCACCCTACTCGATCGTGTCAGGAGCGAAGAAGTGCGTAGGCGGTTCAACGTCGTGCCCATCCCCACGGTCATGAGGCAGTCCCGGCTACGATGGTTCGGCCATGTGAGTCGTGCCAAGGAAGAATCCATCATCAAATTTGCAATGAAGGTGACTGTCGGAGGAGCGAGACCGCGTGGTAGACCTAAGCAGCGCTGGATGGACACGATCAAGGCCGATTTAGAGATCGCGAAGGCAGACCCGACATACGTGGCAGACAGAGGCGTGGAAGCAGTACTCAAGGACATTAGCGGACCTCGCCAGAGCGCGAGACAAACGCTGAAGAAAAAGAAGAAGAAGAAGAAGTGGATAATTGGACTGGAGTTTGATCATATCAAGTGTAGTGAAGATACAATATAATAACTGCTTTTATTTAACTTCTTATCATATTTAATGAAATCTTTGTATGTACTGTATTTAGTTAACAGTCTTGCATGAGTTATCTCTTGATTTTTTTTCCTATAAGGAAATAGATGGGGATGATTTTCATGCATAGCGGGGAGGGGGGGATAATTTATTTACATGACTGCCCAGTCTGAACAATGGCAACTTTATGCAGTATATATGATAAAAAAATCAAGTTACTAGATTTTGTGGATATTGAATGCTAACATTGGTGTTTATCTTTTAAGCAAATAAAATACTGTGTGTCAATATGTTTCTTTTATTTTCATTTTTAAAACATTTTTCCTAATGCTGACTTTTTAACCCCCCCCCCCCTTTTTGCAAAACTAAAAAGTTAGTTTTTTAAAAATCTTATTCTGTAAAATATAGCTCTACCTTTGCTGTTTAATATCACTGTATCCTCCCATGTTGCATAGATCACTCTTTCTCTCACTTGGTTTTCATCATTTGACTGCAAAATATTGGACTGCATTTCTCTCCCCCCTGCATTGCTCTCTAATTTATTCCATGGCTTTTTCTTCTTCTGTGCCTGTCTTTAGCTATAAAAGTTTTATCATTATACTTAGCCCTCAATGTACAACCACAATTGAGCCCAAGATTTCTGTTGCTAAGTGAGATATTTGTTGAATGAGTTTTGTCCCATTTTACAATCTTTCTTGCCACAGTTGGTAAGCGAATCACTGCAGTTGTTAAGTTAGTAACACAGTTGTTAAGTGACTGTGGCTTCCCCATTCACTTTGCTTGTCAGGAGGTCACAAAAAATGATCACCTGACCTTGGGACACTACAACCTTCATTAATATGCATCAAGTGTCTGAATTTTGATCGTGTGACCATAGGGATGCTGCAATGGTTCTAAGTGTAAAGAATGGTCATAAGCCACCATTGCAACCTTGAATGGTCACTAAACAAGTTGTTGTAATTCAAAGACTACCTTCCAAAAGGAAGCAGTAGAAATAAAATTTCACTAATGCTCTGTTCACCATACTGACCAAGAACAAAGAGCTACATAAAAGGTTAAGGCCATTCATCTTTTCATCAATCTGTGTGCATCTAAATTCAGCTTTTTTCTGTGAAGATCCTTCCAAGAAATAAATCATTCTATTGGCCATTAATTAGTTAATTAGTTGGGGTAATGCCTAGTTGTATATCTTGCACAATATTAACCTCACATATGTAGGATATCCATAGGGTATGGATACAAGTGTAGTTTCTATTTCATCCTGGTGGCTGCCATCTTGAGTTTTTGACTGTGCCTTATGGACACTCCTAAGCAAATATTTACTATCATCTCAGTAGTGCACAGATATCTCTCCATTAGAATAATGAATGTTGCAAATTTAGGTAGTATAGCAAGTTATATGAGGACCTCAGTGTTTAAATCTTACATGAGAACGCCAACTGAAATTAAGGAAAAATGATATCAGCAGAAAAGTAATTAAATTGTATGCTCATTAGCAGCATACAAATGATTATACTTTGGTTACAGTACAGAAAACCAATTATCATTCCACATTTAAATTAGGAACAGATGAGACCTTTGTTCAGTCAGGTTACTTACATAAACTTAACTCGGTTTCATGCGTTGAACTTGTACATCAATCATCTTATTTTAGAAATGTGTACTGCAGTTGGCATTGCTGAATAGGTGTGTCATATAATTCCACAAAAATGCATTATATAGGTCCTTAAGTAAAACTGCACAAAAGTATATGAAAAATTTTGTGCAATCTCCAATATTTAAAAAAAGGAAAATGAAAAACAATGAAAAATGTATTCATTTCCAACTCAGAGTACTTTATGTTATGTAATGTTCTCATAAGACTGCTTCCAACAATGATATGATGTGTCATGACATATGTGTGACATTGTAATGCAAAAGGGAAGGAGTTTGCATCATGATGTCACTGTGCACATTTTGTTATTTCCTCCATCCCTGTCATGGATGCCGATTCTTTTCTATGGAAACATTCAACCATATATTTATTCCTCCCGTCAATTTGATTATACTATAAAGATATTTATCTTAAACTACATTGTGCTCTGTATTACAGTATTGAAATAAATTTTGATTAAATTTTGTCTTGTGGATTAAATATTGCTCGAATATTGTCATTGGGAAAGCATAATGTATTAGAACAGGGGTGTCAATCTTGCGATGACAAGTCACATAACATATCACAACTTTTTTCCCCTTTGCTAAACTGGGGGTAGGCGTGGCCAGCATGTGACGCATCCAGTCCATGGGCCATGAGTTTGTCATCTCTGCATTAGATAGATAGATAGATAGATAGATAGATAGAGGGGTGGGATTTTACAGGTTAGCACCTATTCGCTAGAACCAGTTGTTAACATTCTAAGTAGTTCGGAGAACCGGTTGTTAGAAGAAATTACTGGCCTAATCCTGTAAGGAAGACAGGAAGGAAACATTCTGGTGTTGCTTACAGAAACTGCCTCTCTGTTAACCCTTATTACATTCTTGGCAGGACTAGACTTCCTGCCTCAGGAACATCTCTGGAATTTTTCCCCCCTCTTTTGCTGTGTGGAGTGACCATTCAAAGTTACAATGGCACTGAAAAAAGTGACTTATGATCATTTTTCACACTTATGACTGTTGCAGCATCCCCACAGTCAGGAGAGGCCAGGTGAGGAGATGTGTGCCTTGATGTGAATGATATTGAGTTGGCCACACCCAGCCAATAACATGACCACCAAGCCACGCCCACCAACTTAGCCATGCCCACGAGCCAGTTGTTCAAAAATTTGAATCCCACCCCTGGATAGATGGATAGATAGATAGATAGATAGATAGATAGATAGATAGATAGATAGATAGATGATGATGGATGGACAAAGTTCTTGTTGATTCTCTGTTTCACTTTCAAGTATGTGAGCTCTTTCTTTTTTTATCTCTCCAGAATTCAGTTCTAGATGGGAAAAGTTATTATTTCTTCTCAGCTTTTGGCTAAGATCAATTGTAGTATAGTTTTGAAAGAATTGTCATGGGAATAATTTGGAAAGAAAGATATTATGTATCATCCCAAAGGAAGATTAAGTTATAAAGCTTCGAAGGTTGTATGAACATAATTATAACAAAGTGATATAAACACATAAGTGTATATTTATTCTGCAATCCTGTAAGCTATACATAGTCTAATTCATGTTTACTGTTTGTATTTCAAATTCACTAAATCTTAAGATCCTGCAATATTTTTTAATAATAATCTTTCTCTTACACAGATTTATATTGTTTAAAATGAAATTAAGATCTATAATGCCTTCACACCTCTGTTTTGTTAATGCATCTTTTTTACTGTGAACTAGCCTGAAAATTCAGCATCAAAGAACTTTTTTGTAAATGTGTTGAAAATTAAGGATTTATTTATATTCTCTGTACATAAACCTTAATAATCCTTAATATGGCTTGTTGAATGAACTTAATTGTGAAGCATCTTGGGACCAGATTGGGATGTGTAAGAAAATGGAGGGGGAATGTTCAACGAAGGCAACTTGATTTGAATCTGAACCCTCATGTTCCAACTAAGCCTCTAACAGTGAAATGCAAACATTTGAGAGTAAACCATTTAAACCTCCTAATTCTACTCTGTCAATATCAATCACACCAACTGAGAAGAATGATTAAGAACAGGAGTTGTTTTCAGACTGATGATGAGAAGGTAATGCCCCGCCAGCCATTTTGGATCTAAATGAAAAGGAGCCACCCCGCATTTTCAGGTTGAGAAACTGATTGGGATGGTATAAAGACTCTCCTGCATCTGTTAATGATGGTAATACAAGGAAGACTCAATTTGAAGCCAAAAATCAGTGGCTATGGCAGGCCTTAGAGATGGGATTTGAATCTAGTCAACCCCTTTAACTGAAAGCAATGGGTTTTGGCTAGACTTAAAAATGAAGGATTGGTGAAAAAGATGCCAAAAAGAAAGATCAAGAGGGACAAATCCATTTCATAATGCCCAAAGAATATTGAAATAGCAAAACAAAGTCTTTGCCAGAAGAATTAACCATTTAAACCGTCTTAATGAGTTCTACTCTTGTTACGCCGGTACAATATCTAGCACACGGGTGGGGGGGGCCCCCTTTTTTTCCCCCAGTTCTTGACAACTGAGAAGAATGATTAAGAACAGGAGTTGTTTTCAGACTGGATGATGAGAAGAGTAAATGAGCTCCCCAGGCCTCAAGCCATTTTGGACATGATAAGAAGAAAACACTTCGGTTTGTCGGCCGGGCTTTATGTAATCCGACCCAGCGGGGCGCTGCGGGGCGGAAGGTAGGGGTCCATTTTCCAGGTTGTGCAAACCCCCGTGGTTGTCTGGCCGCCCCCCAAAGCGGGGCGGATGAATGGGGAAGTGGAGAAAGTGATTGAGAGGAGAAAGTTTTCTTGGCTCCTAGGACTCTAAGACATATCTAATAAAATTCCTGAAAAGTATGACTTTCTGAATAATACCTGCCAGAAGAGGAAAAAAAGCGGCTGTTTGAAGGTGCTGAAAGTTATTTTTCCTACGGAATAAATAACTGGATATTAAGAAACCTATTTCTTTTAGGTGAAAATTGGTTTTAAGCGATGAGTGGGAAGAGAGAGGATTAAAAGAAAACATTTGTATGCTAAGACTTTGTTGGAGCAGATGCCTTAAGGATTTGAAGACTAGAATATATTGCAATAAGATTTTAAACAGATTTGGACTTTCTTTCTCTTGGATTGATATTACCCCAGAAGGAGAAAGTGAGAACTCTGCCTTTGGACTGACTGATAACTTTGGGACTGTTTTATTTTTTTTTTCTTTTGAATATTCTGGTTGTTGTAAGAAGAAAGAAGGGGAAAAGAAAAGAAAAGATTTATAATGGCTCTTTCTGTTGAGGAACTAAGAAAAGAATATGAACAAGCAAAAAAATGGTAAAGATGGTGTGGAAGAAGCTTTCCTTTTCTTAGAAATGGCGCTTATTAATTACCAACAAACATTACAACAGATGAAGACAGCAGAGGAACAAGAAAGAAAGAAAGGAGCCATTTTTAATGAATCTCAGAACTTGATCCAGAAAGAAGGAAGAGAGAAAGAAAAGAAAAAGAAGAGAAAAGAAGAAAATTAAAGGACTTAAGGACTTAAGATCTAAAAAACATTTAAGAAAGGGAAAAATAAGGTGCAAAACCAATATGATGATAGTAAACAAAAGGGAAAAGGAATACGACAGAGAGAGGGAAGCTGGCAAGGCAGAGGCTAGAAGAAGGGGGGTAGAAAGGTTTGTTGGGAGAAGAAAGAAAGGAAAAGGTGGAGAAAAGCTACAATGTTTTGAAATTAAATGAAAAAAAGAAATTTTTTTTGATAATGGATAAAGTATAATTTTTTTAAAAAAAAAAGATTTTGCAAGGTACATAAGATGAGATGGTAGTATTGTAATGATTTAAGAGTTGATAAGAGATTAAAATGTTAAAATGTTTAAAAATGATTGGCTTTAAAACTTAATAATAGGGGAGGTTTAGAATATTGTTTTAATTAAAGAGTTTAATAAGACTATGGTATTGATGTTATTATAAAATTTTTATTATAGTATCTTTTTTTTAATATTTGGATTTATTGTCTAATTATGTACTTAATTATGTTGGATGTATTAGTTAGATAGAATGTACCAAGCAAAAGCTCGGATTGGGTATTAGATATTATTTTAAAGATTAATTTGATTATTAGGGGGGAGATAGAAAGGCATCATACTCTGATTAATGATTTCAGGAGAAACTTATTTTCTTTTTTTTTTATAAGGAATGAGACAAAGGGATGATAAAAATGGACAAAAGATATAAATATAATGATTCAAATTAAGATGATTAATTAAGATAGAAGTAAGAAGTGTGAAATATGTGGGGAAGTTAATATAGAAGGCTTAGAATGGTAAATAAAATAAGTAAGGATATGTAAGATGAGCATGAATATAATTGAAGTCCATGAAGAGAGATACCTGGGTCCAAGTTACTTTCCAAAAAAAAAAGATTTTTTTTATGTTTTGTGTGTTGTGTGTATATGTCTTTTGGGGGAGAATTAGTTAAAAATTGTAGAAATATAGATTGAGAATAATGGTAACTAAGTCAGAAAGAAACAGATGAAATAATAATAATGATATTGAATAAGAGTAAAGAGAAGTAAAGAGAAATTGAATAAGAGGTTTTGGTATGTTGTATGGAAATGGTTTAAAACAGAATTATAATTTATCTGACTTGTTAAATTGACAATGAAAAAGGTTTAAACATGTAATGAATAATGACAATTTGTGTGTTTTAAAAATTAATAAAACTTGTTTTAAAAAAAAAAAAGAAAGAAAGGTGGCACATAATATAAAAAAAATAAAAAATAAAAAAAATAAAAAAAAACACAATATAAAAGAAATAAAAATAACAAAAAATAAAAAAAATAAAATAATAACCCTCTACCCCAGCAACAATACACATTCATACCAACCATTTTATGAGTGTTAGAGAGGGGGGCAGTCTAATCTCTGGAAGTATGATGTTCCAGGAAGAGGGAGCCACCAAATAGAAGGCCGTTCTTCTGGGTCCTACCATATGTGCCTCTAAATATATATATCATGTATATAGTCATGCTGGCCACATGACCACGGGAAATGTCTTCAGATAATGCTTGCTCTCTGGGCTAAGCAATGAAGATGACCATCGCCCCCTAGAGTCAGACATGACTGAATAGGGGAAACCTTTACCTTTATTTTATGTTTCAGGAAGCAGTAAAATATAAAGTGGGGAAACAAAATAGAGCACAAACTGGCAGAAAAAGTTCAAGATACAGAAGTAAGGAATGCAGAATTGAGGAACATGTAACCAAAAGTATAAAGAGCACAGTAAAAATCATCAAAGCCGAAAACCAGCCAGGAAAGTGGTTGGGCCACTAGAACAATAAAGGAGTGAAAGGTGCCTTAAGACTATTATATAATATGGAGACTGCAAAGAAACTCACTGTATCTTTTCTGCCTATGCTATGAGTCAAGGGAATTTCTTTTTCTGTATATCAATTTTTGTCCTAAAAAGAATCAGAAAAAAATAAAGCAAAGTGAAACCACAAGAATGGATATTATAGAATATTTTATTTATTTTATTTATTTATTTGATTTGCCAATTGTTTACAAGATAATAAGTATAAGTGTATACATAGTTGTGAATACATGAAATGGGTACATATAAGAAAAATAAAAGAATAAGAGAAACAATAGGACAGGGACGGTAGGCACGTTGGTGCGCTTATACACGCCCCCTACAGACCTCTTAGGAAAGGGGTGAGGTCAATAGTAGACAGTCTAAGGTTAAAGTTTTTGGGGTTTGGGGAAGAGACTACAGAGTCGGGTAGAGTATTCCAGACATTGACCACTCTATTGCTGAAGTCGTATTTCCTGCAATCAAGTGTGGTGCGGTTTACTTTGAGTTTGTATCTATTGTGTGCTCTTGTGTTGTTATGGTTGAAGCTGAAGTATTCATTGACAGGTAGGACATTGCAATGTATGATTTTATATACCATGCTTAAGTCAGACTGAAGACAGGCGTAATTCAAGGTTTTCTAGTTCTAGAATTTCAAGTCTGGTGGCATAAGGTATTCTACAACGAGTAGAAGAGTGGAGAACTCTTCTTGTGAAATATTTCTGGACTTTCTCAATTGTGTTAATATCAGATACGTAATGAGGGTTCCAGACTGATGAACTGTATTCGAGTATTGGTCTAGCAAATGTTTTGTATGCTCTGGTTAGTAGTGTGATATTACCAGAGAAAAGCTACGTAGGATTAGGTTAACAACTCTTAATGCCTTTTTGGCTATGTAGTTGCAGTGGGCTCTAGCACTTAGACTATTAGAGGTGAGTATTCCAAGGTCCTTTACAGAGCTTGGGTCATCAACAAGATCTTGGCTATTCAGCTTGTATTTTATTTTCTGATTTTTTTTCAATATGTAGGACAGAGCATTTATTTGTTGAGATTTTTAGGAGTAGTTTGTCGTGTACCACTGAATCAAAGGCTTTACAGAAGTCTATGTAGATTGCGTCTATTGCTTTGCCTTGGTCGAGAGTTGTGTCGTCCATATGTTTTTGCAGTGTAAGAGTTGCAGATTACAGGATAGTTTTTTCCTGAAACCAAATTGTTTATTGGAGAGTAGGTTATTTGTCTCTAAGTGGAGGATGATGGATTGGTTAATAATTGATTCCATGACTTTACAGGTGACGCAGCATAAGGAGATTGGCCTGTAATTTTCAACTAGGCTTGTGTCTCCCTTTTTGAAGATGGGGATGACTGTGGCTTGTGACCATAGGTTAGGCATAGGTTTGGTCCTGAAAGATTTTTTAAAGATTATGCTTAGAGGTTTGGCTATGGCAGTGGATAGCTTTCTTAAAAAGTAGGCACATATTCCATCTGGTCCAATAGATAGAGATGGTTTTAGATTGCGTAGTGATTTTTTAACATTGTCTTCTGTGAAATCGATATGTATTAGATCATTGTTGTTATCTGTGGTACGGCTAGGAAATACTGGGCATGATCCATTGCTGTTTACAAATACTGAGCCGAAGAATGTGTTAAAGATGTTGGCTTTAATGGTGTCGTCGTTGCAGTCTTTACCATCAGGTCCTATCAAGGGAGGGATGGACCTTGAGTCTTTTAGTTTGTTGTTTACAAAATTGTAAAAAGCACGGGTGGAATTGGTGCTTAGAAGGTTTTCCTCTTGTTTAATGTGATAATTGGTGCATTCGGTCTTTATCTGGTGGCATAAATTTTTGTATCGGTTTTTGAAATTGGCAACGTGACCAGATTTGTTTTTCCGCCAGAGTGATCTCTTTTTGGATTGAAGTTTCCTTATTGATATGGGTAATCTGCTTTTTTGTTTTGTTTTGGGAGTTGTTGCTGGAACATATAGTTTGATGACTCTTTTGACTTCAAGTAAAAATATGTTGTAATGGTCTTCAACGGTATTGCATCCAGTGAATAGAGATTGCCAATCAAGGGATGAGAGATCATTGTCTATAAGATCATAGTTGCCTTTTTTGAAGTTACAATTGGGGATTACATCATTGTGGTGATTTTTGTGTGGACGTATGTTGAGACAAAAGTCAATCATATTGTGGTCACTACTGGAAAAGGGTTCTTTAGTTTGTATTCCATAAATTAAATTCAAACTATTGCAGAAGATGAGATCGAGGCAGTTGTTTAGTCTAGTATTGTTGGTTACTAGTTGTTCCAGTCCCAGATTTGTAATAGCATTGTAGAAGGTTGTGTGTATGATTTCAGTTGTACAATCATTTAGGGTCCAGTCAATATGAGGCAGATTGAAATCACCAAGAAGGATAAAAGGGTATGGGCAGGATGCAGCCCATGTTAGTAATGTATTTAGCTTGTTTACATGTTCGATGTCATAATCAGGTGCTCTGTAACATAGTAAGAATCGAATTGCGATATTTAAGGATAGTTCACAGATGATGGTTTCAGGAAGGGCAAGCTCCTGGGTAACTTGGATATCTAGCAAATATTCTAGAACAACTGGCAAAAACCTCCCTTCAAGTGAGTTCAGTGGCAGAGAACTTATATTGGGATTAATTTAGATGTCAATGAATTAAATCCATTTAATGTGATCACTCCTCAAGTATTTATCACTCCTCAAGTATTTATCTCTCCCCCTCCCCAGCTGCAGTTTTAGAAGGCCCCTTGAAGTTGCTCCTAGGAGTTTCAGATGGCAGTCTATTGAATTAGAGAAATTTCTCTTTTCCCCCAAATTGTATGAAATCTCGGTCCAGAAAACACGAGCACAGTTGTATTTCAGCTCCAGCATGCAGTCAGCATTGCTACTGTTTGTTCTGTATAGTCTTTCTCCATCCTGAAAGAACAGCCTCTCCTTCCCCTGTTTCATAATTGCTAAAACTGGCCAAATGGCTCAAGAGTGTGAGTGATAGATGCATAAAGGGGGTTGCTATATCCCCGAGCTGTTTGCAGCAGCTAAGATAAATGGTAGAGTAAGCAGAGTTGGCTCCCCTGGGTGTGGCCTTCTTGACCCAGCCTCTGATTGAAATCATGCCTGTGCTATCCAATATTACTCTTAAGGCTCTAAGCTGCTGTCAGAAGCAGAGGCAAAAAAAGTTGGTAGGGTGTTTTTTAAAAAAAAAAACTGGTAAAAGGTATACCATAAAAGCAGAGAAGTTACAGAGCACATTTGATGGCTATTTACATAGCAAGCCCAGGAGAGAAATTAGGGTTGCCAATGCTGAAATCAGAAACTGCCTCTGAGCTTCTAACAACTCTAGGATGTGCAGATGTTCACAGTGATTAGTTTTATATTCTGAAAAACTTCACCTTCTCACCTCAGTAGACCAACTTTTTACTCTGAGCAACTTTCTTGCTAAAAAGGATCTGTAATGTGCCTCCAGTCCCATTCTGGAAGGGAATATTTCTTAGCCCACGGAGAAATGAAATAAGGATACAATTTTATAACTGTAGAAAGTTAACATCCACCTCTCTTCTAGAAGAAGGAAATATTTTGAGAAATATTTAAAAAGGCAGGATAAAACATTTCCCCTAAAAGAGAAATTAAAAATCTTAAGGGAGACAGAAACTCAGAGCCCCAGCTCCCTGCCCCAAGCAGCTACTAAGCTGAGGCCATCTTTTAGAAATGCAGATTTGGTAATCCATTACTCCCTGCAGCAAGGTCAGAACAAAGGTAGGATTAACTAGGGGCAGAGCTTACCACATTGCACAATCTCCTAAAGACCCTCCAAACTTCAACCAAACTTAGCTCAGACAATCTACAGAGCCAGCTATGACCCCTACAACAGCCAATTGAGTACATGTTCTTGAACAGGAACAGGAAGCTCAAGTTCAAACCCCAAGAGAAGGTATAAAAAGCCCCCACTCTCATATCCATGTGGTCAGCTGTCTAGAATCATCCATGTGCTTCTGCTTCATCAATAAATGGACCCTCTTTCCAATCAGCCTCCACCCTCTATTTTGTCTCTAGTACCTTTATCCCAGCTTGGAACTGAAACAGAGGGATATTTCTTCCAACATAGATAGGAAGGAAGGAAGGAAGGAAGGAAGGAAGGAAGGAAGGAAGGAAGGAAGGAAGGAAGGAAGGAAGGAAGGAAGGAAGGAAGGAAGGAAGGAAACTGTAGATGGACAAATCTGTCAGCTTTGTGGTTTCCCTACTCCTTAATATTTTAATCTCCAATTCTTCTTGTGCTTTTTGTACAAGATAACTGCAAATGTTGATACATTATGTCCAAAGCTTTTGGAAACAGCTTCCAATCCTAATGTATTGAGTTGTGTTCCTCTGGCATAAAGAGTCACTAAGTTGAGATGAGTGATGTAGAAATATGATAAATCAATAAAATAAACAAGGCAAAAGTTGGCATCTTTTGAGGTGATCTCCAGGCAGTTTCCAAGCTATATTTCTGATTCATACTATTTATCACATGTTTATATCACTTAACTTACAATAATAATTTATTTTATGTTTTTTATTGAATGAGCCAAAGAAGGATACAGTTTAATCGGAAAATTTTTATAATATTACAGTAAAGAATGCAAATACAACAAAACAGTGTAAATGCAGCCCTGAGCAGCCAAATACAAATAATCCAGTCCAAGAGAGAATCTGTTGATGATTAACACATATACATTTTTGGTATTGTACTGAATTTGCTGTCCCCTCTGGCATTCTCTTGCCTGTTCCAGGCATAGTACTAATGAACAAAGCTATCCTTATTTATAATTCACAGGCCATGCTAATGGCCTTGTACCTCTTCCTTCTCAATGGGAAAATAGCAATTAATCAATTTCTTAATCTGGGCTAGAGAGGGGGCGAGAGGTGACTAATCTGGCAGTTTTAACCATGTACTCAGTCTGGTTTTCTATGAATTCAAAAGGAGCCTATTATGAGCTGATAGACTGTTTTGGATTTCTCTCAATGCTGGTGAGATGGCTACTGCCTGAAATATCATGTTTGGAGAGAATAAATTATGGGCACAGTCATAACTTGCTGCTTTTGTCCAAATGATGGAAGCAGAATTCTACTATAATTCCTTCTAATTTATGCACGCATGAGTCACCATGCCACATGTATGAAAGGGATAGGATTATGGTAGACACCAGATAGTTTATTCATTTGCCTTATGACCAAATAAAAAAGTAAAACAATAGACTAACTGTGGAGTAAAATAAATAAAATACACTAATAAAATAAATATGTGGTAAATATAACACCAGATATTTACAAGATAGTCCAATCTATTTGATATAATGGGTTTTTAGCTCAACTGCCTTAACTGTAGCACTTAGAAATAGCACTTAGACTTATTTATCACTTCACAGTGCTTTACAGCCCTCTCTAAGCTGTTTAGAGAGTCAGCATATTGCCCCCAACAATTTTGGGTCCTCATTTTACCCACCTCGGAAGGATGGAAGGCTGAGTCAACCTTGAGCCTGGTGAGATTTGAACTGTCAAATTGCAGGCAGCCAGCACTCAGTAGAAGTAGCCTGCAGTACTGCACTCTAACCACTGTGCCATCATGGCTCATAAATTTAGCAAATCTGCTCACAATGTACACATTAGAGCCCAGGGGGAAATAGGAAAATCTGTGATTCAGATCCCAGTGAGCTGTTCTTTCAAGTAAGGGTGCTAAATATTTTAGTCTAAGGTGGCCATGTAATTTTGTTTAACAAAACATGAGCAATATCATCACATATATTCTTCCTCTCATCATATGGCAGGCAGTAGAAATGCCCATATTTGGCCATGGAATCCAACAACTCCAATGTTGGTCTAGAGCAAGCCCTTTTTGAAAGTTGTGTCAAACTCATTGCCAGGTATTTTTCAAATTTAAAAAATAGTTTTGTTCTTAGACAATCAACTTAAAGATTTTTTTCTCTTTTGACAATAAGCTCCACTCTGTTTGAACACTGAGAACTCTCTCTTTAAATATTTCCCTTGCTTAGGAAGCAGTTGTGAGTAAATACTGGATGAAAAAACCCATGCTGTGAAATAACTTTGATAAGTTGGCTTAGCCATGAATTGGTCTGAACCATACTTATTTGTTCTGGTAAAAATATTTTAGGTAGCCTGCTAGGGTTCATTAAATGGATCATCTGGCAGTATGTGAAAACTTTAATTATTGGTTGACTATGTATAGAATGTATACCTGTTTCTGCTCTGACCGCAGGGGCTGATGGCTTGTTATCAGTGTCCAGTATTTGTAAAAAACTGTAAAAAAAAAATAGTCTGAACATGTTGAAGTTAGGTAGCTTTTGTAAGGTCTCACAATTCTGCACCATAAATCAGCATTAGAACTGTTTTTGCATTGAATACTTTTAATATAGTGAAAAGGTACATTATAATTAAATAGTTTATATAAACATTTAGTACTTCCTGAGCTTCTTTTAAAATTATTTACCCATAAACCGGTGTTACTAAAAACCACTGCTAAATAAATAAAACTCCCCATTTATCTGCCAATTACATTTCAAACTTCTTTTTCTGAAGACCATCACTTGAGATTTGGTTTTATTGATGTTTAAAAAATTAAGAGCACAGTAGGTATTTAGCTTTCACAACAGTCTTTTCAAGATCTATTTTGAGAGTGTGCCATTAGAATCATATTATCAACATATAAAAGAATATTAACAAAGTTATCACAAATATTTGGAATATGAGTATCTAAAGCATACAGGCATCCTGAAATATAATTAACATAAAGGTTTAAAAAAGACCTGGTGCTAGAATTCTACTTTATCTAACACTATTATGGGCAAACATATTCTTGGAGAACCACTTACACTTGTATGGACTTTCAAATGGGTTCTTGAGTAGAGGGCCTTAAATCAAAAGTAAGAGTCTGGGTTCTAGATTTAAGTTGGCCAGTTTCTCCCACAAAATGTTTGTCTATAAAATCAAAAGCTACACTATGATCTATAAAGATGGTAAACAGTTTATTGCCCTTAGTTAGTTGTTTTGATATGTGATGATGTAAAATACAAGTATCTGGTCACAATAGTATAATGCTTGCAGCTTTGATGGAAAAACCCTGTTTTCATCTTTCCATCTTTCTGTTGATGTTGTTGGGAGGAATAAAAAAAATATGAACCAAATGACTCTGGCTTGATATAGATCCTCTTCTCTTCTTTTGGACACTTTGTAAAATGACGCATGATGTTCCTCAAACAAGCCTGATTTAAGCTCTGATTATCACAAACCATGTTATTATTATTAATGTAATGGTAGTCTCCAAATCACACATGCTAGACTTCTTGTTGTTTGGCAAATTTTCTGGGGCCAGAAATCTCTTTGAGATGACTGAGGAACTCCTCAAGCAGAGTTCTGTGGCTTTGTTGAGCCTGCACAATTTTGGCAGGCATTGCAATGCTGACAGTTGTCTAACAGCAACTCATCTGGGAATATCAAGCTGAGCATCGTAGTAACAATGCATAGCAGAACATACTACGTAACTGAAACACAACAACACCAGACCAGAATCTGGTGTTCCACTGAGATTAAAGCAAAACAAAGAGTCCTCCTCTCTTCTGTGAACAATGTGGCTTTTTTTTTTCACTGTCAAAAGTAATGTGACAGAAATGGTCTGGTTGCTTTAATTTTTTTCTTCCTTAAACTATCCAATCACACGCATTACTGGGGCTCTCCATCTTTTTCTGCTGTGCAACAAATGCCTTCAGGTAGAAAGAAATGGACAAAATGAATTCAAGCTACCTCTTCTGTTGACCTTTGAACACACACACACACACACATACAAACACACAAAAATCCACCATAAAGCAAAGAGGAGAGACTGCTGAGATTTTTTTTGTTCTTTCTCCCTGCTAAGATATACAAGTTAAAAAAAATTACACAAGAAAATGTATAATTTTCAACCTCATTTTAGAAATAATTCTTTCTCTTAGGAGGAAAACACACAAACACAAACACACACACACACACACACACACACACACACATTTCACATTTTGGTGGGTTAAGGATGCTGAGCCTGTACTGTTTGAATGATAAACGTGTAACATTAAGCATCTCAAAGGAAATATATAACTACTTTCATCTGTTGGATTCAAACTCAATTTGTCAAAAAAAAAAAAAAGAGCCTCTTAAATCCCTTCCCCCTTGCTGGGCAGACAGTATGATTTTCTGGATGAAAGAGGACATGACACACTGAGGCCCATATGTGCCCCCACCCACCTATCTTTATTCCAACTTCCCCTCCTCTTTCCCCTCTAGCATTTCTCAGCACTATAGAAAAAGCAGGCATTATTCTTGGAACATCCAGAAGAAACCTTGAGGGAGACGCGCCTGCTTAGCTCAGTGAAGACCCAGCTCTAGTTTGCCCCTCAAAAGAAAGCAATTAGGTTTTGGGATTTCATAATGCAGATCTGTCCAAGAAAGAGAGCAGTTGAGTTGGATCGGCTGATTTGGGTACATCTGGATGAATCCTTCCTTTAGCCAATAAACTTAGGAGAGGACTCTGAGGGAATATTTTGGCTTTTCTTTACAAGGAAGGCTGATCCCAGCAAAACTCAAGTGAGAGAAATGCCCTTTTCTTTTCATGATTTAATGCTATTTGGGGAAGTATGTCTTACTAAGATGGCTTTGAAAGTATCTTATGATCTCTTCCAACAGTAGTATGCATATCCACCAATCACAGCGTTGGGTTCCCCCTGTGTTTAAAGCAGAGGTATAGCAACCTTTGAAGCAGCTACAGGTAGTCCTAGATTTACAACAGTTAATTTAGTGACCATTCAAAGTTACAACAGCACTGAAAAAAGTGACATGATCATTTTTTACACACTCATTGCAGCATCCTCATGGTCATGTGACCAGAATTCAGACATTCGGCAACTGGCTCATATTTATAACGATCACAGTGTCCTGGGGTGATGTGATCACCTTCTGGCATGCAAAGTTAATGGGGAAGCCTGATTCACTTAGCAAACATGTTACTAACCTAAGAACTGCAGTGATTCACTTAATAATTGTGGTAAGAAAAGTCATAAAATGGGGCAAAACTCAGTTAACAAATGTCTTGCTTAGAACATAAATTTTGGGCTCAATTGTGGTTGTAAGTCAAAGACTATCTGTACTGATTGCTGAGCACCCATAATTTTCTCTTCCTTCATTTTGCCTTACGAATAGCACTTAGACTTATATACCTCTTCACAGTGCTTTTGCAGCCCTCTCTAAGCAATTTACAGAGTCAGCCAATTGCCTCCAACAATCTGGGTCCTCATTTTACCCACCTCAGAAGGATGGAAGGCTGAGTCAACCTTGAGCCTGGTGAGATTTGAACTGCCAAATTGTAGGCAGCTGGCAGGCAGCAGAAGTAACCTGCAGTATTGCATTCTAACCACTGCACCACCGCAGCACTGTGGAGTTTTTAACATGTTAGGAAGGCATCAGGTTAAGGAATTCTGCAGGACCCAAACAAAAATCCCCCCTCTTGTTCCTTATATAATATTAATAATGTAGTGTATAACATATTCTCTCACACACATACCTCACATATAGATACACATAAATAGTCCTGGCATTTCAAGCTTAGCTCCTCTCTAGTTTGGTTCTTGGAGTCTCAGCTCTCACTTCATTTGAAGTCCAATCTACTTCAGAGGTTGCTGTGAGTTTAAAGTGGTAGCTTTTAGAATTTTAATGGGAAAGCAAGCTATCAGAAATGTATTCAGTTTTTACAGTTCCAATCTTAACATCTATTTGGAACTTACAGAGATTATAATCAAACAACTCTGCTTTAGGATCTTCTCACTCCCCTAAGTTTATTTTCACAACAGTCAGATCAGATCACATTATGCTGCTGCTGCTTACTTTGAAAGGTTTTGTCAAAACTCATGAAGAATGTATTTATCTAAAAATAAAGACTCACAAATAATGCCATCAAGGATGGAACACCATCTGCTCAGCACTTTGTTGATTAGCACAAAATATCACTAGGCTGGGAGTATCTTTAATCTTCACTGTGTATGATATATCCTAAAATGTTGGATGCCTGTTTCTTCATTATTTGATATTTGTTATATTCTGGGCATGGGTGCAAGTAATCGAGACGAGTCAGTGACTTAGTGAACTTCAACTCTTTATTAAGAATCAGAAACAGAGAGCAAAACCCTTGGACAGCAGTAGCCCTTTTATAGAGCTAGCTACTGACCTGTTAACCAATGACCTGTGTCCACATGCTTAACTTTTGGCCAATGAAAGATGTTACACTAATAGCCAATCAGGTTGCTCCATGAGGACCAATCCCAGTTCGCTATTCAAGGGCCAATCCAAAGTGCAGGATTTCAAGCCTGCTTAACATAATGTTAATAAGTTTATTAAATGGTTTTTTGTTAGTTCATAACAATATTCACCACTATAGCTGAGGTTTCAAAGTGGCTGTGATCAAAGATGGAATGAGAGGCTTTAATATATGAAGAAACTGAGACTTTGCTGAGGTAAGCCAGTTTCCTGTACCCCTGAACAATGATTCTAGGCATGTATCCTGTATTAGCCTCACACCTTCAGCAATAATTAATTATTCTTTGAGAAAGGGAAATGGAACAGCCCCAGTGAATAGTCAAGAAGCAGCTGAGATTATATTAGTTTGACCTGGGTGAAGCATCAAAAGGCTGCTTTCCTTTAACTGAGTTTTCAATGAACTCCACTTTCAATGCAGTTTGGTAGAGCTAAGCAGGACCCCACTTACAGGTTGCCTTGAAGTGCACAGTTGCTCTTGTGTAGATGCTGAAGACATTTGCATCAAAGCAGATGAAATGGCTAAAATGAAAAGGAATGCTGATTCAAGGTAAAGTGCCTCACTTTATAAGTTGTTGTGACATTTCACTCCAGCAATCAGAATCAATGATGCCACAGATCTCTTCTCAGAATGTCAGTTGCAGAAGGCTGCAAATTGTCAGTAGTTTTAGAAATAGAAATAGAATTTGGAAGGGACCTTGGAGGTCTTCTAGTCCAACCTCCTGCTTCGGCAGGAAACCCTACACCACTTCAGACAAATGGTTATCCAATCTTTTCTTAAAAACTTCCAATGTTGGAGCATTCACAACTTCTGGAGGCAAGTTGTTCCACTGATTAATTGTTGTAACTGTCAGGAAATTTCTCCTTAATTTTAAGTTGCTTCTCTCTTTGATTAGTTTCCACCCATTGTTTCTTGTCCTGCCCTCAGGTGCTTTGGAGAATAACTTGATGCCCTCTTCTTTGTGGTAGCCCCTGAAATATTGGAACACCACTATCATGTCACCCCTAGTCCTTCTTTTAATCAGACTAGACATACCCAGTTCCAGCAACCATTCTTTATATGTTTTATCCGCCAGTCCCCTGATCATCTTTGTTGCTCTTCTCTGCACTCTTTTTTAGCAATAGCAATAGTGCTTAGACATATATACTGATACATAGTGCTTTACAGCACTCTCTGGGAAGTTTACAATATCAGCATATTACCCCCAACAATCATGGTCCTCATTTTACTGATCTTGGAAGAATAAAAGTCTGAGTCAACTTTGAGCCCCATAAGTCCTGGCTGCAGGCAGAGTTTGCTGCAAATACTTCACCAGCGTTCCTGTTTTTGTTGTCATTCCTACAGCTACTACATTTTAATTATTACTGCCAGGCTCAGAGGAAATGATGTTAGTGGCCTTGGGGTGGGGTGAGTGGGTTGTCTTCTCTGCTTAAGGTAGCAAAATGTATGTTGGGCCAACTCTGGGTTGACTTGGAGCATCCAAGGAACAGACAATGGAAGGGCTTTTTTTTGGTAGCTGAGTTCTGTTTTCCTAGGGAAGCTTATGTTGCTTCCTCCTTAATCATCTTCATGGAATGCTGAAAGCCTCCTGAGCTAGACATTTTCTCTCCCCTCCCCCCCATACATATATTTTCAAGTACTGGAACAGAATTGAAATTAATCTGCTATATTAAACACTTATTTTACTTTAGGAAGGCGCCTAATCATTTCAGCAGCTGCTTTGAACTGGTTCTTGTAATGAAGATTAATCTTATGCATTTTAATCTGTTATTGCTTGATGTCCTTATTTTCTGCCCCCCCCCCCTTTATGTGGAAATCAGGAGAGAAATCTGTGAAATAAATATGTATATTTATTTATATTATATCTATTGTAATAGAATCTATAAAAACAGTATGCTTAGCCAGGAATGCATGTGTCATGTGACACGATTACAATTAAGTTATGGTATAAGTCACAGACCAGGAGTCTGAATGTTTTCCTTCGATATTTATTCAAACTAGATTATACCAAATACACTTAGAAAATGTGTGCTACACTTCCAATGTGTGAGCTTAATATATACAACCTTTCCGTACTTAATAACATAAGTGACATTATTGTATTTATATAACAATATTTTTTTACAATTTTCCCTTTTATCCTGTGTTAATTTCTTAGCAAAAAAAGAGATTGGGGGGAGGATTCCCAGTGCTCAAAATCTTTTTAGCTTACACTTAACTCTATATAATCATCCTCCCTATAGCCCTTATGCTTTACTAGATTCTACCTGATAATTTCTCCCTTTTATTGATTTGCTTCTCTATCACTCAGTTCTTATTAGTTCATACCCGGGAGAAAACAAATACAGACATCATTTAGCAACCACACAATTGTGAATGGACCAACAAAGTGGTCACTAAGTGAAACTGCAATTGCGCTGATGACCTTACTTCAGTTTTCCTTTGCTTTACAGCCCTACAAAGATCATAAATTCAAGAGTTGGTCATAAAGTTACTTTTTCATCACTATTGTAACTGTGAATGGCTGCTGAACAAGACAATCTCTAAATGAGGATCATCTGTACTTGTTGCTGGTCTGCATCTATGGAAGACTTGTAAGGCTGTGTGGCCTTGCTACTCCTTGCTCTGCTATGATAACTCCATAGTCTTTTTGCTTATCTCACCAAATTATTCCAGTTTTATTGTCCACCATGCACAGCTAGCATCTTCTTTAGTTCTCCAATTCAGTCTCTTTTCTCTCTTCAACCAGTACCCACATCCTGTGCTTTCCATGTTTCTCTTTTTATCTCTCTGCATTACAGGTGTGATCCTTTGTGCTCTTAAAGTCCCAAAGAACACAAAACCACAAGGAAGGAAAACTCACATTAGCAATCTTGAGTCTTTCCTTCCACAGCTCAGAAAGATTGTCAATTAACAGGAACTAGATTCCTGGAGAACAATTCCAGAGGTATTTCAGCACACTGATATCCCACTTACACACACATCAGAAACCACCAGAAGCACATGCAGGAAATCTGACCGTTTTGTCAAAATAATGACATGAGCATCAGGACAGAAGAACTCAAGCCCTGTCCCTTTCATACACATGTGTAATGTGTAACTATAGGAAAGGGGTGGAGATTGTGCCATTCCAATGCAATGCTTGTTTTGCTATTTGTTTTCAGTCCCTATCAACACATTTTTCTGACTCTGATTTTTCAGCAACCTCAGTTGTGTTTCCCTCCTTCAGGCTCACTTGGATATTTTGCAGAGCACTAGTCTGGGTGCCCATTCTGGGCAAACCATATCAAAAAGCTGTATTATTCTTTCCAGTATCTACACACAGAATTAGTAATACATACTGTGACAATTTCAGCAATAAAGCAGATCATCTACATACTGTATTGCAGCCCAATTCTGATCATCCTTCCAGACTTCACAAACCTGTTCTCTGACATATTGTCCTTATTTCTTACACAGGGATGAAGAAATGAATTGACTTCTGGGGATTTCCAGGGCTAATGCAATTGAAGGATCTTTATACTGAAACCAGGACAGGAGAAAATCAGGACACCAAAAAGAGGTTTTTTTTTCAGTGCTTCTTTGTTCTGTCTTTGTAGAACACAATTTTGTGACAAGCACAAAAATTGGAAGCTGAACTTGGAATGTTGTCCAGCTATTATATCATTGGGCTTGTAATTAATGGTCTTGATCAAATCTAATGACCTTTTTTCTTTTGCCAAGCATCTTATGCTAATCTTAAGCCAAAACTGGGGAAAAGATACAGGTATATCACATTCACCTTTCCCACCAACCTCCTATCCACATCTGGCCAAAAGAAACTAGGATCTTCTACCTGAGTAACTCCTGTGCTCTGCTTATGCCCTTGTAAGTGACAGGGATGCATCTTTATTAGTTGAAACTGAAATATGATACCTATAAGATTCCCCCCATCACAAACTTTAACAAATTTCAACATTTCTTGATGTTGAAAGTTGATATGATGACTGCTCATTAATTTTACATTTTTAGTCATCCTTGCTTAATCAATATGTAGTGGAGGATTCTTTTACATAACAAGGCTTGCTATCTCCTGACCCTTCTCAGTCCAGCTTACAACACCGTTAAGACAGATTTGGACTCCTTTGGCAATTTGGATAACAAGAAACATGAATCAGTTACCTTATACTATGCTTGTTAATCTTGACTTTGTACAGAACCATCAGCTAATCAGTGCATGTAAGAATTGTTACCTCATTAATCATTGCTTCCCTATAGTAGATGACCAGACTGAGCCTGAAGGAAGGGTCAAACAGGTCACCAATCATGAGTCCTTTCAAAAGGTCTCAAGAGGTCTCAGTCTAGCCTGCGACAAATTCCTGGGACTCTTACCACCAGTTTGCTTGGACCATTAATAGTTCAGATTCTTATAGAAAGCTTAAGCAATTATACACATTTGGATTGCCTGGATCTCCTGATTTCCTGGCTCTTGACAGTAATCTGAACTACTAACAGTCCAAGGAAATTGGCAATAGATAAAACTCCCAGGAATACATGGTGGGCTGGACTTAGACCTCTTATGGGTGTGAAGGGACTCATGACTGATGACACATTTGACCCCTCCCTCAGGGTTCAGCCTGATCATTTGCAATCCCCCCTTTCAAACTGGGCAATAACAGATTCTGTCTAACCCAACTACATGTAGTTACAAGAATTCCAGCATCTGAATTATTTTCAATGTTCAATTCATATGTTCCTATGCACATTAAAGGAGAGACTAACCCTCACAACCTTTTGATGAACCAGTAAGATCTCTTCATTGCAAATTAAGAATTATTTTTCTGTAAATAGCTTTATTAAGCTTTTGAAATAAACATTAAAATACAAACTAACATAAAGGAGGGGGAAGGGAGTGGAAAAACAGAACAGCTTAATGTTTAATGTAAAAATACATTAAACAAATACATAATCAAAGTATATTATTCAACTTTTTTTGATATAGAGATAATAATATAACAAAATCTCAAATTGAATAACTGATATTTAAAATACTAATAGCAAGCATTCTAAAGATTCAACATGCATTCTATATTCTTCTCATGATTTTAGTCTAACACATAATAAATTGACAAATATGAATAACCATATAGTTGGAAAAACAGTATTTATCTAGTCAAATCAAATTTAATCTTCAAATACCAAAGTCAAAAGTTTTTTTTTTCTTATATTATAAAAATATCTAACAATGGTCTCCAAGTCACAAGAAATTTACTCAGGTTATGGTTTCTAAGCAAAACAATCAATTTCACCATCTCGGCCAACTCCAGATAATGGGAATTATCTATTTTGATACTTTCTTGCAGGTTGCACACAGTGGTTAGAATGCAGTATTGTAGGCTAACTCTGCTGACTGTCAAGTTTGATTCTGACCCGTTCAAGGTTGACTCAGCCTTCCATCCTTCCAAGATCAGTAAAATGAGGACTCAGATTGTTGGAAGCAATATGCTGACTCTGTAAACCACTTAGAGAGGGCTTTAAAAGCATATGCACTGCTATTTAAGTCTGCTATTGCTATTAATCATGCCAGCAGGAGCTAAGAGATGGACAAAGCAAAAATCCATTTGAATGGTACTGCAGACCATCCTTTGAACTACAAGAGACTAAATACCACACCATTTCCAAACTGGCATTCAGGACTGTAAAACCTCCAGTCATCATATTCACAATATGCAGCTGTAGTAGTATTTTGATGGAATACTGAAAGTTTAGAAATATATACACAAATCATAGATAGAAATTTCTTTGAAAATATTTGTAGAGAATTCCATGCATATGCGTCAATATTTTCCTGGATGGATAAATTATGAACATACACACATAGCTCTTCGGGAGGGAGATCACTTTCTCCAAATCCAACCTATCAGGATTAAAGTATATTGATGTACTCCTTCTGTCCAGTGCTGTTATTAAGATAAATCTGACAGCACAGCATTCCAACTCAGCTATTTTGCCTTGTCAGGCTTCATTTGTGTGATGGAATACAGCAGTTCAGCAATTTATAATTTCCTTTGCTGAAACTACAGGAGAAGTAAAATTGTACAGCATGTCTTCTGAATCAGCCACTGCTTATAGACTGTTTAATTTTTTAAAAAGATATTTTATTTCAAAAAACTTTTTTCCTTTTTTTAAAATCAGCCAGCATAAGTAACATTCATGAAAGCCCAGATGACTTCATCATGCATATTTAAATATGCCAGGTAATATTGCTTCTCATAATAATTTTTCAACAAAATAAATATTTCCAACTAAGAAATTGGGTTAGGAAACCCAATTATCAATCTATTAGAATACTTACTATCATCAACAAATATATGCAATTCATTTAAGAGAGAAGCTGCCAGATTAGGTTGAGGCATATAGAGTATATTAGGGCAGATGAACAGGCTGGTTTTAGAGCATGACATTCCCTTGTATTGTAGACCAAGCCCTAATACTAAAATTTTTGATTGAAAAAAAGTACACATCGTCTATTATATGGATTTGTAGATTTTAAGCCTGTCTTTGATCCAATTTCCAAAAATAGGTTGTGGCAACAATTGAAGGATCTGCTACTGATAGACATTTGCTTTTACCTTTGCAAAAAACTCCATGTCAGACCAAAAATAAAGGTAATAAAGTTAATCCACTAGGGTCATTTTTCTAGGGACGTCCTTCTGAGGAAGGGAGTTAGGGAAGCTTGGTTTTTATAGTATTCAAAAATTATTTAAATCTCTTGGTCTCAGCCTTGGATGAGTTGGCACATCCTAGCAAGATTGGGACCTAAGCATGTTTCATCTCTCTTGTATGCAGATGTTATAGTGGTTTTGGCATTAACATAGATTGATCTGAGAAAAGCATTATAGTCCCTTGTAGAATTTTGCTTGGAGGAAACTCTTGAGATTGAATATGACAAGACCAAAGTTATTGTTTTTAAGTGTGCCCTAAGGTCCATAAATGGAGACTAAATGGGCATGAACTGCAACAGTTCAAATTATATAAGCACCCTGGGGGTCATATTTTAAAGCATAGGAATACACCCTACAGAATGCTGAGAGATCAACCTTGGCTATTCAAATCTTTTATAGATCTCAGAGACTTATGTATTCCAGCCGCACTTAAATTATTTATTGCTAAAGTTGCATTGCTAAATGTAGCTTCCCTATAAATGCACCCCCTGCCATCTAAATATTTAACATTGTTAACATTGATATAATGGCATGGTTTAATTTCCTGAACTATTGGTTAAAAAGAGTTGCATCCCATAGTAATATGGTCCTCCTGAGCTCCTCTCCATCTTAGACAAGTTGAATCATTATGGTTACTCTCTGAAAGCCATACTAGCCTTAGTAAGGCAGAGAATAATAGATACAGACAACCAGGAAACTCAACTCTCTGTGGCTATAGGGGTATATCTGGTGTTCAAACCATTAGTTCATCTAGACCTCTGAGGCAGATTGGAATATCTAAATATAGCTGGGCTTTTGTTTTGGTATATTTAATGTTTTGCCTATAGATGCATTGATAAGGAGGCATAAAAATAATTATGTATAGTGAACGGCTTTGACCATGTAGCCCTGGTCATGTTGAAGCCACTGCTCATTTTCTTCCATACTTGCCCATTAAATCAAGGTATTATGCACATATTTGATACCATTAATAGCAAATTATCTAAGCAATCCAGATTTATTGCAGCTCTAGTATATATTATCTGAATGTTGCTAAGCGCTGTTATATTGCCTGCAGATATCAAAAAGGGTAAAATTTCATGATTATTTGCGAGAACAAATATTGCAAAGTGTTGTTATTTTGATTCATTACCAAGACAAGAAGGTTAATAGTATTTGTTATATTATTTTCATCAATTGGGGATTCCAGGGGGGGAAAAAGTGATAATTGCAGAGTCTAATGCTTTCAATAAAAGCTACACCCCAAGATGTTAAAAGTTAAAAAAAGAAATGAAGACTGGTTCCCAGTTTGCCCTTGTGAAAAGAGAGGATTTTCTTCCATTCACAAAAAACAACAGCAAACAAGCAGAGACTTCTGGCTGACGTCATGGCGAGATCCAACATGAGTAGGTATCCATGCTCCTGTGCCGAGTTCTCCCCATCGGTGGGCTCTGAAAGGAGCCAAAACTGCCCTGAGGAATAGTGAAGCGAAGAGGAGCTCCCTGTGAGGTCGCAGAGAGCTGTAACTCTCCTGCTTGACCTGTTTTTTCCCCCTCCTCTCAACCATGATGAGGAGAAAAGGCAGCTAAAGATGGCTGCCATGAAGCTGGGACAGCCACGGAACAGCTAAGACTGGTGCTGGAGTGGAGTTTGGAGAATAGTGTCTGAAACTGTGTGAGAGGATTCCTTTTTATTTAAACCCTAACCTCAAAAAGAAGAATCCAGGAATAGAGAGGCTCACAACTATTTGCTAAAGCAGTGATTAAGCACTTTGAGGAAAATTTCAGAACTGAAAGAAAATAATTAAGGGGAGAAAAATAAAACAAAAAACCTTTTAAAAATACAGGAAATTGGACTCTTAATTTGGAAAGGTATTGTATTGGGAAGGCATTTTAAAATGCTGGAATTATTTACCTAAAAAGTTAACTCTGCTTTTATAATTGAATTACATTTAAAATAATTAAAGCCAGTAATACATGTGTATTACTATTAGAACCATATAAGCTTGGTGAATGTAACAAATATGATTAACATCTATTTGTATCTATTTGTACTAAAATGTATGACACCCAGGTGCCACACTGTTCACTCACTGATCTGTATGTGTAAAATAAAATAAAAAACTTGAAAAAAAAATAACAGCAAACAAACAGAAGTTCTGTCCACATGGGCCAATTTCTCTTCAACCCACACTTTAGAATGTGCCTTGCACATGTGATATACATAAAAATGGGTGGGGATTTGATTGCATGATTGTGGCTGCCATTTTGATCTCTAACAACTCCATCTCACTCCACATATGTTCTTGTTCAACTCACACAAAACATGGTTCTAAGTCATAGAGTAAAACATTAGTTTTATCAGTAATTATTTATTACAAGTGAAATATATGGAAATTGTGGAAAGATTTCAAAAGTATTAAGGCACTGAGCGAAACTCTTTCCAAATGTTCGATAAAATCATCCGGGCTGGATATTACTTTAGGAGCAACATTAGTATGAAGTGCATTTCTCAGACTGTTCTTTGAGTTACTCAACTTTCTTGCTTTCCAGAAATCATATAACTATAACTTTTCCTTGCCTTTTCATTAATGCAATATAAATCCATTTGTGCCTATTTCAAGTTTGTGAATTGATTTTGTTACTAAAAGTTACACAGAAACTCATACACATTTCATTTTTGTATTTGTGAAATGGTCTATTATTTGTTTGAGCAAAGCGAAAAAAACCCTCACCTCCAAATATCTTAAGGTCAGGAAGGAAGCAAATAAACAAGCCAATTTAAGTGTCTGTTGAAGTCTTTTTACTTTTTATACAGAAGGTAAGAAGGCAAACTAGAAAAATAGCAAACTATCATATTAATTTGAGTTAAGACTAGTGAAATAATTCTAAAGAAAGGTGAATTCAAGGTGCTGAAAAAAGCAATTATTCATACCACAGCATGTCAAAGACCAAACAAAATATAAAGTTTTTTTTTCATTAACATTTAAAAGAGCACTATTCAAAACTCTGTAAGTGCTTGTCAACATAGCAGCATTTACTTTACTTCATTTCTGATTTTCATTAAAAATAGGTTCTAGAAAGCTATTGTCACTGTGTAAATAACAGGTTGTAGATTTAGCAGTTTGCTTCAAGAAAGGAAGCCAAGCACAATTCACAAACATAGGAACAAAGCAAATACATCCTAGGGCAAAAGGAGAAATAGTAGCATTTAAATGAGATGGCTTTCAAGGTAATGAAGTCTATGCTTCTAAAAAAGAAAGTTTAAATGCAGCTGCTCTCTGGAGCTGGAACAGAAGATGAGAGGAATTTATTGACACCATTTGGAGGTGGGTTTGACAAACAAAAATTATTTCCAAGGGGTGTGATTAAGCGTGTCTGTGTGTATGTCTGTAGAGATCAGAAAATTGTTTACTTTTTTCTCCGAAACAACCATGATTTAAATGTAGAATGCCTATTGAGAATAGCCATCTTGCATTTTTCCTGCAGGCAAATTCTAGGAATGTCACATAGTTCTTAATTGAAATGCTTCATTGATCTCTGGTTGAATGCTGCACAGCATAATTTCAGACAATAAGAAGCTTGATATATCCATGATATCTGAGCTACGAGTAGTGCAAAGAGCCATGTAAAGATACATGCTTGGCATTAGAAAATAAGATAGAAAGATCTGCACATGGATTAGAGGGCAAACAAAAGTATACAATACCATCAAGAGAGTAAAAGAACTGAAATGGATATGGGCTGGCCACATAGCAAAAAGAACTGATGGCAGGTGGACCAAGGCAGTCCTAGGATGGATCCCATTTGACAAAAAGAGTCCATGAAAGGGACCTAAAACAAGATGGATCAACGACATCAAGTATTGCAGGCTCAATTGGTAAAAGAAAACTCTAGACCAGGGGTGTCCAACCTTGGCAACTTTAAGACTTGTGAACTTCAACTCCCAGAGTTCCTCAGCCAGTTGAAGTCCACAAGTCTTAAAATTGCCAAGGTTGGACACCCCTGCTCTAGACTGTGTTGGTTGAAAATATGCAGAAGAGATCTTCATCCTGCAGTGGATAGACAGTGGCTAAAATGATGATGATGGTGGTGGTGGTGGTGATGATGATGACAATCTGAGCTTACATACGAACAAACATCAGTCCCCTGGAATTTACACGAATCAGTTCTCCTTGAGCTGGGCTCTCTATTGTATGCAACAATGATGCTTATCTGATTTTTAGGTTATGGTCTCATACATTTCAAGACACTTTGTTTTCAAATGCTTTCATTTCTTCTCCTTCATTCTGCACTGGCTGAATAATTCTCAAGACTAAGGAGAGCAGAAAAGAGAAATGACCCTCATCTAGTAATGAAGGCGGGCATTATAAATTAGATGGCTCCTGCCATGTAGTAAATATAAAGAGACAGTAAGGCAAATAAGCAGAAATTAAATGTTATTTTTTTAAAAAAAACAGATAGTAATAATCATTCCTCTAAATATATGAAAGCGAGGAGCTGTTCAGAAGTTACTTAGACTTTGGAATAGCAAGATTCATCAAAGGAAGTTATGAAAACTTTAAAGTACAGTTTTATTGGAATGGCCTTAATTTTACCAGATGTTTGTCAAATACATAAAGCAAGCTACACAAACCTATTCAAGAGGTTTGTGTATTCACTCACTGACATCAGCAGAATTTATTTCCAGGTAAAATTGTTGCAGGTTTTCAAATCTGAGTCACTTTTGGGGAGATGGATTATTTGGAATGGAAAAGGATGGGATGGGATTTGACTACTCAGTTCAAATTGAGGTTACAAAGAAAGATGATCTTGGCTATTAATATATCACAAAATATTGCAAATTAATAACATCTGGGTCATACATGCCAAAATGTTCTGCTGATAACTAGGGTAAGATAAATGAGGTCAGGATGATTTTAACTCCAAATTTATATTGTAAAAAGTCTTCGATTTTTCATGTCATTTCCGATAGGTTTATAAAGTGTTCAGCGATTTTCTTTGGCAATAGCATTTCCTTAGAACTTTACAAAATGCAGTGCCATAAGAGAAAAATGGACTCCATTGCTTGTTTTTCCAAGTTTATCTCTGCTATGTTAACTTCTGTTATGGCCTATAATAAAATAATGCAAACTTTTGTTCTGCTTTTAAATAATTAAGGCATAGATTTATTTATTAAAAACTCGTGCTGGCTGAAGAATTCTGGCAGTTGAGGAATACAAATATGGATATTGCCATGGTTGAGAAACACTGCTTTAAATCATTCTTTTTTTTCCCCCCCTAATAGTTTTCTTTGAAATACTAGTCAACCAGTCATGGACTTTGGGCCATCTTCCTAATTTTAGAAATACATTGTGCTTGGAGCTCTATTATTGCAGCTTTAAATAAGAGCCAAACTTTTTAGACCTTTAGAGCAGGGATGTTAAATTTATGTTGTCATAGCTATGTCATATGATGTATCAGGACTTTTTTCCTCTCACTAAACTGGGTGTGGGTGTGGTCAGTGTGTGATGTATCTGGCCCACGGGCCAGGAATTTGACAGCTCTGCCTTACAGTTTCCACTCTCTCATCACTTTCATAATCAACTCTTCTAGCACATAGTCCTTTGTGGTAACTTAGAATTTCATCTCTCTGTCATAATTTGAACACATATTCACCTAGTTGATATGATTGCTATTATCCATTCTATCAATTTTATTCTGAAATTGACAGCAACCAGGACAGGGTACTTGTTCTGATATATTTTCTTTCTTGGTAAATAGTACGCAGAAAGGTGCTGTAAAAAGAATGAAAGTATTGAGTTATGAACAATTTATTTTCCATTGATTTCATTACTGGGGCTGAAATCTTGTCCGATAGAGAAAGAGTTATGCTTTCTTCAGACTATTGTAAAACTGACAGAGTAAGTCCTTCTAGCTCTCTAATATCAATATTTGTGTGTAATAATTATATTGCATGATACCAATTTCATTGTCCTCTTGTTGTTTTCCAATTCATTGATGTGGCATTTCAAAAGAGCATCTGTTTCTACAAGATCAATAAACTTTCCAGAACCAAATAAATGTGTAAAATGAATTAAGTGACATAGCCAATCAATCACTCAATAAAAATGAGCATATGAATACTGTACATTATATCAATATCATAAGTTCCAGATCTCCAACAATTAATTAATAATCCATATTTCACCCTAAAAGATACATAGATGCAATACATATAGTATAGTCTAATTTTTAAAAATAAATTGTTAATACAGCCTTACTATTTTGTAAAGTACATATTAATTTCTTATGGAGATAATGACACTTATAGATGTATCAGCCTACACTTAGATATCAAAGAATATTTAAAGAGAAGACATTACCACTCTACTTTTTTCACTGCTCATACGCTCAATTAATATTAGTTTTAATTAGTATCTAGATGGACACTCTTTATGCGTCTTCAGCTTTTTTGAAACTTGAAAAAGGCATTCCTTATGTTATAAACTAAACTCTTAGCAAATTAAAAAAAATCCATAAAGCTTAAAGTGAAGAATAAAGAGCTTCCTCAAATAAATCTCTGAATAGTTCATTACCTTTCTGAAAATGTATTTTAGAAATAATGGAATTCCATATATATTGTATAAATTATCCATATATGAGGACCACCATACAAGACTTGAATATGATAGTAAGATTAGCACTGTCCAATACCTAAGAAATGCCAAATACTAAGGTGAGATATCCTATGCAACACTAGAAAGTGCTTTCTATGCCAAATATCAATTCTTAGTACAGGTTCTGTTAAACTTGATGTCAATGCTTAAATAAACCAATTTGGTTAGACATGATTGTGTGTGTGTGTGTCTTTGAGTCAGGCTTAATTCTTGGAGACTGCTTTGACTAGTTACTTCAGTTTTCTTGGCAAGAGTTTGGAAATGGTTTGCCATTATTCTTGAAGTGTATCTGAAAGCTCCAACTGATTCAGAATGCAACATCATGGGCAGTTATGGGCAGAACACATATGATACATAAGCTGCATTCATTGCTGATCTGCTGCCACCTCCAATTCAAGATACTAGTTTTAACCTTTATAGAATGGAACTTCAGAGAAAGGATGTTATGGGTACCATCTGCTAGACACATTTGGTATGTCCCAGGAGGGGGGCCTTCTCTTTCATGGTAGCTGTCTTACAGAACATCTCCCTGCTCTCCACCAGACTCAGATTAGCTCCGTCCTTGTTTTCATTCCAGAAATCTCTCAAGACCTGGTTATATCACCAGGGCTGGGGGATCTCAAGGAAATGAAGAAATACTTTTTCTATGTGGTCTGTAGATTTTAATTTTTTTATGCTTTCTTATAATGTTTTTAATATTTTTATAATGTCTGTTTTTATATATTTGTTGTTTTTATTGATTGTTGTATGCCCCCCCCCCCAAATCATTTCTGTGAGCTGGGCAACTAAATAAGTGTGATAAACAAACAAACATAATAATACCCATAACAATAAGGAAACTTCAATCCAAAAAGAGATCACTCTGGCGGAAAAACAAATCTGGTCACGTTGCCAATTTCAAAAGCCGATACAAAAATTTATGCTACCAGATAAAGACCGAATGCATCAATTATCACATTAAACAAGAGGAAAACCTTCTAAGCACCAATTCCACCCATGCTTTTTACAATTTTGTAAACAACAAACTAAAAGACTCAAGGTCTATCCCACCCTTGATAGGACCTGATGGTAAAGACTGTAACGATGACACCATTAAAGCCAAGATCTTTAGCACATTCTTTTGCTCAGTATTTGCAAACAGCAATGGATCATGCCCAGTATTTCCTAGTCGAACCACAGAAAACTACAATGTTCTAATTCATATTGATTTTACAGAAGACATTGTTGAAAAAGCACTACGCAATCTAAAACCATCTCTATCTATTGGACCGGACGGAATATTTGCCTACTTCTTAAAAAAGCTATCACTGCCATAGCAGAACCTCTAAGCATAATCTTTGAAAAATCTTTCAGGACCAGCTCCTTGTCTAACCTATGGTCACAAGCTACGGTCATTCCCATCTTCAAAAAGGGAGACCCCAGCCTAGTTGAAAATTACAGACCAACCTCTTTATGCTGCGTCACCTGTAAAGTCAAGGAATCAATTATTAACCAATCCATTATCCTCCACTTAGAGACAAACAACCTACTCTCTAATAAACAATTTGGTTTCAGAAAAAAACTATCCTGTAATCTGCAACTCTTACACTGCAAAAACATATGGACTACACAACTCGATCAGGGCAAAGCAATAGACGCAATTTACATAGACTTCTGTAAAGCCTTTGATTCAGTGGTACACGACAAACTACTCCTAAAACTAAAATCTTATGGTATCTCTGGACACCTGAATAACTGGATAGAAGCATTCCTGTCAAACAGACAACAAATGATCAAAATTGGGAGTGTCCTATCAAATTCTGTACTTGTCAATAGTGGTGTTCCCCAGGCAGTGTTCTAGGACCAACTCTCTTCATACTCTACATAAATGACCTCTGTGATCATATTAAGAGCAACTGTGTTCTCTTCGCTGATGATGTAAAGCTGTTCAATACCACAGACAATACTGCTACCCTACAAAAAGATCTTGACTATGTATCAGAATGGTCAAACAAATGGCAACTTCAAATCTCAACAAATAAATGCTCTGTCTTACATATTGGCAAAAAAAATCAGAAAATAAAATACAAGCTGAATAGTCAAGATCTTGTTGATGACCCAAGCTCTGTAAAGGACCTTGGAATACTCACCTCTAATGATCTAAGTGCTAGAGCCCACTGCAACTACATAGCCAAAAAGGCATTAAGAGTTGTTAACCTAATCCTACGTAGCTTTTTCTCTGGTAATATCACACTACTAACCAGAGCATACAAAACATTTGCTAGACCAATACTCGAATACAGTTCATCAGTCTGGAGCCCACATTACGTATCTGATATTAGCACAATTGAGAAAGTCCAGAAATATTTCACAGGAAGAGTTCTCCACTCCTCTACTCGTTGTAGAATACCTTATGCCACCAGACTTGAAATTCTAGAACTAGAAAACCTTGAATTACGCCGTCTTCGGTCTGATTTAAGCATGGTATATAAAATCATACATTGCAATGTCCTACCTGTCAATGAATACTTCAGCTTCAACCATAACAACACAAGAGCACACAATAGATACAAACTCAAAGTTAACCGCACCAAACTTGATTGCAGGAAATACGACTTCAGCAATAGAGTGGTCAATGTCTGGAATACTCTACCCGACTCTGTAGTTTCTTCCCCAAACCCCAAAAACTTTAACCTTAGACTGTCTACTATTGACCTCACCCCTTTCCTAAGAGGTCTGTAGGGGGCGTGCATAAGCGCACCAACGTGCCTACCGTCCCTGTCCTATTGTTTCTCTTATTCTTCTTTTATTTTTCTTATATGTACCCATTTCATGTATTCACAACTATGTATACATTTATACTTATTATCTTGTAAACAATTGGCAAATCAAATAAATAACTAAAAGTAATATCTGAACATTACTTGCTGAAAGACTACAAGGGCAATTGAAAGGAACATTATTCCTACTGCCCAGAATACACTTCAAAAATGCTGTTTGAAAGAGTTGCATTTTTCAGCGTTACCTTTCATTTTGCATTTACAATTCCACATCAGTCATGATGGGCAACTTTGCTATGCCATAAATAAAATATCAGACCCTTTTTTTCTTGGTAGAGACAAGGCAAGAGAAGAGTTTGGTCTATCTGAAGCCAGATCTAATGATTAGCCCATGTGGGTTTGAGCTCAAGAACTTCTGTTGTTGGTTGCTTTTATCCTTAAGATGCATCTGTAGTCTTGCAGGAACCAGGATTTTGGCATCTAGGACACTATGTCTATATATGGTATTGAAATCTTCTTGGTATCAAATTAAGATCAACCTTATCTAGGATTTGATTCCCACTTCTTTCCTATTTCCAATAAAAAGAAAGATATGCCAGTCCATTAGATATGTACAACGTAAAAGTAGATTCTTGACTTACAACAGTTCATTTAGTGAATGTTCGAAGTTACAACAGCATTGAAAAAAGTGACTTAAGATTGTTTTTCACACTTACGACCATTTCAGCATCTGGTCACATGATCAAAACTCAGAGACTTGGGAACTGACTCACTTTCATGACTGTTGGAGTATCCTGAGGTCATGTATTCCCCTTTTGCAACCTTCTGACAAGCAAAGTCAATGGGAAAGCCAAAAACAATAACAAATTACAACTGCAGTGATTCAGCTCCTAGAGGGAATGTTACTTTCTTGTTGCCTCCAGCTATATAGGAGAGGACCCTGACTTTATTTTTCATGCAGTAGGCAGGCAGATTGTGTCACAGTCTGTTAAAACAAAGAAGTTTACAAAACTAAAAATAACAGTAAGTTGTTTTATTTGCTTTAGATATTAAAGAAACTATAGGGAGCATTTGGGAGGGGGTATCAGTAATAATAACCACATCAATAGACTGTCTATAGATCTGGTTGTTTATAATCTCTTCCAAAATGCTCTTTACATGACAATCAATATTGTACCAGTCTTCAGATTTATCTGAAAGATGGAACCGTTCTCTTCTTTATGAACTTTCTTCATTGGATTTGATGAAGCACTTATTAAAGCTAATTCCTATTGTAAGATGTAATAAAGTCATCAAAGAAAAAGTGAAGTAGATAACTGTTATTTGCATTTTACGGTGAAGGATGGACTCCATATCTGAAAAACTGTATGTCAGGTCCGTCAGTGAGGCATTGTATTGCCCTCCAAATATCAAACTCTTTTGATTGTGAAGAATAGACTCCAATGTTACTCTAAAACAAGAAGCTTTTTCTGGTTGTATTGTCATATATAAAGGAGAACAATATATCAATATGTGAAAAACTGAAATATAAGGAGGAGAACAATATAATGTAATATAATACAATATATTAATTATTATTATAAAATCCTTACTATATGTTATATGTTTAGAAACACATTTGTCTATCTTCATTTTAATAAACAGCACGTTCAAATGAATTTATTTCTTTCAGCATTCCAAGTATTTTCTTGAATGTAACCAAGCCTGCCAATAAATGACAAGTGACTTTATGGCCGATGACAACATCTGCCCCTATTTTGCTTGTCTTCTTGTGCGCAATTGATTTTTCATGGATGTCTGCTTTTTAGCACAGCTAAAAATAATTTTAAAAGAGAGAAGTCACTGTGATCAGCCTATTAAAAAAATCCTTCCTGGAGGAAGCTTTCAGATCCTAGTGGAACTGAATTTTGCCCTTCTGTTTTCATTTTTTGTGTTTCGTGCTCCATTTTATTTTTTTAAATTATGAACAGTCATGAAAGTACTAAACCATTATCAATATAAGTGATTAGATCTATTAGGGAAAAATTACTACAAGCCCCACACTTCTGGGAGATCCAAGGGTTTGAAACAAGGAAGCACTGTTTCTTTGTGGCTTCATCGACAACATGGAGTAGCATCTCCCTGAAGATCAGGCTGGTCCTTTTTTATTTTTATTTTTATTTTTCAAAAACTCTTGAAAACCAAGCTGTTTTTGATAATCTTCCCCCAATTTGCTATTGCCACCTTTATTTCTATTTTTATGACACTGTTATTTTATAGTTCCTGTTTATGACTGTTGGGTTTTTAAAATTGTACCTTGGGTATTTTATATTGTACTATTTATTTGGCGAATGCCTCTGAGAATCTTGTTGACTGTAGTAGGATAAAAATATGCTTAGATAAATGTAACCTAGATGGGATATAAACAAATTAAGAAATAGAATTTCTAAGGAGTACCAGCAAAAAAAAATCAGCATTATAGGAGCTTCTCTCACACCAAGTCAGATTAAACTGTCTGTCTGGTTTTGCATTGTCTCATTTCATCTAGCCTATGATCTGATTTAAAGCATTATCTGAATTAAGCCTACTTAGACAGACCTTCAGCAATCCAAGTGAGCCTGGTTCATTTGGAAGAAAAGAGAAAAAAAGAGATTGACAATAGAGATAAAAGGAGATACCAGGAAGAAAGAGAGGTAGGGAAGAAAGGAATGACAGGAAGAATGGGAAGAAAAGGAATACTCCAAATAGGGCAAAGGGATAATCCTATCCATTTTAGGCTCTAGCCCATTCTATGTTTGCTTATGCACCACAGGTTCTAGGCAGAAAGCCCTCACTTAATTTTTTTAAAGTGCCTATCTCTGTTATTCCCCATATTTTTGATCACATATAACTGCCTTGAAGTTGCTGGGAGCTGAATTTGGGAAACTCTATGTGAAGACATGTTGTGTACTGCTCTTTTATAAACCTTTTCTAAACTAATATTAAATTATATGTATAAATTGTCCCCTCAGATTTTTGGAAAGGTCTTCTAATATTAGAATCTAGAAAAACAAGCTTGAATTCTGAAATCAACGCAACTTCAATTTAATATATTTTGCAGACTGTGACTATATTCACATGAGAAACTTAATTCAGCTGACTGACAGTATTAGTATGTCATTGAACCTAGTAACCCAGTCAATAGTGAGAGTTAGCCTAAAAAACTAGCTTGGTTTGGTGCTAAACTCTTCTCCTTTGATCTGTCAAACTGTTTGAATATAAACTCAGTTTTATAGGTTAACACAAAATCACATTATTTTTCTCTAGGTTGACACAGGCTGGAATTTGCGATGCACCCACAAAAAGTGGGCTTCCCTAAAAATGTCTACTTTGATAATTTATTTTCCCTCAACAACTATCCTGTGAAGCAGGTTAAACTGAGTGACTGCTCCAAAATCACCCAGGGAACATCCAGGGCTGAGTTGAACACAAATTTATATCTTCCCATTCCTAACCCAGTACCTTGATTAGTATCCCACACTGCCTCCCTTTTCTGTTTTGATTTTCCAGAGGGTGTCTATAGGAGGAGCAGACAAATTGGGAGAAAAGCAGGAAAGAAAGTGGGTGAAAGAGTCTTCACTCTACTATCAGTCGTAGCTCTCATCCCAATAAGACCACTGTAGAGATTTTTTAAATAATAAAAAGGTGATAATGCTATAAGAAAAATAAAGAGAAAGAGAACATTGGCTAATTTTTACAAGTGAGGCTAAGGTATCAATCAAAATTCAGTCTAATTGGGGCAGATTGAGTTGATCATATGCTGTGGTGATTTATCCTGAAATTTAGCAGCTGTCTGGATCAGTTGCACCATGAATAAAGAGCATTTTGGGGGGGCAATTTGCAGTAAAACAATGTTCTGCCTGTACTTGGTTTTTGATTTAGCAGGAAGAAGTTGTGAACGCCTTACTTTCCAGATGAAAAAATAAATGTAAAGATCCAGGAAAGATGGATGTGAGAATTGCAAGTATTGATCTGGTTGCCATGAGCTGTTCAAAAAATCTGAAAGTTTTTCATGCCTGAAACTCTGACACTGCTCAGTGAACAGCACGACTTGTCTCTAGAGATCTATACCAACAGAAATCAGTAAAAAGTTCTAACGATTGTCATATATTGTAAATACATTTATTTTATATACAGATATCAAGTGCTGTGAAAAGAGATGAAGAACACCTCCTCTTGTTAACTGTTATTGAAATTGCCTTAGCATTCTTCAGAATTCTAGCACTATCTGATTATTGTTGCAAAGTTGAATTTTTTTTTTATTTCTGTGAATTAGGGTTGACATTGCACTCATTTCTTTAAATCTCCCAGTAAATCTGGGTTAATAAATTACACCAAATCATAAAGTTTGCTTTTGGCTTGGTGTGTTGTATGAATCCCGCCATTATGGTCTAATGATCATGGTTTCACAATTTCAATAAATGAAACCAATTTCAATAAATGCAACCTAAGGTACCAAAACTGTATGCAGGTCCTGAAAGCATGATAAGGGAACAACTACTGAACTGATAAGGGAATCAACCTCTTACTGAAAGTTCCCTCCAATGGAAAGTCAGCAAAGAGAAAGATAAGTAGTTCTCCCACATCATGTCAGTTACCAGCAGGCTGTTTCCTATATGGGCAAAATCACATGCTGTGCACATGAACGACTCCCCTGCAAGAGTCACCTTGCAGAGAAGATGGGCGGTATAAAATTTGATAAATAATAGCAGCATTTAGACTTATATACTGCCCCATAATGCTTTACAGCATCTCTACATGGTTTACAATACATCAGCATTATTTTCATAGTCCCCCCAATAATCTGGGCTGTCATTTTACCAACCTTGGAAAGATGGAAGGATGAGTCAATAGATAAGTCAATAAATAAACATCTCTACATTTTATATAACTCCGATGAAAGGGATAGGTTTCATCGGAGTTAATTATTATTATTATTATTATTATTTTATTAATACTCATTAAAGATTGGTGAAATGGTTTAGGATGAAAAAGATCCTTCATGAGGAAGGATTCCACAACAGATTGTCCTAGTATATGTGACCAGAGGGACAAAATCCATTTGAAATTGACAATTCTGTATATACCTAGGTGCCAAGCTCATTAGGTAAAAATCAGCATATCAATATCATCATCATTTAGAGGTTATCCAACTCTACATGACTCTGGCTGGCTGACAATTTAGAAAACAAGGAAAAAATAAAGAGAAAATATGAAGCAATCAGATAACTGTATCTCATATACTGCTCAAACCCCACCATCACTGACAGGGCTGCATAGATATGCTGCCCCAAGGCCTGGGAGAACAGCTAAGCTATTAAAGAGTTCAAGGACAGGATGGAAGTTACATGGTTCTCTTGGATGGTTTGAGGGTATCACTCTAAAAAGCAGGCAGTGACATAAGACTATGAAGCCTGTTGATGATGATCAATATAAAGTCTGCAACACTGATAAGTAGCTTATTTGGACCAAAAGCAGTTTCCAAAGAGACTCCACATCTAACCATGAATTGTCATGACCATGGGTCACCTTGGAGGACAGGCACCTGAGGCTTTCTGTTGCTGCAAAATTATATAATAATTTTATACAAGACAAAACCCTCAAAATGATGCTATAGAGCACTGCACACCAGAACAGCTAGACACAAGAACATCACTTTCCCCATCACTCTGGTAAACAAATAATTCCCTCAACATTGTCAAACTATTTACTAAGTCTGCATTACTATTACTATTACTATTAATCCTCCGATCTTTCCTTTCACCCATCTCCTCCCACTTATGACTGTATGGTTGCCCAGTAGAGCGGATTGTTGTGCCTCAGCTGTTTGAAGCTCAAAACCAGTGGTTTTTGACTGCTGCGCATGCACATGAAGTGCTTTTTCATAGAACTGGTAGTAAAAAAGGTGCACCTCACCACTACATAGTTGTCAGCGACTGTGTTTCTCCAAAAATAAGACCCATTCTGCTATACTAGCTGATCCTGACTAATATATAGTGTTATTATATGTACAGAATAACCCTTGAGTATATGCACATGAAAACGTTTATGAGAGTAGTTATGAATAATTATTCAGCCACACACAGATACACTAAATTGAGTTAAAGTTTACTTTAAGAAATAGCACAGTCCAATAAATGGTCCAGGTCATATACGTTTAACAGTCCAAAGAATATCCAATTACAAAGTCTTACCGGTGGCCTTTGTCATTTACAGTAAACAAAGATATCAAAGTATAAGCACAGCATAAATACAACAGAGAACCTTAGATAGCAACAGAATGTCAGAGAGAGCAAACTATGATTTCTAGCTCCCTCTTATGGTAATTTGCAATATAATCAATCAATCAGAATATAGAATAAATCAATACAGTGATTTTGTCTTAAAGCTACAAACATACATTGTTGGTTTATAGATTGCCAAGCCAACTAATTGGTGTACAGATTCCTAACATTCTCCTCTTTGGGTAGGCCAATATACAATACATTACATCTTTAAACCATAATTCTCACAACACTCTTTATGCTTAATTGCACCTTGAGCTTTCGTGAAATGATCTGCAATATTATGTTCAGTCATGCAGTATTCTAACTGAATTAATTTATTTTGAACATACTGTCTAATGTTCAAATATCTCAAATCAGTATGTTTAGACCTTGTTTTAAGAGCTAAATTAGTGGCCATACTAATTGCAGATTGATTGTCTTCATAAACAATAAATGGATCACGTACAGTAATTCCAATATCCTTCAACAATTGTTTATAATATATCAATTCTGTACACATTAATGATAAACATGAGAATTTTGCTTCCATAGTGGATAAACTAACATGTTGTTGCCTAACAGACTTCCATCCTATTAAAGCATTACCCAACATTATCACTATATCTGATGTTGACTTACGAGTCATTACATCAGTAGCAAAACTTTCATCAGCATATGCAGTTAACACTAATTCATTACTTGGTTCTAAATATAATGAATAATGGATTGTGTGTTTTAAACACCCAATTATTCACTTAGCTGCTTGTCAGTGCCTTTCATTTGGTTCAGTGTTATACCTAGCCAATTGGTTTACACTGTAAGATATATCTGGTCTAGACCAATTACCCAGATATGATAGACTACCGTTTAAGGATTGATATATTTCCTTAACAAACATAGGACTTTTAATATCACTATGTGTAAATTCCTTACTCATTGGTGTCTTAGCAGATTTACAATGCTCCATGTTATAGCGTTTTAATAATTGGCTAATCTTCTTAGCTTGCAAAATTTTAAAACCTTTATTCGTTTTCACTATATCAAGACCCAAATAATGCTTAATCTCCCCTAAATTTCTAATCCTGAACTTTTTCTGTAATCTATAAACAATATCATTTGCTTCTTGTTCAGTTTTAGCTATAATTGCTATGTCATCCATAAAGAACAGTAATAGAGAAATTAAACCATCTTTTTCTCTTCGGAACAAACAAGGATCAGCTATACCAGCTTCAAAACCTATTGAAACTAATTCCTTTACAATACATTTATTCCATTCATAACCGGATTGCTTTAGACCATAAAGACTTTTATTTAATTTCCAATAATCAGTTTTTCCATCATCCTTTAAACCTAATGGCTTTTTCATATAGATGGTATGTTGTAAAGGTGCATGTAGATATACAGTTTCAACATCTACATAATTTATTTTACATTTATTCTTAGCTGTCCAAACTAATGCTGCTCTCAATGTATTTGCTCTCAGACTAGATGCAAACACTTCATCATAGTCCTTATCTGACTGAGCAAATCCTTGAGCAACTAAGCTTGTTTTATGGGTAATAGTCCCATCCACACAGTCTTTATCTTATACACCCATTTTCAACCTATTGCATGCTCACCTGCTGGTAACTTTACATCTCATACACCTCTAAACCCTTTAACGATTGTAACTCCCTATTCATAGCTTCCTGCCAAGCTACCTGATCCTTTGTAGGATACAGTTTTATTTCATTGAAGTTAGAAGGTTCTGTATTAACCTGACATACAATGCTTGCTTGAAATCAGTCAGGTGGATGTCTCTCCCTAGTTGACCTCCTAGGCAGCTCAGTACATGTTGTTGGCATGTCCTCTTCCTTTACCTCCCCTATCAAATCCTCATCTTCTACAGTCATAGAGGGTTCCTCTATTGAGGGTTCCTCTATTGAGGATTCCTCCACTATCTTATCATCAATATTATTATCATCAGGATTATCAGTAAACAATGGAATCTCAACAACAACACTATTCTGTACCTTATTATATTCCTGTTCAAGCTTTCTCCAGCCAACATGCTCCAGAAATTTAGCATTTGCATTGCAATATACATTAGTAGTACCTGGCTCCCAAAATCTAAATGATCTATGATTCACTTCATAACCTACAAAATATAATTGTCTCACTCTATGTTGTCCCTTTCGCCTTAGTTGCGTGGGAATATGAACCCATGCTGGAGCTCCAAATGTATGTAAATAACTGAGATCTGGCTTCTTCCCATTCCAATGAGTAAATGGTAATTCACCAGTCATTGAATTCACTACATTATTCAAAACATGGTTAGCACACATTATTGCTTCACCCCAAAGTTTCCCTGATAAACCAGAATCCGAAATCATAGGCCTAGCCATAGCTTGTAATGTTTGTCCTCTACATTCAATATATGAGTTATGTTGTGCTCTATAAGAAGCAGAACGCTTATGTTCAATGTCAGCTTTCTGTAACATGGCTTCAAACTTCTTATTGGTAAATTCAGTACCATTATCTGTTACTAAGCTAATAACTTTCTGTTTCTTTTTCCTTTCAGCAAATTTTAGCCAGTTTATAAAATGCTGGTATGTTTCTACCTTCGTTTTCATTAAATAACAGAAACCATATCTGGAAAAATGATCAACTATACTTAATATGTAATAGGCTCCACCTAAACTAAGTTTCTTAAGTCCAATAATATCAGCAAAACAACTTCTAATGGTTCACTAGTTTTGAATCCATTTACCCTGTTTGCAGGTGTTACCTTGCTTTTTCTTGATTGCAAGCATTGCAATTTAAATACTTTGTACAAGGTTTTACTTTTATACCATTAGATAACTCAACAGTTTTCTTTAGCATCTTGAAATTTATATGTCCCATATGTCTATGGAGCAGATGAATACATTCATCATGAGGCTTTTTATTCTCATAAACTGAGTTAGCATTAATTAATGGATGATCATGTATAATAAACAAACCATTATCCAATCTTGCAGTAACGCTTTTACCCTGTTTTTCAATTAAACATTTATCTCCCTGAAAGGTTACAACAAATCCTGCTTTTACCACTGCTCTTACAGATAGCAAGTTAAATATCATTTTAGGTACATATAACGCAAGTAAATGTCCATTAATACATGAACAAAATGCAGTACTTCTCCAGATGCTCTCAATTTCCATCCATTAGCTAATGATACATGCTGTTTACTCTTTGTCATGTTAACAAACCTCTCTTTACTTTTAGTTATACACTGCGATGATCCACTGTCAACTACCCATATATCATGGTTTATAGTTGTAGTTGTACTTGATATGGCTAAACTAACATCTTTATAAGCTCTCTGTATATTAATAGCATTCTGTTTCTTACCCTTTTTACAGTATCTGGCTATATGACCTTTAGCCCCACAAGAAAAACATTTCCTAACAATATAGGCAGTTGAAGACAGTTTTTCTTCCTGTGGTTGTCTTTTGCTCAGTTGATTTCTATCCTGCCTTCTTCTTGACTCTTCTAACAGTCTTCCAGTTATGCCAGTCAATGTAAGTTCATCTCTGTTTAAAACTTCCAGTGAAGACACATAATCATCATAAGTTTCATCCAAAGAGGAAAGAATGATGTAAACTTGATGCAACTCCGAAAAAATCAGCTCCTTTTCTTGTAGCTCTTGTAAAGTCCTTTTCATAAACTCCAAATGAGCTAACATATTGCCTCCTTTTATAAGATGGGCTCTAAACAGTTTACGTGTAAGGTGTATGTGTGCACCCACACTATCTTGAACATAAATCCTCTTCAAAATGTCCCAACACCTAGCAGCAGATTCTTCACCATGATTATGGACTAACTGCTGATCACTCAGTGTCAGTCCAATTATACTAAGAGCCTTTTCATTATCCTGGTTAAAGTCAGCTATTTTCTTTTTATCTTCATCATTCAATGGGTCCCAAGCTGTTACATCCGGTGGACTATTAACTACAGTCCATAATCCATCTTTACGCAGAAGTAGGCTGCACTTCATAGACCAGGAAACATAGTTTGCTCCATCCAACTGAGTTATCTGGGATATACTGGTTGACTGTTCTTGTGCCATTGGTAGTTTAACAATACACCGCAATCAGCTGTCTGAATATGAAACTGTATATTCACACTGATTCTCAATATCTCTCTGGGCCCATGACCAATATTATGATATGTACAGAATAACTCTTGAGTAACAAGGATATGCACATGGAAACGTTTATGAGAGTAGTTATGAATAATTATTCAGCCACACAGAGATACACTAAATTGAGTTAAAGTTTACTTTAAGAAATAGCACAGTCCAATAAATGGTCCAGGTCATATACGTTTAACAGTCCAAAGAATATCCAATTACAAAGTCTTCTTACTGGTTGCCTTTGTCATTTACAGTAAACAAAGATATCAAAGTATAAGCACAGCATAAATGCAACAGAGAACCTTAGATGGCAACAGAATGTCAGAGAGAGCAAGCTATGATCTCTAGCTCCCTCTTATGGTAATTTGCAATATAATCAACCAATTGGAATATAGTATAAATCAATACAGTGATTTTGTCTTAAAGCTACAAACATACATTGTTGGTTTATATATTGCCAAGCCAACTAATTGGTGTACAGATTCCTAACATATAGACAGCGGCATCTGGTACTAGCTGCAACTTCCGGATTTTCTTCAAAGACAGCTCCATGTAAAGTAAGTTATAGTGATTATACTGAGAGATTAAAGACATGAATCATTATCTTCCCCCTCATATATGTGTGTGTGTATGTGTGTGTGTGTGTGTATCAGGGGTGGGATTCAACCGGTGTTACTACCGGTTTGGTGACTATGTTTTGCGCATTAGGGCTTATATTCAGGGAAATACGGTATATACCTCTGGGAAGCCCCTAAACAAGAGACTTTTACTAGCAAGTTCAAAAGGGTTATGCCACCTGTAGACCTATAAATTCATATACAGGCACCTTGACTGATACAGGAGGATATGAACCTCAAAGGTAAACACTTTTAGTAACAATAAACCTTTTGAAGGTTTTTTTTATTGGACTTTGATGACTCAAAGAGATATGGTGCCATTCTTCTAACCAAAGATTGCAGCCAAAAATACTTAGATTTGAAACAGAAGATGAATACTAGACGTGTTACAAAATAACATTTTCTGCTATTTATTGCAGAATTTAAATAATAGTTCATAGTTCACAATAGAAAGCAAAATATTGTCCCATATTAAAATGCTGTTTATCTCTGAATGCCATCATTAATTTTATACCAGTGAGTGTTATATGAAAAGCTAACTGGTTTTCACTGGACTTTCTGGAACAGGAGAATTATGTTCTTTCTTACTTGCCCAATTTTTTGATGTTCTTCTTAAATTGGTGCAGGCATTTTGTTTCTTACAACAGCTATTGTCTTCTATGAATGGAATTTCATTCTGAAGCCTTGTTTCAGTTGTAAGGGGGAACTGAACACTGACAGAAATGTAGCAAGGAACACATCTGCATAACAATGAGTATTCAAAGATCCATAGCCAGGGCCAAGATCCCACGAGTTACTCTGAATGTGAGCAGAAATTTAAGAGCTGTTCCGTGCAGTAGTCAAAAGAAACAAAAGAGAGAAACCTTCTTTGATGTTATAAATCATCACAAAGAGACAGGCGAGAATAATAAAGGTGTACTAGGCATACCACCATTCAATTTTTATTTTTATCCCATCTTTATTACTATAAATAACTCAAAGCAGCATGCATACCTAATGCTCCTTCATTCTTTTATAGGCAGACCTCAACATACAACTGCTCACTAAGTTACACAACAAATTACAGCAGCCCCTCCTCCAAGATACTTATGACTTGGTTTTGAAGTTATCACAACCTCACAGATGCTCACACACAAACTCACATATTCCCATAATCACATGGTCTGATTTTGGGCACTTGGCAACTAGCTCACCTTTGTGGCCATTTGTAGTGACTGCAATTTTTGATGGTATTTTTTTGTCAATTTATTTATTTATTTTATTTATTTTGATTTGTTAATCGCTTACAAGATAATAGGTATAAATATATACATAGTTATGAATACATGAAATGGGTACATATAAGAAAAATAAAAGAAACAATAGGACAGGGATGGTAGGCACGTTGGTGCGCTTAAGCATGCCCCCTACAGACCTCTAAGGAAAGGGGTAAGGTCAATAGTAGACAGTCTATGGTTAAAGTTTTTGGGATTTGGGGAAGAAACCACAGAGTCAGGCAGAGTATTCCAAACATTGACCACTCTGTTGCTGAAGTCGTATTTCCTGCAATCAAGTTTGGTGCGGTTAACCTTGAGTTTGTATCTATTGTGTGCTCTTGTTATGGTTGAAGCTGAAGTATTCATTGACAGGTAAATCATTGCAATGTATGATTTATATGCCATACTTAGATCAGACCGAAGGTGGCGTAATTCAAGGTTTTCTAGTTCTAGAATTTCAAGTCTGGTGGCATAAGGTATTCTACAATGAGTACAGGAGTGGAGAACTCTTCTTGTGAAATATTTCTGGACTTTCTCAACTGTGTTAATATCAGATACGTAATGTGGGTTCCAGACTGATGAGCTGTATTCAAGTATTGCTCTAGCAAATGTTTTGTATGCTCTAGTTAGTAGTGTGTTATTACCAGAGAAAAAGCTACGTAGGATTAGGTTAACAACTCTTAATGCCTTTTTGGCTATGTAGTTACAGTGGGCTCTAGCACTTAGATCATTAGAGATGAGTATTCCAAGGTCTTTTACAGAACTTGGATCATCAACAAGGTCTTCACTATTCAGCTTGTATTGTGTAATTTCTCCACAAAAACTCCCTCATGAGATGCGTTGGGCTGAGAGTGCATTACTGTCTCAATTTTCAAGCGAGTAATGAGACTATTTAGTTGTACTGAATATGCAATAAAGTTATCTATAACTTATAATGACATTCAATTCATGTGCTTAAGAACAAGTACAGGTGATAAGTGATTTAAATTTCACCAAGCTTAATATAAATTAAATACTATGTTGGTTAACAGGCTTTGTTCACCAATACTGGCAAGAGGCCATGCCAAAGAAAGAAAATGTTTAGACATTTTGGAGACTAAATGATTGCTGCTTCAGGAGAGTTTCCATTTCAGGATTTATTGTTATCCCTTGTTTGCAAAATCAGAGATTCTACACTACTATTCTGGGATTTATGGACTTCATGGCTATGATGGATTGATGGATAATAAAGTTCAGCAATATCAAGAAGGCCAAAAAGTTTTCTAAGTCTTGATTTAAAATGTATCCAGTCATATTTTCAGCACTGAACTGCTAAAAGAGGCTTTATTTTCTGTGACTTGTCTTATCCGAATGTACCCAACTAGTATTAAATAAGCAGATTAATCAAGAAACTGAATAGGAACAATTCAGAAGTTGTTAGTGGCCTAAAGTGAGGAGGCTTTTTCTAATCCAGTGCTCATTAATTTTTCAGCTTGACTTTCAGCAACAAGAATTGGTCCACAAGGAAACGAACAATCAATGAAATACAGATTAAATTACCTTTGAAATAGAAATACAAGAACAACTTAAAGCAATCAATAGCCTAAAGAAAACAAACACAAGTAAAAGAAAAAGTTGACACTGTCAGCAACAAGCAAAGGAATAATAAAATAAATTAATCCTCAAGTTTGAGAACGAGAATTCTTTAAAGAATTCTTTAAAGAATTTTAAAAGCTGTCAGGTAGGGGATTTCTTCTTCTTACAGAAATATAGATGAGTTTGTAATTGAATCCAATTCATTTTCAACTTGAAAGGAGCAGAGAAATGCAGAATCAGAAATGGGTGGAAACTTGACACCTAACAACTATGGTTTGTAAACACCATCACTCTGTTCTTCAGGGATTGTGCAAATGACAGCCCCCCAAAGGAATTATTACAATAAGGATTTGGTTCTAGATACAACTCTAACCCTTTGACTCTTGCAACAGGCTCCTTCTGTTTTTATAACTCTAGAATATATGCCTGAATTCTTCACCTTGAAAATCATGGTCTATAAATTGTATGTGAGTAAAGTACAGCTATACACCAATTACTGAAAGTTAAATGAAAAATGTTTTCCTTATAAAAAGATTGCAAAGATAAATGGTCACAGTCTTCATAAACTTCCTTAACAATGCTCATGACACTGGCCTCTTCCATGTTCCTGTTCCGTAATTCCAACTTTCTAAATTTTAGCGATCACAGGTAGTCCTCAACTTACAACAATTCATTTGGTGACCATTTGAAGTTACAACACTGAAAAACATGACTAATGACCGGTTTTTACACTTACACTTACACTTAGCATCCTCAAGATCACATGATCAAAATTCAGATGCTTGGCAATCGTTTGATCACCTTTTGAGTTCTTCTGACAAGCAAAGTCAATGTAGACACAAGATTCACTTAACAACTGTGTTACTAATTCAAGAACTGCAGTGATTCACTTAATAACTGGCAAGAAAGGTTGTAAAATGGGGCAAAATTCATTTAACAACTTGCTCACTTAACAACAGATATTTTGGGCTCAATTGTGGTCATAAGTCAAGAACTAAGTTTTCCACTCCTCTACTCATTGCAGAATACCTTATGCCACCAGACTTGAAATTCTAGACCTAGAAAACCTAGAACTACGCCGCCTTCAGTCCGATCTAAGTATAGTATATAAAATCATACATTGCAATGTCCTACCAATCAATGAATACTTCAGCTTCAACCATAACAACACAAGAGCAAACAATATATACAAACTCAAGGTTAACCGCACCAAACTTGATTGCAGGAAATACGGCTTCAGCAACAGAGTGGTCAATGTCTGGAATACTCTACCTGACTCTGTGGTTTCTTCCCCAAACCCCCAAAACTTTAACCTTAGACTGTCTACTGTTGACCTCACCCCTTTCCTAAGAGGTCTGTAGGGGGCGTGCATAAGCACACCAACGTGCCTATTGGTGTCCTATTGTTTCTTTTATTTTCTTTTATTTTTCTTATATGTATCCATGTAGTCATAACTATGTTTTTACTTATACCTATTATCTTGTAAGCAATTGATAAATTAAAAAAAAAAACTACCTGTATTTTCTCACATACAACTGCATTGCTTTTACATGAAAGATCCTTTATTTTATTTATTTTTGAACTGCTGACTTCAAAAGCTGTGTTCTTCTCTCGATTCAGGTCCTTTAAATATAACAGTGAGATAGGAGAATATCTCAGCATGGACCTTGTCCCAAGTTATCTCTGGAAAAAAAAAAGGTTCAGATAATTATGTTTTGTGATTGTTATCAAAAAGGCAAAGGTTTTCAACCTAACATTTCTTGAGCTCGGTGAGCCATAAAAATGAAGAATGAACAGCATGAAGAACGGACAGTTTTGAAGAATGAACAGTTTTGTTACGAAGAGAGGTAAAGGCACAAGAAGAATCTGTATCTGTATCTAACTTTCTATATCTATCCTTAAATATGTATCATAAATAAATATCAATATGTGGTATGACTATTAACGATTAGTAAAATGATTAGTCATTTTAGAAGAATTGGTCCTCAGCTTCATAAATGTAAATAAATTGCAAACTAAGTTGCAAAAAGATGAGAAGTGCCATGATCTTCCAGTGCATGTTTTTTTTCCCTGAAGGACATTAAATATATATAGTTCTTTAATCTTAGAATAAATTATTCTTTAGTAGTAGCAACTTTGCATATCTCTTCAAACTCATTTGTTTGTCTAAGAACTCATCAATGAACTTGCATCATAATTTGATCTCATTTCAAGAAGTAAAGTGATTACAAACTCTGGTTACATTGCTCTTGACTGTTTGCATGAATTATGCTCCCTGGACTATAGTGCTGGGATGCGAAACTCCAATCCATCTATCAAAACCTTACCACATTCTGTTAAAATTATGTGGAGAAGTAATTGTCAATCACCTTTGGACAGGAAGCAAGCCAAGTGCAGCATCCTGATAATTTCTCAGAAGCAGGCAGGACGTGAATAGTGCAAGGACAGCAGTATTCAGATCTCTTTGATTTACATATCTTGAGCTACATTACGCTCAGAGAAGCATATTTCGTTTAAGAACTTCCCAGTAACTGAAGTTCTCTGGATGTCATACAAATTAACCACATACATATAAACAAACAATAAACTGGTCTGTAAAAAGACACATGAATGCAAGACGGATGTATATAAAAACTACAGTTGTTAGCAACATCAAAGGGATAGTAAAAGAATTCTTTAAAAAAAATTAAAAGAAGGATAAACAGTGGAATAGTAACAAAAGTCTGCCATGTGCCACATGAGTAAGCCAGATAATTTAAGCACTGAGAGAGATGCAGAGAAAACTGTTTCTTGGAAGGAGAAACAATTTTTAAACTATAGGTAGTCCTTGACTTACAACCACAATTGAGCCCAATATTTCTGTTGTTAAGTGAATTTTGCCCCATTTTCTGGCCTTTCTTCCCACAGTTCTTAAGTGAATCACTGCAGTTGATAAGTTGATAACATCGTTGTTAAGTAAATCTGGCTTCCCCATGGATTTTGTTTGTCAGAAGGTTGCAGAAGATGATCACATGATCTTGGGAAACAGCAATGGTCATAAGTATGAACCATTTGCCAAGCATCTGATGTCAGCATTCCAACAAAACTCTCCAGAATTCAAATTCAGCACTCAGAGACAAAGTCCATCGAAATAAGAATTTATTAAAGAAGTCATGTTGGCACATCTGGGGAAAACCCAAACCTGAGCTCCCGCATTTTCCCTTGCTATGCTAAAACTCATACCCAGCCCCTTACTGTTGACTCTCAAGTCACACTCTCCAATCCACCTCCATTCTGAACTCCCTCCAAGTCCAGTCAGTCCCCTCCAAACTCCAGTGACTTGACCTTGAGCTCTGGCAAAAGAATGTTGTGGTTATCCTTCCTTCCCACTATTCTCTTGTTCCCACAGTTACCCATCCTCCCTTGTGGCATCCTCAAATCTGATTCAAGATGGATCCAGGGCTGACATCTGAATTTTGATCACATGATCATAGGGATGCTACAAATGTTATAACTGTGAAAAATGGTCATAAGTCACCTTTTCCAGTGCCATTGTAACTTTGAATGGTCACTAAATGAACTGTTGTAAATTGAGGACTACCTGTACAGTCCTGGTTAACCAATTGCTGCCATAGTAGTTTTCTGTCAGACCTCAGCTTATAGACAGAACTGAACCAGTTAATTAAGGTCAGAAGAAATCCAAGAATTTCTGGCAAGTAATCTTTACCACAAAAAGTTAGGAAGAATGTCAGTAAAATGATGATGATGATGATGATGATGATGATGATGATAATGACGATAACAATGGTGATGTTCAGCCTGTCATGAAATTCATTTTCCTTGTTGCTTTATGTAATAGACTAGTTTCTGCCCTCATTTGGTTGGGGTGACCAGTTTCAATCTGTCCTCTGTTTCCATAACCATTAGATTTGCTATTGTTTTTCATTGACCATGTGAGAACTAGTTCTCTCAGTCTAACATCTGCAGATATTGAAGAATCCTATTGCATTTGTGGTCATCACAAGGCAAGCTGTGCACAGAGGATGCAGTTATCTTATATCCACCTACATGTGGGTGACGGGAGATTTAGAAATATGATAGATAATAAACAAATAATAAGTAAGAAAGTAAATAAAAAGACAAACAAACACATAAATAAATGTAAGCACTCTGAACTAAATAGCACATATTTTTGAAGTTTTGAGTAGGCATATAGTGTTCGTAAACACTACTTTCTTGGACTAATCGTATGCACAGGAAGGAAAGAAAACATATCCTGTTCATCTACAACAGGTATGCCATTCGACGCCCCCTGGCCATATTTCACTCGCATGGAATGTCCAATCGGCCCAAACCAAGTGAAAAATGCTGGGTCCTGAGCTGAATTGCCTGTGTCGTTTCATACCTATAGACAAAACTGTGCGGAGCTACTCTCTGCATGTGAAAGTACACCTCAATGAAGAACTTTGCAAAGGCCTCGGCTGGGAGTTCGAAATCACCTTCGAGTGCGACCTCTCCGAAGGTGAGTCCCCGCCGATCCCCCTTTTTTTCCGGGCTTCAGGCTTAAACTTTGCAAAGGCAAAGTTTGCAGGCGGGAGCGCCTTCCCGCCGAGGAGCAGGAAGGTTCCGCCCGGCGGGCGGGCGGGCTGCTTGGAGCGGGCTGCTTGGGAGCCACCTAAAGCTAGGCCGCTGCTGGTGGAGCCTTGCCCTGCCTTGGTGCCCCGTTTCCCGGCTCGGCGGTCCTGCTCGGGTGGCACTTTAAAAGCCTGCTCCCAGCACCCTAGCAACTTCCCAGCAACTTGCGGCTTCCTTTTTCCTCACAGGCGCTGCGCCTGGCCCCAAACCACGCGCGGGCGGAGGGGAAGCCCGGCGGGCTGGCAGGCTGCTTGGAGGAGGCGACCCGGTGGCGCTCCGGGCTTCCCCTCTGCCACGCAGCTCGGGGCCAGGCACGAGCACCCGAGAGGAAAAAGGAAGCCGCAAGTTGCTGGGAAGTTGCTCGGTTTCAGGGCTTCCAGGCTTAAACTTTGCAAAGGCAAAGTTTGCAGGTGGGAGCATCTTCCTGCCGAGGAGCGGGAAGGGTTCCCGCGGGCGGGCGGGCTGCTTGGAGGAGGCGACCCGGCGGCGCTCCAGGTTTCCCCTCTGCCGTGCGGCTCGGGGCCAGGCGTGAGCGCCCGAGAGGAAAAAGCATGCCGCAAGTTGCTGGGAAGTTGCTCGGGTGCTGGGAGCCCCGTTGGTGAGCGGCTCGTTGGCGCGTACGCGAGGAGGAGGGCTTTCAAAGTGCCACCCGAGCAGGACCGCCGAGCTGGGAAACGGGCACCAAGGCAGGGCAAGGCTCCACCAGCAGCGGCCTAGCTTTAGGTGGGCTTGGATGCCCCTGAGCGCAGCTTGCTGTTTGTTCTCTCCTGGGACTCGCGTTTGGAAAGCGTGGAAAGTAGTAGCAGGAGCAGCTGCGGTGTTACTTTTCTTATATATAATATATATTATATATTATAAAGGGCCCATTATAAAATATATAAAATATCATATATTATAAAGGGCCCATTATAAAATGCAGCAAATTATATATAAGAATATTATACACACACACACACACACACACACACACACACACACACACACACACATATATATATATATATATATATATATATATATATATATATATATATATATATATATGGATCTTTGGTTATTCGGGTTTTCCCCGCGTAAGATTCAAAGTATCTAGGCAACGCTTTGGCGAGGTCCCACTCGCCATCTTCAGGCTGGTGCTTTCGCTTAGTGCCAGTGCAAGCAGTGTGTGACCGGAGCTGCCATCTCTCTATATATACAAGTGGTGGGGGATGGTGTGCTGGGCTGGTTGCCACCACCACACTTCCACGTAAAAATCAGACTCACACCCACACAGAAGATGAGACACGACCACAGACCAGAAGCCGCACTGCAGCTGCATCACTACCCACTTCAAACTCCTCTGGACCATACATGAAGCGAACTGACCCCCACCATGAAGATGTGGCACGACCACGAACTCGAAGCCAAACGAACACAGACCCAGACCCCAAACTCAAAGCCATATTAAAAACCCAAAATGCTACATCACAGCCACCCGCTCAGGACATCACATCAGAAAACTCAAGAAATTACACCTCAAGAACTCAAGAAGTCACAACACAGCAAATGACCCAGGATATCACAGCACAAGACCAAGGATACCACAGCAATAAATCTCACAAGGTCATCACACAACCCATTACCCAAGCTGTTACTACACAGGAGGCTAATCGAAAAGAGATCAAAACACAAACGACCCAGGAGATTACAACGCAAGACCCAGGATACCACAACAAAAGAACTCACAAGCCCATCACACAACCCATTACCCAAGCCGTTAAAACACAAGAGGCTAACGACCCAGGAGATGACAGCACAAGATCCAGGATATCTCTACAACAAAAGGCCATTACACAGCCCATTATACCAACATCAACTCCATCAACCAATCAAGAGGCTGCAGCACAGCCAACCAGCCCAGCACACCATCCCCCACCACTTGTATATAGAGAGAGATGGCAGCTCCGGTCACACACTGCTTGCACTGGCACTAAGCCGAAAGCACCAGCCTGAAGATGGCGAGTGGGACCTCGCCGAAACGTTGCCTAGATACTTTGAATCTTACGTGCGAGAAAACCCGAATAACCAAAGATCCACATACAAATACCCGCGATGAACCTCAGAAAACAAATATATATATATATATATATATATATATATATATATATATATATATATATTTTCAAGCTTTGTTCGGTATTTTCACGTCATAGTAGTGGTGCTTTTAAGTTGTAGCATCGTTTCAGCAGAATCTCATCTGCCATCATCAGGCTTCTGTGGCAGATGAGATTCTGCTGAAACATTGCTACAACTTTAAAAGCACCACTACTATGACGTGGAAAATACCCAACAAAGCTGAAGGCCATACATGTAAGTACCACGAAAACTTAAGAAAACTCACTAGTCCAACACATGGAAGCCACAGGTCATAGCATCAACTTCAATGGCACCAAAACCCTGGCCACTATAGAAAACCCTAATCACAGAATCATCAGAGAAGCCATAGAGATTGAAAAAAGACCAGAAAGCATGAATAGAAGAGATGATTCCACCAGGCTGTCAATCATTTGGAAGCCTGCACTCACAAACAAAAAAATCTCCACACCACAAGCCAGGCAAACACCTGGGCACAAACAGATCCCCTGATACTTCCAGCTCAAACACATCCCAACCAGGCACCCAGATGAAACCCAGCTTCCTAACTAATGATAGCCGTCCATTTACCCGAAGCCAAGCTGCACTAAAGGCCTCCAATAAAGCAACACAATGCTGCCAGCCAATCAAGATACAAAAAGAGCCAAAAAACAGACAGAAGATATTAGAGACACCAATCAAGCAGAACACAGCAAACTCCGAGACCAATAAACACAGACCAAGACTCCCAACCAATCAGGATGAAGAAAAAACCATTCTGGCACGGCAATAGGCTGCCCCAAATTCAAATCTGAAACCACTGTAAAAGTCTGACTCACAGACGGACACAATACAGAAGCCTGATGATGGCAGATGAGATTCTGCTGAAACGTTGCTACAACTTTAAAAGAACAACTACAATGACGTGGGAAAATACCCAACCAAGCCGAACACCATACATATAAGTACCCACGAAAACTTAAGAAATATATATATATATATATATATATATATATATATATATATATATATATATATATATATATATATATATATATATATATATAAATAAATAAATAAATATTCTTATATATAATTTGCTGCATTTTATAATGGGCCCTTTATAATGGCCTTTTATAAAATTGGTTCAGCCCTCGAACGCAGATCTGATTTTCCATGTGGCCCCCGACAGAAATTAATTGCCCACCCCTGATCTACAATCATCTATCCCATTTCTGACACCTCCTTATGACACTTATTTCACTATCATGGAATATACCAGGCCCGAAACCAAGAGTGACACATGCTGATTCCTCCCAGCTGAATTCTTTATTGTTTCATACCTATAGACAAAATCTTGCAGTCTACTATCTGCATGTGTAATGTCACTCTCTTTCTCTCACATGTAATATCTGGAATGAGTTGCCTCTTATACCTCTAAAATTCACCCCTACTTCATGGGAAGCCACCTCCTTACTACATTCTATCACTTGGTCAAATTCCAAATGTGATTTCTTTGTCACTGATTCCCAGTAGCCATTGAAAAGCCATTCCTCTTCACGAATTTGAACTTTCTGACCTGATCTCAAACTATGTGCCTATAAATATGCTTTGCTCCCCTCTTCCCTTGTTTGTTGTTCATTTGAAAAAAATCAAGTGATTTCCAGGAAGCCTCTGGCACCAAAAGCTAATGCAGTTCTAGGAAGCTGTGATGTTGATACACCAATGGAAGGAATGTTACAAATAGTCAGCCTAATAGTCTTTAAAATCTTAGCAAATTATTGTAGTAGAACTCATCCAGCAATAGACTGAAAAAAAACCAAACATTTGATGGGTTCTTCTCCACAAACCCTAATCCTAAACCTAACCCTAACCCTTGCTGATTGTATCAAAAGTAAGCCACACAACCCACAACTTCACATCCAACCCTACCTCACCCAACCCACCATCACTCAAAACTAGGCACGCACACCCCAAACTACCTCAATTCCAACTACAACTGACCTTAAATGCAAGCTACTCAATGCAAGAAGCCTTGTGAATAAAATACCTGAATTTCTCCTCTTACTAAATACGGCTAAATTCAACATCATATTTGTCTGTGAAACATGGCTCAACACATCTCTCCCTGACTCCATTACCACAGTAAGAGACTATCATGTTTACCGATCAGATCATGAAATCTGTAGAGGAAGTGGTGTTGCTATCTTCTATAAAAAGTCCCTACATCTAAAAAACATCCAAGTTACCCAGGAGCTTGCTATTCCTGAGACCATCATCTGTGAACTGTCCTTAAATATCACATTTCGGTTCTTACTATGTTACAGAGCCCCTGATTATGACATCAAACATGTAAACAAGCTAAATTCACTACTAACATGGGCAACATTCTGCCCACACACTTTTATCTTTCTTGGTGACTTCAATCTACCTCACATTAACTGGATCCTAAACAAATGTAAAACTGAACCCATACATGCAACCTTCTACAATGCTGTAACAAACCTGGTACTAGAACAACTAGTAACCAACAATACTAGACTTAACAACTGCCTCAAACTCATCTTCTGCAATAGTTTGAATTCACTTTATGGAATACAAATTAAAGAACACTTTTCCAACAGTGACCACAGCATGATTGACTTTTGTCTCAACATACATCCACACAAAAATCAACACAATAATATGATCCCCAATTATAACTTCAAAAAAGGAAACTATGATAACAATCTCTCATCCCTTGATTGGCAATTTCTATTCACTGGACAATACTGTTGAAGACCATTACAACATATTTTTACTTGAAGTCGAGAGTCATCAAACTATATGTACCAATAATAATTCCAAAAACCAGAAAAAACAGATTACCCATAATAATAAGGAAGCTTCAATCCAAAAACAGATCAGTTTGGTGGAAAAACAAATCTGGTCACGTTGTCAACTTCAAAAGCTGATACAAAAATTTATGCCACTAGATAAAGACTGAATGCACCAATTATCACATTAAACAAGAGGAAAACCTTCTATGCACCAATTCCACCCATGCTTTCTACAATTTTATAAACAACAAACTAAAAGACTCAAGGTCCATCCCATCCCTGAAAGGACCTAGTCAGAGGTGGTATATGCCAGTTCTCCGAACTACTCAAAATTTCTGCTACCAATTCTCCAGAACTGGTCAGAACCTACTGAATACCACCTCTGATAAACTCCAAAGAAGTCTCTCTCTCTCTCTCTCTCCATCCTCTATCTTTTTTGTCTACATTTTTTTTACCCCTGCAACTGAAATGGGGGAAAAATAAGATATTCATGGAAATATCCTGTTTCTCCAACAATATGGCCTCCCCCAGTAGGAAGTCCCAGCATGTTTTATAGGCATGAAATGAAATTAAGCCCCTCCCCCAAATTAAGGCCTATATTAAAACATGCGAAATGGGGGTGAATGGTGGGGGCTTGCCGTTAGGAAGTACTTTTGTTGTACACCCGGATATGGTGCTGCCTGCGTTGACCCCAATATGAAGTGCCCCACCAACGCTGAGGTCAACATCCAAGCCATCGCTGCCTGCCCGCCCAAGATGCAAGGGGGAAATTAAGTCACCTCGAAAAGACGCCCTAGCCATTTTTTGGGGGCTCAAAAAAAAATAAGACCCGGCCTTATTATATGAGAAACATGGTAGTTCTAGCTAATACTGTCTGTAATTGCTCTGTCTCTGTTTCACAGTTTAGCTATATTGAGTCATACCTGATATTCTGTGTAACAAATTAGGTTTCTGGTCAGGGATGCTATAGAAAAGCAGTAGTGACAAAAGGAAGAATCAAAGAGGTAATAAAAGCCCAATATAGCTTCCATTTATAATTTGAATAATGTCTGTCCATTTCTCTTTCAAATCACTGTTGGACCAGCCTCAGCAGTCTAGCATAAAATCCATTTTAAAATTACTGTTTCAACTGTCTAGAAGCTTTTGGGCCCAATTTAAAGTCCAAATTATGGGACTATTGAAGCAAAAAATGACATACTATCAGACTAATGCCTTGTTAGAATGGAATCTGTGTATCTGGTTCAGACATCTAGTGAGAGCCTTCTGAGAATACCGTTCTGTAAGAAGGTCATGGGGATGGAGGAGATAATCCTTTTCTGTGATAGTCCCTCTCTTTGAAATACTCTCTACATTACACAGATATGTGGAGACCCTTTATCCCATAAACAATTAAACATTATCATTTCAGCAAGCTGTAAGAAATGGTACTTGTCCTGTTTTAATTTATTTTTTGTACTTGCATGCTGCTCACAAGCCTCAAGATTAGGGCAGATTTTAAATACCATTTAAAACAAATCATAATAAAGTCATGAAAGCCAATTGGGTGACTTTGGGCCGGTGATTCTCTCTCAGCTCAACCCACTTCTTGTTATGGGGAAAATAGGAGGAGGGAGGAGTATAAGGTATGTCCAGCATAATGAGGTATTTATAAAGATAATACAGGTGGGATAAAAATAAATAAAAATAATAAATAACTAAAAGAGCAGAGAGATGAATTGTATAGAGAAAGCTCATCCTACTGGGTTTCTCCTAGGAGTTCAGCTTTATCTGAACAGGATAGAGATAAGAAGAATCTGATTTCCATCAAGTTAGGCTGCTTACTCCCCTATTCCAATTCTACCTACCCATCCACATGTAAAACATACATTGCCCCTGAGCAAAGGTGCCAGTAAAAAAAAAAAAGATATTCTAGAGCAGGGGTGTCCAACTCATGTTGTCACAGCAGCATCACATAACCTATCAGTTTCACTGAATCGGGCATGGGTGTGGCCAGCAACGCATCCGGTCCTGTTCTAGAGCAATGCTAAAATCATTGTCCCAAGGGTGCTTTTTCCAAAAGGCAATTGGGCTTGCTTTTTTTCTTCTTTTTTTTTTTGAAAATATTTTGCTTCTCATCAAAGAAGCTTCTTCAGATGAGAAGGAAAATGTTTTCAAAGGGGAAAAAAAAACAGTTGCCTTTTGGAAAAAGCACCTTTGGGGCAACCATGACCTGGATGATTGAGAATCTTCATAGACATTTGTCAAAATCAATCATTTCCTTGTCTTTGGCTTGTCTTTCTATTGCTTTCTATTGCACACATTGTTTATTTATTTAGATGAATATTTTCCATCATCCAACTGAAAATGTCTATGGAGATTCTTAGTCATCCAAGTCATGATTGTTCCAAAGGTGCTTTTTCAAGAACTGAAGAAGCTTATTGGATGAGAAATGAAATGTGTTCAAGGAAAAACAAAGAAAGTCCAGTTGCCCTTTGAAAAAGCACCTTTGGGACATATGGCTGAAAAGCTTTTGGATATATACATATGAAAAAAAAAGTGATAAGAAAGAGTATTCGATCTTTATTCAACCTAAAGGTGTACAAAGGTAAGGAATGCCAGAGTTGCAAAAGGACTAAGCTCTTATGGTAGGCAATAGGAATAATTAAGGAAGTAGCACTCATGAAGTACTCATTAAATTCAATTTTATTGCCTCAAGTTCGATCAAAGGGTCAATCTTTTGAATTTTAAAAAAAGATGAAATATCAAGTTGAAGATAACAGTTTCAAAAATGGAATTTTCTGATACTTGTTTCATCAAGACACATTTTTCTATTAAGTCTAATTGGGCCAAATTCCAGAAAAGTTTTTTTTTATAAAAGCACTAAGTAATGTCTGAGCTAATTAGACTGTGTTATCAAAATACCCATATTGTTGGATAGCATGTGGCAAACAGGGGATTAATGGATAGATAATCCAGAAATGGCTAAACACAAAGCTACTGTTTATTAAAAGAATTACCCAATGCTGAAATTGATGGTTGAAAAAACATTGCTCCTGCCATCTGTTTTCCATTATATTAACAAACATCTTAGAATGAAGACTCATCAAATTTCTCTTAACAGCTGCCCAAATACTGATAGCTAGCCACTGAAAGACCATCTGTGGTTCTTCATCCCAAGGTGGATCAAAAGAGATCTGTTGGAGGTGCTTTCAGAGAGAAAAGATAAGCATAGTTGCTATTTAAAAAAAGTCTTACCTGTTTATTTGATTTGATTCTGTGATCAGTAATTCCTGCTTATGTGACCTACCTTCTCTATGTCTTAAAAATGCTTTCAAAAGTTGTAGTTATCATGCATGCATCTTATTTAATATCATTTCAGTGCAGTTTTTCTATAATTATTATAATTAAGAGATCTGTTTCTGCCTTGGTGAAGTGAAATTGAATCTGCTCATGCTTTTTAAATCCATGCTTGGAAAAGTAATTACTTTTCAGGATTTATTATTTATGGGGAGGTTCTTTCTCTGTAATCTACTAATGGCATTTTTGATAATCACAAAGTAATTATACAAGAAAAAAAATCCAGCTGTAGAGTAGGGATACCTGTTTGCCTCTCTGATATACGGTTTAATATTTGGTCACCATAGATATTTTCTTCTTCTCAAACTAAAATTGGAAATGTGGTTTAAGAACATAAGAAGATCAGATTCTACCAGGTCCATTGGATTCATACTTACACAGGGAGGCCAGATGAACTGGAAAGTGATACTCTTCTCCCATTACTGCCTGCTAGCAACCAGTCTTCAAGATTTATTGCTCAGGATTCAAGACAAAATAGAGGGTCAAGAGTAGTTGCAAATGAGAGGCTGAATCTTCATAAACTGCCTACTTCCATACTGAAATCACATTGGCTGCCATTCCCACAATTTCTGGCAGCAAATCCTAGTTTACTTATGTACTGTGTATTAGACAGTTTTGTTGTTCTTAGCACTTGTCCCTCTTAATTGCTAGGCTAGATCCACTTCTTTTGCTCAGCTAGTTCTTACACTGAAGTTTTCCATTGTGTTATGCAGGGAGGATTTTTATTTTATTTTTTAGTCTAAGGTTTATCACAGAACCAGATACTGATTTGAGCTGAGAGGTGGTGGCTGGGCCAAGATCATCCGTTTTCCATAAATAAAAGAGAACTAGAATCTGAATCCTTCTGCTCCTAACTCCTGGTTCATCACATTAACTACAGTATCACACTGGCTTTCATATTTAACAATGTGATGATGAACAAAAAAAGGTAGTGTGGCATTTTGTGGTCAGTAATTTTATTTTTAGATAAGACAGGACAAGAGGGGTGTGTGTAGCAGGGGTGGTATTCAGCAGGTTCTGACTAGTTCTGGAGAACCGGTAGCGGAAATGTTGAGTAGTTCAGAGAACCAGCAAATAACACCTCTGGTTGGCCTGCCTGCATCTATTCTCTGCCTCCTGAGTCCCAGCTGATTGGCTGGGACTTCTTTTGTAGCTCTGCACAGGAGAACGAAGCTGGAAAGCAGGTTAGTGAGGTTGGGAGGGAATGGAGATTTTGCCGCTCATCTTCTCACATCTCACTGAGATGTGGTTTGGGTATTTTATTTTGAAAATGTATTATCCCTTTTCATTATCTGTGATCAATATTAGAATGGAGTACAATAGGATTAAATCAATTAAACTATTCCAGCACAATATGCTGAAACCATACAATGAGAGTACTTTTAAATATTAAAAATCAAAATATATCAGCACAAATTAAATTTGAAGGTAAGTTCAGCTGGCTGTGAAATTGGACAGATTTCAGTAGCAGCTTTAATGGACAGAGGAAGAATTTCAAGATTCTTTCAAAAATTCATAGACAGGCCTACTGCATTGCATCCTGGCAAATGCAACACATAAGAGAGTACAGGTAGTCCTTGACTTACAACCACAATGGAGCTCAAAATTTCTGTTGTTAAGTGAGACATTTGTTAAGCGAGTTCTGTCCCATTTTCTTGCCACACTTAAATGAATAACTGCAGTTGATAAGTTAGCAACCCGGTTGTGAAGGGAATCTAGTTTTCCCTTTGATTTTGCTTGTCAGAAGGTCACAAAAGGAGATTACATGACCCCAGGACCCAGCAAAGATCATAAATATGAACAAGTTGCCAAGCCTCTGAATTTTGATCACATGATTATGGGGATGTTGCAATGGTCATAACTGTGAAAAATGATCATAAATCACTTTTTCCAGGCCCCCTTGTAACTTTGAATGGTCACTAAATGAACTGTTGTAAGTTGAGAACTGCCTGTACTAATTTGAAATATACAGGTAGTCCTCACTTAATGACAATAATTAGCAATTTCCATCGCTAAGTGATGAAGTTGTAAAATGTGCCATTTAATGATGAAAATGCAACTCTTCCATTTGCAATTACTAAGAAAATCACATGCCATCATTAAATGAGGATGTCACATGGACTCCATTTGTGACCTTTTGTCTGCTTCTCCTTTGACTTTGCTTGTAGCCTGGTTTAACCAACTGTTCCAAATTGTGAAAATGTTCATGTCTTTTTTTAATTTACCATCTGTCAATATAATTATTGCTTTTACATATCCTGGAAAGGTATCTTCCATGTTTTCCGAACCACATACCTAACACTAAGCCAAAATCTAATAAATACACAGCGTCATAATGCAAAGATCTGGAAGGGTTTGCTGGCTGGTAGCCTCATTTAAAAATTTTGGATAGCAGTGGAGAGACAGCCATGCAAAATGATTGGGATCGCAACATGTACACAGCTGGCATTTTCTATTTCTTTCTGGATTTGTCTTTTGTTTTATTTGTTTAGAGCAAGCAAAATCTATTTTGGGGCATACAGTCTGTGTGTTTGCTGTCTCAAAATGATAGAAAGCTGTGCCACTAATTTTCAAGTATAAGGGTCAAACGAGGTTCCAGAGGCTACACAAATCCCTGAAACTAGAGGAATTTATATCTGGGAATCAAAGAGTCAAGATGACAAATGTGACTCTAAGATTAAAGCCCTTCTCATTTCTATGTGTGTGTAAAAAAAGGCAACAAGGCTTCAATAGCAATGGCCAACTTGATTGTGTTTACTTACTTTACCCACTCAGATGATCCTGGGAAAAGAAGCAGATGCTTTCAATAGTTGTAGACATGGAGGTTTGTACCTCCACTGCAAGCACTGTATAGCTCTAAAAAAAATAATCCTTTCTGCAGGTAAACTAAATTTAGCAGCAGCTACTTCTGATAACCTTCTTGAAGTTAAGAGGGGAGGGCCAGGATTTGAATCTAAGGCTTGCTGTTGCTTATTCTTGTCCACCAAAAATTATGGTCACTGAAAATTTAACCAACTCTGGAAATAGAATCTTTACATGAAATAAAATTTATGGAACCTTTGGCTTGAACATGATTTTAACTATCTGATCCTCACTAAGCCTTTTACTTGCAGGGAGGATATGTGTGATCATTTACCTACTAAATTTCTACAAACAAAGGCAGATTAAAGCAGAGGTGTCAAATCTGAGTCATCATGCCATCATGATGTAATGTAACATACTGGGACTTTTTTCTCCTTTGCTAAACCGGACAAGGGCGTGGCCAGCACATGAGGCATCCGGCCTACAGGCCGTGAGTTTGACAGCCCTGTATTAAAGCATTGACAAACTTAATTAAGTTACAACACTAGTATGGTTCATTGCAGCCATCAGAAATTTACCCTAGGTTTGGCATTTTGATCCACCTGTTGAGTCCTTCCCAACGACCTGGAATAAGCAGAAGGTGTTGTTTGATGGTGTTAAAAGTACAGGTGCAGTATATAAGTTGTTCCAAATAAAGCTGCCTTTTGCAATTGACTGTTAGTGATTGTCAATGTTTATGGTGTTCAAGTGGTGCTCCAGTTGCACCCCCATCATCTATTATTATCGGGACTATCTGTGCTTTCTTTTGCCACATTCTAATTTTCATTTGCAGGTCTTTGTATTTTGTGATTTTATCCAGTTCTTTTCTTCTGTTCTGCTGTTATTACTGTCCTGCACTTGTGGGAAAATGCTAGGAAGACAAAATACTTATATGAGCAAGCTACTTTTCTCTCACTTTTAAAAATAAGTCGAGGACTATACTGTTTGTCAGTTTTTCCTGTTATCCCATTGACTCATCTGAATGAAACAAAATAGTCAAAGTTCTCCACTGGGAAGCAAAGATCTAAGTAAAGTGCACCAGCCAGAACAGGCAGGAGCATTCAAGGCTACTAATGGAGAACTTACTACTTTAAAACTGAAGGAGAAAAATAAGCGAGGGTGGGAGATGCATTTGTCATGGGGATGACTGGATACAGAGCGACACTGTCTGTTTCTGTCTTCCAAAAATGTTTGTTGGTCTATACTAGAAATGGGCCAATCATTGCCCATACCTATAAGGCCATAGATTGAGGGAAAGAGAAATACTAGTTCTATTATCATTCTTCATCATGAAAAGCTCCTGTAACAACTGTAGAATGAGGAGATCAAAGAATAATATTCCCAGATATCTTTAAACTTTGTTATTCTTCACTTCTGCCCAGTGAACTGATTGATGGAAAAGAACTGCTGGATGCATGCATTTTCCACATAACTTGAAGAAATAATGGGGTTTTTTTTGGTAGATATTTACTACTGCCTTCCTGAAGAGCCAAGAATTGCTCCAACAGTGACTCTAGCTCTCTTTTCATCCTTTATAATATGTGCTGCTGATATACCCATCAAACCACCCAACCGTATCACTCAGTTTTAGGGAAGAAGCTTTTTTCCCCCCTCAGAAATTGTGATTCTCTACCAGTGATCCTCATTAGCATTTAAACAAGTTAGATTCCCCCACTTTTTGGCAGGTAGCTACAAATGGCAGCATGCAGCAATTTTCAAGATTTATTGCTCCTTTGAATAAGTCACTTGAATTCTTCCATGAATTTCTAATCCCAAGAAGCAAAAAAAAATCTGTTACTGGTGATTTGAAAAATTGTTCCTATTGAAATCGGGATTGTGCAGATCCTGGTGGTGGTGTTCGCTTTGATGAAACCTTGAATGAACCCCTTTCCAATTGCTTTTGGGTGAGGGGGGAAGGTCGACCCCTCATTTCAAAAAGCAAAGCAATTGCATTGCTTCTCTTTTTCTGCCTTGATAGGCGTTTGGAAGTGGTTTCTGCACATCATCTAATACTCTCAATTAGTCACCAGAAACCTTTCCTAGTTTTTTGAAAGGGTATGACAAGCCAGATGCACCACCTCTTTGTCATAACAAAAAGAACAGTGTGTGCTTCAGGATGCCACATTTTGTGAGGCAAATCTGAGACACTTTATGCAGAAGTGGTTAAAATGACACAGCTCTGAGCCTTTTAAAATTAGTATTACGTCATATTGGTGCATATTGGGCTTCTACATCAGGTTATTCTGGGAAGCCTATGTCATTCAGAACCAGTGGTGGTATTCTACTGGTTCAGCCCAGTTCGGCCTGTTATATCATTTGTGAGAAAACCGGTTCACTCCAATGATCAGCTGCTGGGCCCTCCCCACCTGCCCCAGCTCTGTACTGACCTTTATTTCCTGGTTTTCAACCTCAGCTGCTTCGCGCATCAGCTGTTGAAGACACAGGGAGAGTGCAGGATTGCAGGAGAAGGTTAGTAGGAAACCCTCTGCGCATGCGCAAAGCGCACCCACCAAGCCATGTCCACAGAACCGGTGGTAAAAAAAAATTGAAACCCACCACTGTTCAAAACCCAGCAAGAAGGATAACCCCCTGTTTGAATGAAGACATTTTAACAACAATATTTGAATTCTATAGATATGTTGAGCATAACATGTATGGCAAACTAAAATTATTTGATACCAATATAACCATCATGAGAGAAGTAGCCTTTACTTGGATTATGCAATGAAGGCATTTCAAGCTCTTAGTGATGAAATCCATATCTGAAGTTTGCCTAGGAAATGCTTATATGATTAGAGTTAAATTCTTCTCCAACATTAACAGAACCCTTGCTTTCTGATGATGTTTTTGGATGAAATATCAGCAGTATAGGGCTGCTGAATTGTTATAATAAGATAAAATGGCTACCTCTTCATGCAGTAGCAAGGCTGTCAGCCAAAGGGCCTAAATATACATCATGCTGAGTGATATTCTTACCAGGGAACAAAAATGGGTGCCTCCACTGGCTACCCAGATGATTCTTCAGATTCTGATAATCCATATGTCATCTTCGTTCAAAAAATTACCTCTTTTTTGCCTTTTTCATACTGAAGATTTAATCTTGCATTCTCTCCTGAAGTCTCTGGCTCAGGGGATCTTTTTCCTACAACAATCATATCCCTTAGAGATTAGCAAAATAGACATGGCCCTTTAAGAACTACAGTCTGTATTAAGTGGAGGGGGCGGGATAAGGAGAGGAGACTATTACAAAAACCTTCCTAAAGACTCAACTCTCCGAGGAGCTTTGCTGGAATAGCATCTTCACTAGCCAAGAGTGTCATTCCTGATAACATTACTTTGTACTTGATACAACACAGAATGAACTTTAGACAAATCAGGATAGCAGAATTATTCCCCACATTGCTAAGGGAATGCTTCCAAGTTCTTGAATGCTTCAAAGATCAGTTGTTAATATAATCAGACACCTTAAGTTTCCTTTCAACTCAAAACACTGATTAGATATCAGCCCTAACAATTGATGAAGTCAGTCTTTAGGAATGACTTTTGCTCCACAAAAATATTAACAGGATTCAGATCAAATTCTTGCCAGTATTGTAAGTTCTGTGTATGCCATTAAGTCATCAACTTCTGGTGACTGCCTGGACAAATCTCTGCAGTTTTGGGGGGAAAATTTTAGGAGTGGTTTACCATTGCTTTCTTCCCAGGGCTGAAAGAAAAGGACTGCGAGAGGTCACTCTTCTTAAGAGGAGGAATAGAAATCTTAGTCACCTGCTTTTTAGGCTGATCCCTTAACATTACACCAAACTGGCTCTTTACTCATAGCTTGTCCTTAGTAAGTAAGTAATCACTTTGAGCCACAATTGCTATATGGGGCTTTGTATCATTCTGTATTATTTCATTGAAATCTTGGGAGCAAAAGGCAGCTGGCTTTAAAATTGCCTTATACGTATCTGGATGCACTTTATTGAGCCCTGATAAGAAGCTAGATACTGACTGAAAGCAAGTTAAGGGTTTGATCCAATATGACTTATTTTAGTTATGTTTAGCTAGATTTTTTAAAAATATCATTCTAGCCATTGTCAATCCACTGCAGGATGATGGCCTTTCTGCATGTTTTCAACCAATATGGTCCAGAGCTTTCTTTTGCCAATTGGGTCACAATACTTGATGTCGTGGATCCATCTTGTTTTAGGTCCCTTGTGGATGCTTTTTTTCAAGTGGAATCTTGATAAAAAGATTCTATGACTGCCTTAGTCCACCTGCCATCAGTTCTTCCATTCTTTTTAAATGTATTTGTCAATTTTTCATCCATAGAAAAGTATGATACTGCCTTTATCATTGATTTCTTAGTTTTGAAGAATTCTTTTTTGAAGAATTACCTAATGTGGCAAAAAAAAAATTATTGATAGATAATAAAGGAAAACAAGACCCATAGGATGTTTCATATAAGATTATTGAAATATATAGATGTCTAGAAGTAAGACCAGAAATATTGATATACCTATTTTCTAAGGGCCCAAATAAAGGGAAATGGGGGAGAGAATTCTAATCCATTTCTTTCTTCCCCTGTTGCAGCTTAACATTGTGTTGTATTCTTAAATCCCGTTTCCCCTCCTTTTCTTGAATCCTCTGGAACAGCCTTTAGGATTGATTGACTCAGAGCTAAATGGGACTTAACAACTTTATGTACTGTATTTAGAAACCTATTTAATTACCTGTTTCTAATGAGCAATCTGGCATCTTCCTTCAAATTGGTTGAGTATTTCCATCATCTTGCAACATTAGACTCTGCAGAAACCTGCACAGTAAAGATCACATGATAAGAGTCTACTTGCCAATTTAAAAAAAAAATCTGAGGCATATGAACCATCATTTGTTATGGGCAATAACTTACTGTAAGTCAGTTGGATGCTCCTACATGCATATTATCATTTGAGTAAAACAAAGCAGTTCTGAGGTTCTAGTATGGATTTCTCATTCCACATTATCATTTTTAATATAACTGGCAACTTGACTTGCCCAAGAGCTATACATTCAGCCCATGGTCAGATCAAGCTAGCTTTATCTGTCATTTGGGAACTCTTCAATTTCACCTGAACTGTTGTTACAGGATATAATAAGTTTAGTTACTTTTTCTTCAGTGAAAACCTTGCTTCCTTTTATGCATGGATGCTTCTGCTATGAATTATAGCATCAGACAGTCCTTAACTGATGCCTTCTCCAGGCAAGAGCTGCAAGAGCAAAGCTGTATCAGTCCTGTAACCTTACTGGTTTAAAACAAAATTGGAAGTTTGCTGTTTTGTCTTCTCAAGTCGGATTCCTCTTTTTTATTCATTTTAAAATGGTGTTTGTGGTGTTTAAGCTAATAGCCTGTGAACAATGGCTTTTATGACAGTACTCATATTCTGAGATTAATGTGCAAGCTGGCACTCCTTCAATTTATTCCCTCTGGTTTCTATTTCTTTTCTCACATTTTATCTCTTCTCCTCCCCATTTTGTGATATTGCTGTGCTAAAGATTTGGTAAGGAGCCCACCTCCCCACATTAGAAACTGTACCTTGTGCTCATGCCTTTAAACTACGACAGGCTGCCAAGACAAATGTAGGTGCTGACCAGAGGGAATGAATCTGCCTGACAAAATTCATATGGCAGTTCTAAGCACATGGCATTCTTCATTAAGCTCTTTATCCTTACTTTCAAACTCCACATGTGGATCTTTTCCCCCCATGATCTTTATTTCACCACTTTCCATCAGCTGAAGACCTCCTGCTCTCTCAAAGCCAATCTCTTTACCTTTTCCTGTTTGTTATCTGATAGTTTTAGAACTCCCACTCAGCATCTATGATGTTTCTTCCATACAGTCACTTCTTATAACAATATTTTCCCCCCAAACCTTTGATATATTTCCCTTGTTCCGGTGCCAAGTTTTGAATGAAAGCAATGGTTTATTCTTTCTCTCTGTACTCCTGCTCTGATCCATTCTCCGGTTATTTGTGTGACACTAAAATGGTAAATTCTTCCAAAGAAAACATGTCCCTTTCATCTGTTTTCCTACTCTGTGAACTGGAATCAGAAATATATTGGGGAAACTATTTATTTATTTGATTTCCAGTGCTGCCCAACAAGCGACTCTGGGCAGCATGCATCATGCATATTGCCTTTCAGAGCTCAGAGTTACTGAGAATTCATGGATGCTGCAAAAATATTCAAATCATTTTCCTACTAATTATTAACTCCATGTTCTGTCATTACAAAATACAATTTATGTCTCCTTTTTTAGCAGGCTTTTGAGAATTAAACATACATACCACAACCCATTGCTAGGGGAAAATGTGCTGTGCTGTGATTCAAGAGCTTGTATGCATCCAATAAGTATATTGATCCAGTATCAATATATCCAGTAAGTATATTTTTCTTTCATACCCCTTTTTGTGCCAGAAATTATTTTGGAAATTTTTTAAGGGAGAAACTGCTCAGCAGTTGAGAAGCCAGAACATTATTCTGGACCAAGCAACACACACACCACAGAGTGAGAGCAAGAGGGGCGGAGAAAGAGACTTTTATTTCTTACATGGGGGCTCACATTACATTCTGCCTTTCTTATGAAGGCTTTTTGATAGGTTAATAGGGTGGCTTTTTATTTTCTAGTCATGTCTTGGAAGAACCCTAGAGGGGTTAATGGTTAGTACAACAATATATGTGAAGGAGTTCAATATAAATGCCTGATACTTTGGGCTAAGAAAGAATGTGCCTGATACTTTGGGCTAAGAAAGAATGGTCTTCTCAAGATCATCCACTGAACTTTCAGAATGTGGTGTAGGAAGTTAGCACCCACTCCTCTCCTAGAAAAATGAAATATCCTAGGAAATATTAAAAAGGCAGAATATTTTCCCTAAAAAGAGAAGTAGAAACTCAGAAACAGAAACTCACCTCAGAAGCAGAAGCTCACCCCCACCTTTGTTAATGGGCAGGCCATTAAGGCCTGGGCTAGAGTATTCTACATAACAAAGCCCTCTACCCATCTCACGGCCTGGGAAGAATTGCATCACCCAGCACTCAGGTGAAGCCATGTGGTCCAGACAAAACCTACAAAGTTAGCTAAAACCCCTGCCCCTGGGAGTCTGACAGCCAATGTGATACATTTCTTACACAGGAACAGGAAACACTAAGGTGGGGCCCAACAGAGGGTATATAACTAAGGGTCTCTCAGCATCTTGGCCCTTCTTTTGCTTCATCCAACATCTTGAAGCATGTGATCATCCTTTTCACTTTGGAGCTCCAAGCCATGTGCTCCTGTCTACCATTAAACCATCTTTCCAAACAGCCTCCATGTTTCCAGTGTCTTTTTCCCCACTTGGAACTGAACCCAGAAGGATATTTCTTCCAATAGTGAATATTAAGGTAGCTTTTCCACATCCAACTTAACACTGCTTGGCTGCCACAACATGGTGCTCCCATGTTAATTATTTAAAGAGCCACAAGAAGCTCTTTAAATATCAGACCACTGATATTCAAAACTGTCCATACAACTGGCAGCAGCTCTCCAGGGCTTCTCCAGATTTTTTTAAAAATCCTACCTAGTGATGTTATACATTGAATGCAGGCTTTTTAGCAAGCAAATTATTCACTATGGCTTACTATTTCTAACCAAAATCAGCAGGAGTTTCAAATGCAGCCCACAGCTTGGTAAAATAAATCAACCATGTTCTCTGAAGGGCTGGGGTTTTAGTGTCTCTGTTGACAGGATCAGATGACAAGCAGTTCCTTCTTGCAGATGGCAAGCAACAGCAGCTGCCCTGCCATCTGTGCTATTGTTTCTGAAAAAGAAAAGCCCATTTAGCTATAATGGCTAATAACTGTTGATTGGCCTCTCTTCTGTGAATATATACAGGACTGTCATAAAGCCATAGAAGGTACTGTTCTTTTTTTTTTTTAAGATACATTTATTAGGATTTTAAATAAAAAAGATAAAAAGTAATAGAAAGTAATATTTAGAAGAGAAAAAAAAAGAAAGGCAGGCAGGCAGGATTTTCTTATACAGCAATTATATGTCAATTAATCTCTTATTATATGGTTGTGGCATAAATTTAATTATTTTTCTATAATTATTATTTTTCTAATCATAAAAACCTTATATCATAACATTTATTTCTGTTTCATGCAAAATATCCATAAGGAGTTTCCAGTCAGCATTAAACTCAGTTGTTTCTGTCGTCAAAGATGTCATTTTGGCCATCTCAAAAATTTACATCATCTTCACTAACTATTCCTCCACTGTGGAAAAGTCTTTCTACTTTTGTACATCATAATCATACTGCAATTATTATATACAAAAACAAAGTTACAACTATTTATCCATCAATCCCAAAAAAGCACTTCTGGTTTCAATTATGTATTTATCTTTACAACCTTCTGATTCAGTGTATGTACCTTTTTTACATGTTTACCAAACATGGCAAAATGTACCTTCTTGTGCACATTTCCAACATACATTCAAAGTAACTTTATACATTATATACAATTATTCTGGTTACATATACTAAGAATACATAATTTTATTAAAAAAGTATCTAAGATTATAACAATGTAAATCTCAATTCTCTCATCCACATATTCTCCCATTCTCCCATTCGTTTATTGTGACTAAATTTTAAACTTAATTTTATCATACCCTCTTTCACTTGGTTCCTTGGGCCTGACACTTTCTCTACATCTAAAATAATTAATGCAGCTTCTTTTTCATTGTGTTGTTCCAACCATTCTAGAATGTCCATCACAATTCTGACATTGTCTGTTAACTGTCTTTTAGGTAAGAACCCATGTTGAGCTTCAAGAACAAATTCTTGCAAAATTATTTTAGTCTATTGACTATGATCATTGTGAACAACTTATAATAATTAATGATATTGATCAATAATTTATTGTTAAAGTGAAATATTGTCCCTCTTTTACTTTTAGTACAGTATTATATTAGGCTCTTTCCAAGTCTCTGGCATCTTTCCTCCATGTAAAACAGAATTCATCAGAATTCACAGATTGTAAAAGTTCGTTCTCAAAACATTTATAATAAAAACTTGATAATCCATCTGGTCCTGGTACTTTTCCTGGTTTAATTTTTTTATATAAATTTGGAAACTTTCTTAATATGGGTCCATTCATAACCTGTCTTTGTTTCTCTTGTAATCCTTGGTAGATATTTTTTTAAATATTCATATATTTTCTCCAAAGAGATATCATGTCTTTTACACAGATTAGAATAGTATTGGCAAAATATCTTTTGTATAGCATAGTATTATCTGCTAATACTATGTCTCCATCTTGAAGTCCTTATGCATGTTCTTTTCCTTTTCCTTTCTTAGTCTATATGGTAGCTGATAGACCCTAGTTTATTTGAAAATTCATTTTTTTCTTTACATTGTTCAGTTTTATTTCCATTTCTTTTACTGTTAGCATTTATAGCTGTTGCTGTAAGAGTTTAATTTGTTGAGAAATATTCATTTTCTCTGATGATTTTAAAATCCTTCACTTCATTTTTTCTATTTTATTTATTTTATTGCTAGACCAATACTCGAATACAACTCATCAGTCTGGAACCCACATTATGTATCTGATATTAACACAGTTGAGAAAGTCCAGAAATATTTCCCAAGAAGAGTTCTCCACTCCTCTACTCGTTGCAGAATAACTTATGCCACCAGACTCGAAATTCTAGACTTAGAAAACTACACCGTTTTCGGTCCGATCTAAGTATAGTATATAAAATCATACATTGCAATGTCCTACCTGTCAATGAATACTTCAGATTCAACCATAACAACACAAGAGCAAACAACAGGTACAAACTCAAGGTTAATCGCACCAAACTTGATTGCAGGAAATACAAATTCAGCAACAGATTGGTCAATGTCTGAAATACTCTACCTGACTCTGTGGTTTCTTCCCCAAAACCCAAAAACTTTAACCTTAGACTTTCTACTATTGACCTCACCCCTGTAGGGGGCGTGCATAATCGCACCAACGTGCCTACTGTCCCTGTCCTATTGTTTATTTTATTTTATTTTTATTTTATTTTCTTATATGTATCCATGTATTCATAACTATGTTTTTACTTATACCTATTATCTTGTAAACAATTGACAAAAATAAAAATAAATAAATAAATAAATAAATGTAAATAAATAATAAATAAATAAATCTGTGTTTTCTTTAACATTCTCCCTCCCCTCAACCCACAACAGGAATTCCATACATCTATTATTTTCTTCCTTTTTTTGTCAGACCATGTCAGTCAATTTCATTGGGTGGTCTTGAGTTCTACTGGAATAACACTGACAGATGACTCTGTCATCTGCTTCAAATACTATTAGCTGCTATAACATTTGAAAGTTTGGCTCTGCTATGAATGAATGGGTGAACAAATGCTATTATCTGTGCTCTTCACAGATCCCAGATTTCATCCAATATATTCAAGAATGATTCTTGAAGCACATAAAAATACTTTGTGCCAACTGAAACCTCACCAAGTCCAGGGGTTTTCAAACTGTAAATTTTAATCCTCTGGATATTCGCAATATTTACAAACAACTCAGGGTTACAAGTGTCACAAAACCATGTGCCAATTACAGAGGGTTTTAATTACTCTTTATACTGTAGCTGTTTATTAGTTTTAGTTGTGAGGGTTGTGGAATTGAAAAGTTTGAGAACCCTTGGCTTAATGTCTTCATGAACTGGAAGTGACAAGAGCTACCTAACTATTTGGTTATGGGATCTACCAGTCAAACAATAGTGTTTATTACACTACAGCTCTGGTTCTGATCAGATTTCCTGGTCTAAATTAAATTCAGTCACCAATAAATGTAGCTCAGGATTGACCTTGTTTGCTTGCAGATGTTTCATTACCTGACTAAGTAACATCATTGATGCTACTGAGTGGCATCAAAGTTTATTGTATATCAACAGGAAACAGTTGCTCCCAGTTTATATACAATAACTGCCCTTCCAGTGGTGGTGGTGGTGGTGTGGTATTGTTTCCTGCTTGATTGTCCAAAAATGCCAGTAAAATCCTGGAAATTTGGCATTCAGACAAATCAGTCGTCAATAAAAACATATTTTAAACAAAAAAGCTAAAAGGAAATAAAAAGACCAGACTACATCTTCCCCAGCAACCAACACTCAGATAAGCCACAATTAATACCAATCAATCAAGCAGGAAACAATAGTCTAAGGAACTACCAAGGAGAAAACCACATCCCTACCAACACTGGCAATTGCAAGCTATTGTATATAAACAAGGAATAAACTCCATACTCGCTAGCACCGGTGAGGTTACCTAGTTAATCAGAATAGAGCTGGAAGTGACTTTGGAGATCTTTTAGTCCAACCCGCTGCTCAAGCAGGAGACCTTATAATATTTCAGACAAGTGTCTCTCCAGACTCTTCTTAAAACCCCCCAGTGATGAAGCACCCACAACTTCTGAAGGCAAGCTGTTCCACTGGTTAATTGTTCTCATTGTTAGAATGTTTCTCCTTAATTCCAGGTTGCTTCTTTCCTTGATTAATTTCTATCCATTGTTTCTTGTCTTGCTTTCTGGTGCTTTGGAAAAATAAATTGACCCTATCTTCTTTGTGGCAGCCCCTCAAATACTGGAATACTGCTATCATGTAATCCTTCTTTTCTCTAAATTAGCCATGTAATCCTTATTTTCTCTAAATTAGCCATGCACAATTCTTGCAATTGTTTTTCATATATTTTTCATCTCCAAGCCTTTAATCATCTTAGTTGCTCTTCCTAGTTTCTCTTAGTCATGTAATGAAACATCTGCAAGCAAATAAGCTCAGAGAGCACCAAGAACTTCACAGTTCAATCCTGATCTTACATATATTCTTTTCTATTGAAAATTATTTTTGCCTCTTCTCACTTCTGTTTTAGAAGACTATTCTGTTCTATATTTAATTGTCCTGTATTCCATTCTAGCAATGCACTTATATACTCACTTGGCTGGTGAAGTAGCAGGGTTAATTGTAAATAGAAAAGTGAAGGACTGCACTGTAAGATAACTTTTCAGGATTATCTACAGTTTGCCACAACATCCAGATGTTTTGCATTTTTGCGCTTAACTGATTTCCTTATGTAAATAAGCACCAGAACAATTCTGCAAAGACTGTATAGATGAATTTAGATGCTTTGCTGCTTTTTATATTGCTTTCAACTAACTATAAGGAAAAAATGAAATACGGCAAACATGTTAATACATATCAAACAAAGCAAAATGTAAAAACCCTAACTAAACTGTCAAAGTAGCATGAGAAAAAAGAGAAAATAATGAGACAAAGTGAAAGATTTACATGATCTAAACAATAAATGAATAATGAGAAAAGGGGGGGGGGGGACCCAAACTGCATTACTAAAATACAGGTGTAATGCTTACTTCTATATAAAAATTGATATATCACTATTTTTTAAAAAAGTTCAACCATGATCACATGGAATCGCATTGTCCAGGATAAAATTAAATTGATATGCTTTTTGTACAACATCACATATAAGTTTGAAGAGCAAATCAGTGCCAAAATCACATTCATTGCTTCTCTTGGTAAAAGCACCATCCAGAAAGTATCAGATAGCAGTTTTTGGTCTAATCATATTGAGATGAAAACACTGCAAATATGTGTACAGATTCTGTGAATGGAAAGGAGAAAATACAAGTAAATTGAATGAATAAATATCTCCACTGCAGATAATCTGCAACTCTGAACTCCAGAGAGAGATTCCCTAAGAAACGAAGGAATGAAAGCCATATCATTAGATAGAATGAGACAACAGTTTCAGGCTGCTGAGCTCAGGTGTTAAGAAAAAGGGTAACAAATTGTTCACTTATTACTGTTATAAATTTATTGAAAGGAAAACAAGAAGCATTTGTGAGATTTTTTTTTTTTTTTTGCTGCATGTAGAAAAATAACTAAATTCAATCTCATAACTTGTGATTTGAAGATTTGTACCCTTCACCCTATTTTTGTAAAACAGGATGCAGAAGGATAACTGAAGAAATTCACCCTATGCCACTACTGCAATAACACTCTTCTGATGTCCTGTTTCTGTGACATATTACATCATTGCTTTGAATCTGTGCTTTGTTTTTAATTATATTGACCTATGAACGGCTTTATTGAGTCTGTTGGACTAAAGGACATATTTCAACCTTTTTATCAGTTTTCAGGAGAGAAAAATAATGGCAGACTTCCAGGTGTCTCCTCCCTATTAACTGATAGGTGGAAGAATGGCCAAACTGAGGCAAAGTTTGGGAAATATCAAGTAAAATTACAAATACAGTTGGCCTAAGGCAGAAGCACCAATAGGAAGACACTCGACTTGTGTTACATAGCTGAGAAATAACTGCACAAGAAACTATAGAAAGAGAAGAGAAAAAGGGAGGGGGAGAATTTAAAAATTACCATACCTAATATCTGCTTTATGCTTGGGTCTTACCTTACAGATTGAGGCAATAACTCTGAAAGCAATTCATACCTAGGCATTTTGCATTGGATTAAGTTATAAATTGATTTCTAGGCTTCTTTGGGAGGCAGAGTAGAAATAACCAGAGCTAAATTAATTTCTGAAACAAGTAATGTAGAGAGGTGAGGGGCTGAAATGTATAGTTGGTAGAATGTTACTAACAAGAAAACTTTGTACTGCCTACTCTATTCTTTCAGTCATCTGTCCTCAAAATCTGCCCACATTAACATTAAAGTGGGCAGTCTTTGGGTGATACTTATCAATTTGGTGAAGGATACATAGGTGATGATTGGTGACGGTGGCAGCATGAGTGGAGCTGAGATTTTCTGTTCCTTTCTTGGATTTGGGGGAAGTGATTTTAGCTTTCTGTGATGCCTCTTCTGGGTCCTACAGTTCACTATTTTACATGGTTCATAATGCAAAACATCTGGAAATTATGCTGTTAATTTTAGCTAGGAGAAGGAGCAGAAGGAGAGTAATGTGCCATGTGCAATGCTTGGCGGCTGGTTGTGTATCTGTGACCTACCAGAAACCTACTTTTCACTTTAACATCTAACTTTATTAAATAATTTAGAATATGTATGATTTTTTTAAAAGTAGAATTAACAAAATCTAAATCTTGGCCATATTTAACCTGTAAAACATTGGGTATAATGTTGATTTGTTTAAATAAATTTCCAAAACCATGATGGATTTGTTTTCCATTTAGAAATTGATTAAACAAGAGAGTAATCAGAATAATTCATTCTCTGTCAGCATAAAACGTAATTCAAGTTACTAAGAAAAATGTAAAACTTGCTGGCCATCACTCATTAAATTTCAATTACAAAAAAATTAAAAACTTGATTATATATGATCATTCTAATTTAATCTGATTTGCCCATATATATTTCATGTTGCAGCTTATTTGAACAAATGGAATATAGCAGCTTTGTTTCTTCCTATTTTGCTGAGAATATCTCACAGCAATTAAAAATGAATAAATTAGCAAACACAATCTGTTCATTTAATTAACCAGAAGCAATGATTTGCACATAAACATTTAGTTGGCTTAAAAATATGTGATACTACATATTGCTCATGATACATAGATAATATACAACCATCTTATGGATGCAACATATTTTCCAAATCTAAAACCATGGATCAAAAATGTTTCTTCCTCCATTATCTCTTTGGCCAGAAAATTAGCAGAATTAATCATATTATTGCATTTTTATATTGTGAGAACATTAGAGCATCCTTCGTCACACACATTTCCTTTTATTGAGGAAATCTGGTTTTTGTGTCAGAAACCTACACAAACTTTTTCCCAAACTGAAATTGGGGTGCTGGCTTTATTTTTTACATTATCAACTACACTTATTTTGTTTCTTGTATATTATCAAAAGTGTTTTTTTTTAAAGGTAATAAAGTTGACTCTGGTTGTGATGAATTACAGATCTGATTTATTATATAATCATGAATTCTGTGGAAGCTTCTGTAGAAAAGATCTGGGCAATTTATAAACTAATGAATAAGCTGTTTAATGCAGTATATTATTAAGATATGGTATATGTATGCGTGCGTGTGTGTGTGTGTGTGTGTGTGTGTGTGTGTGTGTATGTGGATTCATACTCCAGGTTTGGATACAACTTGTACACAACTTAGGTGTATGGAAATAAATGGCTATGGTGTCACTAACCCTCATTTGCTTGGTCTTTCAGAGCCAGCATATTTATGATCAAACAATTGAATCAAAATGTAAATATCAACAAGTTGTAAATGTGATTTCTATGTGTACCACATAAGTATGGAAGGTAAGTTATATGCATGTTTAACCTAACTGATAGGATAAACTTAGTAGCCTTAAACTTGAATAGCATTTTGGGTTAACAAAGGTGGTTCCAATTGGAGACACAGAGTAAGAAGCAGAAGAAGGAAAAAAGCAGAAGAATGGGAAAGTGGGAAGACATTTGCCAACTGACATTTTTAGGATTGGTTCATGATCTTAATTAAGATTGCTTCATGACTTGCTGGGCTTTTGCCTTTCTGTGAAATAATACACTGTCTAGTTAAACAATTGGCTGTTCTACAATCACAGTTCTCACACATTGATCTGGATTGGGAAGATCTGCTTTTCTTTATATCTATCAAGGGAGCTCTACACACTCACACTAAAATGCTTTCTAATGATAAAGTCTACTCCAGATGTGGCTGTAGAAAAGGGCAGAACTCACAAAATGTGACTTCTACCCTGCAGTTCTGAAGCATCACTTCTCTGATGTGGCAGTGCAATTTTGGACCCAGAATGTGTCGACATACAGTAAGACGCATATTAGTACAAGATAAAATGTATTTTGGAATATTTGGAATATTGAGATAAAATATTCTGTAAACACAGAAACCAGCAATTATGTGCCTATTTATTTTTTTCTAAATTAAGAGAAGCACAAATACAAGAATATTAGAAAAATTAATTTTAAAATTGATTTTTACAATATTTTTTTAAAACAGAAGAAAGAGGGGAAAGGAGGAAAACAGCGTTGGAAAATACCCTGTTGATAAAACAACTCTGAAATAGGTGTCCACATTGCTAGAAATCCCTTTCTAGTTCCTTTTACAGGAAATAAAAACCTAGTTCAAATGTTAATAAACAACATTTGAGCATCATCCAGTCTACAATTTTAGAGTTAGGCCTTAAAACGCTGAACTGGCTTTTCTATTATTTTCTATCTTTTTTTAAATTATATATCTTGTAGCTCCTACAGTTATTTTTCCAGATAAACCTCCTACTAAGCCTTTTATCTTCATAGCAACATACTGCAGATGTTGGAAGAATTGCCGCTTAAACAGTATACTAGCTAGGTATTTTAATTTGATGCGAAGAATCAAAGATAGACTCTTGTTTTGAAGACTTCAAGAAGCTTGCTGCTAAAATGCAGAGATCAATCAAGGTGAAAGAACACTAGCTATGTTTCCTTTTGATCACATTGAGTTTTGTTACTGGGAGGAACTGTTATCTAAAAGTGGATAAAATGCACAACTAGTAAATGCAAACTTCCAGTAGTTGAAACATGCTCCTGAAATATATGATCCAAAGTTCTAACACTTTTAATCTCTTCTACCTTTAAATTACTCTGATTTCAGAATTCCATTGGGTGGTACATTTAATTTTCAGCATATTAATGATCAGTTGCTATCACTGTATTTTACAGTGTTTTGGTATTTTGCTTTCTAAAAAGCTGCTCTTGCTTCATTTGGGCCTTGATCTTCAGCCCATTAGCATTAATGGTAGCATATACAATATCCTTAATGAGTGGTGAGGCTGTTAAGCTTTTAGTCTGTTGATCACTTTCACTGAATTCAATCTAAATCATGCAGCCTTAAAACATTATCAATCTTAGTAGCATAATAAATATTCCTATTAACCAGTGTGCTTTCAAAAATATTTTACTTCCACTTGTACAGTAAGATTTCTTCTTGCTCTCCTTACCTCTGAGGGTTCCCATCATTCAAAACTGTCCTAGAAGATCTCCCCCTCCACCCCATTCCTCTGGGTTTGCAATGCATTAGTCGGAAAAAAGAGAAAGGATCCATTCCAGTAATGGATGCCATTCCATCCACAGATGGATACATACATAGTCCCACTTAACAATAGACATTTACTGATAATCAGTCACTATAATTTCTCTTGCTAATATATGTGAAGATTGCCATCACCAACAATATCCAAACGGTAGCCTCTACTGCAGAAAGATCTAATAATAAATATGTTGTCATAGACTCATCTCTGTGAATATATCAAGCTTCTTTTAAAGGAATGCTGTTCCGGATAATCATGGCACATCTTGTGTTTCTTCTGAGTGTGTGGTTAAAGTTAAATAACCAATTAACGCTACTCATTGGCATTTTCCCCATCCCAATAGAAACCTTGAAAGGACTTCATCCCATTTGAAATGGAAGCACTCCTGATGAATTGAAGGAATTTTAGTTGGGATCAGAGATACATAAACATATTAACAGAATAAATAACAGAATAACAGAGTTGGAAAGGACCTTGGAGGTCATCTAGGCCAACCCTCTGGTCAAGCAGGAGACCCTATACCACAGGTATCAAACTTGCCACGTCACGTTGCCATCACATGATGTTTCACAACATTTTTCCCATTCTCACACAGTGATTCTGGCCTGCACGTGACACATCCGGCCCACAGACCACCAGTTTGACACCCCTGCCCTATACCATTTCTGACATATTGCTTATATGTTACTATTCCCAGGCAATTAATTCATGTGTATATGATTGGTATATACTGAGACTATTCAGGAGGTCTGGCCCTACCCTAAGGTAGGGAAGATGGTTTTGGTACATCAGATATAGGAAAGAGGTGACAAAGTTTTGAAGAGAGCATTTGGATCTTGGACTTTTCCCCTAAGTAACAGCAGAGAATGCTATTCAATTGCCAGTATGGAAGGCAGTTTCAGCTATGGTTCTATTTTGCTTTTGAACAAGGACTGGAAGGGCTTTGTGGTGGTTATTCTTAGTGGCCAAATGTTCTAGAGGATGGGTGTCAAACTTGTGGCATCATGTTGCTGTCACATGACATTTTGTGATGTTTTTCCCCTTCACCAAACAGGGGTGGGTGTGATGCATCCCAGCCACAGGCTGACAGTTTGATACCCCTGCTCTAGAGTAAACTAGTTACTCAGCCTACTTAAAATCAACATGGGTTATTGCAAAACATGGCTTCTCTGAGTCGAAAAAGCTGTATAACAAAACCATTCCTTCCCTGAGGCAGAATTAAGCATTACTTCCACTGAATTTTCCTCCATATATAAGCTCACAGTGCACTAAACCAATTCCATTTAGTAAAGATTGCAAGTAACTTGAGAATGTTCAAGATATAGGAGTGAGAGACCCAGGTTTATATGCATATGCATATAATCAACTCCAATGAGCAGGGACATGAGTATTCATCAGAAGAGGACAAATGGCATATTTCATCATTTTGGCATCATTTTAGTTTGCTCCAGACACCAATAAGTAGTGGATTGTGTCAAGAAGATATTAGTGGCTAAATATACAGGGATTCAATTCCATTTATACTTAAGAAGCAATGAATATAATGATCTAATATCCATTATATAACGATCTATGACATTGAAGATGAGAGGGATTTGCTAAGTTTTCTGAACAAAGCTGTTGCCATTTTGAACATTCCCTTCATGCTAAGAGTTCATTGGGTTACAGGTAGTCTTTGTTTGGCCATTGAGTTGACAGTTTGCTGTTATGACAGTGATGGAAAACTAACTTGCAACAAATTCTTGCATTTGCTGCTTTTGCAGGTTTGTAATGCAAAGAAAAGCTGAAGTAAGATTATAAGCATAGTTGCAATTTCACTTGTCAACCACTTTGCTTAATGACTAAAGTCCTAGTCGCAAGTGTTGTCCCTGGACAAGGACTACCTGCAATTCTTCTGAAGCCATTGCAAATATCCTTTTAACCCAAACAAAAGCTTTTGTTTTCTTTGCAGTACTGCAGACCTGTAGTAGAGTTTGCGCTAGGCTCTTTTTCCATTGAGGAGAAATGTTGCTTCACTCTTCTTCCTTGTAGCCTTACTCCCCTGACACAGATTCAACAACTAGATACTTAAAATGTGTCCTCTCTTCTCTCCTCCAATCACCGTAGCCACATACAGCCTTGGTTCCAATCGCTGGAAAAATGCCTGGCTACAAAAATATCAGTATGCTGTTATATCACTGTCATTACTTACAAGGACAATGGAACAAAAGTGGTTTGGTGATATCTTGGCATCTCCTCATCGTAACACTTGGGTTTTTTTTTTTTTTCAGTGTGTGTGTGGGAGGCATGTTTAAAATATAGAATCATAGGTCTGGAAGGGACCTCAGAGATCTTCTAGTCCAACCCCCTGCTCAAGGCAGAAGACCTTATACCATCCCAGTCCTATTTTTGAAACCTCCAGTGATGGGGCACCCACAACTCTGGGAGGCAAGCTATTCCATTAATTGTTCTCATTGTCAGAAAATTGACCCTGGGAGGGTGTCTGAGGATATAAGTGTATGTGCAAGAGGTGCCACATAGTTCAACAAACTGGTCTGAGTGTAAGGGAATGCAAGAGGCACTGTGCAAGAATGGAGAGTGCATAAAGGTACAGACCAGGAAGAGTGGGCAGGGATTTCCAGGCAAGGATCAGAGAAAGTGCAAAAGGGTATATGAGGGTGCGCGTGTGGCCAGCACAGCATGATTTCAGGGTGGTTGGGGGACGGTGTGGGAGCCTCAGCAACTTGTAAGCTTCCTTGCCAGCTTCCCCATTAACTTTCACAGGGAAGTACAAGTAGCATTCACATGATCACGAGGTACATGAGTTACATCAGTGCAAATGGGTTGCCAAGCACTCAGATCATGATAATGTGACTGTGGGGGTGCTGGAACTGGTCGAACCATCATTAGTGCACCACTGTCATAATTTGGAACAGTCACTGACTGAATAGTCATAAGCTGAGAACTACCTGCAATGAAGAAATCTCTTCAAAGTAATAGCTATTGCAACAAAAAAGTTGTATGAAACTTTAATCTAAATCTTATTAACCTTAAGGATGTTGCAGAATGTTAGCTACGAATAACCTTCACTGCTGACCATTTGAAACATCTGGACTATCACTGTTTCCTCCTGCCTTAATCAGAACATCTTATTGGTGAAGAACATCTATGATTGATGAGGAATTGCCTGCATGCCATGCTCAATAACATGCACCTTCTGCTGGAATTTTTGGTAAGACATCCTTCCCCTGAAAAGGCAGAACATAGATACCAAGGCAAAAAAGAAATAATGCTTGTGTGTTAAATGGAATGGCAGCACCCAGTTTTGATGTCTCTGTGTAAGAGTTTTGGATGTACAAAGTTAATCTGGTATACAATCCTCCTCAGATTGTGTATGCCTCCTGCATTTCATTATATGCAATCATATAATTATATAGTCATATAATACAATGTTTATATAATATAATATAATCATATAATACAGTTATATTATATAATCATTTCCTACAGCATTTCTCAACTTTAGCAGCTTGATGTGTGGATTTCAATTAAGTTCAAAGCAAAGTTGGCTGGGGCATTCTGGGAGTTAACTCCTCACATCTTCAAGTTGCCAAGGTTGAGAAACACTGAGCAGATTATAGCTATGCTTGCACTTAGGCAATAAACAAATGTATTTCAGGGATCGTTCTTTGACCAAACAGGCTTTGCCAACTGGAGCTCTGAATTTTTCCTTCAAAATATTCCACACAGTCATAAAGGTTGAATATATTATCTGCACCATTGGTATAGATTAAGGAGATTTATCTTTATTGAAGAAGCCTGGGGCTCTTATTCTATTTGAAATCTTCCTGAATTGGCCTCATTCTTTAGTGGTTGAAATTATCAGTTACTCAGCATAGCATAAGGAAAAAAATTTTAATCAATACATCTTTGTGGCTACAAATAATGGTTTGCCCCTCTCCTGTATTTTGATGATGAAGAAAGCATATCCTTGCTTTTTGAACCCCAGCATCTTATTTGAATCAATTGAGAGTTTCATTCTCACATTTATGAATTATTTGCTCATAATGCAATGCATACCTATTTAATCTTAAATTTTGTGAGGGATGGTTGCCCAGGGAGTTTCTTTTTAAATTTCTGACAGAAATAGCAAACTTTGTTTTAATAAAACCTGAGCCATATGAAAGTCAGGAGCAAAAATAAATGGAATCATGTATTAGATTTTCCATTGACAAATGGAAAAAATATTAAAAATGTAATAAATTACATCTAGCTCAAATAGCTTTTAAAGGTAGAAAAGAGAATACAGCAGTCATTTGCAGGTTACAGATGTGGCTTCATTGTTACCTTTCTTGCCTGTCTCTAATTTGCTATTCAAGGTGCAACTCTGTACTTGCTAGACTCACTGAACTTAATGGGACAATTCTGAATAGACAGGATAACATTCTAAAGACCCAGCGATCTTGCCAGGTTCAATCCATCAGGAAAGAGGTATAGAGAGAGCAGTGTTTTATCTTTCATTCATGCTTGCACGCATGAATAAATGCCTAGAATTATATGCCTGCCATCTCATTTGCCAGTTTTAACTGGCTTACATCTCACTACATGGAAGTTACATGGGAAAGCACTTTTCTGAATATTAGCAATAGTCTGTTCTGAACAAAGGAGATAGGCTATTCCAGAGAAAAGGGCTAAGACCAAGAGGAGTTTCTCTAGGTCTCCTTCACTAATATCATAGCTAGGGTTGGAGGATCCCACAGTTTGTTATCTTGATGACATGTTTCAGATAGGCAAATTCGACATGGTGTAGACAGTTCCCAAACTGACAGAAGAAAATATTTCTCCCAAATCTAATGAGAATAAAAGTCTTTATAGATAGTAGCTAGCAATTTAAACTGGACTGGAAACCTATTTGCAGTAAATGTTTCAGCAATATTGGGACAACTGCGTGGCTCTCACCAGCCAGCTAGTCAGCAGCTTGATTTTGCACCACATGTAGCTTCTTCATCATCTTCAAGGGCAGCCCCATGTATAACAGATTGCAGTAATCCAGCCATAGCTTTATAAGAATGGATGAGAGTTATTCAATCCTTAGGTCTGAGGAAAGCTTTGGCACATCAGTCAAAGTTGGCCAAAGGCCATCTAGGGTGCATACCGCAATTGATGCTCCAGCTAGTGCCATGAGCTTGGAAAGTCCAAACTGTGTACCTGCCCTTTCCTGCCACCCTGACCAGAGTTAAAGATTGAACTAACCTGGAACATGATGTCTTTTGAACAAGCACCATTCATTTTGTCTGAATTCATTTTAAACCCATTCTGTCCCATCCAGTCTTTCACTGCCTCCAGGTAGTGGGTTCAAGTCTTCTAATATATCTCTTCCTGCTACTACTCCAACTGATGAATTCCCCCAGTAGTTTCATATTGGTGTCTGTTGTTCATTCAACCATTTTTAGTCATGAAAATGGCAGCCTACTGCAAGCAATACAATAGAATGCTGATTGATTGATTGAGACCACACTTTTCATTTTAGAAGTTCAAATAGTTTACCTTCCTCCTATTCCCCCCCCCACCCTCAATAGCAACTCTATAGGTTGATATATTAGCCTCAGAGAGGATGTGACTGGTAGAAGGTTGCCCCCTGATCTTCTGCAATAGCAATAGCACTTAGACTTATATATCCCTTCACAGTGCTTTTCAGCTCTCTCAGCATATTCCCCCAGCAATCTGGGTCCTGATTTCACTGACCTTGGAAGGATGGAAGGCTGTGTCAACCTTGAGCTGGTCAGGATCAAACTGCTGACAGTTGACAGAGTTAGCTTGATATACTGCACTTTAACCACTGCGCCACCAAGGCTCATCTGCAACTGAACCTCTCTGCCCTTACTCCAGCACTTGAATGACTACAGTATGCTGGTTAATATTAAGTCTACTTGTGTATTCGGAGACAGTAAAAGATAATGCAAATAAGTAGCAGGAGTTGAATGCATTTGCCTTTCTTTTGTGCCCCCTCCTTCTTCCAGACAGCAACATGAGAATGCAGAAGAGAGGACAAGGAATGGAAAAGAGTGGAAATGCTCTCCTATAATATTTTGATATTGCTGTGAGAATACTGCAAAGCTCAAATTAAACATGCTATGGATTTGAAGGTCATTTCACTACCGGTGGTATCTTGGCTGTTGAGTGGATTAAGGATAGCAAAGTAAATCATTTCCAGGTTTCTTCAGGACATTGCTCCTTCCCTCTAAGCAGTGCATTAATGCCTCGTTGCTTTACTTGAAGGACATGACTTGGGAGAATGTTTTTTTTTTTTAAAGGCTGGCAAGTGAAAATAGATTATATAACAAATTAATTGCATATCTTGACTGAAATTACATATTAAAATGACATATGGGATCTCTGCTAATTGAGTTTCATTGATAAACCTCCCAGTGTACTTAGTAGGAGATTATAGTTGATATGATCATGCCAATTTGGGTTGGGGGGTTGTTGATCTCCAAATGTCATCATAAAGGCAAGGGAATACCAGTCTCAGATGCCAGGTCAAGTCCACTTTTACCTTGAGGTTGGAATCATAAACAGAGATTTATTCCATAGACTCAACCCTGAATTCTTGAGCAATTCCTGGAGGATCATGGTTTGCTTGTTACTTTTTTACCCATGCAACAAATCAGGGGAGATGCAACAATTATTGACTTTTTTGTTCATCAAATTTATACACTGCCCATCTCACCTAAGTGACTTTGAATGGTTTACAGAAAAAAGCCATTCAACCATATAAAAGAGATACAGGTAAAAGCAAAAATAAAAACAGAAATAGAAACAAATGAAAACAATAGGAAAAATGTTTTAGACAAACTTTAAAAAGTAAAACAAAACACCTTATTTTTTCTTCTTCTCTGGACTGTAAGGATATTGAACATGATTTAAAATGTATTGTTCTCCCATTCTGACCAGGACACCTGTTTGGTCCAGGTACACTTCTCATTTTGGTTTAAAACTGCCTGCCATCACTTTGTTGGGTTTAACTGTTATTATATTATTAGGTTAATGCATCTGTTGCTAGTAGAGATGTTGATATGTAGTCTCATCTTTGAGTCTTCAGGAAACATAAGCATTTCTCCCCTATTTTTAGTGCAAGCAGCACTAGGTGTTTTGGTTTTTTTTTTTTTTTTTTTTATTTAAAAAAATTTTTAAAAAAAAAAAAAAAATTTTTTTTTTTTTAAAAAAAAAAAAAAAAATGCAAATTAAGGGTTTTTTAACAGGCCAAAGGTCAATGGTGCCACAGCAAGTATTTTGTATTACAGAATTAGCAGAATTTTGATTCTTTTTTAGTGTTCCTTAAATGTTGTTTATGATTGAGGATTTCAAAAATCACTGGGAACCATAATAAGACCAGGAGAGGCACACCTCAAACAGGTTAACCAATGCATTAACCAATGCACTTTCTGTCTTATGTCTGTGAAGATTCTTAGTCATCCAGGTCATAGTTGCCTCAAAGGTGTTTTTTTCAAAAGGCAACTGGACTTTTTTTCCAGGAGGAGGAGGAGATTTCACTTCTCATGCAAGAAACTTCATCAGTTCTGAAGGTGGATGATCAAAGGATACGAAGGTGGATGATCAAAGACACTGACAGTGTCTTATGACTATATTGAAACTTCACTGGAAGGAATTCAGATAATCCATTACATGCAGGTTCAGAGTTGAATTTCAAAAACCTATGTCCTGAGGCTGCAAAGGGCTGGCAGAGTAAAAGCACGCTGAAACATTTGGACAGGATAAGAAACATGGCTGATTCATTTACAAGATATAGTATATTTGAAATGTATAAAGTCACATTTCATTTTACAGACCAGTTTGTAATTGGGGGGGGGGGGGTCATCCAGATTACTTGAAAGACTATATCTTTCCATAAAGTCTGCCCCATGCATTTAGATCGTTTTTTAATAGATCTCATCATGGATATCATGCATTTGATATCAACATATAATTCTACTTTTAATGTGTTGATAGTATAACACAGTTTGTCTCGAAGTCATGGTTGGTGCCTTCCTCATTATAGTCTAAGAGAGGATGTAAAACATGTAATTATAGTCATAGCTTTTAGAGGTTTGGGGGTGTGTTTTTATGTTGTTGGATTTTAATGATGTGCACTATAGGTTAGATTTTGTTGCGTGTTGAAGTCTGTAAGCCTTTTAGAGTCATAAAATGGGAATGTAGAACATATAAATGTATACTTAAGTGGATGCACATATTGCAAAATGTTTCACGTTGCCATAAACCCCTTCTTCCGAAGAAAGCAAAAATCTCATTAATATTGTATCTCATTCTGAACTTCTACCCTGTACTATACAGATACAACACAGGACTGCCATATTGTTGTAAAGAAAAGTATGGAAGCTTGACTAAGGCTCTTACTATTGCAAGACAAGGCAGTGTCAGCCAGAGACCAAACAATATTGGAGAGAACTAAAAACTGAAAACTTCACAACTAGGCTAAGAAAGCAAAGAATGACTTCAGTGTCAGGCAATTGGCTTCTGTGAATTGTAATAACAAAAAGAATTGTCAAAAATCGGCTGTAGTAAAGGAAGCACATGGAATCTCTTTACAGACACAAAAAATAGACAAGTTGTAAGAGGAGAAAAAAAAACCAGCAGTTTCAGATTTGTACTGAATTAGAGTAAGATATATCTGCAGAGCTTAGCAACAAACTACAGTATCTGCAGAAAAAGAAAAGTAGAGTAAGATTTGGATTTTCAGTACAAAATATCTGTATGATGCCAATGATTTTTGGAAAGGCAGTATGGAAAACCAAATCAGTAGATGTGTGGACTGTGCATTAACTATCAGCTAATACTAAATGATTAATCAATTCAGGATTCAATGGAATCCTTCCATTCCCCACCATCCTGTCAGAGCTTAAGAAGCTTCTTGGATGAGAAGCACAACGTCTTCAAACCAAAAAAAAAAAAAGGAAATCCAGTACCCTTCTGAAAAAGTACCTTTGGCATTCAATGATAAGATAAAGAGGAGAAAAGAGGAAAAGCTCAGAGCACGCCAAGAACTACACAGATGGTTAAACTTTTCTGAATTCCCAAATTTGGCACAAAATATATTATCACACCATCCCCAAACATTATGGACTATATTGAACTTCGGTGTTACAAATCCATTGTTATCACAATCCAAGAACTAAAAGAGTTCATAAAAGAACCATAATTTCTCATTAGATATTTAGGTTCTGTCATAAAACAAGCCAATTCAGAATTCTCACTCAAGCAGAAGTGACCAGGTTCAAATTATCATATTTTGGAAACATTATGTAAAGAACCTAACTCTCTGAAGAAGTTTATGATGCTGGGAAAGATGGAAGGGAGGAAAAGAGGATGACCATCAGCATGATGGATGTGTGGGAATAGCTATGGCTGTAACATTAGAACACCGAGAAGAGAATATCCTGGAGTAAATCTATTTACACCAAACTGATAATACAAAAACAATCAGTCAAAATTTTGATTCAGAATTTGGAATATAAGCAGTATCATCTTACCAAAAATATACATTTGGTAAGATGTATATTGGAGTCTTTGAACATATGTGGTAGGATATATTCTTCTTTTATTCTTCTTTCCCATTCTGCCCACACAGAGAAACATGTCTTTTGTTTGCAAAAGAGGAAGTTAGGATGTAGATCATTATATTTGAGCCATGGTGGCACAGTGGTTAGAGTGCAGTACTGCCGGCTACTTCTGCTGACTGCTGATTGCCAGCAGTTCAGCAGTTTAAGTTCCACTGGCTCAAGGGTTGACTCAGCCTTCCATCCTTCTGAGATTGGTAAAATGAGGACCCTGATTGTCGGGGGCAATATGCTGACTCTGTAAACCTCTTAGAGAGGGCCATAAAGCACTATGAAGCAATATATAAGTCCAAGTGCTATTGCTATTTGTGTGACAATTTTAGCCTTTCTGGAAATTAATTTTAAATTGAAGAACAATATAAATATAAACAAGAGATGATATCCAGGGGTATTAATTTGCCATTGGGAATACCCTCCCAAATGCTTTTGGTAGGGTAAAAGAAAGAAATTTCTCATCATAACTACAAGAATAAAAAGGATTTACTTCTGCTACCCAGATGCTAAACACTTGTGAGTAAGTAACATTTTTATTTGCAACCAAATTGCATTTGTAGCCATGTACATGATAGTGGTTATTACTACTCTTACTAGACAACAGGAACAACATCAGCCCTAAGAGCTCCAGCTTTTGGGCTATAGCTGCTATCTTCTGGGATTTTCCAACTTGGGACAAATTCAGGTTTGCAGATCTCTGGATTTTATCCTCATGGCCCAGTTGTATCTGCAACACTGTCTGCTTCACAATAAATGAGGCCAACCTTATGCTTATACCCTTGTCTTTTCATAATGCTCTGTTGGTACTACTCATTCCTTGTCCCTTGTTCCTTTGCAGCCCCCAGAAGCACAATTCTGAATATTTCCACTCTCTCCTGACCATTTTTGGAAATGACGGAAGGGGTTGATCTAGGTCAAGATCATCCCTTTTCATATTTAATCAAGAGGAAAGCTTTTCTGGATCTGCTTTTCCTTCATTCATGAGACAAATTGGCTAGATCCAACCTATAATGTAAAACAAGCTTTGAGTAATGGCACTGGTCCTGCTAGAATGTTGAGCTTGCTGTGTGAATAGAAGGACTTGATTGGTATACTAGGTAAATCTTTTGAAGAGATGGGGGTTTGCTCCTGAAAAATTATAGGAAACAGAAATTGAAAGCAGGTTGATGCATGCATTGTTTTATTCCAATGCATTTTTTCTGATTAGCACATGATTGGTACTAATAACGTCCATCCATTTGATCCAAGAGTAAGGGTATGCTACAACTTCCATCTGTGGTAGACCTACTTTTGATGGGCCCCAGGAGATAGGCCACTCTGCTGTGGTGCCCTCTTATATAACATTCTTCCTCGGAAAGATTGGTTAGTTCTATCTTTGATAATGTTCAGGAAATCCCTAAATATCTACAGTAATTATGTTCTTGAGGGCTCCAAGGAACCAACGACATTTTAAAGTCGTTTCCTTTGTGGGTAATATGTGGGTGTTATACTCAGCTCTCCATTTGTGGTTTCTACATTTTATCTTCTAATGAATTTTTGATGTCCAATAATGATTGCCCATATTTTTATAATGGTTGTTTGTATATTGTGGTTTCATCGTTGAGCACCATCCAAGTCACCTCTAGTGAGATGGGTAGCAGTATAAATTTGATTTGATTTTAATAATTCTTACTAATATACCCCACTAATGGGAACATATTAAGAGCAATATTAGTTCACTGATACGCATTCTTGAAAAATAGCAAGAGATTTTTTAAAATACAAATAAAATCTAGAGGAGACTCAGGATCAGCCTAATGAGAACTGAGTATGTTCAGAAGCTCCCAATAATGCTGACTGATGTTCAGAAATAGAAAACAGAAGCAGAATACAGGAAAATATCATAGAAGAAGACATAATCATTTTGTGAGTGAGATGAGCAGCCTATAAATTTAATTTATAAATATATAAATTATTACCTAATTAGATTTGGCTCTAGCCCTGGCTTGGTGACTCAGTTTTCAATTATATATTAGTAGCTGTTAAAATTGCATTTTCCCTCCTCTTTTTAAATTTATCTCATTAATATAATGTTTTTAAGCAATAGCAATTAGATTTATATACCACTTCATAGTGCTTTACAGCCCTCTCTAAGCAATTTATAGAGTCAGCATATTGCCCCCAACAATCCAGGTCCTCATTTTACTGACCTCAGAGGATGGAAAGCTAAGTCAACCTTGGGTCCTGTCAGGATTGAACTTCAGAGTGTGGGCAGAATTTGCCTATAATACTGCATCCTAACCACTGCAGAATTTAAAGTGAGTGCTATTCTACTGCCAGCCATCCTGAGGTCTCTGTGGAATCAGGTGGTTGAAAATAGGATTCTAAAAAAGGTGAATTAATATACCTGGCTTCAGATTTGCAGGCTTCCAATTAAGTTATTTAAAACTGGATCCAATTCTCTCTGGCACATGATGTGTATACATGGTGCCTCTGAGCTGAAAGAATTTCTGGCTTAAGCACTATGAAAAAGCAACATAAAAATGAGGAGGAGGAGGAAGAGAATGAAGTGATTGATATAGACAGAGCAATGGCAAAAGGAAAAAGGAGTACACAATGTTATGCTCTCCTCTTGGAGATGAGAATGGCAAATTCAAATGGGATAATTAAAAGCTAAAAAGGAGCCAGGGGAATAATAACAAGCAATTATTTTTCAGTAAATCATGATTTGGGTACTGAGAAATATACAGGCATTATCCACTGTACTAAGCAACTATTACCCAAAGTAGTTATTACTCTCTCTTTTTTGTTTTTATTTAACAGATTATGTCAAATCTTTTCCAAGAATGGCTTATCTCTTTCTTTCTCATCCCTCCCTCTGCCACCCCTTAGGAAACAAAAAGAAATTGAACTAATTGAACTCTTACACTGCAAAAACATATGGACTACACAACTCGATCAGGGCAAAACAACAGAGGCAATCTACATAGACTTCTGTAAAGCCTTTGATTCAGTGGTACATAACAAACTACTCCTAAAACTAAAATCTTATGGTATCTCTGGACAACTGCATAACTGGATAGAAGCATTCCTGTAAAACAGACAACAAATGGTCAAAATTGGGAGTGTCCTATCAAATTCTGTACTTGTCAATAGTGGTGTCCCCCAAGGCAGTGTTCTAGGACCAACTCTCTTCATACTCTACATAAATGACCTCTGTGATCATATTAAGAGCAACTGCGTTCTTTTCGCTGATGATGTAAAGCTGTTCAATACCACAGACAATATTGCTGCCCTTCAAAAAGATCTTGACTATGTATCAGAATGGTCAAACAAATGGCAACTTCAAATCTCAACAAATAAATGCTCTGTCTTACATATTGGCAAAAAAATAATAATCAGAAAATAAAATACAAGCTGAATAGTCAAGATCTTGTTGATGATCCAAGCTCTGTAAAGGACTTTGGAATACTAATCTCTAATGATCTAAGTGCTAGAGCCCACTGTAACTACATAGCCAAAAAGGCATTAAGAGTTGTTAACCTAATCCTACGTAGCTTTTTCTCTGGCAATATCACACTACTAACGAGAGCATACAAACATTTGCGAGACCAATACTCGAATACAGCTCATCAGTTGGAACCCACATTACGTATCTGATATTAGCATAGTTGAGAAAGTCCAGAAATATTTCACAAGAAGAGTTCTCCACTTCTCTACTTTTTGTAGGATACCTTATGCCACCAGACTTGAAATTCTAGACCTAGAAAACCTTGAATTACGCCGTCTTCAGTCTGATCTAAGTATGGTATATAAAATCATACATTGCAATGACTTACCTGTCAATGAATACTTCAGCTTCAACCATAACAATACAAGAGCACACAATAGATACAAACTCAAGGTAAACCGCACCAAACTTGATTGCAGGAAATACGACTTCAGCAACAGCATGGTCAATGTCTGGAATACTCTACCTGACTCTGTGGTTTCTTCCCCAAAAACTTTAACCTTAGACTGTCTACTATTGACCTCATCCCTTTCCTAAGAGGTCTGTAGGGGGCGTGCATAAGTGAACCAATGTGCCTACCATCCCTGTCCTATTGTTTCTTTTATTTTTCTTATATGTACCCATTTCATGTATTCATAACTATGTATATACTTATACCTATTATCTTGTAAGCGATTGACAAATCAAATAAATCAAATCAAATCAAATCAAATCAAAGGCCTAGTTCTCACAGAAGTAATGGACAGTAATATGTGGTAAACATTTCTGGTTGATGAAGACATTTTTTCTGTCTTTTTTAAAAGAAACAAATAGAAAACTGAGACAATTTAAATGTTTTGGGGATTTTTTTCTTAAAAAATGATAAAAATCACCAACTTGTTATACATCATGGAAAGTTGAAGGACTCTCAAGGGTTTTATGAAAGATATTTTAAAATGTGAGATTCTCTTACTATACAATAGGAATCTTGTCATATATTAATCAATCATATCATTAAGCTCTACTTTCACTTATCTAATTTAACCCCCAAATCTAATCAAATGCAATACGTAGAGAAGTATTCACCTTAAGAGAAACCTCAATGCCAGAAGCATGGAATGCTGAAGTATATGAAATTTTGATTGATACCCTTGCCACAAAGGATAGTTTTGACTGCTTTATTTTAAAGATGCCTTTGATATTTTTTTAAAAAGTTAAGAACATTTCAGGAACAATGTGGGAAGGAAGACATTATTACGAGTTTTCTGTTCATTAGGGCTGGTAAAAGTTTCACATCCTCATATGCTTGTTTCCATCTTCCACATCTAGAATATGGACTTCCTTTCAGCAGCAGAGATTTATATGGAGTAGAGACAGAGAACTATATACTAAGAGTTGTTTCCAATGATATTCACTCATTGTCTCTTTTCTTTCCTTTTCAGCACATCTCCAAATCTGTTTGTAATGATGGGAGACACCGAGAAATTTCAGGAGAAAATTCTATTGCACAAACAGAAGTCAATCTGCATAATATTAAGTGTAGCCCAATGTCACTTTACCAATAGCAATAGCACTTAGACATATACGGATTCATAGTGCTTTACAGCCCTCTCTAAGTGGTTTACAGAGTCAGCAGATTGCCCTCAACAATCTGGCTTCTCAATTTACCTTGGAAGAATGGAAACCTGAATCAACTGTTTTTGCCAATGAGAATCGAACAGCAGAATTAGCTGCAATACTGCATCTTAACCTCTGCGCCACTACAGCTCTGGTGTCATATCTTAATCAAAGAAAAGAAAAGATGAGCTACGTAGTCTTATTGGATGCTTAACTGGTTTGAAACAAAGGGTTATAATATTCTTAGTGAAAAACAAAGGAGGTTGATGCTAGCATAAAACTGCCTCAGCTAAACAAAACAACAGAGAGCCTAAGGCACATCCAATGATTTTAGAAATCCCTAGTTAGAGTTTTTAATGATGCCAGCCTAAACTATTCATAATGAATATGGGGTAAGCAGTCAGCTGGTTGAGTTGAAACTCACTTCTATCTTGTTTTTTTCTTCTTCTTCTTTTTAATGTGACAGAGGAATATTGAAAATTAGATTGTCAAAATTAGTGACTTGTCCATGGTTCATCTCAGTGCAGGTGCAGAACAGCAGCTGTGACTAATTGACTTGAAATTATGTTGCTTACCATCAGTACAGCTGCAATGGCAAATTAATGCATGTTGGCTTCAGCATCCTCTATCAATGATTGTTTAGGAAATTAACTCAGCTCAGAAGTTTACCTTCTTTCAGACATAATCAGGAGAGGTTTTTCTAAAAGCTTCCTGTAAACCTTTCATTATTCATTCACTTGAAATTAAAAGTATGTAGCTGACCATGCCTAGACTAGGAAGATTAACAGGATTCGTCCTGAGTAGCATTATAAGACTACCAGAGAATATTCCCAGGGATAACTGGGAAGTCAGAAAAGAAACTTTTGGAAGAAGACAGTGGCAAAGCATTTCTATACTGTTGTGAAAAAACCTACACAAAGTCATCAGGAGCTGAACTTGACCTGAAGATTTAAATTCTTTAGTTTTTAACTTGCAAATCTATTGGGGTAGAAAGGTCTAACTTTTTACAAGGTCATCTAAGCCAGTGGCCCCCAACCTTTTATGTGCCGTGAACTGGTTCTGAGGAGAGCAGTTTTTCCACAGACCGGGTGAGGCGTGGTTTTGTTCCGCATGGGACTTCATTTGCTTCTGCAGACTGGTTCCTGGCAGGCCATGGACAGGTGCCATTTCATGGATCAGAGGTTAGGGATTCCTGATCTAAGCACTATAATACATACTATGTCAATTTTAATGAGCAGAACACAATGCCTAATTAACATGGCTGCAAACACTTCCCAGTTCAATTGTAACTTTCAATCGAATATCAATATTAGATATAATATCAGTGATGGCCAGAGTGACAAAAGTGTAATTAGGAATAAAGTGATCCAATCACATTCTTTGGATAAAATCTCTCTCTCTCTCTCTCTCTCTCTCTCTCTCTCTCTCTCTCTCTCTCTCTCTCTCTGTAATATAACCTCATGACATTGGAATAAGAATGGACAATTTTCATTTGCTCATTTTCAAGTTTATGTAGCACTGAGTAGCACAAGTTTATTGATCACTGAGTTTAAAAAGTTGGTAGGTATATTTTTAAGAGGTGAGATTAATTCATTAAGTCTTGAAGGGGCCTAAGGAACTAAATTTCTCCTTCACATCCCCAAAAGCAAACAAATATGGTCAAATCCTCTCTGTGAGGGAGCCAAGGACAACATAAAGAATGCACTTGCATGCAGCCTCTGATTCTTACATAGAATCTCCTACAGTATCTATCATTCCTAAGCCATGATGCTAGTTAACTGAGAATCAACAATTACTTATATTGGCATGATAATATGCATAATATTTTGATTTCCTTCCATAAATCATGCAGCACCTATTTAGAAAACACTGGAAACTTTGTTCAAACTATAATTATCATGACAGGTGTGAGAACATGAGCATAGTGAGGAAGATTCTGTTACAAATTCAGTTTAAACTATGAATTGCTTGTTCTCTGCCCATGTTTGAGCTAAAAATATCTCCCTGATTGTACACGACTATTGGTCTGTGAAAACAGGAGGAATTTTAATAGAATTGGCAGCTTTGTGTTGATATAGCATAAATTGGAAGCCTTTGAGAGACGGGATGCCACAATGAGCACTGTTGGTCAGGATGAAGAAAACAATGTGCGCAACATTGGCAAAAATGTGTGCAGTCACATGGTATAATTTTTTTCATCTTTTTCTCCACTTTTGTTGGAGAATGGGTAGGTTGTTTTGCTTTTAAACTACACAAAGCCTCTTTAGGGGGTATACACTCTAGTTTTCATCTATTTGTCACCTCAACATGCATTTGCTCAAAGATGGCTGGTTAACAGAAGACCAGCTTTTCATGACTGCATATGCTTCATAGAATTTTCTAACTCTCCCTTTGTAAAATGTCATTTAAATATTCATTTATTTAATATTTCTGCCATTTCATTTTCTTCATCTGTAATTGCATTGATGATTTGCTAGTTCAGAACAATTGGTCTGGCACTTGATGGTTGTTACATTATGATGTAGTTCTATATTCCTTGGGGCTTTGTTCAACATTGTCATTATATTCCAAGCTTTTTTGTTCATGTGGGTCTGTACTCTCAGATAATTCTTGTCTACAAAGGAATCTTAGCACACATAGTTAAATATATTGAAAAAATGATGTATAAGACCAGAATTAGTACTGTTCTACAGTATTTTTGGTATTCATTCCATGGTCACAATTGCAAGACTTTGTCAAAATTTTCATCATTTTCTAAATTATGTTTTATACTGACCACTGCCCTGTCAAGTTAAATTGTGAAATAGTTTTTCCCCCTGAAATTCAGTTGAATCACAAGGGGATTATTCTTTCTGTAATTATCAGATGAATGTCAACAAAATGTTGGAAGAAAATAATTGGGTTTAAGATAATTTTGTAATATCACTGCCAACAGAGATAAAATATGTGTTACAACAGATAAGATAATATGATTTAGTACAATCTAGGTTAAATTCATTGGTAAAACTGAAACATAATATTGAGACTGAAAAGATACATAATTTTAATTTATAATTTTGACTATTTGGCTTTTTTCTTTAACACATTTTTAATATAGTACATGTTTAGAATTAGGTACATACATCAAATACATTTCAGAAGCTGTAGAATGCAGATTTCAAGATCTGCAAGAGCACACAGCCCAGAGGCTACCATATGAGGACATATTATGCATTGTAAAGATCACCTGAAGGTGTGGGATACTTCCAATGTAATCTACTGAATTCCCTGCATGGATTGTCCCTGTGTAGGACAGATGGGGAGGAAGCTAACCACCAGATTGCAAGAATACAAGTAAGTAGTTAGACAAGGAGACCCGAACTCATTGTTAGCATCACACTGCAATGAACCTGGACACACATTCAACTTTGCAGCTACTAAGATTGCTGGAAGAGCATGTACAAAAGCAGCTAGGGAAGTGATTGAAAACTGGGAAATAGGGCTCTCATCAGTCAACTGGAATGCTGATCTACCACCAGCCTATCAAGTATTTAGAAGCTGGGCAGCACAAGCAAATGACAGACAACGACTTAAATTTCAGCCATCAACACATCCCAATCAGCAACTAAAAAGCTACATACAACAGACACCATATAAATACCACATACAGAACACCCCACACTCTGATAGAAGTTCCCCGAAGATGGGCTCCATCACAAGTCCAAAAGTTCAGAAGACAAAACCTCTGGTCCAACCCAGATTGGATCCTGCAGAATTACTTGTTGTTCATTTTACTTTTCTTTAATTGTTTAATTGCCAGGTTTTTACCAATCCCCATTCTCATTTGTAGAGTTATATTCCTATTCATTGATGTTGCTAATGAAAATGCCTGCTACAATTTGGATCTTACTTTCCGCCACCATCGTGTTGACAAAATCAAAAGCCATATTTGCTAGTTAAAATATAATGATCAAGTTCTATATTTATATTAAAGTACTCAACAGTAATATCACATTTAGCAAATTACTAAAAATTAGAAATTACTCATCTAGGCCTTGAAATAGTGTGATGGGTGGGCTTTCTTTATTTATGGTTGGCTTGTATCTGTTATACTGTTCTTCCAGTTGGCTGTGATTTTTTTTCTGCATGTACTGTTTAGTCTCAAAATTTGATAAATCAATCAATAATTGACTCTTATTTTGCTCTCAGTGTACAATGTACAGATGCTGTTCCACTATTTCTCTGAGCATATGAGTGCTCATATGTACATATGACAGTGTTGTGTTGATTTCCAGCAATTAGTTTTCTCTATATTATTAATGATCCCTTGGTGTCTGTTTCTTGTAAACAGAATATTTAGCAGGTTTTTCACATATTTTAGTAGATAATTTTTCATATTGTTTCATCAGAAATCACTGATTTCTGATAAAAACTAAATGTAGTAATGTTCCTAGATTAATATTCTATTGATATGTATGTACTAAATATGTGTGGTCTCTAAGATTTTAGTCAGATTTCCATTTTTGATGTTCAAACCAATCTTTTAAGTGGTCCAGTTTTTTCTTTGGAAACTAAAGTAAGCTCCCATTTTCTCTTATTTTCAGGAAAAGAATCACATCATCATCTTCTCATTGTTAGGATTCTATACGTGCAAAGAGTTTGTGTCACACCTTGAACTCGCCATCCTGTAACATGGGGATGTGTATTGCTTTAAAATACTAGAAAACATGGTGTTTGGAAATGATCCCAGGTTCTTCATTTTTGTTAGATTTCTGGATGTTGCTGTCCTCATCCATCTTCCTTTCATCCTCTTTCATGGGTTTTGGTTTTCATCATTAAGGGAGAACAATTTGTAGTGTAATTGTGTGTGTGCATATGGGGAGATTGCATCTCCTTTTGCTATCATTTACCTGATTCACCTAATTATTATCTGTGCAAGGAGCAAATCTGGCACAACAGAAACAATGCATGCTCATTGACATAACTGAATTGCATTTAGTCTTACAACAGAAAGTAAGAAACTTTAGCAAAGTCATATTCATGACATACTCCATTCGACTGATAGTCTTGACTGACCATATGAAGGCTCTTTAGATGATTCTTAGTCAAATATTAATGCTGCCATATTTGGACTGCAATGATCTGTACAATTATAAAGAGCAGCATGGTTGTTGCTGGTGGTGGTAGTGGTGGTTCTTGTGTCTATTTGCTTCCTCTAATGACATCTGATTTTTTTTTCACTCCAGGTAGCAGTATCAAGAGTATAATATAGACCTTAATATACCCACTTAGATTTAATATGCTAAACATGCATATGTTTTATGATTATGATTAATTTAGTTGCAAATTAATCTGCTTTCTTATTTAAAATGAGTGTGATTGAACTGGACTCCAACAAGTTGTGATGTGACTCACAGGAAATTGACGTTCCATGAGTTTCCTTCTCAAACCATGGATGTGCTAGAGGGAGTCACAACATGCTTTATGGAATTAAGCCTATTCAATGGGATAGGCTAGGAACTTAGGAACAGACTGCGTAGATGACGGGCTATCCCCCACTCCTCAATAATTCATTCAATGTTAAATAGCGAATATCTCCTAAGTTTGAAACCTGATAAGAATGTAATATTTATTGGAAAACATTAAAGACAATGATGTCATTTATAAAAACATATCTTCTATGAAAAACAAGCATGAGATGCCTTTCAAAATATTGAAGTAAGGTTGGTTGTAAAATGTTCCCGAATTACTAAAAGGCTTTAGGCAGGAGCGAGATACATTTTTCAATCTGAACATGTGTTCGCATGTTAGCAAAATACATTTTCAATAGCTAAACTTAAAGCAGCTCCTGCGACTTCTGCATTCAGAGCATATTAATATTGTGAGCTCATTCATACACTAGGAGAGCTGGTAAATTGTAGTCAGAACAGAAAACTACTTCTTTATAGCTCTTTGAATTCTGCTTTGCAAAACCTCTCATTTAAGTGATTAGTCTCATCGTGTTTCCCTTATTCAAGAAAATTCTACATTTAAGAGTTACTGATTTCTGGAAGAGAGGGTTAATTTTGTAAATGCTTCACTTTGGCTGCATCTTAGGGGAGGAACAAAAACTGAAGATTCCGGGGATTTTGAAGATGGTTGTGGGGAACAGGATCTATCCTAAAGCAAAATAACTTCTTTGGATGTAGACAAGGCTAAATGGTACTCTAGCTAAATGTATAACTTTTTTGGTATTCTTTGTTATATTGTTACTATAATATTAGAGATAGCACTTAGACTTATATACCACTTCATACAGCTTTGCAGCACTCCATAAGTGGTTTACACAGCATATTGCCCCCAATAATTTGTGTTCTCGCTTTATCAATCTCTGAAGGATGGAAGGCTGAGTCAACCTGATGAATGTTCATACATGCTCCAAATTCAAGTTCTGGTTCTAGTTCTAGTCCCACTTTAAGCATCTTTCTCAGCCCAACCTACCTCAAAGAGTGGTTGTCATGGAGGAAATAGACCTGATAAATAAATATAAGGGAGAATCCATTAAGAGATTTCATCCATCGATCAAATATATAGATGATATTTTAAAAAGCACTTTCATAATTTCTATATGAGAGAGGGGGAGAGGAAGGGAGAGAGGGAGAGAGAGGGAATGAGAGTGATAGAGACAGATGGGCAAATAGATTACAAAAGTAAATTTGGTCTAGTGGTAAAGGCATCAGGCTAGAAACCAGGAGATTGTGAGTTTCACTCTTGCTTTAGCCATGAAAGTCTTCCACTCTCAGCCCATGCCATCAGTTTCTGGCCTACAAGCCAATCAGTCAATTCCCATTGCAACGAAATAGATCAATATTCATAATCTGCGCTTGCAGGAAAATGCTAAGAAGGGGTGGGGGAGGAAAGTGTCTTTGTCCACTTTAGCAGAAAAAGTGAGTAGATTTCAAGTTCTAATAAGGTCAAGGATTTATAGGCAAGAAACTATAACCGAGCAAACAGTTTTATATAATACCCTGAAGCTAAACATTATATAAGATGACTCTTATAATGCAAGTATAATAAACTATGTTATTAAAGCAATCAAATCATATCACTTAAGTTTGAAATATAAAAGTTAACCATGAAGATACATTATTCATCAATCTCTTGAATGAAGATACTCAACATTCAGTTCAATTCTGTTCTGGAAACAGCCCAACAGAGAAGGCAGATTTCTGATGAAAGTTTTTGTATAACACGGAATGATAAATGAATTGATAGAAATTATGTATGGTTTATAACTTTCATTTTGAAAAATAAGTACTTTAAAGTCCAAAGTAGTTCAAAGGATTGAAGGCTTTTTTCAAATCACAAAAACACATGTCATGTCATTGAGAGACAAACTCTGCCCCTTAACATCATGACACTTGTACATGTGGTGATGTTTCTATCACATTTGCCTCTCCTTATCTTCACCACAGATACTTCTGAGCCACAGTTAGCAAAGTACCAAACCAGGCATTGTGTGATTTGTCTGGTTTGGTTTAATGCAGTTGTAAACCAGCCATGCTGGATTCTAATAGAGTATAAATTCAACTATCCAGTTACTTGAAGTTCACTTTTGCAACCCAAGGTATAAATGACTCCTTGGAAATACCTGGATACTTGAACTTACAGTCTATTAGAAACCAGCATGATAGCCAATAGGTGGTTCACAACTGCATTAAACCAAGTCGGGCAAATAACACAATGGCTTTGCGCAATGTTTGAACCCATCCATGCTGCTTTGCTAACTTTGGCTCAGAGGTGTCTGTGGGGAGATAAGGAGAACCAAATGACAAAACGGTGGTGCTGTTATGACAAAAACACCTTCACATGTACAGGTGTCATGATGACATACCTGTGTACAAAAGGGGCAGAGTTTGTCTCTCAATGGCAATCACTACCAAGATCTGTATTTTTCCATTTAAAGTGACTGATTGGTGTTCATCACTTTCCTGAATCAGGATGATATGTGATGCTGGTCATGTATTTTATTATTGATCTGATCCACTCAATATTAGCTGAGAAATTCAGCAAGGGTAGCTCTCAACATACTTAGATGGGAGAACTCCAGAGAATTCTGAGAATTGAGAGTCTTGACTTGGAAGCAAAAAAAGAAAATGAATAATCCAGATCTACAAACTACAAACTCTGAATTACTGCAAAAAACAAAAACAATAACAACCCTCAACCATACATGGATGTTTGGAAAGTCACCAGAAGCTGATCTTGCTTTGAAGACCTTACATTGATTTGATTGTTTTATTTATTTTTGCAAGGCAGGATCAGTGTCCCTTAGTTTGCCATTTTTCTCATAAAGGGAATGGAAAGATAGTATTGTACTACCAATTGCAACCCAAAGGACTGGATCCAGACCAGATCATGCTTGAACTGGATGTATCCTGATACAATAAACTAATTAAATTGTAATAAAGGTTACCTTTAATCATAATTAAAACATTATCTGGAAGGAATTCATGATTACTTTTATAAAAATGAGCTTATATATAAAAAGAAACAATTCACAAGATATTTTTGTGGCAGAGGATAGTCACAACAATGTTCTACTTTAATCTAAAAAGGACAGAGCTTAGATGATAGATAAATGATACATGATATAAATAGATAGATAATTAAATCCCTTGGAGCTTGAATTAGTAATGTACATATGTGACCTTCTGACTTTCAGTTCCATGTCTTTCTACCCTATAAAGAAATATATTGTATTCATAGTACAGTTATAGGCATTTTCTGATTCCTATAAAATACATGCTCTGTCTTGCTGAAAACTGAATGGTTCATCAGTGTATTGGGCCTTGTGACTGATGACTTTCCAGTATTTTATTAGGACAAGTTATTGTGTTATGCAAAAAGATACATGTCTAGTTGTCAATGGGTGGATAGTTCATGTTACTGTCAGTCCTTTGAGATAGATCAGAATAGGACATCAGAGTAATTAATGCTAATACTATTTTTATTATAAACTTATGGTAAAAGAATCTTACAAGCCTGAATTCACTCCACTCCACTTCCTTTATCATCATAAGAACTAGAATGATTTCTTAAACCACATTTCTGCCCTGGATTCAGATTTTACTTATCTGACTGTTGCCTTGGTTGTGGCTTTTCCTCCTGTTTCTCAAAGTTATTCCCACAGACCAAGTGGGCAATTACTAGCAGCAAAAGATCTCATCAGGTTCAGCTAGGTCAACAATGTGTCTTTCCTCAAAAGCCCACTTTGGAGTGATCTGTTTACATCAAGCCCTCCTGTGGATTACCCACATAGCAAACAGCTTACTTTGTGTGAAAATATGGGGGCTATAGTTTTGTTGGTACTCTTTTCAGTACATGGTTTGGTTAATGTCCATATTAAGAATCATGAGACCAAGTTCATCTGAAAGCAGAATGATTATTTACTACTACTTTAGTGAGGACTTAACTAAACAACAACAACAAAAAACCACTCCCTTCAAATACGAGGAAGCCTTGAAACTTCCAAATAAAATATGGCTTCCAAGGCTGACAAATACACACCGTAGTTATTAGCTGGCTTTGATGCCCCATACCAATATATACATTCTAAGCAGGAGTGGGATTCAAAATGTTTAACAACTGGTTCTGTGGGTGTGGCTTAGGTGGTGGGCGTGGCCAACTCAATATCACTCACATCGAGGCATGCATCTCCTCGCCTGGCCTCTCATGACTGTGGGGATGCTGCAACAGTCGTAAGTGTGAAAAATGGTCATAAGTCATTTTTTTCAGTGCCATTGTAACCTTGAATGGTCACTCCACAAAAGCAAAGTACCAGCAAAGGAGGGGGAAAAAACTCCAGGGAAGTTCCAGAGACAGGAAGTCTAGTCCTGCCAAGAAGGGTTAACGGAGAGGCAGTTTCTGTAAGCAACACCAGAATGTTTCCTTCCTGCCTTCCTTACAGGATTAGGCCAGTAATTTCTTCTAACAACCTGTTCTCCGAACTGTTTAGAATGTTAACAACCGATTCTAGCGAATAGGTGAGAACTGGTAGAATCCCACCCCTGGTTCTAAGCCTATACATTTATATAATCCCACATTGATAGGCATTTAGTCTTACCCCAATCAGCACAGCTGCAGTGATGGGGACCTGAAAAGCTCTCACATTCTATGTGCGCTTTCCTCCTTCTGTGTCTCTCCTGAATATATGTAGAGATGTCATTTTTGTTGTTTACTCCCCTGTGTGGTTTGCTAGGTCTGCATGCAGAGATAAAGAGGGAAGAATGCTTTCCGGAGAGATGGCTTTCTGAAACAGTTCCAAAAGCATGGCTCCCTCCTAAGGGCTCTTGGCTTTATCATCAAAAACATGGAGAGAAGGTCTTTTCTGAGAACAGGCACATCCAAAGGCACTCTTAACTTATTGTTTGGTTGGTTGTTTCCAAGTATGATGATACCTAGTTGTGGCTGATGCAACCAATATAGCTAAGGTTTTTGTTAAAGATTATGTTCTGCTGACACTCTAGCCCAGAGGTTTCCAAACTTGGTAACTTTGCTGGCTGGAGAATTCTGGAAATTGAAGTCCACAAGTCTTAAAGTTGCCAAGTTTGGAAACCTCTGGCCTCTAGCTTCATACCTCAAAGATCATAAATGGAACCATAGTACACTTGAGAGTCAATCCTTTGGAGACCAGTAACAGCAAAGTCTGTCTGTCTGTCTGTCTGTCTGTCTGTCTGTCTGTCTGTCTGTCTCTCTATCTCTCTCTCTCTCCCCCTCCCTCCCTCCCTCTCACTCTCCATTCAAATTTCATGTACGCATCATTGCAATGGAATGGGAGCATATTAATTCTGCTTAATAGCAAGCATTTATGCCCAGGACTATACAAGTAGAGTTTTCTGTATCTCTTTGTTGCCATCTAGCCAACATCTGGTTTTTTGCAGTCTAGATATGATAGGTCTAAGTAACACACTTATAACAACTCAGTCATAAAGCCACATGCTTTCTTTTAGCATCTGCCTTGTACATGCCTGTCCTTGGGAATAACCTTAACCAGTCCTTATTTGGAAGGATGAATAGGACAGTCTTCAGTTCCAGTAGTATTCCTTTCTCACGTTTAAGAGTAAGCAACTTAGCTTACTATCTAAAAGTGGCCACAAGGGAGCTCAGCTCTAAAGTAATCTAGATTCAGTGATTTGACTATGCACCTAATAATATCACTGAGTTTAAATCTTAAGGGCAGTTTGAATGAAAAATGAATTGTTTACTTACTTTCCAAGAAGAATCAGCAGACAAACGGAGCACTCAGTCCGAGCCTACACAACTTCAAGGCCCAGGGATATATACTGCTGTCAAGAGCTTGAAATGTAGCCCTCTAGAAAGCTCCCACAAGCAATTACTAAAGTTTAATGCAGGGAAAAAAATAAATGCATCTCAGAAGATGAATATTTTATCTTAAATAAATGTAAATCAAATAAAAGCTTACCCAAGGCATTATTTTTTAGAGCATGGCCACCATAGCCATATCACTCAAAGACCCTTGATTCAGAAAAAATGTTTTTTTTAATATACAAACCATTTTCAAAACACTTCAGTTTATTTGTTCATTAGAGCAAGTTATATGGGGCTTGTGTATTTTAAAAGCATTGGAGATTTATGCTGTGCAGCTATTGTAGATACAGTAACATATGTGCATGTGTGTGTGTGTGTGTGTGTGTACACACACACATACACACACTACTAAAACTTATTGTCAGGACCTTTAAACTGGATGAAATAATGCATCGTAGGGCAACAATATTTGGACCAAGGTACTTCAAATGGGTTAACTTACAGATTGTGTCCAAAGTCCTGGATTCATGACTTCCAATAAAAGAAAGAAAGAAATTTGGGGAAATTGTGGCTTTCGGGGCTACAGGCTGCCGATATACTGCTGATGCAGTCAAGTGATCTTCATTTTTTAGTGTTTCCCAGTCAGTCTTGCAATCCCTCACTTTCTTACTAACCCAGCAACAGTCATTTTTACCTGCCTACCATGAAAGGCCAGGCAAGGGAAAGCAAAGGGCAAGACAAAACAGGAGGAAAACTCATTTCTAATCTTCAGTGTCCTTGTTAAACAGTAAAGATTTACTAAAAGTTAACAAAAATATCTAACAATATAAGTACATAATTTCCCTCTATATTTAATATAAATCCCCCTTCTCATTCTCTTAACAATTAAACATTGCAAAAAGTAATAGCTATTAAACATTATCAGAAATAATAACCTCTTATTTAGATATCAAAAATAACGACATAAATATTATAAACTAATCCATTACATCATTAAACATTCCCAAAAGAATAAACGATCCAGTTCAGATACTGTTCAACACAATCAAAATAGGAATTCATTTAACCATAGTAAAATAAACCATTTTTTCTTTCTTTTTCTTTCTAGCCATCTTTAAGTACTATAGGTAAAATTCTAACTCCTGCTTTCTTTTTTATCTTTGCTCTTCTCTGGAACATCTTAACACCTTTATCAAAGTCCATTTGTAATTTCCATGAAGTAACTCCAGTCTCTTCAATTTAGAAGGGTAATCCTCGTTGGTTTTCTCATATACTGTTGCTATATCCATTTTATTTTTCAATTATAATTGAATTCCATTTGTAAATTCAGGCTTTCCATCTCTTTTATTGTATCTGTAAGGTACAATTTTTAAGTCCAACTCAAAGGCCATTTTGTTAATCTTTAGAGGAGTTTGCTTATCTTCAGCAGCAACTTTTGGTTAAAGAGTAAAAAAGCCTGAGAATTTTACAAGCCCCAAAATCAAACATTTCTTTTAAAGTAGGCATCATGTGCTTTGGTCATCAACCTTCAAAATCTTGTTTGTATTTGAAAGGTAAATAACACAGGTATTTTCCACACAAGAGGATCTTTGTAATTAATTTCCCAAATCTTTCTTTAAATTTAAAGGTTTCACTAAGCCTTAGCATTAGAATTTTCCCCTAAGAAACAACTCTAAAGCCACCCCTTTGCTGTATATTGCAAAAAATAAATTAAAAACTTACCTTGCTGAAATGATATCATTTTCTTTCTTTTTAAAGAGATTAAAGGGAAACTCACTCAGCAACTGATAGGTTTGTGGTTTTCAAGGTTTTTCAATCTTAAAGGCAATAAAAAGTAAGGGTCTAAAGTAATTAAAAAGATAAGATTTAGTCTAAATAAAGCTTGTGTCTGTGAAAAGCTGCATTTATATATCAGAGTATGATGGAATCCACTACTCCCAGCAGATTGCAAGGGGCTGTAAATACTTCTGTTTCTGTTGACTGTTCACAAAAATCAACTGTCTAGAGTACATATGGGCAATCTCCAGATCTGTATTTGTTCCAGGGAGACTTTTGGCAGCCTGGATCTTACATCCAAATGCCTTTTTGATTGTAATGCTCCCACATCTGCAGAGTGAGAAAAAAAAATGGGTATTGGTTTTCCTTGCCTCACTGGAAGTGACTGTTCTTTCTCATAAAAACTGTTAAAGGATTCTTGTGCCTAGAGTTAAGAGTTTCCAGTCCTGACCACTGGAGGAAGGATGATACCTGGATGGAAATTTAGCAGGACCTTGCAGATTAGTTGTTGCTCAGTTAATAGTCAGTTATTTAAGAGTATTTAGACATCTTCATCATGGCTCGCAAATGGAATTGAACAAAAGCATTACTTCTTACTTACATTCTTTTTTTTTAAAGAGCCATGCCCAATATGCTGGTCTACACAACTTTTCTATTAAATTACACCACACACAATTTTTGGTTTTACAATGTGGCTGATATTTTCATTTTCATAGCTTTTTTTTAAATGTGCCCCCTACCTCTATTAAAGTTTGGGTTCATGAACAGTTCTGAGATAAGAACTCAGTTAAACATTGCAGCTTTTTGATCCAGGAATTCTCATGGCACTATAATATAACTTATTGGTGCCAAACATTCTTATTGCCTTGTGGTGAGGTTGATTAACTGAAAAAAATTATATTGGAAATTCCCCAGCATTATGTTTAGTTGGGGAGTCATAAGCCTATTACATTGCAAGGAAATAGACAATGAAATGGACCACCAAATGAAACATTTGAGCTGGTTAATCTATCCATGGCTCCATGATAATGGAATCTAATATTTTATAACCACAGATCATTGTTCTCCCTCTACCCCACCCCCCAACTCTCTCTCTTTCTGCTATGTCTAATAGTGGTCAGGCAGTGATCCTATTTATGTATTTGCCTCACTCCATTGCAGTTTAATTAGGCTGGGGTACATGAATGCATAAGGCCTTCTCCTTATATTCCTCAAATGTTGATATTTATTGAGCTGCCAATTAGTTCAACATAAAATTATGCAGGGACTTCATAAACACATTTAGCTGAGTATCTTTGTAGACTTTTTCCCAACCTCCAAGTACAGCTGTCCTTCTAAACCAAATGCACCCAGAGATCTCCCTTTCAGAAATTTGAACCATGGACCTAAGAACCAGAGGTGGGATTCACATTTTTTTACTACTGGTTCTGTGGGTGTGGCTTGGTGGGTGTGGCAAGGGAAGGATACTGTAAAATCTCCTGTCAGAGGTGGTATTTGCTGGTTTTCTGAACTACTCAAAATTTCCTCTACCGGTTCTCCAGAACTGGTCAGAACCTGCTGAATACCACCTCTGCTAAGAATGATTTGTTCTGAAGGATATTTGGATATCAACCTTAAATATATGTTTATATTTCCAGTAATTCCTGTGCAGACAAATGATTGTGTATGACTAACACTAGGAAAAAACAAATCTTACCAGAGATATTAGTACTGAATATTTTGCCTTTCCTCACAATAACCCTTTAGCACCCAAATAACAAACTAAACTAAAAAGGAAGTGGAAAACTAAACTAAACTAAAAAGAAAGTGGAAAAAATGGAATAAGTGAATGCTATTTCAAGTTTTGTTTTAACTTGGATTTTGCCCAAATCTGTAAATGAATTCTTAATTCTACATTAAGAATAATGTAGAATTATCGTACTAGTAGCTTTTCAGCACAACATGAAAGGAATTTTGAATGCTTAGTTGTGGTTCTTTGGCAATTACACATTAGATAAGAATCAAACTCTGCAATTATGTGTTATATAAGCAACAGTTAGAATATTAGGGGCATTAATGATTCAATATTGTATTTCTGAATAATAGATATATTCAGCTTCATGGTGATTACTTGTTTTTTTATAAAATGGTACTGATATTTAATAGAAGAACAAAATTCCTAACCTCAGTCTGGGGAAGATTCGTAGCTGATGACAAGAAAAATGTAGACATTATTATCTTCATGAAACTGTATCAGCCAAACTACTGTTGATTTTCTAAGCATGCCATTTGGATATAATAATTCTCAGTTAGAAGAATAATATGGTATTGTGCTACATTGTCTCACATCTCTAAAGAGATCTTTGGAGTTTTTAAATTTTGACTGGATATACAGTATATGTTTGTATGTATGTGCAGAGAGAGAAAGCATGCATAATGGAAAACAGAAAATTGTGCATGTTGGAGAAAAATCTCTGAAAAGAATCTCCCTCTTTGTCTGCAGAAAAGGTTTAGAAAATGTGCACGTTTAAAAAAATAGATGCAGCATGTATGTATTAGGATCACTATTATGTATATACCCTTTTGTACTGAGCTGATAAACAATGGGGCTGAACAGAACTTGCCATCGGTTACACAAAAAGCTTCAGCACAAATACAATTGACAGAATCAGCTATGTCTACAAATAATGTTTACAGCACTAAATTTGCTGTACAGATATATGTACAAAAGCTGTGTTATTAACAGCAATAACAGTCAAGGACTTTGTAACTGTAGCAGAGCAGAGTAACTGGATCCCAATCACGAATGCCCTGAAATGCTGACCGCTGGATGATTATTTGGATATGTTTGCTTGGGGCACAAAGTGATTGCTATCACTGTAGGCATTTATGATGTAAAGCTGTTCAATACCACAGACAATACTGCTACCCTACAAAAAGATCTTGACTATGTATCAGAATGGTCAAACAAATGGCAACTTCAAATCTCAACAAATAAATGCTCTGTCTTACATATTGGCAAAAAAAATCAGAAAATAAAATACAAGCTGAATAGTCAAGACCTTGTTGATGTCCCAATCTCTGTAAAGGACCTTGGAATACTCACCTCTAATGATCTAAGTGCTAGAGCCCACTGCAACTACATAGCCAAAAAGGCATTAAGAGTTGTTAACCTAATCCTACGTAGCTTTTTCTCTGGTAATATCACACTACTAACCAGAGCATACAAAACATTTGCTAGACCAATACTCGAATACAGTTCATCAGTCTGGAACCCACATTACGTATCTGATATTAGCACAATTGAGAAAGTCCAGAAATATTTCACAAGAAGAGTTCTCCACTCCTCTACTCGTTGTAGAATACCTTATGCCACCAGACTTGAAATTCTAGAACTAGAAAACCTTGAATTACGCCGTCTTCGGTCTGATTTAAGCATGGTATATAAAATCATACATTGCAATGTCCTACCTGTCAATGAATACTTCAGCTTCAACCATAACAACACAAGAGCACACAATAGATACAAACTCAAAGTTAACCGCACCAAACTTGATTGCAGGAAATACGACTTCAGCAATAGAGTGGTCAATGTCTGGAATACTCTACCCGACTCTGTAGTTTCTTCCCCAAACCCCAAAAACTTTAACCTTAGACTGTCTACTATTGACCTCACCCCTTTCCTAAGAGGTCTGTAGGGGGCGTGCATAAGCGCGCCAACGTGCCTACCGTCCCTGTCCTATTGTTTCTCTTATTCTTCTTTTATTTTTCTTATATGTACCCATTTCATGTATTCACAACTATGTATACACTTATACTTATTATCTTGTAAACAATTGGCAAATAAATAAATAAATAAATAAAAGTTTGTTTAATGACCTTTCCTGGCTACCAATAGCTAGAGGTTTTTGGATACATACGAATGTGTGTCCTTGCACATTTTGCCAATTATCTGCAGTTTTGATTTTGTCTCTTATTAGCAGGCCATTTATTTTTCTATTTTATCTTGCTTTCTGCAGGATTCTGATATGTCAGTTCCATATGGGATGATGATGATGATGATGATGATGATGATGATGATGATGATGATGATGATAGCTTTGGGGGTTTGGGGATACTGGCACTCATATTGTTTACTCCTCAAGGAGCTATTAAATTGCAAATAGCTACTGCCGTTTCTTTATCAACTGAGCTTATTACTCCATCATGTTCATCTTTGGGTAGTATACCCACCCACCCACACACACACCATATTGTTGATTAATTGTAATTGAAAATGGCTGCAGTTGTACCCAATATTAAGCTATATGTAGGCAAAGGTATATCTAAATCAAAATGGTGGGTGTGGCCAGCAAACAAAGCTCTGCCCCTTTTAACATCCATCTAATATGTTCAGTGCATATGAAGTATCAACTACAATTATGATCACTTGTTTCCAAGCAAGCTAGGATTTATCCCCAAATTTGAAATCAGAAATTAAAAGTGACTTGTAATTTCATGGACAATTGATAATAATTATATGGAAACATGAAGTATGATCTTCCAGGGTATTAAGGCTGCAAAGTAATGTTGGGTTTCATTTGCTAGCTTTCTTGGATGCAACTCACCCCATCTAGTTAAATGGATCACATGTAAAAAGTGTGTATGGAAGATGTAAATTCCTAGTTATTTTCCCCATTTCTTATAGGTGGCTATGATCTTGTAGTTCACAGTTACACATTGTTCATGTGCTTCCTGACTTACTTACTGTGTCAGAATGCAGTCAAAGTCATAAAATTCAGAACTCTAAAGATATTTAAAACTAACCAACTGACATAAAGTCTTGGGCAGACAGAAATGTAAGCTGTTGGAATATAAAGCAATGCACCCTGTAACATTCAAAAGAGAGGAGCTTACCCCAAGGCAATTAAAGCTTTAGAAATGCCATGCCCAACCCTTGGTTAAGCAAAATAAACATGTTCTTGGAGCACTAAGGGAAGTCCCCCACTCAAAGACCTCACACTTTTTTCAATGCCACACATGACTTTAGTTTGCAACACTTATTGAGTCATAAGATCTTGTCAATTAAGTAAGGGCACCATTTTTGGGCTGTGCTTAGGGCATCAATTGGTCTTAATTCAATCATATCCAAGTTTCCATCAAGTGTGGAAAAAATACACAATATAGGGCAATCTGCTGGCCTCTGCTATTTGCATTTAAACATACTTTAACAAGTCTAACATTCCTTAGCCTCCTGCAATCATTCAAGATTGACCAAAAGCCTGATAGTCACTTTTGCTGATGTACTGCAATAATCTGCACTAAGTGCCAAAAATGAGCTGGCTTATAGACCATCATATCCCAACTGCCAAGTCAGTGGGTGGTTCTTGGCATCGAGCACGCAAGCAATGCCCGTGTTAACAGACGGACATCTGTGAAAGATCATTGTTAAATCCCCATTGGGCTCCCACTTCTTTAACAAGGTTGAATTACGTCTTTTTTCCTAAAGACCCCATTAAATGGAAAATCCAGCACCATAGGAGAAAGTACAGAGATTTCCTGACAATGCAGAATGCTGCAGCGATAAGCCACAAGTGATTACTATGTCAAAGTGAAGAGCTTGTTTTTCTTTTCTTCCCATGAAATGTGCCAGAGGTCAGACCCAGGACTGTAAAAAAAAAAAAGGGGGGGGAATTGCTATATTTTCCATCTTCCCACTTTCACAAACACATCAAATATTGTTGAAAACTCCCAATTTGACAAAGGATAAGTGATGACAGCTAAAATGTTGCTAAGTAGTACAGATCTACATCTAGATACCTTGACATCCTTGGTTATAAATTAGACTTGTCACCAACCTTTCAATTGTAGTGACATGTGAAGCAAGCCTGTGCCTCTTGCTCCACAGAAACATCTGAATTTTGTTAACAGATGCCCATCCATGAAGTGAATATTGAACAAGAAATTTCAGCTTTGATTATTGTCTCAAATCTTTTTATGACTCCTTGTGATTATCTTTTCAATTTCCTGTCCTACTTCCTTCCCTTATGATATTGTCTCCAATGTATTTGTTATGTCTTGTGCCTTTGGATATATTTTATTAGGTGACGATAGAGAAGCTTTTAGTCTTTTTATCAGTCTTGTTATTGCATATTTTGTTGCATATTTTGATTTTGGATCTTGCAAAATACAACTTGCTGATCAAAGTTAGTGAGAGCCATTCTCCTCACTGTATGTTAAATGAATGCAATTTTTCCCTATCTGAATATTTGTGGAAACCCATCATTGAAATAACTTCTGGAGTTAGTATTTTAACTTATTAACTTTCTTGAATTGAATGAACATTCTCAATTCATCTCAGCTTTTAAAATATTAAATTTTATTTAATTGTACTCAATTCCACAATTAAAGTGTACAACTGAATTAATTAAATTGTACTTAACTTCTGCATTGAATACTTTAGATCAGGGATGTCAAACTGGCATCATGCGGACCAGATGCATCATGTGCAGACCATGCTGACAACAACTCCACGAAGGGGAAAAACGTTGTGAAATGTCATGTGATGGCAATGTGATGCTGAAAGTTTGACACCTGTGCTTTAGATACTACTGTGGTACTGTACTTCTTTGGCATATGGAACTTGGAGTAATGGTCCTTATTGACTCCTCCTGACCAAAGCACAAGTAAGGTAATATTTAAAGAATCAGTGTATTAGAAACCAAAAATTTAATAATGGGCTGGATCTTCAAAATCAGAATTTGTTGCCATGGGACAATTCACCGCGGGACATTCAACAATTCATTTATTATTTAAAATAATTTAAATTTAAATAATTTTAAAAATTTATTCACATTTCATTTTGTCCCTCCTTTTGCATCCTATATTATTTCATTTATTATTTAAAATAATTTACATTATTTTAAATTTAAATCATTTAAAATGATTTTAAAAAATTCATTCACATCTCATTTTGTCCCTCTTTTTGCATCTTTTATTTAATTATTCTGTTCCACCATTCCTTCAATATGAGTGGAACTTGTTGTGTGTCACGTGTTGAGTTGCCTCATGGAAAACTGGCTATGGTGTGTTGTCCCATGGTAAATTGGCTGGCGCAAGTTGGCCACAGCAAGGTAACTGTGGTGAGATGGCTGCAGCGAGTTGACAGTGGTGAATTGACCTAAATAGATCCAACTGTGCAATCATTGAAATTGTTTGAAAAAGATCTTACCACTAACTTATTAGTTCATGCTTATGCTATACAATGAGAGTGAGTGGTGATGGGAGACACTTGACAGCTCAGGAATTTAAATGAAGGCCAGTGTGGCAAAGCTTGTGTCAGAATGTTGTGGTGGCTTACTGGTTCCCTTACTTGGACATCAGGGGTGGGATGCAAATATTTTTACTACTGGTTTTGTGGGCATGGCTATGTGGGCATGGTCATGTGACTGGGTGGGTGTGGATTCTTTCTTTCCTTCTTTCTTTTTTTGCAGCACACTTTTTTGCAGCATGCTTCGTTGTTTTTTTGCCTCATGGGCCTCAGAGAAGCCTCCTGGGAGACCGTTTTTGCTCCCAGGAGGCTTCCCTGAGGCCCAGGATGTTTCAAGAAGTTTAATCAAAATGCAGTTAAAAAATCATAAGCCATCATTGGGAGTATATATAAATATACATATAACCGGAACCAGAAATTGCCTCACAGGAGCAGATAGAGGTAAATACTAGAGAGACAGGAAATGCATCACAGAACAATGGAGATGAATGCTAGAAAGGGTTAGTTCTGCCTACACAGCCGACATAACATCTATAGCATCTTTCCTTTTCATATTAACACAAACAAACGTATAAACCTTATAAAACATTGTGAACATTGTAAAAGCTCAGGTGAGCTCAAATAAGAGCAATATCAAACAACTGTAAAATCTAAACAACATTCTTAAACTTTATAAAACATAAAAGTTCAGATGAGAATGATATCAAAACAGATGTAACACAGGAGGCAAAAAATGGAGTGGGGGGCGCACAGCACCCCCCATGCCCCATTTTTTTCCTCCTGGGCCTCAGGGAAGCCACCTGGAAGGCCATTTTTGCTCCCAGGAAGCTTCCCTGAAGCCCAGGAGGCAACAAACAGTGCAGGGGCCACTCAGCACACACACACACACACACACACACACACACACACACACACACACACACACACACACACACCTCTTGTTGCCTCCTGGGCCTCAGGAAAGTCTCTTGGGCAAAGCATTAAGACAGCAAGGGGGATCTCGGCATAGCTGATTGTCAGGAGGAAAAAAAATACCTGTTTGGCTGAACCGGTAGCTGTTTTTTTACTACCGGTTTGACTGAACAGTAACATTTTTTACTACCAACTCACGAACCGGGCCAAACTGGTTTTTTTTCCACTATTGGACTTGCTGGTTAATTGGACAACTTTCAGAAAGAGGCCTGGTGCCTGCCATCACTGTAGAAAAGAGGTTTGGGAAGAACATGGAGGGAAGGTTATGATGGAAAGGTTATGATCCAAATTTCCAGAAGAATGGGAAGAGAGAATGCATTTTAGATATTAGATCTTCTGATTCGAGTTGGGCTCTATGGAACAGCTAGGTTTGTTGAGGCTTTATCAGCCTCCCTGAAGTATATATATTTATAAAAATAAATAAATAAATAAAGTATCACAGGGAGTTGCTTGAATTCCTCTGGATTTACAGTAATCCCCACAAGGAACTTAATGATTTCCATCACCAAATATACCATTGGATGATGGAAAATCTTGATCAACTTATGAGTTTATATCCATCATGGACTTAACCCAAATCGTTGAGAGCCTAACACACACCAGGGGTCTCACATTAAATCTAGTTTTTGTTTCAGGTCAGATGAAATGTATTCTGGTAGTAGAAGACATTTACTCACAATTCTTTGTTATGGTCTGGTCACTCACATTATTTTTTAGATTGCCAAGGTTGCCTCTCTCTCAGGGAGGTAGGACCTACTTGATAAATCTGTCTAACAGACCCTAATGAGTTCCAAAAGCAGCTAGCAGTTTTCTATGAGGATCTAGTAGAGTTTGAGTAAGTTTATTTTTTTATCCCTGAAGGCCTTTGTTATCTGGCACATGCAAACTCCTATGACAAATGTGATAGATTTTCTCTTGCTACTTCTCTCTTCTGCTAAACCATTCAGGTATTCAATTTCTTAACCAGCATGGTACTCTTCTTCCATTACCTCACAATGTTCTTCTTTCCTGTACCATAAATCTTCCAGTGAACTCATTTCAAGGAAATGCTTACTGACACTCAATCTTCTTAGGTATCTATGCACCTGAAAAATGGTTTTGTCCAAGCACACACACACACACACACATAGCTACACACATAGGTCTTTTATGAATTTCAGGTCTTTATTCTTTTCATGAATTTCAAATGTTTTTAAACAGATAAAGGCAGGAGCCTTCTGCCTGTTCCTGTTCTTTGCACTTCTTAGTCCCTCATCAGAAGAGGAATTTTGTTTTGTTTTTAATATCTTATCTCTTGTAGAAATTCAATAAAGTATTGAATTCACATGTTAAGTCTTAGGGATCGGTACTTTTAATCATTTTTTTCCTCATGTAGTTGTTCTTAGTAAATAATAATTAAAAAGAAAAAGAGAAGCTAGATTTGCCTTCCTGTGAACAGAAGATACAGTCCATGTGACCTGAAATATTCATGGACTCTGAGAGTTTTATGTGACAGGAATACAACTCTCATTCAGACTTCAATGCATAGAGTTTGGGGAGAACAAAGATCTAGGCAGGTGGGTTGTGAGGACAATCCTCTCATTTACTTGCTTATATTAACAGATAACAGATAATATTATCTGTTCCATTGGTTGATTGTTCTCACTGTCAGAAAGTTTCTCCTTATTTCCAGGTTAAATCTCTCCTTGTTCAGTTTTCATCCATTATTCCTTGCTTGGCCTGCGGATGCTTTAGAAAATAGCTTGACCCCTTCATCTCTGTGGCAGCCCTTCAAATATTGGAAGACTTCTATCATGTCTCCCCTGGTCCTTCTCTTCACTAGACTAGCCGTGCCCAGTTCTTGTAAATGTTCTTCATATGTTTTAGTCTCCACTCCCCTAATCATCCTGGTTGCTCTTCTCTGTACTTTTTCTAGAGTCTATTTTCTAGATATTTTGTCATCTGTTCCTGGATATGATTGAAAATGTCTTCCAATTGAAAAGAATCAGCCTGATTCTTTCTTTCTTTCTTTCTTTCTTTCTTTCTTTCTTTCTTTCTTTCTTTCTTTCTTTCTTTCTTTCTTTCTTTCTTTCTTTCTTTCTTTCTTTCTTTCTTTCTTTCTTTCTTTCTTTCTTTCTTTCTTTCTGCTTTCCCACATATTATGAATCTTCCATTATACCCACCCTCTGGTGCTCTCAGTATCTTCCTTTTACAATAGGAAACCAAGGATGCCAGGATGCTTCTCGGGCTGCCTTAAACTGATGCTGGCCACTGCAGAACTTTCTTTCCACAGGAGCCTACCATTAAACCTTATTGCATGATTTTTGAAAGCTGCTATTGAGGATCATAATCATCCCTAGAAATTACTGCAGAGATATAGAAAATAAAGTTCCTAAGATTTAAATTTATAAAAGATGTATAACACAAGCATTAAGTAAGTCACATGTTCTACTAATGTATTGCGAACTGGGTGAGAATGCCAACTCATCAGACATGGAAGATAATTTCAGATTGTGAGTCCATCCATTGCCAAAGGCTTCATAGTCTTAGTTATGAATGGATTCACTTTTAAATTAATTCAAAATATTGAGACTTGTCTACACTCTTTTTCAAAACATTGTTAATATTCATACAATCTCAATCATTAGCATGGTTGTTGAGTGAATCACTGCATTTGATAAGTTAGTAACATGGTTGTTAAGTAAATTTGGCTTCTCCGTTGACTTTGCTTGAGAGAAAGTTACAAAAAGGTGATCATATGACCCCCCAAGACACAGCAATAGTCATAAGTATTACCAAGCACCTGACTTTTGATCACATGATCATGGGGATGCTACAAAGGTCGTAAGTGTGAAAATGGTCATAAATCACTTTTTTCAGTACTGTTGTAACTTTCAAGGTCACTAAATGAACTGTTGTAAGTTGAGGACTATCTGTAGTTAGGAGACAACTCTGAACTCGCTAACAAGAAGAAAATTTGATTTTTCTGGCAACCTTGTCAACATCAACATGGGTGTTTTGCAGCCAAAAGGCTACTATTGAAACGTATTAGCTCCTCTTTTGTTTGATCCAAACATCACTGTTTACTTTATAGTGATATCAAAAGGATCTCCAAATCTTGTAGCTAGTAAACAAAAAAGAATAAAATACTTTTGATAACAGCTTCCTACAGATGAAACTTGAAAAATTAGAATATCATGCAAAAGTTCATTTATTTCAGTAGTGCAACTTAAAGGGTGAAACTAATATACGAGATAGACTCATTACATGCAAAGCAAGATAGTTCAAGCCGTGATGTATCATAATTGAGATGATTATGGCTTACAGCTCATGAAAACCCCAAATCCACAATCTCAGAAAATTAGAATATTGTGAAAAGGTTCAATATTCTAGGCTGAAATTAAATTAAGGCATAACACCTGCAAGGGGTTCCTGAACCTTTAAATGGTCTTTCAGTCTGGATCAGAAGGAATCACAATCATGGGAAAGACTGCTGACCTGACAGTTGTGCAGAAAACCATCATTGACACCCTCCATAAGGAGGGAAAGCCTCAAAAGGTAATTGCAAACAAAGTTGGATATTCCCAAAGTGCTGTATCAAAGCACATTAATAGAAAGTTATGTGGAAGGGAAAAGTGTGGAAGAAAAAGGTGCACAAGCAGCAGGGATGACCGCAGCCTGGAGAGGATTGTCAGGAAAAGGCTATTCAAAAGTGTTGGGGACTTTCACAAGGAGTGGACTGAGGCTGGAGTCAGTGCATCAAGAGCCACCACACACAGACGGATCCTGGACATGGGCTTCAAATGTCGTATTCCTCTTGTCAAGCCACTCCTGAACAACAAACAACGTCAGAAGCTAAAGAAAAACAGAACTGGTCTGTTGCTCAGTGGTCCAAAGTCCTATTTTCTGATGAGAGTAACTTTTGCATCTCATTTGGAAACCAAGGACCCAGAGTCTGGAGGAAGAATGGAGAGGCACACACTGCAAGATGCTCGAAGTCCAGTGTGAAGTTTCCACAGTCTGTGTTGATTTGTTGTGAGCCATGTCATCTGCTGGAGTTGGTCCAATGTGCTTCATTAAGTCCAGGGTCAATGCAGCCGTCTACCAGGAGATTTTGGAGCACTTCATGCTTCCTTCCGCAGACGAGCTTTATGGGGATGCTGACTTCATTTTCCAGCAGGACTTGGCACCTGCCCACACTGCCAAAAGCACCAAAACCTGGTTCAATGACCGTTGGATTATTGTGTTTGATTGGCCAGCAAACTCGCCTGACCTGAACCCCATAGAGAATCTATGGGGCATTGCCAAGAGAAAGATGAGAGACATGAGACCAAACAATGCAGAAGAGCTGAAGGCCGCTATTGAAGCACCCTGGTCTTCCATAACACCTCAGCAGCGCCACAGGATGACAGCTTCCATGCCACGTTGCATTGAGGCAGTAATTGCTGCAAAAGGGCCCAAACCAAGTACTGAGTACATATGCATGCTTATACTTTTCAGAGGTCTGATATTGTTCTGTGTACAATTTTTGTTTTATTGATTGCATGCAATATTCTAATTTTCTGAGATTGTGGATTTGGGGTTTTCATGAGCTGTAAGCCATAATCATCTCAATTATGACAAATCATGGCTTGAACTGTCTTGCTTTGCCTGTAATGAGTCTATCTCATATATTAGTTTCATCTTTTAAGTTGCATTACTGAAATAAACGAACTTTTGCACGATATTCTAATTTTTCAAGTTTCATCTGTATAGTATCAAACAGGAAAGCAGAATTAAAGAAAACATAATGAAGAAGGTGTGGGGAGAGAGCACTTTTGTCTCAAAAATTAGAGAAGCTATAAAAAGGTGGCACATACTGGAGAAAAGAAAAGAACAGCCAAAGTTTAGACTGTGTCCTGCCCGAGAAAAAGAAGTGGAAGTGGTTAGTCTGGAAGAGGCAGCCTAAGAGATGAGAAGCAAAAGTTTATCTTTTAGGGAGAAAATAAGCCAGAGGTAAAACAGAAGAATCAAAAGGCTTCTTTCTGCATCACTTTGCCCGGGGGAAATTCCACTCACCACATCTAACAAGGGCCAGAGGCAGCTTCCTGAGTATAAAATAATTCAGGACTGTTGATTGGCAGCTGAGCTGGTGGAGAGAAATGAAGCAAAGCAAGATCCTCCCCCCTCCAGTGAGAAAATGCCCAACTAGACTGGTTGGGGAAAGATGAAGACTAAAAAAAATCCAAAAAGAGAAGAAACTGGACCAAGAGGGGGAAGATCCAATGCAGGAGATGGGATCAGAGGAAGAAGAGAAAGAGAGAAACTGCTGATATACCTGAGTTTTTTGGCAGGGCTAGCTGTTCTCTTGGGGATCATGCAAGGAAGGGATCAGAGTTTACTTATTTTAAAATATACTATGTTATAGAAATGCCGGTTACCTGTTCAGCCTGTTGAATACCAACTATTTGTTCTGAGCAAGCTTTTCTGCAGGACTCCCTTTGAGTTCAGCGTCTTGTTATCCTTGAACCTATCTTATATTTCTGAATGTGTATGTTGTTTCTGTGATGCAGAATTGGGCCGGCCTAATGCAAAATGTGATGCAATTAATATGTTCTTGTCTATTTATGCCCAGAGTGATGGATATTTTGCATAGTGGATGGCCCTGGAGACAGGAGAGGTACCACACACTTGGTTGGAAACTTGACATCAAGTTTCTTTAAAGTGAACTGGAAGTAATCTAGTTGGGAGATCTTTGAAAGAATCAGGTTAACTAAATCCAGAAGTGTTTCTATGTTAAATCAAGAGATGCATTAGCTTTGCTACTGCCATTTCCACTTATGGCTTTTTCCCTTTCCATTCTTAATTCAAAGATGCTTTCATTCCCACCAATGTATTGAACTGTGGTAAAAAATAGGTTAAAACAGTGTTTTTCATAACACTCTTGGAGTGAGAAGGGCAGTTCAAAAATGTGAAAAATAAATGAAAATAAATAAAAAAGCTCACCCTGCAATAACATCCTCTTCAAACCCATTATTTTGTGAGAAGAACAGTAAGGGGAAGAGAAATGTCAGCTTAAACTAGAGCCATTCACAACTTGACACTGATGTGGTGTAGCATCAAGCAGAGAATATTAGAGAAGGGGCCTCTTAATGCTGCATATAAGTCCAAACCTGCTTGTTGGACTAAGACAGCTCTCATTGCTAAAGACCATTTTTACATGTCGTAACGAACCTCAACTTGGCAGATGACTATCCAAAGGAGAATTCCAACTTAAGGATGTGGGGAGAAAAGTCCCCCTCCCCTTTATGTAATCTTTCAAGATTGGTTTCTGGGCAAGAGAAATGGGAAGAAGAAAATGATGAAGAGAAACTGTTGATCCTGCCTTTAGTAGAGCAACATTGGTGGATTTAATATCTGTGATCCTTACTTAGGATAGTCTATACTTATCTGTGTCACTTCAAATATAATCTGTTCCTCTACCCTTAACATATTTTATCTACTCGCCAGATGGCATTTCCCCCCAATTTTCTTTTTCCTTCTCTCTCATGTCATCTTTCCAAACTAAATTAATAACTTTGGGAATTTTAAAAATAAATATTCAGAATGCATTTTTTTTTGGGGGGGGAGTGAGGAGCAGGTGTATTTTAGTTGGTTGGATTAAGTTTTACTTATTTTATTTTATTTTTCAAATTTTTGATATGTTTTAAATTTTCTTCCTGCCTTTGAACATTTTTCTTCAGAATATAAAATGTTCAGAACTTTCAGTCTCTTGGATTACCCGCTGGGGAAATGCATAAATTGATGGGCTCAGGATTTGCTTCCTAATCCTAATTTTCAGTTTATTAATGCAACAGGGAGAACCAGCTGTTATTCAACCCTAGGGAACGTAAGAAGAAGCAAGGCATTTTTTGAGATAAGGAGGTAATCACAATTGTAGATAAAGTTATATAAGTTCAAATCAAATATTGACACTTCACAGTTATTTTTACCAAGGATCACCCTCATTGCTCACCACTCATCCTCACCATCCATTGGAAGGTTTATGGGGAAGACAAAATTACGATCAAACATTGTTTGCCAATGTTTGTACATAAAAATGAATGTATTTGACCTACTACAAACACTTCCAAATTTCAGTCCACACTGCAAATCTTTAGCCTGAACTTAAAGAGAGAAAACATGTTGCTTTGGTATTGTATAAATTTCAAAACATCTGCCTTTAATTAGCACTAATAGCCAGCTCCTCTCAGTTCCTAAAGTGTCCCATTTTATGAGGTTGGATAAAGAAATAGTTTCCTTCCTTTACTAGGGGTATATTTGGGAAGATTGTAGAGTTAGAGTAGAATTTCAGAAAAAGGTAGAAAGAAAGCCTTTATTTCATATAGACATAGAAATCTTATTTTATATAAAAATGTCTTCATATACAAATCTAATTTTCTTTGCAGCATATGTCTGCTATTTATATTAGTGGGAATGTAAGATATCAAACAACAGAAAGAAGAGCTTGTAACAGACCAGTAGTATTTTAAATTTGTTAGAAGGCTATGTTTATTTATGATATTTAAATATCACTTGGTACATGATTCAGCTAAAGCACTTTAAAATTCAGTTAATTGGAAGAAATTTAAACAAGTTGTGTACATGGCAAGTGGGATTAAAGAACACTTTAAAAATGCTACACATGGAAGATAATAGCTTTAGGAGCTTTATACATTTTTTAAAAATCCTATTTTCTTATATGCTTTACATCCCAGGGTACTGAAAGAGCTGGCATATGTGATCTTGGAACAACTGGATAAAATCTTTCAGAGCTCCTGAAGCATGGGAGAAGTGCTAGAGGATGGAAAAGAGCTAATGTCTTCCAATCTTCAAAAAAAGGGGGTGGAAGAAGTGGATCCTGGAAATTATAGGCCAATCAACTTGACATCAATACCTGGAAAATCCTGGAAAAAAATAATCAAGCAGCAGATTTGTGAGCATCTAGAAATGAACAAGGTGATTTCTTGAAACCAGCACGAGTCTGTTAAAAGTAAACACCGCTGCTTTAATTAAGAAGGCACAACAACGGTTGTATTTACTAAGGATTCTTAGGAAACAACAACTGGCTGAGAGTCTACTGACTACCTTCTATCGGAGTTCAATTGAGAGTATATTATCCTACTGTCTCTGTGTATGGTTCTCGAGCTGCACAGTGGCAGAGAAAAAGGCAATTCAGAGGGTGATCAAGACGGCCCAAAACATCATTGGCTGCTCACTCCCCTCTTTGGAAGAACTGTATAGGAATAGATGTAAGAGGAAGATACTTAATATATTGAATGACTCCTCTCATCCGGGACATCAGCTCTTTGAACTATTACCATCGAGAAGGAGATTTAGGGTATTAAGAACAAGGACGACCAGATTTAAGAACAGTTTTTATCCAAGTGCAGTTTTGAGTTTGAATGCAGGGTCATAAGATTTTTGTGGAATTTAAATGGCTGAGAGTAATGGGGTATTTACATTTTTAAATTGCATAGAGATTATTGTATGGTTGGTTGTGTTTAGTTCAATTTTTTTTTTCTTTTAGTGGTGTTTGTCCAGTTTTACTTTGTGGAAGAGCACCTCATTTCGTTGCACCCGCTAGCGAGTGTAATGACAAATAAATTCTTATGTCTTATGTTAAATCATGGCAAAGAAACCTCATTGCCTTTTCTTTTTTGGAGTGGGGGTAGGGTGGGGATAAAGTGACTAAATTAGTGGATCAAGGATATACTGTGGATTTACTATACTTAAACTTCAGGCATTTGATAAAGTAGACCATAGCCTATTTCTTGGTAAAATAGAACAAGACTACAACAATAGCACCACCATCATATGGATACACAGTTGGCTGATCAACCATACTCAGTATGCGATCAACAATGGAATTACATCTACACGGAAGGAAGCATCCAATGGTATAACTCAAGGTTCTAGATTGGGCCCAGTGCTCTTCAACATCTTCATAAATGATCTAGATGAGAGGATTGAAGGAGCACTCATCAAATTTGCAGATGACACCAATCTGGGGAAAACTGTACAAGGAACAGCTAAGGGAACAAGATATGTTTGACATAATGAAGAAAAGGCATGATAACCATTTTCCAATACTTGAAGGGTTGTCACAAGGAAGAGGGACCAATTTATTCTTCCAAGGCACTTGAACACAGGACAAGAAGCAATGCATAAGCTTGTCAGAGGGAGACCCAATCCTGGAACTAAGGAGAAATTCCTTAACAGTGAAAACAATTAGCCACTGGAACTGTTTGCCTCTCAGAGTTATGGGTGCTCCATTGCTGGAGGTTTTTAAGAAAAGACTGGTCAACCATCTGTCTGGGATGGAGTAAGGTTTCCTACCTTGGGAAGTGAGTTGGACTAGAAGACCTCCAAGGTCCCTTCCAGTCATATGATTCTATTTCTGTTTCTACTTTGGATAGGTGCCTTAAATTTATACAAAAGACAAGCATGCTTAAAATACTGGGATTTTTTTTTTAAAAAAATGATCACATGAAAAATCACTTGCCAGGTTTATGAAGAAAGTAATATAGGGTGTATAATTTGTGGCCCTTCCCTTGACCTTGGGGCTTCTTTAAAAAAATGCCAACTTTCCCAGTGGTTAAAGGCTGAATGTGATGGAAGTCCCAGATGAAAAAATTTGAGGTATCCATGGTGAGAAATGAGAGATTTGGATATGAGGCTTGGCACAGTTTCAACTGAATTGAGAAATAGTAATGAATGAGCAGTAGTGATAGAAAACTTGGAAGAGTTATTCTATTATAGATGTGAAAAATTCAGGATGAAATCCAGTATCCTCAACTAGAAATAAGCTTTATATAATTTAATGAAGTCTACTTCTGAGCAGATCATGCTGTCAGGGTGGGAGAGAAGACTCATTAACAGCATTTTAAAGCAATGGAACATGATATCTGTCAATTTTGGTGCTTCCTGCACACAAGAAATGAAAGGCAGGATTTTTCTATGTTAAAAAGGGAAATGTAAATTATTTAAACAATGTTACATTTTTATAAGGAAAAAAAAATCACTTCAAGGTTGATTAAATAATGAACTAAAAATGGAATAAATTGAATTAAAAATACACCTATGATTTCTAGGAGGTATTTGATTTCTCTTGAGTTTAAAAAAATGACCAGTTAAACTGAATGCAAGAAGTCCCAGGGAAGTATAAACATGTGTGATTGTGGATAAGAGACTGACAAAAGATCCAGTAAGATGCTTCTTATATGAGCCCTATAGAGATAAAATGAATATTATTGTTCTGACAAATAGTCTATATGTAAAATATACTTTTCTGTTGCTATCTAGAGTAATGCTGATTTTATTTTTAGTAACTACATATTGAATCTGTTATATATTTCAGGACCTGAATTGCAAGTTTAAGAGCTTACTATATATGCATAGCTTCTCAGATTTAATAGTCACTGGGTTCAGTTCGTTTCTCAGTGCAAAATTTAAGACTGGTGGAAAACCTGCTATTGCATAAGATCAGGCTACTTGCTTGACAATATTTCTCCTATTGTTTATGCCCACCTCACCAGATCTAGTAGAGGGGGCATGGTCCTGGTTCTTTGTTAATAAATGTCAACTTGTAGAACCACATCCTGGTTAGCCTCCACAAGGTATTGAAGACCTGACTGTTTCTAAGGCATTAGGGTCAGTGGTACATGAACTCTGCTTGCTGTTGATAGTGAGTAGGGTTTAAAGATAATTCTTGGATGCTATAGAGTTACATTTGATATGTTTGTTTCTTTTAATCTTGTAAACTGTTCAGAGTTACTTGTGTGAAATGAGCAGCTTTATAAATTATATGAATGGATGTCTATGGAGATTCTCAGTCATCCAGGTCATGGTTGTCTCAAAAGTACTTTTTCAAGAGGCAACTGGACTTTCTGTTTTTTCTTTGAAGACATTTCATTTCTCATCTGTCTTCAATCTACAACACAGTCCTTTCAACAGTTCCAAGAAGGCTCCACATTGCTTTCCACTACTCAGGTAACCCTGACAACACAGATAAACCTCCAGATGGCCTCAACAACTCTCTAAAAGAATGCAAATGACAAGCTGTTTGCAATGAATATACATCCTTCCATTCTCCATCATCCAGTCAGAGCTGAAGAAACTTCTTACATGAGAAACAAAACATCTTCAAAGAAAACCAGAAAAAAAGCACCTTTGGGACATGGGATATGGGATGGGATGGGATGGATGCATAAATAAATAAGACTGTAGAAAACTACCTCAGAAGTAAAATAGACAGTTTTTGATAGCAGAATCCTCATCTTTCCTGTGCAAGAACACTGTCCAAAGGTATATTGTATGCGCTTTTCACAGCATCAAAATAAAACACTAACCATATATTTCATCATTTAATGGAGGAAATTGAAATGCAAAATCTGAAATAGTTTCAGAAGGTAGATGTTAATTTTCAATCAAATAAAAAAAGAACATAGAGGGCAGAAAAAGGAAACTGAACAAATCCAGAAGCCCAACTTCTCCAGTGGTGGGATTCTACAGGTTCGCACCTATTCACTAGAACCAGTTGTTAACATTCTAAGCAGAACCGGTTGTTAGAAGAAATTACTGGCCTAATTCTGTAAGGAAGGCAGGAAGGAAACATTCTGGTGCTGCTTACAGAAACTGCCTCTCTGTTAACCCTTATTATATTCTTGGCAGGACTGGACTTCCTGTCTCAGGAACGTCTCTGGAGGCTTTTTTCCTCCTTTGCTGGTACTTTGCTTGTGTGGAGTGACCATTCAAAGTTACAATGGCACTGAAAAAAGTGACTTATGACCATTTTTCACACTTACGACTGTTGCAGCACCCCACAGTCATGAGAGGCCAGGCGAGGAGATGCGTGCCTCAATGTGAGTGATGTTGAGTTGGCCACAACCAGCCAGTCACATGACCACCAAGCCATGTCCACCCACCAACTAAGCTACGCCCACAGAACCGGTTGTTAAAAAATTTGAATCCCACCCCTGAGCTTCTCCTTTCTCATCAAAGAGAAAACACATATTGTCAAATGAAATGAAATTCATAGAAGAAAAATATTATTACTAGATTTTTATCTCATAAAAATGAGACAACTGAGGTCAAAGAGGCGAACATATCTAATACATCTGTCTCCTAATTTTTCTACAAGTATTATATGTGGTGGATTGAGCTGACTAGCAGTCATCCAGCCAGTTTTTCATACCTCAGGGAGGCCTAGGTTCACCAGCTGCTACTTTCTAAGCCAGCAACTTAGCCACTACACCAAATGAAACTCATCAAACTTTGAGAAACAACAACTGAAAATATAAAATAGACATAAAACTGAATCAATAAAACAGGTGACAGCCACACAAAAATAAATAGGTTGGGAAAAATAAAAAGCAGGATTCTCCACAGAAGATGAAAAATGTAAGTGATAAAAGCCTACAATGATAATGTCCTTTCTCCTCAAACGCATTGCATTAAAAGTTCAAGAATTCAAAACCTATTGAGGAAGGTTGATATATAACAATGGGTCTAAAATATAAATTCAGACAAGTCTGAAGAACTGCTGCTAGTTTATATACTAAGGCACCAAAACAGGAAAACTGTACAAAGCTAAATAATAATAAAATCAGGGGGAAAGGATGGAATGGCTCAGAAATGACTCATTTTGGATTTGCATTTTCATCAATACAAAGACTCTGCTTCTATATACATTTTCATTATCTCATAGATTTATTTAGAGACACAAAGGCAGAAAGAGAGATACAATGGCAACATAAGGCAGGGCATACTTATTCAAATAAAAGATACTTATGTTACATAATATTAAGTGGAGAGAATAGTGTTCAATTACTCTGGAGTTCAGAATCAAGCAGATGTAAACTATTTTGAATTGGGGAAAAAAAGAGAAAGCTCAAGCTTGGCAACTCAAGCCATAAATAACCCTGATAACCCTGCTAAGAAATGTAAATTACTTGCAGCTGTTCTTCTTGAGAAAAGAAATATTCAAATTTACTTCCATCAAGATTCTTCTCTAGACATTTTTTTTAAAGTCTGGGGTGCTTGAAGAGTTGAAGGAGTGGAATTGTTGCCCATGTTGCTCTTTTTTCTCCATGTTTACTAAAAAAAATATTGCAACATGCAGTTACATTGAAATGTATGACTTGTTGGCAAGTATGAAAGAGCTGTCAAAATCAACTTGTTAACAAGATCTTAATGCTTAGTAAATTAGTAGAGTCAATAAAGCTGGTATGCTGGTTTTTAACAAGATGTTTTATATCTATATTTTGGTTTGGTCTGTAAGCATTTTCAGCTTTAATTTCAGCAATCTAGTTATATCAACAGGGATTTGAATTATTTATTGAATAAATGCAGATACAAGTAGCGTTATTAATTTATGAAAAGAAGAGTGACAATGTCCCTATATATTATCTTTCTTACGAAATGGAATGGATAATCTTTGGGTAGCCAGTCAATGGAGAGACTGGTCAAACAGGGTGGGACTGGCTAGTGTTTTTTTAAGTGACAAGGGTTTTCTTTTATGAAAAAAAGGTATCAAACCTAGTTTAGGGACTAACATTTTCAGTAATCATGTCACTAAAATTCAGCAATGTAGTCAGAGTGAACTTTGGAAGCTGCAGAAATGGGGGCTTGAACTGCCTCTGGTGCTAGGTATTTTTGGATGTCATTTCAGTCCTTCAGCAGATGTGTGAGCAATTCTCAATATTGATCATCTTTTTTGAGTGAAAGCTCCCACATCCAATCCAATATAAAATGACAGTAACTCAAATTTTTCATGTGTTATCCCTTTTGCCTAATGGATGGTAACGGTTTAAAATGTGGATAATTTAGTAGGTCAATTGTGAGAAATGAAAACCACTAATCAAAATAGACAGCTCACTAAAATGAGATTCAAAATGACTAGCTTATCTCAGCTGCCACCATGTTCTTCTTCCTTCAGAGAAAACCTGCTTTAGCATTAAATCCAGCAGAATAATGAGCTCTAAACAAGCATGGCCACCCCAGATATGATACAAAGAGAAGACTCCATCAAATCTCTTCAAATCATTTTTTCAAGCTTTTCATGATACTCAAAATTACACCCTGTCAACTTCTGAGGCTAAGCAGGTCAGGCAACAGCCAATTCTGTAAATCAGATGTAATTCTAGGGTAGTTCAGTCCTCAGTACAGACTCCATGAATCTATTTAGCTTAACCAGCACACTGCCCATAGTGATTTATAAAGTAGAGTTAAAATCTAGTCTGAAGCAAATTAAGCAATTTACAGGGGGAATATCATGTTCTGCAAGAGAGATCACCAGGGACAGTTGATGTTGGGTTTACAAGTACTGTATTTTAAATGTATGTAAGTTGTGGAATATAATTTCACTTGTAACATGACCTCCAATTTTGCTAATTTGGTCTTTCAATTCTTCAATTATGTCTAAATATGTTTCTATTTCATTATATTGCATGAGAGCAGAATTGAGCTATGTCAAAACATAGCTCATCATATTGAATACCAGAGCTTAGTCGTTTTCAAACCTGTGATTTATGTCAGCTTGTTATTGGCATTACTTCTTCACAAGCATTTAGTATATACAATTTCTTACAAAAAGAAAATGCTGCTATTCAAATGATTCGATCTATTTGGAATTTCACTTGATTTCATTTATCTAGATATGAGATAAAGCGTTTATTTAAGATAACTGTAGTGGGGCAATATATTCAAACACAAGAAATACTGACTTATTTATAGTTAGAATAATTCAGGGTCAATATAATTTTACTACTTGTTTTAATTTCAAATTTCAGATAAAAGTGCAGCTACCTGAGTTCAAATGTCAAGGTTCTGTGTTTACTTTAAAACCATCAGTTCATCTGGTGTAAAAAAAATAAGGTGAGGGGAAGCCTTCAGGACATGCAAGTTTATTCAACAACATAAAAGGGTTGTTTTCATCATATTCTTTTTGAAAGTAGATTTCAAATTCAGAAGTCACTGGATATTAAGCCCAGCAAATGGAAATATTTATATTCTCCCATCCACTCATCCACTGTTTAAATGTTCAGTTCAGTGCATCCATTCTCTCTGAACTAATGCATAATATTTGGCTTAAATTATTAAACTTTATAACTACTCTTAGAGAAGACAAGCAAGCCCTAACTTCTAGAGACAAAAGAGCAGTCTGAAGAAAAATCCACAGAAAGCAGAGCTGATAACTACAGCAGAATGACGAGAGATAGCAAGTAGACCAACATGTTGTAATTTCTCTACATACAAGGAGTAAACTTGAGATTGCCCACAAGTGTTCTAGAGAGCTGGTCCTCATGAGACCTACAAGATCAGGTCTCCAAAGGATTTGTAGCTCCGAGAGGTGAGGGATTAGCCATTTTACTAGGAGCACAGTGGCTCAAGTGGCTGGAATGCTGGGTAGCAAGCCCACATTTGAGACCCGAGAGTTGCCATGGGGCAAGGTTGATCTCTTATCCTCCGCTCCAGCTCCTGCCAGGGACATGAAAGGAACCCCCAACTGGACATCCCCAGGGCAATGATGAATGTCACCAGCTAATCCTTTCAACCTTGAAGTGCTTCTGACATGAATGCAAAAAGCCATCTTACTCAAACCGTAGCTATTGACTTCAAATGCGTGGACACTGAGTTTTCATACTTCCTTTTTTAATCATTTTCAGAAAATTTAACTGTTTTTTAGCTTTTATGAACCTTTGGATCAAAAAGTCTGAAAACTCGGGTGAGTTTTAGCTCCAAGTTTAAGAATATACTTATACATGTACTTGTACTTGTACATATTCATATATATATATATATATATATATATATATATATATATATATATATATATATATATATATACACAGATGAACACAATACAGAAGGCTGATGATGGCAGATGAGATTCTGCAAGTGCTACAACTTTAAAAGCACAACTACAATGACGGGAAAATAACAAAGCTGAATACCATACATGTAAGTACCTGCGAAAACTTAAGAAAAAAAACACACACACACACACACACACACACACACACACACACACACACACACATATATATATATATATATATATATATATATATATATATATATATATATATATGGTGTTCGCTTGGTTCGGTATTTTCCCACGCATTGTAGTTGTTCTTTAAAGTTGTAGCAACGTTTCAGCAGAATCTCATCTGCCATCATCAGGCTTCTGTATTGTGTTCATCTGTGAGTCAGACCTTCACAGCTGTTTCAGTTTTAAATTTGGGGCTAGCCTACTGCTGTGCCAGAATGGTTTTTCTTCATCCTGATTGGTTGGGAGTCTTGGTCTGTGTTTATATATATAATATATATATAATATATATATATATATATAATTTCTTAAGTTTTCGCGGGTACTTACATGTATGGTATTCAGCTTTGTTCGGGTATTTTCCCACGTCATTGTAGTTGTGCTTTTAAAGTTGTAGCAATGTTTTGGCAGAATCTCATCTGCCATCATTAGCCTTCTGTATTGTGTTCATCTGTGAGTCAGACCTTCACAGCTGTTTCAGTTTTAAATTTGGGGCTAGCCTACTGCTGTGCCAGAATGGTTTTTTCTTCATCCTGATTGGTTGGGAGTCTTGGTCTGTGTTTATTGGTCTTGGAGTTTGCTGTGTTCTGCTTGATTGGGGTTTCTAATATCTTCTGTCTGTTTTGTGGCTTTTTTTGTCTTGATTGGCTGGCAACATTGTGTTTCCTGTATTGGAGGCTTTTAGTGCGGCTTGGCTCTGAGTAAATGGATGGCTATCATTTATTAGGAAGCTAGGTTTCATCTGGGTGCCTTGTTGGGGTGTGTTTGAGCTGGAGATATCAGGTGGGATCTGTTTGTGCCCAGGTGTTTGGCTGGCTTGTGGTGTGGAGATTTTTTTGTTTGTGAGTGCAGGCTTCTAAATAATTGACAGTCTGGTGGAGTCATCTCTTCTATTCATGCTTTCAGGTCTTTTTTCAATCTCTATGGCTTCTCTGATAATTCTGTGGCTGGGGTTTTCTATAGTGGCTAGGGTTTTGGTGCCATTGAAGTTGATGCTATGACCTGTTGCTTTCATGTGTTGGACTAGTGAGGAAGTGTGTTCCAGCTTTTTTACTGCATTTTTGTGTTAAGAAGTCCATTACAGAGATGTGTATAATCCTTTTTATCAACCTGACATTTGTCAGGGGACTGATTGAAAAAACAGGATTTGACATACAAATGTAGAAGGTAGTGTTGCCTAGGACTTTCTCTTCGACTTAACAATTGAATATTTATGTGTATTGAAGACCTACCAGTGGCTATCATCACTTTGAAAATCCTAAAATGTCAGTTTCTGTTTTTGAAAGATATTACTTTTTTGAATCACCTGTAGCTCTTATTTGGATATGCATCTCCTGATTACCAGCTCTGAGGCTGCTTGTCAGGTCTATCATCTAAACTAGCTTTTGATTGCTCCCATAAATTCTTATTCTCAGAAATATTATCATACATGCTTGCTGCTCACTGTCAAGGCTGAAATCATATTTTATCTGTTTAAAAAGTAGAACAAATCTAGCATTCATTTGAGAAAAATAAATTATTTGTTCTGACTGCCAGCTGTTAGGTCTCTCCAATCCTGACTGTGGCCCAGTTAATGACTCTCATTCTCTCCTTCTGTTGCATTTCTGCGCACCCTGAAAATTGCATTATGAATGTGACATAGTTAGATAAAGTTCACAGGTCCGAAAAAACAAAACAAAATATGTTTTCTACAACACAGCATCTGCAGTTAAAGGCAGGTACAGATTGTTTCTTTCTTCTATATGTTTCTCAACATATTTCTTGTCATGGTATTCTCTGTAACTGCATGTCTATTCTGAGAATATAAATTTATTGGAATTGGGAGAATGTTATACGCAGTTGTGGTAAGGGTCCAAAAAGAGTGAGGGAAAAGGGGCTTTAAGAAGTGCCCCAAGGGCCAGAGGTTTGCTCTCATCTGCCGTAGGAGCTAATGTTTGATATCTTCATTAATTGGAGATACTAATTCATAATTTGAAGATACTCAATGTTTCCATTAAAATAGATGTGAGATAATGCATGGAAACAGAAAGCTTAATTTATTTTTGATTTTGTCTATCATAATTGTGATGTGATTGCTCCTGTGATGTGATTCTTCTGTCCCTTTCCTTTATTTGTGCCATCTTTCTCAGTATGATCTCTTTCTCCTTGAAACAATAAGTACAATTTGATGTCTATGTGTACATAAAATGTAAGGATCAGTTAGGTTTTTAGGGTGCTAGAATAAGAGGCTTTGGGATCTTTGATCTAGCTATTAAGAATAAGAGGCTTTGGGATCTTTGATCTAGCTATTAAGCTACAATTTTTTTCTCAGTTGTAGTGTCCATCGCTCCTCGGCCTTTTGGCTAAGATCAAGTGTAGTTGTAGTGTCTTCTCAGATAGGCTTCATATATTTAGGCAGCCAATCATCTGTATTGTCAAAAGGAATCTTTCTTCATTTAATTTTCAAACCCTTCTGTGTATTTATATAAAGAGTGCTCAGCAGCTGTACAATTAGATTCATTCTTTCTGGGTAAGCAATCCTTCCCTCTTAGAATCATATCTTCATGGAAGAAATGAGATATTATTGCCTACGTGGCACTTTAAAATTTCCTTGAATCATTAGATAATATTGTATTCTGGTAGAAAACTGCAATGTTCTTGGAATATATTCACATTTTATATTATCCGTGTCTCCAAATCTCTCTACCAATAGTAATTTTATTCATTTTAATCTTCTTCAAACAACAGGAATATATGCAGCATGTCAGTCTAGCTAATGGCATGCAAATGTAATGGACAAGAATAAAATGTTCAAGAATTTAAATTTCCTTGGATTACATAATGTAATAAGCTGTTCAGTTATCTAGAAAACAAAGGAGCATAATGATGGAATGATTAATACTTCTGTTGGTTTTTCACTCTTTTTCACTTTTTTTTTAATAAATAAATTTTATTAAATTTACAATTAAAAACATATCGACATTGCATACACAAAAGGGAAAAAAACAAAAAAAGAACACTCGGTCTTACGAACCGGAAAGAGAAGAGAAGAAGAGATGTAAAAGAAAGAAAAAAACAAAGAAAGAGAAAGAGAAAAAAAAAAGGATGCGTTTAAAAACAGACAATATCCTTTTTGACAGTCTGCAAGATCCAATTCTCCTACCTTAATTTGAATACACACATCTTATCGATATCTATGCTTAAATTACCCATTGTCCATTAAGCAGTTTATCTCTGGACTAACCAATTATACCAAGAGTTCCAATTATCGTAAAATGTTGAAGGCTCTTTGTTTTTAAGTGCTATAGTTAATTTATCCATTTCTGCACAATCACATATTTTCTGGATGACCATTTGTTCTGTAGGTGTATAGGGTGATTTCCAACACTGGGCGAACGCTAATCTGGCCGCAGTTAGGATATGAATTGTTACATATTTCATCTTTTGGGTAAATGTTTATTGGAGATCCCTAGTAGGAAGAACTCTGGTTTGTATTCGATTTGTTCTTTGGTTATCTCCTCCAACCATTTTCTGATTTTTTGCCAATATTTCTGGGTTTCTTTGCAAGACCACCACATATGAAAGTAGGTTCCTTCTATGCTTTTACATTTCCAGCATTTTGGACTCGTGTTTGGGTTCATTTTCGCCAACCTTGAAGGGGGCAAGTGCCATCTATAAAACATTTTGTATGTATTTTCTTTATATGCTGCTGATTTTGTAATCTTAATATTTCTGTTCCAAATCTTTTCCCATTCTGATAATGTAATACTTCTTCCGACATTCCTGCTCCAGGCTATCATGTTCCCTTTGACTATCTCTTGTTCTAATTCTACTTCCAGTAAGTATTTATAGAATTTGGATATGTTCTTTTGTTTGATCCTAGTAAAATTTTATCTAAATACTGCAGTTTGTTATAAATTCCAAAGTCTTTTATATCTTGTTTGTATCTGCTATGGATTTGTATATATAACCACTGATCAATTTTAAATCCCTGTTCCTGTAATTCTTGTCGAGTTTTTAATTTTCCTTGCGGATCTAATAAATCTTTATATTTAATCATTTTTGTTATGTCCAAATTATTGGGGTGTAAGATAGCCAGATCGGAATTTTTAGATATTGTTTTTTGCATATTTTTTTCCAATTAATTAATAATGAGTCCCTAATGAGGTGTCTATGAAAGTAAGACTGCTTGGGTTTCCCCACTTCCCATAAGAAGGCATGCCACCCTCTCTGGAGGTCATGCCCTTCTAATGCTAAAATTCTTTTGTTAAGTAGGTTCACCCAGTCTTTTAACCATAATAGGATAGCTGCCGAATAATATAATTCCCAATTTGGAAGGGCTAGACCCCTCTACTTTTCGCATCTTGTAAGGCCTTTACATTGATCCTGGGTTTTTCCCCTGCCAAATAAATTTAAGTGTGATCTTATTTAATTCTTCAAAAAAAATTTTGGCAACTTAATTGGGATTGTCTGGAATAAATAAAGAAATTTTGGTAATATGTTCATTTTAATCGAGGCAATCCTGCCCAATAAGGAGAGCTGCAGCTTATTCCAGGATTCTAAATCTTTCTTTGTTTGTTGAAGTAGTTTATCATAATTGGTATCTTTGAGTGATTTACCTTGTGGTGTTAACCATATTCCTAAATATTTGACCCTTTTTGTTACCTGTATCCCCATCATTGCTTCTAATTCTTCCTTCTGGTTTTCTGTTAAATTTTTGGTCATTAATTTCGTCTTTTTCTATTAATTTTTAATCCTGCCACTGCGCCAAATCGTTCTAATTCTTTTATTAGATTATATCCTTTTTCCATGGGTTCCTCCAAAAAGAAAACCATATCGTCAGCAAACGCTTGTAGTTTATATTCTTCTGATTTGACCCTCACTCCTCTAATTTCAGAATTTTGTCTAACCCGTGTTAAGAGTGATTCTAGGGTAAAAATGAAAAGAAGAGGTGAGAGAGGGCAGCCCTGTCTGACACCTTTTTCTATATTTATTGGACCTGTTTGTTCGCCATTGATTAGTATATTAGCCTGTTGTGTGTTATAAATTGTTGTTATAATGTTTTCAAATTTGGTGCCAAGACTCATATTGTAAATTTTTTGAATTAAAAAGTGCCAATTTAAGTTGTCAAATGCTTTCTCAGCATCTAAAAACATGAGTGCGGATTGTTTCTCCGGGTGGGCTTCATAATATTCTAGGACATCGATAACGGTTCTTAAATTGTTCTTTATTTGTCGGGACGGAAGAAATCCATTTTGATCTTCGTGGATATGTGGATTTAAAGCTTGTTTTACTCTATTAGCTATGATAGAAGTAAATAATTTATAATCGGCATTTAAAAGTGAAATTGGTCTATAGTTGTTGATGTATCTATGATCTGCATCCTCCTTCGGGATTAGCGAAATCAGCACCCCCCTCCACGAGTCCGGCATCTTGGCTGCCAGAAGTACCTCATTAAACACTTCCAGCATCAGTGGTCCTACTAGTTCCAATATTGCTTTATATAGTTCTGCCGGAATCCCATCTGGTCCTGGAGATTTGTTATTACTTTGATTCTCCGTTGCTGACTTCAATTCAGACCATGTAATATCTTTATTCAATAACTCTATCCATTCCTCTCCAATTACCTTGTCATTCGTCTCCTCTAAATAAGTTCTTATTTTATCTTCATTAACTTCCTCCTTGTTATATAATCTTTGAAAATAGTTGTAAATGATATCTTTTTTCTTCTCTATCTCATGTTGTAAGACGTCTTTCTCATCCATTAGTTGGTGTATCAATCTCTTTTCTTTCACTTTTTTAAGTTTATGGGATAGCCATCTTCCTGGTTTATTTGCATGCTCAAAATAATTTTGTTTGGACCTTTTCAAGTTAGTTTCTATTTTATCTTGTTCAAGTAAGTTCAATTTATGTTTAATTGTTATTAACTGATTTTGTGTTCTCTGGTTTTTAGGGGATTTTTGTAGTTGTATTTCTAATTCTTTAATTTGTTGTTGGAATTTATTTGGTTGGGCACGTATTCTTTTATTTCTCATGGCATTATAAGAGATTGTTGTTCCTCTTATAATTGCCTTCATTGTATCCCAAATATTTTGTTTCATGGTTGCTTCATTATTATTTTCTTTTAGAAAATAATTTAATTCCTCTTTCAGCTTCTTAATGTACTCTTCTTCGTTTATTAACTGAGTATTTAGTGTCCATCTTTTCTTTGTTTTTCTCCTATCTCTCCAAATTAATTGTATTGGGTTGTGGTCGGCCCATTCATTTGGTAGGATTTTAATTTCTTTTATTTCATTGGCCAATTCCCCATTCATCCCCTGACCAAAATGTGCTTAAATTGTCAAGTACTCTTCTTATTGTTACCAAGGAATGGTGCATGTACTGCAGCATGGATATGACTAAGGGTGATAGCCTAGATTACACTTTCGTTATCTTATTAAAGAGCACCATGTGAAAACTTTGATTGACCAAAGGCATGATGGGTACCACCTTAGCTAGTGGTGTTTTCTTTCCTTTTTTTTAACCTCATGCCTTTAACTTCTTTGCTGTAATACTTTTGGCTTAATAATTTAATACGGCTTACGGCTGCCAGTAGAAAGTTTATTTTGAGAATAGATGATTCCCAAATTTTTCCTGAATTTTTATGGTCCTGCACAGGGAACAACACTTATATGGCTTACATTATGAATCAAGGAATTGCTACTGTTATTTGGGTGAAACAGGGTGAGTGGTGGCCTGGAGCTGGAGTTCTCTCCTCACAATAAGGAGGCTGTGAGTTCAATCCTAGGTAGAGGCAGATATTTTTCTCTCTGGGCACAATGAAAATATATCTGCTGAAAAAAAACAACCTCCACATTGGTGACAGGAAGGGCATCCGACCAGTAAACACTCAGCTCCATTCAGTTGCCCAGACTTCACCCCACAAGGGATTATGTGATCATTAAAAGAGGAGGAGGAGGAGGAGGAGGATGACTTCAAAAGGAAATAGTGTGATGAATACATGTGTAAACATGTATTACCCCTTGAATATTTTGGCAAAGAGCATTCTCAAGTCTCATTACCCAAATAACAGTAGCAATTCCTTGATTCATAATGTAAGCCATATAAGTGTTGTTCCCAGTGCAGGACCATAAAAATTCAGGAAAAATTTGGGAATCATCTATTCTCAAAATAAACTTTCTACTGGCAGTGATTTTGGCTCTCTATGGAAGAGCACCTCACCATTTATAATTCTGGCTAAATGTAAAATCTGCATTCCAGTGATTAAATGGAACAGAAAACAAATGTGTAATTGAAAAGTACCTAGATGCATTTAATATATTACTTTCAATGGTTAGCAAGTGAATGGATGAAATAAATTCTTTAGTCCCAAATGAGTATATTAGCTTTTATGAGTCTTTAATATTACTGCCACAATCCTCAAATTACAGATTATTTCATACTGGGGCAATGCTGTCATCAAGATATTTCAGGAGAGAAATGAAACAGCTTGACTGGAAAACAATTCCAATTATGCCAGAATCAGTGACCAGGGTATTTACTACAGTTAATCTCTATTAGCACTTCTGTTTCCAGCTATGTAAGCACTACTGTGCTTTGATAATAACTTCATGCTCAGTTCTCATCAGCCTTATCTAACTTTTGTAAGGGAAAAGAGGTTTCTCTTTTTTTGATAATAAAATAATCAAATTGTAGAGTTGGAAGGAATCATATGAATCACCCATCCCACTACTCTGAAATGTGCAGGAAAACCTATTAAACCATCCCTAAGAAATGGTTGCCCAATCCTTCTTAATCCCCACACCCTGGATGGACAACAGAGTCATTTGGAGTGGAATAGCTACAACAAATCATCATCATCATACATCACAACTTTCATAGGTAGACTGATATTGTACAGAACTTACAGTCTTACAAAAAAGTTTTTCCTTATATTTAAAATAAATCTAGGGAGCTGCAATTTATAATCTGTATCCCTAGTCCTAGTTTCATAGCCATGGAAAATAAAATTTCCTTTCTTTCTTTCTTCTTTCTTTCTTTCTTTCTTTCTTTCTTTCTTTCTTTCTTTCTTTCTTTCTTTCTTTCTTTCTTCTTTCCTTCTTTCCTTCCTTCCTTCCTTCTTCCTTTCTTCCATCCTTACATCTATCCATTCATCCTCTCTTCCTTCCTTGTTTACAGATATTGACACTGAATAAATATTTATTTTTAAATATGGTTTGCTATGCAATTATTACAGGAATGGAGAATTATGTTTACCCATCTACAGTTCTGGCTTATTTGCAAGCAGGAGTACATTTCAGTTTGTGTTAATATTAGTTTGTAGCATTTAAAATAATGTTGTCTGTATAACACATGCATATTTTATGCATTTTTATAAACATTTTTCCATATTTACTTTCTTCATTTTGTTCCTTCTGGTAGGATATTTTTCCCAATATGATCATTTTTGTCATTTCCCCCCCTCTAGACTGCAATGTTCTTGTATTTGTTAATTAAGCAATGAACTGCAGCAATCAATTTCAGAAGAGGGCAAAATTAGAGGAATAATTGCATCTTGCCTTGTATATCAATTTGGGAACTGTAAAACCATTTTGTTCCCATATAATTCACTTTCCCCATTAAACAGTTCCAGTTTTCCAGAACATTAAAAATAGTTGGGAAGGTCTTTTTTTAACTGAAACTTCGTTTGTGTACAGCTTTGCAGAAAAGGAGAGTGGAGGGGAATATCTTTCTTGATTTATTGAATTGTGGATAACAATCCCAAATATTCAGCTTTGAAAGAGATGGAGTCAAATATAGAATAGAATAGAATAGAATAGAATAGAATAGAATAGAATAGAATAGAATACCTTTATTGTCATTACATTCTACAAATACAATGAAATTTGAAAGCTACTCCAGCACAGTGCACCAAACACCACATCACAATCACACTACAGAATATTTAAAAATTAAAATAATTAAAATAATAATAATCATTAAAAACCTAGTCTAAAACCTATAGTAAGTTAGTTTTAAAATGCCACTATATACATAGGGCTAAATCACATATGCATTGTTTGATTCAAGACAATTATTGCCTTGGAAAAGAAACTGTTTCTCAGTCTATTTGTCCTCATTTTAAGACACCTATAGAGTCTCCCTGATGGTAACAGTTTGAAATATGAATGACCAGGATGAGAATGGTCTGTGGAGATTTTTAGTGCTCTAGAGAGGAGTCTGGTCTTCGCAATCTCTTCCAAAGAAGAAAGAGAGCAACCGATGATTTTTTGTGCTGTGTTTATAACTCTCTGGAGCATCTTCTTATCCACTACAGAGCATCCAGCATACCACACCATTACACAGTATGCCAAAATGCTCTCGATGGTAGAACGGTAAAAAGTAACCAGCAACTTCTCACCCAGACCACTCTTTTTCAGCAGCCTCAGAAAGTGCAGGCGCTGTTGGGCCTTCTTTGCAGTGGCCATAGTAAGGACCGACCAAGTAAGGTTGTCGAAAATATGAGTTCCTAGAAATTTAAAATTATGAACTCTTTCCACACAATCTCCATTGATATATAGTGGAAGAGGCTCTGCTTTGCATCTTTTATCTTTTAGTCTTGAGTTTTTCCACTTTAACTAAAACCCCAGAGCTCAGTTTGCACTTGTTTTCTTTTGAAAAGAAGGAGAACATTCCTCCTTCTATCAACATTTCCTCTAATTTCTCCCTCAGATAATATTGCTGGCTTGATCCTTTCATCCAGGGATGGGATTCTACAGAGAACATACATAGACCCAGTTCTATGTCTGCTGCTTTTTTGGCCCGCCTGCACGGGCTCTTATCTGTCCATTATTTCCTGCTTTTTCTACCGCAGCTGCTTTGCGCAACACAACTGTGGTTGAAAAAGCAGGAAAAAAGTGCTTTTTCAACCGCTGTGCACCTGTGCGCAGTGCTGCTCAGCTGTCCAGGTAGCTAGCTGACAATGATATAAACGCACGTGCAAAACGTAAAATCACCGAACCGGTAGTTACACCGGATCCCACCCCTGCTTTCATCCTATTTTTTTAATACATAAAGTATTGACACATTTTTTTCTTTAAGGTGTTGCATTTCTTTTTTTCATGGCACTGCACTCAGATGAGGTCCAAAGCACTTCTCCAAATTATTTTCAAAACATTCAAGGCCCTATGAAGCCAGAGGAATTGCTGAATAAACAAGCCAATATGATGAGGTTAGAAGACATAGAGCATGGCATTTTTCCACAGTTCCTCTCCGAACTTGGCCCAGGATTTATAGAAGCAGCATTATCCCAATTACATTTTTGAGAAATGTTTTCAATTGCTGCATAATCCAGAGTATTATCCTTCCAATGGAACAGCTTTCAAATGAATAGTTATGCCAACAGTGACTTAGAAAATAAAGACATCAGCGATACCTGGAAAGCCAATTCTTTAAGACAGGATCAAATTTCATAGACAATTTGGTTTTTGCAGTTAAAGATGCTGAGCTTGTCAGGTGGAAATCTGACAGCCCAGGCTTGAGACACGAGTGCAGTGCAACAGGGTAAGCTCCTATCTTTGCTCCAGCTCCTGTCTACCAACATGCAAATGTGAGTAGATTAATAAGTACCACAGTGAGAACGTTACAGTGTTCCATGGGCATTGGTGTGTAGTCATGCTGGCCATATAACCATAGAAGTGTCTTCACACAACGCTGGCTCTCTTGACTAAGAAACAGATGAGTGCCATCCCCTAGAGTTACATACCACTGGACAGGGGAAATCTTTACTTTTCCAGTCTTTTTAGTTAAGAAACTACTACTAGATAGGCAGTTCCAGTAGAAGAGATCCAACAGAATCAAATCTATCCATGGTTTAAAGTAAGGCTGTCAAACCCCTGGCCCGTAGCCAGATGCGTCATGCACTGGCCATGCCCATGCCCAGTTTAGTGAAGGGGGAAAAGGTTCCAATATGTTACATGACACCACCATGATGACATGAGTTTGACATCCCTGGTTTAAAGAGATGAATTAGAGATGTGTTGATCTCAGACTGTTGCTTGATAAAGTTGGGTATCTAATGAATAGAACTACATCCATCTACAGTCTGTAGAGAATGAAAGTACTCTACAGACGTGGCTTGCATTGCAAGAACTTGGTTGGGTAAGGGTGGAGAGGTACACCTGTCTGAGATTTGCCTTTCTAATTTCTAGTGCTACAACAAATTCAGCATGGAGTTCAGGTAGAAGTCTCAATACAGCTATCTTAGACAACTTCCACCAATCTCTCTCCCCCGGCCCCAACACACACACATTGAAACATTTTGCAGGCTACCGAGGCTATGACTTTGTTCAACTATGAGATAAATTGCGCTGGTCACAGTTCCAGTTAAAAGCTATGTTTTGTTGATCATTCGATCTAACAGGGTCATTTAAATTAGCAGCTATTTTGGCAGAAATTGTTCTAAATAAATCTCTTTTGGGATCAGTTTCAGTTAGGCCTATTTTCCAGCAAAAGTTTTACATTTAGTGACTGTAAAACACATTGTCTGTGACAAAATGGGCATGAAATGATTTATCAGATTGCTATCATTTAACACTGAGTTGGCTCGAGAGATGCAACAAATCTGAATGCAGAAGAGAACTTCTGTAAGAATTGAACAGGTATAAAATTCAAAAATCAACGATGTTTTTGACTGGTTTGTCTAAATTCATGCAGTTTTCTTAGCAACAATATATAGAAGGGATCTTCTTTCAGAATGTTTTTTTACTTTCCACTCTAGTCTACAACTTGGATTTTCTGGAGTACTTACTAGGTTTGACCCACTTAATTTTTCAAGATATACCAAGTTTAGCCAGGTATAGCCATCTGCAGTGAAACAGATTGCCATATCCTAATTTGGTTTGTCACGAAATCTTAGCTTATCTGAAGTAAGTCTTTCCATCATAAACAAACAGACATATTTTGCTGCTACATATAGATATGAAGTGTTTCCTAATGTTGAATACATCAGATTAAAAAATGGCTTTTTATATTGGTTCTGAAATGCACCAAACTGAAATATGTGAAATTAAGTTTTATTATGTCTTTAAACCTACCCTAGTCTAGACATAATCCTGTGTAATAGAATATTCTGGCTGTCAAAATACTGTACATACATCAACAGAATAGCATCTATATATGCAGAAGAATGTAATAGAGCATAGGACAGTGATTAGATATATCTGTAATGATTCCTCAGATTTGTTTTTTTTCCCTCTTCACTAACAAAGTGAAGGCTTCCAGCTTCACCTATATTTTCCTCCCCTCCCCCTTGTAAGGACCATTTTATGTAATGTAGCTCATTCTACTATCTTTAGATGCTGCCCCTTTCCCTTACAAATTAGAACTGAATAAAGTGGCTAATATTCAACTCAGCAAGAAGCTTCATCTCACTCACCTTACCAAGGAATAGCAGTTCTTTCTTTTACTTAATGAGGCTCCTGTGATTCTCCATTTGAAAGCAACACCGAGAGGGTTATAACATCAGATGCAGTAAAAAGATTAAAGAATAAAATAACAGTATGAACCAATAATAAATCACTAAATGTGGCACCAAAACAACATAACTTTTTCTCAAAGGTAATAATTATCCCAATCTTCTCATAAAAAGCCCTCCCCCCGTGTCCTTCTAAAAACATGGCAGAGTTTAGGAAATGTTGATCTCAGGGGATGTGCTGAAGTAAAGAAGAGAATAGTTACTCAGATCCTAGACTATGCATCAATTTAAAAAATGACAACCAGCACCTACAAACCAATGCTGGTTTTTATTTGATTTTATGTTTTATTTTATTATAGGCAACCCTTGAAATAGAGGTGTTATGCATGTAAACTGTCATGAACCCGTAACAATTTGAGCTGCTGCATTCTGTACCAGTTGTAGCTCCTAAGGCTTATTGTAGAACAGTTTACAGTAATCCAAAACAGAGGTGACCAAGGCAACTGGAAGCAGAATACAAAAGAATTATCCAAGTCGAAGGAAGAGAGAGATGCATTTCCAACCATGACAAATGAGAAACAGATGAATATTTCAGTCTTCATGTCTTAAGAAGTTATCAGTCATTTAATAACTTCATTTATTTAAGGAACTTCACAGAATATGTTCAAATAACTTTCAGAGACACACTTGAATAAGTGGGAAGTCCATTTATTTATCTGGAATATTTTGTATTTTAACACTTTTTTTTCTGGCATGAAACCTGATTAACAAGACATCATGAATATTGCCTCCTTAGACATGTACTGTGGTTTGGGGGTTTGAGAATATCTGAGAAACTGAATACACAAAAGCAGCTTGGAAAAGAATTTTCCCTCAAATCCTCATCAAAAAGGCCCCTTCAAAGATCTGCACAGCCATATATTTCCAATGTACATTATACATTGCATAGACTGGTCCAACTGAGTTCAATATGCAGAGACACAGTTGTGTGTCATTATGGTGGGTATTATATATTCAAAACTTCTCCATATGAAAAAATTATTTCATGTAATTGAAATACAGTAACCAACTGCAACCTTCCACCCAGAAAATAAGTGGGAAATTATATGCTGGCAAACCTTTCTGCCTTGATATGCTGGTTTATTACAGAGATGATGTTTTTGAAAAAAAAAGGAAAAGGGAAGTGCTTGTGGCTATGCCAATTATAAACTGAAATTTTACTACTGTGGTCTTTGCTCTGACAGGCAGTAAAGGGTAGAATAGCTTTCAGTTTATTTGTTTGTTTGTTTGTTTGTGAGCCACAATCATGCAGTGTTATAATGTAGTACTTCAGGCTACTTCTGCTGATCATCTGCTGCCAGCAGTTTGGCAGTTTGGGTCTCACCAGCTCAAGCCTTCCATCCTTCCCAGGTGTGGGATGGATGCCTCCTGCAGCATCCTGATGGCCAAAATGGGACGTGGAGGGTTTCACCCGCCATGGCCTCCTGCATCACTCTTTTTAGTTTTTTAGCTGTTTTTGGCCTGTTTTTCATGTTTTGAGCCTGTTTTTCAGCCCATTTTCAGCCCAGTTTTCAGCCTGGTTTCAGCTGGCAGAGTGCCACAGGAGGCCATGGAGGGTGAAAATGAGGCGCTTGGGAGCCGCACACAAGCCGGTTTTAGCCTCCAGAGGCACCGCGGACCTTGACTTTGACACCCCTGATGTACTTGGATGAGTAATAAAAAATGTTACGGAACCACTCATAATAGTTGGATTTCGGAATGAATGTATTGTAGGTCAGTGATGGCTAACCTTTCCATCCTCGCATGCCAAAAGTGCGTGCACATTTCTGTGCATGTGCACGCATCTGCACACGCCCTCCGCCGCACATACATGGCAACTACCTGACGATCAGCTGGCGGGAGGGCGGTGTGAATGCCTGTGCAGTGGACCTGCTCTGGGGCGACGGCTTGCATGCTGGTGAAGATGGCTCTGCATGACACTTCCGGTATGCGTGCCATAGGTTCGCTATTATAGCTATAGGTTGTAGCAAGGGTTCCTTTGTTTAATTGTCAATTATCTTGTCTTCCCCACTTCAGAAATCACAACTTTAAACTTTTAATCTGATTTACATTTTAAAACCTTGAGCCTGAAGAGAATGGTTGGCCTGAAAGAAAATTTCTGAGCAATTATATCCTGTAAATCAGTTATAGCAATGCAATTCTCTTCTTTCCTTCAAGAACAGGCTGAGAGAAGGGTTATACTTAAGGATATCCAGGTGAATTTTTGCTGCTCATAGATAAACAGGAAAAAAATTTTTCCTCCTTGGCACTTTCCTGCTAAAGTTCTCCCAAACTACCGTGTTTCTCACAAAATAAGGCCGGGCCTTTTTTTTTTTTTTTTTTTTTGAGCCCCAAAAAATGGCTAGGACATCTTTTCGGGGGTGAATTAATTTCCCCCCCCTCCCTGCACACCAGCGCCATCTCCAACAACAGCATCTGAGTCGGTCCCACTTTTCCCCCGTCCCCATAACAACAGGAAAAAAAAAGATTTTGAGGTACCTGGGAGCATCGTGCACTGCGTTTTGGTTTAATCCCGAGCGGTTGGGTAGGCGTGAGAAGAGCCGAGCGAGTGTCTCTGCTGCTGCTACCCTTGGTGCTCCAGCCTCGGGCTCTGCAAGTTTGCAAAAGTCCCAGTGCGCAGCCCGTTTCTGCATTCCAAGCACCCAGGCCAAGCTGCAGCTGTCCCTCTCTTGCCAGCGCCGTCTCCAACAACAGTGGCAGCAGCGACGGGAACCATGGAAGTTACGGAGGCGGCTCCCCCACCCGAGAAGCGGCTGAAATGTTTCCACGGTTCCCACTGCTGCTGTTGTTGTTGGAGATGGCGCTGGCGAGAGAGGGACAGCTGCCTGGGGACTTGGAATGCAGGAATGGGCTGAGCACTGGGACTTTTGCAAATTTGCAGAGCCCGAGGCTGCAGCACCAAGGGTAGCAGCAGCAGAGACGCTCGCTCGGCTCTTCTCACGCCCACCCAGCCACTCGGGATTAAACCAAAACGCAGCACGCGGCGCTCCCAGGTACCTCAAAATGTTTTTTTTTTCCTGTTGTTACGGTGACGGGGGAAAAGTGTGAGCGACTCAGACACTGTTGTTGGAGACGGTGCTGGCGAGAGAGGCGCCAGCACCAGTGGGTACCGTGGAAGCTACGGAAGCCTGAGAAGCGGCTGAAACACTGCCGGACATCCATGCCGATGCAGCCCACCTGCTGACCCAGGTAAGGGAGGGGTAAGGGAGCCCTCTGGGCTCCACCATGATTGGCTGTTAGGAGCGGCTGATGTTGAGGCGTAGCTGCCTGCGGGGTACTCCTAATGACAAGTTTCCCCCCGCCTTCCCCCCCCTCAATTTTGCATGTTTTAAACTAGGCCTAAATTTGGGGGGAGGGGCTTAATTTCATTTTATGCCTAGAAAACATGCTGGGTCATCCTTTTGGGGAGGGCGTATTGTTGGAGAAACACGGTAGGAGATTCAGATATAGCCAGGTTTTCTATCATACAACCATTTTTTTCCACTCAAAGCAGCAAAAGAATACTTTGTGAACAGAAACAAGTGTGTTTGTGGGTATGTGGAAACAAAGAGAGGAAGACAAATGAATGCCAGATATACTTGATTCAATTATATATTATTACCTTCCTTTTTTTGCTCAGTGTAGAATCGCTCTTATTAGATGATGCTAAACCCAGAGAGAAATGAAGAGTGAGATTCAATAATATCTCTTCAGCTTAATTTAAGCAGAGTTCAAGCCCTGCCAATTCTGGGTGATCTCAGCTGCCTTGTTAACATCCCAACAGCATGTTGCAAATAAACTCCTGATGTGGATGCTGTATTCCCATCAACAATTTCAGCTTTCAAAATATTTTTTAAAATTACAGTAATACAAGGGGGAAGTTATTACTGGACACAAGACAACGTCTACTGGAGCTGATTTGTAAATAACAATATTATATGAATGGACTCCTACAAGTAACTAGTCTGGTTATATACTGCCTTTCTTCTCTGGGATCCAGAATTCCTGGTGATTGATCTTTTTGTTCCACAACCCTGGCAGCTGTTTTAATCAGATTATATTATGTTGAAGTTTGGATCTGTCAAGCCCAGCACCATTGCATTAAAAATACATTCTCTTGCTGGTGGAGTAGTAATTAAAGAACTGATTATAATGTTAGTATACTCAGTGCATTTGCAAAATTGATCAAAATATAATGGATAGTGGATATCCACAAGACTTGTTGAATATGCTCTGATGTTCAGTCTAAAATCAGAGTTAGGCAACACATAACACCGGAGTTACACTGATAGATAGGTTCAGAAATCCTGTCTATGGCACCCAAACTCTCTTTGCCTGTGGAATATTGGGGATGCAATTATCAAAAGTCAATTACACTAGCATATTTTACATTACAAGGAAGAAGAGGAGAACACGTAAGGAGGAAGAAACAATAGAAGATCTCAATCTAATCTACCTGTAATATGCAGTATTGCCCAATTCAAATTCACTACTTACCAACTGAAGTCCTTTATGACCCCACCAAAATTTCTGGTTTAGGCCCCAGACAGAAAATTGTTGTGAACTTATGTGGGTTAGTTTTGAAAATTCCTTTAAAATAATTAGGCTCCAAGAGCAAACAGATAGATGTTAGCTGTTGTCACTTCAGCCCTTAAATGATGTTTTCTCCAAAAGGAAGGACATAATTCAGAACCAAAAACACATTACTCAAGGAGTAGCAACTGAAAAAGGCAAGATTGAAACAAATTACCTGTGCTGGAATCAACATGTGTTTTGCATGAGGTAAAAGACAGTTACACTGGCTTTGTGAGACTTGTAAAGCCTCACATACATCTAGTGTTGAACAATGAATGGTCTTCTGAACAGTCAAATTCCATCTCTCCTCATAAGGAACAGTATGAGTTACAGTTCAATATCTGGAGGTAAAAAAAGTGTTAATGATCCCCAGACCCTATCCCATCTGATGTCATTGCAAGCCTAGGAACATTAGGTGATATAAGGAGGAGCCAATGAAAACAGCATAGTTGTTACCAAATTCGTTTACTTTTCTCTGATTATTGTGATTGCGTCAGTCTTGGGCCATCCTAGATGGGAAGGAATTGCCAAGGCACAGGCAGCTTCCCTTAATCTTCCATGAAACACGGAGAGCAGCAAAGTAATAACTTATACTTCTTCCCACTTTCTACTTATCATTATCTGTGAAGAGATGCGCGAATCAAAGCAAACTCTGAGAAAGAACAAATATATCATATTTCCCTCTTGATAAAAAGGGGAGTCCAGCAGAAGTCAACATACCTGAAATGCATCTATTTACAAAAAGTTCAGTCCAACACTTATAAAATGTATTTTCAGGAAGAAACATATTTCTCAGTTGCATCAAGTCAAGCAAAAGAGTTAGCTAGGAGAGAACACTGATGATGCTACAGATGGGATTAAAAAAAAATGACAGGTGGGTGTCTCCATCACCCTTTATTTTATTTTATTTTATATTTTGGAGAGTTTCACTCTGAACTCCATTCTTTTAAAGGTAAAGGTAAATGTTTCCCTCGCACATATGTGCTAGTCATTTCCAGCTCTAGGGGGATGGTGCTCATCTCTGTTACAAAGCCAAAGAGACAGCGCTGTCCGAAGATGTCTCTGTGATAATGTGGCTGGCATGACTAAACACCAAAGGTGCACAGAACACTGTTACCTTCCCACCAAAGTGGTCCCTATTTTTTTACTTGCATTTTTACATGCTTTCGAACTGCTAGATTGGTAGAAGCTGGGACAAGTAACGGAAGCTCACTCTGTTAAGTTTGGAGAATAATGGAGACCAGACATCTGACCAGTGACTTAAAACTCTTTAATAACAGTAGATAGAACAGAATAGAGCAAGGCTATGGGCAGCAGTAACCCTTTTAAAGGGTTGGCTGCTACCCTATTAACCAATAATATGTGCAACAAGTTCAACTAATACCCAATAAGAAGTGTCCTAATATTGGCCAATCAGGGACTTGTTATGGACCAATCCTTGTTCGTTGTTTAAGGATCAATCAGGTGTGCAGGCTTCCAAAACCCGCTTTGCATTTGGGCTTAGTTACTTTTTATTGATTCACAACACCCCTCCCCCTTGGGCTCCGTTTGAGGGGAGCTGTAACAAAATCCTCAAGATAGACAGGCCGTTTGGTCTGTCTGGATGATTTCCATGGTTCCCCCGGGTTTGGCCTAAAGTCCGGTTCCGGTGGAGCGTTTGGATGATCTCTGTTAAGCTCCGTTTCGCTGCACGGAAATTCCGTGCTGCTTTCGTTGTGGTTGTCCCCGCCAATCGGTGTTTCTTCGGGGTTTCGTAGTTCGGTTTTCCCCGTGTTCACGTCCCATGGGAAAGTCAACTCCCTCCCTGCTTCCATTCCCGGTACTTCGCTGGGCCGTAGGGTTTCCGTTGGCCTGCTATCTGTCATATCGAAGTCAATTTCCTCGGTATTTCCTCCCCCCTCAGTTGGTGAACCCGGGGAGCCATGGGCGCTGGGTGGTAATCTCGAACGGAGTTGGTCTATGTGGCGTTTCCACACCCTCCCATCGTCTGTTAGCAGGCGGTAAGATCTAGGCCCTGTGAGGTGGGTGACGGTTGCGGGTATCCATAAAGGGTCACCAGAGAAGTTTTTGGCAAAGATTAAATCGCCTACCTTAAATTCCCGGCATTTGCTGCTGGAGCCGAAAGGCTTTTCGGGTGCGTATGCGGGGTGGAGCCGGTCAAGGTGCGATCGTAGTTTCCGCCCCATAAGAAGTTCGGCGGGCGTTTTGTTGGTAACGCTGTGGGGTGTGATGTGCTGCAACAATAAAATTCGATTGATTTTTTCATCGATGTTGCCGAATTCCATTTTGTGGAGGGTCTTTTTTACAAACTGTACCATGCGCTCTGCACGTCCGTTCGCCGCAGGGTGCGCGGGCGAGGTTAGCGCATGGCGGATGCCCCGGTCAGCCAGATATTGTTCAAATGGTAATGCTGTGAACTGTGGGCCGTTATCTGAGACCAGAACGTCCGGAAAACCATGTGTGGCAAATAGCCTGTTTAATTTGTTGATGACTGAGTCCGTTGTAGTTGTGTTCATTCGATGGATCTCGAGCCAATTTGAATAGGCGTCGACTGTAATAAGGAAAGTGTGCCCTTTTGTAGGCCCCGCAAAGTCAATATGAATACGGGACCATGGTCCCCTCGGGGTTTCCCATTCGGTTGGGCTTGCTTTAGGTGGGGCGTTGCTGACGTCCTGGCAACGTTGACAAGTAGCGACCCAGGCCTCGATTCTTTTGTTGATTCCCGGCCACCAGGCGTAGCTCCTTGTGAGTGCTTTCATTCGCACGATGCCCGGATGTCCGTCGTGCAATACCGCTAAAACAGTTCGTTGCAGTTTGCCCGGAATTACGACTCTATCGCCCCACAAGATGCAGCCCTTTTGGGTAAACAGTTCGGTTTGGCGGGCTTTGAAAGGCGCCCATTCAGGTGATAGTTGTTCTGTTGGCCAACCACATTCAACCCAGCGTAGGATGTGTTGCAGGACCGGATCTCGTTTTGTTTCAAGGGCAATGTCTCTCGCCGTCAATGGCGGCACGTTTAGAGCAGCGTTGTGATGGTTGGGGCTGGATCTTCAACCGATTCTGGGAGTGGTGTTCTGCTCAATGCATCAGCATGGAGAATTGATTTCCCCGGGCGGTGTTGCAAGGTGTAGTTGTACGCCGCCAAGAATTCAGACCAGCAGGTCATTCTGGGGGACAATATATACGGGGTTGGTTTATTACCTGCAATAATCCCCAGTAGTGGTTTATGATCAGTAATTATTGTAAACGCATGCCCATACACATATTCATGAAATCGTTTAACTGCAGCCACAATAGCTAAAGCTTCTTTATCAAGCTGACTATAATTTCTTTCAGCTTTAGCTAAAGTTCGCGAAAAAAGCGCGACGGGAGCTTCTGCTCCGTTCGGTATACGTGGGCCAGGATTGCTCCAACCCCAAAAGGTGAGGCGTCATAGGTAATAGTTAACGGCAGAGTCTCGTTGTACTGCATAAGTACAGAATCAGAAGTTAGCAATTTCTTTACTTGTTGGAAAGCGTATTGTTCATGTTGTCCCCAAACCCACGTTGCTTTTTTGTCTAAGAGTCTATGTAATGGTTCAGCTACCGTTGCTTTATTGGGTAAAAAGACGTTATAAAAATTGATAAGTCCAAGGAACGCCTGTAGATCTGCCTTGTTCCTTGGAGTGGGGGCCTTCTTAATTGCCTTTAATTTGTCCTCAGTGGGATGGATTCCCTGACTGTCCAGGAGGTATCCCAAGAACTCCACCCTTTCGGTACATAACTGGCATTTATTTTTTTTGACTTTGAGGCCGGCGTCTTGGAACCTTTGTAAGACCATTCGGAGTCGCTTTTCTCTGTTAGGGGCGGTGATGAGTACATCGTCGAAATATGGTACGACCCCTCTTATTCCTTGTAACAGCCTTTCCATTAAGCTCTGAAAGATTCCTGGAGCGACGCTCACCCCGAACTGGAGCCGGTTGCATTTAAATGCGCCCCTATGCGTGACGATAGTTTGCGCCTCCGCGGTGGCCGGATCTACAGGCAATTGTTGATACGCCTGCGCTAGGTCTAATTTAGCGAAAACTTTCCCGCCACCCAGGGAATGGAGCAGGTGTTGCACTACCGGCACTGGATATGCACTTTGCTGAAGTGCGTGGTTTAGGGTGGCCCGGTAGTCTCTGCAAATTCTCAGTGACCCATCAGGCTTGATAGGCGTCACTATTGGGGTTTCCCACCGGGCGTGGTCGGTGGGTTCCAGCACGCCCTGTGCTATTAGCTTATCGAGTTGTTCGTCGATTTTAGGTTTCAGGGCGAACGGCACCCGACGCGGCTTAAGGCAGATGGATGCTACCTCAGGGTTCAAGTTAAATGAGATCGGGGTCCCCTTGTACTTGCCTAGTCCATTCGCGAAAACGTCTTGGAATTCTTGCACGAGGGCTTCCTCCCAATCGTTGCTCTCGGCACGGTGGACTCCGGCTACAGTGGTTCCGAGCGGTCTGAACCATTGCAGGCCTAAAAGACTAGGCCGGTCACGGTCAACGACAGTCAGTGGCAGTGCGACGGTGTTCTTTAAGGGCATTAGTGAGGCTGATGTCCCCCTTAGCCATGATTTTGCTCTGGATCGTGCAGTCTTCTAGGCCCAGAACTAAGCGGTCTCGGAGGGCTTCTTCTAAGTTAGAGAATCCGCAGAGGCCTCCAAGGTTTCGGAGGTCTGCGACGTAGTTGGCAAGGCTTTCGCCTTTCCGCTGGACCCTCTGGTAAAATTCATGCCTTCTGACTAAGGTTGGCATGGTGGGCGCGTAGTGGGCCCGTAGCAAAGGCTCGAGGACATCCCAGTCCATCGCTTTTACTTCGGCTGGCTTGGCAAGTGATTTTGCCATTTTAAACACGGTAGGCCCGCAGTGGGTTAGAAATACAGCTCTTTTTTTGCTGACTGTTGCATCTTTCAAGTTGTTGGTCTCCAGAAACATCTGGAACCTATCCATGTACAACTCCCAGTCTTCGGTTTCTGGGTCGAATGGAGCGGGTGGTACGGCACCGCTGGCCATGTTGCCGTTGATAGTGCGTGTTCGACCACGTGCTCTGTTGGTTGCTCTGTAGATCAGTCAGCTCTTCAGTCTCCACATCCCACCTTCGTCACCAGTGTTAAGTTTGGAGAATAATGGAGACCAGACATCTGAGCAGTGACTTCAAACTCTTTAATAACAGTAGATAGAACAGAACAGAGCAAGGCTATGGGCAGCAGTAACCCTTTTATAGAGTTGGCTGCTACCCTATTAACCAATAATATGTGCAACAAGTTCAACTAATACCCAATAAGAAGTGTCCTAATATTGGCCAATCAGGGACTTGTTATGGACCAATCCTTGTTCGTTGTTTAAGGACCAATCAGGTGTGCAGGCTTCCAAAACCCGCTTTGCATTTGGGCTTAGTTACTTTTTATAAATTCACAACACACTCCATTATGCAGTGCTAGGGATTCAAACTGCTGAACTGCCGACCTTTCTGATCGACAAGTTCAGCATCTTAGCCACTGAGCCACCGCATCCATTCTTTTAGGAAGCTATTAATCATCCCATGCACAGCAATCCATAAAAAGAAAAGTGCACAAGAAATGTCCTTTCCTTTCTATTTATTTTCCAAAATGATTATGACATTGCCTCTCCTCCTCCTCCTCCCTTGTCCCACCATGACTTGTCCCCAATGCAACACAGCAATAAACTGTTTAACTGCTGTTGTTCTTTATGCTCTCAACATAATTTTGTTTACACTGTATTGCATCAATTGTTGAACACAAGAAATCATGCTTCTTGACCAAACTAACTTGATGCCTCCATTACTGAAAGCAGGTTTTTGTTTGATATAGAAGAAAAAAAAACTATGAAACTGTGTTAGACAGCTTCTAATAGACAAGCTAGCACACTGGTTAGGCAACATCTAAATCTTACAGTCCTTGATATATGAAGCTTTTAGTACAATACCAAATGCTAAATAATCTGTGGGTGGAAGACATGTCACTAGCCGTGCTCTGTAAAGCTCTCAGGAGAGAGCAACTGTTTTAATATACATATTTTAATGGCAAAATATGTTGAGGGCTAATATCTTGGAGGAATTATTGCTGAATCAGGAATCTTGTGCGCTTTCTAAGCCAAAGCTTCTAAAAAGTACTTTTAGTTAATACTGCAGTGCTGAATGCTTGAGTAGAGAAATACCATTGCAGTCAGAGAGAATGCCAGTTGAGCAAATTCTTGTACAGAATTGGTCTGCTTATCTCTTGTCCTTGCTTTCACTTTGAGAAAATAAACTGAAGGAAGGAGATTTAGTGGATTTTTTTTTCCCTCCGGAAATGAAAATATGCCAAAGAGTGAGAGGTGACCTTGTGGTAATTTTCCTCCCATCACCATCTTTTTCCTTAAATGTTTTTTTCTTCTTAGTACTATTTTCAAACTACCCCCAAGAATTAAAAGTGGTGATTTCTCTCAAGGTTCATCTGGTTGCCTTATATTCTCTCCTCTAACTCTTCCCTCATCTACTGCCAAACAGCCCAAATATTTTGACCTCACCCATCCTAATGATAACTGCAGCCCTCAAACACAGAATGCAGACTTTGCAGGTGCAAATAAAGTTACCAGGCTTCCTGTTTTAAGGAATGTATGGATTATCTAAGATTCCCTTTTCCTTTTCCCAAGAAGGTGACTTGGATTGTGGCAAATGAGCATTATTATTAACTACACAACTGTGACTGAGGAATGGTAGGCAATATTTAAAGTGAACAGTCATGTTTTGGTTTTCTTTTAAATGATTAAGGAGGATTTTCTTAAAAATTTCCAGACATGGTTGTTGTTGTTGTTGTTGTTGTTGTTGTTGTTGTTGTTGTTGTTGTTGTTGTTCTTCTTCTTCTTCTTCTTCTTCTTCTTCTTCTTCTTCTTCTTCTTCTTCTTCTTCTTCTTCTTCTTCTTCTTCTTCTTCTTCTTCTTCTCCTTCTCCTTCTCCTTCTCCTTCTCCTCCTTCTCCTCCTCCTCCTCCTCCTCCTCCTCCTCCTCCTCCTCCTCCTCCTCCTGCTGAATGTTCTTTGAATGAGACCGATAAAAGAGGAGACAGAAATTGAAAAGGAAGATCATGTCTGAGAGAAATTTACAAAAGGAAATCTAAATCAGCAGAATGTGAAAAGACATATGAATGATAACCATGTATATAGATGTTGCATACATAAACAGCATTATTTACCTGACAGCTCAACATGGCTCATTTATTGAAGTAATTGAGTCCTGCACAACTACTAATAGAGATCCCAGATTCACTATGGCTAATATATCTGAACAGTAGAATTGGACACACAAATGTTTTATTTCTGGAAATCTAAAGAGAATTCATTGAAGTCTGGACATCAACTCCGTTTTTTTCTAAAAATGGATAATAAAGAATCATTAACTGAAAAGATGCCAGCTGTCTTGAGCTTGCATGCATAATATGTATAATTAAAGTCAAGTAATTAGACAGTTCTAACAATCTTGTGTCTCTTGCTCTGTAGATTCTGTTCAGCAATTCAAATCTATATCAGACCAGGCCTGCATACCAATTGCTTTTTCCATGAGAGTCTGGACAAAGCAGAGTAAGAGACAGAACTTCCTGAGGGATAAAAATGTAGTTAATATGCATACAATGATGCAAAAGTTCCTGCAGATTTGTTTGGATGAAGCCAGAATTATTTCTATTGGATTTTATGAAAGCTGAATCAGAAACAAAACAGAAAACTAACCCTATATAATTCAGAAAATTAATGTACCCACAAAATTGGAAGAATAATGAAACACCTATGGTAGAAGGTTAGAGTATAAAATTGATGGACCTTGTGGAAATAGTGAAACTGACAAATTGATCAGGCAAAAAATGATAAAGACTTGTTTAAAGGACTGGAAGCCTTAAGTGGAATGTTGTTGAAAGAAGAAAAGTCTGAACTGATGATTTATGGATTTGGGTATTAAAAAGAGTTAGGGGATGAAAAAGAAAGATGGTAATTACTCAATAGAAACCGTAACGGAAGTCATAATTCTATATTTTCTTTATCTTTTTACTTGTTTTCTTTTTTTTCTACCTTTTTTCTTTTTCTTTTACTATTCTATAATTTCGTTGTAGTGAAAAATTCTACTAATGTGTAAAATTGTAATTAATATGAAACAAAGTATTATAATCTGTCCCAGAAAAAATATTTTAAAAATAATTTAAAAAATGAACTGGAGTTCTTTTCTTTAGTAAAGTTTTTACTTTCTGGGTGGAAATGTCTGCTTGGCATCATTTTTTATGAGCTCAGTAGGTAAAATACATGTATTTCAGCATGCATTTTTGCAGAGTCATCACCCACCCCCACCCATGTAGGCACTGGAGCTTGGTCTCTGTAGAAGCTGTGTATGGATGTATGTCTGATAGCAACAACTTTGGCTGCTAATGCTGTCCAATTGACAGTTTTCCACCTGCCAATACTGTATTTCCAGTTTAAATGCCAGTTGTGAAACACAAGCCTACCCTGAATCATCTTTACTTTTGAAATCTTCCCAGCCATACTGAATGCCTCCTGAGGTATTTTATCCTTTGTCCCTGGCAGGGATACCTAAAGTGATGGCATAGATTAAATAATTTCTACCCAAAGAGAATTGGGACTGTATGCGAATGAGCTATAAATTCTGACAATTGCTTTATACATCAGGGGAAGCAGCTGAAGACAAGGGGGCTGTCAGGTGTGCTGTACAGGTAGATGAATTTCCATCTATAACAGAATTCAGTTGTAAATGCCTCTGACAAATGCCAGGAGCCTCTAGATGCAAGATTAATAACCACATGTTCAAAAGTCCCATCAGTACTTCCTTCAGCTGTGTGCATTTCGTCTCTTAGTTGAGCTAGGCTCATTCTTTCAGTGATATCATTTTCCATTGGTCCTTCCACCATCCAGAAGTCTTCTACTATTTTGAACTGTGTTTGGATGCACATCTAAGACTCAAGTGCAATACAATTATTCCCTCCATAATTTTTATTTAATAAAATATCAGAGAGAAAGTAGACTAATAATAATTATATCATGTGTGGAGTAAACCATGAAATGGTAGTATAAACATTTAAAAAAATACTCATTACAAACCAGTAATTAATGATAACATCAATTCAGCAGAGCTGACTACATATTCTGCACTCATACTTTAAGAGGTAGCTATAAGGGATCTGCTCAGTGTAAAATGTTGCCCTTTCCCATTCCTATTTCCTCTCTTCCTCCTCTAGCACAACACAATTTTTTTGCTTTAAATTAAACCCCTGGTTGTTTGGATGGCTCTCTCCTAAGCTTTACTCAATATTAAGGAGAGTTATTCAAATAAATCAGCTTTATAAATAATGGTTTCAACAAATCATTTTTACCAGATTTGTTATAAAAAACTATGGTCAGAACATGTCCATTCTCATATAGCCTGTTGGATAAAGCTCTGCTTTTCTTCTGATGCTTCAGGGATGATGGATTTATGCCCAAGCATTAAATAAACACTTTAAGCAAATGAATTTTTTTTAGATAAAAAGGATTGTTGAGATTTTTAGGGAAAACAGAGAAAAAAGCAGACTGGTCAAGCAACATGTACTGAGAGAGAGAGTCCTTGGCAACACCAGATAAAGTCAGAAAATCTTGACTCTAAGGTGACTCAAAGTTGTTAAGAGCCCCTTCTGTGAACTTATTTTTCTCTGCATGGGTAATCCTTGTTTAAGCAGCCATAACTGGGACTGGCAACTTAGGCATTAAGTGAGGCAGGCATTAAATAATATGTGATTGTGCTAACAATCTTACCTCAGCTTTCCTTTGCTTTGCAGTACTGCAAAGATTGCAAATGCAAGGATTGGTCACACAGCAATATGACCTTTGCTAAATGAGGCTATTACTAAATGAGGTCTACCTGTACTTTAACAAATAAAGGGTGGTTTGGCATATATCAGAATATGGCGAATAGGTTTAACAAAACTTTCTCTTATTATGAAAGTTAGAATAGCAAGTTTTGTCCTCTACCATATTTTCATTTTAGGAGAGAGAGAGAAAATTAATAGTGTCATTTTTCAATCTGTTCTTGCACTATTTAGGTGTATTAATTAAGAACCATGGTGGCACAGTGGTGAGAATGGAGCATTGCAGGCTACTTCTGCTGACTGCCAATTGCCAGCAGTTTGGCAGTTCAAATCTCACCAGGTCAAGGTTGACTCAGCCTTCCATCCTTCCGAGGTGGGTAAAATGAGGATCCAGATTATTGGGGGCAATATGCTGACTATGTAAAACTGCTTAGAGAGGGCTATAAAAGCACTGTGAAGCACTATATAAGTCTAAGTGCTATTGCTATTGCTAATTAATGACACAACTTGTATGATTAAATTCTATATAACTAAGGAATTAAAAAGGAAGGGGTGTGTTAAATCTATTGTTCCAAAGGAAAAGTGAATGAGTTTAGAACATTGCCTCTTTCCTATAAATAGATAAATAAGTAGAACATACTTACATCCAATAAAGTTTTACTCAGATAAAACTTTTTTATTGCTTTTAAAAAAACACCCCTTTGACATTAGTTGATTATGATATGAGCAGGAGTAGGATTCTACCAATTTGCACCTATTCGCTAGAACCGGTTGTTAACATTCTAAGCAGTTCGAAGAACCTGTTGTTAGAAGAAATTACTGGCCTAATTATGTAAGGAAGGCAGGAAGGAAACATTCTGGTGTTGCTTACAGAAACTGCCTCTCTGTTAACCCTTATTACATTCTTGGCAGGACTAGACTTCCTGTCTCAGGAACATCTCTGAAAGTATTTTTCCCTCCTTTGCTGCTACTTTACTTGTGTGGAGTGACCATTCAAAGTTACAATGGCACTGAAAAAAGTGACTTATGAACCATTTTTCACACTTACGATGGTTGCAGCACCCCCACAGTCATGAGAGGCTAGGCGAGGAGATGCATGCCTTGATGTGAGTGATATTGAGTTGGCCACGGCCAGCCAATAACATGACCACCAAGCCATGCCCACCAACTAAGCCATGCCCACAGAACCGGTTGTTAAAAAATTTGAATCCCAACCCTGGATATGAGGCACAAAAGAATATTTGCTCTGAGAATTGTTAGGTGACAATAATAGTCTCCATCTTTCCTTCTAAATAAATTGAGCACTTTTATTTTAGCATGTCGCACCAGTCTGAAGGCAGCCCAAACTCAGTTTTCCAGCACTTCACTCCTGGAGAATCTAAGAATCAGTGAAACTAAGAGTTGTTATTGTTGTTGTTGTTGTTGTTGTTGTTGTTGTTATTGTTGTTGTTTAAATAAAGATTAAGATGTCTTCAGCTTCAAGGTCTGGAAAACTAATGCCATTTTCACAATTTTGCCACTTCTCAATAATCTATACAGAATGAGCAAGGCTAAAATGTCCTGTTCTCTTGTTATATTATAGTTATTGTTTCTTCCTTTCCTCCATTGTATGGAATGGGGGGAACAGAGGTGGTATTCAGCAGGTTCTGACTGGAAATTTTGAGTAATTCGGAGAACCGGCAAATACCACCTTTGACTGGCCCTGCCCCCATCTATTCTCTGCCTCCTGAGTCCCAGCTGATTGGCTGGATCTTTTTTTGTTGCCTTGCACAGGTTAGTGGAGAGCAGTGGAGTGGAAAGCAGGTTAGTGGAGTGGGGAGGGAATGGGATTTTGCTGTAACCTTCCTCTGGAGTGGGGTGGGAATGGAGATTTTATAGTATCCTTCCATGACCACCAAGCCATGCCAAACAAGCCACATCACGCCCACCAAACCACGCCCACAAAACCGGTAGTAAAAAAAAATTGAATTTCCCACTGAGCGGGAAATTATTTTGCTACTGCAGGATCTCAACGTTTGAAATCAGCATGAGCTAAAATGGTCATGATTTGGGAAATGAAAGAGTTGTGCAGAAGTGTTCAATGTGTGGTAGAGTAATCAATGCTTAGTTGTGACAAGGCAGCTGAATCCTGATTCATAACAGTGAGGGGCCACTAGGAAGCCTAGACTTCCATGCAACCTCCAGGTTTTCATTTGCAGGCTGCATGAAGCTACCAAATTTGGACCATAAAAATCCAGAAAATCACTTGATGGCAACAAACATTAAATCTTGGTCTACTGGAAAATGCAATTCATGTGGCCTATAAATCCACAACTGGCTTCAACTGATATTATTCTGAGAAATAAGCAAAGGACTGAATCAGATCTGTATCACATATAACTCTAAGCCATAGTTTGTTTTAACCACAGACAACTATACAAAACCTAAGGGACTGGGTGTGAAGAATGTGCTCAGTCAAAAACAGACAAATTTCAGGTTTGCTTCAGAACAATGTGTGAACTAGGACTCTGAGAACAAATTGTTAGTGCGAGAGATGTGGCACCATCAGGAGCTACACCAGTTGTCACTACATTCATTAAGTTACATTTGCAACCTGTTAAGAAAATAATTCAGAGCACTCTTGTGGAAAGCTCCATTTCACTCAGCAGAGTACAAAGGCAAATAATTTTTTTCACAATCCTATTTGTTTGATTTTAAAACTGCTTTCTCTCTAGCTAGATCAACAAATTATGTCTTTAAACCAAGATTCTTTTTTTTTTAACTTGCAACTGATAAGAGGGCTGGATCTGGAATGAGGAAAACTAATCTCAAATGCCTTTACTTGGTTGTGGACTTCATAAAGTGATTTGGGGGGAAATAATTGCTTTGGGGGTGAAATGGAAAGAAAGAATGAAGTGCTGATCCTTGAACTTCTTGCAGGAAAGACAAGAAGTACTGAGACTAAACAAAAGTCATGATGATAATTTCATATCCATTTCCAACTATACAAAATAATGTATGGTTTTCATGCATAATTTTCTACTATACTTGATAATCAGTTCAGATTTTCATCTTCTAGGGAATATTTAATTTTCAGTAAATGTTAATCAGTTTTACAACTGGGTTTTTTTAGTATTTAAATCAGCTTTTTTTTCTTGATTTATATTCAATCTCAGTTTTATGGTTGTTAATCGCTCTGCAACCATTTGTTCATTGGAAGAGATATATTGCATGAATGAACAATGTGTGCTTTTTTACACTGATGAACTATATTAAAAACTTTAGAAAGAGATGACAAAAAAGTAATTGCTAGTACATTACTTTTGACAGTAAGATTTAGATCAGTTCATATCAGAATGTGATTCAAATAGATCTTTCCATTCTCTTCTTGAAGACATTGGAGAATATCTTTGGTCCTAATTGAATAGCTAAAGGATACATATTCTATATATTTTGATTTACATCTTTGAAGAAGGCTGGTACCAAACAAAAGTCAACTGTGAAAGGTTACTGTGTTTATGCATATTTCTTCTTGGGTTGTGGCCAGCTATTGCTAAAGGTATAAAGTCTGATTTATGGCAAAGGTCTTAGGTTTGTCCTGCCAACTTCATTAACTAGAATAATTGCAATTGTCATGTCAGTATTGTGGCCTAGCACTCAGCAGGGTCACTCTATCAGCAGTAAACAGCTATGGTTAGAGTTGTATCACTGACAAGCAATGGACTGCAAGCACATTGTGTAAGTGTATATGCTGTAAAAGCTAGGTGGTCATTGCTTGGCTCCAGTGAGTGTTTGCCCACAGTATGTGTGATGCTTAAAGAGCATGCTGGAAGAGTAAAAGTCTTCAGCTATGGAGAACACAAGGGAATGAGCAACAACATCATTTTAGTTCAACACAATTTGTGACCATGATATTCACTGTTTCAGCACATGATCGATTCCTGTTTTGTTCTTCATATGGCTCAATTCCACTATACAACTTAACCAAGTTAGGAGAATTGACTTCTGGAAACTCCCAAACCATCCCTGGCATGGCAAAGGGTCTGGCAAGTGGTTCAGCATGGCCCAAAGGGAAGTGGAATGTTCCTTCTTAGCCTTGATGAATTTTGCACATCTCCATTTAATTTTAATCTCCTGTATTGGATAAGCTACATAATGAAAGCTGTTTCTATTAAAAATTGCCTTTGGGCCTTTGGACAAAATGCTATAATGTAATGACTTCTCAGTTTACATTCAGTCTAAATAAGCCACTAATTTTCCTGTGACACAGCTAAACTTTCCTGTTTCTTCCCACTGTCCTTCCTTACACATACTTCCATCTCAGTTACATCCACATCTGCTAACTACACCATTCATTTTCTACTTTTTTTCTCTTCTGCTTCCTCTCTCATTCCTGTAGATACACGTGGGATTTAGCATTTTTTCATGATGGTCACATTCACTGGGCTTCAAATATCCAAGCCAGAAGTTTCTTAAACTATTTGCTGTCACCTTATGGTCAACCAGAATGCACCCAAATACATTAATCTTAGGGCACCTGCACATGGAACCTTCTCTTCTGCTGCATGAGGCCTCACTAACTTTGCCTAATATCACACCCTCTGATGAGCTTCGGTTCATCCCCAGCCCATAGCTGAGACAACCCAGCTTTGGGCCTTTCTGGTCTAGTATAAAAGTGGTGGTGTAGGTTTACAATGTATGAAAGTGATGGGGGGGGGTGATACTAGGATGTGCCCAATTCTTATTGGCAGACTGCAGTCTCAAAAGACCTGCTATGTCGTTTTCTCTACAGTAGTAAAAACTTGATTGAGCCTGTGGAGGAATTTAGCCCTGCTCTTGAGATAGAGGTAGCGAGAGGAGAAGCTAATCCCTGGTAAAATAGAAAGCACGAGAAAGAGAACTATCCTGCCTTGTCTTTGTTGCCCTTAAAAATAGGGGGGGAAATCTCAGACAGACTTTCACAATTCTGTTAATATATTCTACAACAGTGGCGTAGCATTTCTAGAATCCCTGCAATGTTTCTTTCTTGGCCTGGCCAACCTCAAAAGATTGATGGAGACAGATCATTTAGCAGGTCTTCCTTCTTCCTTCCTCCCTCCCTCCTCCTCCACCTCCCTCCTCCCTTCTGAAGGTTCTTTGTAAAATCCATACATTTCTGCATCTTTCTTGTATCTTGATTGTATTTGCATAAGTGGCCACCAAGCCAAATCAATTCCTTGATTTTTCAGTTCTTGTTTCAATTTTAATTCCCTTCTTCGTTTAGAATATCGTCATATCTTGTAATTTTTTTCCAGTTCAAGGACATTTGGATGTATTAATGCTTCCATCATAGATAGCCAGACTGGTATTTTCATTGTTTCTCTTTAATTCTTTCCCATACTAAAAGCAGAGCATTTCTAATATAATATCTTTGAAAATATCTATGCATTTTATTTTTCCCATATCACATAATTGCATGCCACCCCAATTCTAAATCATGTCCTTCTAAAGTCAATATTCTTTTGTTCCTCAAATTAATCCATTCATTCACCCATGTAAGCACTGAGGTCTGGTAATACAACTCCCAATCAAGTAACCCAACCTCCCCCCTTATTTTTGGCTTCCCTTCTTTATGGGAACCCTCCAGATCTAATTCTCAAAGATAGGGTAACAGAGTCATCCCAATGCCATGGATCATGCCTATCATTCAACTTAACTGTGATTGTCAGGCCACCTACTGGCCTTGTTAATAGGACAATAGAGATTAGATATAGCAGAAGGAATTTAGGCTACTATACTTTATGCCACTTTAGGGATTTCACAAAATACATTAAGGCAGCTGATGCATCCTTGCAGGAGGTATGCATCCTTGCAGTAGTGTGTGCATTCTTGCAGGAGGTCTAGTGGGTATCAGATGGCCAGGCTGAATTGCAGACTCACAACTTTTGTATCCCTTGGTGATTACAGACTGTTGGGATACAGTGGGAAGAGACTCTGAGTAGGGCCCATCACCTTTAAGGGGCCCAATGCTGCTAGCCATATTGCAAGCATTTTACTCCTGCCCTGAGTGGTAGTCTGCATTTTTAGAGCCTCAAACTAGAAGCCCTTGAGGAAATTGTTAACACTGTTATCAGCATGAATATTTTTTCTAGGAAACCCAAAAACATTATTCACTCTAAGAAAGAAAATGTCATAAACAAATAATTGCAGCAGTGCTTGAAAATATACAGGTTTACTCCATAGCTACAAAACAAGGCAAGATGTGACAGCAAGTACAGAATAGGAGAAAGTTTACCAGAGAAAGTTGCACTTAATTATTTAAGAAACAAACTAAAATCACACACACCCCAAAATTGATCACTTGGTAAACCAAACATGTAAATTCACTATAGACATGAATCACAAAAAACAAGACAGTCTAGCCTGTTAAACATATGCAATCATCAACCTTCAGCTTCATTCTGGCTGGTGCAAATTGGCAGGATATAAATCAAGGGAAGTGCCTCAGCAGCATATTGTGATTTTAAGGACCTCTTTTGAGATTGTGATTGTGGTTTTGACAGGCTGGGAAGAGCAGACATTGCATCAGATATGAATGAATCAGAAAAGGCAGGGTATAAAATTGTGGTCTTTTCTAATTGCACCGTTAATAAACTTTACCCTCTGTAAACCATCACTTGCCAATTTTGTCTTTTATGCTAATGATTAGACAAACAAACAGTGGAAGAGCTTGCTCTGGTACAGTGGCACAATGGATGATCCACAGAGAATCTTGGCCAAGATTCTCAGAATGCAGGCTTAATTTTTGTTGTTGCTTTGTTTTCTATGCTCCTTGTTGATGGAACAATGCCTGTTCCTCAGCTTCTCTGTCTTGTAATAATCCAGTTACCTTGTCCTCTTGTAGAGCTAATGTGATCTGTTCTGTGGATTTCCACTGGACCTTGCTTGCAGTTTAATACTTTATCTTCTTTTTCTCTTCCCTAACTCCAACTCTTGTGCTTGTTTATTCTGGTCACCAATTTGTCTTTTTTCAGTTGAAACAAGACACTTGGCAAGTTTACTTTTCACATTTTATGCTGACTTTTCAAAGACAGATATAAGTAGGGCACATTACAATATCTAAGACAGGATCTTCTTTCATCAGGAAAAGGCAATAGACAGCACAATCAAATTAAGCTGAGCCAAAGAACTCGCCCCCTCTGCTACCATATCTGTTAGGAGGAGCGATGAATCCAGTTACATCCAAAATCTGTGTATTTGATCATTCAGTGCTGCTCACTGCAAAACAAAATGTACAGGAACTCTTTCTTACCAGGACTCAATTTGGTTTGTTTCATCCATCTTCTGAGTGTAATAAGGCCATTGCTGAAGGATATGGCATCAGAAAAGAAAGTTAAGGCTCATCTCTATATTGATAGAATGCAACTGACTCTCTCCCTACAATCTCATTACTAGAAAAAAAAACTCTAAATTCTGAATAAAAGTTGATGAATCTCAATGAACCCCTACATTTTGGAGTAAAGTATACCATGCTTAGCTTGTTAAATGTGACCCGTTGTCTATTATGTGATAAGGCAAAAGGCACAAGCAGGAAAGGTCTGCAAATACTATGGCTAAATATGGAGGCTGAAAAGGGAAGTTTGCTGGAAAAATCATGGGTACTCCACATTCGTGATAGAAATAACTTTGCTGAGTATTGGATTGTGCATATGGGAAAATGCTGAGAAATTGTAAAGACAGTAATTACTAGAGACATGAAAACAACAATGTGCGACCCTGTGACATTAACATGCTGTTACATGCTGTGTAAATGCTGTGTAAAGTCCCCAGTAGACTTTGGAAGGTTACACAGGCTTTGAAACAGAGATGTCTCTGTGTTGCTTTCTTCTGCAGAATAAAGATTGTTTACAATGTCCGTCTTGATGTGTTCAGTTTTGGACCTGGACACACCGTGCAATGAACCCAGTGTTGGACTGTGATGGCATCATTGAACAACTGCTGAGCACAAGTTTAGTTTAGTTTATTGTTATTGCATCTCATACAACGAAATTAAATACCATCTTTAGTGTACATTATGACTATGAAAACAAACACACATCCTTCACATTCTATACACTGAATTGAAAACCCCTGATATTGCATTAATATTGCACTATACTGTAGAATTCAATAGAGTTACTGCCCTGGGATAGAACCTGTTTTTCAGCCTACTTGTCCTTGTTTTTATTATCCTGTACTGTCTGCAAGATGGTAATAGTTCAAATAAAGGGTGCCCAGGATGAGATGGATCTTTGAGAATGTTTTGAACTTTCTTAAGGCAACAGGAACTATAAAGCTCTTCCAAAGAGGGGAGAGGGCAACCAGTGTCCATTCTGGACAATGATGTTAACCCTTTGGAGTGCTGTCCTATCTGCCACTGTGCAATTGGCAAAAAACGAAGGACAGAAGAGATTGTTGATGAACCATACAGATCACGCATGAAGGAAACATGCAATAGCACTTGCATATTACCAGTTGAGGATGCTGACAGTCACACAAAACACTATAAAACAGCAACTACAGGTCAAGCAGAGACACTTTTCCTATAGGCATCTGTAGGGGAGGCAAGAGACCAAATGTGCATTTCAGTGTCACAACCCATGTTTCATTGTTTTCTGATCATCCTAATTTATAGTAAACGTCTATGATTCTTACCATATCTAAGCTAGGTCAGAAGATGGAACTAGAGAACTGGAGAACTCTGGCAGTGAGTTGCTCTTTTCCCATCTCTACACTATGTAGTTTTCCTAATGGCTTCTAGATCATACTGTGAAGCTTGGTGTTTCCCCAAAGGCATTTATTAAAACTGATGGCATGTTCTCTGGTTGAATTATCTGGGGAAAGCGCGTCATTTCTGAACAGCTGTTGCTCCAATAAATAGGAAACCACTTCCCTTCACTGATGGGATTTTATTCTTGTTATACATTGAGAAGGCGCAAGAGGAAAGATTAACCACAGAATGGGTGAAATGCAAGTTATCGCCCCATTTCTCAGCAATGTTTTTCTGTTTTCTCTTTTAAGTGGGCCTATTGTTAAGTAGGCCTGGCTCATTTAGTCATATCATTAAATATAAGGATTGACAATTAATGGCTTGCAATCTCAGGTCTTTCAGCATTACATTACATTTTAGGAACTTCATCCGTTACTTATTCTCACATGGATTCGGTAAACAAGCCATAGGCATTTAAGACTTCTCAGCTTTCTTACATAGTAGTTCTTTCCTTACGTGCTTCATTTCATGCCACACATCAAGTGCACAGGAGCCAAACTGCATAGAAATAAGTTGCAGGAGTGTATTATAAAGAGATAATGCTGCCTAAGCCTGGTTGGTTATTTGCATATTTATTTTTTGCAAATGAGCTGGCGGCCATGGAGTCTAGAGGCTGCTGAGAGATATTGCCCAACTTGAAGTAATCTAGCTCAGAATACAAAATTGCATAGCTTACAATGTTTAAATGGAATGCAGCTCAAACGCTGGTTTCCTGAAAGAGTTTTTTCACCAACTTGATACCCTCTTGTTAGGGATAACATTGTTTTACCCTAACTGTTTTGGGTAAAGATAATAAAATGATGAATCATGGTTTGTCAGATAAAGTGTATGTGACTTTAAGCTAAAGGAATGTAATTAAGGGTGCAGCTGTAAAAGTACTATATAAGCAGCAAGGCACTCTCTGGCTCTTACTGGCTGGCTTATTGAAGACTGCATTCTTGCTGGATCGGGAAAGAGAAGAAGTGTTGGATTACTTTGAAGATATTTCTCAACTGAGAGAATATAAGTTTTGGACAGATTTATTATATGTGTACTGACACTGGCTATTCGACACGGACTTTGCAATTAGAGTATCCTCGACAAGACTTGACTAAATTTGGTATTTGACTAATGGACTGTTTATAATGACTATGCTATAATTCTTAAATGGAATAAACTATATTTTTGATAGCACAAGCGTATCTGTATTTTTACTGCGTGTTAACTAGAAAACTTATCTCACACATTTACCTGTCTTCCTATCTGACTTCGCTGCACGTTCTGTTTAGTTTGTTTTCCTTAACACCCGTTGGGGAATCCAGGCTTAACACTGGTTATGGGCCCAGAGAGACTGTAAAGTCAGTTTAACTAGGATAAAAACAGGTTTATGTAAAAGTGAGATTTTGTATTATTGGTTAATAGTAAACAGACAGCTGTAGCAGCCAACCCTATAAAAGGGTTACTGCTGCCCATAGCCTTGCTCTGTTCTGTTCTATCTACTGTTATTAAAGAGTTGAAGTCACTGGTCAGATGTCTGGTCTCAATTATTTTCCAAACTTAACAGTGCCCAATTCTTATTGGCAGACTGCAGTCTCAAAAGACCTGCTATGTCGTTTTCTCTACAGTAGTAAAAACTTGATTGAGCCTGTGGAGGAATTTAGCCCTGCTCTTGAGATAGAGGTAGGAGAGGAGAAGCTAATCCCTGGTAAAATAGAAAGCATGAGAAAGAGAACTATCCTGCCTTGTCTTTGTTGTCCTTAAAAATAGGGGGAAAATCTCAGACAGACTTTCACAATTCTGTTAATATATTCTACAACAGTGGCGTAGCATTTCTAGAATCCCTGCAATGTTTCTTTCTTGGCCTGGCCAACCTCAAAAGATTGATGGAGACAGATCATTTAGCAGGTCTTCCTTCTTCCTCCCTCCCTCCCTCCTCCTCCGCCTCCCTCCTCCCTTCTGAAGGTTCTTTGTAAAATCCATACATTTCTGCATCTTTCTTGTATTTTGATTGTATTTGCATAAGTGGCCACCAAGCCAAATCAATTCCTTGATTTTTCAGTTCTTGTTTCAATTTTAATTCCCTTCTTCGTTTAGAATATCGTCATATCTTGTAATTTTTTTCCAGTTCAAGGACATTTGGATGTATTAATGCTTCCATCATGGATAGCCAGACTGGTATTTTCATGTAATGTTTCTCTTTAATTCTTTCCCATACTAAAAGCAGAGCATTTCTAATATAATATCTTTGAAAATATCTATGTATTTTATTTTTCCCATATCACATAATTGCATGCCACCCCAATTGTAAATCATGTCCTTCTAAAGTCAATATTCTTTTGTTCCTCAAATTAATCCATTCATTCACCCATGTAAGCACTGAGGTCTGGTAATACAACTCCCAATCAAGTAACCCAACCTCCCCCCTTATTTTTGGCTTCCCTTCTTTATGGGAACCCTCCAGATCTAATTCTCAAAGATAGGGTAACAGAGTCATCCCAATGCCATGGATCATGCCTATCATTCAACTTAACTGTGATTGTCAGGCCACCTACTGGCCTTGTTAATAGGACAATAGAGATTAGATATAGCAGAAGGAATTTAGGCTACTATACTTTATGCCACTTTAGGGATTTCACAAAATACATTAAGGCAGCTGATGCATCCTTGCAGGAGGTATGCATCCTTGCAGTAGTGTGTGCATTCTTGCAGGAGGTCTAGTGGGTATCAGATGGCCAGGCTGAATTGCAGACTCACAACTTTTGTATCCCTTGGTGATTACAGACTGTTGGGATACAGTGGGAAGAGACTCTGAGTAGGGCCCATCACCTTTAAGGGGCCCAATGCTGCTAGCCATATTGCAAGCATTTTACTCCTACCCTGAGTGGTAGTCTGCATTTTTAGAGCTTCAAACTAGAAGCCCTTGAGGAAATTGTTAACACTGTTATCAGCATGAATATTTTTTCTAGAAAACCCAGAAACATTATTCACTCTAAGAAAGAAAATGTCATAAACAAATAATTGCAGCAGTGCTTGAAAATATACAGGTTTACTCCACAGCTACAAAACAAGGCAAGATGTGACAGCAAGTACAGAATAGGAGAAAGTTTACCAGAGAAAGTTGCACTTAATTATTTAAGAAACAAACTAAAATCACACACACCCCAAAATTGATCACTTGGTAAACCAAACATGTAAATTCACTATAGACATGAATCACAAAAAACAAGACACTCTAGCCTGTTAAACATATGCAATCATCAACCTTCAGCTTCATTCTGGCTGGTGCAAATTGGCAGGATATAAATCAAGGGAAGTGCCTCAGCAGCATATTGTGATTTTAAGGACCTCTTTTGAGATTGTGATTGTGGTTTTGACAGGCTGGGAAGAGCAGACATTGCATCAGATATGAATGAATCAGAAAAGGCAGGGTATAAAATTGTGGTCTTTTCTAATTGCACCGTTAATAAACTTTACCCTCTGTAAACCATCACTTGCCAATTTTGTCTTTTATGCTAATGATTAGACAAACAAACAGTGGAAGAGCTTGCTCTGGTACAGTGGCACAATGGATGATCCACAGAGAATCTTGGCCAAGATTCTCAGAATGCAGGCTTAATTTTTGTTGTTGCTTTGTTTTCTATGCTCCTTGTTGATGGAACAATGCCTGTTCCTCAGCTTCTCTGTCTTGTAATAATCCAGTTACCTTGTCCTCTTGTAGAGCTAATGTGATCTGTTCTGTGGATTTCCACTGGACCTTGCTTGCAGTTTAATACTTTATCTTCTTTTTCTCTTCCCTAACTCCAACTCTTGTGCTTGTTTATTCTGGTCACCAATTTGTCTTTTTTCAGTTGAAACAAGACACTTGGCAAGTTTACTTTTCACATTTTATGCTGACTTTTCAAAGACAGATATAAGTAGGGCACATTACAATATCTAAGACAGGATCTTCTTTCATCAGGAAAAGGCAATAGACAGCACAATCAAATTAAGCTGAGCCAAAGAACTCGCCCCTCTGCTACCATATCTGTTAGGAGGAGCGATGAATCCAGTTACATCCAAAATCTGTGTATTTGATCATTCAGTGCTGCTCACTGCAAAACAAAATGTACAGGAACTCTTTCTTACCAGGACTCAATTTGGTTTGTTTCATCCATCTTCTGAGTGTAATAAGGCCATTGCTGAAGGATATGGCATCAGAAAAGAAAGTTAAGGCTCATCTCTATATTGATAGAATGCAACTGACTCTCTCCCTACAATCTCATTACTAGAAAAAAAAACTCTAAATTCCGAATAAAAGTTGATGAATCTCAATGAACCCCTACATTTTGGAGTAAAGTATACCATGCTTAGCTTGTTAAATGTGACCCGTTGTCTATTATGTGATAAGGCAAAAGGCACAAGCAGGAAAGGTCTGCAAATACTATGGCTAAATATGGAGGCTGAAAAGGGAAGTTTGCTGGAAAAATCATGGGTACTCCACATTCGTGATAGAAATAACTTTGCTGAGTATTGGATTGTGCATATGGGAAAATGCTGAGAAATTAAAAAGACAGTAATTACTAGAGACATGAAAAAAACAATGTGCGACCCTGTGACATTAACATGCTGTTACATGCTGTGTAAATGCTGTGTAAAGTCCCCAGTAGACTTTGGAAGGTTACACAGGCTTTGAAACAGAGATGTCTCTGTGTTGCTTTCTTCTGCAGAATAAAGATTGTTTACAATGTCCGTCTTGATGTGTTCAGTTTTGGACCTGGACACACCGTGCAATGAACCCAGTGTTGGACTGTGATGGCATCATTGAACAACTGCTGAGCACAAGTTTAGTTTAGTTTAGTTTATTGTTATTGCATCTCATACAACGAAATTAAATACCATCTTTAGTGTACATTATGACTATGAAAACAAACACACATCCTTCACATTCTATACACTGAATTGAAAACCCCTGATATTGCATTAATATTGCACTATACTGTAGAATTCAATAGAGTTACTGCCCTGGGATAGAACCTGTTTTTCAGCCTACTTGTCCTTGTTTTTATTATCCTGTACTGTCTGCCAGATGGTAATAGTTCAAATAAAGGGTGCCCAGGATGAGATGGATCTTTGAGAATGTTTTGAACTTTCTTAAGGCAACAGGAACTATAAAGCTCTTCCAAAGAGGGAGAGGGCAACCAGTGTCCATTCTGGACAATGATGTTAACCCTTTGGAGTGCTGTCCTATCTGCCACTGTGCAATTGGCAAAAAACGAAGGACAGAAGAGATTGTTGATGAACCATACAGATCACGCATGAAGGAAACATGCAATAGCCCTTGCATATTACCAGTTGAGGATGCTGACAGTCACACAAAACACTATAAAACAGCAACTACAGGTCAAGCAGAGACACTTTTCCTATAGGCGTCTGTAGGGGAGGCAAGAGACCAAATGTGCATTTCAGTGTCACAACCTTCTTCTTCTTCTTCTTCTTCTTCTTCTTCTTCTTCTTCTTCTTCTTCTTCTTCTTCTTCTTCTTCTTCTTCTTCTTCTTCTTCTTCTTCTTCTTCTTCTTCTTCTTCTTCTTCTTCTTCTTCTTCTTCTTCTTCTTCTTCTTCTTCTTCTTCTTCTTCTTCTTCTTCTTCTTCTTCTTTTCTTCAGCGTTTGTCTCGCGCTCTGGCGAGGTCCGCTAATGTCCTTGAGTACTGCTTCCACGCCTCTCTGTCTGCCACGTATGTCGGGTCTGCCTTCGCGGTCTCTAGATCGGCCTTGATCGTGTCCATCCAGCGTTGCTTAGGTCTACCACGCGGTCTCGCTCCTCCGACAATCACCTTCATCGTAGATTTGATGATGGATTCTTCCTTGGCGCGACTCACATGGCCGAACCATCGTAGCCGGGACTGCCTCATGACCATGGGGATGGGCACGACGTTGAACCGTCTGCGCACTTCTTCATTCCTGACGCGATCGAGTAGGGTGAGGCCTACCGACCATCGGAGCATTCGCATCTCCATTGTCTGGAGTCTGCTTTCGACTTCTTTGGTCGTCGGCCAGCACTCTGCGCCGTATATGGCCACGGGCGCACCACAGAGTTATAGATTTTCGCCTTCAGGCGCATCGGCATCTTCTTGTCACAGAGGACGCCCGTGATGGACTTCCATTTGCCCCACGCTGCGTTGATCCTGGCTGCCACCTCAGTTTGTAGTAGGCCTTCTTCCCCAAGAGTAGTTCCCAGGTACTTGAAGGTGGAGGCGCGCGTAGCTCCTGCCCGTTCACGTGGATGGAGCCTGTCGTTTCGTTGTCAGTGGTCAGGTATTCGGACTTCTTTAGGTTCAACCGAGCCCGAACTGCTCGAGGCGGTCGTGGCCGCTGTTGGACTAGGTGCTCGAGTTCAGCCTTGCGCAGGTTGGCCAGGAACACATCATCGGCGTAGAGCAGCGTCCATGGGCGGGCGTGTACAGGTCGGGTGTAATTGTGTCCATCACCAGAATGAACAGCAGTGGTGAGAGAGCAGAGCCCTGGTGTACGCCGACGGTGATATTGAACTCCTCTGATATCCCAGCTGCCGCTTTTACACGGCTTTTGTGACATCTGTATAGGAGTTGGACCCATTGTACGAGTAGCTCGGGCACGCCGTGATCTTGCAGTGCGTACCAGATGAGATCGTGCGGGACTCGGTCGAAGGCCTTTTCCAAGTCCAAGAAGGCGGTGTGGAGCGGGATTTTCTTCTCTCTGTGAGCCTCCATCAGCATCCGCACACCGAAGATGGCATCGGTGGTGCCGCAGTTCTTGATGAATCCGGCCTGGTTGACGCTGATGTCGGCGATGTCCCGAATGCACTTATCGAGGACGCGTTCGAAGATCTTCATAGTGTGTGACAGTAACCTGACCGGTCTGTAGTTGGAGCAGTCCGCTGGGCTGCCCTTTCCCTTCCAGATCGGAACAGTGGTGCTGTGGTACCAGTCGTGTGGCACTATTCCTGTGGAGATGATGTTGTTGAACAGCTCGCACAGCCACAATGCCGAGCCCGGTAGTGCCTTTTTCCAGAAGTCGGCAGGGATGTCGTCTGGTCCTGTTGCCTTTCCGTTTTTTCATGGCCTTGATGGCGTCGGTGACCTCACTGGCGTGAATGCCTGAGACTGGGCCTTCGACGGGGTCACCTCGCGGGGTTCGTGGGTGTGGGAACTCCTCGGTGGAGATCTTCTCGAAGTATTGCCGCCACCTCTCGGCGGCGTCTCTGGGGTTGACGATCAAATTTCCCCTTTCGTCGTTGATCCCATGAAACTGGTCAATGTCCAGGGTCTTCCTGTGTCTGCTTTTGGCTAGGCGGTAGATCTCATTCTCGCCTTCTCGCGTGTTCAGCTTCTCGTAGATGCCGTCGTAGTGGGAGCTTCTGGCTGTCGCTACTGCTTTCTTGGCTGCCTTTTTGGCCGCCTTGTACTCGCAGAGCTTCTCGCTGGTCTTGTCCTGAAGAAAGGCCTTGTAGAGCCGTTTCTTCAGGTGCACGGCATCTTGTACTTCCGGTGTCCAGAGCCATGTATCTCGTTCGATGCGTCTCCGTCCTGGCTTGGTACAACCAAGCTGTTGGCAGCCGGCAGTGTGAACAGTGCTCTTCAGCATGGACCACGCTTCCTGTGGCCCGTCGACCATCTGCAGGAACTGCTCCGGTTTGATGAGGGGTCCCGCCATCTTCTTCTGGTTCCACCACTTGATTCGTGGCTGGTCTGCATTCTTTTTGTCAATCTTGGTCTTGGGCTTGCTGATCCTGATCTTCGCCATCAGCGGCCTGTGCTGACTGCTCGATTAATGCACGGGTACACCTTGGCGTTGAGCACGTTTTTAGCGGCTCTTCGTCGACGATGATGTAGTCGATCTGTGTGTGTGGTTCCCATTTCTGCTATGGTAGGTGAGGAGTTGGGGTTCTCGCCTAATGAAGCAGGTGTTCGTGATGGTCATATCATGGGAGTCAGCAAAGTCCAGGATCCTCTGGCCATTCTCATTCATATCGCCTGTGCCATGCCCACCGTGGCACTGGTGTCCGTTTTGTCCCGCCCTACATGACCATTCAGGTCGCCAGAGATGATGATGTCGTCTTCATATGGGATCTGCCTGAGTTGGATGTCGAGCAGTTCCCAGAAGGTATCCTTCTCCTCCTCGTGACATCCGGTCTGAGGGGCGTGGCGGACAAGATGTGTAGGCGCTGCCTCTCGGTCGCTACGACGATTATCATCAGTCGTTCTGTGAGGCGCTTAACTTCTGCAACGGAGCTTTGCCAGCTGGGACTGACAACCACAGCTACACCGCCGCGGTTTTCCTTACAGCTGGTGTATATGATCTTATAGCCGTCTATAGTCGTAGCCTTGTTGCCCTTCCAGCAAGTTTCCTGGAGGCAGCAGATGTCCAGCTTCCTGTCCCGCATGGCCCTGACGATCTCGGTCGAGCGTCCAGTCAGCGAATCCACGTTCCAGGTGGCCACCTTGAGCGTCTGGCAATCCTCTGTTCCCCGCTTGCGATTTTTCACACGGATCGGGTAGTCTCCGTGCGCGTCAGACCCGGACGCGGCCGTCATAGCTTTCTCACACGGTGCAAGTGCGCCGTGCTTTCCGCGTGGACCATTTCGTTGATTTTTCGTTGATTTCAGTGTCACAACCCATGTTTCATTGTTTTCTGATCATCCTAATTTATAGTAAACGTCTATGATTCTTACCATATCTAAGCTAGGTCAGAAGATGGAACTAGAGAACTGGAGAACTCTGGCAGTGAGTTGCTCTTTTCTCATCTCTACACTATGTAGTTTTCCTAATGGCTTCTAGATCATACTGTGAAGCTTGGTGTTTCCCCAAAGGCATTTATTAAAACTGATGGCATGTTCTCTGGTTGAATTATCTGGGGAAAGCGCATCATTTCTGAACAGCTGTTGCTCCAATAAATAGGAAACCACTTCCCTTCACTGATGGGATTTTATTCTTGTTATACATTGAGAAGGCGCAAGAGGAAAGATTAACCACAGAATGGGTGAAATGCAAGTTATCGCCCCATTTCTCAGCAATGTTTTTCTGTTTTCTCTTTTAAGTGGGCCTATTGTTAAGTAGGCCTGGCTCATTTAGTCATATCATTAAATATAAGGATTGACAATTAATGGCTTGCAATCTCAGGTCTTTCAGCATTACATTACATTTTAGGAACTTCATCCGTTACTTATTCTCACATGGATTCAGTAAACAAGCCATAGGCATTTAAGACTTCTCAGCTTTCTTACATAGTAGTTCTTTCCTTACGTGCTTCATTTCATGCCACACATCAAGTGCACAGGAGCCAAACTGCATAGAAATAAGTTGCAGGAGTGTATTATAAAGAGATAATGCTGCCTAAGCCTGGTTGGTTATTTGCATATTTATTTTTTGCAAATGAGATGGCGGCCATGGAGTCTAGAGGCTGCTGAGAGATATTGCCCAACTTGAAGTAATCTAGCTCAGAATACAAAATTGCATAGCTTACAATGTTTAAATGGAATGCAGCTCAAACGCTGGTTTCCTGAAAGAGTTTTTTCACCAACTTGATACCCTCTGATTTTTGGATTTTAAACATTCTTAGGGGCTATCTTAGCTAGGAGTTCTGGCTGTTGAAATGAAGTCCAACTCATCTGGCAAGTACTGAGGAAGGATGCTCTTCAGCTTGGAATTTAAAACAGCATTCTATATTTACATGGGAATGTTTTCTGGGCTGGGAAATTATGACTCTTTTATGACTTGTGGACTTCAACTCCCAGAATTCTGGAATTGAAGTCCAGAAGTCATAAAGGAGCCACCGCTTATGTACACAGAGCTTAATAACAAAGTTGTCTCTCACTCTATAGCTTTCTGGGAAAGCCTAGTAACACTTCACCCACCTTGTGATAAAATGAGCACAACCAATATACTTGGGAAGCACTCCAATCCATAGTCTTATTAGAAAGCTCCTATCCTAATAATGTCTTGGATATATAAATAAAAAGATTTTCCATTCGGGCGCCCCTGTGTTTAGTGGCAATGGCATCATTTGCACTGAACACTTGAGTCACCTGAGGAAAACAAGTAGGCCCCATGGTTTTTGAAGATCAGGAGAGTCATATTGGACTAGTCCAAGGATTTCAGATCCAGCAACCCCCATCCCTCTTTTCATAAGCAGGAACAGCTAGAGTGCCTCAAAGATAATATTTGCCCATATTCTCCATCGGAAAGATACTTTTAAAGCCCACTAGGAAATCATTAATAGTAAAGTTCTGAATTTCATACTGTGCAACACTAAATTGTACGGATGTGGCTGCTCCGTTGTTTGGATTAGAAAAGAATGCAACTATTGTGTGTAGGTGTTTTATTGTGAAGGACCTTTTTTAAAGTAGGAGAGGAGATCTACAGTGGATTCCATCTCAGACGATTCCTTCCAGTTTAATTAGCAAAATTACATGTTGCACATAGGTTTATAATTCCTTTAAAGAGAGGGTGCATCTGAGTGTTACCAACTCCATTGTCACAAGCTTTGGAAGCAATTCGCATTTGCCCCCTTCTGCCAACTGACTATTCAGGACTTAATGAATTCCTAACACAGAGGAAGCATATATTCAGCCTTTCAGTTCAGATTGGTATGACTCACAGAAGTAGAGGGAGTAATCACCCATAATGAAGACTAACTATTATAGCAGAAATATTATAGTCATAAAAATTGTTTCAGAATAGGCTCCTTGAACTGATAAAGATTCAAGTGTGTTGGTCTCAGTAGGGTTCCTCCTGACAGTTCTGTTACTATCAGCCTGATTAATCTGTTTTAAAAGAAAGTAGGATTCTATAAACTAAATGGAAACAAATGCTGTCCATTTTTAAGCATTAAATGACGAGGATGGAAGGAGAAAGAATCAGTGAGAAAAATACTCCTGAAATCCCAATATTTACAATTCTCACAGTTTCATGTCCTTCAAGATTGTTGGATATCATATGAATGACATATCTCATACATTACACAGATGATACATCACATCTCCTTAGCATACATAACTTTCACTGTCTCCCTCCCTCTATATTAAATGTCCATACCATTAAGTTCTCAGCAGTCCCCTAAAGAATGAGCATTGCAAATCTGTTGTATTATATTCAGCCTGCACATAACACTTCACCAAAGTGATTTGTACAATGGAGCTGATGTGATTTGCTTCAGTGGAGTGAAGAAGTGATCCAATTTGCCTTGATGAAGCTATCTGAATGGCCTAGAATTGCTTTTGGCCAGAACTGTAGGAAAAAAGCTTACAAAGTATGCCAAAACTGTTTAGCAAAACAGTGTTTTGCTTGAGTTAAGTGGCTCTGAGCAAAACACGGCACAAAAATACATGATTGGTGTAAGCATACTGGCATATCAGGATTACTGTTTTGTAACGTTAATAATGCAAGGGAAATCCTTGTAAACTAACTTGGAAAAAAACTTGATTTCTAATGCAAAATGTGGAATTTCCCATCACAAATGGCTGAAGACACATGGAACATGAAACATCCACTTCTTACGAACAGATGAACAGAAATTATCATGAGCAATGAGAGACGAATCACCAGGCCCTCATCATGTGACCCATTTACCCACAAAACATTGGGAAATGTTTGCCTATATTTTACTTTCTTTTTAAATTCATATTAATGCCCTGTAGATGTGAAATTCAATCTTAATAATGAGAATAAAAGTAAAGGTAATAGAGTCCCTGTAGATTTTATTCCATTGTTGCCGACTATAGGGAATGGTGCTCATCTCAATTTCAAGGCCATTGAGCCAATGCTATCTGAAGACATTTCCATGGTCATGTGGCCAACATGATGCCATGAAGTGCTGTTATCGTCTCACCAAAGTCGTACCTATTTATCTACTTGCATTTGCATATTTTGGAACTGCTAGGTTGGCAAGAGCTGGGGCAAAGACAAAAGCTCACCCCATCACGTGGTACTTGGGTCTCAAACTTGAGCTGCCATCTTTCTAGCTGACAAGCCTAGCATCTTAACTGCTGAACCACCATGTCACCCTAATAATGAGTGTGGTATTCTATTTGTTACTCATCCACACTGAACTCAAAACCATATTTTAAACGGTTCACATTCATGATATAATTATATTATCTAGAATTTTGTAGTTGTTTCGCTTTCCTGCATTTCTGCTCTATCTTGTGGAAATCTCCTGCAAATTCCATGCTGTACTCACCAATTAACCATATTTAGTGACTAAAGCATGGCAATTTTATTCAGCAAGATTATTGTACAAAAAGGTGCCTTCATAATCACCAAATCTCCTTTTTATCCAATGTTTTTTTATCCAATGTTCTTCTTGTCTTGCTGAGAGATGACATGATCTACTCCTTTCAGCATGTTTGAATGGGGGTGTTGAGTGGGATACAACCTGTATTCTTGAGCTTGTGTAGTATGTTAAGAAGATACAGCCTTGTGGGTTCACCCCAATGCAGCTTGCTCAGATTCTATCAGAGGTGCTCAGAATCTGAGTTACTTTATGGATATTACCTTAGCAAGCCACATTTCCATTTAAACTTCAATGTAATATTAGTAAAAAATAGTAAGAAGTATAAAATTAATAAGAATTTGCAATGCACCAACAGGAGCTGCTATTTGCAGCCATAATTAGAGCATTTCTAGAAATTTGGCACTGCTAATTGTGACAACTTCTTCATGCCTTCTTTTTCTGACATAAGACAGCCAGTGATTTCTTATGATCCTTGGCTTGAGGAAACAAGCTTGTTAAGAGTCTGATTCTCTTCGTTAGCTCTGATAGATGATATTACATGGCTGATAGGCTTTTTTCCCCAAAATGTCAGCAGTGCTTGGGTTTACTACTGTAAGTTGAAAATCCCCAAAGGTACAATCTCTAAAGAATGTAAGAGTTAGGAACAAAGAGATCAACCAATTAGACTTAATTAGATCATTTTAGTGAGACATATTAGCATGATTGGTTTAGCTTGGAAATAAAACCAAGATAAATTGAGATATCATAGATGTACTGGATTGAAATTATAAAAAAGGATCTTTACACGGGTGGAAAGGGGTTACAGAAATGTAAGAAAAGCAGAGTGGATCTGGTGTGTAAGGGCTGGAAACGATGCAAGATGTGAGTAGAATTAGAAGATTCAATTTGTTATCAAGACAAATTGTTGTTCTTCTGCATTGGCCAGACCACATCTGGACAACACATTTTAGGGAGAACATTAACAAACTGGTTTATGTCCACAAGAGAGTAATCAAGATAAAAATAGGACTTGGAAGAAAAATCATATGTAAAAAGACACTGGGTATATTTTACCCAGAGAAAATAAGACTGTGTGGAAAAAAGATACCTATCTTCAAGTATCTTGTTCAAGAAATAATGACTCTAAATTACAATAAGAATTTTGTGGAACATCAAGAAAAGAAATCTTAATAGTGCTGCTCAATAATGGAACTGACTACCTTGGGAGCTGGAGAGCCTGGATGTGTTTAAACAAAGGTTAGGTGACATCTACTAGGATGATAGGGGATTGAACTACAGGATCACCAAGATCCTCTCCAATCATTACTTTCTATGATTTCATGCCAGGAAAAAAATATCCCAGCAGCAAAGAGACCAGGGAAGAGAATCTGACATAATTATTTGCAAACACTTTTGTAAGAAAGTAGAATTAGATCATGGAAACCAGTGTAAACAGGTAAAACTACAGGGAGTCTGATAGTTAAATTAAAAGGGGGGCGGAATCAAGAGAGCAGAAAAACAAATTCAAAGAACAGTGCTCCTGAGTACAGTATTAATACTACATTCCTCCCCTTCATGAAGATATGACTTGGTTGTTTGTAGCACTGCTACAACAACAGGCAATTCAATGGTAAGGCAGTTAGTTCTTCTAAAAGTTGCTTAACAACAGCAGCAAAAATTCTAACTTGGCATGAGCAAAATTGTGTTCTCTTTTGACGTCTTCTGTTCTTTACACAAAAGCCACCCTTTGCAAATTCCTGATGAGGTACTCAGAGTAGTTGGAAAAAATATTCATTAAAAATGGGATGTTTGTATCTGTGTGTCTGTATAAACACAAAACACATACATACACACACACACACACACACATCACAACAAATTAATAAATGTCGATGAGAGTCATCTGGCTATTATTTGTGACTGATTAACTTTGTGACGGGATAAATTATTAAATGATAATGTGGGTTCCTATGGACTGTAGACTGAAAATGCTTAATTGTGAATGGTTATGGCTCAGCATGATGTGAATAGTACATTGTTACAGGGAAAGACATGTTATACATGTTAGATTTGCCCAGTTCTCTGTGAACTCCAAAAGGGTTTACTTCCATCAAGTGGCCTCTGATATCCCAAAGTCAAAGTTTAGGACAAGCCAGGTGACTTGCCTGACTATTCCCCCCAGCAGGAAGTTACAGTTTGTCAAGACAAGGAAATTAAGCATGATGAGACAAATAATTACATTTAAGAATAATAACTTTGATTAACCCTTGATTTTTTTTCTCCACTCCCAGAGGTTACCATTCTCTATCCAAGATAGATATTTGCTTCTATCATCTTCTATATAATCTACCCACATATACATAACATCAAATCACCATATTTATTTGTGTCAGAGAAACTTGCAGCCTTATTTTCACTGTTTGGTTTGGTTTTCCCCTAGAAAGATAAATTCTTAAATATTTTTCTTAAGGATGTGAGTCAATATGAGTCACTAAGGCAGTATAGCCTATATTCCTTCTCTTCTCCATGGCCACGTTAGCAGCCCAAGAACAGTAATTGGTTTGGCATTCTGGTCTCCAGTCTTCAACCTCTAAAGACCCCAGCTGGTGTAATTCTGGAATATTGTGGATGGATATGGTGGCCATTAGAAACTTAAAGAATGGGTAATGATAGTCTGAAAATTTGGCAGTGGAGAATGAGTAAGACGAGGAGAGGAAAGATCTCTGTAAGGTCTTTTTTAGGAAAAGTATTTTTTGAGGAATATTCAGCTTAGCTTTCACTTCAATCAAACTAGCTTAAAGCATGTAATAAGTATATAAAAATACAAGAATATAAGCATAAGATCAGTATTTGGTATTGGTCACAGTATGATTCACCCACAAGAAAATATCTTGATTTTTAATTAATGAAATGTGTAATTAATACAAAAAATTGATAGCTTTCTCTTCCAGAATAATTTTTTTTGTCCAGAAAAATATAACAATAGCATATATGGTGTTTCACAGCTGGGTTAAGCAGTTTACAGAGTCAGCATATTGCCTCCAACAATCTGGGTCCTCATTTTACTGACCTTGGAAGCGTGGAAGCAGAGGTGGTATTCAGTAGGTTCTGACCAGTTCTGGAGAACTGGTAGTGGGTAGAACTGGTAGAATTTTGAGTAGTTTGGAGAACTGGCAAATACCACTTCTGACTGGAGATTTTACAGTATCCTTCCCCTGCCACGCCCACCAAGCCATGCCCACAGAACCAGTAGTAAAAAAAAATGAAGCCTACCACTGGGTGGAAGGCTGAGTCAACCTTGAGCTGGTGACACTCGAACTGCCAAACTGAACTGCATCACCATGGTTTTATACAGGTGAAGACTACAAGAGAACAGTCTGTTGCATTAGGAAATGCACAAATAAATATACTGAGTGGATTTGGGATTAGCCTTGAATTTAAAGTGGGAAGAGGATAAAAATCAAACCTCCCAAGTCCTGTTCTTTTTTTAAGGAACATTCTTTTGTCCTTTACAGAGCTCAAAGCAGCTTGGTAACATCAATATTTATCTTGGAACCAACTGATTTTTATGTAAAGGTTGCAGTTCAAATTGGGGGTATTTGAAAAAATGGCTCTACTTGTTGCTCAGGTTTTCATTTGCTTTCCCCTTCTGCTCCCTTATTTCTTTCTCTTTGTTGCATGACTATGGAGAATGAGGGCAATGAAGCATAGGAAAAAACCAAAAAGGCTAAATAGTTAATTTATAGTCATAGACTCCCTAATGCTCAGTCTCTGTTGTTCATCTCAGAAATGAGAATGGAGTGGGTCTTTTTGAAACACAGTGGTTCAATCTACTACATTGCTAGAACAATGGTTCCTGTAGATCAGGGGTGTCAAACTCAAGGCCTGGGGGCCGGATGTGGCCCGTGGGTGCTTAGATCTGGCCTGTGGAGCTATCCTGGAAATAGTGAAGAACCAGTCCTCAGTACCTCTGCCAGGAAAAATTGAGCTAGGGAGGGTCATGGGCAGCCCTCCCTAGCTCAATTTTTCCTGGCAGAGGTACTGAGGGCTGGTTCAAGCTCCATTTTTACTGGCAGAGGGTTGCAGAAAACTATCACAGCCAAAAATGGAGCTCAGGGGCCCATTTTCGTTGGCAGAGCGCTTGGGCCGCCACAGGAGCCCCTGACAAAAGTGATGTCAAGCTGGCCACGCCCATCTAGGCCATGCCCACCCCAGCACCCTGAGGTCAAACACAGCCCTGATACAGCCCTCAATGAAATTGAGTTTTATACCCCTGCTGTAGATCACTAGATTTAAACATGATCATCCCTGTTAGGAAGTCCTTTTCTGGTTGGCTTGCCATTAAACATGATAAACTGTGAGGACACCATCATCCTATTTGTTTTTAAGAACAAAGGATGTTGAAATGGTAAATGAACAGTAGACATAGGGGTCAAATAGATAGGAGTGCCTTTTTATAAAGCCTGGAATTTAAAAAAAATGATAATAACCTTGAGACAAACTTTCTAACCAACTTCGTTAACAGAAGGAGACTTTCTTGTATCTGTACCAAAGGCACAAAATTGCATACATCCAAATCATAACCTGAATGTTGAGCCCGAAACTGACATATGTGTAGCCATTTTATTTAGCCCTATATCCTTATCACATATTCCTTTTCTTTCTGTCTCTTTGTTCATAACAGCGGGAGGGTTTCAGGCTCGCCACATTCCTATGGTGGGAGGAGTGGTTAGATAGTGAGGATTGTTTTGGCTAGGTGACTTTCCTTCCCGTGGGAAGAGAAGCTGTCCCTGCTGAGACCTGGAGGTGGAGATTGATGACACCAGGCAATGTAGATTTACTGCTATTGGGAAATGTGACTTTTGGAGGCTGTTTCTACTTTCCAATATTATGTGGTGTAATTCCGGTTTGTGTCAGATACGGAATTACAACAGACTTTGCCAATTTGATGCTTACCTAAATAAAAGAAATTTGTTTTGGAAGATGGACTTTGCTCTTTTCTTTTTAAAAGGATCTCATCACTTGGAAACTTGACACTGAACCTATTCCCATTATCCCAGTTATGTATCTTGAATGCTGATTATTTGATCTCCTTCTCAGTAAGGATCCTGCCAAATCCAGACTAAACATTTGACTGACTGTGTAATGAACCAAAATAAAAATATCCAAACAAGCTACTGACACTCAACTGTGCCCATCTTTGTCCCTGTTCCCATAACATCAGACTCACATGAAATAGAAGCTGGAACAACCTTGCTGGCTTTGGCCAACACTATGACTTCACCAGCCAAAGTCTCAGCAGATATGTTGCGATTTCTGTGGTTTGTAATCCAGACATATTTGGTACAAGGTTGGAGAAAACCAGAATGTCTGTGATGGATCCCTGTCCAGTTGAAATCCTGCAAGATCATAGTTTTAACTTTGCATGGGGAATCTACACAGTATAGCAAACACATATGTGCAAATGGTCCACAGGTCCACATGCAAGGGAGGAAGAATAATTAATGTATCACTTTTCTTCCATGGGGATAGGGGAGAGGTGAAGGACAGGATAATGGCCCAAAGAAGGAAAACAAAAGAATTGATATAGATAAAAAGCATAAGCCTGATTTATGAAGATGGGAAACTTTACAGTTGCAAAGTGTTACCATGCAGAATGTTCATAATAGATCAGAATTCATTAGAATTATACAGTATTTGGTCCATGAAAGGTTGATGTAAAAGCATCTGACATTTCTAAGAAGTTCACGGACTAATGCAAAACATCTGCGCGATTGATTGCTCTACCAGATCCAGGCTTATGAGCATAGTTTTTTGTGAGTTCATTTGTTCATTGTGCAACAATCAAATAAAAAATATTAAATCAATCTGATTTGAAAAGGCACCCTTTATCAGGTGCACATTCATCAGAAGTGATTTTAAATGACAAAGAAGAAGAACATTAACTGTACTCAAAACTTTGCATAATAGAATAAGAAAATTTCTCCTCCGCTTACTGAAGATTAATGAACCAGTAACCCTGGGAATTGAAAACCAGCAATCGTATCCACGGGTCATTTAGAATAAAAAATGGAAGTGTTTTCCCTGAAGCTCTTTGTAACATCATAGCATTTTATCAGTACTGTTTGTATTTCATTCATATAATAACTTCATGGTAGCAAAATGGCAGAGTTGGACAACAAGCTCCGTTACAATTTAGAAAATGTATTAAATATCAACAAATTCATCCTTTTTCTCTCTAAACAGACAGACAAATAAGAATGGAATCTCCTTGTATTCAGCCTTGAAATGCCAGGTTTAAAAATGAGCAAAGTCAAATAGTAGTCTTCCTGTGACACTTTTCTTGCACGCTATTCTTCTTTTCCTTTTGTTTCCTAAATGTTATTTGCTCGTTATTGTTCTTGACTGCCGGTGCTAAAAAAACAGAGGAATAAGCTCACTGCAAATCATTAAAAGTCTCCTTTGCATTTCCACTCCCATTCCTCATATCAATTGTGTTTTCCTTCTCTGTTTTGCTTTACAACATATAACCACAATTGAGCCCCAAATTTATGTTGCTAAGTGAGACAGTTCTTAAGTGAATTTTGCCTCCTTTTATGACTTTTCTTGGCACAGCTGTTAAGGGAATCACTGCAATTGTTACATTTGGAACATGGTTGTTAAGCGAATCTGCATTCCTCATTGGAAATAAGAAGAATTTTTCTGACAGTGAGAACAATCAACTAAATAGAACAGCTTGCCTTCAGACGATGTGGGAGTGTCATCACTTGAGACTTTCAAGAAGAGATTGGACTGCCATTTGTCAGAAATGGTGTAGGGTTTCCTGCTTAGGCGGGGGGTTGGACTAGATGACCTACAAAGTCCCTTCCAACTCTGATTATTGGTAAGTCTGTAAGACTTGACTTGTCAGAAGGTTGCAAAAGGGGATCACATGACCCTGGGAAGCTGCAACAGTCATAAATATGAATCAATTGCCGAACATCTGAATTTTGATCACATGACCACCAGGATGCTGCAAAAGTTGTAACTAGGAAAAACGGTCATAAATCACTTTTTTCAGTGCTGTTGTAACTTTGAATGGCCACTAAATGAACTGTTGTAAGTCGAGGACTACCTTTATTTCTAAGCAGCTGGTTTCTTGGATGAAGTGTACATGTATGTAACATGACTTTCATTCCATGTTTCTTCCCAAAGCAGACAAGCAAATAGTAAGAAAAAAAAATCAAAGTAGTCCTTTGATTAGGCCTCCATAACCTTCCTGGCCAAGACAACTGAATGAAGGGAAGTAGTACCATGGAGGCTGAAGTGAAAAACATCTTCAGTCCATGACAGTTTCCAAGATATGAACCCTCACCAGCAGGAGAATCTTTGAATAGCTATTAGAACCTGACTGCTCCAAAAATATGCCCAGCTTCAATTATCTTTGATCCAATAAGGTTTGAGATAATCTGATGGGTGCAGATAGGATTGGGAAAGTGTCTGCTTTTTCAAATTTCTCCCAAACCCACAAGGTATGTACAATTGTTATAGGAATGTAGGCAATTAAAATGATAAATGGTGCCTTGACTCCTGCCAGGCACTATAAATAATCTAGCAATATGCATACTACCATCCTACAATCAAAAGGACCAACTCAAGGCAATTTCTCCTTCCTCAAACTCCAAATGTGGCTAAAGAAGCCAATGCATTTCATGTGTGTGTATTGTATATATACTGTATATCTCTCTCTCCAGTCACTTGGATTAAAGTCCTCTGCCTTTGTCCCATTACATAGCACAGAGGTAAGCAATCTGATAGCATTCAGGTGTTTTGTTTATTTATTTTAGATTTTTTTAAATCCTTCCTTTTTAAATAAATAACTAAAGGCAGGGAATATACATTATACTCCTTCTTCTTCCTATTTTCTCCACAACAACAACTCTATGATGTAGGCTGGGCTGAGACAGAGTGACTAGTTCAAGATCAACCAACTGGCTTTCATGTCTAAGGCAGGACTAGAACTCACAGTCTCCTGGTTTCTAGAACTGCACCTTAATCGCTATACCAGACTGACTCTCACCATTATACCAAATCCTGCAGTCTCTTACCATTGGCCATTCTGGCAAGGATAGACTGAAGTATTTGGGAGGCAATGTGACGTCTACTCCTATTATAAGAAGTTGCAGTGAATCTGCAATACAGCGCTGTTTTTTGTGTTCTAGATCAGGGGTGTCAAATTCATGGCTCACAGGTGGGATGCATCACATGCTGGCCACCTCCACCCCCATTTCAGCAAAGGGGGGGAATCACAATACATCATGTGACAACAATGTGACAACGTGAGTTTGACACCCCTGTTCTAGATAGAATGGACTCTTGCTTGACATTTCTTCCACAAAGTTCTGACCCGCTTGATCTAGCACCCTGAAGAAATCTGAATAGTAGTCCCTCTTTCCAAGAAGAAATTAGGAAGAAGGGGCCTTCAAAAAAAATTCTAGCAGTTTCTATGATTCTATGGACTTTCCTGCCCCCTGAAATCCAACCAGCTTCAGGCAATTATTAAAAACAGAACTGTTTAAGAGGATCTTTCTGCTATAGATCTCACCTATTTTTATTGGATAATTTATCATTTTATGCCTGCTTAAATGATTAATTTGGTTTTTAAAAATTATATATGGAGTGAATGTTTTATTGCTCAGACTGTAACTCACCAAGAGTCTCTCAACTGCAGCAATTAAAAAACTAAGTGAATCATTCAAATAAACATAAAACAAGCATTACAAGTATCTCCTGGTAGGCCAAATCAACCTTGCCACATAGAAGTGGGTTTTTTGGGGGGGGGGGGGGTTGCATCAAGGCATCTGGTTTGATCCATATATGAGAGAAAGGTCTAATTTTGATATGGTATTCAAGGCTCTAATTGTGCCCAAGTTTTCATTCTTGTGAAATTCTTGTTTTAAATTTATATTTATTAGGAATGTTTCCATAGATAAATTGAATGAAAGAAACAGAAAGACAGACAGACGAGAGAGAGGGGGGGGGAGGGAGAGAGAGAGAGAGAGAGAGAGAACTAAAATCAAGAAACATACAGTAATTACTTCCAACCTTGTTTTCCACATACAGTTTTATAATCCCCCTCCCTCCTAAATATTTAATAAATTATATAGCTTATAAATATATACATTCCATCTGCTCCTCATTTAGTGTAATTTTAATCTTCAAACCCATAAACCATCATTTTATTTTGTTTTCTGTCAGCAGAAAGTCCACATAAATTTTCTAATCTTTTTTTTAAAAAAAGGCTTGTTTGCCATTAGGTCAGTTTGCCATTTCTGCAAGTTCTGACATCTTCACAGTCTTCCACCGTACGGGTTTGGTTATTTGTGCGCAGTTATCATATATAAGATCAATCTGCCATGAGTTTTTCCTAATTCATTCTCCATATCTCCCAATTAAGAGAGTTCTGGTTTCTTTGAAATATTAACCTTTAAAATCATTTCCATTCTTATGTGAATTTGTATCCAAAATTTCTTGGCTTTCTCGCAAGTCCACAAGTACGCTGAGAGCTTCTGCACCAGACAAATTCCACTTGACCAAATAAAGTATTCTAATTCTAATTCATTCTAATTCTAATTCATGATAAAATATTATATCCTGTTCTTCACATTCCTTGTGAAACCCCAGTGTTTTTTTTAAATCTCCTTCTCACACTTTAAAATTTTTTTTAACCTTTCCTTGTTGCTAGACCTGGTAGAGATGCTATAGTATAGTTGTTTTGCTCTGTTACACTCCATACCTCTACTTTCCTACTTTCTTCCAGTAGGAAGAATTTTGTAATTAAAAAACTGCCATTGGTGGTGGATTGAATTGTGGGAAAAGAGAATGGTTGCAGATTCTCTTTTGACTGTAGGATAATTGTAGAGTGAAACTAGGATTTTCATATGTTTTCCTTTCCCCTGGAGTATTAAATTCCATTTAAAATAATTTCTGAAATATATTTTTTATTTTCAACATCAACACCTCTTCCATGAAACTTAGTGAGAATATTAGGAATCAAAGTGGTATGGAAGCAATATTTTACCTGAGTTTAATATATTCATGTAACTTGTCCATTGATGATCTTAATATGACTTCTATAAATTACATTTTAGCCAAGAAGTAATATTTTACTTTACATAGCAGCAGCACACCCAGGAGCTAGAGAAACAGAGAAAAATGAGTTCTTACAACTTTGAGGGTTCTTCTACATCAGGGCTATCAAACTTGCAGCCCGCAGCCCAGATGCGTCACATGCTGGCCACGCCCACACCTGGTTTAGTGAAGGGGAAAAAGTCACAATATGCCACGTGATGAGGCCATGACGACGCAAGTTTCACATCCCTACACAATGGCTGTTCTGTCACTCTTAGACTGGGTCTGCATCTTCATGATCATATAAGATCACCTTCAATGAGCAAAATAGCTGAATAAATCACAACTCTGCAGCAGCAAAATTATCTTGTTTTGCAGAATATTTGTTCTGGAAATTCAAAACAATTTTTCATTGTTAGAGACTTTTACCTTATCTTACTTAATTTTAAGTCCACTGAATGGTAAGTAACATGCAAAAGAAAATGATGTAGCAGTGGTTCTCAACCTTTTTCTCACCACAAACCCCCTTTAAATACCTTTTATGGCCATGGGCCATGACCATGGGCCACTAAGACTTCACTAAAGATTTAAATCATGACATTTCTTCAGGTCTGCCTGGACCCCCCGTGGTCATCATGGCCACTTAGAGGTCCGTGGACCAGAGGTTGTGAATCACTGATGTAGAGAATGAGGATTAAAGTTCTAAGGATGAAAAGATTGTATGGGAAACAAGAATAGTGTTTTTCATTTCACATTCATTGTGTAATGCTAACAAATGCAAAAAGACCAGCATAAAGGAATGTCTCTTGAAAAGGGAGGAATGCTTTCCCCAAAGCTGAGTCAAGGCCAGGTTTGTTCAGTGACACAGCAGAGAGAGTAATGTTCAATAAAACAAATGTGTTCCTTTGTTCAGTTTGTCAGAGTAACCTTAAGGGACCACAAAGACTATCAACAATGCAATTTCCTCCCTGTGCCAAGAAAACAATTCCTTCAACTACACCAACACATTTTTCACGAGAACTCAGTATTGATTAGTCATCTAAGCATCGCTAGCCATTTAGAACTGGTGAAATCCATTTATGGGGAAATCAATTTCATTCTAAAAATCGGGAGTATTTCACATCCTTCTGTCATAACAAAAATGAGAGGTAGTCAAACGAGCTGCATTTGGGAGATTGGAAATTCTGGCTTCAAAGCACAGTAAATGGCTTCACCTTTGTTTTTTCATCACAATGCTTTGCAGGAGGAATGTCAAAGTGATATATTACCAGGCTGCTCCAATGTTCCAGCCTTGTTGGTTTCTCTCCCAGGATCAGAAACTGAAGGGAAAAGAAAGAAAAAAGTTTGAGAGTCTCTGTTACCTGAAAGAGTGTAGTACTGGACTTTTTGCTTAGAAAATTCTAGATATGTAAATCTCACTCTTTTATAAACATTGCCTTCCTCTCCCCACTCCCAGAAGCAGAGTCAAAGACAGGAAAGCAATTCACTGTCCCTTTGGGATATTTTCCATTTGACACCACTCCATCTATTTTTAAAAAAAATATATTTTGTTTGCATTTCTTTTCTCTTCAAGCTGTAAAAGCAAATGCTACCCATTTACATAAAATGGAGTTCACAATTTTATAGAAAACTGCTTCAGCTTCATGAAATACATGACAAGGCAAACAGATAGTGTTTATACTGAACACTAAAATATTAAAATGTGAAACCATTGAGTGCCCTGCTTTTTTCCTGTCAGAAGTTAAATTTGTGTAGGGGGGGGGATATAGATTCGGGTACAAATGTAGTGATATATAAATTCCTAATTGTTTGGATTTCTAGGGCAGCACGCAAGGATTAAAACACAATGAAAAAGAAAAAGAACTAATACATAGTCAAAAGCAAGCATAATACATGAAAAACCATGAGTTACACTATAAATATTCTTGGCAAATTCTTGGAAAAGAAAGATTTTTTTTTAGTCTTCAAATGTATTCAGAATTATTTTAGTTTATTATCATAAAATACATTAGAAATCAGTAGGAAAGATTCATGTTTAAAATAAAACTCTCTCTCTCTCTCTCTCTCTCTCTCTCTCTCTCTCTCTCTCTCTCTCTCTGTGTGTGTGTGTGTGTGTGTGTGTGTTAATGTGAGTCAAGAAAAGTATAGGGAGTATGGCTTCTTCAGTTTTTCCCAGGACTATGCCAGAATTGCCATAAGAGGAATAACTCTGAATAATAATAAAAATACTGTAATATTACAAAACAGCAACAATGGTGCATTGGAAGATCTGCAAGAAATACGATTTGCAAGCAAGAACTGGTAGGACTATAAAATAGGAAAAGTAATAGAAAATGAAGAAGCTATAGGACTTTAGAAACCAAACAGACAAGCAACTGCCACTAACATCCCAGACTTAACAATTATTAAGAATTAATACAAAACACAAAAATATATGGCTAGAGGATGTGGCAGTGCCCAGAGATGACAGGATGAAGAAAAAGAACTCGAAGGCATCACAAACTACAAAGACCTGTAAAGAGAAATAGAATAAGTATGGCAGAAGAAAGCAAAGATAGTACCAATAGTAAAAGGCATCTTGAGTGCAATCCCAAAACATCTGGAGCACCTCTTGAACACCATTGACGTTGATAAAATCCCCATCAATCAACTGAAAAAGGCAGTTTTATTCAAAATAGCTTATATCCTGTGGCAATACTTCTAACACAATCAAACATCAACATCTGCTTATCCCAGATTCTTTGGAAGGACAGGGTGGGTGGATAAAAGTCCCAAATCCAGTCTAAACATCTGACTGATTGTGTGATGTCATGGTTCCAAACCAAGCCAGCAAAAGAAGAACCCACACTGTGAGCAGAACGGGTCACTCTACTGGAGTCTCAGCTTGGCACGTGGTGAACAATACAAGTAAAAGTGTTTCTAGCCAGCAATACTAGCTTCTGCTAGCCTTTTTTCTAAGCAGGCCCACTTTATCACATGTGCCATGCCCCTGTCGGAGCCTGAATCTGTGTGGGAAGACGAGCTGGAAGCTGAGCTGACAGAGATTGAGGGGGCAACTTCATTGTCTTCAGAAAAAAATGGGGAAGGCCAGGGACTTTCCGGATTAGATTAGATTGTAGGCAGGGAGGAACGGGGGCAGGATGAACATGAGAGCTAGAACTCAGGCGAGAAGTAAGGACCACCCCCTCCTGATCCAAGAACTCGGAGAGTGGAGAGAAGGTGTGAACAGTGCAGACTGAGCAAGCTACTTGGGAGAAGAGTGCCCCACCCATCTTCACAAGGCACACCTGGGAATAAGACTTAATGAAATGTTGTGGGGAGGAGCATTAGTCAGGAACAAATGCTGAGTTCCTAAAATGTTGTGTGCTGATGTTTGAACTTTCCTGAGCTCCCTCGGGATGCCCCCTCATTAGGCAGAGTGGTTGGATAACCTGCAGGAAGTTTGGGGGAATGTCAAGTAGGCATTGAAAAAAGCAGCTGAGACCCAAAAACTCCAGGTGGATAAGAAAATGTCACCACAAAAGCCATTCTGTGTAGGGGAAAAGGTGTACCTCTCCACAAAGTAGCTTAAACTGAAGCTGCCTTGCAAAAATCTGGGTCCGAAATACCTGGGTCCATTCCCCATAGTCAGAATAACCAACCCTGTGACAGTGCAGTTAAAACTCCACCCCTACTGGGGAAGGTCCAGCAGTGGCCCTGGATGGGGAAACAGAGACTGAGTAGCAGATCTGTACAGTGAGAAGGCTTGGGAGTTGGGAAATATTAACCTGTTGCTGGAAGTACAATGCCATTTCGGGAACGTGACCCAGAACCAGAGGGCTGAAGGGGAAAGCGGGGCTTGATCAAGGCCTGTGGCAGGCCTATGCATACTGTGGCCTGTCCCCCTTGGCTAAATGAGTGGTACCGGGTGGCCACAGAGTTAGATGCTGAGTTGAGGGAGTGCCACCCCCAAGAGGGACTTGGGACCTAGGCCATGCATGTTCCCCAAGAGGCAGTTGACTGTCAAATGCACAGCCCTGCTCATGGGGGGGGCTGGTCAGAGCCCCAGTGCAGCCCACTCACCTGCCTATGTTGTGCTTTAGATGCAGTCAGCCTGGCCACTGGACAACTGAGTGCCTGGCCCCCACAAAATGATAAAACCAATACGAATAAAGAAAAGTGGAAGCGGCTTCAATCACTTTCACCATAGGCCTGGATGAAGGATGATGAAATATAATATCTCTTTTGCTCGTCCTATATGTGTGTGTGTGTGTGTATGTGTTGTATGTGTGTGTGCATGTGTGCATGTGTGCCTGTGTGCATTTTTCCTTAATCAGAACATATGTGTTATCTGTGTATGTAAGTAGGTTGAATCATATACATATACAAACATATGCATACATATATAGTACATGTGTTGCCAATCTGTGAGAGTCCTCCCCTGGGTTGGAACTGTTTGTGCTTGTAAGTATGTGTACACAGGAAAACAAAAGGAGGCCTGGTTATGTGACCCATAAGGTGGGCCTTAGAATGGAGGAATCAGCCCAATTGCTTTTCCCAAGGGAATGTTCTAGGATGATTTGATCCGATTTTTTTTTTTTTGACTTCTGAAGAGTTACCCTGCTGATGAAAAAGACAACTTGTAAGCCCATTGATGTAATTTCTTTCCAAAATTGCATTGGATTGAAAAGAATGAAAAGCCATGGCATCTTTATACAAATCTAGCCACCCTAGTTTTGGAAGTACACACTGGAAGACCCTTTCAATTTCTCATTCATTGGAAGGAATATATTCTGGGTACCTTTTGTGGGTGTACATTGTAATTCATATGTGTATTTAAACCATGCCACATCTGACACTGGTGTTTCCTACTCTGGACTATAATATTTGGACTCATCAGCTGAACATAGTTTTGTGTGCCTGTATTTTAAATAACCAAAGGACAACTCACATTGTGATCACTGTTTAATCTCAATTTCCTTAAAACAGTTGAAGAAAAACAAAGAGAAAAAAACCAATCAAAACAGAAAGTCCCTAAACTGTCTGCCAAATAGCAAGACAATGAGCAAGGGGACGACAAATTTAAAACATTGATATTTCTTATTAGAAATACTATTTAGAATGAGGTCAGAAATGACGTTCTTTTAAATGCTAGCAAGAACTCACAGATTCAATCCCTTGAAAGATCTGCACCAACTTCATGACTCAAAAATAATAATCCCCAATTAATATACATCACCAACTATGTACATCTTAGTCAAAACCTACCAAGTATTAATGTGGAAATATTTCGAGCTCAAAACATTCCATTTTTTTTTAATGGCTGCTTTAAAGTATCCACATTTGGGCTAGAAAAGAGGAAATCCCCAAATTTTATTACTCAGAAGCAATAAGACAGGATAGGACAAGGGTTTTTTGTTTTTTTTAAAAACATGCACACACATATCTAAATATGGTTAGGAACAGCAAATGTATACTATTTCTGAAATAATGTGCAGGGCAGTGGTGGGATTCAATTATTTTTACTACTGGTTCTGTGGGTGTGGCTGGGTGGGCATGGCAGGGGAAAGATACTGCAAAATTTCCAGTCAGAGGTGGTGTTTGCCGGTTCTCCAAACTACTCAAAATTTCCACCGCCGGTTCTCCAGAACTGGTCAGAACCTGCTGAATGCCACCTCTGGTGCAGGGTACAAAAAGAGCATTCCTTTGGTCTTATACAGTTTTCTGACAATGAGGAATTGTGTTTTTCAAAATCCGTATCATTTTAAAAAGAAGAAATATGTGAAGGATGCCATAGGCGAAACTGCCACGCTGAACTGTTCTCTATATTTAGGCCCCTTTTGATTTGTCAACCTGATCCAGTTGTCCTTATTTTCCATTCTTTTCTCTTCAGGTGTCAAATTATTCTTGATCAAGGACTGCTTTTGGTAGATATTCCCCAGTCTCAAAATATACATACCATGTCAGGGAAGGCAAACATTCAAAGTTTCTCTTTGTGAAGTGATGTTCTGAGATGAGGTCTGAGCTTGTTCTTTAGAAAACATGCTGAAGATCAGCCTCTAAAAAGAAATACGGATCTGGCAAAAACTGAAGTTTTGCAATTTTATTCTGATACACTGTTAAAAGGTTTGGAAGAAAAATATTTCAGTAACTGATGCTAGAATAGTAATCTTGAATCATTTCCTGGGTTCTATTCTAGATCCATAGAAACATTGAATGCCTGTTGGATGTTAAAGGATTTACATATTGAAACTTGTGTCTTCATTTTGTGCCAATATAACAGTTTAACAAGCTGCTGGAAAAACTTTTTTTGTAGTTATAATGTTAAGAAGATGGAAACAACCTCTATTCCTTTAAGTATTTCAACATCTGTAAGGGAGACATACAAGACACTACCAGATGTGGCTCGCAATCATTCAAAAAGTGAATTGAGTTTCCTGATCATCAGGGAACACAATCACATTTACATTTGGCCTCAGGTTTCTTCAGTCCTGAGGCAAGCATTTTGGGCAAATATTTTCACATAGTGAATGATGCTATAGAAAGGACTGTAATTTCATTCTGTTGTGGGAGAAAAATATTTGCTCATTTGTTCCAACTCCCAGCTCTTGCATAGTTACAAGGACAGATTAAGTTGAGGGACAAACTCAGAAACATCAAACTTGGAGATATCTACCATGGTGGAGAGACAACATGCCAAATGTTCTATCTCATTCTTTTAAGAGGAAAATAGTTTATGGCTAGATAGGTTCTGAAGGGGAAGGAGTGTCCAACATGTAAAGAACAATTGCTGGAACTAGGTATGTCTACCTCGGGTGACATGATACAGTGTTCTAATATCTCAGAGGCTACCACAAAGAAGAGGGAATCAGCCTATTTTCCAAAATACCAAAAGGCAGGACAAGAAGCAATGGGTGGAAACTAATCAAGGAGAGAAGCAACCTAGAACTAAGGAGAAATTTCCCAACAGTTAGAACAATTAATCAACTTGCCTCCAGAAGTTGTGAATGCTCCAACACTGGAAGTTTTTAAGAAGAGATTGGACCACCATTTGTCTGAAGTGGTGTGGGGTTTCCTGACTAAGCAGGTGGTTGGACTATAAGACCTCCAAGGTCCCTTCCAACACTGTTATTCTATTCTGTTCTGTTCTAATGTCTAATATCTGTTCTTGTATTTGCCCGAACTGGCTATTGGTTTTCTCAGAGTGCTGAAAAGTCACCTACAAACAAACATGTCCATCCCTAGATAATCAGTCCAGCCAATCCATGTTTTCTTGAGTTATGAACTTGGAAGTTGACTGTTTGAAAATATCTATTGACTATTCTTACATAATATGGTTCAGTTCGGTAATAGAGAGACTGATAGAAATGGTTGGCTTCCAACAACTGAATCTACTTGTCTGTTGTCTCATTTAAATATCATTTAAGAAGGGAACCCAGATGGCACTGCAGGTTTGTGGAATTAGCAAACCCTGATACTTCATTGGAGTATCAAAACTCTGTTAGTTTAGTCACGTATTTGAAGGCCTAGATAGAATTTTTAAAAATATATCTGGGATTTAGGATAGTTAATTCTTGTTATGCAAATGACAGCTGTTCCATAAAAGGGAGGAAAAGCTTTTAATAAACTATTTCTAATCCCACAAGTAATCTTTGGAGTGGGAATTGATATACTGCTTGGTAAATGAACCAGGTAATAAACCATAAAGTAATCATTAAAATGTGTTAATGAGTGAACAATAACTTCATGTTCCAAGTTAAAAAAAACATAATGAGATTTGCTTCATACTGTATTATGTATATGCATAGGAGGTCTGAATCTTTGACTTTGTACTAAATATATCCCCAAAACATACTGAAGAAAATCTCCATAATGTACAAGCTTTATATATTTGACCTGCAACTCAATTAAAGAAATTTGGACCAGCAAAGAAGTCTGAGTAAAATCAATACAGTAACTATTTTAATGAAGTGTATGTTTGTAGATTTTGTCTGTGAGTTCATCTTGCAGTGAGTTCCTCTTGAAACATTCAAATGTTCTATACACATGAATAATGAGTATTATTATAATATATATATATATATATATATATATATATATATATATATATATATATATATATATATATATATATATATATATATATATAATTATTATTATTAATAATAATAAGGAGCCTCAGTGGCGCAGTGGTTAGAGTGCAGTACTGCAAGCTGCTCCTACTGCAATTTGGCAGATCGAATCCCACCAGGCTCAAGGTTGACTCAGCCTTCCATGCTTCCGAGGTGGGTAAAATGAGGACCCAGATTGTTGGGGGCATATGTTGACTCTGTAAACTGCTTAGAGAGGGCTGTAAAGCACTATAAAGTGGTATATAAGTCTAAATGCTATTGCTATAATGACTTCCTATAACGCAACTTTCTTCACAGAGGAACAGCTTTGCAACATTTTCTTGCTGAGGAGTTACACTGGCCCTTAATCAGAACAAAGAGTTGTTGTTTTTTTACTTAGGAGGTATATAATTGGTTCAGTTAAGGAACTGACAGTACAATGTAAAAGTTAAAAGAAGTCTTTACAGGGTATCTGATGCAAGCCACATCAAAATGAGAAAATGTGCATCGTGGTGTCATAAAAGAAGCTCCACCTCTTATTTGCTTATATGCAATATCTGCAGAAGGGGAAGAACTTGGGTTGCATTGGTATAATACACATTTCCACACATTTTCCTTTCTTGCTCCCTCTCTCCTTTCCAAATATTTTTTTGTATATAAATTGTAGGAAGCACTTTTAGGAGTCTTTATCCTCGTCTTCGGTTCAACTTGATTTACTTTATTTGTGCCCATAGTTTTCACCCAGCCTCCTGAATGAATATATATCTTCCTTCTATTCCAGCACTTCTACTCACTCACTGCTATCCATGATGCAAATGATTACCTGGTTTTTTTTTCCCTTACATATATGCTCTTTATTAATAATTTGTATTAAGTAGTAAAATGTAAGTATAACAAATTATCTCTTCATCCCATATCCCACATCCCATCTCTTATCTATAAACAAATCCACAAAATATAATCTTTCAGTCCAGTGTCTGTGGAAAGCCCACTAATGCTGCTACACTAATTACATAGTGCATACTAATTACATACTGTTAAAAAAAAAACCTCAAATATGTTATATTAAAAAGATGGATCGTATTTTTTTTTTAAAAAAAATATTCACAATAGCGGAGAAAAAAATCGATTCATTCCACATTGAAAAGCAGGAGCTTGAAAGAAGACCTCCGAGGTCTCTTCCAGCTCTGCTGCTGATGTTGATGATGATGAAGATGATATTTGACCATTCTTGAATGCCTCTTATTTCAGATAAGTATATTTGTGCCAGATAAGTACATGAAGATTTCTTGGCAATATTTTTAGAATTTTCTTGCCGCTGCTTTCTTATAAGGCTGAGAGAAACAACTGGTCCAAAAATCATCCTGCTGGCTTCATGCTGAAGGCAGGAGAGCGCTCGTGATATCCTGGTTTCTAGGCAAGTTCTTTACCATTAAATGAAACTGGCTTTCATTACTTCAACACTTTCTCCACGTCCAAGGACTACTAATTTCTGCATAGACCTCAGGTTAATGAATAAGATTTGAAAAATAATTAATTACATTATTAGCTCTCTGCTCACTTGCCCACAGAGGTCTTGATTTGAATAATCTATGATTCTGTTATATAAATTATGTTTTTTCCAATCCAGTTTCTAAACTGGAGCACAGTCTCCCTTTAACATCTTTCAAAAACAATTCATATTTGCGCTCTAGTTATGCAGAATAGGTAACCAATATCAAGGGGTCAACCAATGTTAGGTCCTTTGAGATCCCTTACCATAGCAAAACAAGGCAAGCAACTTTTTGCCTCCTCTTTCATTTTACAGATGGTTGCAGACATGTGGTTGCAAGACAAAGTTCCATATGGCCTGAGCACTATGGAAAATCCCAAAGATACAAAGGGTACAAACATTCACATGACATCCAGATTCAGCTGCCTGCTTAATGGAAGGGCTAACCCTGATGCCAAGCTGAGAAACCAGGAAATTATTTGCTGATGTTTTCTTTCCCTATACCCCCAAAGTTCAAAGGTAACACATTGGTCTTTCAAGAAAAGAAAAGCAGGAAACCAGGCTTGATTTTTTACTCACCGAACTCTGTTCAACATTAAGCAGAGTCAGAGAGAAGCCTTCAGGATGCTTGGTGAAGCCCATGGCTAAGAAGCAGGTGACATTTGATATTGTACATCTTAAACCAAAACAAGTTGGCTCACATCCCCTAAGGATGTGGACAATATCACATATCAACAGTTTTCCATTCTGTGAAATGATCTGCTAATTACGTAAGAGAAAAAAATACAAGCAGAACTTTTCTTGCTGTGACTAATGGACAGACAACTATAAAATGATGGAATACTTTCTTAAAAAGTCATGATAACTGCAATCAGATTATTATATGCCCAGTGACAGAAAATCCCCGAAATGTTCACAATCGAGGAATGATTGGTGAAGATGACAAAATTTGCAGAGATGGCAAAATTAACTTGTTTGATTAGGAAAAAGACAATAGTTATATTTGTTAATGACTGGAAATACTTTTTGGAATTTTTGCTGAAAAGAGAAAAAAATGAACAAAGTGGGTCTGATGGGTAGACTACGGGAAAAAAGGAGCCAAGATGCAACCTTATAAAGAGAGGATAAAATATAAATGCATTTATAACTTCTGCAAAGATCAGAAGCCACTTCTTTACAGGTGAAACTCAAAAAATTAGAATATCGTGCAAAAGTTCATTTATTTCAGTAATGCAACTTAAAAGGTGAAACTAATATATGAGATAGACTCATTACATGCAAAGCAAGGTAGTTCAAGCCGTGATTTGTCATAATTGAGATGATTATGGCTTACAGCTCACGAAAACCCCAAATCCACAATCTCAGAAAATTAGAATATTGTGAAAAGGTTCAATATTCTAGGCTCAAAGTGTCCCACTCTAATCAGCTAATTAAGCCATAACACCTGCAAAGGGTTCCTGAGCCTTTAAATGGTCTCTCAGTCTGGTTCAGTAGGAATCACAATCATGGGAAAAACTGCTGGCCTGACAGTTGTGCAGAAAACCATCATTGACACCCTCCATGAGGAGGGAAAGCCTCAAAAGGTCATTGCAAAAGAAGTTGGATGTTCCCAAAGTGCTGTATCAAAGCACATCAATAGAAAGTTATGTGGAAGGGAAAAGTGTGGAAGAAAAAGGTGCACAAGCAGCAGGGATGACCTCAGCCTGGAGAGGATTGTCAGGAAAAGGACATTCAAAAGTGTTGGGGACTTTCACAAGGAGTGGACTGAGGCTGGAGTCAGTGCATCAAGAGCCACCACACACTGATGGATCCTGGACATGGGCTTAAATGTCATATTCCTCTTGTCAAGCCGCTCCTGAACAACAAACAACGTCAGAAGCGTCTTACCTGGGCTACAGAAAAACAGACCTGGTCTGTTGTTCAGTGGTCCAAAGTCCTATTTTCTGATGAGTGCAACTTTTGCATCTCATTTGGAAACCAAGGACCCAGAGTCTGGAGGAAGAATGGAGAGGCACACACTGCAAGATGCTTGAAGTCCAGTGTGAAGTTTCCACAGTCTGTGTTGATTTGGGGCGCCATGTCATCTGCTGGTGTTGGTCCACTGTGCTTCATTAAGTCCAGGGTCAACGCAGCCATCTACCAGGAGATTTTGGAGCACTTCATGCTTCCTTCCGCAGACGAGCTTTATGGGGATGCTGACTTCATTTTCCAGCAGGACTTGGCACCTGCCCACACTGCCAAAAGCACCAAATCCTGGTTCAATGGCAGTGGGATTACTGTGCTTGATTGGCCAGCAAACTCGCCTGACCTGAACCCCATAGGGAATCTATGGGGCATTACCAAGAGAAAGATGAGAGACATGAGACCGAACAATGCAGAAGAGCTGAAGGCCACTATTGAAGCATCTTGGTCTTCCATAACACCTCAGCAGTGCCACAGGCTGATAGCTTCCATGCCACGCCGCATTGAGGCAGTCACTGCTGCAAAAGGGGCCCAAACCAGATACTGAGTACATTTGCATGCTTATACTTTTCAGAGGTCCAATATTGTTCTATGTACAATCCTTGTTTTATTGATTGCATGTAATATTCTAATTTTCTGAGATTGTGGATTTGACAAATCACAGCTTGAACTATCTTGCTTTGCATGTAATGAGTCTATCTCATATATTAGTTTCACCTTTTAAGTTGCATTACTGAAATAAATGAACTTTTGCACAACATTCTAATTTTTCGAATTTCACCTGTATATCTTTTCTTTTCTTTTCTTTTCTTTCACTTTCTGCCTTTTTATTTTTCATTTTTTTCTACTTACTTATTATTTTTCTTTATCTTCCTTCCTTCTTTCTTTAAATTTGTATCTTTATAAAAATATAAATAATAAACAATTCAAAAATTATTTAAGGGAAAATGCTATGAAACATGTCAAATCCAATGAAATGTGTCTGTCCACTATATGTGTGGTTTTAAATAGAATATATACTCTGAGTTGTAAACCAAATAAGATAGCTCTATGATTGCACAAATCACATAAATAAAAATAATGTTCTGTTTTGTTAGCAAATTTTCTCTAATATTCTTTTAAAATGCAACTATTGATAACATATATATTTGGGTTAGCATTAAAATTTCCCAAATAATTTCCCCCCTCTAATTTAGCATTATGTGTTGCACTAGCTAACCAAATGCAGAATATTGCTTTCTGTGGGTTTTTTGAATCAACAATAATGGACATTAGCAGACTCCATAGTCATAGAAACTCTCTCATGTTTATTTTTCTTTAGGGAGTTTCAGGATATCCAGGAATAGGGGGCTGGATATTGTTGCAAACCTCTTCCGATTTCCCAGGTTCGCATCTGTAAATCTTGGAGAATGACTATTCTCTGCAGTATAACTTTTGAGAAAAACTTTGCAGCACAGAGCTGTCAATAGTGCCAACAAACGAAATGATTTTGCCTTCTTTTTTATTTTTTCATGTAAGGACTTTATTACGTTTATTGCTACTCTGCAAAGAGCAAACCTCTGATGTGTTGAGCAAAGCATTGGCCACAACTGTCAGCTATTGCAAAATTTGAAATTTGTCTGCCTTGTTTTTTTTACTAGCATAGCCAGTTTTGGAAGTACATTAAATGAATCACAGATGGGAACTTTGTACCAGGCAGCTATTGATGGAACAACACTAGAGAAGAAGACCTTGTTAAAGACATTTTCTTTTCTTCCTCTCTTTAATTCCAATTTACAAGCAAAATCATGCTCTTGGCAGTTAGCATCAGATTCTTTTCAAGCAATTCTTTTCCTTTTTAGTTCTAGTGAACATGACAGTGGAGAAAATATTGCAACATTTCAAATAAGGCTCTGTCCTACATCATTTACAAACCAAGTTACATGGAGTCTTTAGGAATCTTTCATCAATCCCCCCTTGCCCAGTGGAGCCATGATTTCTGTAAGTCACTATCCACCTAACATTTCTTAACATGTGTTTCCAGGGCTGGAAATTGTTCTGCGGTTCATAGGAAGCCTGTCCAGGTTATGATTTATAGAATATCCATTAAGTATTTGGTTTGTAGCTCTCTATTTTTTTGCATTCATTTTATACGTTTCCGTAAAACTTTGCAGAAACAGAATATCATTCCTCATAGAAGGATATTGCACAAAAGTTCATTGCAACAATATTGGACTAGAGGGCTTGAAATTTTTTTGTAGAAACTTGTATTAGCTTCACTTTGAGGCAATAGATTTTTTTTAGAGCAAATGATAGCCTAAGGCTATAGCCCTGAAAGAAGATTGTGCCCTAAAGTTTAGGCTGTCTTAAATTTCTTAGTGTTTCAATCCTGTCAAGTTACGATTTTTACCAAAATAACAGCTGAACAGATTTATTATAACAGCTAGTGGCAAAACTATATATTCAGAACAGTGATGGGATTCATTTATTTTTTACTACCGGTTCTGTGGCTTGGTGGGCGAGGCAGGGGAAGGATACTGTAAAATCTCCAGTCAGAGGTGGTATTTGCCAGTTCTCCGAACTACTCAAAATTTTCACTACTGGTTCTCCAGAACTGGTCAGAACCTGCTGAATACCACCTCTGATTCAGAGGTAGTTACTGAGAATAAGAATAAAAGAATGATATTTTGCTTTTAAGCCCTTGGCTGGACTTTTGGAAAATATCTCATTAGCCAAAAAGGGAAATGGGTTGAATCTTGATTTAATAGAGAGATGATAGATAGATGATAGATAGTTGGATAGAGAGAGATAGAGAGAGAGAGAGAGAGAGAGAGAGAGAGAGAGAGATATAAATAAAAAGAAAGAGAGAGAGCTAGACAGACATATATAAACATATGCACACTCGTACACACTACACACACACACACATACATACACATACACATACACAAACATAGATCACCTTCTAAGTCTTAACTATTGATAAATATTCCAAATGTAATAAAATGCTTTCCATAAATCCTAAGCTAAACTAGTTTTCCAACCATAATATCATATACTTAAAAAATTAACAGAATGTGAAACAGGAAAAAAATGTAAACCTGATGTAAATAAAATAAAAAGTCTTAGCATGCAAACGTGTTTCCCTACAGTGTATATTCAAAAAAATACACAATGGTGAATATGTTTGTAAACAAACTTAAGAATGAGTAAAACACTAGTGTAAACGTGAATTTCAGAAGTATATTCTGATCATACAGAGACCAGGATGCACAAATAACTATAAATTAGATCAGTCACCTAAAAATATGAATGAAATAACAAACTAAAACTAAATCAAATAATAAAAACTGGATCTGACACCTTATCTGAAATTTATCTCAGCATACGTATTGATAGTTGGATGATATTGTACTTCTATATGACAATACATTAAAGTTATATTTACTTCTTAAATTGCTAAACAGGTTTAATTCTGCCATTTTTATTCATTTCTGATTATTAGACTGAACAAGCAGCTTCCATTTGCTGGATTCACAAATTACTCCTAGAAGGAAGCATGACACTGAAACAATGTTCTTTTGTCCAAATAGTGCCATAAAATATACATGTTATGGCTGCCAGAAGCAATAGTATTATCAATTAGAGTTTTATCAAGCAAAGATGGGGTATCTGGAACTTTTTTGGCTTAGTTGTTTTATAATGATTAGAAACCTTTTGGCACTGACTTACACAACTTGTTTCTTTGTCTTCATTACTGGCTGGACAATTACACTTTAGTAACAGTATAAATCACATTAAAATGTATTGGACTGAATGGTATCTTTTGCTCTTATTAAACAGTCTGTAAGTATTTTCATGAGGCAAAGCGATGAAAACAGTAAAACATATTCATTTTTCTCCCCCTCTTATAACCAACCTACGCTTCTTGTTTTGTGTTGTCCTGTAGAAATAAGACATTGGTGTTGGGATTGTCTTATTTGTATCTTCATCTTCATTGTTAGACATGTGCCCTGGCCTGGCTTAAACCTTTGCAGGATTTTGAAAGTAGCTCCTTTTGTTCTACCACTTCTGTCTCCCCTTTGACATAAGGATAGAAGAATTGGGAAATAGTATTGTTCTTCCAGCTGCTGGAAGAATCTAGAAGACACACTTAAGGGATGCTTTGCAGCTTTTTCTCTTTTAGTGGCAGCTGCATTAGAGAAAGGTTGGAGAGTAGTGCAGGAGCAAAACTGCTGTGGCCATTAACACTCTAATGTACATTACAACAAAATCAATAAAGCAGTCAGTGTTTTATGTTGCTTTTGACCTCTGCCACCATGGAGAAAAAGATTAGTGACAGTGTGTCATTTAGGATGTCAATCTATCTATCCCAGTATCAGAATAAGATTTAATAATGATAGTGTGTCTATCTCAAACCCAAACTAAATGAAATTATGCTTTGTACTAGAGGTCCAGAGTGAGATATTTCCATAAAAGTCCCAAAATCAAAGATCCGGTCAAAAGTCTGGAACTAGAGGAACTTGCAATGGGTAGTCAGGTTAGTAGTAGAGGTGAAGAAAAAAGGGGATAATTTCAATAGTGATGAGTCTGTGAGGAACACATTCTTATATAGCTAAATTTGCTGCTTTTGTCTAATTAGGAGAAGTTAATACTCCCTCCTCTTGAAGGATTGTGTTGTTGTTCTCCACTGCATGGTCTTATTTTGCTAGTGATGTGACTTCGGGCTTAGCACTCTCCCAAGATCAAGCTCTGGTTCTTTGCTATCTGAATTAGCAGCTCCCTTGAACATCATTCAGTCGAACATCATTCACCAGGTGGTTGAAAGGATCTTTTCAGCTCTTCACCTCCTGAGAGTCTACTAGGTTCTCCTCTTCAACCTCAGAATCAGAAGATCTACTAAGATCTTCTACTAAGTATCATGACCTCCTTAATGTATAGGACCAATGACTCTTTAATGTATGGAAAGGTAGAATAGAGTAATTTTGGACAGATGCCTAGAAAATAAGATTTTGCCATCTTTCCCATACTTTTGGCATACTTCAGTGGCAGGACACCTGGTATAGGCATTCTGCAGGTACAACGTGACTAGGACTGTTTCAAATTACATGTCCAGCATTCTTCAGAAACAGCAGCAACCAACCCCATAGGTTGCACTTGGGATAGGACATGAACTGAATCAGGAGTTGCTTTCCAGGCACATCAGGAATGTTCTCCTGATGTCCAATCTATTAGCCAAGTTACAGCATTCTTCAGCATTCAAAAATAGCCTGACATCTATGGTGGGCATAGATATGAGATTGGAAGGAGCAATTGAAGAATTCCACCAATACCCTACTGCTGTGCCTTTGACCATCAGTCAGACTATTTCTGATCAAAAACCTTGTTTCTCTTGCCTTCATCTTCTTTAACCATGATTTGTCAGTGACATTCAGGAAGGTGATTGCAAGTGCTAATCACACTCCCTGAACCATGGGAAGTGTTGTGCGATCCAGCAAATAGCCATGACTAGCAACTCCTGAATGTAGCCAATGCAATATTCAAAAGTAGGCAAAATGACTCAACCTCCCACCCAAGCAAACGTTTGTTTATTAAAAACAGTGAACAAAAATGGTAATTCTCTCCCCGCCCTCCAGTTACCATAGGAGAATATAGAACTGGTAACAGAGTTGGCAGAACCTGGCTCTATTTCCTCTTTTAAATCTCCTGGAGAACCACTCTTTAAATATGTAAAAACAAGATCAGTCTAGCATTCTTTCAAAATGCTAGTAAATTCAAGCTTTCAAAATGCTGCTTAGGCAAAATGGAGGAATATGCCAGGGGTCCATCCCAAATGGCCCATGGAGGGAAAGATTCAGTGGGGAGGAGCCACCCTGCTCCAACCCTTACTATGACATCACCAACATTTGGAAGGCACTGAATATTTTCATGCAATAAAACCAATGTCTGGAGAAGTTGGAAAACACTGTTTCTAAAAAGGATTTGCTAAATTCAAATGCTCTATCTGTCGGGAGCTGGGGAATTGATAGAGGTGCTGTCATGACAATACATCTTTTAAAAACAGCGAGTGGGGCATCTTCATGCTGTGGTTAATAGGATATGAAGACTGATTAAGATATCAGTAAATATGCATACACATGCAGAACTTCATTGACTGTTGTATGTCAAGAATAAAAAATGAAAATAAATTTTGCTTTACAAAATACAGTAGTCTCTGTCCAATTTCTGAGCATGCTGGTTTTTTTCCTCTTTATTTCTATGGCACTGAAACAAAACATGCATACAGAAGAAAGCAACAGAGCAATAGTCTGGCTGGCATTTTGTGGCATTATAAACCTTTAAATGTTCATTTTAATTAGAGACTGTAAAACTTGTCTCTTTAGGTGGTTTTGTGCAGATCCTTTAAAACTCCACAGTTATCTTTCCTTTTCAGAGCAATAGGCATAAGAGATTAGAAATAGTCTCAATACCTAAACCCTGGGAGATTTTTGCAAAATGCAGAGGAACCGTTAGAAAAAAAAAATAGAATGTGTGCCTTGATCTGTGAAATAGATTGCAAATTTCCTTCCTTATCTTACCAGTTCTTTTCCCCTCTATTTGGCATGAGGGAAGAAATGGGAAATTCTATTGACCCATCACCTGATTTGAAAGATCAATAGACTGTTCCTGAAAGCCTATTGATCAAAGTCTAAATTGGCAGTTATCACCCCATCAAAGCATTTCTGTTCTCCACCTTTGTTTTTCAAGATCATAAAACAATCCTACGCTAATAAAGAATCTGTTGAATGTTCCTCTCTAACCATAGGTGGACTTTCTTTGCTCCATTCTGGAAGTATTTTAGAGGTTCTTAGTTCAAAGTTTCTTTTGTTTATGTACCAGAAAATATATAGTGAACTTTGTATCTAATTGCATGTTCCAGGAATTGTGTTTAAATATAGAGAGATAGATATATTTTATTTTATTATTTCCTTGGTTTCTATAGCCACCCATCTCAGTAAGTAACTCTGGATAGTGCACATCATAAAACATAAAAACTATTAAAACTATTAAAACATTACAAAATAAATATATATGGCACTAAGTAAAACTGTCACTATGGTTGTTAATACAGCCTGGAAATGGGGCCCATAAAACATTCAAGCACCGAGCTTGGGCACATAACCAAATCTTCAAGGTTTTATGAAAGACCAATAGGGTCAGAGTCATCCTGAGGGGAGAATATTCCAGAAGGCAGGACCTGAAGTACATCTCCTAATTCCCACCAGTTGACATTTCTTGGCTGATGGGACCTGAAGCATGCCCAATCTGCCGGATAGACTATAGACTATATATAGTCTCTCTCTTTCCCAGCCCCCTCTCTCCCCCGCTCCCTCTCTCTCTCTCTCTCTCTCTCTCTCTCTCTCTCTCTCTCTCTTTGTCTGTCTGTCCGTCTCTCTCTCTCTCTCATTTACACACTCATTCACTCAGACTCTCTATGATTTGATGTATTTGTTTTCTTGATCCCTGTAAAGAAAGAAGGATGGAAGTTAATATGTTGCATATGATGATTACAAAATATGTAAGAAATCCACCAACTTTAAAATGTTTGCCATTCTGGATAGAGAGCATCAGGAATCTGATTCACATATTCCATATGTATCCATGGTTCAGAAGTTAAATCCATACTTGTATAGAAATTCATATTTCATTAGTGGAAGTATCTGGGAAATATACAGATTCTATTTCTGAAATGGCTACTCAGTTCTGTTCTGGTGGGGAGATAATTTGGAGTAACTAATTGATTCACTTGCACATTTTAGTCTGAAAGGAATTTGGCAGCATGCTTCATTCTCAGAATTTACCACTGCACACAAATTGAACAAACAGAACCCCATCCCCATTTTATCTATTTAATAAAGATTATTCAAGAGTCTTAGAAACTGAATGAAATTACTATCTTAACTAATCTTGAAAAGACTATGCAAGTCCAGTCTTGTAATTCCAATGGTACAGACTATAATTCAGGCTAAGCTGTTGTTTATATTTTATATAACCATCAGGACTCGAACTTAACTTGAACAAGCTTCAGCCATGATTGTATGAATCTTTTGCATGGCTCTGTAAAATATTTCAATAAGAATATTTTATCTATTATGTTTACATTTTATCTTCACAAACTAAGAATCGTTAGGGAAAAATTATCAGTAAAGTCCTTGCCCAAAGTTATTTCTAATAAATTCCACATTCTTTAGAGCAAAGATCCACCAGTTTACCAGAAGAGATTATGTTCAAGCTTATTGTTCCAAAGATTACAGACATAATACCAATTTCCAATAAAAATACTTGAATAGCTTATAGCAACCTTGATTCCTCTCAAATTTTTAATCCCAGTGGAACTTCAGAAATAGCAATGGCAGTGCATTTTAAGATAAAAGTGTTTTATTTTTTTACTAAAACATTAAATATGGAATTGTGTCATTCCATAATGTAAGTTTGAATGATGTAGCATGTAATGTAGCATGAATGAAAATTCTATTTACACCTCAATATATTTTCTCCCATATAAATTTTGCAGTATTGACACTAAGTGTTCAAACTGATCCCTGCACAAAGAAAAGTTCTAAAACCTGCTGGGAGTTTGGTATAGTCAAAGAACTATTCTCAAGTTGAGTCCAAAGAGGAGCTGAATGATGAAATTGCTAATTCCAGCCAGTGACTGAAAGGAAAATAAAAATAAAAAGTTGAATGTGTGAAAAATTAAATTCACCTTTCCCAACAGGCAATTGTAATTTATGCAGTGAAACACATGCAGAACACCCAGCCAAACAAATTATTCACTATCATATAAATTCATTTAAAATTCTCTGATAAAAAAGTGAAAGCCCTTTCAAAATATAAATCAATGTTGATGTTAAATTCATCTTCATCACAGTCATCTTTGTGCAATACTCAAGAGAATTCCAGGCCATCTGTCTAGATCTTCTTTCATTTGTATCCAAATAAGTTCAAATTTACCAACTGATATATGCTTATAGCAAGATAAACAAAGAAATCAGAATCCAACCTACAGCACAACACAATCCCTCGGTAGACAATCCCTCATTGTATCCCTCTACAATGACTCCATGACCCAATGGCACCTACTCCAATTTATAGCATAACCAAGCAGAGTTTTAATTAAATTAGACTGTGACAGCAGTACACAAATGGAATAGGCAGAGCGGGGGTCTGCAGAGACAGAAGGGCCTAGATTTCCCCCTCCTCGGGTTACAACAGGAGCCATTTTAGAAGGGCAGAATGGAAAGAGGGAGAGTGGAACTGGCCTTGATGGTGCAGCTATCTAACCTTCTCCTCCATTGCTGTTCCCAAGTCAGCTATCACTCTAGTAGCAGCAATGACATTGTTCTCTTCCTTTTCTCAAATGAATTCTGTCACTGGGTAAGAAATGGTGATGAGCCTTAGGAAGACCTGGCTGCTTCCTGGAACATTCTTCCTCTTCTTCTTCTTATCCATTTCTTCTCTATTCCAGAGAATAGAGTGTGTGTGTGTGCAGGAGTGTAGATACAAGTAAAACTGCATGCTGAAAAGGAAAGAAAGTGTTCTGACCAAGGCTTCCTAAACCATAATCATGCACACACTTCTTTTAAAAGCAAGACTTAATTTATTGCAACATTGGGAATTGTTTTCATTCCCATCTGGAATTAATCTCAAACAGTCCCCCAAGATAAGCACACATCTTTTCTTTTCTGTGAAGTGCTGCCAATAACAGAAGTATCAAATGAATGAGAAACAAAACCAACCAAAGTACAAAAGAAACCAACCAACGTACAAAGAGCTTCCAGAATGACTCTGAACCGATTGAACTACTTTGCTTCCTGCAAAGGTCTTGTCATCTAGGCCTGACCTTTATACCATATGGGAGGGGCAATCACCTCCCACCCTTACTCCCGAGTCGCCCCTTTTGTTTCAGCTGCTCTCACCTTCTAGCAGCTCTATGCACATGCGGACTGGGAACAGGCTCCCCTGGGTCCTCTGCTTCACTGCTGCCAGACTCCGAAGGCTCCGAAGGCAACACCCCACTTCCAGGTGGTCTTGGCCCCATCTCTGCATCGGATGCAGGACCCTCATCCGAGTCCTTCCCTGACTGGTCCCCATTCTTCCCCAATGTCTGATTCCACTGCCGCCTACACCGGCTGCTGGCGAACCACAACAGGAAGAAAGGTCCACTATGAATCTGAAAGTAAGAAAAAGAAGAGGAAACAGATATTTTGAAGGGACTAAAGAGATTGCTACTCCCACTTGTTAAATTAGACCAAGAAATCAGCTTTATAGAAAAGATAAAAGGATTACTGTTTAGATAGGTTATAATAATAGACTTTTTCAAGTTTGTGTTGTATCTTCTTCTTCATATACCTCAGTGAATTAGGGAAATAGCTCTATCATTTCTGAATATTATCTGGACTTTAAAAAAATGCTTTAGCCACTTTCACATAGGCAATGAAGCTTGCTATCTCTCTCAAGATCCTTACTTTCTACAAAGATGAAGTGAGGAAGAAATAATTGTAGCTGTCTTTGAAATCACTGCCATGTATGGGATGATCATGCCTCATTTGAAGGATTCCACCTAAGGTGTTAGGAATAGATTCCAAATAAGCACCCCAGTTACCTATAAAATATATCTTCTCATCTGCATAAAATGAAATATTGTGTTTTATCCATGGGTGCTTGCAGAGGGATACAGAAATGATGCATTGTGTTTGGTGATATTGCAATGCACATCCACCCCTTTCATACTGGTGTTGCAGTTTCACATACAAGTATGTAGAGGTGGATCTTGCCTCATGATATTACTATGCATGCTTTGTCATTTTGTGACAAATTCACAGCTTGATGCAAACACACTTGACTGTGTTTGCTCATTTACTTCAATCAGTTTCAGTACAGTTTTAGAATTTCTAATTATGTTCAGAAGAACTTTTAAATCCAGAATGACGAGAAAAGGAAAAAGAGAGAGATCATTAGCTTGTATCATAAAATAAATTTAATTAGGGAAATGACAAACCATTAATGCCCCTTGGTGAGTTATGGAGTGAATAATCCTTTTGGTGGAATGTAGCTCTTAGCAGTTACAGTATATTTCCCAAGGAATACTGCTATTAACAGAGAAAAAGGTTTCCAACATTAAAATATAGGATGTTTCTAACAGATTTATTCTTCAAGTCAGAGATGCATCAGTTAATAGTTATAGTTATATTACTGTACTTCATGACTATCTGGATGTAACTCAAATAGTTTCCAACAGAAGCATGTAAAAGATTGGGCCTTTATACTTCCTCTTTGCACATGGAAGATGTAAGAGATGCTTTTTGAAACAAATTGTAGTGATCCTGTGCTGTCCCCAGAGCAACAGTAATATAGCTGTGTGCTTCAGGACCAAGTAATAATTATGCACCAAATCATCAACTTGCCTTTCAATGAAATAATATAACTGCCCTTTAAAAAGACAATGAAAGCTGAAGTCATAAGATTTCTATGAAAGGTGGGAATTTTAATCTGATGATTTCTCTGATATTATTAATTGAATTCATTGTGATTGAAGCATATATCATAGGTATCCTGCACTCTCTATATGCAAAGAGAGCTAATTGGCTGAGCTTAGAGATTTGACTAGCTAGATCAGGGGTGTCAAACTCATGGCCCATGGTCTGGACTTGTCATGCGCTAGCACGCCCACCCCCAGTTTAGCGAAGAGGGAAAAGTCGTGATACGTCACATGATGACGCTATGACGATGCGAGTTTGACACTCCTGAGCTAGATTGAAAAACCTGACATTATTCTAGCCACAACTCCAGAACATCTAACCATAGTTTCCAAAGCTGTTTTGGAAAATAGAAATGCTTACAAACCATAGCTTGCACCTCAGCAAAATACCATAGCTGAAACATTCTAGAAAATTGTCCATTATTGGACTTCATCCATCTCAAAATTCTGATGCTCCTTTTCTTTTTAAAACCTCTCCTCCCCCACTTTATATAAAACCCATTTGTTGTTTTGATTAATTTCCACTGTCAAAGGCATTTGTTTCCTGTAATTAATCTTAAAAGCCGTGACTGTGCGAATGATGTTGTTTGTCCTCCTGATGAAATATTCTCTCGTCTTTTATCTGGTTCACATAAGGAGCTCATTTACTTCTTCACATATTGCTATGATCTTAACAAGCAATTTTGGGAGATGAGATCTCAAGGCTAAACATATCTAAAAAGTCATCATAATAGATGAATCAACCCAATATTTAGCTCCTGATGTTCTAAGTGGGAATATATTTTGGATGTGTATTTTATAGCATGGTAAATTGTAGTAGGGGAAAAGAACAAGAGAGTAACTCAGACCATACTATCAGTCCAAAATTACTGCAAATTATAGTAGTAACTGTTAAGCAGATAGAGATGGACCCTGACCTGCAGATATTCCAAAGTTCAATGATCAGACCCTGTTCACTTCCAAATTGTATTTACTTTATTTACTTAAATATTTATATTGCCATCTACCTTATACCAAACTCTGGGCAACTCCCAATTAAGGATTAAAAATAACATAAAAATCATATTAAAACCATATACATTAATAAGAAAAACCTGGCACCAAGTCAAACTTCTGACATTATTCTATCCTAGTACTTGGGAGACAAGCCAGTTCTTCAGTACTTTTCCCAAGGCTAGGAGGTTAGAAGTCAGCCAAACTTCCAGGGGAAGAGTGTTCCAAAGGGCAGGACTGCCACAGAAAATTATATACATATATACTGTCAGTCTGTGCTCCATTCAAAATCCAAGAAAGAAATACTCAGACTCCCTAGATTAGAGCAAAGTTTTTCCTTTTACTGAACTTCAAAGTGGAAGCAACAGGTAAAATTCTGAATCTAAGAATTTAGGCGTGCAGATCACATATACAAAGGGGTGAAATTGATCCCACCCCACAAAGTCCAAGATCTTCCTCCAATAAAAAGTTATGGATGCGATCATGTGGACATCTGCAGGTGATGATGAGGCTTCTGTCCATTGACCTTGACATATTTTGATAAAATTTAGCAGTTGCGCAGTAGAAAGATAGTTGAGCAAGGAAATAGAAACTTAAGAAGAAGAATTTCATACTCCCCCTCCTCCTTCTCATTTACAGCACAGGAATGTAACACCTCCAGCTCTCTTCCCTTCCAATCCCCCCCTCCCCCCCCTTACTAATGACAGCCGAAAGATGCATACAGTAGAAAAGATGTAGAAGAGATCTTGAAGGCTGACACATACACACACACACACACACACACACACACACACACACACACTACATATATGTATGAGTAAATCAGAAATTGTCCAACATGCAAGTCTATAGGGAATTAAAATTGATCTTTAGGTAATAAAATTCCACTATTAATCTCCTATGATATATTGCACAGAGATATACATGAAACAGACCCTTGTGTTATTGTTAGTTGCTTGAAAAGTTGTTTGATGTGAAATTTCAGCATGAATATTCTTGGTCAGCAGCTCAAAAATAAGAATCCAAGCAAAAATGCATGTTTAGGGCAAGGTAACCTTAGAAATTCATGTTTGGTAGATAAAATGCAATAAGGTTCAAACATAAATATTTAAATACCCATGTTTGTGTAGTTTAAAAAAAAAACTCATTTCAGATGGATGCAGATTTGAATCAGTACAGACATCACATACAAAACTGCCATGCTTAAAAAGGGATGAATTGATTAGTTAATAGGTCTGGTACTTTCACAAGAATACAGGTAATTTAATATTAATATTATTTGTCTCTATTTATAATAAGCCCATGATAGGTAATAGATAGACAGATGATTGATAGATGCTGCTGCTGCAGATAATTATGGTGATGATGAAGATAGATAGATAGATAGATAGATAGATAGATAGATAGATAGATAGATAGATAGATAGAATGCCGAATGCAATGAAATTTCATTTTATTGTAATTAATGTACATTTAAAGTGACAATAAAGTTTTCTATTCTATTCTTTAGAGCAGTAGATTGATATTTCCAATTTTGTGTTAAAAAGAATAAAACATATAAAATAGAAAACATAAGATCATACTCTAGTTCATATTAAGTGGGTTGGCTAATGGCAATGTTTCATTTTCTATTATTGCCTTATTTGACTTTTGAGGGGTTTGTTAACTAAGAAGCCTTTCTTTCAGCAGAAAAAATGATATAATTGTACAATGTTTCTAAAGATGTAGTTATGTTTTAGCATGCAATTATCTCTTTCTGTTTTCAAAATTCTGTTTAATTCTAATAAGTTGTGTATTCTTGTTGTAAAATAGTAATATTGTAAGTCTACTTTCTGACTTGATTACTTTATAAGTAATCCAAGGCAGTTAATATACTTAATATTCCTTCCGCTTTCTCTTTCCCTACAGCAACAACCCTCTGAGGTGAGTTGGGCTAAGACAGAGATTGGCTGGCCCAAGGTCACCCAGTCAGCTTTCATGGCTAAGGTGGGACTAGAATTCAGTTTCTTGGTTTGCAGGCCAGCGCTTTAATTACTACACCAAACTTTAATAATAGGCAACAGGAGAGGACAGGATATTATGTATTTTATATATAATTATATATGAACATAATATATATTCCTAGTTGCTTTCTCTTTCTTTAAAAAAACACAGTTCATTTGAATTTAATTTACCATGGGTTAAACCTGTTCAATAAAGTGCCTTACAAAAAATGCTGCATGGTTTAATGTGAAGTATTTGGACCTTGGACCTTAAACAACTGGTTCTGTGGGCGTGGCTTAGGTAGTGGGCATGGCTTGGTGGTCATGTGACTGGGTGGACATGGCTTGGTGGTCATGTTATTGGCTGGGTGTGGCCAACTCAATATCACTCAAATCAAGGCATGCATCTCCTCGCATGCATCTCCTCGCCTGGCCTCTCATGACTGTGGGGATGCTGCAACCATCGTAAGTGTGAAAAATGGTCATAAGTCACTTTTTTTAATGCCATTGTAACTTTGAATGGTCACTCCACTCAAGCAAGGTACCAGCAAAGGAGGGGGGAAAAAACTCCAGAGAAGTTCCAGAGACAGGAAGTGTTGTCCTGCCAAGAATGTAATAAGTGTTAACGGAGAGACAGTTTCTGTAAGCAACACCAGAATGTTTCCTTCCTGCCTTCCTTACAGGATTAGGCCAGTAATTTCTTCTAACAACCAGTTCTATGAACTGCTTAGAATGTTAACAACCAGTTCTAGTGAATAGGTGTGAACTGGTAGAATCCTACCCCTGCCTTGGACTATTAACTAAAATCAACTATCATTATTAAAGGTCATCCAGATTGCTACTGAAAAATGACCTTTAGATTTTTCTTACCTAATGTGTACACATTGTCACCATCTTTTGGCAGCAGCTGACATATTTATTTTCTTAGTCTTCAAAATTTCTGAAAGCTTGTTATTGTTTTGAAATTATCCCTAAAACATGAGTGGATATGGGTAGATGGGTAGATTAGGATGTGTGCATTATATTGTATCAATATAAGAGCTGTGTGGCTATATGGGTAACGCTACTGGGTTAAGTGTATTTCTTCAGTTCTCTCTTTGATCAATAATCACCTGAAGTCCATCGCTCCTCGCTTGCCCTCTCTCAGTCATCCTGCTCCCGTTCCTCCCTATTAATAAGATGTCCCAATCCTGAGGCCTTGGGCTGCCTCGTCCTGCTCCTCCCCACATTCCTCTGAAGCCAACAAAGCTGCCCCCTCAATCTCCATCAGCTCCAGCTCTGGCTCGTCCTCCTCTGCAAATTCAGGCTCAGATGGGGGCATGACAGGTTTTCCTTTCAGAAGAGAATGCCAATGCTGCTAATAAGTATGGAAGGAGAGATTGCCTTAAGCTATCTTTCAGCACACCACCATAACTGATGGTGAAAAAACAGCAGTAAAAAAAAATGTAAAAACAAGTTTTGAAAATAACATATTCATTTCATAGATTTTTGAGAATTAATGGTAATATGGGTGTGGAGAAAATATATTTTTGGTGCAAGAGCAGGTTGCACACTTAAAATACAGAACAACAAAGTTGGAAGAGATCTTGGAGGTTTTTTATTCCAACCACCCTGGACAAATGTCTGTCCAATCTCTTCTTAAAACCTTCAATTGATGGAGCACTACAACTTCTGAAGACAAGCCATTCCACTGATTAATTGTTCTCATTGTCAGGAAATTTTTCATTATTTCTAGTTGGATCACTCTTTGATAAGCTTCCATCTGTTATTTCTTGACTTGCCCTTTGGAGAATAGATTGACCTCTTCTCTATGACAAGTCCTCAAATATTAGAAGACTGCTATCATGTTACCCCGAGTGTTTCTCTTCATTAGATTCTAATCTAAGATATCTAATCTGCAAGTTTGATGAGTTCCCTTTCTATCCCCTCATCTACATCATTTATAAGGATGTTGATGAGTTCTGGGCCTAAACAGAATCTTGGGGTACCTTACTGCATATTTCTCTCCTGTAGTTCCATTGGGGACTTTATGTTGCATGCAGTTGGTCAGCCACTTATGAATCGATCTGGTGATGATGCTTTCTATCCCACAATTTTCTATTTTATCAAGAAATAGGGTATGGTCTACTTTGTCAACTGTCTTACTGAAGTCTAAGTAAACTATGTCCACAGTATTTTCCTGATTCAATAATTTAGTCACTTTTCTCAAAGAATGCAATAACGTTTGTCTGCAATGATCTGTTTTTGCCCAAGAACTGTTTTGACAATTGTTTGTGTGCATTTGTTTACTACATGAATACTCTTTTCCATTAAGTATAAATAACATACAATACCAAATTACATGACTGATCTCCCAAACTTCAGATAACTTGAGACATCATTGCTAAAGAATAACTTTAACATGATACTGATTTTTTCTCTCTTCTTCAGCATGTTTGAGTTCTAAATCTCAAAAAAGAAACTTAAAGTCTTCTATTATTTATCTTCCCATTATGCCACATTAAAAACATTTTCTATACTGATTCAAGTAAGCAATGAAAAGTTTCAGCTAGCTATTGAATTATGGAAGTTGGTCAATAACTCACAGGATAATTCTAGCAGCACATTAATTGGCCATCATTTCAGGCCCTGGTAACCACTGTACAATGATCCAAGAACTATTTTCACCCAACCCCCCTACCCCAAAAAGGTCACTCAAAATTTCACAAATCTCTCATGGATCAAAAATCTCATGGTAGCTGATGATTTCACATGATTCTTTTCATTTTTAAAATTAATTTCTTAACTTTTAATAATCTGAATTTGGGGGGTGTCAAGTCTATTGACAGTATAATAACTTATATTAAGTTATAAGCAAGCATACTTTGTGGCACCCTAAAACATCTTTACCAATCACAAGAACTATATGTAAGACTTTAAGCCCAAATTTCCAATTTCCGGGACTCCTGGAATGTGAAATACTATGATATTATCTCTGTTTTGTTTTAGTTTTATGCCTGAATCTGAATTTTCACATTCATCCTCCACCCACCCGTTTGTTGTTACTGCTTGTTACTCAGTGACTAAACATAACTGGGGGGAAATGCAGATGCTTTCAAGGGGTTATAAATCTTTATGCTTTACTTGAGGGATTATTTGGAATATAATAAATGGATTGGTATAAAGGTTATCCAGCAGTCACTCCCCAAAAACAGAACAGAAAAAAGAGCATCATAAGCAATCTAAACAGGGGAATGGTGTGAAAATTTGGTTTGCTATTTCCAAGGAAACCAAACAGGGTCTCAGCTGCCTGAGATTACAAGCATTAAAATGTAGCTGTCTAGAAAGATCATTTGATAAAATGGGTACAAGCATGGTTCTTTTGGAATAATTTGGTTTATGACAAGCTATATTAATAATCTCATTACAGCAATATGTTTATTCCAAGAACTTAGTACTGTTTTTCTGTATTTAGATTTTCCATTTCCATAATCTTGTCCTATCTGTTAGATCAATACATAAACAGACAGTCTCTGAGTTAAGAACAAGTCTGCTCCTAACTTTTTTTTTTTAACTCAAATTTGTATTTTAGTCAGGACTTGTACTTACAAATAGATTACTTATAACTAAAAATGGTGGACGGCACTGTTCTTTCTCAAGCCCATGAAAGCTGTACAATTCTTCCAGGCTGCAAACAAGCTGTATGTTAAAATGTGCAGCTTCAGTGGTTCCTTAAAAAAATGTGTGGGTTCAGCGGTTTGTTAGCTCAAGTAAGGACAATGCCATCTGTCCTTTTTAGTAGAAGACAGTCTATTCAAGGATTTTCAGTGGTTCCCGAAAGCATTGGGGAGCCTTCATTGGGCAGGAACTGTCCTTTAGTTGGACATTCTTAACCAGCTGACTGTCTATTCATAATTCTTAGACTTACACAATGAAGTCACTATCTTCATTGCTCATTTCATTGGCAAAAGTGGATTTCATTACATGAAAACTTCATTTTTAACACGCCAAGGAGACAAACACCCTATTCTTGGTCTCTTATACTAACCATGCTAACCCTGCCACGACATTAATTTTCTTCATGTAATTGAAATTCCCTGAGGGAAGAGTACTGCTCTATCCATGCTGAGTCCCTATATAGCATAGAAACTCTGTTTCTCAGCCTTCCTAGCTTCAAGATGTATGGCCTTTAACTCCCAGAATTCCCAGATTCCCAGAATTCCACAGCCATGTGTGAAGGCCACACTTCTTAAAGATACCAAGATTGAGATACACTGACATAGAATTTTGGTAACGGAAGGTTTTCAATTAAGTTGTAAGCTTACATTACAGTGCCTTAATAGTCCAAAATATCTTCACCTCTTCCTCAGTACTAATGTTGTTTACATGTGACCTGAACACCCTACAATCTGTCACTATATTGCCTTTCACTTTATACCTAATCATTATCTATGTGGTTTTCTCACAAAAAATAGGTGACTCGGTTTCACTATATATTCTCATGCGGTATGGAATGATGCCTTTGCCATTGTCACTTAGATGATCATCCATCTCCAGCATCTTTCTACAATGCTGTGTCTGATATACTGGTAGATGTCTGCTTGACTGGACTAAATGATTGGGATGAGCTTGACCTCTCGATTGAGAATAAGGTGCTCTTGGAATATTTGCAGCAGTGTCAACTTGATACAGTCCAAACATTCTTTGCTCATTCCTTCCAGGAACTGTAACTCCCACTACAATGAGGCTGTACAGTGGGATTGGAAGAGGGGTAATCAATTATATCTCCGTGTTAATATAATTGGAAGGATAGAGTATAAAGCAGAACAGGAAATTTATAATGGTTCCATTTGAAAATCGTCTCCTGGATATGCAGTAATTGAAAACTGAAATGAGCAAAAATGTAGTAAAATGAAGTAGCCAATAATTAAATGTGAGAGGAAAATAAGGAAGAATTAAACAATTTCAAGACTTGTTTCTGCCTCAAGCTCCTACATGAGAAAAAGGTTGATTTTATTTCTTCACATATCTTTTTATGTTTGGATAAGTTTCATATTCATTTTCCAATCAAAAGAAACTGCAGCCATTTAGGCCTGGCTGGAGTTGGGAGAAAACAAGCTTTGAAACTCTGGAATTTTGGCTCATGAAAGTTTCTAGAAGTGTTATAGTGAAAAATGCCTTAACTTCTGCAGTTTTGCATACAACAAATATCAGGTATTTAAAAAATAAAATAGATACACACATACATAGATAAATCTTAGCATCCTCCTTGAGCATGGATTAATATAATGCTGTAGAGAAGTACAGCTTATAAACCATATGCAGTACACACACACACTATTCTGTTTATCTTGACTGTCTTACAATAGGTGCTATGCCTTTCAGAAAAAGTTGGGAAATGGTTGAAGAATAAGAGGCACAGATAGTTCGTTTACAAAAGGAGTTTCACTCCTGAGATTTATTTTATAACATACTTGCCTAAATGATTTTTCTGAGCTCTCTCTCAGTTCTAGCAAAAAAAAGTATTTTATTGGAGTTCACCTGGGATCATACTGGTGACTTTCTAGTGCTTTATCTCCATGCACTGACATTTCCTATTGGGATATCTGATGAACAACTTCATCTTATTTTTTCTTCATTGGGACCACCTCTCACTTTCAACTCTGCCATGGGAAAATATTGTGATTTATCAGCAAAACACTGCAGAATGCCAAACGGAGACCTACAGATGAAAGGAAAGCTACAGTTTCATGAAGTTAGTACATTTCTTTCTCATTTGGAAAACCACGCTGGTGGCATATCTGATGCAATGCTATAAATCACAAGTTTGAAAGGGTGAATCTGTATTTTGCAAAGGGCAAACTGACATTCTTGGCTCTCTAGGGTCTTCCCCCTCCAAATTGCACATTAATGCATTGCATGGTCTGATCTTAGCATTTGAATGTATACGTGTTACATCTGCCTCGCTCAATAGCTCTTCCTCCCTCTCTGTCATGTATTCAGTGTCTCAAGTTCCAAAGAAGCGGTTATCATGTAAATCTATTAATACAAGAAATCAAAATAATAACTTTTTAATGTTTATATCCTTATATTTACCAGGAGCAGAGGGCCTTCTATAGCCTCCTCTTGGAAAAGGGTTCAAAAGCCACATTCCAGATCTAATAAAGCCAAAATAGAAAGTATAGAAGAACACATTTATTATTTATTAATAACATTTATTATTATTCATAATAAATACAGGCATAAATTTCTTTCATTGTGTACCCACTCAGAAGTGGGTCTCACTCCTCTTAAAATAAGCCTACACTGCAGCCACCTTACAGAGAATTAAACTACAAAGCCAACACACAAAACTAGCAATCTTCCAATCTTTCTCCCCAACCCTCACCCACAGAACTCTAGCCATCAAGGAAGCACCCTTTCTGCTGTATAAAATTCTTGAATAAGTTGCACAGTACAATTCTATATGCACCAAGTCCACTTGCGTTCAAAGATATTTATTCCCAAATGAGGAAAAACAAGGATCTCAGTCTTCTTATGCAGAATAAGCATAATATAACTGAATCCCAACACCTCTGCTGAGATTTGCAACTTCACAGCAATTTTTGAAAGAAGAAAAAAATCACCCTTCTCCCTTTCTGATCACTGGCTTGAAATATATAAGAAAAATCTGTGATTGTATCAGGATTTTTCCAAAGCAAGTTAGGTTTGCTCACAATGTTCCACACTCAGTTCCTGAACCAGCTCTGTTCAAACAAATATTAACAGAATAACAGAAGAGTTGGAAGGGACCTTAGAGGTCCTGGGGTTTTTAATACAAAGGAAAAAGCCAACAAATTAGAAGAAGTTGGCTATGATTGTAGCTTGTATCCATTTCAATTTGTCTTTACACTTAAGTGATTGCAATGAGAACATGCTACCCACAACACAAATATAAATCCTCCATAGATAAAACAGACAGGAAACAAGCATGTCTAGAAAAAGGCCAGGGAAGGAGAAGGTGTATGAAAATATAGGGTAGGGGGAGTGATGGTAGAAAGAACACTGTAAGGCAAAATTGTTTATCAGAGGCAATGTTTTGGTTTTGTCAGCTTGGAAGGCAGGATTTTGTTGTGACTCTGCACAACAAAACAAAATGTGGTCTGAGGAAATTCATGACAGTGAGTAGATAGAATACTCTAGTAAAGGCAATTTCTAATTCCAGTACTGCTGTAGAAAAATCCCAGAAAACAAGGAAAACAAGATCCCTTCTTCCGCAAACAGTTCTATTCACTTGTTGTAACAATTGTTCCTTGCTTTTAACTGATATTTAGTTCTTTAACTTGTTTTTAAAAGTCTGATTGCTGTTTTATAAGTTTTGGAGCAATTCCTATTCTGAATCCATCTTCTGTTGCTAATGAACTATTTCAACAACCTTGCCAGCTAAAGGACAGGCTTCAACAAATCTTGGGGGGGGGGGATTATACATGGATCTTTAAGGCAGATATAAATAACAGCTGACCTAGTTTATTATGGACCTACCCCCAATTTATGTCCATGCTGGTCCTGGAGAAAGCTTAAGCAGAGAATTTTTGACCTCCTTATATACAGACAGAATTAATGTTCTGTATCTTTCACAAGCTCTCTTTGCCACCCACAACTATTTGTATCACTTACTTGAACTGTCACATAGGAGGGCATTCACATTGGCATGCTTGGATGCTTTCCCATCAATGATTCTGTCAGGAAAGATTTAATGGCATTCTGTAATGGTGTGTGGGAAAGACCTTGGGAGACCAGGCCAACAGAAGCTGCCAAGGGAATGGTCAAATAAGTGAAACCATGGCCAAGAGCAGATATGTGGGAGGGGAAAGAGGCTCAGGATGGACCCTCTCTAGTTTTTCAGGCTGGGTTGTACTTTCAGATTTGAAAGATTCTTCAAAAAAAAAAAAAACAATTAGCTCTGCTTAGTTGTGATTCATATCTGGTTTACTACTTGAGGTTGACACATTCCTTAGCAAGAGTGTTTATGTATCTGTTCAGATTCTGAAAGTGAGACAAGAGCAGACATTCTAACTCTCATTCTTGGAGAGTAACAGAATAACACAGTTGGAAGGGATCTTAGGAAGCTTCTAGTCTAATTCCCTGCTCAAGCAGGAGACCCTATATCATTCTGGACAAATGGCTGTCCAATCTCTTAAAACAGCTCTTAAAGAATAGCAATAGCAATAGCACTTAGACTTATATACCGCATTATAGTGCTTTGCAACCCTCTCAAAACGGTTTATAGAGTCAGTATATTGCCCCCAACAATTTGGGTCCTCATTTTACTCACCTCGGAAGGATGGAAGGCTGAGGCAACTTGAGTCTGGTGGCATTCAATCTGCCAAATTGAAGTGAGAGCACTCTAACCACTGCACCACTGAGGCTCTCTGAGGGTAATGTGAATTCCCCATCTTATTCTAAACTACACAGATTGATCTCATGTGGCCATTGCTGGCTATCTTTTAAACAGTCAGGTCCAGGAAGTTTCCAGAAGTGTAACAAAAATTTGTGCCATAGCAATGACAGTTAGAAGCTACTGGGCCCATCTATAGCTTAGCCCTGGGTATGAATAGATTGTTACTGGGTACCTGTATTCTATATTCCTTCTTAACTTTTTGCATTCTTTGATCTATGATGTTATACTTTAATTAAATATCTTATGTTTTAGATGGTTATCCACCTTGAAAACTGTGAGGTCTTGGATTAGAATTAGAAAACTTGTTGCTATAAAAGCAAAGCCAATCGTCCCCCAAATTACCTGTGGATGGCCTGATCAAACAAGTTGGTTTGCAAAATTATTAAAAGGCACATTTTATAATGAGGTTTAAGTACTTAAATAAGAGACGTGAGTGACTTTCTCGAGGTTGTTTCACCCTCACCCAGCAAAATTTAGGCCACTGCAATGCAACACAAGGCATTTCCATTGGAGAAAAGAGCCAGGAAATGTGTGCACATGTGTGCACAGGCATTTTCTGCATGTTTCTGTGGCAGCGAGGTGGGATGAGGGCAAACTGTACAAAGATACTGGTTTCCTTACACGTGCACTGCTTTTTGTGTTTCATGTGCCAGCTTGAGATGAATATTATTTATAAAGGTTGGGGCAATTCTGCCCAGCAGTGTAACCTGATTGCTGCTCCTGGCTGTTTTTGAAACACACTTAAAAAAAAATATTTTCTGGATTGCAGTAGTTTGGCAATAGGGATGAGTTAACCCTCAGTCTGGAATACTGGATGGATGGATGGATGGATGGATGGATGGACGGACAGATGGTACCTCTCTGAGTGAATGTCTGTATGAACACACACACACACACACACACACACACACACACTATTATAGTACAGCGAGTACAAATTGGGAAAGAAAGAAAAGTCTATTGCTTCAGATAATCTGGGCTGAAACCAAAAAGGTGTTCATGAGAACTGTAAGGCTAGAACAATAGTATGCTGACAGAAGAAGTAGGGTAAACATGGTGGCCAGGGGGCTTTATTGGATTCCATTGTCTTAATGGAGTTTAACAGCATCAACTGTAAGGAGAAGAGAGGAAGCAGCCTATCACAGAGTAGCCCATCCTATAGGGTCGAAAGGGGTAACTAGAGGAGAGGGTCGGACAGCCAAGATGGAACTTAAGATGCCAACAGATTGTGACACAACTTCATACACAGCCACTCAGTGGTTTTAAGATGGCTCAAAATGGAGAGCAGTACTTTCAAAGTGGAACTTCAGAGCTTCAGCAAGACATGTACTTGTGGTAGGCTGAGAGTTGGTAGAGTTGTAATAAAAAAAATAACATTTCTGGAAAGCTAGATTCAGCACCTCAGGGAAAAAGACAGTAAAAAGCCAACTCGGTCACAGAAAGAGAGTAATCTTTCTTTATCTGGAAGCCAGCAGATGATATATACATTCTTAGAAAGAATGGAGAGAAAAAGCAGAAAGGCTGCTAGCTTAAGAGATAAACAAATGAGTAGCAGTTAATCAATTAACATTGTGCTTAGTGAATTTGCACAGCAATACAAACTCTAAAAACTCTAAAAGAGAAAGTCAAGCTGATTTTTTTTCCAGAGAAAAGTTTCCCATTCTCATGTCCTGGAATGGTCAGACAGCCCTAGTAGCAAGAGAGGTATGAGTGAGAGTGCAAGTAAGCTCTAGTAACAAGAGAGGTATGAGTGAGAGTGTGAGCCTTTCTTTTGTGTTAACTAATAAAATATTTACTCTTCTTATAATTCAGTGTTCTTGTCAAGATCCTAACTGGCCCTCATTGGAATTCTAGGTGAAAATTAGGGAAAGAAGTCCCAATGAATGGGTGTGATTTTCCTGGGCTGGACAAAATAGCTTCCTTCTAGTTCCCAAACTACAGCCATTTTTATGAGCTGTTGATCAAAAGTAAGTGGGGGAGTTCAAACAGTTGCTCAAAGGGGAGAAAGCGAGAAAAGAGAGGCATTGTAAGGGAGAGACATTTATAAAAACACAGGACCAATTATATTTTGGCCAAAAAAAATTGTAATAGAGGGTGAGAGAATCCATTCAAGCAAAAGTCTGAATGGCCTAGCAAGCAAAAAGGTGGATCTGGCAATCATCATCATATCATTTGATTCTGTAAGAATCAGAAACATAACCATCAAGTCATCTCAAATGATATCTATGTTTCAGGGTCAGGGGAAAAAAGGCCCAAATCAAAGTTTCATCTGAAACCCTTGTTCAACATTATATTCAGCTCTGATTGCTCTTGGAAACCCTATTTATTTATGCTGCTACTCAGATCTTTTATAAGGGGTGGTTTGCCTTCAGGCAATAAATCAGTGTTGTTTTTAAATGTTCCTATTTTTTAAAAAGAAATCTCTAAAAATTAAAACATTTTCAGAAAGAATCTGAATGTAAAATGCAACCCAGCAACCATAATGTATCTGAAAGGTAATTCAAGCATATCAAACTTACCAACAGAAAAAAAACACCTAGCAATTATACTATTTTGCTCACACTGTCCAACCTTCTTCAAATGAAATTTAAAAATGGACAGTATGAGCAAAAGGCACTAAATACTTAAACACTTGTTTTAATACCATACTCTCTCTCACACACACACACACGTTTGGAAAATTTCTAATTGCACTATTTGCAACTGCTTCTGTAAGATTTTGACATTCAGAAATACCAGTATTAAGAGTCCATATTAATAATAATTCTTTTTCCAAGTCAGTGTTATGATCCCTTCATTATTCCCTAATTGGAGGATCTAATTGGAACTCAAATATGAGTCTCTGCACCCTTATTCAGCCAGTCCTTCAATTGCTCATCCATTTAGTGGGCTGATGCTTCTTAAGGTGATCCAAAGCAGTTGAGGACAGAGCAAACAGTGAGTGCTGGTTTCTATGCAATACAGGATAAATTTGCTTTCCCCAATATTTCTACTATTCAAGCAACCTGTTGTGGAAAGGGGCATTTTTCAAATGTTATTAGTATAGCATGCTCTATGGCTGCACATCAGGCCTCAGAAAGAGAAGGAGGAATTGCTTGTTGTGACTTCATATTTATTTTTTATATTTTGTCAAGCGATTATAAGATAATAGGTATAAGTATAAACATAGCTATGAATACATGGATACATATACGAAAAATAAAAGAATCAATAGGACAGGGATGGTAGGCACATTGGTGTGCTTATGCATGCCCCCTATTGATATCTTAGGAAAGGGGTGAGGTCAATATTAGACAGTCTAAAGTTAAAGTTTTGGGGGTTTGGGGAAGAAACCACAGAGTCAGGTAGAGTATTCCAGATATTGACCACTCTGTTGCTGAAGTCGTATTTCCTGCAATCAAGTTTGGTGTAGTTTACCTTGAGTTTGTATCTATTGTGTGCTATTGTATTGTTATGGTTGAAGCTGAAGTATTCATTGACAGGTAGGACATTGCAACATATAATTTTATATACTATACTTAGATCGGACTGAAGGTGGAATAGTTCTAGGTTTTCTAGGTCTAGAATTTCAAGTCTGGTGCCATAAGGTATCCTACAACAAGTAGAGGAGTGGAGAACTCTTCTTGTGAAATATTTCTGGACTTTCTCAACTGTGTTAATATCAGATATGTAATGTGGGTTCCAGACTGATGAGCTGTATTCGAGTATTGGTCTAGCAAATGTTTTGTATGCTCTAGTTAGTAGTGTGATACTACCAGAGAAAAGGCTACACAGGATTAGGTTAACAACTCTTAATGCCTTTTTGGCTATGTGGTTACAGTGGGCTCTAGCACTTAGACCATTAGAGATGAGTACTCCAAGGTCCTTGACAGAGTTTGGATCATCAAATAAGGTCTTGACTATTCAGCTTGTATTTTATTTTCTGATAGTTTTTGCCAATATGTAAGACAGAGCATTTATTTGTTGAGATTTGAAGTTGCCATTTGTTTGTTTAGTGATTACACAAATCTAGAGAGATGGAAAGAATTTCTGGGATTGAGGGATTAGAAGGCTTGGGTAGTAAGAAATTGGTGGTACAGCTCTGGAAGTAAACAGAGCCATTTTTTATTTTGGAGGTGGCAACAGAAGTGGTTTGGCTTATTTCTGATTCATTGCAAAGCAGTCACCCATTGCTATCATTAATTCAACCTTCATTAACTTAAGGAAGGTAGCAATAAAAGTCTAGTCATTTCTCTGCGGGTTTAAGGACCTATGTCCTTCACTTCCATTCAGAGGAATATATTTTCACCTGCTTCTCACACCATTCAAACAGAATGAACAGAACCAGAATTTCACACTGCTTGCTACAACAGAGGTCTGTTAGTGTTCCAGCAATCCCACATAAAAAGGTTCATTCACTCCTAGTTAATTGCAGTGGGCAGATATATTAAATCTAAATGACAACAACAACAGTAATAATTTGAACATAGCCTTGTTTAAGTTCCGTGCAAGTCCGTCATTTCTGACCACTGTAGTCAGGAAGAAACTATACAACATTTTGATGGTGATATTTTTATTAATCTTTACTTCTTAACAATGAGAAGTATACCCTGATGAGGAATAGCAGAAGTAGGAAGCAAAACTTTTTAACAGCTTTGGTATATTTGGAAAGCTGTTGATTCCTTGAGCGATTCTTGTTGTTTGATTTTCCTTCTTACATTTGTGATTTCTCATTTGCATTCCATGCTTGATAGCAAGTACTCAGCAACCTTTCCTGTTTTTTAGATAAGAAATTGCTTGTAGATGCAACAAGAACTAGTCAGTTTGGAGTTCTCACTGTTCTCCAGGGAAGGTGAACTGATTATGTTTCTTATGCTCTGCTTGGGTTCATCTCTGATTTGAAAGGGAAAAAAAGGAACGTAGTATATTGCAAAAAGCATACCATTATGCCTCATAACATGTAAGTAGATCTATCTATTGGTAAATACTAAGTTCCTTACAGAAAAGAAGACACATCCTTACTAAATCAGCTATTAACAAGGCATTAAAAACTTGGCTTTGCCATTAAGCTTGGGGCCCTGATAATATAGGTGAGCTCACTCCTTGGTTGTGAGATGTTGCAGTTGTTCTTAGCTGTTTATTTATGCTGTTGTGTTATTTATTTATTTTTATATTGTCTACTACCCAGAGTTATATATACGAGATGGACAGCCATATATATTAAACAAGAAAGAAAGCAAATGAGAAAATTCCTGCAGCAGCATCCTCATGACTGGTGACTACTCAGCAGTCTAACCCATCAGCAGTCTAGTTTCTAATCTAACTGATTAATCATCAAGATTCCACAAAACTTGAGATGCATTCTGCCTTTATCATGCCCATGATCTTCTATACTTTCCAAAGTATACACACACACAAAGTATTTCACACACACACACACACACACACACACTCACACACAGATAGAATCACCTTAATCACAGGAGCAGTCAACAGTATAATAGTTTCATTCATTTTTAAAGAAGTGCAATAATAGGTTGTGTGAAGTCTTTGTTCCGAGGACAATGACTTCTTTTGGTAGCAGAAAGGTTATTATTTTACTCATGGGGGGAGCACACATGAAGAGCAACTAGAAAATTGCATGTTAGCAGTTAAGAGGCAATTTAATTGTTAATTTAGATTTTATACCACCCAAAAAAAAAATCAGTTAAAAATAAAGTAGTGATTAGGGCCAGTGCTTAAAAATAAGACTAAAAAGCCCTTTACACTTTACCTGAAATGTGAGCTATTAACACAAATTCTGTCTCTGTGTGTATATATATGTGTGTGTGCACACACATACACTTGCATGCTTCATTATGCAAAGCTGCTATAAACATAGCAGACAGATTGCTGCACACTCTATCAAATGCTATACCTACCCTAATTGAGGACGCGTAGAACACTGGCATTAATTCTCTGGAGCTGTCACATTCTGGAGCTGCACCACCCCTTTCAGAACAAAACAATCATTTCCTTTACCTATTTCTGGCACATCTATTTCAAAGAAGACTGTTCAAATAACATTCCTCCAGATATTAACAGATGTAGATTGCTTTTGCAAAAGTACATTTCTTCCACGGCACAAGTTTGCTGTAATATGCCTGATAAAACTGTCAAGGATAGCTTTAAAATGCTACTTCATGGCAGGCTTTTCGGTTAGCTCTGTGAGCTCCTGGGGTTTGCTGTTGCTGTTTTTTTTTGGGGGGGGGGGTCTTTTAGGGAAGGGAGGTGGGGTGAAGTTTTCTCTGCGTGCATCTGAGCAGAAAACCAGGAAGAAGCTAACATGGTTGACATCCTCAGGGTTGATGAATGATGCTTTTATTATGAGATGCTCAAGCAATTTCCACTTTCTTTCCCTCCCTCCCTCCCGTCCCTTCACCTTATACAGGTATACATTAAATTTCAAAAGCTGTTTAAACTTAGCCCTAAAAGAAAGTTTTGCTTTGTTGCCTCTAAATTTCTAAGTGGCAGAGCATGGACAAATCACATTGAGATTAATACGCAAAGTCACTCTATGGATGCAGCAGCATCATGAACACACTCAACAATGAGCAAAGATCTCTTAGGAACCCAATGATTCAATCTCATAAACAGCTTCATGGCTGAAAGCATCAGTAGGAAGAGATGCCAAGGTGTTTGGGAATTATTTTGTCAGGGAAAAGCAGGTAGAGAGTTTAGAACTGAATAAAAATAAATGATTTTCATTCACCTGCTGTTCAAGAACAGAAGGATTCTTATATAAGAGAACCGATGGAGGATATGTGGCTCTCCAGATGTTTTTGAACGATATGTTCCAGCATCTTTCACCAAGACTTTGTGATTGCTGGGAAATATAATTTGGTGACTTCTGGAGAACCAGTGATTTCTCATCTCTGAGATAATGGCTGGTTTTAATAATATATCAAAAGTATTTCATTACATATGAAGTTAAAGCAATAAAATAATAAAAATACACCAACCCTGGGTTTTTGGTGTCATTACATTCTCAAAATGTGCTGGTGTTCCTTTTTATTTTATTTTTTGTCAAAGTCACCATTGATGGTTCTGTTGCTTATATTCTCCTCACGTTTATCTGACCATGTTTTAAATGCCAGGCTAGTGCCTTAGGACTGCAAGCTGGGTTTTGATTTCTTTTGACATTTTGACAAAGGATGAATGTATTAGAAGAAGGAGTTGGAAATTAATGAATATTCTATCTAACTGGTGTTCCCTTTCTGTCTCTCTCTTTTTTCTCTTTTACACAAACTTTTTGTTTAATTTATGTGATGCATAAACACCTGTGTCTTATTACCAATTAATAGAGAAGAAAATAGGGACTTGCATTAGAACATATTTTTCATACATTTTGATATTTTAATATGTGTGCTTAATGCATTTAAGTTGTATCACCCACTAACTGATGGTTCTGCCATTCTAAGCCTTTCTTCCTTCCTAGTCAGAAGACCTGCAGTTGAGATATTTTTAAGAGATTTTTTTTTTAGAAAGAATCCCAGAAACCATGCTCTGCATGACATAAGTTGTCATTCTTTCCATCTCAGCAAAATGTTGGAAGGAAATTATTACAACTATCCATCTTTTGTCCATCAGCATCTCTGAAAAGCAAAATGAGAACAAATTTGGTGTGTTGAAGCCAATAAAGGAAAGATTTAACCAAAAATGGATCAGATTAGGCTGTGCAGAAAAAAAAAGAATATTTTCCTAGTGGAAAACCAGTTAGGCCATAGTTAACAATACTGCTGACTGCTCCAGTCTAAACCTTCTTCCTCCTATTTAGGTAACCAGAGTAAAGATCATGAATATGAAGTATAGTATGAACTTTGATAGATAACATAAGTTTTTGCACTTCTTGGAGCAGGATGCCTTGCAGGGTCCCAAAGACTCATTTCTGGCAGAGTTTGGGGAAGAGAAAGAAAGACTTTTGCTGCTTTCCTTGCAAGCAGCCAAAAACAGAAGAAAGAAGCGGAAAGAAGCAGCCCGGTGACCAGGCCAGGAAGATAGGGTGAGTGGACCATGTTCCCCCCTTCACCCTTTCCCTCCTCCCCTCACTACCTCGTGTTGTTCACAATGCAAGCAATGCAAGCGTTGTGTTCCCACAGGCCACATGGGCGGCACAGCCTTGTGTTCCCGCATAGCCTGGATTAATTGCTTTGGGGGGTGTTTGGGAGTGACATTTCTCTGCAGACCACCAAATTTTTCTTGTGGACCACCAGTGGTCCCCGGCCCACTGGTTGGTGACCACTGAGCTAAAGTACCAATGCAAAAATATAAAGCACATTCAAATAAATAATCAAATTTCCATATTATCATAGCCCGTTGTATAAAATCAATTCTCAGTTGGACCGCCTTGACAAGTCAAGAGCATTGACTTGTCACTTTTTCTAGTAACAATTGCGTTTATGCTCTAGAGGAATAAGACAGTCTATTGACATTATTCCCATAGGCTGTTCTGTCAAAGAGTGACCCTGTGTATTGGGCTCTCTCTGTAATAATACAGTTGTCTATCAGCTTCCTCTCATAATATGGCACTTGATAAAATCTCCCATATTTCTAGGCAGAATCTAATAGCTCAAACTTCACTATAATAAAATCTGCTCTGTGTTACCATCTCATATACTTAGTCAGATATTTTTCTATCTGAAATGCCTTCTTGGTCAGCTATTTCAAAGATCTGATATCAGCAAGCAACTCAATATCAGTTTGGGTACTAATATTCACGATGCTCTGTTTAAGTTTCCTTGATGTGATATACTATATACTTAGATGTTGAATTGATAAACCATAACATGAAACATATTTGGTAAATTGGTTACCCACCTGCTGTTATGCAACATGCTGTTTGTTCCTCTAGACATTATTTGGGTAATTGCTATGAAGGAAAAATTATAATTGTTCCCTTTGTTCCATATGTGGCAATAAAAATGGGATAACACAGTGTAGCATTCATTTTGTTTAATAATAAGACTATAAAACAGCATAATATAGATAGAAAACTAAAATATGTTACTTCAAAATGGATTATCAAAAGAATGAGAAAACTTGCACTGCCCAGGGAGATAATGTCACAATACTGCAAAAGACTGCAAAAGACACACAAACACAATCAAATATTCCAGATTCCCTAGTTTGGAATCTATCAGCAAAGCTATCAACATAATTATAAACATTTCCTCACTCACAGCTATTAATTGCAACATACACGAGAGTACAACTGCCTGGTACAAATGACAATGATGGAAAAAATGATTAAATGTCCAAACATTGAATGCAAGTCTGGTGCCTAAATGTCAGGATATTGCAACATTCATTTTCTCCTTTGCTCATTTTGCCTTCCACTCTGTCATTTGCTCTGACGTCATCTTTTGTAAGGACATCAGGCCAACCCACAGTATGTATCAGGCAACTCAGCTGGAAAACTTTTCGCTCTGTTCTAGCTGAGTTAATTTTGAACAGAGACCATGCAACCCTCCCTGGATAGTTAACAAAAATTGAACAATTCCAAAATCTGGTTTTTTTACAATATATTATATCATATCATATCATATTATATCATATCATATCATATCATCATATCATATCATATGTTTTATAGAATAGAATAACCGAGTTGGAAGGGCCCTTGGAGGTCTTCTAGTCCAACCCCCTGCTTAGGCAGGAAACCCTACACCATTTCAGATAAATGGTTATTCAATCTCTTCTTAAAAACTTCCAGTGTTGGAGCATTCACAACTTCTGGAGACAAATTGTTCTACTGATTGATTGTTCTAACTGTCAGGAAATCTCTCCTTAGGTTGATTCTCTCCTTGATTAGTTTCCACCCATTGCTTCTTGTCCTGCCCTCAGGTGCTTTGGAGAATAGCTTGACTCCCTCTTATATCATATCATAATATATGACATCTAAGTGGGAAAAAAAAATCTCTAGTACAATGAAATCTGTGCCCTGAAACTCTGGATGGCAGCTAGGAGGAAAACAATAAAAGCCCAGATTCTGGGAAAGGTATCTGAATAGACCAGAAACACTACAATCAATAGCATCTTGTGGCATGTTTCACTTGAACTTCTCCAGAGAGGCGGGGAAACAAAGGATGCTTATTTTATTATAGTGTTTACTATACACACACTTAAAAGTCCTGCTATTAAAAATAAATATTAGCTTTCTTTCCTAATCTACTACCTAATTAGAATATTTTTATGGTCAGTAACCAGGTTTTTTTAAAAAAATAAAATAAAATATAATTGATGGACTCATTGCCTGTCTAGCATTTTTCAATTTCTTGAATATTATTATCCAACCTTCCAAAGAAAAGAGCTGGAGGTAAGTGAAGGTGTATTTCTTGAACAAACGGATTACCAAATAAGCCAATAACTTTACAAGAGAATAATTGATGGGCCCTGCTGCTCTTGCCCTGCTGCCCTTGTCTACCCATTATTATCTCCGCTTGGAAAATCCCACCTGGCTTGGCACAGAATTGATAATGAGAGGATTGCCCTCTCAAACTATTGTTGGAGTTATACATCTTAGAGAACAAACCCCCAAGCTGAGGTTGACTAGTTCTCTATTTCAGTTTGTGTTAAAATATAATTACATTTAGACACAATCGATTCCAGGTACTAAGTAGCTAATACTTCATTTTCTTTGGGTGCGTTCGGCATGGTCAATAAAGCGATCAAGTCTATCTATCTAAGAGATATATGCTTAGAAGGTTCATCTTACTGCCTTCGCAAGTGCTTGATTTTAGAGATTGAGCAGCATAGTGTTTAAAGATGACGGAAGTTAAAGTCTAAAGCATGTAGAAGCTATTAGATTGGGAAGGCTGCTACAAAGAAAGCATTAAGCTAAGCCAATAAGAAGATGAGGTGATCATCATCTCTATGTATTGATTTTACTGAAATGGGTGTGATACAAACTGGTAGGAAACTGCTACCTTGAACCTTATGATTTGAACATCAAGAGAAACTAATTGTAAATTTTCCTTGGGAACTTCTTTGGCCTCTCTGAAGAAAATGCATTACACTTACCTCCTTAACTGGTAAACCAGGTTAATGTTCTTCCATCATCTGAATAGGGCTGTTGAATAACCAGTGCAGGCCTTTGTAGTTCTTGGGTTCTGAATCTCATCAAATGTTTAAATAGCCCTTTCCTTTTCCTACTTTCAGGAAGTTTTGTAAAGACTTGACTGTTCCATCAAGTCTTGCTTTGACTATTCCTTTGCATTATGACTTCATTTTTTTTGATCTGTTTGTTTTGAATGTTCAGATTCCTATTTTATGGGTAGTAAGATTATCAGGTATGGTTTCTAATTCTCATTTTGAGTATATGTGTCTTGTTTATTTATCTTGACTGTTTTTAACTCAAGTTACAAATTTCTGTTAAAGGATTGGGGGAAATTCACAAAACCCAAGAATGGACTGGTTTATCTGGAATAGCTTATAATGCTTATAACGCTAACTAAGAGTAAATAGAAAATAGCATAGAGGACAATGAAAAAAAGTATACAATAATTTCAGTCATGGGGTGGGATTCAACTGGTGTTACTACCGGTTCGGTGACCAGGTTTTGCAAACAAATTGAAAAAAGATGAATGAATAAATTTTTGAACCTCTTTTGTACAATGAAGTATGGAACTTGAAAAAAGAAACTATTTATATTCTTTTATTTTTCAAACTCACTAAAAGATTCCACTAACTCCAACTCCTCCCCCAGAAAACTAATCTAAGTCAAAAAATATTTGCACAATGTACAGCCAAAAATCACGTTTATGTTTGGTTTTACATGTTGGCTAACAATAATATTCCCTAAGGTGCTTTTCTAAATGCCATTCTCTTGTACTTCAATCTACTTGATGGGTACCTGCAGCAATTTGCAACTGACACAGTTATCTGTCACTTCGGTGCAATTAGGCTATGTACTTTAATTTTAAATATATCAAAGGAAAGTCCTCTAAAGAGACAGAAATGAAGAGGGGGAGAGAGTGTATCCAAACACATAATTTTTGATGCAAAATTTTTAAAAAATGAATTTTCTCTGAACTTATATTGGACTAGGCTGGCTGCCAGCAAGGTTGGTTACTCCTTGATATCTTTTTGATATGGTACTAGAATGACTCTAATGATCCCTAAATCACTTAATAAGATTACAATTCAATTGTTAATATCTAAAGTCTTGGGAAATGTTGGCATTCAGACTTATTCAGAGTCCTTATGTCTTTGCTGGATATGACTCTTTTGATAACGGAATAGAATAGAATTCTTTATTGGTCAAGTGTGATTGGACACACAAGGAATTTGTCTTGGTCCAAATGCTCTCAGTGTACATAAAAGAAAAGATACATTCATCAAGTTAAGAATCATAAGGTACAACACTTAATAAAAGTCATAGGGTACAGTAAGCAATCAAATCATACTAGGAAACAGTCAATATAAATAATAAGGATACAAGCGAGAAAGTTACAGTCATACAGTCACAAGTGGGAGGGGATGGGTGATAAGGAGTGATGAGAAGATTAATAGTAAATAGTGCAGACTTTGTAAATAGTTGGACAGTGTTGAGGGAATTATTTGTTTAGCAGAGTGATGGTGTTTGGGGAAAAACTGTCCTTGTGTCTAGTTGTTCTGGTGTGCAGTGCTCAATAGCGTCGTTTTGAGGGTAGGAGTTGAAACAGTTTATGTCGGGATGTGAGGGGTCTGTAAATATTTTCACAGCCTTCTTTTTGACTCATGCTAATTCTAAAAAATTCTAAAAGAATATTATGTTTTTATTAAAATGGTTTATTCTTAATATAAAACAGAAATAGAAATAAAGACGGAGAAAGTGGGTAGAGAGGGGTGAAGCGAAAGAAGAAAAGAAAATCAGTAGATTCCAAATTCCTTTGTGTAGTAAGTTACTTAATAGAGTTATAATACCTATTTATTATTTACCAAATAGTAACTACTTGCCAATTCTATAGCAATAGCTGACTTTCAAGAATAAAGTCTAGGAATGATTTCTGAGTAACAATAAAGCTATTTACAATCTTTTCCCTAATTAGTGCAGTCAACTTTGCCATTTTTATTAGTTCCGTCATCTTTTTGATCCATTCCTCCTTCTTTGCCTTATTACATACAATAAAAAGTATCTACCTTACAATTACATTTCCAGCATATATACACTTCCATATCTACAATAATTATTTTGATACTATTTTGATAGTATAAAGGCATGCATCATTGCTCCACACTATCTTATAAACTTATGTAATGCTAGTTGAAAACTAATTGATCCTAACAAAGTTATTGCAGTTCTAAATCCTACAAATTCCATACTTTCTTCCTGGTTAATAAGCCATGGAATTATTGGAAATAATGGAATGGAGGGTAACATAGATTTATTCCTTGAAATTTCCCAACTTTAGGATTAACAGATAAAGCCAAGAAAAATTATGAAGTCCGTTGGGTTGTTTGATAACTGATAGAAAGATGGTAGGCAGGCAGACAGGCGGTAGGTAAGTAGATAATTTTTTCTACAGATACATTGGGGAAATGAAGGTGGAATGTCCTTTTGAGATTTCCTGATGAATTCTCACATAGCCTTAATATTTTTGGAACCCCTTTAATGGCAATGTAGTGATGGAATTATCTCATTGAAACTATCCAAATACCTTTGATAGTTAAACTTTAAAGAACCCGTGTATGAAAGAATTAGTTTTGATGGAGGATAGATGTACTTCCAGGCACAATCAGAGCTGAGTGAAAATGTTAATACATAATTCTCTATAATATTCTTAGAAAGTAATGTTGTATCTCCTCTCAATGATTTTTATTCAGCATCATCTTATGATTTTTATATTTTCTTCATTACTAAATACTTCCTTACCCAAGTGTGGGAGAGAAGTTACAGTAGCAATGAGTTTCTGCCTCATTTATCATACTTTTCCTTAGTTATAAATATGCAGAACTACATTGGATATGTTATAAAGGTCATCTATTTAGTAGCTGTGTCTATAGACGGTTGTTGCACCAAAAATGACAAAACAGAATTATACCACCATCTCCAAAGTTCTGGTTCCTTCCTTCCTTCCTTCCTTCCTTCCTTCCTTCCTTCCTTCCTTCCTTCCTTCCTTCCTTCCTTCCTTCCTTCCTTCCTTCCTTCCTTCCTTCCTTCCTTCCTTTCCACTCTGTCATTTGCTCTGACGCTATCTTTTGTAAGGACATCAGGCCAACCCACAGTATGTATCAGGCAACCCAGCTGGAAAACTTTTCGCTTTGTTCTAGCTGAGTTAATTTTGAACAGAGACCATGCAACCTCCCTGGATAGTTAACAAAAATTGAACAATTCCAAAATCTGGTTTTTTTACAATATATTATATCATATCATATCATATTATATCATATCATATCATATCATATCATCATATCATATCATATGTTTTATAGAATAGAATAACCGAGTTGGAAGGGCCCTTGGAGGTCTTCTAGTCCAACCCCTGCTTAGGCAGGAAACCCTACACCATTTCAGATAAATGGTTATTCAATCTCTTCTTAAAAACTTCCAGTGTTGGAGCATTCACAACTTCTGGAGGCAAATAATTCCAGTGATTAATTGTTCTGTTCGGAAATTTCTCCTTAGTTCTAAATTGCTTCTCTCCTTGATTAGTTTCCACCCATTGCTTCTTGTCCTGCCCTCAGGTGCTTTGGAGAATAGCTTGACTCCCTCTTATATCATATCATAATATATGACATCTAAGTGGGAAAAAAAAAATCTCTAGTACAATGAAATCTGTGCCCTGAAACTCTGGATGGCAGCTAGGAGGAAAACAATAAAAGCCCAGATTCTGGGAAAGGTATCTGAATAGACCAGAAACACTACCATCAATAGCATCTTGTGGCATGTTTCACTTGAACTTCTCCAGAGAGGCGGGGAAACAAAGGATGCTTATTTTATTATAGTGTTTACTATACACACTCTTAAAAAGTCCTGCTATTAAAAATAAATATTAGCTTTCTTTCCTAATCTACTACCTAATTAGAATATTTTTATGGTCAGTAACCAGGTTTTTTAAAAATAAAATAAAATATAATTGATGGACTCATTGCCTGTCTAGCATTTTTCAATTTCTTGAATATTATTATCCAACCTTCCAAAGAAAAGAGCTGGAGGTAAGTGAAGGTGTATTTCTTGAACAAACGGATTACCAAATAAGCCAATAACTTTACAAGAGAATAATTGATGGGCCCTGCTGCTCTTGCCCTGCTGCCCTTGTCTACCCATTATTATCTCCGCTTGGAAAATCCCACCTGGCTTGGCACAGAATTGATAATGAGAGGATTGCCCTCTCAAACTATTGTTGAGTTATACATCTTAGAGAACAAACCCCAAGCTGAGGTTGACTAGTTCTCTATTTCAGTTTGTGTTAAAATATAATTACATTTAGACACAATCGATTCCTTCCTTCCTTCCTTCCTTCCTTCCTTCCTTCCTTCCTTCCTTCCTTCCTTCCTTCCTTCCTTCCTTCCTTCCTTTTTCCCAAGAAAAATAATACACAAAATTACAAAAGAAAAAAAACTGAAAAAAGGAAACATATGAAGTCTACATTTACAGACATACATACATTGATAAATTGAAGCCATGGTCTATTACAGTCATCCATGGTGGATTTATATTAATAAATTATGCAAAGCATTACGTGGTTGGAGCTATACATTTGTGTTCCCAGTTGTAACAACAAGTCTTTTGATTATGCTTTCTTTTTCATTGTCCAAAGGTCAACTCCCATATGATTGAGATGACTCTCAAAGTCTGTTAATACATGTTTCCTATTCAAACTGAACAATGAATTTAAATAAAAGAGTTAGTTTCACTATGTCTCCAACATGGTAAATGCAACCTGAATTTTGAAATATTGTTTCTTGTTGAAAAGAACGTGATCTTAAAAATATATTGAAATGTTTGTGTTTTTTTAATCTCTCTCATTTTTTATTGGTTCAATAAATGTTCAAGCAAAACAAGGCAAAAAGGAATGTGTGTGTCTGTGTGTACATATAGACAGATACACACAAACAAACACACTTTCCCCTTTATCCCACAGCTACTATTGGATTTCTTTTCACAGGTTGAAAATTCTAGGCTATTATTCTACATCTACTGATTTAGATTTAAGATTTAATTAAGAAATACAAATGTTTTCTGAAGTTTCCAAGTGCAACAGAGGGTCTTTTGCAGCCCTGAGTATTAATTTTAAATAAAACTGTTTTCCCCAGTTTATTATTCATAGTTTAGTAGATCCCAACATTCTGGGTATTGAGCTCAACTGTTTCTTTTTTCCTCTCTAACTTTTATGGTATTGTTTTTGGTAATGTATCTGTTGAAAGACCCTAAGCAATTTTATATCTTTTTACTGAATTTATGCAATCTTTCTGTAATATGTTATGTTATAATTTAGGCAAATACGTTATGTTATATTATTTTTAAACTTTCAAATTTCATTTATCTTTACTTTGTCAACTTAATGTTCCAAGATGTAATGATTTCACACTTTCAATCTGTTCCTAAAATATGTTCAGATGCAAACAAACAAATAAACGAATTCTGATTTCCAAATTATACTTCTTAGAAAACAGCTTCCTTTTGTAAAACTCCATTGTCTTTGGGAATACTGACCTCTTTAGTTTTAACCTGTAATTTAAAAATCAATAAAGGCTTGCAGCTACCAAACAGCTTACTCTGGTTTTCTCCCTTTTATGCAAGATAAAGTTTATCTTTTAAACTTCTAATTCCCTGAAACAGAATCAACATAAAATAATTTCACATTAGTTCAAGGATCCACATGCCATAGTTGAAGAACATGTTTGTCTTCAGAAATCTTGTACTTCCACAGAGAAATTTCCCACCTAAATTACATGCTATGGAAAAATCTATCCCCATGGTTGTAAAAATTACTTAATAGCACACAATCAAACCAAACTACATGCATTTTTTCATAGTAGACAAATTTCCCTTCATTTACATAGGCATTGTAGAAAAGTAAAGAGTGACCTTGGAGAAGGTATGCAGAGACTTTTAGCAAAACATGAGGTCATTCAGGAAAACCAAAAAGGATGAGACAGAAGCTTAATATTATCCCACTTTGACTCTGTTGGGAGTTAAAAGGAAAGGAAGTGGAAATACTGTCAAATTCACAAGATAGATTGTGAGCCCTTGAGGTCAGGTAATGGATGCCACAAAAATACTAGAATTCTTGGAAACCTGATATGTATCATAATTTGCCATATAGGGAAATTATTTGCATTCCATTCCTCAACCAATTATGTACAGATTTTGTATGGTTGTGTATGGGATTAAATTCACATCAGTGTGGAAGAGGAAGGTGTGCGCTGAAGCTGGGGTCTCCAACCTTGGCAACTTTAAGACTTGTGGACTTCAACTCCCATAATTCCTCAACAAGCTTTGCATTGAAGACCCCTGCGCTGAAGGATGTAGGCCAGGCTTGTCCAACCCGCGGCCCATGGGCCGCATGCGGCCCAGGTCGCCTCGTAATGCGCCCAACGCCCAACCCAACCTTCATGAAAGATCCAGCGAGGAGGAGGAGGAGAGGCAGGCGCGAGGCGGGGCGAGGCGAGCAACAGAAAAGGCGGGCAGCCGCAGCCCAAAAGTCCCGCCCGCCACCTCCTGCTGTTGCCGCCACTGCCGCCACCGCTGCTGCTCCTGCCCCGCCGCGCCGCTGCTGCTTCTGCCCCCGCCTCGCTGCCGCTGCCACTGCTTCTGCCCCGCCGCCGCCGCCGCTGCTGCTTCTGTCCCCACCGCCACCGCTGCTGCATTTGCAGGAGGAGAGGTAGGCGCGAGGCGGGCGAGGCGAGCAACAGAAAAGGCGGGCAGCCGCAGCCCAAAAGTCCCGCCCGCCACCTCCTGCTGTTGCAGCTGCTGCCGCCACCGTTGCTGCTTCTGCCCCCCGCCGCCGCCGCCACTGCTGCTTCTGCCCCCGCCACCGCCGCCAGCTGCTTTTGCCCCGCTGCCACCGCTGCTGCTTCTGCCCCCGCCACCGCCGCCGCTGCTGCTTTTGCCCCCGCCGCTGCCGCTGCTGCTTCTGCCCCGCCGCCCACCGCTGCTGCATTTGCAGGAGGAGAGGTAGGCACGAGGCGGGCGAGCTTTCTTCCCACCCCTCCCCCCACCCCGCAAAATTTGGCTGGAAAATTATAAAATAAAAATAAATAATTTTTAATAAATAATTAATAATAAATAATTATTTTATTATTTTATTAATTATTTAATTTAATTTAATTTAATTTAATTTAATTTAATTTAATTTAATTTAATTTAATTTAATTTAATTTATTATTTAATTTAATTATGTGCGGCCCACACCAAATTTTCATCTTCTAATGTGGCCCAGGGAAGGTGAAAGGTTGGACACCCCTGATGTAGGCCATTAAAACATTTTCTAGAATGTATTTAAATCCAATGTTTTAATTGAACAAAATAGGAGTTTAAGGAATAATTCCTCTGAATTTAATTGAGTGACTTATGCTTTCATTAGAACAATTATGTACCATTTAGATTGTAGATTCCAATATAGGCACATTGTTTTGCCAACTGATTTCAGTTTTAATTCCTGATATATATTTTTTGCCCAAAACAAAGGCTTAATTATGGTCTTTCTAAAACATTTTGGTGTCAGCCTTCAGTAGGCAAGGGGGCAAAATGGGCTTTTGTGTTCTTAATTAAGTATTGTGTCTGAGGACATAACGTGAAATCAGATTTAATTTATATTGCTTGTAAGAGATTTAAGTTTCTAAAAATCTAGATTATATTCCACACCACCAGCAGGCTAGTATACGTAGACCTAATATATTACTTTCAATGGCATTGCTTTAAATTCTTGAATGTCAATTGAATTAAGAACTGTACTGGATCAGACCCCTCCTAATTTTTTTTTTGTGTGTGTGTGTACTTAATAAAAATTACTAAAGACCTTGCCGGGACAAACAAAGCTTATATAATCAATTTTAAACCAAAAGAAGTTAAAACTGTACTAATAAGCTGTCAAAAGTAGTATAATTTATCTCTGTAATTACTATGCTGTTCTTGTAATTACAGACTTCTCTAGTGAAAAATTTCCACTTGTGAAGTCAAAATGAAAAAGAAACACAGAGGAAAAGCTGGGGATGGGGGGAATACTTGACGAGCCAAGGCAGAAGGAAAGAGTTTTCCCCAAGGTAGATTTGTGCAATATTTAGAATATTTGCTATTTGGGAGATCTGTCTCTTATATTTTTGGTTACTTGCAATATTGAAAAATCAAAGTCACAAATTAAGGTGGATTTGCTTAGCAGGGACTCCCCTTACCGCAGTGGTGCAAACTCATGTCATCACAGTGGTGTCACATGATGGATCAGGACTTTTTTCCCCTTTGCAAAATCAGGCATGTGCATGGCCAGCATGTGACACATCTGGCGCACAGGCCGGGAGTTTGACAGTCCAGCCTTATGGCCATATAGGACCACTTTTGATGGAGGCTGAATTAATTTTGATGCAGTGTTATTTTTTTAAAAAATTTTTTATTGGTTTTTAAGACAAACATAAACAAACAAAACATAAAAACATCAAGCCATCTTCCATATATATACATACAGTGTGCCAGTTGGTTTACAAATTGTTTCGTGTTCGATTTCGTAGTCTTCAATTATAATTACATTGTATATATTCTCATATTTTCAATCAAATATTAAATACATTAATATCATTGTTAATCAATCATTTGACTATACTTTTATTCTTTCATGTTTTATGAAATAATCCATATTTTACTTAATTTGTTTTATGACAGTTCATATTATCATCTCAAATTTATGCTACAATCATTTTGTAGATATAATAAGAAAAGAATACATCTTTATATATTTATTATTTTCTAAGAATCTACATATTTCATTACCATGTTTTATTGTCTAACCATTGATAGAATAGATCCCAAATTTTATAAAATTGTTTATCATCTTGTTCTCTCATTTCAAATGTCAATCTACTCATTTCAGCACATTCCAATATTTTCTTAATGATTTCCTCCTGTAATGGTATTTTCTCATTTTTCCAGTTTTTGGCAAATACAATCCTAGCCGCTGTTAATACATTTACAATCAGGTATTTCAAGTCTTTACTTCTTTACTTTCAGGTAAAATTCCCAATAAAAATATCTCTGGTTTCAAGTCTATATGCTTTTTTGTCATTTTTTCCAACCACGTGTGGATTTTAATCCAATATTTTTTAGCATCCTCACAAGTCCACCACATATGGTAACATGAGCCAGGTGTCTGATGACATTTCCAACATTTTTCAGATTTGTTCTTGAACATTCTTGCTATTCTTGTTGGGGGAAAATGCCATCTATAAAACATCTTATACAAATTTTCTTTATATGCTGTTGACATTGTCATTTTATAATTTTGAGACCACAATTTTTGCCATTTCTCTAGATCAATCCCATATCCAAAATTCTTCCCCCAAGCAATCATTGTTTCTTTAACTTGTTCTTCTTCTAGTTTAATTTCTAATAAATATCCATACAATTTTTTAATCACCTTTTCATCAGTAAGTCAAAATCTTATCTAAACCAGTCAGTTTATCATAGAAACTTTCTGTTTTAGAATCTTTATCATACCTTGAATGTATTTGCGCAAATGAAAACCAATTCTTCTTTATACCTTGTTCCTCTAATTTTTGCATAGATTTAAGTTCACCCTTTTCATTCAATATTTCCCCATATCTAACTGTTTGTTCCTTTTTATATATTATAAGATAAGAAAATGCTTCAATAGTCAATAGCCAGACTGGAATTTTCAAATAACATTTTCTTTTAGCCTTCTCCCAGTTTAACCACAGAGACTCCTGTATATAATGTCTTCTAAAATACCCCTGTGTTTTAGTTCCTTTATACCAGGCTTGTCCAACCCGCGGCCCACGGGCCGCATGCGGCCCAGGTCGCCTCGTAATGCGGCCCAACGCCCAACCCAACCTTCATGAAAGATCCAGCGAGGAGGAGGAGGAGAGGCAGGCGCGAGGCGGGTGAGGCGAGCAACAGAAAAGGCGGGCAGCCGCAGCCCAAAAGTCCCGCCCCGCCACCTCCTGCTGTTGCCACCGCTGCCACCACCGCTGCTGCTCCTGCCCCCGCCGCCGCCGCTGCTGCTTCCCCCGCCGCTGCCGCTGCCACTGCTTCTGCCCCCGCCGCCGCCGCTGCTGCTTCTGTCCCCACCGCCACCGCTGCTGCATTTGCAGGAGGAGAGGTAGGCCCGAGGCGGGCGAGGCGAGCAACAGAAAAGGCGGGCAGCCGCAGCCCAAAAGTCCCGCCCGCCACCTCCTGCTGTTGCCGCTGCTGCCGCCACCGTGCTGCTTCTGCCCCCGCCGCCGCCGCTGCTGCTTCTGCCCCCGCCGCTGCCGCCGCTGCTGCTTTTGCCCCACTGCCACCGCCGCTGCTTCTGCCCCCACCGCCGCCGCTGCTGCTTTTGCCCGCTGCCGCCGCTGCTGCTTCTGCCCCGCCGCCACCGCTGCTGCATTTGCAGGAGGAGAGGTAGGCACGAGGCGGGCGAGCTTTCTTCCCACCTCCCCCCACCCCGCAAAATTTGGCTGGAAAATTATAAAATAAAAAATAAATAATTTTTAATAAATAATTAATAATAAATAATTATTTTATTATTTTATTATTTTATTAATAATTTAATTTAATTTAATTTAATTTAATTTAATTTAATTTAATTTAATTTAATTTAATTTAATTTAATTTAATTTAATTTAATTTAATTTAATTTAATTTAATTTAATTATTTAATTTAATTTAATTTATTATTTAATTTAATTATGTGCCCACACCAAATTTTCATCTTCTAATGTGGCCCAGGGAAGGTGAAAGGTTGGACACCCCTGCTTTATACCATAGAAAAGCATGCCACCCCAACAGCAGATCATGTCCTTCTAATGTCAACAATCTAGTATTTCTTAATGTTATCCATTTCTTAACCCACATCAAATTTGTAGCTTGGTAATACAACTCCCAATTAGGCAAACCAAATCCTCCTCTTATTCTAGCATCTTGCAAAACTTTTAACTTTATTCTCGCTTTCTTACCTTGCCATATATATTTCAACACAATTTTATTTGAATCTTCAAAATAATCTTTTCCAAGCCTAACTGGAATTGTTTGAAACAAATATAAAATTCTGGGTAATATATTCATCTTGATTGTTGATATTCTCCCTATTAATGACAGTTGTAAATTTTCCCATTTCACCAAATCTAGCGCTATCTGCTGCTTAAGTTTGTTATAATTATTTCTCCTTTAGTGTACTACATCTTGCTGTCAGTACTTGATCTTATTCGTGACCTGAATTTTTAATAGATCCGCCAGTTCTTCCTTTTGTCTTGATAGCATATTCTTTGTCAAGAACTTTGTTTTATCTTTATTTATTTTCAGACCAGCCACCTTTCCATATGCCTCTATCTTTTCTATCAATTTTGATGCTGTTTCTAGTGGGTCTTCTAAAATGAAAACCAGATCATCTGCGAATGCTTGCAACTTAAATTATTCCTTTTTAATTTTCATCCCTTTTATATCCTTTTCTTCTCTAATATTTCTGTTTAGCACTTCCAAGGTTAACACAAACAACAGAGGTGATAGTGGGCACCCTTGTCTTGTTCCTTTTCTTATATCAATAGAGTCTGTCAGTTCTCCCTCTATCATTACCTTTGCCATTTGCTTATGATGTATAGCTTCTATTGCTTGAATAATTTTTTTAGCAAAGCCCATCTGTTCCAGCTATAATAACATGAATCGCCAATTCACATTATCAAATGCCTTCTGTGCATCTAGAAATACCAAAGCCATTTGTTTTTCAGGGTGTGCCTCATAGTATTCCAAAGTGTCCAAGATTACTCTCATATTGTCTTTAATTTGTCTCTTTGGCAGAAATCCATTTTGATCAGGATGGATAAAATTGTTTAAGTATTTTTAAAGTCTTTCTGCCAATATTGAAGCAAAAATTTTATAATCTGCCTTTAGTAAGGAAATAGGTCTATAGTTCTTGATTTGTAATGGATCAGCCTCCTCTTTTGGGACAAGTGTAATATAAGGTTCTGACCATGATTTGGGTATCTTCTTCTTTAACATAACTTCATTCATAACTTCTAGCAATGAAAGGTTCAACAATTCTTGTAGTGTTTTATAAAATTCTGCCGGAAGTCCATCTGGGCCTGGTGCCTTTCCATTATTTTGCTTCTTGAGTGCTTCAGTTAACTCCATCATCGTTACATTGCTTTCTAACATTGTTTCAATCTCTTTAGGTATCTGGGGTAACTTAGCATTCTGTAGGTACTGTTTGACTCTTTCCTCATCAATATTCACTTGTGTGTATAGTTTCCCATAATAGTCTTGTATGATTTCCTTCTTCTCTTTACTACCATAGCAAACTTGGCCTTGATCATCTATTAATTGCAATATTTTCCTCGATTCTTTCTCCTTTCTCAATTTATATGCTAACCATCTACCTGGTTTATTTGCATCTTCAAAGTAGTTCTGTTTCGCACCTCTGATTTTCTGTGCTAATTTTCTTTTTCTATTAGACCCATTTTATGTTTAATTATATCCATTTTTAACTTAATGCCCTTTTTCTGTGGCATTTTCTGTAGCTCTTTTTCAAGTCCTTTATAGTCATTGTCTAATGCCTTAGAGGCTAGTCTTTTCATTGTATTTCTTTTCCTTGTATAGTCTATTATCAAGCATTGATGTATCTTCTTTTTTGTTTTCTCTAAAGAAGAAAGCCAGTTCTTTCTCCATCCACTGTGTGAAGTCTTTTTCCTTTAAAATAGTATTATTTAACGTCCATCTAGATCTTCTTCTTTGTCCTTTCCATTTAATTGTCATTGGATTGTGATCTGCCCAAGTACTTGTTTCAATATTTATTTCTTGAATATTGGCTAACAATTCTGTTGACATCCATATCATATCTATTCTGGACCATGATAAATGTCTACTTGAATAGAAGGTGTATTGTTTAGTCTTAGCATTTCTTTCTCTCCATGTATCTTTTAAATTTATTTCATCTATCATTTTAAAAAAAGATTTAGGGAGAGTCTTTCTGTTTTGCTTTGTTGTTTTATGTGCTGTGTAGTCCAGTTTATTATCTACAATTCCATTAAAATCTCCCATCATAACTATATTAGCATAGTCCAGTTCAATTGTTCTCATATGTAATTTTTTATAAAATTCTTCTTGATTATCATTCGGGGCATAAATTGCAATCAGGAGTGTTTTCATATTATTGTCCATTATTTCCACCATTAGTATTCTTCCATCGTCATTGGTATAAATCAATTTCACTGGGATAATATCTTTAATGTATAAAACCATTCCTCTTTTCTTGCATTGGTAAATATTTTTCTGAGTTTTGGCTGTATCAACAATTGTTCGTGTTGCTTTTTGATATGTACTTCTTGTAGGCAGATTATATCAAATTTTAATTTCTCTAATTTATGGAAAGTTTTCCTTCTTTTAACAGTTGAGTTAAGTCCATTTATATTAATTGTAATCAGTTTTTTCTCTTCCATAGTTATATTTTGTAGTTAGGTTTAGCAGCTCTCGTAGATCTTGGTTCACGTTGTTCTTTGACTTCCACCTTTCCACCTACTTCTTTTTCAGTCACCATTTGGCAGTCCTCTTGGAATTCAATTAGTGACATTTCTTTTTCTGTCTCCTCCTCTTTCCCTCCAAAATATTCTGTGTAAAATAATTCAGCTTTCTCAACTGAGTCAATTCTATGTCTCTGTTCTTGCCATGTGAACATTAAACCTTCTGGAATCAGCCATCTATAATTCACCTCTTTTTTAAGTAGCATTTTGGTCAGAAATCGGTATTTTCTTCTCATCTCTCTCACTCTTCTGGGTACTTGTTTCAGGATCTCCTTGTCTTTATATTTCAATGTTTTCTCTCTTCCCACTTGCAATATTTGTGTTTTAATGGCTTTCTTTGTAAATCTGATGTGAACTTCTCTTGGTAAGCTATTTCTCATTGCATATTTGTGAAAACTCGATAAACCTCGTCTACTCCATCCATCATCTTCTCTTTAGTTATTTCCAAAGCTTCAGCCAAAATTTCTATCATTGTCTCAGCTAGGTTTTGTCCCTTTTCTTCCTCTATGTTTTGGAATCTGAGATAAAGTTCAGATCTGACCATCTCCCATCTCAACATCCCACTTTTGTCTTGTTCAACCACAATTAATCTGCTATCAATATCTCCAATCTTCTTGTCTCTTTGTTTATCTTCTTCTTCAATTTTTTTGAATCTCTCATCATACTTCATCATCATTTGTTGAATGTTCTCCACCTTTTCATCAGTTTTTCCTGTTCTTTGTTAAATGTTCTCTGTTCTCTTTTCAATATTCTCTCTGTTCTTATTTGAATATTTTGAATTCCTTGCATAATCATCTGCAGGGTCACTTTTTCCTGTTCTTTTTCTTGCTGTAACATTGTCTGTATTGAGCGCTGTCCTCCAGATGGTGAAGAGGAAGAAGTAGAAGTTGAGGAGCCAGGGGCTGTTAGTTTCCTACTCATTTCAGACAATTCAAAATCTTCAGGTTCTTCTAGACCTTAATCCACTTGTGAAATAACCAATTGTAATTCCAAGTAAAAATAGTGGGGAAAAAGAAATCAAATAGTAATAATAATAATAATAATAATAATAATAATAATAATAATAATAATAATAAAAATGATGATGATGATGTTTCTTCAGGTTCTTGTATACCTTAATCCAATCGATTGGTTAGATAGCAGTAAAAAACTCAAAAATGGAAGAAAAGACCATAAACACACAAAAAAAGAAAAAATTGTTAAATTCTGAAAAAGGTGGAAAAGTAAAAAATAAAAAACTAAAGAAGAGAAAAGAAAAGTTCTTCGGGTTCTTCAACACCTTAATCCAATTAAAAGGTCTCAGGTATAAAAAGATGCATAAGGGAAAAAAAAGAAAGCCACAAAAAAAAAACCAATATGGAAAGTAAATAGAAAAAAAAATACAAGGGGGGGAAAGAGAAAAAAAGAAAAGAGACTACTCCCTTAATACTAAAGCTTTTCCTTGAAAATAAAATGCAAACATAAAAATTAGACTTCAAAAGACAAAAAAAAAAAAAAAAAAAAGACAAAAACAAGTTCCAAAAGGCCAAAAATCCAAATAGCTATTGCAAAAAGTAAGCTAGTAAGGAGGGGGTTTGTTAAAGTAAGAAATAGCCCAGCTAAAAAAAATAAAAAGAGCACACTGTACCTTGTTTGGTTATCCAAGGCTTTTGTTAAAATTTATAACTCTCTTCTCCAGAGTCTTATCACCTTTTTTTTCTATAAACTTCAACACCAGACTCCAGCTATTGATAGAAACCCAGAAGAGCACCTGCAATAATACTCTCCCATGCTCTTCCCTCTATCTTATCAAACAGCAATGTCCTTGAAAAAAAGTCTCAGTTCTTTCTCAGCTTTGTCTGGTCAAGAAAAAGAGATAAAATATTTCCAAGCCTCTAGTTGGCAGTGTTACAAAGTTTCTTCTACTTTCACTTTCCCCCTCCTTTTCCAAACAAGATATAATAAAAATTAATTAAAAAGGGAAAAAGATATTTAAAAAGATTACTAAAAGGGAGTCTCTAGTCTAGAATATTATAAAGTCAAAAAGGAGAGAAAAAATAGGTGGAAGAAGAAAAAACCCAGTCCAATTTCAAAATATAAAGTCATGTATAGAAAATCCAGCAATGAGAATATATATATATATATTACTTTGACTTCCTGTTTAAAATCGCCGCTTAATCACTTCTGTCTAAAATTTTACAGATTCTTTCTTTTCCTTAGGGTGTCCTTTCAAATCTTAAAGTAAAGAAAAAGTTATCACCAAACCGGCACACTTTCTCTTTCCATTCTCTTTCGTTTCGGAGCTGTCCCAACTTCAGCAGCTTTAATGCTGCCTCTTTGCCACTGGCAAAAAGAGCTTCTCCTGGATCTACCAAGGACTTTGCGGTGTCCCTGGGATTGACAGGATGCACTCTTTACATTCACCATCTCTTTGGGACGGTTTAGATCCGTTTGGACTGTCCAGGAGCAAAGATATCAGCAGCGATCTCTTGACCTCCAAGATCGCATGCCGTATTGTCGCGACACCAGCTCCGCCCCCCCAGGATTCCATCCTTGATGCAGTGTTATTGATAGTAAGCCAGACTTAAGAGTGATTACAATGTTTATTGCTTTCATTAAATGACAAAAAGGACAAGAATGCTATTAATAAAGAACCAGTCAGATTGAATAAGATGAAAGGTAATAGTTTTAGATGTCTAGGTTTCGTGCAATGCTTTTGGTTTTTAGCTATTTGAAGGGACAGTCATGCCAATTTATACTTTCACATACATTTATATTTTTGCAAACATATTACACAAGGATAATGAAATAAAAACAAGAAGCAGCCCCTATTTGCATGAGGAATGATTTCCAATCAGAAAGCAAGAGACACAAATACATGTGCAAAGAAAAGATTCTGTGAATGTGATATTCTGTCTGGATGTAGACTCAAATGCATGGAACATCAGTTCATGCACTCTTTCAACCTCGAAAAATGAAAATCTGGTTGAATCAGTTTATGAAACATAGATAGAATATCACTTACTTGCTGGGAGATCCTTGTTCTTTCTGTTGTCTTTTGTGCAAAACAATAGTTCTCACAATGGATGAGTTAGGTGTCATGGGGGATGGGGATCATATGACTGTATAAGAAAAGGAACAATAACAAAATAAGCCTTTGGCTCATTCTTTCTATTTTGTAACATCTTTTGCAATGATACATCATTTCTGGTAGCTTGTTGGGGGCCGTTTCTAGCAACCCCTGGAATTCTGTCAAGTTGTTCACATGCAGAAATCTTTTATTGATCTTCTGCTTAGCAAGCTAAAATAAGATAGGCTTTTCAATTGTCCAGAAAGACGATATTATATGATAATAATAACAGTGGGCATGGTACCAAAACAACAGCTAGGCTCAAAAACTGAGACTGTCTAACATCACTTGCTTAATACAAGCTATGTATCTCTAGGCTAAGCTCTTTAGAAATGTTGTATTCTTGAAGACCAATCTGTAGCAGTCTTTGTGAAAAGGTGGGGATGAGGACATTGTTAACAAGGTTAATTATTAATTTACCCAAGACTAATTTGATAAGATCTTGATGCTGTAACATAATAGAGTTTCTTAATGTTTTAAATCTGATTCCTAGTTATCAGTAATTGCTTTTGCAGGCATTCCATAAAGTATTTCTGCCCAATCAGTGAAGTCAAATGCACACCAATTCAAATTTTATAGATTAATTAGTCAGTTTAATTACTGTAGTGCTTTGGTATATATCTGAAATGTCAATCAAATGCACAAATTAATGTAAGAATATTCTCAGTATAATTTCTGAATTCTTTTATCTTTATTACTATTTCCACAATTCTGGTCAAGCTTTGTTATTGATATTATTTTCCATTCATTTTCTGTATTTTTCCAAGCTATAAAATATATCACCAGATGCTAACACTATGTAATGAAAAATATTAATTTATTACGCAATTTAGCCCTAGAGAACTTGATAATATATATGCCTTTGTGTCCCATGTGTGTATGTCATTTTACTTTATATTAATATCTTTAAATATTAGTCTTAAGAAGATTGTTCTACAAGCCTCATTTCTCTAAGTGGTCATAAAATATCTTTTAAATTTAGCTTTGTCCAAGACAAGGACATGCCTTGGTTACTGCACAAGCTATTCTCCAGTGAGCTTGGAATACTGAAGCTCTTACACAATATACATTATAATCCATTGATGCCTTCTTAGACCAAAGAGTATCAATCAAGCTAATCATACATGTATAATTAAAGAGAAAAAGATATAGCTTTTCAATTATTTTCACTTAAATCTCAGCTAACTGTATAATTTCTTTGTCAACTCAAGAAAGGTAAAGAAAGCATATATAGTGTGAAACAGAGGTGATATTCAGCAGGTTCTGACCAGTTCTGGAGAACCGGTAGCAGAAATTTTGAGTAGTTCGGAGAACCGACAAATACTACCTCTGACTGGAGATTTTACAGTATCGTTCCCCTACCACACCCACCAAGCCATGCCCACAGAACCGGTAGTAAAAAAAAATTGAATCGCACCACTGGTGTGAAATACAGATGGAACTTCCTCCCAGCTGAAGCAATGGGAAAATCTTTGTTAACTCTAGCATTACATAATGCTAAGAATGATAGTCACCTAACAATTGGATTGGCAATATATAAACCAGGATAGTCATTTAATACTATTGTATCTTTAAAAGAATGCTGTAATTGTGATTGGCTGAGGTTCCTCCGACGGCCATAAGATGGAGCCAGAAACCTGGTTTGTTCTCTTCTTGCATTTCCCTTTTGCCTTTTGCCTGAACATCAATCTGCTTGGATTGCTGTGAGTCTTGCAACTGTGAGCAAACTCTGTTTACTGAACTTTGTTTATGATACTGGACTTTGTTTTTGGATTATCCCTGGACTGATTGTTCTGAATAGTAACTGCTTTAACCGTGTATGATCTGGACTGTTTGTTGGACTTTGTTTACCCGTTTACTGGAAGTAAAACCTACATTTTACTATTCAGTGTATCTGTATGCTGGTTGTGTGTTATTCCTCACCACTCTCACTATGTTTCCCTTAGTGCACTCATTCTCCTAACGGGGAATACCTCAACACTGGTTATGGGCCCAGACTCAGATAACTGAAAGTTAGTGTGAATACACAGTACTGTACACAGACAGCTGTCTACTGTTTGTGGGTTACTGTCCTGATGGCACAAGACCTGTCAACAAGTCTATCACTGATAACCTGGTTGGATGGAACAAACTACGTTTCCTGGTCTATGAAGTGCAGTCTACTTCTGTGTAGAGAAGGGTTATGAAATACAGTTCAAGATCCACTGGATATAAATGCTTGGGATCCAAATAATAAGGACGATGCCAAAAAGTTAGCTGACTTTAAATGGAACAACGAACAAGCTCTTTGTATAATTGGACTAACATTGAGTGACCAGCAGCTAGTCCATATTCATGGAAAAGAGTCTGCTGCTAGGTGTTGGGAGAATTTGAAGAGGATTTATGTTCATGACAGTGTAGGTGCACACATACATCTTACACGTAAACTGTTTAGAGCACATCTTCTGAAAGGTGGAGATATGTTAGCTCATTTGAACTTCATGAAAAGAACTTTTCAAGAGCTACATGAGAAGGAACTGATTTTTTCAGAGCTACATCAGGTTTACATCATTCTTTCCTCATTGGATGAAAGTTATGATGATTACATATCTTCACTGGAAATCCTGACCAGAAATGAACTGACATTGACTGACATAATCGGACGATTGTTAGAAGAAGCAAGAAGAAGGCTGGATAGAGACCAACTGAGAGAGAAACAACCACAAGAGGATTTGTTTTCAACTGCCTATAGTGTTAGGAAATGTTTTTCTTGTGGGGCTAGGGGGCATATAGCTAGATTCTGTAAGAAGGGAAAATGACAGAATACTAGTAATCACCAGAAGGTTAAGAAGAAGGTTAATTTAGCTATGTCTAGCAGTTCAACTATAAACCATGATTTGTGGGTAGTTGATAGTGGAGCATCGCAGTGCATTACTAGAAATAGGGAGAGATTTGTAAAGATGTTCACGAGTAAGCAACATGTATCATTGGCAAATGGATGGAAGATGAAAGCATCTGGTGAAGGTACTGCATATTGTGTAATGAGCATTAATCTATGTTATATGTACCTAAACTGAAATTTAATTTGTTATCAGTAAGGGCTTTAGTTAATATAGGTTATGTAGTAACCTTTAGGGGAGATAACTGTATAATAGACAAAGAGGGTAAAAGTGTTACTGCTACTTTAGAGAATGATTTATATGTTATACATGATGACCAATTGCAGATGGCTGACTTGGTTTATAACAATGTTAAGCCACATGACGAATGTATACATTTACTGCATAGATGTCTGGGGCACATTAATTTCAAAATGCTGAAACAAACTGTCGAATTGTCAGAGGGAGTAAAATTAAAACCCTGTAGCAAGTACTTAAACTGTAATGCCTGTAATCAGGAGAAAAGCAAGGTTACTCCAGCAAACAGACTGAATGGGTTTAAGACCAAAGAACCTTTAGAGGTTGTTTTTGCTGACATAATTGGTCCTAAGAAACCCATTGTAGATTTGTTGTCTTTGAGAAAACATATTGGAAATAGCAGTATACGTGTCACACACACAAACAAACACTCAGTTTAACTGCCGGTACATTTGTATCTATATGTAAAACACTATAGAAAGGGTATTGACACTTCTGAACTTCAAATTTTGATTTTGGAGAGGAAAACCCATGGACAGCCAAGAAAACAAATCAAAGGACAATAAAATAAATCAACCCAGAGTTTTCACACAAAGCACAAATGACCAGAGCCAAATTATATTATAATGGACATGCTATATGAAGATCTAGCTCCCTTGAGAAGTTATAATGCTGGGGGAAGTGGGGGGGGGAGGGGAAGAGGAGAACAACCAGAAGCATAGTGGATAGATTTGATTTCAGCAGCAAATGAGTACATTGCTGAAAGATCTGAAAAGCCCAGTTGGAGCAGATTATTTTTGGAGAAAAATCTTTGTACATCCCTAAAAATCCCTAAAAATCAATATCATTTCCCTAGTTGAAATATCCTTGGATTTGCTCCTTCTTTTGTATCAACAAGGAGAGGGACAGATCCCTGTGAATTCCAGACTATTTGAGCCATCTTATAATTTCATTTGGATGGGCTACAGCAAAGCGCAGAGCACTTTGGAAGCATCACTTTCAATAAACAGTTGGCTGAAGTTACCAAAAAAAAAATATCCTTTTTTTTTGTCACTAGCTAATTGAGCTACTGCTCCTCTGGCTGTTCTTTGTCTGTTTGGCAAAGTTACAGAGATTTCAACATCCTTATGAAGCTGCCAGGAGGAGATCAGGCAGGGAAAGAAAGGGGGCATAGAGAAGTCTGCTGAATAACAAGGGCCCTTTTGAAATTTAAAAATGTGGCCACTCTTGAAACCGCTCTCTGCCTGGACCACCGCAACTCTTCTCTGCCTTTATTTATATGTGGTGCGATATTTAAGAAGGGGGCTGCTGACAAGATGTGACAAATTGGCTGCTTTGATCCTGCTTGCCACTGAGACCTTCTGAGTTATGGTGCTAATATGACTGAAAAATGCACTTGTAACTGTATGCGGATTATTGTCTTGTAATAAGCAGCATAATATATTTTACTTACGACCCTGGAATATGATTGTAAATTTTAGTTATATCTGAGGAGAAGAGGAAGTCTTATCAGGAGATTTGTATTTTCACCAACACAGAAGGTAGTTATTGATCAAGCTTGCCGTCTGAAGTAAAAGATCTGCAATATGTGAAAATGGAAAAAGATTATAGCAGAGGAGGCACATTATGCCCTTGAATTACAGTGACTCTCACACCTGATTGATCTTTTCTTTTCTAAATGCTGAAGCTGCTGCTATCTTGTGTTGATAAGTTTTATATTTTCTCACAGCACCTCAGGAGGCTTTTGTGATTTTCTAAGACTAGAGGGACTATCATTTCCATGAAATGATGAAAATGCATGGAGAAGGAACTCATATCTCACCCTGGAAGGGATGCCCAATTTCCTTTCCTAATAAATTATAAGAAAGAGAAAGAATTCCTTATCATTTATCTTTTACCACTTCTTATCAATTTCTGTCTGCATATTCAGATTTCTCTTTGAATTACAGATTTTACGGGGATCAGGAAATCAGATCCATGTGGATTTCTATTAAAAATCTGTATTGCTAGCAGCATTGTACAGCATCAGCACAAGGACAGACATGTTGCAAGATATCTTATGTGAGACTAGGCTGAAGCTACCATATCTAAAAATTAAACAGGTACATAAGCAGGTGGACAAAAATCCAGAAATCTTGCCTAAAAGTTCCCTTCAGGAGATAAATAAGAAGAAACCAAGTCATTAAGGAAACAAAAGAAAAAGTGTTCACCTGGATGTGGCAGAATTCAACAACATGACTCTATCCACCCACCTCTATCCACCTCTAGAACTGGAGAAATTTAGCCTATATATGTAGCTAAGTTCATTTCTACAGGACTAGCATAGTCAGAGTGTAACTCTGAGAGGAATTTGAGCAATGTTATCTGACAGATACTTTGCATAATCCTTACAGCTATGTCAGGATTTCCCTGACCTTGCCTTACCAAAATGGGACCTGAAGCAGGATTGTTGGGCAACTATCTGCAGATACAATATTAATCTCTCAAATATCAATCTTTGATATTTCACAGATTGTTTGAGCTCCAGTTTAGTTGAGATCAAGAAATCCAGTCCAATAGTTACATCAAGAAGCTTTTTCCAGAGTGAGCAAAAACTAATAAAATCAGAGATTCCAAGCAACCCTCTGTTGGGAAATGCTTGTTTTAATCAATCATCGATCTCATTAATTCACATTTGAGTTCTATTGAGACCCTTTCAGACCCTCATTGCTTCATTTGCTGTGCCAGGCAGCATTAAACAATGGCTCTTAACATATTTTAATTAAATCACTCCAGGGGTTCCAATCCTTTCTAAGTATGATCTTATAACCTGTGCAACAGCTGAGCTAAAATTTAATCTTTGAAAACTAAAATGCTGAGCATATCAGATTTCCTCCTCTGGTTCTGAAGAAGCCAAGGAATATGACAACACTCCTATGAGCATTTATAAACATTAATTTTATTTTGCTATTTTAAGAGCAAATTTCATAACAAAAATACCTCCAAGCATTTGGATGTCTTGACTTGCTTTTCAATGTTGCTGCCTAGGTATAGCAAAGACCATTTTTATTATAAATTTTATGCATGATAAAAACATGTTACTGGAATAAAAGAATAATACAATATACCTATCTGCCAGTGTTGGAAGATAGGATTTTGCCTGGTAATTTTTTGTACTACTTGATTAGTAGATAATTTCTATTATAAAAGTGCCAATATATATATATATATATATATATATATATATATATATATATATATATATATATATATATATATATATATATATATATATATATATATGAGGAAAGACACTCCAGCAGGCTACTTATGTTTGTCTCAAGTGCCATCAGATTACTATAAACTCCTTAGGTTTGTCTCTAGTGCCATCAATTTATCAACATCAATTATCATAGACACAGCTTTCCATCCCATCTATTACTTTCCAGTGATGCTGATAGGCTAAAGCAATGTGTCAAAAAATGGCAGAATCATACTCATTTACAATTTACATTAGGCATTGCCTCTTACATCTCCATGTTTTATTCTATCCAAATTCTTCCTTCCTTCCTTCCTTCCTAACCCTTCTTATTTGGTCTAGAGGACAACAATGACAATGATGACATCACAAATGTCCACAACATCATCAGTGACTATCAAGCATCAACCATCTCCCCTGATGAAATACTTGACATCTCTGCATCGGCCCAAAGTTCAAAAACAGTGACGGCTCAGTAGCCCCATGCTTCTGCAGGGTCATTTTCAAAAAATGAATCAAGCAAATGAAAATTCATTTACACTATCAACTCACTTTCTAAGAGCAACACCAAGCATAAGAACCTTCGTTCTCACCCAGACTTAATCTTACAGCAACATGTACAATGCCGTGAACTACACTCTGAGCCCAAAAGACTTCATGAACAAGGAAAGACTAACCTATACACCACGCAGAATGTATCAAAAGCAAGACCTTCAACTTACATCCAAATAACATCACCCCAACATCCATCATTAGGCATCCACGCGCCTTACTTCCTCCAGACCCACTACTACATATCTAAAATGCAAACTACTTAATGCAAGAAGCTTTGCAAACAAAATGCATGAATTCTTCATCTTATTAGGCACGACCGCATTCAACATTATATTTGTCTGTGAGACGTGCTTAAATGCATCTTTTCCAGACTCCATTACCACAGGCAGAGAATATCACATATTTATTGGTCAGATCACGAAATCCGTAGAGGAGGTGGAGTTGCTACAAAAAATCCCTAAATCTAAAAAAGATTTAAATTACACAGGAACTTGCTCTTCCAGAGACCATCGTCTGTGAACTGTCCTCAAAAACCACAATCCACTTCTTACTATGCTACAGAGCCCCTGATTATGACATAGTTCATGCAAACAAACTAACTTCACTGCTAATGTGGGCTGCCTCTTGCCCATACCCTCTTATTTTCCTTAGTGACATCAATCTACCTCTTATAAATTGTACCCTAAATGAATGTATATCCGAACCCATACATGCAACCCTGTACAATGTCGTTACTACACTGGGACTGGATCAATTAGTAACTAACAACACTAGATTCAATAATTGCCTCGACCTCATCTTCTGCAACAACTCAAACTCAATATATGGCCTACAAATACAAGAACCCTTTTCAAACAGTGACCACAGTATGATCAGCTTTTGTCTCAATTTACACCCTTACAAAGAGGAACATAATGATGGATCCCCAAAATACAACTTCAAAAAAGCTTACTATGATCTTATAGATGCCGACCTATAATCTCTTGATTGGCTCATTGTGCTCTCTAGCTGTAATACTACAGAAGACCATTATAATGCATTCTTGTTTGAACTTGAAAGAGTCATTAAACTATATGTACCATAGTAAACCCCCCCCCAAAAAAAACAAATTACCCATAACAATAAGGAAACTTCAATTCAAAAAAAAGATCGCTATTGTGTAAAAACAAAACTAGCTATGTAGCAAACCTTAAAAACCAATACAACATGCTGACAGATAAAGGCAGAATGCACAAATTACTACTGCAAGCAAAAGGAAAACCTCCTACATACAAAATCCACCCGCATCTTGTACAATTTTGTAAACACCAAACTTAAAGACTCAAGAACCATCCCACCCTTAAAAGGACCAAATGGGAAAGACTGCAACGATGAAGCCGTTAAGGCCAACCTCTTCAACACATTCTTCAGTTCAGCCTTTGTAAACAGCAATGGCTCATGCCCCACATTTCCTAGTCGTACCACAACTAACTCTAATGATCTACTACATATTGACTTTACAGAAGATAACATAGAAAAAGCACTACATAACTTAAAACCATCCCTTTCTATTGGCCCCAATGGATTTTGTGCATACTTCTTAAAAAAGCTCTCCTCTGCCATAGCGGAACCCCTAAGCATTATATATGAGATATCATTCAGAACCAGTTCCTTACCAAACCTATGGTCCTTAGCTACGGTCATTCCTATCTTCAAAAAAGGTGACTGCAGCCTGGTTGAAAACTACAGACCAATCTCACTGTGTTGTGTCATGTGCAAAGTCATGGAATCAATCATTAACCAATTCATCACCCTCCACTTAGAGTCAAATAACCTACTCTCCAAAAAAAACCAATTTGGTTTCAGGAAAAAAATTCTCCTGCAATCTTCAACTCCTACATTACAAAAACATATGGACTACTCTACTTATCCAGGGTAAAGCTATAGATGCAATTTACATAGACTTCTGCAAAGTCTTTGATTCAGTGGTACATGACAAACTACTATTAAAACTAAACTCTTACGGTATTTCCAGATCCCTTTATAAGTGGATTACTGCATTCCTGTCAAACAGGCAACAAATAGTAAAAATAGGGAGCACTATATCAAACCCTGCTCCAGTTAACAGCAGTGTCCCCCAAGGCAGCATTCTCGGACCCACACTCTTTATACTCTATATAAATGACCTTTGTGATCACCTTATAAGCAACAGTGTCCTCTTCACAGATGACATAAAACTATTCAACACCACCAACAATGCTACTGTCCTTCAAAGTGACCTTCATTATGTGTCTGAATGGTCAAACAATTGGCAACTCCAAATCTCGACCAACAAATGCTTTTACAAATTGGTAAAAAAAAAATCAGTACCCCAAATACAAATTAGGCGGATATGACCTCGTTGATGATCCTCACTCTGTCAAGGACCTTGGAGTTCTCATGTCAAGTGACCTAAGCGCCAGAGCTCACTGTAACAGCATTGCCAAAAAGGCATTAAGAGTTGTAAATCTAATCTTATGAAGCTTCTCCTCCAGAAATTTGAATGGCTAACTAGAGCAAACTTTTGTCAGACCAATACTCGAATACAGCTCATCAGTCTGGAATCCGCAATGTATATTGGACATTAAGACAATTGAGCGAGTCCAGAAGTATTTCACGAGAAGAGAACTACACTCCTCTGTTCACAACAGAATACCCTATATCACCAGGCTTGAGATTTGGGGCTTGGACAACCTTGAACTATGCCGCCTATAGTTGGACTTAAGCGTAGTACACAAAATTATCTGCTACAATGTCCAACCAGTCCTACTTCAGCTTCAACCACAACAATAGAAGAGCAAGCACACAACAGATACAAACTCAATGTAAACCGCTCCAAACTTGATTGCAGAAAGTACGACTTCAGCAACAGAGTGGTCAATGCCTGGAATGCACTACCTGACTCTGTTGTTACATCCTCTAACCCCCACTCCTTTAACCTCAAACTATCCACTATTGACCTCACCCCATTCCTAAGAGGTCTGTAAGGGGTGTGCATAAGGGCACAATCGTGCCTACCGTCCTGTTCTTTTGTCCCCATTTATTCGTACCTATTTTCTGTATTCTTACTCATGTTTATACTTATACCTATTATCTTGTAAGCAATTGACAAATCAAATCAAATAAATAAATAAATAAATAAAACATTGCATGTAGATTTTAGGGCTGGGAGGGTGACTCACCTTTTATTTAAAACATTTATATAGGCATTCATCTTGTATACAACACTAAGCAGCTCCCAATCAAAGCTTTGAATGAAATGTTGCTTTCCAGCTGCTGCATGAAGCCATAAGGACTTCCAAAAGGGGGAACTCAAATCTAAACAAGAACTGACCAATCAAGGGTTTTGCAAATACAATCAAGATATGAGAAAGATGCAAAGATGCATGGCTTTTATAAAAAAAACAGAACTAGATCAAGTACTACTAGGGACAGATGAAATATTAATTTAAATATTTAAGTGAAAGATGATAAAATGGGCTAAAAATTTTGGCTACCCAATAAAATTAGAGAAATGTCAGAAACTGTGGGATAGAAATTGTAAGCTAACAATGTCAACGCCCATAAGGAGAACTTATATAAAATGTTTTATAGGTGGCAACTATCACTGGTGAAACTAGCAAAGATGTATGAAAATTTATCAGCTAAATGTTGGAAGTGTAATCAGATATCAGGTTAATACAATCATATGTGGTGGACATGCTCAAAGGCAAAATAATATTGGACTAAAGTACATACTTGGTTAGAAAAAAATGATAAAACAACATATAGATTTGAAACCAGAGATATTCTTGTTAGGCATATTACAAGAACAGTATGACAAAGGGAAAATATATTTAATTCTACATGTATTAATGGCAGCAAGAATTGGGTTCACACAACAATGAAAAAATGAAGAGATCCCTACAGATGAATGTATTATAAAAATATTAGAATGTGCTGAGATGGATAGATTAACACTTAAAATAAAAGAAAAGGAAGAAACAGAATATTTTTGACATGGGGCCTGTTTTACCAATGGTTAGCTAACAGAATCAGAGATTAGAATATAATAAGATCCAAAAGATCATAAAAACTTTTATACTGAAATATTGCTGTTTTGCAATTATTACTGATATGTTTATCATGCTTATCATTATGATTAATGTTGCTTAATATTGCATTTCTACTTAAAAGTAATTGTGTCCAGACAACATGCTGTTCAGGTAAATATGGAATTTTTATGTGATATATTAAAAATGTATTAATAAAACATATTCAAAAAAAAAAGGATTTCCCAAAAGGCTTAGAGTAGACTTCTTTGCTGCTAGGTATGAAATAACGTAAGAAGAGCCTTTTCCCCCTAACCCTGGTTGAAGAGCAGCCTCAGTGAGTGAATCAGGAAATCCTACCTCATACAGCAAAGTTCTACTCTCTGGATAACTGAAACATGTAAAGTGGGCAATCCTCCAGAGAATATACTGGAGTTCACCAACCAGTGCTTTGGGATTTGTACTTCTCATCAAACATTCTGGCTAAGGAGGAAACCTTGCTCATATCCTTCACAATGCACAGGAGACAGCTATTTGAAGTCTTCTCTGAACATGCTGAAGGCAGCTCTGATTAATGATGCAGCCATCTTGAGGCCTATAAATATTTTGGCCAGCTCTGATTGGGAAGACTCAGAAGCGTCTTCTCTTTAGCATGAGTCAAAACATTTGGAGGCCACCCAGATTGTTTCACTGATACGAATCTAGGGGTTCTTTATTTTGGTGAAGCAGGTCATGATACCTTCATGGCTCAAATTGCTTTGTCTAAATGAATCTAGTAGATAGCATAGGTGCCCAAGGTTCTTTAGGTGACTTGATCTCTCTGATTCTACAAATCTGTTCATGCTTCTATGGACCATGGATTAATGGACTGTGTCACATTCTAGATCCAAGACTAGATAGAAGCATTCCTGTCAAACAGACAACAAATGGTCAAAATCGGGAGCGTCCTATCAAATCCAGTACCTGTCAATAGTGGTGTTCCCCAAGGCAGTGTTCTAGGACCAACTCTCTTCATACTCTACATAAACGACCTCTGTGATCATATTAAGAGCAATTGCGTTCTCTTCGCTGATGATGTAAAGCTGTTCAATACCACAGACAATACTGCTACCCTTCAAAAAGATCTTGACTATGTATCCGAATGGTCAAACAAATGGCAACTTCAAATCTCAACAAATAAATGCTCTGTCTTACATATTGGCAAAAAAATCAGAAAATAAAATACAAGCTGAATAGTCAAGATCTTGTTGATGACCCAAGCTCTGTAAAGGACCTTGGAATACTCACCTCTAATGATCTAAGTGCTAGAGCACACTGCAACTACATAGCCAAAAAGGCATTAAGAGTTGTTAACCTAATCCTACGTAGCTTTTTCTCTGGTAATATCACACTACTAACCAGAGCATACAAAACATTTGCTAGACCAATACTCGAATACAGTTCATCAGTCTGGAATCCACACTACGTATCTGATATTAGCACAATTGAGAAAGTCCAGAAATATTTCACAAGAAGAGTTCTCCACTCCTCTACTCGCTGTAGAATACCTTATGCCACCAGACTTGAAATTCTAGAACTAGAAAACCTTGAATTACGCGTCTTCGGTCTGACTTAAACATGGTATACAAAATCATACATTGCAATGTCCTACCTGTCAATGAATACTTCAGCTTCAACCATAACAACACAAGAGCACACAATAGATACAAACTCAAAGTAAACCGCACCAAACTTGATTGCAGGAAATACGACTTCAGCAATAGAGTGGTCAATGTCTGGAATACTCTACCCGACTCTGTAGTTTCTTCCCCAAACCCCAAAAACTTTAACCTTAGACTGTCTACTATTGACCTCACCCCTTTCCTAAGAGGTCTGTAGGGGGCGTGCATAAGCGCACCAACGTGCCTACCGTCCCTGTCCTATTGTTTCTCCTATTCTTTTATTTTTCTTGTATGTAACCATTTCATGTATTCACAACTATGTATACATTTATACTTATTATCTTGTAAACAATTGGCAAATCAAATAAATAAATAAAAATAAATAAATAAAAATGTAATCATTGTTCATGAACATTTCAGCTTTGGCTCATTAAAATTGTATCTCTGCCAAGCCATGACATCTCTTATAAAAATGGCAAATGTAACCTCATCTTTCCTTAAATACTACCATGAAAAGTTCATGTTTATCCTGTTCTTTTTATGTTTAACAAATAATTGCTTAATGCTGTTTAAGACTTGCTAGAAGACACGATAGAAATCATTTATCACTCCTGTCATTGATACAAATATTTTCTCAGTGGACGATGAAACAGACATCTGTGGGTTGGATAGTGGTTTATGTGAATAATTTAAAGCCTGGCAGACCAAGTGACAGGTCTTTCAAAAGACCAAGATAAATCATTCCAGCTGGGAGACATTTTTATGATTTTAAAAAACCCCATTTGGTAACATCTGATAAAAAGCCAGAGGCTGACAAACAGTGGCTTTCATTTCAAAGCCTTCTGATGAATGTTAAAATGCTCAGGCCTAAACCTCAGTTTTTCCTAAGGCAGCCAGTGTGATCCAGCATACAGAGACAGGGCACCTCTTCAGCCTTGTAAATATATATGTGGAAGGAAGGCATTTGAGACAAGCCTCAGGGCAGCTCTGTTCCTTCTGCCTTCCACAATCAGCTGGGAGATGAGAATTAAAACTTTCTATCCAAAAAAGTAGACCTGGGCCAAAAATCAACCCTGCTGCATCAGTTTCTGGCAGCAAAGGTGGGAAACTTCATGGGGTGGAAAGTGTTTTACTACTTTAAGGAACATTAATTCAGGTTTTGGATTGCTAACAGCTGGGCCTACCTTTTTGTCCCTCCCCCCTTTTTTAAAGGGGAACTTTTGCTGCTGCAGCAAAAGCTAGTGGAGCAACTAAAATATGTAGGTTGTACCATCTTCCCCTTAAATAATATATTTATAGAACAAACTATTGTGTTTTATAGCATCCTTCCAGTATACATATACATATACATATACATATACATATACACACACACACACACACACACACACACACACACACACACACACACATATATATATATATATATATATATATATATATATATATATATACATACATACATACATACATACATACATATATGGCATTCAGCTTTGTTCGGGTATTTTCCCACGTCATAGTAGTGGTGCTTTTAAAGTTGTAGCAACGTTTCAGCAGAATCTCATCTGCCATCATCAGGCTTTTGTATAGTGTTCGTCTGTGAAAAACTAATCAAGAGAAACACAGTTCAAGGTAGGATGAATCAATGTTACTTATTGATGTGTGTATATATATATATGGTATATCCTTTCTTTCTACCTTGAGGGCACTTCAAGCAGCCAATGATAACATCAATGAGTAACATTGATTCATCCTACCTTGAACTGTGTTTCTCTTGATTAGTTTTTCATGTTGAGTGCCATTTTGATTTTGATGAGAAACTGGGATATAAACTGAATCAATAGGTACAGAAATAAAATTGTTGAATCAATAATACCCCATCAAAGTTCAACATAATATAGTAGTGATATAGCATTGTAATGGTCCTATAACTTGTTTATATGCATCCTTCGATGGCATAAACACTTACGTTAAAGAATTTAGGGCTATCAGGAGCATCAGATGAATGCTTCACTTGGGTGAGAGCTTGAACAGGGCCCCTTTCTTCAAAAGTGCTTCATAAAATAACTTGGTTTCCTTACTTATAACAGCTGCTTGGGTTTCTGAGGGAATCTAACTGCTTATAAATATTGCAAATTACTTAGAGTAGAGGGAAGTTAGAGAACAAACACCTATTTTTCCAAGCAGCTCTTTTTCCCCTTCTTTTTTGTTCTTTTTATAACATTTATAAACAATAAATAACACACTAGAAACCATAGTTTTAAGCATTAAGCTCAAGGACATAATTTTTTTTAACTTTTTAAACAAACAGTTAATGCATTTTGCCATTGTTAATCAATGCCATTACTTCATCTTAATTGTACAAATTTAGCAAGCTTATGTTTATTTACAGTTTAGAAATTATATCTATTAATACATTTTTTTGTAATGCAATAAAACAATTACCTGGAATTACTTGAACTCTCCCCTGCTGGAAAACAACAGCAAAAAGTATAATACATGAAACAAAAGAGAAAAAACAATATATCTACCTAATTCTAGTTTTTTAATTGAAGAGATAAAGCCATTCCAAATATGGGATGGTAAGGAAATGGATCCCAGTTCAAGCAAATAAAGAAGAAAGTGCTTCATATTTGGTTGGCATTTACTGCTAAAAATACCCTTTTCTTTACCATTATTTTCATTTCTTCAAATAAAGGTTTATTATTGTTGTTTCCTATGTCATTGGTTTTCAATGCACATTGTTTAGAAAAATCAATAGGAATGTTTCTTTAATGCTTAGCTTTAGATGGCGTGAGTAGATATATAACTTGGATTTTTGAAGCTTCTTGAAAAAAGCTGCTCCATGTTAACAGTACACACATAATTCCCTATTTTAAGTGACAAATTACTCTGATCAGTACTCATTGGAAAGACTCGATAGCTTAATTTCTCTTTTGTTTACTTACAGTATCTGATTTCTCTGTTTAAGGCAACAAATCAATTTCCCAAAAAGTTTAGTTTCTTGCTTGAACTCTGAAAGATTTTGACTCCTAGATCTATTCAGTATAGAACTGAGCCAAATATAGTTCTCTGTGTGGATGCATTTAAAAAAAAACAGCAAACAATCTTCAGTAACATTGCTGAAAGATGCATTTTCCTTTCAGGAGTCTTTATTATCACTCAGAAATGTTCACTTCTCCATTATTTTCATTTGCCATGAGTGCCCTTGTTCACCATCTCCCAGTCTAATCTCCCAGTCTAATTCAAGACTTGCTATGCTTAATTAAACAAAGAGAAAAAGAAAGAAATACTTACATTTAAAAAATGGGGATGAGAGGAGAGGAGAGGAACTCTTGTTCAGTAAAAAAAAAAAAACCCATCGTTGTACCTCTGCTGTGTTTATTTCTCCCCAGAATTAGGAACTGTTTGAAGAAAGGTCTATCTTATGATCTGACATGATGTTTGCATGACACATAATGGCAATTTATATTTTCTGAAGAATTTGGGGGAATGATATTATTGTTGGAAATGGACATTCTGTGTCTAGTCCAGGTTGCAGCCACAGCTCATATATTGTAATAAACTCTCATATTACATGTAGATGTTTAGTTGATTTAAGGGGAAATCTCAATGAAAATCCAAGCTATTGTACACCTACAATTCTTATAAACAACTGTAGCTGTTTATGGTAGCTCAGAATCAAAAGAAATCTAGTGGTAGATTTTCAGACTAGCAGATTTTATTAAAAGACATTGGTTTTCATGAATCACGTTACGTCTTTTATAAAATTAGATAGTCTGAAAAGATACTACTGAACTCCTTTTGATTGTAAGCCTTATGTTACCCATTGTTCAAATGGAACATATTCTATGTGTGTCAATTAATTAGATCTTTTTACACTGACATTTATTTATTAAATTTATGTGCCACCCACCTCACTCTATTAAGTGATATTATGTAGGAAATTAGTAGAAGCCAGGAGCCAAATGCTCACACTAAGAAAATCAAGGAACTGAGCATTTGAACAATAGACTTCCATCCATCCAAAATGTTTTTACTTTCAAAAATGGTTTCCATAGTTGCTGGACAGAGATATTTTGTTTGTTAGATCCATATCCCATTTTTTCATAGGAAGCTTAGAATAGCATTCATAGCATTTCCTCTCCAATTTTTCTCCTCAACTTCCATGGCTGAGGGTGGACTCAAACCAAAATTTCCTCCCAATTTAGTGAGCACCTTAAGGACTTCTTCACCCATCCTCTTATCAATGCCCAATGAGTCCTGGATCTTTGGGTCCCAGATGCAGCAAAAGAAAGATAAAATATGCACAATCTTTTTAATAATTCAATGTGCATATTCTATTGTAATAGTTCATTACCTGCAGACTTATACTTGAGCTCCACCTATTGTATATTCAAGAGATAAATATCAAATTGTTTAATAAATAAAGTGCTTTGGAAAACTTTGAGGCACTGGATTTCATTTATCTTAAGTTGCTGTAAATTAATGGATTAGTTAAGATTGAAATGTAAACTAAACTAACATGAGTGGGGTTTGAATTAATTCTCATGTTGAATTCTGCAATATAGAATCCATAAATTTGCTTCATTAAGCTTTGTTTTTTTTTAAAAAAAAATCCTGTTGAATTGAACCCCAACTAATACAAACTCCACTACAGAAAGCAATAATTTAAATATGAAATATGGATTTGATGGAATGTTTTATGTTAAGATACCCATACTACAAGTCCATAAAACCAACCAATGCTTTTTATTTCCTGCACAGTGTGTGAAATTTCTAACTGCTTGCATTTTGGAGATGGGCCTTCAAATCTGGAGAAGTGAAAGAGCAAAGAAAATTCTAGGACTAACTGTGCTGAGGGTGATTTAAATGGATTTTGAAAATAAATTGTTGCTTTGAAACTTGGAATATTTAATTTTCTATTACTGGAATTTTAGGGGAAAAAAGAGAAATACAATATGGTATATGTGGGGGAAAAGTGAAATGATCATCGGGCAGAGCCAAGGCCATATCCATTCAAAGAATATGCATGTTTTATATAAGCATTTGCTTGATTCTATCTTAAAACATCTCCTCATGAGGACTTGGCATCAGTCTGTAACTACATTTGGAGCTGTGTACTTGTATAAGGTCAGTTTAGGTTTGAGACCAGATTTTTTCCCCCCTGGTACTAGACAATTTACAAAAACCAAAGCAAAGTTAGTACTTTATTTACATAACTGAAATAACATGATAGACAGTCTGGGGTGCTTTTTTTTCCTGTTAGTGAGAATTCTTGCTTCACTTCTCCTCCTGGGTTCTGCAGGCAGTCAGCTCAACTCTCTCAGCTCAACACAACTCCGGTACAAGTTTGACATCATGTTCCTGGTACCTGTATTCAAAAATTGTTTAGATGTGTCTCCCACACTATTCTATTCCACTCTAATCCCATTGAGAGCCTTGATAATGGTAACTTTCGGGCTATATTTTTAGTACTGTATGAGATAATTTAAGGCTGCTGATGAAGAAATAATAATTTTGCAACCTGTAGTTCCACCCTTCTTACAAAGGAAATATATTTTTACTGTTAGTGAGAATTCTTGCTTCACTTCTCCTCCTGGGTTCTGCATTCCCTGAGCATTACACTTTTCTAATGATGTTTGAGCCCAAAGAAATGAACTTCTGTTAGATTTCTTTATCATATATCAGACATAATTAACATTTGATTAACATTTTACCTCCCCTTTCAAACTTCTAAGAATGAAATCAGAATTGTGAAATTCAGTGGAGATTTTTGTAGCCGTATCTATAGTGAACAGATATATATTTTACAAAAATATCAAGCTGCACTTTTCTAATGATGACGATGCTATAGTATTTGTTTGTATCAGCAGATTTCTTTTTGCAAAGTGATGGTGTGAAGCCAGATTTGTTCAAATGATTAAAAATCTCAGACTGATCTGAGGTGACAAAGTTAACAAAGTCTTCAATGGTTTAACACACGAAGACAATCATGATCACCAAGAGTCAGTCTCTAGTTTTGTTTAGAAGCTGTGCTTCATTTAATGTGAGAAAAGGGAGCAGGGTTTGATTTTCCTGCTTTGGACACTTTGCTATTCCATTCTCTGCCCAAATGTTAGGAAAAATGGCATCAGTATGTCTGTATACATCTGTTAAAATAATAATAACATTCACAAAGCCTGATTTTCAGGGGAGGGTACCCTAATCCTAACCCAACTGAAGCCACCTCTGCAAAAGTACAACCAATGACCACAGCAAAGACCAAGAACCAGTGAGTAGACCAATTGTTCAGAACCTCTCCAGATAACCTGTCTAAACCCATGTTGTCTGAAAACTATTTTTATTTATTTATTTATTTATTTTTGTTAATTGCTTACAAGATAATAGGTAAAAGTAAAAATATAGTTATGAATACATGGATACATATAAAATAAAAAAAATAAAAGAAACAATAGGACAGGGACGGTAGGCACATTGGTGCGCTTATGCACGCCCCCTACAGACCTCTTAGGAAAGGGGTGAGGCCAATAGTAGACAGTCTATGGTTAAAGTTTTTGGGGTTTGGGGAAGAAACCACAGAGTCAGGTAGAGTATTCCAGACATTGACCACTGTGCTGCTGAAGTCGTATTTCCTGCAATCAAGTTTGGTGCGATTAACCTTGAGTTTGTATCTATTGTTTGCTTTTGTGTTGTTATGGTTGAAGCTGAAGTATTCATTGACAGGTAGGACATTGCAATGTATGATTTTATATACTATACTTAGATTGGACCGAAGGTGGCGTAGTTCTAGGTTTTCTAGGTCTAGAATTTCGAGTCTGGTGGCATAAGGTATTCTGCAATGAGTAGAGGAGTGGAGAACTCTTCTTGTGAAATATTTCTGGACTTTCTCAACTGTGTTAATATCAGATATGTAATGTGGGTTCCAGACTGATGAGCTGTATTCGAGTATTGGTCTAGCAAATGTTTTGTATGCTCTAGTTATTAGTTTATTAGTGTAATAGTTATTAGTGTAATATTACTACTCCTCATGAGGAGGCTAAAGGACAGTGATCTTCCATGTTTTGAACACTGAGAGATGAAGTGATCAACTATCTTGCTCACAATCACAGTAGAACCTTTTAAAGAAGACTAAGTTTGCAGACTTAGTCTTCTAAGTTCTAAGACTAAATTCTCATTTTCTAATCAGTTTCAGAAATTGCATCTTAAAGCCATTCAGAAAAACAAATTTGAATAGACATCAGGTGGTTATTTTCAGCTTTGAACAAAAGAGAAATTAATTATGAGCTTAAGTACTTAAAGAATTTGAAATGAACAAGCAGATAAATAAGATTTTGATCTAAGAAAGATAAACAGATTAAGGGTTCAAATAAATTTGGAATATTGACTTTTACTATTCTATCTTGTTAAATTATTATTATTTAAATAATACCTTCTGGAGAAACAGACTTATTTTGGCTATCCTGGCTACTGTAAGTTATCACAAAGATAAATTATTGTATGATTTTAGAAACTGGACACTAGAGGGGATCAAAGATTGTAAGGGAAAAAATACCGGCTTGTTCATGGTGTTGGTTAATACTGGAACTTACTAAATGACACCAAATTTATAACATCAGAAGCATTAAAGGAAACGTTTGAAGAAGTGAGCTGGAAGTTAGTACCCACAATATCAATATTGCTAGTAATGGTGATTGCTTCTATGGATAGACTGTGTCTAAAAATGGTAATGAAGGAATGACAAATACAGAACAAATTTTATCTGACAAGTTAGATAATGTACCACAAGTAGAACTACAAATGACAGGCCAAGAGAAAAATTTGGAACTTTTCTGGCTTTCCTGGATATACAAAAGAAACTGACTGAAGTTTTAAAAATTAAAAGAGGAATATAAATGATAAACCAAAAGAATGACCTGAGAAACGTTTTTACTGGCTCTACAAAAAGGCTTGTTACATTATTGCAGAAATCTGTGCAACGGGATAAATAGAAGAGAAATCAATTTTTTTTTATTATATTTGATTGAATTGACTGTTATAAGTAACAGGAATGAATATAAAGTTGTTGCATATACATATAAATATACATATTGCAAAGTTCTGGCAATCCTTTAGGTACTTTTGCTGACACCAGGATTGAAAAGTCGATGTTTTATTAATATGCATGTACACAGGGGTGGGATTCAAATTTTTTAACAACCGGTTCTGTGGGCATGGCTTAGTTGGTGGGCATGGCTTGGTGGTCATGTTATTGGCTGGAGGTGGCCAACTCAATATCACTCACATCAAGGCACGCATCTCCTTGCCTGGCCTCTCATGACTGTGGGGATGCTGCAACAGTCGTAAGTGTGAAAAATGGTCATAAGTCACTTTTTTCAGTGCCATTGTAACTTTGAATGGTCACTCCACACAAGCAAAATACCAGCAAAGGAGGGGGAAAAACTCCAGAGACATTCCTGAGGCAGGAAGTCTAGTCCTGCCAAGAATGTAATAAGGGTTAATGGAGAGGCAGTTTCTGTAAGCAACACCAGAATGTTTCCTTCCTGCCTTCCTTACAGGATTAGGCCAGTAATTTCTTCTAATAACCAGTTCTCCGAACTACTTAGAATGATAACTACTTAGAATGATAAGACAGGACTGGCAGGCATCCTGTTCAGGTCTTCCTTTATTAAATATTGGCTCCCCCCCCACTTCCAATTCACCTAGTGTGAATTTCACACTTATTTTCAACAGGCTTTTGAAACACTGCTGCTTTCTGAATGGACTTCTCATCCTATTTTTTGTGAATTAAACTGATTCATGGCACCCTAGGATCTATCAGGAATCCAACACAATTACTCCTATCAAAGAGGAGCTCAACCTCATGCTGTCCCTGAATTTTTTCCAACAGTCTTTAAATTAGCTTCAGGATATTCTCTAAGCCAAGTTGAAGGTTGTCAAAGTAGGCATTTTTAGATCAAATCTTATAATCAAAAATTATAGTGTGCAAGCTAGCGGACAATAAAAGATGGTGGAAAACACCTTTGGAAAACAGTATGACTACTTTGGAATCCATGAGCAATATGAAGTTCCAGTTTAGGAACATTGTCTTGGTTGACAGAACAAATTGTTTTAGCCATCAGTTGGCTAATCATCAGAGTAACTTTTCCCTCACTTTAGTTTCTTTGCTGTCATTCAGCACGCCATATTTGCATTCAGCTACTTATTTAGGGCATGAAGAGGTGCTTCCAGATTTCATAAAAATGAAAAAGTTGACACTAGTATATTGACTGAGGCTCTAAATTACCCAATCTATGAATGTAAAAGGTTGACAATGTGAAAATTGAACATTTATTTTAATAGTGTCATTTATCCACCTACTATGGATTGCTGTTGAGAAAAACAAGCTGACTATAGTCAAATTTCCATATATCTGTTTTCATTTTTTTCTGATCCCTTGTGCATTTTTCATTGATTTATTGAGAAAAATAGCTACCCCAGCTCAACTGTCCAATTAACCCTACCTGAGGTGATTTTTTCTTTCTAAAAAGCTTAGCTCCTGGTGATTTCCTAGACGGGTCCATTAAGCTTCCTTAGCAACACTATTGATGTGACTTGCTTGGAAGTAGGTGTGTGTGTGTGTGTGTGTGTGTGTGTGTGTGTATTCCCTGCATTCCCTACATTCTTGGGAATTTGGGGGGGGGGGATTTCCTATCCAAGCCTGAAATAGATCAGATTCCCAACCACAGACCTGTTCATAACTTCCTTCCTCACCCTGCAGTGGGAAGCAAGGAAAGGAATAGCAGTTCGTCCACAGCATTGATTGAAGGAACTTCTGCTATGAGCCATTCTGTTTCACGATTTGGAACCCTGGCTTGTCATATTTCTGGACTGCCTAAAGAACTCTCTTAAATTGAAAACTTCCTTTCTCTGGAGTAGAAACTGCTTTTCCAAAAGAAGTTATGGAATACAGCAGAGGCTCTCAAAAGTTTGTGCCCAAAGAGCAGAGCCCACTAGTACTCCCACTCTTCTTTTCATAGAGTTCTAAATTGGGTTTATGTAGAGAGAACTATGTTTACAGAAGGACTTAGCAACATGGTGCCCATAAGTCATTTACTGGTCTTCCATGTAGTTCTCCACAATTCAAAAAAAAAAAAAAAAAAAAAGTGAACTGCTTGAAATAAAGAGAAAATGCCAATGTTCTGAGATGTTGATGAAGACATCCCGAAATCTTATGAGATACTACAGAATGTCAAAAGCTTGTGGCACAAAGAATCAAAGGTTCCAGTTCTGAAGGATGGTGTATACCTTCAGAATTGTGTTACTAGGTTCTTAGTGCTCTCACAAAATGGCTATGGATGGAGAAGGCAGATTCCATAGGGTCAACAACCAGCTACAAAGAACTAACCAACCACCTGCCATGTACCTAGAGCCCATTCTATACTGCTAGAAAGCTACTCCCTTACTACAATTGATTGGGTTGACACTTTTTATAGAGAAGTGGTCACACTTCCAAATAAAACACTTGATTATAATAAAGCATGTTGTTTTGTAAATAAATTGTGGAGCTTATTTCAGGCCCAGAGGCATTCCTAGAAATAAAGGTGATGCTGGAGGCTATGATTTTGCTTTTCAGCATGCAAATGTTCATATTACTTAAATAGAATGGGGAAAAAAGATCAGTGGGACAGAGAATTTAGTGGGCCCAAATCAGCAGGTATGTGGGTGCCCCGGGCATTGTGCTGGAAATTTGGAAATAATATGATGCACCTCAGAGCCAGGATGGCAATTGACTTATTTATGAGTGTATAAGAATAGAAAAAGTACATGCTGTATATTTCAGTTTTAGACCATCTTTCCTCTTCTTTCCTCTGACTGTCCAAACAGCAAAGGAGTGCTACCAAATTCAAAATGAATGTTTAGGCTAAGAGAACTTTGAGGGCAACTTCTCATACAGCTTCTTCCCTCCAAGTATACAACAGATATTTGATTGGTTCCTCAGGGGACTGGAGAAGGGTCTTGGTTAAGATGTCCCAAGTGGACCATTCATCTTCTCCTCACTGCTGCTCATCATTGTGCTCAATCCACTCTTCCAGTCAGAAAGTAAGAACTCAGATCTACATGCAATGGCAGCGTAAAGGCAAAAACATCACCAAGAACAAAGGTAAGGCGTAAAAAAGCATAGACCTTGAGATGTTGCCATTGATTATTATCTCCTAAATTCCAAATAGATCATCTGCTCACATATTATTTCAATGGAACATGGCATGTTTTCGTTTAATATTTCAAAATTATTTCTAAATTCTAAATAGATAGGCATTTATTATTGAATGTAAATTATACATAAATCATTGTATTCATTTTGTTCTGGTTGTTGTTCACAATTTACTCTTTTTTGATGCTCATTCACTAGTATCCTACAACCTAGCCTTACAAGCTCATGTGAGCTTCAATTCTTCTGGTTCTTCAAGACATAGGGAAGAAAGAGAGACTTGTCCTTCCCCATTTGACATTTCTGTGTCCATTAAAAACTAGAAAGCAATTATATCTGAATTAATTTTTCACAACTCATATGCTGTACTTGTATTTTGTACCTGTGCACCTAGGATGATAATTCTTCTGATGACCAGACAGGGAATGTGTGATAGCAAAACTATTTCAGAACAAAGAAGGTTGTAGAGAGCATGCCTGTTATTTCATTTTTATATTTACCCATCCAGCTCCAGACAAAATGGTTACAGAGATATATAGAAAACAGAGAATATTAGGTATCCTGAAGTTGCTTTGGATTGCCTGGAGGAGATGGAAAAAGCTGATCTAACTGGTTAACTTAATAATGCATTAAAATACTTTATAGTGCAAACTATAATCATGGTTAATTTCCATTACAATAAAGTATTACTGTACAGTGCAGGGTAGCAGAACAAAAATTAGCATTAGGCATTGCAATATACAGAAAATTATTTTGAAATATGCTTATATTTGGTTCTTCCCAGAATTCCATTTGAGTGCCTGCTGGTAACTAAGGATCAGCTCAGCGATGAGAGGCACTTTCTTGATTGATTGAATCCTAAAAGATTTTGAGCTACAAAGCAATTACTATTTGGTCCATCTGATTTCCTGTTTTGTTAATGTACTTGTAGTATTTGTGCATTAAGTTTGTCATTTCCACATTCCATGCTTCTGTCCAGATCTTGAGGTTTAATAACCCTGCAATTCAATCAGTTGTTGATATCTTATGGTCAAAACTCTGATGTCTTTAATATTCATAGGCTCATACTGACTCCTGTCTTCTACAGGCATTTCAGTTATCACTGCCATCATTTTTGTATCTGTAGGCCCCTGGTTTTGCTTTTCTGTGTGACAACCTTTTCTAATCTTTTCTTATTTCATATACAACAAACACAATACATTTCATTTCTTCATGCACTTTCTGTGGAATCAAATCTTCCAGGCATTCCGTGTTCTGTGCCATTTTTCTTTATATTCTGTACCATGGAATATTGCCTTTACACATTTGGTGATTTGTAAAAGGAAGCTTGAAGGATGATTAAAGCATTTGTTTCAGTTCTTCTTCCCTTGTTATGTTCATGTCAGGTGGTAAAATCTGTAATCTATAAGTCTATTCGGCCTTCCACTGGCTCTCTGATAATTTTGAATGGACAATGAGTCTAGAATGTACCTCTCCCATGCCATGTGTATTCATTATTCATGTATTCTTTTTGCATTGTGTCTTTAAATCAATAAATGAATGGTGTGTTTCTCCGTTGAGCTGCTGCGAGCATCCAGATAGTGGGAGGTGCTCTAGTCTTCGCTCTGTCAGGCTGAGCTTGATTGAAGGAACGCTCCTCCTCCTCCACGTGACATCTCCACGCGTTCCCCAGTTTTTAGCTCAGCCTCGACAGAGCAGGCAGCTTTTCACTTCGTTCCTTGGCCGATTTGGGAATTTCCTTTATTAAGTTTCAGGTTTGAGTTTTCTTTGTTTCCTTCCTCCGGTCCTTGCGCATTTGGGGTGTTTGGGATAGAAGGGTCGTGCATTTACACCCCTCAAGGGAGATTGGGGGTTTAGGGCACTTCCGCCCCCCCCCCTCCACTCTGGTGCCTGCCTTTTTCATAGCCGCATCGTTCGCAGCGGCTTGTTTTAGCGCGCATAAGCGCGTCGTGGCTTTTCCCCCAGCGAACGCAAGAGAGAGGGCGAGCTCTGCTCTCTCAGGCCCCTCGACTGCCTTTTACTTTTGCCTGTTTTTCTTTCTTTTTCGAGGGCTTTCCTCCCCTCTGTGTATCTGTTGACTCCGGCGGCCACTTTTTTGGCGCACCTCGTGGCCGGTCGCCATTTTGGTTTTCGTAAAAGTTTCCGTTTGATTTTTTCCTGCTGCGACTCTTGAAGAAGGCTTAGAACAGGACCGGCTGGCCTGTTTGAAGTTCCGTTTGAATTTAAGGGGTCCGTGGCTCCGTGCCCTGTTGCTCCCTTTGTTTTTTTTGCCTTGATTACTTGGTTTGAATTTCTAATTATCGCAGCGAGTCAGAGGTGGAGGAGAGGCACTTACCTCCCATTGTGTTGGGAGGCTGTCTCAGGGGACCTTTATCTTTTTGTATAGTTATATATTTTTATTCCTTTTTGGATCCTTTTTGCTTGGCCCCAGCGTTCATTTGAAATATTGGTTCAATTTTTTTGATATTTTAAATTACCTTTTAATTTAGATTGACTTTTTTTTATTCATTTTTTTGTTTCAAACAAACAAACAAAAAATAAAAAATAAAAAAATAAAAAATAAAAAAATAAACCATAAAAATTAAAAATTAAAATTAAAAATCAAATATAATTAACGAATATTTTTTTACCAAAAGGGGACGCGCCCAACGTTAAGGTAGCCGCCCACATATAGGCCGGGTTCCTAGGCGTACTAAAAGCCTTGTATTATTATGGCAGAAGGAAATCCCAGAGGTCCTTCTTTGAAGGCTAAGGCAAAGACACATCATCTGCGCAAGCGGACGAGGAAGCTTCCAAAGCCTCTCAAAGGGACGCACTTAGGCGTCACAAGGCATTGGAGAAGGAGTTTGATAGGCGTTCTAGGGAATCTCAATCTGTACCACCACCACTCCCTACCCCTCTACTTCTACTCACCCTCTTCCTTTGCCAGAACAACCTTCTGTTTCTAGGCGCAGTTCTCCCGCCAGAACTATCCAGACCGCTCGGCCTGAAGCAACCTTCACACCTACCGCTGCAGGTTTGCGCCCAGAAGAACCGGCCTCATCCATTATCCCGGACAGCATTAGAGAATGGATGCAGATGGCTATCAAACAAGGAATAGCAGAGGGCATGCAACAATTGTCCAGATCTGGATCCCAAACAGTGGCACCTGAGGCCGAGTCGAAGTCCGGAAGATCTCTCTCCAGGCCACCGTCACATCACGGTCAGGTACCTTCCCATGTGGAGGCCCCCTTCCTGGAAGGGGGGGTGAGTCAGGAAGAGGAAGAAATGGGGTTTGAATCCTTCAGGGAAGAGGAAGGTTCAGACAGGAGGTCGATCCAGTACTCAGAGCCATTCTCCGAGGTAGACCCCATGGAAGGAGAAATGTCCGAGGACGAGGCATTTCCCTGACCAGCCAGTACACGTAGGCTTATTTAAGCCACACTTGTTTAAGTCCTTGTTATTCAAGGCAAAGAATGTTTCGGGCCTGATTCCCCAGACTTCTTCTGAACCAGCACCGCGATCCCGGGGACCAGAAGATTTAGTTTTCAGCCAGCCGGTCATCGAAACCGAGGTCGTTCCAACCCTCCCCCGATGTTTTTGATTTGGTCGCTAGGCAATGGGCCTCTGCCGGCCCCCTCCCGCTCCCTCCAGTCTAGACAAGAGGTTGTTCAATCTCGATTCAGAGTTTTTCCAACATGCTAAACACCCCGGAGGTAGGCGATCCAATAGTGCGGTTAGCGTCCTCATCCAACCCCACGGACGCTTTAGAAGCGCTTAAGCCAGAGGATAAGCGGGCCGAGATGGCTTTACGGCGAGCGCATCAGTCGGATGCTTGGGCCATCAGGTCGGCCACAACCGCATCGTTCTTCACCGGGCTTCTATTAGGTGGCTCAGGAAGTTAAGACAGCATGTCCCCCTTCAAACACTAGGGCTCATCAGGACATTGCGAAGCTAACGGCCGCAGCGGAGTTCGCGGCCGATGCCACTTTTCATTCTGTAAAGTTCTCCGCTAGAGCCATCTCCTCACACGTCTCTGCACGTAGATTACTGTGGCTTCGGCATTGGCAGGCCGATGTCAAGAACAAGGCCAAATTAGCCTCAGCTCCCTTGTCAGGAGGGAAATTGTTTGGCCCTGCACTTGATCCGTTGTTGGTGGAGAGCCAAATAAGAAGAAATTCCTTCCATCTCTTTTTCGGAGACAGGAGTCTAGAGGATCTCAGTCCTTTCGGAGGGGATCCTTCGATCTTCCTTTCCACCGGCCTTCACCCCCAGATATCAGGGCTCCCAATGTTCCGGTCGGCCTATCAGGACCGGAATGACTCCGGGATAGGAATAGACGGGAGGCTCCTACAGGAGGCCCTTCCGGGCGCTGGGAATAAAGCTCCCGCCATCCCAGGTAGATCTTCAATTTCTTATCCCATTGGCGGTCGCCTTAAGTACTTTGCCGACCAGTGGGACTTATCCACGTCTGATGCCTGGGTTAGAGATACTGTTAGGTTTCTCTCCCTTCAGTTTCAATCACCTCCCCGGAACACTTTATGGTTTCTCCCCTTTCCAGGGACCCGTCTAAGCGGGCTCTCATGGCGTCCGCTGTCACTCATCTTTTAGACATCAAGGCCATCCAGTCTGTACCCTTGTCTCAGCAGGGAAGAGGGTTTTATTCCTCCTTTTCCTGGTTCCGAAGCATTCCGGGGGATGGAGACCCATTTTAGATCTAAAAGGCTCAACCGCTATGTAGTTCATCACAAATTCAAAATGCACACACTCCAGTCTATCCTACAGGGTACTAGGAAGGAGACTGGCTCACTTCCATCGATCTCTCTGAGGCTTATCTGCATGTACCTATTCATCCATCTTATTACAAGTATCTGAGATTTTGTTATAACAATCAACACTTCCAGTATGTAGCCCTTCCTTCGGTCTTGCCTCGGCCCGAGGACCTTTACCAAGGTGTTGGCGGCTCTGGCAGCACACCTGAGACATTTCCCTATTCGCATCCACTGCTACCTCGACGACATCCTTATTCTGTCTCCTACCCGACAGCAGGCTGAGAGTGACACTAAGATTACCCTCTCAGTGCTTCAGGCCCATGGATTTCTCGTTAACCGGGAAAAGAGCCAGCTTACTCCCTCCACCCATATAGCACATCTAGGGGCCGTTATTGATTCGATTCAAGAGAGGGTATTTCTCTCACAGGAAAGATTCACCAGTATACAAAAAGCGATCAAGACAATCAGGCAAAATAAAAGGGCTTCGTTATTAAACCTATCCAAGCTGCTTGGAAAGTTGGTCTCCTGTATTTCAATTATTCCTGGGCACGTTTACATTCCAGATCTCTGCAGTGGTTCCTTCTGCCTTACCAGCGCGCCGGAAGGAGCAACTCAAGGTTCGTGGTGAAAGATCCCCCAAGAGTTCTCGCCTCGCTCCTCTGGTGGACAAGGCCATCTACCAATCGAGGTCATCTCTTCAAGGAGCCCCAGAGGGCCACTCTCACAACAGACGCCAGCCTTTACGGCTGGGGGCTCACATGCAGTCGTTTTCAGCCCAGGGAACTTGGTCAGTAGCGGCGATGCTGCAGCATCAACTGGCTGGAGTTACATGCCGTGTATCTGGCCCTACGTGCCTTCCTCCCTCAGGTACGAGGCCGTCACATTCTGGTTTTAACAGACAACACTACCACCAAGGCACACATCAACCGCCAAGGGGCACTCATTCCATTCGTCTCATGAGAGAGGCCGGCGCATTTGTCGATGGGCAGAAAGACATCTCTTATCCATCAGGGCGGAACACATCTCGGGGGTCTCGAACGTCCAAGCAGACTGGCTGAGCAGGGCCAAGCTGGACCAATCAGAATGGCGCCTACACCCCTCCTTATTCAGGAGGCGACAGCGAGGTTCGGTCAGCCCGTGGTGGACCTGTTCGCGTCTCCCCTCAATGCCCAGACACCGAGGTTCTTTTCTCGTTATCCTACCGACGGCGCAGAGAATCACGATGCCCTGCGTTGCCCTTGGCCCACCGGGCTTCTATACGCCTTTCCACCCCTTCCATTGATACCCAGGGTGATTCAGAAGTTGATCATCGAACAAGCGGAGGTCCTCCTGATAGCCTCGTTTTGGCCCAGGAGGCCGTGGTTTGCAGATCTGCACAATCTGTCAGTGGCCCCACCGTGGAGGATTCCCCCGACAGGATCTCTCTATCCCAGGGCCCTCTTCAGCACCCGGACCCGCAGTGGCTTCAGCTAGCCGTCTGGAGGTTGAGCGGGAAAGATTAAAGGAGGAGGGTTTGTCGGATCAGGTCATCACTACCATTTTGGCAGCAAGACGACCTTCGACTACGCGCATTTATGACGCCACCTGGAATATTTTTGTCAGTGGTGCCGTAAGTCATACGTGCATCCGCTCTCACCTTGATCGCCCAGATCCTCGCCTTCCTACAAGCCGGGCTAGACAGGGTCTCTCCCCAACACTCTGAGAAGGCAGGTCGCAGCCCTGGCAACGGTGATTTCTAGCAGTGCTTCTGGTTCACTCTCGCAACACCCTCGCATAAGGTCTTTCCTTAGAGGGGCTTCCAATATTCGCCCTCCAGTGGTTCACAGGTACCCTACCTGGGACCTTAATAAAGTTCTGATGGCATTAACTAAACCTCCTTTCGAGCCTCTCAGGGAGGCGTCACTCCAGTTCCTCACACTCAAGGTAGTGTTTTTGGTGGCAATAACATCAGCAAGAACGATATCTGAAATAGCAGCTCTATCCGTGAGAAAAGATTTATGCGTCTTCCACGCTGATCGGGTGGTTCTGAGGCCAGACCCCGCCTTTATGCCTAAAATCAACTCGGCCTTCCACAGATCTCAGGAATTAATCCTACCTAATTTTTGCCCCAAGCCTTTTCGAGAAAGGAAAGGCAGTGGCACACTCTTGATGTGCGAAGGGCTCTTCGTATTTACATCCACCGTACGCAATCAATCAGAAAATCTGAATCCTTATTCCTGTCCTTCCAGCCAGTCGCTGGGTTGCAAGGTTTCCCCATCTACTGTTGGTCGTTGGATTAGGGCCACTATATCCAGGGCCTATTTAGCACAGGCTCTTCCTGTCCCTAGTGGCATTACCGCTCACTCTACAAGGAGTGCGGCCACCTCTGCTGCCTGGGCTACTCAGGCGTCAATTCAGGACATATGTCGAGCAGCTACCTGGTCTTCTCCATCTCCATTTATACGTCACTATAAAGTCGATGTTTTCGCCTCAGCTGAGGCTTCCTTTGGCAGGCGAGTCCTTCAACAGGTGGCAAAGGAGCCAGAGGTGATTCCAGACCAGACGGAGTCCCTCCCGTGGGACAAGCCAGGCTTTGGTATGTCCCACTATCTGGATGCTCACAGCAGCTCAACGGAGAATGGGCGTTGGTACCTACCTGATACGCCCGTTCTCGTCGAGCTGCGTGAGGCATCCAGCCCCACCCTATTTGGTCCGTCTGGGGGGAAGTCCTGTTTCGGCCAATGATGTTTATAGTTCAGAGTTCAGTCTTGTAATATAGTTGACACGAGGGATAGTTGCTGTCTTCTCGTCTTCGTAAAACTGGGGGGAACGCGTGGAGATGTCACGTGGAGGAGGAGGAGCGTTCCTTCAATCAAGCTCAGCCTGACAGAGCGAAGACTAGAGCACCTCCCACTATCTGGATGCTCTACGCAGCTCGACGAGAACGGGCGTATCAGGTAGGTACCAACGCCCATCTTCAGAGAGAGAAAGAGGAAAGATAGACAGCCCTAGTTTGGGTTCACTATTTGAACAGATACAAGCATAATCTCTTAGGGATCTACGTAAACCAAAAAAGTTCAATCTTTAAAAAAAGCTATGCCAATTTGGGGGATGATAAAGACATGCTAGAGAAAACTATGCATGACACTGTTTGCTTATCTCTTTCTGTTTAAAGAAACTGTGCCAAATTTCCACACATATAATGTCAGCAATCATGTTTGGTTCTATGGATAGATTATTTCCAAAAGATATTGGAAAGATATTATTTCCTGTCATTTCTTACAGAAGAAATGACAGATGTACAAGAGAATGCTTTGGAACATATATAGGATAAAGAGCTGAAACAAACCTCATCTAGTGCAGAAATATAAGAATATAAAGAAATGATTGAAATATAGGAAAAATTTGAACATGTGGATTATAGGTGACAATTAAAATGGAAAAATAAGTGACAAGCTGAGGAAATGACTTGGATAACAGCTAATTACAGTATTTATAACAGATTTGCTAAAGCCTTGGGGAAAAAACTTTAAAATGAAAAACAATTTTTGAAGAGAGATCAAATCCTACAACACCTGAATCAATTAAAGATCAAGAATGTTAGAAGCAAAAGGAAGGAGTAAAGAGTTGGTTTGTTTGACCAAGGTTAAACCAAGACATATTTTCATAAAATTCTTGGAATCCTTTAGACTTTTTGCTGACACTAGGACTGAAATATTAATGATTAATGGATTTGCTTATGAATAGGGGATGGGCTGTGGGAAGACGAAATACTTACATATAACCTCATGGGAGTGAAGAATGAATAAGTTTGGTTGTATTTATGAAGACTGGAAGCCACTTCTTTAAATTTATTTTTTCTTTTTCTTACATCTTTTTTTCTTTGCACTTTCTACGCCCTCTTTCTTTATTCTTTTTCTTTCTGAATTTAGTTTCCCTTTACCATTGTTATTACATTTTTCAATAAAATTATTTTTCAAAAAAGAAATTGTGTGAAATTAAAGTTTTGGTTCTGATAATTTTTCCTGATATATATATATACACATACATACATACATACATACATACATACATACATACATATTTCCTACTATTTTATTAAATATATCAGTGCCTTTTCAAATACATTCTCTCCCTTCATTTTCAAGGAGGCAAGTATTATACTGTAGCTCTTCTTAACTTTTCCTATTATAGACATTTTTATTTGACAAACGTGGATGTCACCTTGGCCCATTGATTATCAGTCATTCCTCAAATAATACATCCAGCTCATATTAGATAAATATACATTTTTCATGATTTTGATAGTATTCGATTCTTAATTGATGTCATGGTTTTAACTCAACTAACAAGGAAATCCATCTTTGTTATATCTTTGGATGTTGAGAAAGTTGATCTGGAGCTCTGGAAACATGTGAAGTAGCTATTAATTTTTCATGGGTTCCCAAAATTGTTTATCTATTATCTATTTTAACCATCACTTAAGTTAAAGTTGTGTCATGATACATACTATCTCTTTTTCTTCCTTTGGAGTTTGACTTTAGAACTTTTTCCTTGTGTTATTAGACATTCTGATCATTAAACACAGCAGAGGCAGATGATCAGATTCTGCTAAAGGCGAAATGATGTGTTTCATCCAGGTGGCATTGTCCCTCATTGCTCAAGAAATTGAGTTGTCTCAGATTTTATGTTATTGGATCTGATTAATCATTTTGACGAGGCTGGTGGAGATGGCCAAGTTCTGACTTCTTTCTTTATCTTTGTACAAGCATTCCTAAGAAATGTTCTGGACTGGTAACTGTGAACCTGTCCATGATTTTGATACAAATGAAAAAAGAGAGATAGTAACAGCTTGTTTTGTCTTTGAGGCATAATAACTTTGTATATTTGTGATAAAGTTTAATTCTGAATTATTATTTTTCTCAAAAGATGTGCAAAAGAGAAGCCAGGCTACAAACCTCCAGATACTAAACTCGGCCTTGCTTCCCTTTTCCTCTCCTATCTTCAGAAGACTTTATCATCAGGGACTTCTTGGTTATGTATACCTCTAAATACAATCAATCTACATCCAAGACATTTATTGTGTTTACCAGGGCAGAGGCATTTCACATAAAGGAAACCACCATGAATATTTGGCCTTTAAAGATTCATCAGTTTAATTGTTTTCATTCAGTGCCAGCCCCCAAACATTCTTTGGATTAAATAGAGTGATCCGAGGTAATCATTTTAAAAACGGGTCATTTTAGAAAGCTATTCCAAGGAATTAGGCAATTTAGGAAAAGCATTAAGGTGTGTCAAGCTGCATTAATAATTGTATTCACAATAGTCATGTTTAATGGTGCGGTCATGGTCCAGAATGGAAAATAAACTCCACTTACATGGTTAACTCTAGAGTTTAGAATGTTAATTAATTAAATCCCCAAGACTAAATCCAGAGGTCCCACAAATCCACCCTGAAAATAAATATTAAAAGGATGTTTAGAAGAGTCATGCAAAACCACATCCAATTCATGTAATATAATTAAGGGGGGGAAACATAGATTATAATGCACAAAGGACATTTCACCTGATTAAAGGATATAAACAAATATAAACAAATGTGTAGCTAAAAGCATGAATAATTCAAGCAAAGTAAAGATTGTAGTCTGTCTATAGCTGTTTGTCAACTAAATTGGAGAAGCTTCCTTAAACAGGATGTCAGGATTAAATATTCCATAGGGAAAACCAAGAGGTCTTTCCAGCCTAGAGATGGGGAAGTAATCTGGGTCTTTTGGAAACTCTAATTTCCACTATTCATTCATTGATTCTTTTTCTTTCTTTCTTTCTTTCTTTTCTTTCTTTCTTCTTTCTTTCTTTCTTTCTTTCTTTCTTTCTTTCTTTCTTTCTTTCTTTCTTTCTTTCTTTCTTTCTTTCTTTCTTTCTTTCTTTCTTTCTTTCTTTCTTTCTTTCTTTCTTTCTTTCTTTCCTTTCTTCCTTTCTTTCCTTTCTTCCTTCCTTTCTTTCTTTCTTTCTTTTTCCTTCCTTCCTCTCTCTCTTATTTATTCATTCATGCTGCTCATCTCACTCTGAAAAGTGATTCAAGATTGCCTATTATCTGGTTAGTGAAATATTAAAAAACAGCATCTGACTGAAGATGTTTCACTTTTCCTTCCTTGTCCCCTTTTTCTTCCCCAATTTTCATTTTCTTTAAGAGATTTTTGAACTATGGTATGCCAATGCTTTAACTTCTTGGATTGATTTAAGATCAAAAAGGGTTTGTTGCTTCTCAATGCGAAGTGATTCGCAAACAGGCTATTCTCTGGGAGCACCTCCCTTTTTATTTACTTTTTGATATAAAAAAGCAATCAAGACAATACAATATACAAGGAAAAAAATAAATAGGTAACTCACACCAATATCAAAACTTCTGACTTAATCAGGTATTTTCAAAAAGATTAACAAATTAGAGAGGGAAGAAAGTAGAATTAATACAAACAATACATGAAAAATAAGCTCTTTGTTGATTGCAGGTTATTTCTTTCAAAACTTCCATCCCTCAAACTTTGCTGTATCAAGCAGTAAGCCAGTACATTTTTTGTGCATGTACCTGATTCATTTGTTGACTCATGGCAACTGTCTGGGCAAGTCCTTGCCATTTTCTTGGCAAATCTTCAGAAATGGTTTGCCCTTGGGACTTCCGGGTTGAGCTGTTCTCACTGATGGACCAGAGATCGTGACTGTCCATGGCTATAGTCCGTGCTCTTTCGTTGGAGAGCCCCGATCATTGTGATTAGGGGCTGAAGCTGCCTTGGAGGGGCGGTGGAGTAAGGGGAAGCCGCAAGCCAGGTTGAGGGGAGCTGCATCTCCCCTCCTGGGCTTGGTCTTTTTCCCCCCAAAGACAACTGAAGCGGTGGTCTAAAATGGCCACCCTGAAGAGGAGGACTCAGCTGGACTAAGATTTGTGCAGAAGGGAAGAGGTGGATAACATCTGAACCAAGACAATTGGGTGAAACAACTAAACAAAAAGTACCCCAGGATTAAGGTAACATTGAACTTTTAAGAAAAGAAAAGTGAGCAGCGAAAATATAAAGGGACAGGAAAAAAAATAAGAAAATAATTTTGACAGCTAAGCGGGGCTTTGAACCAGGAAAGAAAGAAGCCAGAACTAAAGATTTAATTAAATTGGACTAAAATATTTTGGCAATAAACAGGCATAAAATAAAGCTGGACTTAAGATTGTCAAAAAATAATAATAATAAAATTTACAAATTGGAGACTGGATTGTGCTGGAATATTGAGGTTCGAAAAACCCTAAATAAAAAAATAGGGGGAAAAAGTGAAGACTTTGTATAACGGAGAGTGCCACCTTTTGACAAAAACTTGAACTCAAACAAAAGGGAAAGCACCCTGTTTCTGTATGAACTTGTGTTGATATAATGTTAAAGAAATATTGAAACAAAGTAAGAATCTTAGAAAGTGCAAACTGAACCAGAATAAAGAAAGAAGCAAGGAAAGACTGACTGTGGGATTGATTGATGTTTTTGGTATAGACCCTGGGCTGGAATAATTGAGAACTTTAGAAAACTGAAAGAAGAAAGAAGGAAAGTAAAAGTGTTTTTTGTGGACTTCAATGATTATAAAATATAAGAGTATGTAATGATGATATCTCTTCGGGAATTAAAAATGGAACTTAAAAATATGAGAGAATTACTACAGGGAAGAGGCGAATCACTTTGCTCTGTGTTAGAACAAATGGAAATGGCGATTGAAGAACAAGAAGAAAGAACTTCAGAGGGGGAGGAGTCGATTCAAGGAGTAGACATCTTAAATAGACAATTAACACAAAGAACACTACAAAGACAAGGGGAAAGAAGGAAGGCTAAAAAGTTGAGATTAAGAAGGCAATCAAAAGGGGGAATACCTGTGAAGTTGGGAAAGACGGAAAGACCCAGCAGAAAAGGGGAAAGGAAGATATCAAGAAAGAGAGGGATATAAACCGGAATGAGAAAAGATATGGGAAAAAGAGGGGGAAGAGAAGCAGTAAGAAACAGGTGTATGAAATAAAGAAATACGGAAATAGTAAAATGATGAAAAGAAATTGTTTTTTCAGAGATAATGGTTGATGAATTAAAAAGGGGATTCTGCAGGGTGACAAGGGGTAACAAGAATATATTTGCAATTAAAAAATATTTAGAAAATAGGGTAATATAGATTATTAAAGGAGGGATAGATACTAATAACTCTTATTAGATGAATATACATTTTTATTTTTTATTCTTAAAAGAAAAGTTAAGGTTTATTGAAGAAATTGTAATAATTGAAATGAACGTGAAGATGTTTAAAAATGAGGTCACTATCAGTGACCAGAAATTGAATAGTCAATTTTTTCCCTTTTACTTTTTTGAAATTAGAAATAAAATTAAGGGGGGGAAATATGTTGCGGAATCCAAATGAAAAGATGTAATGATTATTATTGTAACTACTTAATAAATAATGGTTTATTGGGAATTAAGATGAGGGAATAAAGGTATACTTTAACCACTGAGGTGTCACACTCAAAACAGTAAAAGGGGGGAAACCTATACTTGCTTCTTTTTCTTTTGTGTTAAAACCTGTGGACTTCTGGTTTGTAAGGCTTCGACAGCGGCAGGATTCGCAATACTGCATCACTGCCGGCGTTCCTGAGTTCCCCAATCCGCTTGGATCTGGGGATATAGCTGCCCCGTAGAGGCAGCTGAAGACAGGGGATCCGGATAGGGGCTTGGGGGTGTCGCAGACCCCCTCCCCAATCGGCAAAACCCCCTTTTCCCAAAGGCAGAGGAGCGGCGGTCAGTAATGGCCGCCACGAAGAAACCTGCACAGCCGGACAAGATCGTGCAGGAGGAGAAAGTGGGAAGAGCTTTGAAGGTTGTTTTTGACCAGGACAAAGCAAGAGAGTGTCCTGGAACTTTGAAGATTGCTAAGGATACATTGTTTCCAGAGAGAGTTACAAGCGGCGAATATCCTAAAAGGGAAAGTATTTTTTTTTCTTTTCACTCTCCTTCCTAAAGTGACAGCGGATGGAATCATAAGAGAAATCCGAGAACCGGCATTGGAGGTAATTGAATGCTGAAGGGATAAGGATTTCTGAACATTTAAAAAAAAAAAATCTTTTTGGCTGTGCTCCAATTAGTGTACAGGAGAAGTTTTTCTTTAAAGAAGAAAGATAAATGGATAGCTGGAAATAGAACAGACAAAGAATAATAGATATTATGACTTGAATTGAGATGAGATAAATAAAATAAAATTAAGAAAATTTAAAAGAGGAGAAGCTCTATAGAAAATTGAAAATGCTAATAAGATATGGAATGATATACAAAATGAATATGAATCTGAATTTGTGTCTGTACCAAGAGTTTTAACCCGGGACTAAGCAACTTTCAGAAAAGAGGTTTTTATGTTTCAATGTTTTGTGTTTCTGTGTGTTTATCTTTGATTGAGCTAATAAAACCTTGGAGGAACGTTAGAAAAGGATAATGGAGAATAAAAAATAGAAGAGAATAAAGTAAGCCAGAAAGGAAAAAGAAGTATAGTGAATAAAAACATATAAAATAGATAAATATAGAAAAAATATATAAAACTTGTATTAATCTAGAATCTATAGAAAGAATGTGTGATGGAAAGAAAATATGACAGATTAAAGAACTACTTAAATTAATAAATTAATACAGACTATTAAAAGGAAGGAGAGACATTGGTAACTTTTTTATTATTATTAGGCAAACATATATTGTTTATTTTTATTTTTAAAATAAATATTAAAGGATTATATTTGAAATAATTGAAATGAAACGAAAAGATGTTTTGATTGAGATTAATGTAAGAGACTAGGATTAATTTGCTTGTTTCTCTCCTTTCTGAAAGTTTGGAATGGAAAAGGTTAGAATTAAGTATGCATATATGAATGTATAACTATTGTCATATTTGTATGTAAAAGTGATGACCCGGAAATATATCCACTAAAAAGAGCTTTTTGTTTTTATGTGAAGGGGGGGGGGGGGGGGGGGGGGGGGGGGGGGGGGGGGGGGGGGGGGGGGGGGGGGGGGGGGGGGGGGGGGGGGGGGGGGGGGGGGGGGTTTTTTTTGTTTTTGTGGGGGGGGGGTTTTTTTTTTTTTTTTTTTTTTTTTTTTTTTTTTTTTTTTTTTTTTTTTTTTCTTTTCTTATTTTATTTTTTAATTTTTTTTTTTTTCTTTTGGTAAATTAAGCAAGACAAAAGGGTCCATTAGGATAAAACAAAAGAATTGTCTGTAATGGGCTGCAAAAACAACCTTGAGGAAGAGATGTTGTGAAATTCTGTTGCTGTAAACTTTGCAATAAATATAATTTTAGCATTCATTCCTTTGGTATTCAAGTCAAGATGGATGCTTCTTGAGAAGCAAAATTCCTTAGGTGAACGGTCATGGGTTTTAGTTTGTTCAGATCTACTGAATAGTTTTAACCTAAAGAATGTGTGATGCTAAACACTGTCAGTAGAGGGCCACAAAAGATAACATCTGCCTTTCAGTCTCAGTAAAAGGCTTTTTATCCAGTATAAAATGTAAATAGCAAGTTATAATCAAGTCCTCAATGCAAAATTAAATAAGAAGTTCAAAACAACTGGAAAAGTTGTTAAATGGAAGTTCAAAGAAGAAGAACTGGAGGCTCACATTTCTCTAGAATGCTTAGAATAAACCACAATGGAGTCTTAAAATGTAGACAATCATCTGACTTGGCACAAAGTCTGAGTTAAATGAAGGAAGCAGAATTGTAAGAGGTTCTTAACTCAAGGTGGAATAGAAATGTCCAAATGGCCCTAACACTGATTCAAAATCCTCTAGAGAGCTCCATCTTTATCCCCACAATATCCATGAAATACATAGGTTGGGAAATAAAGAAATAACATGCTCAAAAATTATTCAGTTATTCAGAACCTGGCCCAGGTTCCTCAATTGATTTTCTAATTCTTGATTTTCTAATTCTTAATTCTTGATTTAGTATTGGAAACAAGTAGAAAGAGGATATCTCTTGGAATAATATAAAGCAGTTCCTACTAGTTCCAGGAAGAAGAAGCTGGTCACAAAATGGCCAGATAGTCCTAACTAGAATACACAATGAAAAAAGGCTACCAAGTCTGCAGGAACACTTGAATAAATGGAGTCAGAAGAACTATTACAGCAAAAAGACTTGTTTGACGTTATGAATGTCCTGCCACAATGACTGCCAATTTATCATAAACTGATTATAATGATTGCAAGAGAAAGAGGGAGAGAGAATGAATAACAATGAAATATTGAAATATTGGAACTAGAAAATTGATCTCAGGAGAACTTAGTGTCCATTGGATGTAATAGGAGCACATAAAAGTTATAAATAAAGTTGAAAAATTGTTCACATTTATATTCTAGGGAATTTTACATTTATATTCCGAGGACATGTTTTTTTTTTTATTTGTTTTTTTTTTTTTTTGGTTGTTAGGTGGTATGGTGTTTTGGTGGTTGGGTTGTTGGGGGGGGGGTGGTGTGTTTTGGGGAAATTTGGGGATAAGGGGGGGGGGGGGGGGGGGGGGGGGAGGGGGGGGGGGTGTGGGTCCCCTCCTCCTTTTTTGGGGGGGGGGGGGGGTGGGTGGTGGTGGGTGGTGGTTGGGGTTTGTTTGGGGGGGGGGGGGGGGGGGGGGGGGGGGGGGGGTGGTTTGGGGTTTTGTCCTTTTTTTTTTTTTTTTTTTTTTTTTTTTTATTTGGGGTTTGGGGGTTTTTTTTGGGGTTTTTTTTTTTTGTTTTTTTTTTTTTTTTTTTGGTTTGGGGTTTTTTCTTCGGGGGGGGGATTTTTGTTTTGTGACAAAATACTGTAAATCTACTTTGCCACTTATTATTATTGAAATTTAAATGCTATCCAACTGTCAACATTAAAAAAAACATTAAATACAAGAAAGAATAATACCCATTGACAAAAAGGAATGGAGAGAGATTAAGGGTGACAATAAACAAAATGAAACCCACATGTCCTCTACTTGTGATCACAACTGAGCCCAACATTTCAATTGCTAAGCAAGGCTGTGTGAATTTTGCTCCATTTTATGATTTTTCTTGCCCCAGTTGCTACAATTGTTAAGTTACTAACATGGTTGTTAAGTGAATCTGGCTTCTTCATTGATTTAGCTTGTCAGAAGGTCACAAAAGGCAATCATATAACCCCGGGACCAGGGATAGGATTCTACTGGTTCTATCTGGTTCTATAGAACCCCTTGTTAACTTTCTAAGTAGTTTGGAGAACTGGTAGTTAGTGTTTGTTTTTTCCCACCCTTATTACATTCTTGGCAGACAGCCTAGCCTTGCTGTCTCCAGAGCTTCTGAGGCTTTCTTAAAGGGGAAGGGTTGTTTTAAGATGTTTACATGCTGTTGGGAGGAAATACTTCCCTGGACAATCAGCACTTTGAAGAAATAATTGAATAACGAAGCAAAGCTTTTAGTGATAGGGAACCAAGATGAGTGACATTCAGCAAGGTTCTTGGCTAGCTAGAAAGATTAACATTCAAACGTGAATTTACATACTCTTTCTGAGTTTTAGTGTAAACAAAACTGTTTTTTGGTGAAGGTTAATTCTGTGCTTGGTGAAGTTTAATCCTGTGTTTATTGATGGGATAATTTTCCCTATTCAGCTTCAACAAGCAACAGTTACTGTTGTGATTTAATTATTTGTATTGTGTTTCAATTTTTTCTTGCCTCATGGATTCTTTTTCTATTTGGGGAGGGGGTCTTCCTTCACTGCTTTAATACTATCTGGCACTGTCCTTTTGGGGTATACTTCTAAGAGGCAGGATGCAAGCTTGGCACTTATTTTTTTTATTGCTTTTCTGGGGGCGCATGTGACCTTTCCTTAAATCTGGGTGATTTCCTTAGGATATCTTGTGAGGTGAGTGAGACCAGCTGGTATTTTTAAGTGTTCAAATGGATCTAAGGATTGCTTCTCCTGGGTGTGCTCTTTCTGGAGAGCTTAAATGACCTCTCTGCTAAAGGGTTTCACTTTATGAGCAAGAGTTGGCTGCTTGATAGTTATCACTGCATTTTAAATATTCCCACCCCAGTCACATGACCAACAAGTCACACCCACAAATTAGGCCACGCCCACAGAACTGGTTGTTAAGAAATTTGAATCCCACCCCTGCCTAGGACACTGCAATTGTCATACGTATGAGCCAATTGCAAAGCATCCAAATTTGGGTCATGTGACCATGGTAGGCTGCAATGGTAAGTAAGTATGAAAAATGGTTATAACTCACTTTTTCAGTGCTTCGAATGGTCACTAAATGAAATTGAGGGCTACTTGAAATCCAAAGAGTGGCCTGACTTATCTCATGTCAAAGGCCTGAGCAAACAACTTGGTCTTCAAAGACCTTTGAAACATAAGCAGGATGTGGGCTGGATATTTGAGGAAACCTCATTCCAGAGGGCAGGCAGGCACGGCTATAGGGAAAGTGCAATTCTGAGATGCCAAAAGACAGTGTTTTTTTTAATCACAGGAATTAGCCAGGGAGATACTATAAGTGACATATGGTCCCTCAACAAACAGCTGGGTCCTATGAAATGTAGGACTTTATATCTAATGGCCAGCATCTTATATCTCATCCAGAAACAAACCAGATACCAGTATAGCTAGGGAATCAGAGGTGTTATATGATCATACTGAATTATGCCCTTCACTGTCCACACTGTTGCATTCTGGACCAACTAAGGCTTGTGGGTGGTCTTCAAGGGGCACTCCACCAAGAGCACATTGCAATAGTTAAGCCTTTCGTCTTTTCTCCTTGTAGGAGGTTTCTTACTCCATTCAAACCCCCAAGGTTTGTTTTTCTTCCACCAGGTAAGTGGGCCCCAGCCTTCCATCATTTTTATTTTCTAACAAATATGAGATCATCTGGATTGTAGAGGAATTCTTAGTACCAAAGATAATGCTTATTGGGGTCCCTAGGTTTAGTAGGAAGATCCAGTACACATAAGGATGTTAGGTTGGGGCCAGCATACACAGTGTTTGTGCCAATCTTACTTTATTCAGAACAGAGCATGAAGAGAGATTAAGGTGGGGATGGGGAAACTGTAGCCCTTTGATGTTCTGTTAACATGGTCAGTAAACATTAGGAATCATGGAACAGAAACATCTGGTTGGTTACGGTTATTTACATCTCATTTAAAAGTTACAGTTATTTACATTTCATTTAAAAGATTAAGCAATTCCTGTCTTGATCTCTCAGTCTTGATTTCTCCACATGTACCTACAATCATATATGATTTGGTTGATTACCCAGTTTTATGGTTTATATCAGGGGTCCCCAACCCTTGATCTGTAGCCCTGTGCTGGGCCGCAGGCCGTTCAGAACCAAGGCCACAGAGGTGGTGGGCAAGTGTGTGCACATGTGAAACTCTTCCCCCACCCCACTCTGCTGGTCCACCAAGCTGGAAAAATTGGAGACCACGGGTTTAGATAACAGTTCTTTCTCTTTATGCTAAAACAAAGGCGGATTAATTCCACTCAGCAACTAGGTGGGAAGCATAAAGATTTCATACCATGCTATTTTATGCATCTGACTCTTTTTCTTTCTCTCTTTCCCAATTGATTCTTTCTATATATTAAGGTCCAATATTATTATCAACAATATATGTGCTACTTTTGCATATAGAACAAATAGAAGTGACCTGAAATGTAAAAACTGCAAGAAGTCTTAAAAAACAGAACCCACCAAAATACTATATGTAGCTGTTTTAAAAATGCATTGCTTTTTTACTAACTGATTTTCTATCGTGCTGAGAAAAAACAAGATTTGAAATTTGCTCCATCTCTTGATCTGGACTTCCCCATAAGGAATTTATTTTTGGGTTATTTTTTACTGTTCATTCTTTGTCCCAGATCAATACATAGTCAAAACAAAGCTTCTATTCATTGTTTTGGATTTATGAGTATTTGTTTTTGTGTGTGACTAAACACTATCGGCAAAGAAACTTTCCAAGTTCACAAAGTTCACAAAGAAATTTGATAAAGGTTTCATATGTGAACTATTTCTTCCTGAGTTTTTTTCTTAATTATTTTCCTCGTGTTTCTTTTGCATTCATTGTCTGCAGTGCAATGCTTTATTGCTCAGCCTTGAGATGTCTTACAGAACTTAAATAAACAAAACATTCAGAGATATAGACCAATATTATTTGCTGAAGTTGCTAATTCCTGCTGATTCTTGTGGATTTGCACTGACATTTTATTTATAGTTGATAAATGCAGCATAGAGTATACCCATCCTGTATGCTCAGTTTTAAGTTATGAGCAAAGCATGGTCCTTTGTATTGACAAAGATTACCAACACTTAGTTTATTGACTAGCTTTTTAAAGTTTAATGAAAAACTACATTTACTCAAGGTTCAATGTCCTTGTGATGGCTCAGCAGCTAAAGAAAGCTGGAGAGCTGACAGCCCAGGTTCGAGACTCGCACAATGTTACTTGCCCCAGCTCCTGCCCACCTAGCCTAGTTCAAAAGCATGCAAATGTGAGTAGATTAATAGGTACCACTTCAATGGGAAGGTAACAGTGTTCTGCCTGCCTTTGGTATATAGCTATGTTGGCCACATGAACATGGAAAGGGTCTTCAGACAACACTGGCTTCCATGGCTAAGAAATTGAGATAGGCACCATGCCCTAGAGTTGTACACAAGTGACAAGGAAACCTTTACCTTTTTACCAATGTCCTCGATTATCTCTTGTTGAAATTTCCCCATTTATTCAAGATTTTCAGTGCTTTGAAAACAGAGGCCTCTCATGTGTCTTGGTTCTAAAATATCACAGTATGACAAAAAATTTATAAAACATGTTTGATCATTGAAATACATTTCAAATTTATAGAATTGCATATAAACAATGATTCACAGTAGTTATGAACTGAATTACAAATATTCACAATAAAAACGCATACATAATTTTCGTTTGATCTGTGTGAGAAAAGTGATATGGAAATGTGTTAGGTAGCTAAGCTTACACAGTCACAATGTTTTATATAACATGGTTATTCCTTTTGATGTAATTTTATTTATTTTAATCTCACAAAAACAATTAAAATCATTTTGGAGTTGGAAAGCCCAGAAAACTGATAAACAGACTTTATACATGAAATCAATAAGTAATATAAATTTCAGGTAGTACAAAAAGCGAAAGGTAAATGTGTTTCAGTTCCTTTATTTGATCAAGAAATATGGGTCAGACTTACTGGAGCTGAAGTGACCACCATGTTTCATCTGCTGCTTTGATTGATGTGTTTATGACACAGGAAATGACATATAAAGCAATTAAAGAATGTCAATAATATTATGGTTAAATGAGGGGCCAGGCACTAAAATGACTCAGACTGGTAAGCCTATGTTTGACACAGGCTTTATGTCATTGACAGAAAGTCACATATTGGTATCAGAGCCAAAGATGATCATATTCAGGGGCAACTGTCATTACAAGCTGCTGTTTTGGGGGGATTGTAACTTAGGAGTTTCCCAGGTCCCTGAGTTGTAGTGTTCTTTTCCAAATCATCATCATATTAGTTCCTTGCTTCTAATGCTTCCCACCAGTTGACTTTCATGATTGTTTAAAAATGCCCATATAGATGCCAGAAAACAGAAGAATGCTGAAAATAAATTTATACGATACTCAACTTTTTGCATATGACAGAACTGCAACCTACTGAGCAGTATTCTGTCTGCATATTTATATTCAATGACTTTGCAACAGCTTGTGGTTTCAAAAATATGTTCCTGCTGTTACTGTCTTCAGCGTTTGAGAGTGTTTTATCTCAAAATGGAACAACTGGACTTAACAGCCTTAGCTAAGCAGAACTATGAGTGGGAGGAAGGGAAAAGAAATGATACTCCTAGGTCTTTGTGTCTGGATGAAAGCCAGACTGTCTGCTTAATCCAGGATCATATTAGCCAATCACTTCCTTTTTACCCAGTAGTTGCTAGTAACGTGCTCTAACAGGAATGAGGTCTGTAATATTCTGGGAGAAGTATTATCTTGTTTCTTCATGGCACAGCTTCATGAAAAATTGCCACTTTTCAGAATACAGTTGAGGGAGGGAGGAACAGGGGATTTATTTGCAATAAGAATATGAAGAGAAGAAAAGGCTAAACCTCCCCCCCCGCCCCCCCCCCCACACATACCTGTTATTATAATCCCCATCCTGGATTTCTCTCATAGTTGCAGATGTTTTTTTCTTCATTTCTTTTAGGAAAGTCTGTTATATTTTGCCTAATATTTTGGCCTAGTTCTTTCTACCTTCATGAGCAGTAGCATTAAGATTCCTGCCCACCCTTGAGAGGTAGGAGCAGACAGCAAAACCGGATTTCCAGGGCCAAGTACATTCATGCTTTGTCTGGATGTTAACCATTAAAAAAATATCCTGAATCTTCTTGGGGGGGGGGGGGAACCAGGCAAAAAGTCTGTTTATCCCCCCAAAAAACTCTTCTGGTAAATGGGGAGAGCTGATAAGTAGGGATTCTATAGCAGTAACCCAGATCCGGGGCATGCACAAAACCCATTGCTGGAAGAGACTCTCAAGATCAATTTACACTCCTTGTTTGGGGGAAAAAGGGAGGCGGCTAATCCGAAAAGACAGCCTGAAATTAGTCAGAAGGGCTGCTCATCCTACCTCCCACATACTGAAAAGCCTATTACAGAGAAAGTGTTTCCTGGAAGAGAAGTGCAAGATAATTTCACAGGAAGATCATCAACTTGCTTTGAACCGGAAGCTCTGCTTTTGATCCTTGCCAGGAGAATACCTTGGAATCCCAAGGTTTTCTGCACAGCATAAAGGAGCAACTTCAGAGCAGTGTATTCAGATCCTCCTCCCCCACCCCCCGCCAGCGTGTCTATTGAAAAGTCTGGGAATAAGATCAGATTTTGTTTCTCCCGTTGTCTTTTCTCTCCCCGTCCCCTCTACCCCACCCCAGGCCCTGCCTTCTGGAAGAAACAAACACCGAAGTCTTCCTGGAATATTGCGATAACTTTGCGGACCTTTTTCAGCCCTGCAAGCAATTTGGTGGTAAGGCAATAGCGATGTTCTTTTCATGTTATTTCTCTGGCTGGATATGCATTGTTGCCAGATGAGTGTCAGATGTCAGATTTATTGATGTTGTCGAAGTCTGCTTTTGTGTACTGAGCGCAAAATTAAAACGGCAATGTAATTTAGCTGGAAGGATACTTGAGCATGGACAGTGAGTAGTGCCTTTCACGGACACAAACTTTTAAAGCAACTAAACACAAACAGTTGGCAATGTTAATAGGCATATATTTCTATAGACAAATGGGGGGGGGGGGAATAAATGTTTTCCTAGTTCAGATTTAGAGTATTTATTTTCTTGGCTCTGCACATCCTCAATTGTCTGCAACATCATTTACAAGAGATTTCCCTGGGATTCCCTCTTGTTTATTTTAATGCAGAATTCCATCCCAAGTTAAGGAGATGATATTATGAAGATCTTATGTACTGAAGAAGCTTTTCAAAGCAATCTACAAAGGGAAGGGATTTATTCAAGTACATATATGTATGAAGAATGAATGAAAGTATGAAAAACCAAGGAAGAATGCAATAGTTAATCAGCCAATATTTTTATGAAACAAGTTTTAGTACAGTTGGTGATAGCTTTTGTCTATGCCATTTGTATAAAAGAAAGCTGGTGATAAATTTAAAAAAATCTCAAACTGGAGGGAAAAGAGTAGGTTTTATGTTGCAATTCTTAGGTATAACTATATCATAAAAGTTCAATGAAATGTACTTGACAGTTTGAGAGAAGTTACACTTGGTAGAAATTACAGTATTTTAGTTGTTAACGAGTGTAAGGAAAAGGGAAGAGAGGATGTCTATACTGAAAGATGGGTACTGATTTATCAGGCACATATTAAGAAGGTGGTCTTGACTTATAAAACTCAAAGAAGCTTAGGTTTCTGTGAAGTCACTTCTCCCATTTTGCACCTGTCTGGTTGATATGATTGGCAGAAGAAGCTCTGTTGCTTCTGATGGTCAGAGGCCTGTTCTTTTAGCATGCAAGAGAAGATCTATTGCTCTTAGCTACAGAAGACCCCACTCCCTTGGAAGCTGGGTTTGCCCTTCTTAGTATTTGGAGTCCTATACAGGTATACCTCTTTGCCAAGCTTAGAATTGTTAGATCATTTTATTACTTACTATTATAATTGCTATTCATGTTAATTTTAATCTATAATCCTAACTGTTTTTATATATTGCTTTTGTCTTAAATTGGGCTAGATGCCTTGAGTCCTTCAGACCCAGAAGAGAAAGTAATTAATAAATAAAAGTAAACATGTCTTGCCACAGCCAAAAGGTCACTATCTCATTTAATCCCCCATTGATTTTGAATCCCTTCAGATTAATAGCCTTGAATTTACTTATTAGAAATACAGAGTTGCTTTTCTTCCTAGCATCCTCCTCCTCTCATTATCTTCCTCATCCCTCCTGTTATTGTCTCTGGGAAGAATCAAAAGTCAGTTTGGCATTGTGGTGAAGGTCCAGAAACACTCTGAGAATACTCTGAGTACTAGTTACACTTTAGGCATAAAAGCCAGCTAGGTGACTTTGGGCTAGTCCTTCTCTCTTTATCACCTGACAGGATTGTTGTGGTCAAAATAGGAGGGTGGAGTACTATGTATGTTCCCCACCTTGAGTTATTTATAAAAAATGATAAAGGCAAGATAAAAACAAACAAATGTTGTAAATAACTAGAAGAAATAAAAATAGGAGATCTTGTGGGTGTGCCTAGGGAAGAAAAAAGCTGATGAAAGTATGTAAATCATGTCATTTGCATAATGATATCATACTCATATATGGATGTCTATTAAGTTACTCCTAAATTTTAACATGTATGTCTTATGAAAGTTGCTTTTGCAAACAACCTTGAACATAGCATGCAATAAATATCCCTTGGGTAACAAATTTCCTTTATTTGATTTTTAAAAAAGGATTTCCTTTGGTTCAAAGAGTTATTCTCAGTAATTTATTTTTTTTAAAGGAAGGGCTAAGAAATGCTCTTTGAAGCTCTAAAGATGTCACACACATGGGCAACATGAGCTATGCAATTTCCTGTGACATTTCTGCACAAAATAGAAAGTATATAGAATTATAATATGATCCATTCAAATCTAAAGCTAATTCCCACTCTTGGTTTTCTCTACCTCATTCTAGAGTTTGATTTAAAACTGCCAGCAGAGCTTTCTTTTATAATTGTCTATGGTATCCTGTCAAAATCTCTCTAAGTATCAACATCTGCACGCAATTTTCCTAACTTCTTTAGAAAGATCATATTTATTTAAAACTTTATCTCTCTAAAGAAATGAAACACTTGCACAAATACTGCTTTCCAGAATTCAAATATTTGTCCTGCGTGAAATAAAAACTCCCTAAAGAATGCTGCCGTTTTTAAAGTCAGTCTAATATTTAACTGGCATTAATGCAGAATGCATTACTAGCCAACTCACATTTTAAATCAAAGACTGTTTTCTCATTGTTTTATTTTCTGCAGACTAATTCCTACTGGAAAATGTAGTGGTAAGTTATCTGTGTGATTGGGTCACCACTGATAAGCCTTATTGTTTCACAAAATAAAGATTGTTTCATATTACTAATTAGTTACTTTTTCATGTGCCATTATACATTATCCTGTGTCATGATACGGTGCTCAACTATGGTACTCAACTATGGTACTCAACTATGGAGACACTGAGTATCGTAGAAATTTATATGAACTATAGTTTTTGGTTTAATGATAGACCTACCAATATAAAATATACCATTGACGTAGATATGGATATAGCTATTGATATAGATATAATATAGATATAGAAAGCCCTAATGATAGACCGTTGTCCTGAGAGATTCTGTCATATGGATATATTATTACTTGTCGTATTTGACTGAGACAGTCCTGGTTAAAATGGAAACAAGCTTCAGGTTTAGGTTCTTCCTCAATGAGCTCAATCGGAACAGTTTGTTTTTAAAATTCTGAATCTGTATGATTCTCTCAAAGAGATCAACCAGATCTCTTTACTTGAAAGTCAGTAATACCACTGAATTGAAGCAGAGGTGATATTCATCAGGTTCTGACCAGTTCTGGAGAACCGGTAGCAGAAATTTTGAGTAGTTCAAAGAACTTGCAAATACCACCTCTGACTGGAGATTTTACAGTATCCTTCCCCTGCCATGCTCACCAAGCCATGCCCACAGAACTGGTAGTAAAATTTTTTGAATCCCACCATTGAATTGAAGGATACTTTTTTTAAATAGACATGACTGGTGGTGTGTGAAGTGAATTCTTGATAACTTGTGCTTCTGTGGTCCTGCCTTCCTATACATAGGTTTGGGGTATAGTGAGTTAAGTATATCTAGTTCAATTTTAACTCTTTTTGGTTGCCAGCAATTTTCTAACATTTTATGCAAGAGTTTTTCCATTCTTACGCTGGAGATGAAAATTAAAGCCTAAGTCTTCTGCAGGCAAGGCATTCAGTTCTGCCATTGAACTTCCATTGAGTTCATTAGACATTTTGCTTGCATGTGGACAAGATATATACATCAGGGCATGAGCAAAAGTTTCACACACAAACACACATAAATTGTGTTTAAATGCTAGTCAGAGATTGTGTCAAATGCACATGGGAATAGTGGGGAACAATCCCAATTTATATTCCAAGTTTGCATTCAGTTTGGTTATATATATATATGGTCTTATCTCTTGTGACTAATGAACACAAGTGTATTAAAAGACAGGGGACTTTTGCTAAACCACAGAAACGTTTTTTCTAATAATAAAAGATTACCACTAAAGTTATGACATCTTTTCTTCTTTGACAGCTATCTTTAAAAATCTTTCATTTAAATTGTATTCTTAATAACTTCAGACTTTTATCTCTTTTCGGTTTTTCATTCCATCCTTCCTGTTGTTCCACAGCCACAAAAGTGACTCATTCAAAGTGACAGCCCAGGAAATTGAACAGAAAAGCATAAGGCTTTTGAAGCTCAAAATCAACCTAGGAACTTTTCTTTGTTTCTGTTTTTTATTCTATCCATTAGGAACATGCATAATTAAAATAACTAAAGATGTACTTAGTCAAACAAATAAACAAAAATATTTTAAGGATCTGGGCAAAGCTAAAGAAAAGATTGTTACAGGTTTGAGAAAGCTAAATAACAAAGGAGTATTTATGGCTAAGATAGACTGTTTCATGCATTCCTAACAGTTGAATGTATCTGTAAATGTATCTATTAATCACTCATCTATTTCACATTTTGGGGGGTTTCAACCCAGACTGCAATAAGAAGATTGTTCATACCTCGTGCATTTGAAAGGAGTTGGGTGAAAAGTGTTGCCTTGATTTTTCCAAATGCCTACAACCAAATACACATATATGTAGTCCTTGATTTACAACCGCAATTGAACCTAACATTTCTGTTGCTAAGTGAGAGTTGTTAAGTGAATTTTGCCCCATTATATGACCTTTCTTGCCATAGTTGTTAAGTGAATCACTATAGTTTGTGACATGGTTGTTAAGTGAATCTGGCTTTCCCGTTGACTTTGCTTGTCAGGTCACAAAAGGTGATCATATGACCCTGGTACAAAGCAATTGTCATAAATATGAGTCAGTTGGCAAGCATCTGAATTTTGATCATGTGACTATGGGGATGCTGCAACAATTATAAGAGTGAACAATGGTCATAAGTCACTTTTTGAATGCTATTGTAACTTTGAATGGTCACTAAGTGAGCTGTTACAAGTCAAGGACTACCTGTATCAACTCCTTCAGAATTTAAGATACCTTCCAAAAGACTGATGTAAAGGGGAGCCAGGCATGTATAATCTGATAAGCCAGAACTATATTAACATTTGGGTGGTCTATCTATCTGTGTTTTCAGTTTTTTAAAAATGGCAAACTTGTGTTGCTTTATCTGAATAGCTTCAGTGTGGCTCTCTGTTGTGTAATTCAAGTTAAGACAGCATTGATCCCTAGCAATTTTATTTTCTAAAAAGAACATGGATACAAATATGCTGAAATTCTACCATAAAGGACATGGAAGATCGCTGCACAAATGCAGAAGGTGTTCAGGATTAAGGTCTAAAACTGTGGCCCGCTTATTAAATATTTCTAAAGACAGCAAGCATGTGGATAATTATTTTCCCAATTTGTTTTTAAATTGGATCAAGACATACAGTTCAGAATATAGTTTTACTTGGTATTCTTTATCTTGATTCTTTCCTTTGAAAATATAAGCAGGAAGAGATCATCTGAAATTGGTGACGGTTTGTAAAAGCAAAGAACCAAAAAGCTACTTTGGGTACAGCTTGGTTTTGATGTGAGCAAAGTCATGTTCCTAAATCTCCCACCTCTCAATGCATTTTTCCCACTCCTTATTTTATACCAAGTCTTTATGCTGAAACTGGGTGGGTTGTGAATTGCATTAATCATCTGTGAATAAGATTTCTGATCTAAAACAGCCAACAACTGTCTGTGGAGATTTTCAGTCATCCAGATCATGGTTGTCTAAGGGGGGCAGGAAAGGATATTATTTCTCATATTCTTTCTGGGTTTTGAAAGATTATAATATCTGCAGAGCACATTAACCTTAATTTAGTTGGAGATCTGAATGCACAAGTCCTGTGTGTTTTCCCTTTGTCAGTTTTTCAGCATTACCAGGTTGTATAGTTCATGTGAAGACAGAAAACTAATAGAGGAAAACTGGCTTCTGTTTTTCTTTTTATCAAGCACAAATTTGAAAAAAACATGTTTTAAAATTACTCAGTGAAGGAGTGTTAGCCCAAGTTTAATTTTTAACAATGGGTTACATAAAATGAAGAAGAAGGGAACCACAAAGTATAATTAATCTTTGGAAGTTTCAGTCCCTGCTTCTGCATCTCTCAGATGGTGCAATATATAGATCAAGTATCTGAGATTGGGAAACAAATGAAAGATTTAAAACAAAACATAGGTACTCTGTACACTGAAACAGGAAATTATAAATATAATTTTCAGGAATTTCCATCCTTCCCCCAAAAAAAAAGAAAAAAATCCTTTTGCTCCATTTCCCATAATAAGATTGCATTTAAAACGTTTGATTTATTACTCACCTTTTACATGAAGAGTGATTTTTTTAACTTTACTTAAGAAAGAAGCTTTACATGAAACCTAGTTTCAGGTTGAACCTACTACCGCATTAATATTGCATAAGCACTTCACATTATTTGCTGCTTACTAATGTCATATCATTATATACTACTGGCTTCGACAAGACAGGCTGATGTTGATCTCTACAATCCTTCTTTCCTAATCCTGAATCTCCCAAGGAATTTCTTGCAATACAGATTGAAGCTCTGATTTAATATCAAACTATTGAATAATAAGATATAACATTAATAATTGGCTTGAACTATTTCCAAATTAAGTGCTTAGGAATATTTGTTAGAGAACATTTTTTGTGGAAATTTGCCCTGACTCACTTAAATCCACATAACAGGTTTCTCTGAAATGGGAAAGGATTTTACATTACACTAGTTCAATCTGGCTTGTGTGGTCTAGATATTTAATATTCAATATTAATTTTGTGACTAGATTAGATTTTCAGGAACCAATGAGCAGATTTAAGATAATAAAACTTTTGAAGAAAAAAGAAAAAAATAGCAATATTTTCATAAAAATCAATATTATAATTTCACTGGGGGCAATTCTGCCATTGATGGTAATTTACTTTCTCTTCTGGAGCTGTGCCCCTGTGTTCTCAATGACATGGAACAGATTTTGAAGGCATACTTTCAAGAAGAAAGGAGGAAAAAATGTACCTTTTCATGTAATTTCACTTCTAGGCTTTGTTAAAAACAATTTCATCTATATGTTAACAGGCTACAGATTTGTAGATAGTACATTTCAAAAAATCTTTCAAAATCTCCATGTTCTGCCATCAAACAATGCAGTGTTTTGCAAATTATGGAGAAAATCCATTCAACATGATAATTTGGTCAAAGCTGGGCAAAATTAAGTGTTATTGAACATATAAAGTTGCATTTAGTGAGATGGGTGGTTATATAAATGTGATTAATAAATGTATAATATGTGTTACGGGTAATACATAATTGAACATAATAACATACTAGTATTAAAGTTCCAAAGAGATAAAAATCTTAGTATGCTTCTAGCAAATTTGCAAAAATATCCAATTAAAAAAGAGATACTCTCAATCTTAATCTAATAACCAATATTATTGGATTCCTTGAAAAAAAAAAAGAAATGTTCTGTTTCGCTCCTTCCAAATTGAACTTAATTCTTTCTATTAGAAAATGTATTCATAGAGCATATCAGTATCTCAGAAATGTTTTATGTTGACTCTAAACTTTTTCATTATTAAAGAGATTGTTTTTTTTAAGCATATAGGAGACAGACAGTCTCTCCATTATTTAAGCATGATTATTTCTTGTCTCTTGAAGTATGACCAAGGTTACAGATAAAGGTTTCATGAAGACAAATAAAGCACTAGGAAACCTAGTTAAAGATAAGCATTTTTGTTTTGTCCTGTTGATGGGTGGGGGAAGAGAAAAGGAGCAGAGACTTGTCTTCACGTACTTTTGTGGAACAGATAGAATGTGGTTTCTGAAATACTAAAACCATGTGAAAGTATGTCAGATTCCTAGAAAAAACATATTTTAAGTCAGATACTTTCACAGACCTCTAAAGCAGGATCCCCAACCAGGGGTGGGATTCTACCAGTTCGGACTGGTTTGGGCAAACTGGATGTTAAAGTTACATCTGGTTTGCCGAACCGGTATTTGAACCGACCGGGTAGCCCTGCCCCACCTCTCCCAGGAGTTTACATGCTTACCATTTTTGATGGAGGTAAGCGCAGGGTCCACATGGAGTCTCTGGGAGGGGGAAAATGGGCCTTCTGGAAGTCCAGAAATGGACCTGTTTCCGGCTTCTGGTGAGCTTCTTGCTGCTGGTTGTCCTCTGCTTCCCTTTCCTTCCACCTTTTCTAGCGTCATGGATTTATCCAAAGAGCTATGTTTTATCAGAACATGTCCAAAATAGGGATCTTTTGTGCCTCAAGTTAGAATTCTGAATTTACTTGTTTGTTGATTCATTTGTTTGTCTATGGTATTCAATGGAGTCTTCTCCAACACCAAGTCTAAAAGTCTCAATATTTTTTCTGTTGTGCCTCTTCGAAGTTCTTCTTTCTTTTTGACAGAATCTCACATTGCCTGCACAATTCTGATCTTTGCAAGGATGGAGGCATCCATGATTTTTTCCCCCCCAAGCTTACTCTATGAAGTGCTCGTCTGGGCTATATTTCATAACTGCTGATTCATTTATACTTTTTAGTTGACCCTAAAAAGCAGAAGCTGTCCATTCTGTCTTCATTGCCAATTAAGATATATGGCCACCCATCTTAAGCACCTTTGTGGCTTACAATAAGCATAAAACTAATTAATAATCATAAAGACAATAATATGTCTGGTTGTTGAATCTGTTGTCATTAATTTGGTCTTTTTTATTTAATCTTACTTTTTCCTTAAATTGAGCTCCTTAATTGATATTAAATAAGTCCCCCTTTGTTTAAGAGAGATGTAAATGTATTAAACAATAGACTACGTTATACATTACTTTGGATGAAAGGCACTGCAGGAACTTAAAACAGAGGTACCATAGGTGAAATAGGAATTAGCAGTGGGGCGGGGAAATTTCATGCCAATGCTTTGCCAACTCCAGGATTAATAGAGAGCACCCAGAATGCATAATTCACCATGAATTGGCAACAATCAGGCCAAATATGAGAAAAAAATAGAGAAGCTGTTGCTAATTCAACCCATTTAATTTGTTAGGATTTACCTCATTTGATTAAACTTCAAAACACATTTCTGTAGACTCAGTATTATTCAGGATAACCAGGGGCAAGCTTTTCAACTTCCCTTCAGGAGGAACAATATTTTTGAGTTAAGCTCTACAACTCTTGTGCTCAGGCCTCTGCAGGCCTTTGTATCCAGATCCTTTTTTCTCTTTGCCTGATGGATGATGATGTGAATTGAACCATAACCCCTATAAGACCTTTTTTTTCCTGGCAGTAGAAGGAAGAATGTTTCAAAGCTCTCTTCTTCCTTGTCTTCTGTACTAATATTTATTTTCTTTTGCTTGTTTAGAAAAGATGAGCGGAAGGAGGATCAATATGTTTGTAACTGCCACCTTGTATCTTCTCTCCCAATTTGTCCTTTGCGATGGGACTGGAGCTTCTGAGCATGAGGAATATGCAGAGATTATTGGTAAGTGCTCTTTCATTCCCACAAAGCTACAGTACGGAGAAATAAAATGTCCCGGTTTAACAGGGCATCTTTAAGGCAATTCCTAATTGTGGTTTGCATTTTCAAAATGAATGGGTAATAATATTTTCAGCCCCGATTGAATTCCACTGGTTATCATTCATGAGCCTGGTCTGCCTTAATTTGCAATTAGTCTGCAATTTCATCCATTTATGTGTATAGTTTTGAATGTACTTTTCATAAAATACCCTTTTAGTGGCAAACCTAATTCCAAAGCATATTTTATCTAAAATAAAAGTGTAAATTAATTATGGCAATTTATTTGCAGTATGAAATTCAAAGATAATGTAAATACAGAAGAAATGTTTTAAAAAGGTAACGTTAAAAACAAAGGAGTTTCCATCTTTGGCATTAAAATATAATCTTGCTCACTATTACAATATTTGAAGTTACCCAGACAGTTCCTATTACTATCAAATTTTGTTTGAAAAAATAAAATAAAAGAAAGAACATTACATTAGGTATGAAAAGAAAATAGCTGTCATTTGTATATACCAGGGGCCCAGAGAGTATCTAAAAAGGTATTGTCCATTACTTTACTATTTATTATTTACAAAGCATATATGACAAAAGATAGAGGCCTACTACTCAATTGCTCTGACAATAAACTATATAAACCCCAAAACTTTGTATGGAATGCAAGCTTTAAAAAATTCCAAGGAATACACAGAACTCGATTGTAAGGAAGATCCTGATGTATTAATTATGTCCAATAACCTTCTCTTGAAAGACACATTTCCTGAAGGGAATGAGTCACAGCCATTGAAACTACCTCTTTCTTGTAAAAGGTAAAAGTCCATAACTTATTAGCATCACTGCTTGGATATTCAGCTTGTCTAGCAGGAAAAGCTTTTAGCAGGCGTGGGTGTTGGGTAGGTGGCAAGTTGTCAAATCAACCTTATGATGGGGACAAAAAAGAGACTCATTTTCTCTCAATGCGACAAGCTGTTTTGCCTTGATAATGCTCATCAACAAGAATAATTTGAATAGAGCCTTGTGATGAACTGTATAAATAGAATATAAATAGAATATATAGACACGAAGCATTTCACTTGGGAGACAACAGAACAATCAGCCACAGAAAGAGTATTGAATATTTTTCATGTCAAGTCAGCTTATTATAAATAGGTGATCATTTAGTTATGATTGTAGAATTAAAAGAGTTGTCATATTCTGCAAGGAAATTTGATTTGGGTGGGTGAAAAAAATGCACTTAGCAAAACTTACATGCACGAAGCTCATTTAGTAGGAGTAAGAAATAAGGGGACTCAGTTTGGTGTAGTGATGAAGGTAGTAGCCTAGAAACCAGGAGATTGTGAATTCTAGTCCTACCTTAGGTATAAAGCCAGCTGGGTGACCTTGGGCTATTCACTCCCTCTTAGCCCAACCCACAACCCAGGGTGGTTGTTGTTGGAGAAATAGGAGAAACAAGGAATAGTAGGTATGTTTGCCATTTTGAATTATTTGTAAACAAACAAACATTCTGTGAGTTTTAGTCTTCCTTTATGCCCAAAGCCAGCTAGGTGAGGTTGGATTGATCCCTACCTCTCAATCCAAGGAATAAAGCAACAACAAACTATTTTTAAAACAAGATGGCAACTATCCAGACTGATTTTAAGATATTTATATAATAGAACAATACAACTTTCAATGATAATAAATTCCTTTAATTCTTATTTCAGTACAAAATTATTGAACCTCTTATATGCAACATCATTTTTGAAATATATGCTTCTCCATATTTTATATATCTTTCTTTAAGTATTATTATATATTAATAACTAAGCCCAGTGTAAAATGGGATAAGTACAATGGGGAAAACAAGGAGCAAAACTGAGTGATTTAGCTCCTCAGCTAAATAGAATCTTCTGAGATAAATACGATATTTAGGTTAGGATAGACTAGGCAAGCTAACCAAAACGTTTTTCAGTTCTTCAGAAAAATATTGTATACAATTTTCCTGCCCCACCTTTCCCATAATTGTGGGAAATGATGAGTTGATTCTATTATATCCAATTTATGGCTATCATTCTAGTTCCTACTGAAATCAGAGTAAAAGTTGGGACATCAATTTCAACAGCAGGAACATTCAACAAGGATAGGCTATATTCTATATTTCTTAGAAGTGGCATTATTCTGAATGTGGGATTTTCCCCAATAAGTCATTTCTTTTTCCCCAAGAACATAAATTGCTCACCCATTAGAACTAATTGCTCACCCATTAGAACTCTTGCTTTGCTCCTGTTCCATTCTGGAAAATCATTCTCTAAGAAAGGGAAGAAGGGAAGAGACAAATGGGTAAAAAAAAATCTCATCTCTTTTCATAAATTTAATCCTGTCTTGTATTTTAGCCCATCCATGAATAACAGGGATATTGCTCTTTATGGGCATGAAGTTAATCTCCAAGGCACTGTTGGGTAAACAAACCCATGTAAATGTACAAATACATTTGCTATCATATTATTTGCTATCATTACCTTGCTTGTTTTGCTTTTTGTGTTTATTTTGTGTTTATTTGCCCTTTTTCTATTAGTCATGGGTAGGCTCTAAAAGAAAAGCAAATAGGAATTTAAACAGGTTAGTGTAACATGTAATTACTGGTCTATCATAAATTCCTACTGAAGAGCAGGACATGAAAGTACCATCTCCACCTTTCAAGTTTTTTTAAAGAAATTTGAAGACAATAAAGAGGTTGACCTACCAATTTTAGCTCTAGTTAGCCAGTGTTTTATTGTGAACAGTCCATTCCCAGACTGCTATTTCTTTAAATTGTCTGCTTTTGTCCATCTCCCCCACAATTCCCCCCACCCCCGCTTACTTTCTTCCTGCCATATTCATTGCAAACATTTTGTATTGCAGTCCTGTGGTTGCTGATGAGGCATCCCAAGCAGCACAGGATATGTTGTGTGTTCCTCTCCAAGGACCACAAGGGCAATCTGACCTACTTACTACCTCCCAGCTGCTGTGGAAACCTTGGGAGAAGTGTGCGTGTACATGTTGTCCTCTTGTTGAAACTAATGTAGTTGAGCTCGTGATAGAGAACTGTCACGTATGGAGGAAAAAGTTCAAATATATTGTTCCACCCTCACTTCTATCCTGCTAAAATGAGCCCAGCAGAGTACAAGACACAGTAATGTGTTTCCTATGGAATTTCTGCAACTCAGCTTGCTAGAAAGATGTCCAAGTCCGGTATATTTTTATTACTGAGGAAATACTGACCTTTTGTATCTCCCATATGTTTAGAAGTCTTTGATTCCAAAAAGGAAATCTCTAATGTTTGAAATAGAAACAAAGACAGCTGCACTTCACGCGGTGTATAAATAATGACCAAAACAATGGAAAAAGTAGGATGTTGAGATTTTTTGTCATTCCCAGAGCGGCCAAGAGTAAGCATACTCTATGTGCCTTAAGGGGCCAACAAAACTAGTCTAAATATAGTTTTGGATGAAAGATTAGGAGAGCTTCCATCAAATGGTAAAATTAATTTCCAGTGTTTTGATATATTTGTTCCATTATATTGCTTCTGAATTCTTTGACAAAAATACAAGACCAGGAAATTAAAGAAAATTCTATTTCATACTCACAGATTTTACTATCTGGAGATACCTTAGTGAGGCAGAGGAAAGCTGCTTTCTCTTCTTTTTCTTTCCCTGAACATAAAGCAGAAGGAAACTAAGCGCACCAATCATGCCTACCGTCCCTGTCCTATTGTTGTTGTTTTTTTCTTATAAGTATCTATCTCATGTATTCAAAACTATATTTATTCTTATACCTGTATCTTGTAAGCGATTGACAAATCAAACAAATACTAAAAAAAAAAAAATACAAAGCAGAAGGAAACTAAGATGCCAAGATATGCCAAGAATCAAACAAAAGAACAAATCCTTGGATGAAAAAAAACTATTAATTCTCTTCCTTCTATGTAAACTCTTATACTCATAAAAGCTAATGGAAACTTCCAAGTACTGTGTGCAATTGCACCATTTATTGGGAATGTGTTAACTATTAAAAACACCAAATGTGTAAAATAGCAATAGCACTTAGACTTATGTACCGCTTCACCGTGCTTTATAGGCCTGTCTAAGCGGTTTACAGAGTCAGCATATTGCCCCCAACAATCTGTCCTCATTTTACCCATATCAGAAGGATGGAAGGCTGAGTCAACCTTGAGCCTGGTAAGATTTGAACTGCCAAATTGCAGGCAGCTGGCAGGCAGCAGAAATAACCTGCAGTATTGCATTCTAATCACTGCGCCATCGTGGCTCATAAAATGGATTATATTTCTAAGGGGCTACAAAAGCTCTTGAAAATAGAAGACCTTGTCTTTGATTTGAGTTCATTCAGCTCAGATTGGATTTTCGCCTAAACTGCAAATAGCCTTTTGGGATATAGAAAACAGTTTTTTCCACTAAAGAACAATATCATTGGATTCCACGTAATAAAAATGAGGCATGTTTTGCAGTAATAATGATGTAAAATCATTGACTTTGCCAGACTGACAGGGCTGGTTCCCACAACTCAAGACATATGACAACCTCTCCAATTTGTCTTATACAAGGTCATTGCCTTGTCAGTCAAGCTCTCAATAAGATAATAAGTGTCCCACAGGACAAACCCAAGTTAACTGTGGTAAACCACAAAAAGATGATTCAATAACGGAATCAAAATGCAAAATAGATGCAGCATCTACCCACCCTACATGTACACATAAGCATTTTCACAGGAACATAGTGAATCCAGATTTGATGGTGCGTTCAAGTTTTTAATGTCATTTAAACATTGTTGAGAATTTTTTGTTTTAGAAAAGAACAATTTTTCCCCCAATTATACATGATAGATGTCACTAAGCTCCCATTGTTCATGGATTCCTTCTCCCTACCCTCCTTCTCTTTGGGGAATGAAGTGTGTCCCATCCATTCTACTAAACAGTTTATACTCTTATCTTCCTTCCTGGTAAGAACAGAGGAGAAGTGGGAGCCACAGATGAAGCACCAGCTTTAGCCCTATCCTGACCAGCACTGGTCCGTGGCATGCCAGAAACCGGTACACCCAAACACCCAAACAAGCAAAGCCCCATTGGGTGCAGGCAGCAGACGAAAACACACCCCTTCCAGTACGTGGAAAAACCTCTCCACGGAACCAGTCCCTGGGTGCCCAAAAAGTTGAGGGCCACTGATCTAAACTGACAGCAACTGCAAGGAAGAAAATAATCAAAATGACTTCTTGGGGAAAATCCTAGGATGGGATCAGGACAGGGGAATAATTCAAGAGGAACTTGTTTGACAAAAGCAATGGTATTTGGCTTGCATTCAGGATCAGATTAGTCTTGCCCTGCAGAGCCCTGATTAAGGCTCCTATCACATTGGGAGGGGATGGAGTCTGAATTCAGTATTGTCCAGGTATAATGATGCATCTTAACCAGGTAATTCTGGGCGGCTTACGAAGGACATTGCTATAATAAAATAGGAACAGCAATAGCACTTAGATTTATATACTGCTTCACAGTGCTTTACTGCCCTCTCTAAGCAGTTTACAGTGCTAACATATTGCTCCCAACAATTTGAGTCCTCATTTTACCGACTTTGCAAGGCTGAGTCAACCTTGAGCCCCATCAGGACCGAACTCCAGACTGTGGGCAGAGTTAGCCTGCAGTACTGCATTCTAACTACCGTTCCTCCTATAAGGTGACACCAAATTAAAAGCTGTTGAAATACCATTGAACAGCATGTCTCCTTTCTAACATCCTGATCTCATCCCCTGTGGAAAAAGGCAGGACCATCTGGATCTCAAGTGCCAGGGCACAGAAGGCATGTTTCCTGGATTTTACTAAATGACATTGTTTTGCAAAGGTGACTTGGAGGATACCAACTCTAAAAGAACAGAAAGAAACAATGGCTTTATGGGTCTCCTTTGGGGATTGGGAATCCTAGCCAATTAAATTTCAGCTTGGATCCTGCTCCAGGAGAATTCCCGATATCGAGGTTTTGCAGTGTTCCTAGCTTATTGCACTGTCTGATTTCTGGGGTTTCCCCGTTTCACCAGCTGGCAAAAGCTGTCATACCTCACTGCTTTCTCCCTGAACTCCCCAGCTGCTAGCTGACAATTTTACCTTTCTCCCATGGGCCACAGGGAGCTCATGCCCACATTGTCCTGTGGTGAGTTGATTCATTGGCTCCAGGCAGGGAAAGAGAAGGCCGTTGTAGGATTTTGAGCCCTGGGTACAAAATGGTTGCTATACAGGTAGTCCTCGACTTATAACAGTTTGCTTAGTGGCCGTTCGAAATTACAATGGCTCTGGAAAAAGTGACTTATGACCATTTTGCACACTTATGACCCTCGCAGTATCCCCATGGTCATATGATTTACGTTCAGATGCTTGGTAACTGGTTCATATTTATGACAGTTGTCATGTGATCCCCTTTTGTGACCTTTTGACAAACAAAGTCAATGGGGAAGCCAGATTCACTTAACAACCATGCAACTAATTGAACAACTGCAGTTATTCACTGGACAACTGTGGCAAGAAAAGTTGTCAAATGGGGCAAAACTTACTTAACTAATTTCTCACTTAGCAACATAAACTTTGGGCTCAGTTGTGATCGTAAGTTGAGGACCACCTGCATATGTAGAAGAAAAAGCCACTTGGGAACAATTAACTTCTGAAAAGTGGGGAAGTTTTCTTGCTCTTAAGCTTCATAGGAAAAGAACAAAAAAAAAATATCTCTGTCCACAGGTGTGTACTGTACACATGGGTATCTTTTCCAGATTTTGCATTGCCACTAGAAAGCTGCCAAGCAGTTTGAAAAAAAAAAAGGGTGGCTTCAATGATATTCTTTAAAAGAATAGGGTCCTTAAACACTGATTACATCTTATCTCATCATATGTGTGTGTGTGTGTGTGTGTGTGTTTTCTTAAGTTTTCGCGGGTATTTATATGAACAAAGCTGAATACCACACATATAAATACCTGCGAAAACTTAAGAAAACACACACACACACACACATGTATGTATGCATGTATGTATGTATATATATATGTATATATGTAGGTCTAGGTGTGTTCGGGTCTTTTCCCGTGTAAGATTAAGAGTATCTTGGTGACGTTTTGGTGGCACGAAGCCGAAAGCACCAGCCTGAGTATGGCAAGTGGGACCTCGCCGAAACGTCACCAAGATACTCTTAATCTTACATGGGAAAAGACCCGAACACACCTAGACCTACATACCTGTACCTGTGAAAATCTATGAAAACATATATATGGAATGGAATATATATATATAGTTCTTACGTTTTCGCGGGTACTTACATGTATGGTATTCAGCTTTGTTCGGGCATTTTCCCACGTCATTATAGTTGTGCTTTTAAAGTTGTAGCCGAATCTCATCTGCCTTCATCAGGCTTCTGTATTGTGTTCGTCTGATATATATATATATATATATATATATATATATATATATATATATATATATATATATATATATGTTTGTATATGTATATGTATATGTATATGATGTATATGTATATGTATATGTAGGTAGGTAGGTATCATATTAAGATGTGCTAATTTGTGATTTGTAATCTTCAAAGGAAATGAGCAAATGAAAAGTGTGCCTGACACTTTAGTTTTGTAACTGCCAGGGAATTAATGGCTCTTTGAAGTGTAGTTTCTAAGCAGATGCTGCCCCCTAGAGATTAGTTATACTTCTTTAAGGCTCAATTATACCTAGTCAAATGGTTGAATGAAGGAAGCTATATGCCTATATAAGGATGTAAAGATAAAATATTTTAGTTTCGTTTAAGAGATAAACTAAAATTGAACTTTATAGTAATATAAACATATATAGACAAGATATATAGGCAATGCTATATGTAATATAAACATTCAGTCCTTTTTCATGCTAACTTGCAAGTGAAAAGATATTGTACCAATGAACCCACTTTTCAGCTCATGGCCAGTGATATTCTTGTTTCTTTTTATAATTTTATAATTGATAATTACATTCTACAATGATAAGCATAGTAATTATGCTTTCAGTGGAGAGGAAAACAAGTAATTAAAAAACAATAAGCAAGGTTGAAAGGGGCAACATGAGCCATGAATTGACAAAATGAAAGCTTATAGTATAAGCAATAGTTATATAAAGAAAGCCATAATAAGAAGAATAGAATTGTTGATCTGCCATCCAGGCAAAGAGGCTTTAGGCTCTTCCTATGTCTTGATAACCTCCCAGTGTATGGCCAGCAGTTTTAAGCAAGTGAAACCTTTCTCATTCCAGAGATTGGATTGAAGAGATTAGACTGCTATTTATCAGAAATGGTGTAGGGTCTTCCACTTGGGTGGGGGGTTGGACTAGATGACCTACAAGGTCCCTTCCAACACTGATTATCTGTTATCTGTTATCATTGGTGCATTTGGTAAGGTATCTATTTTTTCTAGTGCTCTTGAAAAACTATATTGAAACTAGCAAGCAATATATTTATTTATGGGATAGGCATAGTGAAGGACTTTGCAAACTCTAGCATATGCAGCATCCCCCAAACAGCAAATATAAGTGGGGTTACAAATTGGGGTGAGAAGTGCTTCTGCATGCATAGCTGAGTAGCCGATAGTACTGTTGCCTGCTTTATCTTGCAAGCAAGCTGATCCAGGTAAAGCCCAGAGTGAATTTTTACTGGGTTCTTCCTTTAGATGGGTAACCTCATGGAATTTTTTAAAAGCTGGAGTATTGTCAGAATGGGTTTCTAGTCTGTCTGGACAAAGGGACAGAAGGTCAGGATTTACTTTCTCTCTTCCTTTCTTTTTATATAAACTTTTTTATTTTATTTTACAAACATTCCATCTTTTCTTTATACAGTGTGTCGTCTGGGTACAAATGTCTTGTGCATAATATTTCTGGTTAATACAATTTCTTTACCATAACAACAACAATTACATTACATTCTTATTTTGAAGTAATATACGTAATATATCTTATCATTGCAACCGTCCCCTTTTTAATTCCTTCCTCTCTATATTCATATATATATAAATATACGTCAGATACGTAGATGACACCTAATCTGGCCACACGGGAAAGAAAAACTGAACAACTTCCTCACACACCTCAACAGCCTACACCCCAGAATACAATTCACCATGGAAACAGAAGCTAACAATCAACTTCCCTTCCTAGATGTCTTAGTATACAAAAAGTCCAATGGCTCTCTAGGACACACCATCTACCAGAAGAAAACACATACAAAACGCTATCTACACTCACTCTCACACCACCACCCAGCACAGATCAATTCCGCAGCTGAGACACTCATCTCCAGAACAAAATGCTTAGCCGACGAACAACACCTAAAAACCGAACTACACACTCTCACTAATGTACTAACAGCCAATGGATTCCAAAGAAAGAAGATTACCCACCTAATCCAAAAAGAAACCCCAACCAAAATCCAAGACAGAGAACAAGAGAACGGCAAAGCCCTCCTCCCATATGTAAAAGACACTACAGACAAAATCAGCAAGATCCTCCAAAAACACAACATTAAAACAGCATTCTGCACAAACAGAAAAATATCCACCATCCTAAGAAGCCCTAAAGACAAAATCGAGTTAGAAAACCAAGGAGTATATGAAATCCCTTGCACCACCTGCCCCACCACATACATTGGACAAACTAACAGAAGAATAAGTGCACGCATTGAAGAACACAAGAACTCAATCAAAAAAGAAGAACCGACCTCTTCCCTGGTCCAACACCTCAAAGCCACAGGACATGAGATTGACTATAAAAATACCAGAACTATCGCCAAAACCGAACACTTCAACAACAGAATAATCAGAGAAGCCATAGAGATAGAAAAACGCCCACACAGCATGAATAAACGAGATGACACCTCCCGCCTACCAGCCATTTGGAAACCCGCCCTCATGAACAGACGAGTACCTAACATGAAGAATGACACCAGACCCACACCCACGAGGGCCACACAAGATGCTACCACCACACTTCCACGTAGAAAGCAGACTCACACCCACACAGAAGATGAGACACGACCACGGACCAGAAGCCACACCGCAGCTGCATCACTAGCCGCTTCAAACCCCTCCAACCCATACATGAAATGAACTGATGCCCACCATGAAGATGCGGCATGACCACGAACGCGAAGCCAAACAGCAGGACCACAGCTCACCAGCTTAAATCCCCCAACAACTAAGACTAACCTGAGCACAACCAAGCCCCCACCTGAACAGAACACACCCCCAGCCAATCAGAACACAGCCAACCCCCAACCAATCAGAACACAGCCAAACCCCCAACCAATGAGAACACACCCCCACCCAATCAGAACACAGCCAAGCCTCCAACGAATCAAGTCACACACCCACTAGCAGTTAAAAGGAAGAAGCAGCTGCAAGCTCACATTACTCTGAGAAGCACAAAGCGGAAGACACAAGCCTGAAGATGATGAATGAGACTTCATCAAAACGTTGCCTAGATACTTCCAATTTTACGCGGGAGAAAACCCGAATAACCAAAGATCCACATACAAATACCCGCGAGAACCTCAGAAAACATATATGTGTGTGTGTGTGTGTTTTCTTAAGTTTTCGCGGGTACTTACATGTATAGTATTCAGCTTTGTTCGGGTATTTTCCCACGTCATTATAGTTGTGCTTTTAAAGTTGTAGCAATGTTTCGGCAGAATCTCATCTGCCATCATCAGGCTTCTGTATTCAATTCTGCTGAAATGTTGCTACAACTTTAAAAGCACAACTATAATGACGTGGGAAAATACCCGAACAAAGCTGAATACCATACATACATACATACATACATACATACAAAACTCAAAACTTAGAATATCGTGCAAAAGTTCATTTATTTCAGTAATGCAACTTAAAAGGTGAAACTAATATATGAGATAGATTCATTACATGCAAAGCAAGATAGGTCAAGCTGTGATTTCTCATAATTGCGATGATTATGGCTTACAGCTCATGAAAACCCCAAATCCACAATCTCAGAAAATTAGAATATTGTGAAAAGGTTCAATATTCTAGGCTCAAAGTGTCCCGCTCTAATCAGCTAATTAAGCCATAACACCTGCAAAGGGTTCCTGAGCCTTTAAATGGTCTCTCAGTCTGGTTCAGTAGGAATCACAATCATGGGAAAGACTGCTGACCTGACAGTTGTGCAAAAAAACCATAATGGACACCTTCCATAAGGAGGGAAAGCCTCAAAAGGTAATTGCAAAAGAAGTTGGATGTTCCCAAAGTGCTGTATCAAAGCACATTAATAGAAAGTTATGTGGAAGGGAAAAGTGTGGAAGAAAAAGGTGCACAAGTAGCAGGGATGACCGCAGCCTGGAGAGGATTGTCAGGAAAAGGCTATTCAAAAGTGTTGGGGACTTTCACAAGGAGTGGACTGAGGCTGGAGTCAGTGCATCCAGAGCCACCACACACAGACAGATCCTGGACATGGACTTAAATGTCGTATTCCTCTTGTCAAGCCACTCCTGAACCACAAACAACGTCAGAAGCGTCTTACCTGGGCTAAAGAAAAACAGAACTGGTCTGTTGCTCAGTGGTCCAAAGTCCTCTTTTCTGATGAGCGCAACTTTTGCAACTCATTTGGAAACCAAGGACCCAGAGTCTGGAGGAAGAACGGAGAGGCACACACTGCAAGATGCTTGAAGTCCAGTGTGAAGTTTCCATAGTCTTTGTTGATTTGGGGAGCCATGTCATCTGCTGGTGTTGGTCCACTGTGCTTCATTAAGTCCAGGGTCAACACAGCCGTCTACCAGGAGATTTTGGAGTACTTCATGCTTCCTTCCGCAGACAAACTTTATGGGGATGCTGACTTCATTTTCCAGCATGACTTGGCACCTGCCCATACTGCCAAAAGCACCAAATCCTGGTTCAATGACCGTGGGATTACTGTGCTTGATTGGCCAGCAAACTCTCCTGACCTGAATCCCATAGAGAATCTATGGGGCATTGCCAAGAGAAAGATGATAGACATGAGACCGAACAATGCAGAAGAGCTGAAGGCCACTATTGAAGCATCCTGGTCTTCCATAACATCTCAGCAGTGCCACGGGCTGATAGCTTCCATTCCACGCTGCATTGAGGCAGTAATTGCTGCAAAAGGGGCAGCTTATACTTTTCAGAGGTCTGATATTGTTCTATGTACAATCCTTGTTTTATTGATTGCATGTAATATTCTAATTTTCTGAGATTGTGGATTTGGGGTTTTCATGAGCTGTAAGCCATAATCATCGCAATTATGACAAATCACGGCTTGAACTATCTTGCTTTGCATGTAATGAGTCTATCTCATATCTGAGTTTCACCTTTTAAGTTGCATTACTGAAATAAATGAACTTTTGCACAATATTCTAATTTTTCGAGTTTCATCTGTAAAATCTTCTATGTTCATATATTTAATTTCTAATTTCCATTTTTCTTTTCCAACCATTGATAAAATAATTCCCATATCATATAATATTCAGATTGTTCTTTTCCTTTAATTGCCAGTGTTAATCTATTCATTTCTGCACATTCTAATATTTTCCTAATCACATTGTCCTCGGTCAGAATCTTTTCACTTTTCCAGTTTTGAGCAAATACTATACTAGCTGCAGTTAATACATGAATAATTAGATATGTCTTTTCTTTACTATAACTTTCAGGTATCATCCCTAACAAAAATATTTCAGGGTTTAGGTCTATATGTTGTTTTATCATATTTTCCAACCACATGTGCATGACCACATGTGCTAATATGTTCCGAGTTTCTGGTGACATTTTCAACATTTAGCTGATTTATCTTTAAATATCTTTGCCAGTCTTGCCGGCACAAAAAGCCACCGGTAAAAATCTTATATAAATTTTCTTTATATACTGTTGACATTGTTAATTTATAATTTCTATCCCATAGTTTCTGCCATTTATCGAATTCTGTCGCATAGCCAAAAAATTTTGTCCATGCTATCATCGTCTCTTTCATTTACTCTGCTTCCAATTTAACACCCAATAAGTAGTTATACAGTTTTTTATCAGTTTTTCTTCTGTTCCTGTTAATATTTATCCAATTCTGTCAGTTCTTTATAAAAACCCTCTGCTTTCGCATCTTTTTCATATCTAGAATATATTTACATATATGAATACCAAATCATATCAAACTCTTGTTCATTTAATTCTTGCTTCGTTTTGAGCTCACCGTTTTCGTTCAAAATATCCTTGTATCTAACAATGCTTCGGGATTTGCAACTCCTTCTCTCAAGAGCAAATTCTGTTCTAAAGTAAATGTGGATCAAGAAATAAATAAAATTCAGATTGCAGTCTAAATGCCAGGATTAGCAAGTGCTTTTTTTCCACTAAATAATCTAAAATCTAGATTTTAGATTCAAGAGTTTTACATCCAGTAGAAAAGTTTTACTTTATGATACTGCTGGGTTCTATATGAATAACAGTTAAAAGTTAATTAATTGTGGTTATTTTATTCCCAGGGCAATCGCACAAACTCATTTGATTTTAGGGCATAATGGTATTCCATACATAAAGAATGAAAACCAGTTTGATGCAGTGGCTAGGGTACCAAGTTATAAACTAGGAGATGTCAGATCCTGGCTTAGAAATGAAACCAAATGGGTCACTTTGGGTCAATCATTCTCTTTTAGATCCAAGAAGGAGGCAAGGATAAACAAAACTTTACTAAGGAGGAAGGAGTGTTGTGTTGTTCAATTCATAAAAATAATAAAGGCATTATAAAAAAAAATCCTATAGGGACATAGTCCAGGCAGTCATAAGAAGTCTTGAAGGTGCGCACGCACGCACACATACACACGCACGCACACACACAGAGGGAGAGAGGGAGAGGGAGAGAGAAATGTAGTGTTGGACCAAGCAGGAATATTTTGCATATATTCTCATTCTACCTCTTGGAAAAAGAACTGAATGTATATGATACATCATGTTTGTATTCCTTCCAATACATTTGGCTGTTACACTGTTCAATTTATATCAGGCAATATATGGAATATTGTCATTTGCCTTCTTCCAGGTCTCAGTTCATCCCCACTCATACTAGGCATGTCAATCTGTGCCTTGAAAGCTGATCCTGGTCCCTGCAAAGCCCTGCACACCCGCTATCATTTCGACATCCATACTCGTCGCTGTGAACTTTTCAACTATGGTGGATGTCAAGGCAATGAAAACAACTTTTTAACCCTAGACGAATGTCAAGAAACCTGTATCGTAAAAGGTCAGTATATTTCTTGCTACAATTCTTCCTTTTTCTAAAGAAACACTTTTTTTTAAGTCTCAGACGAAAGCCAGTTCTTTGGACATCTTATCAGATTGTCATATTATGTACCTGCAGAATTTATACAAATATATACATGATCTGGAGGGAAGTATTTGAGCTTAAGTGTAGAATTTTAACAAAGTGAGAAAGTTTTTACATTCCTCATTTAGTAATGTGTTGCATATATGCATGCAGATATATAATATATGCATGTGGTTTAAAAATGTATGTTCCTTCATTGAAAAGGAAGCATAGCCATTTTATTTTTCTTTTACTGTGTGGTGCCTTTAAAACTGATTATCGTCCTCAGGGCAAGAGTATTTAACCAATAGAATGGAATGGAATGGAATATATATATATATTCTTAAGTTTTTGCGGGTATTTATATGTATGGTATTCAGCTTTGTTCGGGTATTTTCCCACGTCATTATAGTTGTGCTTTTAAAGTTGTAGCAACGTTTTGGCAGAATCTCATCTGCCATCATCAGGTTTCTGTATAGTGTTCATCATCATCATCAGGCTTCACGACGAACACTATACATAAACCTGATGATGGCAGTTGAGATTCTGCCAAAATGTTGCTACAACTTTAAAAGCACAACTATAATGACGTGGGAAAATACCCGAACAAAGCTGAATAATATATCTATATCTATATCTATATCTATATCTATATCTATATCTATATCTATATCTATATCTATATCTATATCTATATCTATATCTATCTATCTATCTATCTATCTATCTATCTATCTATCTATCTATCTATCTATCTCACACGCAGGTCACACACTCCCAACTCAGCGAAATGGGGAAAACCGTCATGATACGTTACATGACAACAACATGACACCACAAGTTTGACATCCATGGTCTAGGTGTTGTTATAGAAAAAAGTATTTCCCTCAAGCAGTAGATTCAAGAATAGTTACCACTACAGTATATTATTTTCAGATTGTATTTTTGAGATTAAGTTTTAAAAAGCAGAAATACAAAGCAGGCAAGGATAATGTCATTTTTTTAAAAGCTGGATATTGCTTTTTGCTTGTATTGGAGGCTTCATATCTGTTCCGGGGTAGTGTTAGGAACAGCCTTGCAACAAATTAGATCGTTGATCCAACTCGCTCTATTCTTGTACTTCCCCAAAGTGTCAGTGATTTCAGCCATCCCTGGAGACATCACAAATTAAATTTGGTGCCATGTGCATGTGAAGCAATCTTGCACACCTGAATCTTAGAATTAAAACTAAATCAAAGATAGATATAAAACTTTGAAAACATATTTTGAATAGTAAGTTCCATGTCTCATTTTCAGGAGGCAAAATGAACATTAAAATGAACAGTCCTACGTATCCATCAGTCTACCCCCTATTTCAAAAGATGTAAATTTGATGTTCTGGGCAATTTCCATGTTTTAAACTTCAATCAGTATTAACACTATATATATAAAACAATTGTTATCCAGGTTTAGTAATACATATTTCAGAGATATTGCAAGTTTTGTTCCAGACTACCATAATAAAGCAAATATTGCAATAAAGTAAATCACACAAATGTTTTGGTTTCCCAGTCTGTATAAATGTGATGTTTAAACTGTATCGTGGTCTGTTAACTGTGCAATAGTATGTCTAAAAATGAAAACCAATATATATACTTTAATTAAAAATACTTTATTGCTAAAAATGATAATCATCTGAGCCATCAGCGAGTCATAATCTGTTTGCTGATGGAGGGTCTTGTAAAAAAACTCGCACTAAGTGTGAAGTGTAATAAATAAAACAGGTTATGCCTGTATATACTAAAAGTCCAAGTGGGAAATATATCTTATAACCAAGAAGTTAATTCAGCAGGGATTTAGTTATCCCAGAGTTTCCAGCAAAGTACTATCAAATAGCTGGCTGGTTAAGAAAATCCCATGCTGCAACTTTTAATAAATCTTCCTGCCAGAAAAAACAATCTTACTTAACTCAGTCAAGGCAAGAGAAAAGCTCTGCAGTGGGCAAGCATAATAAACATCATGAATTTATATGCTGACCTGGAGAAACTAAACCAGTCAGGGCCCCAGGTGCATGTTTAAGGGTGCACAAATGCAGTGTAAGGAGAAGTGTTCAACTTTAATTAAAACATAACAAAAGTCAGATGAGGAAATAAGATCCCAGTCTCCAAGGGAAAAAGGTGTAAGTCAGATCCCTCAGCCTTAATCTCCAAGAAAATTCAAAGTTCTCTTAAGATGAGAAGGAAGGTTACAGGCAGGGAAGGTATGTTATAGACCCTTTCATTCTTTAAATGAATGAAAAGGGTCTAGGAAAAGGGCCTCCCCTGTATTTCCCCCATCTTCTGGAATATTCTCCCTTCAGGTGGCCCATCACGCTCCTGGCCTTTTGAAGGAGTTTGAAGACCTGCCCATGCCAACTCAAATGGGGCTCACTGAGCAACACGCAACCCTAGCAGTGGTTGGCACCTTGAAGTCTCCTCCCTCCCCATATACATACCCATCTTTTAACTTCTAACTTATTTTATTCTTGTTTTTATCTGAATCTTCTTATTGATGCACTGTATTTTTATATGGCTTTTATGCTTTTAACCGTATACCGCCCAGAGTCACTCTGGAAGATGGGCAGTACCTAAATTTGACAGATAATAAATGAATACCCATGGAAAACAAAACAGCATGGAGTCCCACTGAATTTGGAACTGAAAAAGATGTCATAGTTACATTTTCTGATGCCTCTGAAAAAAATGTGTGTCCATATATTTATAATGTCAATTTATAATGACATGTAAGATTTGTAAAAAAAATTATGCTTATAAGATGTTTATATGTTCTTCAGCATGTATAACTTGTAACATCTCTCAGTTTGATTACCTGAACCCTAGGAATTGCCTATTGCTTGTCTAGTTGCTGAAATTAGTTTAGATGCTTTGGGTATATTTCTTACAATCAGATTTTATCGTTTTCAGCAGAGTTTATTGGTACTATCTCTCAATTATTTCAGCCTGTCCAACCAGATTGGACTAAGTTGACATATTACAAGTGCCATCTATTAAAGAGTTTTATTTTATAGAACCCAGGAACTCTGGCTGTTGTTGTCCTGTAGAACAGCATTCTCATCCCCACCCCCAATAACTGGGATTCAGATGGCCCTGACTCTCCTGGGCTTTAGACCTAGTTCTTCTTCCTGGTGCTGGGCCAGGACTTTGCACAAGCTATTGATATGTGATTTGTGAGTTATTGTCCCCAACACTATATGTGTGTCTTTCTTGATTTTTATTCTGATTTTTTAATTCTGGATACTTTAATTCAGTATGTTAAAGCAGGGGTCCCCAACCACCGGTCCGTGGACCGCACCGTCCGCGGTGCAAGTCCTACCGGGCCGCTGGTTGCTGGGCGCCGCCATCTTTTTGATGAAAAAGTGCTTCGGTGAGCTTTTCCGGTAGAAAGCTCACCGGAAGCACTTTTTCATCAAAAAGATGGCGCAGCGCTCGGTGAGCTTTTCTGGGTAGAAAGCCATTTTCTACCCGGAAAAGCTCACCGAGCGCTAGCCGCCATCTTTTGATGAAAAAGTGCTTCCGGTGAGGTCACCGAAGCACTTTTTCATCAAAAAGATGGCGGCGCCCAGCTGATGCGGTACCGGGCCACGGCGCCCAGCTGATGCGGTCCGGGCCGCGGCATAAAAAAGGTTGGGGATCACTGTGTTAAAGTATATGAGCTGCCAAGTGTCAACTTGCACTGCGAGATAAGTAATGTATATATTTGATAAATACATAAAATTAATGTATTCAGAGGAACACATGCATAGTCCCACAATGACACTAATGGCTTGGCAGCTTCACTTCTGATATTTCTGAAAGACAAGGGGTTCTGTATAGATGCAGCAATGACAAAGTAAATCTACATTTTTGAAAATAACTGTGATGTGCAAATTTTGAGAAGCAAAAGAAAAAACTGAAAACCAACCTCGACAGGATGTTTTTATTCAAAACAAGTCATCATCATTGTCAATCATCAATCATCATCTATATCTCTAAAACCACACACACACATACACACACCTACATACTATATTCATATATATCATATCAATCTATATTAGAGAGAGAAAAAAATATGCCGATATGAGGACTTTTACTGTTACATTTCTAGATCTAGTTTAAAATTACTTTTTCCATTACAGATGTGCCAGAGAAGACAAAGAAATTAAGACTTAAGAATGGTAACGTACTGTTTCATTGTGTTTTGTTATCTCTCAGTATTAAGAAATAATTTCCTAACAGTAATATGGCTGGGTTGAGTTACTATATAGATTTTACTCAAATGTCTCAACTTCTTACTAGCTTATAAGATTGTTGTACTTATCATAGCAAACAATAACTATAATGATTTTTTTGTGTTTCTTTCATCTATAAGAAGGAGAGAATGAGATCACATTTATTTATGGTATTTGATTTTCATTTTGGAGGGCTTCATATTAACAGTACAATATAATACAATAATTTTTAACTTACAATGTACAATGTAATATAATTGTATCACAATCAAGTTTGTATTGTAAAATGAATAATGAATGAGAAATGAACATTGCCAAGATAAATTATTAGTGTTTATATCACATCAACTCCATTATCCTTAGTTAATGAGGTTTTAAGTGGCTATCTTCTTTGCCTTACACATGAATATCTTGATTGTAAAATGCCATTATCTTGAAACCCATTGAAGCCAATCAAAGCAATAGGAAAGCAGTAGCATGAGAATTAGAATCAATATGTTGCAAGACAGAGATTCTTTTTTAATTTTTTTTATTATTCAGAAGGATATTTTTACCCATAAGAATCCACAGTTTTGGAAGAATTGCATTTAAGTTGATTTCATTTCAGACATTAATTTCTGGATCAAACACTGACAGAGGACAGTGCTAGCTATTCTTTTTTAGGAGATATAGGGATGAAGAAGAAAGACCTCTGAATGCCACTAACAATAAGTTTGGTTCATCCAGAAATAGACTAATTTCTTCCCATATTACCAAAATTTGGCCCCAGGTTTAAAGTTTGAGATTAAAATGAAATGATGCAGAGCATTTCACTGTAATTAGATTAACATAGATATAGTGCTCAAATTGTTGGATTAAAAGTGGGAGAACCAAGTTCATATCTATCCCCAGTTTTTTTATTAAATTCATATGCCATCCATCTTATTGTCAAACAACTGTGGGTGGGTTAAAACATCATAAAACAACAATATAAAACAATTAGGATGTTAAAAACTTACAAGAGATTACTAGGTAATTTTGGGCCAATTATTCTCTTAGCCCAACCTGATTCACTGCACTGTTGTTAGTATGAAAAGTAGAAGAAAGGAGTGGTGTGTAGTTATGCCACCTAGAGCTCCTGAAGTAAAAGCGGGACATATTTTTTTAAATATCAGAATGAGAAGTCGGATATTTAATTGACAAATTTGGCCGAGTTATCATTATGCAATCTTTTGGACCAAGATTTTCAAACTATTGTCCGTTTTCCACCTGCATTAGAAGTTGTAGCAGCTGTTCTTACTTTCAGCATTGTGGTAAGATCATTTTTGTAGCATATATTTGAAGACTGCATAAATATAACTCAGTTTAAGCCTGACAACTGAGTATAAGGAGGAAAGAAAAAAGATACAAATCTCATATTTTTGTTAGAGACATTTTCTATCGTAGCATAGCTTTTTGAAAAATTGAGGCCATCTGGACTCTGAAATTAAATATTAAATATTATAGCAGCATAAAAAGTTTACCACTCTCTTGAGGGCTATTGCCTTAATTGTGGCTGAAAATATCAGAATAAACCCAGGCTTTTAAAAGTCAGCACATTCCATCTCAGGTATGGCTATCATGGAAACTGAATCAGCCATATTATTTGCAAACCAAAGCAGAGTATATAGCAAGTCCCTAGACAAGTACTATGGATGATAGTGCGATTACATTATGTTTCACATTCTGGATATACAAAAATCTTCCACCTATAAAACTAGAGTATTGAAGGATGTCCTAAATCTTTCCTCCTGAAGTCAACGGGACTGAGTAGCATTTTACTTTAGTTTGAACTGAATGATTTTTTCATGAGGTTAAGAGAGAATAAGAACAGTGGAAAGAAATGACATTATTTTCCTCCCTGAAACAATCCTAATTCACAGAAAAACCTTCCTTCTGCCTTTTGGAAAATGACCCTGGTATTTGCCGAGGATTACTTTCCAGGTATTTCTACAACAAAGAGTCACAGCAGTGTGAAAAATTCCAATATGGAGGTTGCCTGGGAAACCAAAACAACTTTAAATCTTTGCAAGAATGCCAAAATACCTGCCATGACAGGGGTAAGTGGAGCCATTACTTAGTACCTAACTGCATCTATTATTGTCTGTTGGTGTAAAGCAGGAATAGAGAGTTTCTGTCCTTCCAAATCTTTATTAGAAAGTAACTTTTATTGGCTGAAATACCAATGGCTGATAGAACTTGGAATTAATAGAATTCAAAGCATGTGGGAACGATAGCGTGTCTGCTGAGTTGCAACAGAAATTTGTTCATGTTCAGTTTAAAGGTTGCATGTATGGGCGGTTGATAGCATGTGCTTTCATGATTGGGGAGAAAAAGCAAAAATGATAAGGAGTCCTGAAGTATTCACTGAAAGAACTACATAATGAGTTAGATGAGCTTTGTGGCGCAGTGGTAAGAGTGCAGTACTGCAAGCTACTTCTGCAGCCAGCTGCCTACAATTTGACAGTTCAAATCCCACCATGCTCAAGGTTGACTCAGCCTTCCATCTTTCTGAGGTGGGTAAAATGAGGACCCAAATTGCTGGGGGCAATATGCTGACTCTGTAAACCGCTTAGAGAGGGCTGTAAAGCACTATAAAGCGGTATATAAGTCTAAGGGCTGTTGCTATAAACAATGCATTAACAAGTTAGTATGAGGTAGAACAGAAGGTGGAGAATAAACTCCTTTTTCAGTTTAATGTAAACAAATGTATATGAAGTGAAAACTGTTCCTTATGTTTAACTAAGTTCAAATGAAAAGAGGATTTCAGGAAACTACAGCCTTGGGGTAGTAAATAGATGTTAATGACTGTTTTCTCTGTCTTAATATATCATTTTGATCAGACTTTTTTTTTATTTCAGTCCCCTCAGCCAATTCCCTAAAAATAGATGATGACCACTTGGTTTTTAGTACTATTAGTAATAATAGTGCTCCACTTATAAAGCAAGGTATGTATTAATAGTTTATGCCTGAGTAAGAATCGGGTTCACTCTACTGTTCTCATCTGAATTTTTCCCTGTCATGTTTTTACTTTGCTTCTCATGATTCTGAAGGGCATTCAGTTTAATAACTAATGGGGGTTTCTCTAAAACTTGGTGATCGATTCCTCCATTTTTTTAAATTTCCTCTTTATTCCATCATCTGTATACTTGCTTTTTAAAAAATCAGGTGTTTTTGCCCTCCCTCCATGGAAAAGCTGCTACTCTGTGCATTTTATTGTTCTTCTAAAACCGTGATGGCAAACCTATGGCACGCGTGCCACAGGTGGCATGCAGAGCCATTTGTGCGGGCTGGTGAGCCCCAGCCAAACTTACCTGCACTGCACATGCGCGCACCTCTCAGCTGATTTTCGGCCCTTTTGAGGCCTTTTTCGGCCTCCCAGAGGCTCATGGATGTGTCCAGGGAAGCCAAAACAAAAATATAGACTATAAAATCCTCAATAAATTAAACCAGAGTTTCATTTAAGTTCTGTTTCTAATTGTTACCTACCGTATTTGCCGGCGTATAAGACGACTTTTTGCCCTGAAAACATGCCTCCAAGTGGGGGGTCGTCTTATACGCCGGGAGGACTCCGACTCCCACTTGAGCTTGAGTTGCAGCCGGGAGGGAGGCTGGGGGAGCGGTGTGTGTGTGTGTGTGTGTGTGGCGGGTATCACGCGCTGCGCAACCTTTCCCCCTCTTCCTTCCTTAGCGGTGTGGGGAGAGAGATTCAAGATCCTCACGTGCGGCGTACTTTTCTTTTTCTTTTTTTTCTTTTTGCACGCAGGTTTTGCATGCGGGCGGCTGTAGGTTAAGGATGGGGAGCCCCGGGTGGGTTATCAGGTTTTACGGTGCTTCCAACATGTGCGAACGGTGGGAGAGCGGAGAAGAGAGCGAGTGAGCGCCCGCTGTGTGAAATCCTGCCGTCAAAGCAACACTGGGGAGGCAGGGTATAAATTTACCAGGTTAATGTAGCAATGGTGATTAATGCCCAGAACATTGTTTGCGGGTATTGGGGTGTGTGTGTGTGTGTGGTGGTGGTGAGGAGAGGTTGTCCTTTGAATGCGGAAAAGTAGGTGTGACCTTGTGTAGGAAAATAAAGAGATCCTTTTTAGCGTGTTTGGCTTCCTTGCCTCCCTCGTTCGTTTTGACGTGGAGATAATGGCCTTCGGGCGGGAGGGGAAGAAAACGGTAGCTGGATCATTTCAAATTTCACTTACTCTCCTGCCTCACTTCAATATGTCTGAGCGACTCCAGATACTGGAAGACTTTTTGAATGAAAGTGTTACCTCCATATTTTTTTTTAAAGAGGGCCACTTGGGGAAAAAAAAAGATTCTAAGGAATTCCTTGTTTCTTGATTAAAGAGAAGGCATTGAATATACTGTTCCTTGGCAGCCTTTTCAGTGTCCGGGTTTTTGGTGTGTGTGTGTGAGAGAGAGAGAGAGAGAGAGAGAGATCAGCTGTATTGAGAAGAGAATGTTTCCTGTGTTCTCATTTTATTTACAACATATTTTACGCTTAATGGTAAGCAATGAAAAATATTTTTAAAACTCATTTCTAAACTCCATAGCTATTTGCATATTCTTGGTTCAAAATTGGATTAGCTCATTTCAAAATTGTCCAAAGCAGAAAAGTGCCAAAAAAAAAAAAAAAAAAAAGTGCAAAAGTGGAAGGTGTGTGGAAGAGGGGTAGTCTTATACGGCGAGTATATAACAAACTCTATATTTTGAGTGGAAATGTTGGGGGTCGTCTTATACGCCGCCAGTCGTCTTATACGCCGGCAAATACGGTAACTATTCTGCATACCTCCTAGAGTCTTGAGACTGGGATATATAAATATCAGGAAAGAAATAATAAATACTAATATTTCTGAGGTAATTAATTGTTAGTGGCAGAAATAAATCCCTTTTGTTGTTTTTGCTCATTTTTTCTTTCCTGATTTTTTTTTTTTTTGTCTGAAAACTTTCTTTGAAAGATTTGTTGCCATTGTTTTCCATGAGCATATGCCATACTGGAGATTGAGGCTTCTCACTTTTATGATCCACAGTTGTACATCAGGGAGAAAGGAACAGCTGGAAAAAAACTGATCACGGTTGCTATATTTTTCTGCTGGCCATCTGCACTTTCATTCAGATGTGCTTCTGGGAACTGACCGGTAGTTTGTGGATTATGCATGCTGGCTAGAAATCTGGAGTGCATGTAAGAGAAGTCCAGGGAGATCTTCTTAATGAACTTTGGGACTGCCCATGATGGGAAAGTGCTGTGCGGTCTTTCTACATCCTGTCTTCGTTCATCACAGGACATAGAGCCTTGCTTGGTCTATAATCATCTAATCCAGTAATGGGATGGAGTGAAGGCATTCTTGTGTCAGCCAAAATCCAATCAGGATGAAGGGTGGTACAGAAATGTTCTGAGTAGATAAATAAATAAAGCATTAAAACTGTTTCGAGAGTAATTGACAATACTGTTTTGTTGTTGTTTTGCTTAGTCTTGGTGTTGGCCCTGATTGAGCAGTTAAATACATCTCACATCTTTATGTTGATTCTTCCCCCTTGCTTTGGCAAGGACCTGCTGTTGAATTTGGAGAACCCACTCAAAACTTAAACCTGTCCAATCAGAAGTACATATTGGTGGGAAATCATGGTATCTTAGAAGTTCTTAATTCTAGTTCTTAGAACTTAGAAGCACTATCTTCTAAGAATATCTTGACACTTCTATGGAGGAACAGTCTAACACAGGGGTGTCCAAACTTGGCAACTTTAAGATTTGTGGACTTCAACTCCCAAAATTCCTCAGCCAGCAAAGCTGGCTGAGGAATTCTGAGAGTTGAAGTCCACAAGTCTTAAAGTTGCCAAGGTTGGACACCCCTGGTCTAACAGAATCACAAAATCCTGGTGAGGTAGTCTTCAAGTCATAACTGTAACGCAGCCTGCCCATTACAGTCAGAAATCATGATGCTCATTAAGTGAAGTACCCACGTGATCATCCCTGCTCTTCCCAATGTGGTTGTTAAATGAACGTGTGGATCATTAAGCAAAGCATGGGGTGGCTTGGGCCCTTGGAGGAGACTCTGGCTCAGGCCTTCCAAAGCCTTCCCCACCCTTAAGGCATCCCATGTTCCACTTCCTGCTCCTCAGAGACCCCACAAACCTTGGGCCTGCTTTCCATCCCACTGGGCCCAATACCCTTTTCCTTATCTCATGTCATCCACTACGCACCTACCTTTTGAAGAGCTCTATAGTTTGGAAGCAAAGCAAGCTGTTTTGTTGCTGGGCTGAGTGGCATGAACCCAGAGGTGGCATTTTCCAAGCAGCCACAATTCTGAAACCTCACCACACAACCCAGCAACAAATCACTTACAAACTCCAGAGTTCTTCAAAAGGCAAGTGTACAAGTTATTTGATAGGCAAGTGTACAAGTTTTTCAATAGGCAAGTGGGTGATGGGTAAGGAAGAGAGTGTGGGGCCTGGTGGGGAGAATGGAGAGGGCCAGATAGGCTGGGGATGTCCTGTAGCATCCCTGTGATTGGTCATAAGGGCAAACAACTATGGGGTGTTTTCTGCTGTGGTGTGTGTGTCTGCTGTAACTTCAAACATTTGCTAAGTAACCAGCCAAGAAATACCTCTACATTACTCAGATACACACACACACACACACACACACACAACACCAATGTATCTGCTTCTAAATGCCTAACTAGATACAATGCCAATTAATGGAAACAATTTAATTTGCCCTTTTTGCTTGTGTTGCAATCTTCTTGATAAGTGGCAAAAATAATCAGATAATTATATGGATAAACTAGATAAAAAATTCACTCTAATGAAAGAGAGTTGAAGATGCCATAAATTTATGAACTGTTTGTAAATGGCTATAATAAGGCATGAAATGTTGCTATTATCTCTGAGTCCAGATAGTCTGATAAAGTACTATAGTTTCTTTCTGGGTCAACTGACTCTTATGGTATCATTCTTTAACAAAACAGCCAGCCACCAAGGATTCTTTGGGTTAGTTAAATAATATCACCAATTTACGACTGCTGTGTTAATGGTTAATTGCATATTTTAATGGAAAATGGTATTTCATAATTAGCTATCATAATCCTTACAGCAGGAGTATGAAATACACACATACATACACAAAGAGAAAGATACACACAGAGAGACACACAAACATTTGAAATTTGGAAAAAGTGTCCTGGGCAGCAGCAGAAGTTTTATGGGGATGGAGTCAAAAAAGACAAAATGCTGGTCACAGCAATGTGATTGACGTTCTATCCCTTTTTATATGAGTTGATGTCACATGCATAGGCAAAGAGACAGGGCTTCAGTCATGTTGTCATGACTGTCATAATGCTGTTTTTGAATGGTCTAATGGCAGTAGATAATGCTCCATTATAGATAGGAAAAATTTTATGCACAGAATTTAATCCACCTATTTAGCTACTTTCTTTGGCTTCATGCTGTTTCTCTTTGCATGTATATGTGCGTGAGTCAGTGTGTATGTATGTGTCTCTATTGGCTTTATTCTCTTTGGTAATCTTCACAGAAGTGTTCTGACCCAAACCCTTTTCCAGTAAGACAAACAATAACCAAAGGGAACAGAAACCTTTTAATGAGTCTTACGAATCCCCAGTTAAAAGGCTGCTGCAAACTAATTAATTTTGATAAACAAAACCTTGCCAAAACTGTACGAGACTGCCAAGAATCACAGATAAGAAATATTTCACAACACAAGAGTCTTCAAACACCAAATTAAGACACTGTAATGTCCACGAGGCTGAGTTTTAAAACATTTTTGCTTCCTGCAAAGAACATTCGCTTCACAGCTGCCTTTTATCTTCTTGAAGGAGGGGCCATTACCTTGCAGCCTTAATCCTGAGTCGCCCATGCTGTTGCAGCTGCTCTTTCCTGCGAGCAATCCTGCGCGCACACGCACTTGGCACAGGCTCCTTGGGAACCTCCTCATCACTGTTGCCAATCCCCACAACAGCAGTCCACTCTCTGAAGGCAGCAGTCCACTCCCTAATGGTCCTGGTCCCTCATCTGAGTCCTCGGTCTCCTCAGCTGTCCACACCTGCTGCTGGCTAACCACAACAAGAAGAGGCAAAAGAATAAATTCAAAATGCATGCTAGGCATTAAGAAACACCTCATGTTGTTCTAGGAAATGGCTCTGCTAACATAATATAGAGCTTAGAATAACCCAGTTGGAAGGGATCTTCGGGTCTTTTAGTCCAAACCCCTGCTTGAGCAGGAGACTCTATACCATTCCAGGCAAGTGGCTGTCCAATCTCTTCTTAAAAACCTCCACTGATAGAGCACCCACAACTTTTGAAGGCAAGGCAAACTGTTGCATTGATTCATTGTTCTAACTGTTAGGAAAATTCTCCTTAGTTTTAAATTGTTCTGTTTTAAAATTTGTCCTTAGTTTTAGATTGCTTCTCTCCTTGTTTAGTTTTCATCCATTGTTCCTTAAAGGAAGGGGCCATGATATGCAAAGGTGTGTCATCATCCCAGGGTAGAATTAAGCCCCTAATTCGCGTTCTCCTGATATCAAAATTCCTTCAGTCAACCACTGAGATAATCTGGAAGTGAGTTTAAATTAAAAAGTCCTGCATGTTCTGTGCAAAGAGCATGAAAGTCACCGAAGAAAAGCTTGTTCAATAATTTCATAGGAAAGGACCCCCTCAGAATCACAACATGAATTTCTATTCAGTGAAAAGACGTGTTCTCTATGTTTAGTTTAAAATGACTGAGGAAGAAATTTCCTTCCTGACATGTTATAAGCAAATTGCTATTTCATATGTTTCCACTGGGTTTTTTTTTCCTAGCAGCAAATAAATATAATTTAGGATTTTACTGAGTTTTGTAAAATAATTTCAGCTTCGGATTTTTGTTGCCTTTTTTTTTACAAGCTATGAACCTGGTTAGGTTTGTATATCATAGTACTATCTGTATCATTATTTCAGGCCTAGAAAATCAAGGCCCTTAAAGCCTCCAATGACCAGTGCTTGTTTTGCTTAAGTTTAATAAAACCTTCTTATTCCTCACACAAATCACTGGCATCTTTGCACCAAATAAACATATTGCTGTTTCTCTTTCATGGCTGTTTCAGAAGACAACATTATTTACTGGTTGGTTTCATGAAGACTGTATTACTTTTATGGTTGTTTTGTGCTTGTCTATTTGTTTTTATGCTTGAAGACACCTCTGAAGGTATCTGGGATCTAATGATAGGAAGGACCATGAATCCAATTGTAAAATTACCCCATAAACTGCATTTTGGTTTTGTTTCCAGGCACAAGCAAAGTACAATTGTCTTTCAGTAGAAATACTACAGACTTTGCATAACATAGTGCAGTCAATGTCAGAACCTGAGATTGTTTTATTGCTCCAGAAACCTGACATTTGTTGGGATTGTTGCTGAATACTGCTAATGTAATTGGATACTCTGTGTGTCTGTGTCTGTGTGTGTTTGATAATACTCTAATATAATATCAGTTTGCAGCAATATAATAAGGAATTAAAATGACTACCAGCTTCACTGGCCAGTGCTTCTTCTAGTTCTCAGTCCTAGTTTTTGGTGCTTGGTGCTAGTGCTATGGGGTCAAAACTCTTAGTGTCTGACCTGGCCAGAGAAGGCTCACTAGCAGAAATCAATTTATCTAGTTTTCCCCGAACTTTCAAGTCAGAGCTGCAGTATCCCTTCTGTAAGCTTCTCATCCATTTGTCTGCAGTTATCTCTTTTTTTTTTCTTTGTTTCATTATCTCAAACTGTTTTTCAGTCTTCCTTCCTTGTCTTCAAACAGATAGTGTTCTTCTAAACTGGAGAAGTTTCAGAAGTGCTGAATGTCACTGGAGTTTTGTACTTTCTCGAAACATCAAAGTTTAAGAAAACAATTTTAGCTGCTAGAATGCATTTTTCACAAGCATGTAAAAACGGGAGGCTTATGAAAGGAGTGACCTTGTAAATAATGGAATGTGATGCTTAAATACAATCTTGCAGTGGGTTTTAATGAGATACAGTATTGCAAAAAATAAACACTTCTGTTGACATTGGTCAAGTCTAGAAACTGTACACTGAATTGGAACAATAGCTAGAAGCATTACATGACCTGTCTTGGAAGTCAGATTTATTAACACAGCACAGCATTGCCAGAAACTGGCAATGAAGTCCATGTAGAGAGAGGTACCTGGGGCCAAGTTACTTTCCTAAAAGATTTTTTTATATGTTTGTGTGTTGTGTGTTTATGTTTTTTGGGAGAATTAATAAAACCTTGCAGAAATATAGAATGAGAATAATGGTAACCAAGTCAGAAAGAAATAGATGAAATAATAATAGTGAAATTGAATAAGAGTAAAGAGAAGTAAAGAGAAACTGGATAAGAGGTATTTGTATGCTCATATGGAAATGGTTTAAAATAGAATTATATTGTATAATATAAGGTTTTATTTGACTTGTAAAATTTATAATGGAAAAAGGTTCAAGTATGTAATGGTTAATGATGATTTGTTTGTCTTTAAAATTAATAAAATTTGTTTTTTTTTTTAAAAAAGAAACTGGCAATCTAGGCTCACTTGACTGAAAATTCCTATCATCCACAGCCTTCATATCCATTGGCCCTTATTGGGTGGGGAAGGGGGTCCGTCACATTTGGAGAGCATGAGATAGAGATAATCTGGGATTTTTTAAAAAAAACTGTGATTTTATCATGAAAATTCAGTTCTTTTTGTGATTTATTTTACTGTTTGTTTGTGTTCATGCCTTTATGAATTTCGCTTCCTTTTTATTGTTATTTTTAAGTCTATTTATATTGTATGACAAGTATTAAGTATCTGTATTTCACAGTTTCATGCTTTTATGCATTTATAATCACATTCAATTTTGACACTTTCCTTTGATTTAAAAAAACCTCCCCAACAATACACACACACACACACACACACACACACATTTTAAATTCTGAGAACTGCAGTGCAATATTGGAAAAATGTGTATTTATCATAGAACCAAAAATACAACACCAGAATCTAAGATTCTATTTCTCACCATGTTTTCTTACTTACTATGTCTAGAGTTATCCCTGCTCCCTTCTCTTTGTGTGATGCCCATGGACAGAGGTCTTTGCAAAGCAAATGAGAAACGATTCTTCTATAATCTAACTATTGGAAGATGTCGTCCATTCAGCTACACTGGATGTGGTGGGAATGAAAATAATTTTACTTCTAGGAAGGCATGTGTGAAGATGTGTAAGAAAGGTATAGTTGCAAGCATTTGTATTGAAATATTCTTTGCTAAAGTGTTACTGCAAGATCCAACCTGGGTCGGTCTCTGGGACCAATGGTTTTGCTCTTCCAAGCTTTTGAACTTGTGCTGAAGTCCATCTTCAGGGAACTTCTCTCTATTGGAATATGTATTGGAATAGGAGAGAAGTTCCCTGGAGATGGACTCCAGCACAAGTCCGAAAGCTCAGAAGACTAAACTTCTGGTCCCGGTGACTGACCCAGATTGGATCGAGCAACATTATCCTGGGACACATATACTTGCCTTCATTCGTAAATTATTACAACTGAGTACACAAGTCAAAGAAGTTTGTCATGTTATTCATTTTAAACAAATGCAATGTCTGGAAGCCCAGAACACAACTATTAGCACAGCTCAATAGGAAAGATTCACACTATCTCATGGTAGGAATTTAAGTGCAACACACAAGCCTTTAAGATTTCAATAACAACCAATCAGTATGCTTTGTTAATCTAATGGGCTGAAAACCTCCTAAGATGTTGCTAAATTTTCACTTTCTCTCCCTATCAATGATGCTGGCTATAGCTCTTTGAATTGTATTTTGACATACTCACGAAGGCCTCCCCCCCCCCATCCCTGTTCTATTTCGAAGCATCTCTTGAATGCCACATATAGTGAGGGGGTAGTGGCTTAAGCACCTGACTTAGGATCCCAGAAGCTTGATATTCGAGCCTTGGTGGCACAGTGGTTAGAGTGCTGTACTGCAGACTACTTCTGCTGACTGCTGGCTGCCTACAATTTGCCAGTTCAGATCTCACCAGGCTCAAGGTTGACTCAGCCTTCCATCCTTCCGAGGTGGGTAAAATGAGGACCCAGATTGTTGGGGGCGATATGCTGATATGCTTAGAGAGGGATGTAAAGCACTGTGAAGCGGCATATAATTCTAAGTGCTATTGATATTGCTATTCTGTTGATTTCATTAATTCTTATTTCAATAACCTAGTTCACACTAATTTGTAAGACTATGGAATATATCTAGAGTTTGGGACATGTACAATGCACTGATCTCTGTACAGGAAGAATGGAATACACTTGTAATAAATAAAGAGAGCCTGTTTGGTGTAGTGGTGAAGGTGGTAGCCTAGAAATCAGAAGACTTTGAGTTCTAGTCCTGTTTTAGGCATGAAAGCCAGCTTGGTGACTTTGAGCCAGTCTCTCTCTCTCAGCCCAACGTTGAGTTGTTGTGGGGAAAATATAAGGAGGAAGGTGTATTCGGTACATTCACCACCCTGAGTTATTTATAAAGATAATAAAGGCAGGATAAAAAAATCTTTTTAAAAAGTCATCCAGAAGAACTCCCAGTTAGAGATAGATATAACTTTTATTGATTTTTTTATTATGATTCCAAAGAGAACTATCCCCTTGTGCTTTTGATATGAGCTTCCATTCATTCTATAGGCTACCCTAATTTTTTACAATTCTTTTACAAAATAAAACAATAAAAAATATGAATGAATGAAACCTTAAAAAGAAGAATTTGGAGAAACACCACCAAAACATCACACAGTTGCTCTATTACTTACTGTAACCCAACACTGGGGGGTGGGGGGGCAGGCCTTGAGGTCAGGGTAGGGATTATACAAATCTTGAGGGGAATAGTATTCCAGAGGACAGGTATCATGATAAAAGAAAGGCCACTTCCTGAGTCCTCCCACCCAAAACAGCATGCTGTGCCTTTCATAAATAGGCTTTTGGTTTGTTAATCTTTTATTTGTCCGAATAGAAGTGGGTAGGTACATCAAAGGCATCAATATCCCTGTCATAATGCTTTCAGCTACCTGAACAATTGCTATATATTGTCAGTCCTAAATTGTGACAGCTGTTTTTTTTTTAATGTTCCCAATTCAAGGAGTTTGTAATATATAATTAGGGGGGGAAGGAAGCAACAAAAGAAAAGGCGGGAAATTGAGGTGGAGACAGAAAGAGAAAAATACGGCACGCTGTTTAGTACATTTCATCATTTCTTTCCTCCCAGGTTTCATTTCAAAGAAGGGACAAAAAGGTGTCATGAAAATAAGTCGGAAAAGAAAGAAACAACTAGTCAAGCTGATGGATGGGGAAATTGTTATTGAAAGGATTTAAGCACTATATAATTAAACTGCTCTGAAAAAGTTTCATTTGAAGACATCTACTATTCTTGTATTATCCACTTTATTTAACATTGTGCATAATTATCAAGGTTTCATATAGCAACCTTTATGTCTTTCTATTCCCTTGGGGATTTGCCAGGCAGAAGCCAAACTTTTTACTGTAAAATTAATGCTGTGACTTTTTTTCTATGATTATTACATAGAATTGCAGAATAAAAGGCTGTGACCCAGAGCTAGCTCGCTTTATCTTCTTAATCTGACACTATCTAATCACTCTGACTTGTAAATGATACAGAATTTGCCGAATATACAGGATTGTGACTGCAGATCAATCTGTTTTATTCCCACGAGGCGATTGATTTGCCTGATTCCACGCTGTATGGATCCTTGGACAATAGAATACAGGTAATCTTCGACTTACAACCACAACTGAGCCCAAAATTTCTGTTGCTAAGTGAGACATTTGTTAAATGAATTTTGACCAATTTTATGACTTTTCTTGCTACAATTGTTAAGTGAAATCATTGCACTTGTTAAATTAGTAACACAGTTGTTAAGTGAATCTGGATTTCCCATTGACTATGCTTGTCAGAAGGTTGCAAAAGTTAATCACATGGCCCCAGGGTCATTGCAACTGTCATAAATATGAGTCAGCTGCCAAGCATCTGAATTTTGATCACATGACGATAGGGATACTGTAATGATCGTTAGTATGAAAAACAATCATGTCACTTTTTTCAGTGATGTTGTATAACTTTGAACAGTCAATAAATGAACTGTTGTAAGTCGAGGACTACCTGTATTGGACTCCTTTGGATATACTTTAATCATTGAACCTTTATGACAATTAATACAGTTTAGAAATTTCAATCATTAGGTACTCTAGAATTGAGAAATTTAGGAAAAGAAATTTAGTTAAATTTAGCAGAGAAATGTTAACATCAGCTTATTGCAAATGTAATAAATCTTGAAAATAAGATGGATGGTGTTTTGTTACAAAAATATACAAGAAGAAATAAATAAGAAGTGCTTTCCAGGTCACAAAAGTCAAGACTTCAATTTCATTTAAATTTCTATTTTAAAAGCCAAAGCTTTAAATAAACACAAGGTTTAGTACAACTGTGCAAAAATCTGGATTCAGTGCAAATCCCAAAAGTGCTTTTTCAAAAGGCAACTGAACTTTCTGGTTTTCCTCTGAAGATGTTTCACTTCTCATCCAAGTTTTTTCAAAGAAAACCCAGGAAGTCCAGTTGCCTCTTGAAAAAGCACCTTTGGGACAACCATGACCTGAATGACTAAAGAATCCCCATAAGACATTCAGTCCAAATGGGTGCACAATTAGCACCTTCAGAGGTTTTTTTAAAGCAGTCATATCAAGATTGACTGCTTTGTTTTTTTTAGTGTAAATATTCTGTCAAAAGCAATATATAAAGCCCTGATATTTAGGCATTTGTGTATTTTACTGCAGGTTTTTAAACTCATTGCTTCTTTTTTAAAAAGATAAATCAGATTAATTCATTTTACTTTCTGTAAATATGTACTACCAAATTCTATATTTAGTAAATAGTTTTGAATTTACTTTATCCCTTTATCATATATAAGAATAGTCAAGAACACTGTTTTTTAAAAAATATATGTTATATTCATAAATACATAATGTGCTGTTACATTTCTTTTTTATCAGGTCAATGTCTTCAAGATGTATATAAACCCTCCTTAGTCTTTCTATCAAATCACTGTTTTTAATTAAACTTGGGTTGAATTAGGAAAGGAGGGCACTAAGAAATCTTTACACCCAGGAGGGAATGAAATAGAGCATGTTAAATGATTGTGTATGGAAAAGAAGAGAGTGAACCTGAAAGAAGAATTGAGGATTGGTAATTGTGGGGAATTGTGATGAAATGCTCATTTGACTCAGAGACGGCACAAGAAAAGGCTGAGGAAAGATATTTGAGTTCTGGGGAGGTTCAAGTCAGAAACAGAAATTCAAAAAAACTTCTTGAATGTGTTACTTGAACTAAGGGGCCTTGGACAGGCCTTCAAGATTCTGTTACAATATCCAAACCACATTAAACTTTATTCCAAAATTTGTAGTAACTGTGTGTTTATTTATTTCAATTTTGAGACTGCCCAACTCCTCAATGACTGTGGGCAACCAAATTTAAACAAAACTAAAGTGAGTAGAAGGGAATAAATAAGTCCTGGGAGAACAACCAGGTTGTGAGTAAATGACAGAGCAATATAAGGATGGGAAGTTATGATGGAGAGAGGGGGCATTCTAGAAGACAGGTATTGCAATCAAATAACTGTATCTCCCAGATCTTGTAAGATGGTGAACTAGATATGCCTAATCTAATGAAAAGAAGGACTAGGGGTGTTACAATAGCAGTCTTCCAGTACTTGAGGGTCTGATCCATTCTCCAAAGCACCTGAGGGCAAGACGAGTATCAAAGATAATCCTAGAAAACCCAAATTCCTAGAATAAAGGAGAAATATCCTGACAGGACAATTAATCAGTTGAACAACTTACCTCTGGGAGTTGGAGTTGGTCCATCATTGAAGGTTTTCAAGAAGAGACTGAACAGCTATTTGTCTGGAATGCCACAGGGCTTGAGCAGGGGTTGGACTAGAAGATCTCCAAGCTTCCTTCCAATTCTGTTGTAGTATATCATACATAGAACATTGTATGTTGTTTAATAAATGGGACCTGGCATGTACTCGCCCTACTTTATCTGACCAGACAGGCATAAACATTTGGAGATAAGCAGTCCACTATCACTTCCCATTATCTTGATACTATACCTCTATGGATGCATCCCAAGATTGTATCACTACCTTTAGCAGCTGCAGCACACTGCTGACTCACGCTTAATCTGCAATCTACCCAGACACAAGACTCTCACAAATACTACTGCTGACTTCAATAAGACCAATGTTGTACATGTGCATCCAGGTTTTTTTCTACTTTAGTGCAGAACTTTATGTTTCTTATGCTTAAACTCTGTAGTTTGAGATAGGATCCATATCAAGTCTATCAAAAAGTTTTTTTAACCTTTGTCTTTCTTTATCGGGAATTTTTAAAAATAAATAAAAAACCAAAGGAATGGAAAAGAATAAAGAAAAATATGAAATGAATAAATGGAGAATTTATACATTTTCAATATTTCACTAACTGATTTTAAGTGACAATATATTATACAGTTTTGAAAATGAGGTCACAATTAAAGTCCAATTATTATACAAATATCAACAGTAGTAGTATATTATAAATAACAAAATAAGATTTACAACTTATATTAAATTCTATTCAAGCTACTGAAGATTTCATAGAGTTACAATATTAAAACATCACCCCAAATTTCAGATATTGTATTTGCATTCCGACAGGTTTATGTTTTTTTCCAAATTGTATTTTGAATATTGTATCCTGAAGACACATAACATCCTTTTCTAGTCTAATTTTTGAAAAAAAAATTGGCTATTCAACCCATCTATGGCTATTGATCCATAGTTTTCATATTAATGAAGAAGTAGCAACTGTCTGGTCTCACTTTGGGATTGTACCTGACCTTAGTCTTCATTCCCTTGATCTGAAGCAGCCAATGACTTGAACATTCATTTTGTCATGCCCCTGTCAGAATCTAACTCAGAGGGGGAAGCTGAACAGCTGACAGGGAGTGGGAATATGGCTGTGGAACAAATTGGGGAAGGGCAAAGTCCAGCTGGCAGAGCATGGGAGAGGTAGAGCAAGGGACAGGGAATTCAGAGAAAGACCCAGACCCACCCCCTCTTCATCCTAGGGCACGCAGGGAGGAACGGAGAAGGGAGCAACATCAGTTGCGTGGCTTACGGGGGAGGAAAGGGCCCTGATTCCCTTCATTAGCTGCAGCTGGGAACACAGTATTTTAAAAGGGAAGCTGCACGCAGCAAGCTGTTGGGAGCAAACATGAATTTATCTTGTATCGTTATCTTGTATCATCGTGGCTTATCTGTGTTCCTGGCGTCTTCCCAACTGTGTGAGTTTGCTTTCAAATCTGAAATTCCTTCTCCTGCCCTGTCAAGCTAATTACTTCAGCTTGGTTTGTTTGGAATTTTAGTTACAGTTTGTATGTACCTTGTTTTGGACTGAATTTTGAACAGTTAAAGGCTGTTCGTGGGAGAGTTTTTCTCTAGCCGAAGGTAACCTTGGACATTGGGGGCAAAGTTGGAGATAATAAAGGGGCTCTTATTGCTTATTTGACTGTGTTGCCTTTGGGCCACGTCCCAGGTCATCACACATTTGTCATCATCAGTGGGATACAGAAAAACTTTGCCATCATCTATAAGGACTGCTAAATGGAATAAAATATCCCATATATATCAAAATCTAATATTTTTGTAGAAAAAAATTAGAAATCTCAGATTTCTCTTCTTTGTATGTATGTCTAGAAGTACATTTAGTAGAATCTTAGTAAGTGCACCTCCAAAGGGAATATCACTCCTTTTTAATTCCAGTGTTGCTTCTTTTGTCTTAATATACATGAACAAGTATATGATGTAGCAATTTTCTCTTTTGTAGTACTTGTGGATTTATTGTGCATATTTTTGGGGTTTCCAAATTTTGATCTATATCCATGCCAAAATAAATTTTAAGTAAAGAAATTTTCATTTCTCTTTCTAAATCCTCTTGCTAAAGTCCTCATGTATGTATGCTTGTCAACTTCATATTATTTTACGTATTTCTATTTTAGCTATTTTTAGTTTAGTTTCCAATTTGTTTAACTCTGGTTCTCTAAGGAGAACTAATGAGACCTCCTGATATCTTGTCTGCAAATGCTAATTTCTTTATCTTGGTGTTCTAATTTAGTGATTAATTTGTCTTATTTTTTTCATTAATTCCAGTCTAAAGAGTTCAATTCCAAATCTTGGCCTTTTTTTTCAGTTAGTTTAATATCACTAAACTAACTGTAATATGTAGTGATATTATCTACCATTGCATGAAAGTAGCTTGTAAAGAGAACTTTAGTTTGTGAGAAGGTAACAGAGATATCAAGATGGCTTTTTTTCAATTTTGTATTCTCTTCAATATGTCTTCTCTTACTCAGATAGATAACAGATGATTTTATGTTGTGTTTCCGTTCATTAAACATATCCATGGGTATGAACAGGATGGGGTCATTGAGTTGTGTCCAATTTTATAACCTTTTTGCCATAGTTGTTGAACTGATCACTGAAGTTAATCATATGGTTGTTAAACCAATCTGGCTTCCCATATTTACTCACTTATTGGAACCCCCCCTAACAACATGTAAGTACATACTGGTTTCCAAGTGCCAGATTTTGATCACATGACCATGGGGATTCTGTGACAGCTATAAGTGTGAAAACTGGTCATAAGTTACATTTTTCAAGCACCTTCATAATTCAAATAGTCATTAGCTGAACCTCTAAGCATAATCTTTGAAAAATCTTTCAGGACCAGCTCCTTGCCAAAACTATGGTCACAAGCCACGGTCATCCTCATCTTCAAAAAGGAGATCCCAGCCTAGTTGAAAATTACAGACCAATCTCTTTATGCTGCGTCACCTGTAAAGTCATGGAATCAATTTTTTTTAATAAAGTTTTATTTGGGTTTTTACACATACAAAATACAAGTAAAACATCTTTTTTGAAAATAGCATGGTCCCAGGTTGAACTTCTTTATACAGACACAAAACTCAATTTCATGCTCCTTTTTGTATTCTATTCCATATCTTATACTATTTTACATTTTCTATATAATTTTTCCCCTCTTTTAATTTTCTCAATTTTATTTTGATTATCTCATCTCAATTCAAATCATTATATTTATACTTTTGTCTGTTCTGTTTCAATTTCATATTATCTTTTCTCATAAAACAAATTTTCTCCTGTAGTTACTAATTGGAGTATGACACCTTTATATCTTTTAATTACATCCATTCAACTCTTATTTAAACTTCAATATATACCTTAAGGTTATGACCTTCAATATAATACATAATACATAACTTCCAATCGAATTCTGCTTGGTACATTCTTATAATACACACTATATTCTTTTTTTAAAAAAGATTGTAAATATATGTAATTATAAACCCTCATTCCATTCCAGTTCAGTTCTATCATTAATAATCATTAAAGTCTTAAACATTTTTAACACTTCTTTTCAATTAAATATCATACTTCCTTAAAAACACATATAATCTCCATAATTAATTTTTCCCTTATTTCTCTTCACATATGTTTTATAAATCATTAAATATACCTTTTGTTACATTTATTTATTGACAAGCATTCCACTGAATTACGATAGCTATTTTATCAGACATTTTAATCATACATTGTTTCATATTTTCTAAAACTATTTCTGTTTCTAATATAACCATACTATCTTATATACCTTTGCAGAATCCCTTTTTCCATTAAATTTTCACCCATTATCTCTAAATAGGCCCTGTTTCTCTATATTTTGTTTCTGTCCTTTATAACTTCTTTTCCTTTCTTTCTTCCCTCTCATCTTCTCCCTCCCCTTTTTACTCCCTTGTCTCTCTACTTCTAATTCTCTCTTCTGCATTTCCCTCTTCTGTTGCTTTCTGATTTTATACTTATTTTTCACTCTATTTTTTTTGGAGTTGTTTTTCCCAATCTTAAACTTTCCATTCTCTTTTCCCCTTTCCTCCCCCCCCCAATCTAATATTACTTGTTCATTAAAGATGGCTTCTTCTTTGTTGCAATCTTCTTGTTCTGCAGGCATTTCTTGTTGTTTCTCATAATTCCAAATCTCCATTTCTAAAAACTGAAATACGAAGCCAAAAGAACCTCTCCCTTCTTGTGCATCTTCTTTATACTTTTTAAGTTCCATTTTCTGTTCTTCTAAAAGTGGAGCCATTTTAAACAGTTTTAAACAACCACCCGATTGATTTTAGTCATTCAAAACAATAACCAAGAATCCAGAAATCATCAAGTAATCCAGATAGTCCTGGGTTATATTTTCTTATTTCTTTTTCGACTTTCTCTTCCTGGGGTTTTTGTTGTGATATTTCAGTTAGAATGTATCTTTTGGAAGTCTTGTTGAGATTTTGCTGTAAGTTCTTTTCTAATTCCAGGCAGTCTCCTCGCTTCCAGATCCTGCCCTTTTATTCTTTTTCTCTCCTTTCCTGTTTTCAAAAGCTTTTAATTATCCAGAAATCTTTATTATCCCTTTGATTTTTTATTTTCAGCATTTAATGCCTATTGATGTCAAAGTGGATTTTTTTCCAATTTCTTGCTTAAGTCTCTTTGCTGTCAGTATAGGAAAAGGAGAAAAAAAAACCAAATCTTTTCCCTTTTCTCTCTCCTTCACAGCTTAAAAATCTTCTTAGGGAACAATGTTATTGTTTTTTAACAGTTTCAATTCCAGGGTACCTTATTTGTTGCTTTTGGTTTTTGACCCGGTCAACCAAAACTTTCTCTTCTTATCTTATCTTATCTTATCTGGAATCAATTATTAACGAATCCATTATCCTCCACTTAGAGACAAACAACATACTCTCTAATAAACAATTTGGTTTCAGAAAAAAACTATCCTGTAATCTGCAACTCTTATACTGCAAAAACATATGGACTACACAACTCAATCAGGGCAAAGCAATAGACGCAATCTACATAGACTTCTGTAAAGCCTTTGATTCAGTGATACATGACAAACTACTCCTAAAACTAAAATCTTGTGGTATCTCTGGACACCTTCATAACTGGATAGAAGCATTCCTGTAAAACAGACAACAAATGGTCAAAATTGGGAGTGTCCTATCAAATTCAGTACCTGTCAACAGTGGTGTCCCCCATGGTTGTGTTCTAGGACCAACTCTCTTCATACTCTACATAAATGACCTCTGTGATCATATTAAGAGCAACTGCGTTCTCTTCGCTGATGATGTAAAGCTATCCAACACCACAGACAATACTGCTACCCTTCAAAAAGATCTTGACTATGTACCAGAATGGTCAAACAAATGGCAACTTCAAATCTCAACAAATAAATGCTCTGTCTTACATATTGGCAAAAACAAATATCAGAAAATAAAATACAAGCTGAATAGTCAAGACCTTGTTGATGATCCAAACTCTGTCAAGGACCTTGGAGTACTCATCTCTAATGATGTAAGTGCTAGAGCCCATTGTAACTACATAGCCAAAAAGGTGTTAAGAGTTGTTAACCTAATCCAACGTAGCTTTTTCTCTGGTAATATCACACTACTAACTAGAGCATACAAGACATTTGCTAGGCCAATACTTGAATACAGTTCATCAGTCTGGAACCCACATTACGTATCTGGTATTAACACAGTTGAGAAAGTCCAGAAATATTTCACAAGAAGAGTTCTCCACTCCTCTACTCATTGCAGAATATCTTATGCCACCAGACTTGAAATTCTAGACCTAGAAAACCTAGAACTATACCACCTTTGGTCCGATCTAAGTATAGTATATAAAAACATACATTGCAATATCCTACCTGTCAATGAATACTTCAGCTTCAACCATAACAATACAAGAGCACACAATAGATACAAACTCAAGGTAAACCGCACCAAACTTGATTGCAGGAAATACTACTTCAGCAATAGAGTGGTCAATGACTGGAATACTCTACCTGATTCTATGGTTTCTTCCCCAAACCCCAAAAACTTTAACCTTAGATTGTCTTACTATTGGCCTCACCCCTTTCCTAAGAGGTCTGTAGCGGGCATGCATAAGCGCACCAACGTGCCTACCGTCCCTGTCCTATTGTTTCTTTTTATTTTTCTTATATGTATCCATTTCATGTACTCATAGCTATGTCTATACTTATACCTGTTGTCTTATAATTGCTTGACAAATAAATAAATAAATAAATTAAACAAATTATCAAAAGGCAATGATTACCTGTATATACCTGCCTTTTGGATCTAGTGACTCTTAAGTAGCTCACAATAAAAACATAAAAATAGCATAATCTTTAAAAAAAATACAATGTAACTAAGGAACAACCATAAACTCATATATATATTGCACCCCATTCACAAGCTGACTACAATGAAAAACCAGATCTTCTTGATTCCAGAAGGCTAACAGGGTTGGGACCAGCTGGATGTCAAGCGGATACCATTCTGTATACACCATAGCAATAGCATGAATCAGAAATTATACTCCCTAGGTCCCACTAGATTAGGGCTGTCAAACTCCTGGCCCATGGGTCGGAAGCATCATGTGCTGGCCACCCACCCACCCAGTTTAGCAAAGGGGGAAAAGTCCCAATACGTCACGTGATGCCTCCGTGACAATGCAAGTTTGACACCCCTGCACTAAATTATTCTATTTCACTGGGAAACCTGCCATGGTCTCTGGTCCAACTGATTTAGAGAGAGGGAATACCTCAAGTTCCTTGTATTAAATTGCATCTTCTTGGACCCAGAAGTTGTATTTCCTTTGTGGCAATGACTACCTTCAGAAAACATATCTTGGAAAAATGGGATGGCCCTGACCATGTTAGCTTTTTTCAAGGTTTGGAAATCTTGCTGTTTTAATACATACATACATACATACATACATACATACATACATACATACAGTACACACACACACACACACACACACACACACACTCACACTTAAAAGAAACATTTTAAATACTGTTAACAAAAATTTCAAGCACTGCCTAGACCAGATGTTTTTGGTTAAGATTCAGTTCAAAGTTTGGGGTGGGGGGAGGTCAAATGGATATTTCTTATATCAGAACTCCCTCTGCTGGTTGAAGATAAAAGTAAAAATATAAAACCACTCAAATTATTTGAAAATTGTTTCATAATGTATGTTTGAATAAGACAGATAAGCTAATATCTTGAAACAATTGTCTCCAGATTGGTAAAATCTTTATAGTTGTACTAATACGTAATTTTTTACAAATTCCAATTTGCATTTAGGTTTCTCACTAAAAAAAAGGAGGGGACGAACTAGAATAAATCAAAGAATTACTCTCTTTATTCAAACGTCACCAGATACAGCTTTTAATTGTCCTTGTAAGCAAGTTTTGCAGTTCTAAAATGTTATAGATGAACAGAGTGAACTTGAAAAGTTAATTAAATTGTCATCCTAAATTGTATATGCATAAATTTGCAAATCCCCAATGTAAGAAGAGAAGTTCAAAAGTTCAAAGGAAATATAACAGTCCCAGACAAAATTGCTGTTCTATGGTTCTTGACAGTTAACAATAATGGTCTCTAATTTAAGACATTATCTCCACTGAAGAAACTCTGTGGACACCCTAATAAGCTGTGATCTTGAGTCTGACTTTTGAGGAGTATGCAGTTTCCCTCAAAATTCATGTCATCTACAGATTTGATTGTGTCTTTTAAATATGAAAGTGATGAACAGTACTGGGCTTAGAACAGAACTATATCTCCCTCCATATTTACATAGATCCATTAAGTGCATGCTCAATGAACTGCAAATCCATCTCACAGTAGAATAATCCACCCCACCTTGTTCTTAAGGCTATGGACAACCTAATCAAATGTCTAAGTATACTACATTCATAGCATTCTTTTAGTTTACTAATCTACTCACTCTATTATCTATCTATCTATCTATCTATCTATCTATCTATCTATCTATCTATCTATCTATCATCTGTCATCTATCATCTATCTCTTTGTGTGTATGTATGTAATTTTTACTCTTAAATTTGATATTTTTACTTTATTATATTTTTGAGACTGCATTTTATCAATTTTTGCATAAAAATTATAATGCTGTTTTATGATGGTCTTTGTCAAGATATTTACCAGATTTAGATAGGGAGGGAGGGGGACGGGCAGGGCTGGGATTCATTTTTTTAAAAAAATGGTTCTGTGGGCGTGGCTTAGTTGGTGGGCATGGCTTGTGGTCATGTGACTGGCTGGGTGTGGCCAACTCAATATCACTCACATCGAGGCACGCGTCTCCTCGCCTGGCCTCTCATGACTGTGGGGATGTTGCAACAGTCGTAAGTGTGAAAAATGGTCATAAGTTACTTATTCCAGTGCCATTGTAACTTTGAATGATCACTCCACACAAGCAAGGTACCAGCAAAGGAGGGAAAAAAAGTCCAGAGATGTTTCTGAGACAGGAAGTCTAGTCTTGCCAAGAATGGAATAAGGGTTAACAGAGAGGCAGTTTCTGTAAGCAATACCAGAATGTTTCCTTCCTGCCTTCCTTACAGGATTAGGCCAGTAATTTCTTCTAACAACTGATTATCCGAATTGCTTAGAATGTTAACAACCGGTTCTAGCGAATAGGTGCGAACCGGTAGAATCCCACCCCTGGGGACAGGGGAGGGGGAGGGAGAGGGAGAGAGAGGGAGAGATCTGTCAAGGAGGCCTCAGAGACAATCCAACACTTAATGGCAGAGTGTAAGATTCAGGCAGGAACAGTATACATTGAATGGCACAACCAAGTATATGGCATTTGTACAGGAACATCTACATAGCATATGGACTAGACCCTTCTAATGAGAAATCCCACAGAAGGTCATGGAGAATAAAAGGACTAAGATCCTGGGAGACTTCTGGAGCTAGATGTACAGACATGGACTAGCCAGTCAACCAATCATTGTGACATTATATAAGGACTGAAGTGGTGGTGATAGAAGTTGAAATTGGAGAAGTACTAGGGGCTAAAGGAAAGTAAAAGCCAAAGTGGTCACAGCTGTGGTAAGAGCACTTCTCTGATTCATAAATTGGTAGAGTGGCTCCAACAGATTCCAGGAACAACGTCAAGTTTTCTGTTCAGAAAAACAGAGTAGTAGGAACTGCTAAGATATTGGGCAGAACCATTAAACTGCTGGGCTTCTGAATGAGGACCTGAGATTGAGGAAGACACGGGCCACCAAGATGAGAAGGGAATCCATACATAAGTGTAAAAATTGCTTTCTCTCTAAGATCCCAGAGCCAATTATGTTAAGCGAAAGGACTACTTCTTCATTAAGACAGCTTAACTGTTAAAATTATATAGTGGTGGTGGTGTGTAAACTGATATATATCTGGAAGACTGTTTCCTTCAGATTGCTGGTAAGTTACATAGGGTGGACAATCAGATATTTTTCATCATATGGTGACTGATAACTATGACTCATTGTATCACATTGCAGATAATATTAGTACCCATCTCTCATTCCTCCATTTGAACTGTAAAGCAAATGATGAATTATTGATCTTTTCAATATCTTATGAAAAATATTTGGTGAGTGCTGATCTATAACAATATATATATGTATGTGTGTGTACTTAATGTAATTATGGTAGCATATCAATAGGATATTTCTTTTGAAATTTGGAGGGATGGCTTGGAATGTTATACAGAAAATTAGATTGGGATAGAAAATAAAAGTGATGGACCTCCCTTGCTTTGGCAAGTGAATATGAAAATAAATAGATTGTCAACTATTGCTATTATATATGGCAGATTAATATTCAGAAAATTAAATAACTTTTGAAAAAATGATTAATATCTCCGACTCTCTTCATTCCCCTAGCACTTGAAACAGTAAAACTCTTTTGAAAGATTACTGCAATTTCAGGAAGCTAAAGATACTTGATTAAAACTTAGTATGTTTTAGAATTTGATTCTTTAGAGTATTCATCACTGCTGAATTCAGTGTTGGACTGTTACAATTCCAGTTACACATGGGCAAGCAAGCATATTTCTCCAGAGGGATTTTATAATATCTGTCCTGTAGGCAATTATTAGGCTTTGCCCAGGAGAAAGTTTTTCTTAATTTGGGGAATGTCAGTAAAGAGAGATAATTGGCTGTTTCTCAAAAGCCCTTTGTCACCCAAATCCTATTTCTCTGTGACAAGCTACTTACTGCCTGAAGTTCAGTGTCATCAAATCTTTGAAGAAGTGTGCATTTGGCAAGGTCATAGCCCAAGAATTGTAGAAACTCTAATGATAGCTGATAAGTCATTTGTTTTTGTTCTATGACATCGTTCAAACATAAGGAGCATTCACTGGTCATTATTAATTGAGATAGTCCTGAGGAGAAGAACTGGGCCTTCTGTCAGCAGTTTAACATCAATCTCCATGCCCTAACTTCAGTTTTACAGATCCCTATTTTTAACCTGACCAGAGTTTTGGAAATGTCTCTGGGTACTACAAGTGTAGATAACAGAAGTTTAGTTTGGGGCACTAAAGAGATATTAGTCCTAGCACAAGGTCCACTCTGACTCCACATAGCATTTGGACTAAGGTTTCAGCTTGAAACTGTGTAATATATAGCAGCTCACTGAAAAATAAAAGATTTTTGATTGTTTTGGGCAACTGAAAAAGCAACTATATACTGAATTGTACTTAAATACTTTAAAAATACTGTACAAATTTCATTCCAACCAACATTTCAGAAAACAAAAAGGGAATTGGTAAAATGACCTTACTGCTTTCATAAATCTAATCAAGATTAAATAAAATAGATCTTTAAATAAAAGATCTATTAACATCCATTATTTAAAAAAAGATTAGCATCTGTTAAGTCTCAATGTTGCTGCTAAATAAAAATAAATAATGGGTGACCAATGAATGTAGCAGATAGGGAGAAAGATTGGCTGCAGTTAAGAATTCATAATGCTGCTAATGACCCCACAACAAGAATACACAGAAACCCATCACTTTGTGAAGGTATTGAATAATGATGATGAAGGAAAAGATCGGAATGAAATGAATTACCTTTGGTCAGTGCATAGGAAGCTGTCTTAGACAGTCCATTTAACTTAGCTTTGGCTCTTACTGCAAGTGTTTTTTTCAGGGCCCAACTCTATCTGGAACTGTTAACTGAGAACTGAACACAGTAACAAAGTAGATGGTTTTCCACTGACCTGCTGCCCTTCCTTGATTCCCCCATCTTGAAACATTTTTTCCAGTCCATTGATAAAGATCTTTGGGGCCCCTTTTTTTTCTTCCAAGTTTATCTTATTGATAGAATTGGTAATTGGTTACTCATAAAACTATTGCCTGTCAATCTACTTTAGTACTATGACAGTCTGATCTAGTTGGACAAGTGACATGTTTACTCATTGAATACATGTGGACTCCCAACATGCTTTTTGTCATGTACAAATATACAGAAGCAAGTTAGAAGCTACTACAATGATGGTTTGACCTGGTTTAGAAATATTTGCAGTCTCCTTTCCCTGCCTGTACTAGATACCATCTGTTAATATGTCCATCTTCTAGTTTAGGGGTCTCCAACCTTGGCAACTTTAAGACTTGTGGGCTTCAACTCCCAGAGTTGAAGCAAAGCTGGTTGAGGAGCTCTCGGAGTTGAAGTCTACAAGTCTTAAAGTTGTCATGGTTGGAAACCCCTGCTCTAGTTCTTGTCTTGTACTTGTGATTTTTCACATTCTGGATTTATCCATACTGGCTAATTGCCTCATTACCAGAATAGATTGGCATCTATTTATGGAGGGCAGGAATGAGTGGTGTTGCCTTCTTTTAATCTTTTAATCATTTATTTTCAAGCCTTGTAAACAGAAGATTGCTGTTTTGGAATCTGCCAGATCCCACTCATCTGGGGTAAAAGGGACTCACTCTCAGTTCTCGAATAGCCATTATAGTCTTACAAGCCAAGAGTTATAGCAATTTTGCAATTCTAGTACTCATGGTAAAGGTAGCTTTAAAAAAAAAAGTTGTGCATGCATTTTGAAGCTTTCATTTTAACCATATATAAATTCAATTTAATGTGTGTGTGTGTGTGTGTGTGTAAGAGAGAGGAGATGAGAGGAGAGGAAGATGCACAGATAAAACTGTATGTATATGAGATGATCTGTTCATAGGAAGAAAAATGATTGGCAATTATTTTCTTAAAATGGAAATTATACAATTATAAAATGGAAATTATACAGTCCACAATAAATAACTTGCAAACTGATATCAAAATGTCTCAGTTCAGTGCAGACCAGATAGAATTTTCTGAAGTCAGCTTAGAATCAAACAGACCAGGAACAGCTTAAACAGTAAGTACAAACATTCCGCCTGTCATCTCTACGTTATGAAACTATGATATCCATTCTATATTTTGGTTAATCTGTTCAATGCCTCCTACCTATTAATCAGTCTTTCTGTCTTGGTTAGTGTCTTATTGGTGCCACCTCTATGGCCATCATTTGAGCCTGCCTGCCTGAGCTTTTGCAATGGGCATTGAAGCACCTCACCTCCAAAGCCAAGGGGACTTCGCTGGCAATTACAGGTCCTTCCACACACAGGGTGCATGCTCAAGAAATGTCTGATGGTTAGTAGTGACCGAAAAAGTCACAACATGAAGTCAATATAGTCCCTTCCCTTTCAATGTTGTGGTTGCTAATCAACATTAAACCCTGTGATATTGAATTTAATGGACTAAAGCTCTGTGAGAAATTTGCTTCATATATAGATGGATCTCTGTGATATACAAATGATAAAGTTAACATTTAATATGTTTTTTCAACATAGTTTTTTTCTTGGAAACTACTAGGAACACTTACCAGTTCTCATCAGGTTTTCAAGATCAAGGGGTAAGCTGATATATACAGTTTCTTAAAACATTTTTTTTTCTTAAAAATGTATTGAACTACATTTCACATGTAAACAGTTTTAGGTCTATTAAATCACAGGAACAAGAAAAAAGAGATTTGGGGTCCATGCTCAAAGATTATTTATTACAATAGCTAAAGCACAACTCTAGAAAATAGAGGAACATGAGCTGCTGATGTAAATAGAGTGTTACAGAGTTTGTTCTTATACACGTAATTAAATATATTAATAATATTACTCTTCATGTTTACAGATTCTGAAGCAAATTTGGAGCTCAGGTATTTAATAGAAATTTAAATTTCAGTTCCTCATGGACATTTCTTTTTAGTATATAATACTGGGATTCTTTTGTGTACTTTAGAGTAAGTTGAATTGTACATTTAATAGCAGATCTTGTCCTATCTTTTTTTTAACCTTCAGGTTCTTATTTAAGCATTTTCATCAAAGACAGGAAATGAAAACAAATGAAGCTATAATGAAAGCACAGTTTGAATGTTACCAGAAAATTGTACACGTTCCTGTGCATGAGAATACAGGTAAAAAAGTACTCTTGTTATGTTACCAATATGAATATATTTTTGATTAATAAACGTCAAAGCAAGAATCTGTATAGCAACTTTAAATCTTTGGCTAAAGCTTAATTTTTTTCCCCACAAGGCCTTGTTCCATTAATCCTCCAAGACAAATTCTCCTCTTCATGGATAAGGTTGGGGCTTCCTTCTGAATGATTCCATGATTAAGGAATTGCTTCTTCCTAATTTTTTTATTTTTATCCAAACCTACCACCAAATATTTCATTGACAGCCAGACTATGCACTACAACTGCTTCTGTTCTGACCTCCTTGACAGAGAGTGATGGAATTAAAACAGACATTAAGAAAACTGAACTACTCACACAACAAGATCAACATACACATCAATAGAACCAGATCAATTACCAGAGAAAGCCTGTTATAAGATAAACCACATATTTGTGCCTGCATCTAGGCCAAGTAATTTATTCCGATATGCACCAAAAGGTTTCAGTTTATTTCAAAAGATCTCAACAAATACAATAGGTTAACAAACTTTAATTTAAATCTTATATCAGTTTAGGTAATCTAGACTCTTAATAGGTATACGTAACAGAATAAAAGAGTTGAAAGGAACTTTGGAGGTCTTCTAGTCCAACCCCTGCTCAAGCAGGAGACTCTATATCAGGGGTGTCAAACTTGCATTGTCACATCGTCATCATGTGACGTATTATGACTTTTCCCCCTTCACTAAACCGGAGGTGGGCATGGCCATCACGTGACGCATCTGGCCTGTGGGCCACGAGTTTGACACCCCTACTCTATACCATTCCAGACAAATGGCTGTCCAATCTCTTCTTAAAAACCTCCACTGTTGGAGCAACCACAACTTTTGGAGACAAGTTGTTCCACAGCCTCACATGTAAACTGTATCTGCCCAACCAACCTGTTCACCTCTCCTTCACCCACTCCACCTCATTCTGATTTAAATCCTATATTAGTCCAGCCACTGTATGCATCTGATTTTTAAAAAATAAAAAATAATTTGTTATTAAATACTTTTTATTAAAGAATTTCATAAAAGATAAAAACTTATACAAATATAAAGTTTGAAAAAAGAAAAAGAAAATCAGAAAAAAATCTAAAAGTGGAAGAAAAGTTTTAAAAAAGCAAAAGAAAAATAGAAAAGAAAGAAAAAAGATACAAAAAATAGCTTCTGATCTTCTTTATAGCAGTTATAACTACTGCTATAAATTTACCTTTGTTCTATGATTACAACATAACTTCCTTCTTTCTATAATCTATCCTCTCTGATCATTCTCTAGAAAACTGATATGAACAAGCACAAATGTATTATAGATTAAAAACTGAACATATTTCTCATTAATTTGTAGGTTCTTACTGCAATAGAATATGGGATGGCTGGTTATGCTGGGATGACACTCCTTCAGGAAAAACAGTCACACAAAATTGTCCACGTTACTTTCGGGATTTTAACTTTCGGGGTAAATAACCACAGTGCTTTGTTCACTGGCACTGTAAAGATTGAGATGCAAATTAGCAGCTGGACTTCCACCTTATGAGGACCCCGAGTAGAATTCCAATCTGATTATATTTTTCCAAACCCTAAAGGATCATTAATGCTCTTCCCACTTTCCCAGGGAATAGCAAGTGACCTCTGACTTTCCTATTTAATTTAGAGAAGTGGTAGGCTGAATTGAGAAATTTGAATGCCTGTTATTCTGATCCCCCATGTTGCCTTTCTTTTCCTTATTTTGCTTGGGATTTCTTCAACCTTTCCAGTCACTGTATTTATTAACAATGTAAGTTGTACAGAAAACTCAAGAGAAAAGCGTTAGGAATGATGCTTTGTTTGCAGAGTTCTCAAACTTATTCCTAAGAATTAAAAACAGCCTCTGCCTTGGTTGATTACAAAAAGCTAAAAAGAATTGGATTTGATGAACTGGGTTGCTTTTGATAAGACCATGCAGATAAAAGACAAACAGAAAATAAATGAAAGTATAATGGCATGATACATATAAGGAAGTTATCAAATCCAGCCAATTCTTTAAAATAATATCTTTATATGGTACTGAAATCTAGGATTGACACTGAATCTGTTCAAATCGATTGACAACAGTTCTTTTACTCTTTAGCTTGTATATGCTTTATTAAATTTCTACAAAAGATAAAATATATTTTTTTTAAAAAGAAATTGAAAAAGAAGAAGGAAAAGAATAAGCAGTGGGTGGTAACTTCAAGGAATAAGAAAAAAGTACAGCTCTTTTATTTTCTAGAGGTATATCTATCCCTTTTTCTATCCTGAATCTGGCATAATTCCAATCAAATCATTTTTTTTCAAGCAAAGTGTTTGAGTCTTGACCCAGGTTAAAATGTTTCTCAAATAGCAGGCTATTTAATTATTTTATGAAGTAATTGAAGAATAGTCCTATAAATACTCCCCTCCATATGGATGCCCCCCCCGGGGTGGGGGGGCTTGTGTGTTCTAATGAGGTTGAGAGCTATGTGGAAGGTATACCACCAGAAAATATACCAGAAGAGTCACTCAAGCCAGACAGGGCACAACTGAGGAGCCAGACTAAATATATTCACAAACCCATTAATCATAATGAAGCAACTGCAAAAGAATCTCATACTGAATTGCAAGGGTTAACAAGAACCACAACAGTTGCTGTGCCTGGGCAGCTGTCAAAAAGTGAATTACAGGGTTGGAGAAAGACCTTGTTACCTGCTCTTCAAAAAACCAAGAAAATTCAATGGAATGGGACTCAAATATGTCAGATGAGTGCCCAACGATAGGACAACAGGACTCCCATTGCTGTGGCAGCCAATGGTGGAAGCTAATGTCTGTGTTGTACAGAGGTACATTGGGTAGCCACATGGAATGTCAGTGGAATGAGGCAGGGTAAATTATATATTGTCAAATGTGAGATGGTCAGGTTGAAAATTGATCTCCTTGGTGTCAATGAGCTACACTGGTCAGACAATGACTTTTCCCAGTCTGAGAACTTTGCTGTCTGTTATTCAAGACATGACACCAGCAAAACAAATGGAGTTGCATTTATTGTAAGCAAAAAACTTGCTGAGTAATGGAAAGCTTCTCAACTGTCAATGAGTAAATTATGACCATCAGAATTCATGCCAAACTCCTCAACATTATATATCCAAATTTATACCCCAACAACTACTGCAACAGAGCTTGAAATAATTCCTTGCTGTTAAGATATATCAAAGGGCTGATTGTGGTTCAGATCATGAAGTGTTGGTGGCAAAGATTAAAGTCAAATTATGTTCCATCAAAAAGGCAGTGTCTCCAAAGAAGTTTGATGCAACCAAAATCCCTGCTGCATATACAATAGAGATGAAAAATAAATTTGAACTACTGGACACTGCTGACAAAATGCCTGATGAATTGTGGCAAGAAATCCAATCGATCATTATTGGATTTGCAGAAGAATACATACGTCAGAGAAACCAGATAAAAAGTACAAGTGGCTCTCAGATGAAACCATCAAAGATGATGAGCAAAGAAAAACATCCAAGGCAGCAGGCAAATGGAAAGAAGTAAGAAAACTGAATGAAACTTTCCAAAGGACAGCAAGGAAGGATAATGAAATTTACTGGGATGAGCAATGTAAACAGCTTGAAGCGAAAGACATGAAGGGTCACACCAGGAATGCATTTATGCAAAGTCAAAAAGATCCAAGCACAATTTATTGCTCATAAAGGCATCATTAAAAAAAAAAAAAAGCAAGGGAGAAAACTACCTGATCAACAAGGCATCAAGAACAGATGCTGAGAATATACAAAAAAACTGGACGCAGATAGCAAAGGGACCCAACTGGGGGATGACAAGGTAAGAGAAGTAGAAATAGCTATCCTTGAGGAAGATATCATATGGGCTATGAACCAACTGCCAAACAACAAGTCTTCAAGTTTTGACACTATCCCTGAGAAGTACTAAGACCTCCACCACTCAGAGTCATTAGAGACTTTTGCCAGAAAATCTGGGAAACCAACATGTGGTCACAGGACTGAAAATGCTCAGTGTTCATTACACTGTAAAAAAAAAAAGGGGGGGGGGTAATTCTAAATATGATAGATAGATACTGTAGATCAAAGGTCTTCAAACTTGGTAAGTTTAAGACTTGTGGACTTCAACTTCCAGAATCCATGAGCTAGCATGACTGGGGGAGGTAATTCTGGGAATTGAAGTCCACAAGTCTTAAAACTGTCAAGTTTGAAGACCCCTGCTGTAGGTGGTAGGTAGGTAGGTAGGTAGGTAGGTAGGTAGATAGATAGATAGATAGATAGATAGATAGATAGATAGATAGATAGATAGATAGAGAAGGCAGGCAGGCTTGCAGGCTGGCAGGCAGGCAGGCAGGCAGGCAGGCAGGTAGAGGTAGAGGTAGAGGTAGAGGTAGAGGTAGAGGTAGAGATGAATGAAATTGAGACTCTAAAAAGATGATTAGGGGATTGGGGGCTAAAACATATGAAAAAGTGTAGGAGTTGGGTTTGTTTAGTCTAAGGAAAAGAAGGACTAGAGGTGACATGATAGCAGTGTTCTAATATCTAAGGGGCTGCCACAAGAAAAGATGTGGTCAATCTATTTTTCCAAAGCACCTGAAGGCAGAACAAGAAGCAATGGATGGAAACTAATCCAGGAGAGAACGTACCTAGAAATAAGGAGAATTTTCCTGACAGAACAATAAATCAGTGGATTTATTGTGAATCTAAAATCATATAGGTCTCGTGCTTGAACAGACAGTTGGACTACAAGACCTCCAAGATCTCTTCTGTTGTTCTATTATAAATGCAGCCCACTTGCTGATGCTTGCCAGAGTGCAAGCTCAGTCCCAATACCCATTGTTGGCTCAAATGTTCATATCCACATGTATATGTCCAGAGTGAAAACACCCTTGCCCTCCCCTCTGCTTGACAACAACAAAAAGTCATCTTGAAACAGAGAGAGTGTTCGGATGAACTCTGATATAATCTGTATTGGGAAAAACATGGGTGGCCATAATTTTTCATAACCTTTAATTAAAAATTTGGGAGCTTCAAGAATCAGAAAAATCCCAAGAACCTAAAAGTAGAGGATGTGTTTTTTACTACTTAATTGTGCTTGAACAATACTTAAAAAATATTGTTATGTGACAGAAAGGTGTATTGTTTGTATTGTTTTTTTTAAAAAAATAATGCTGGTGGTAATTTTAGTTTTTTTCTCATCAAGAAAAAGCAATTAAAATCTGTGAAGAAAATGGACGTTGGTTTGTACATCCCGAGAGCAAGAAACAATGGACAAATTTCAGCCTTTGCCATGATGAAAATTACGAGGTAAGAGAAGTAGAAATAGAACTGGCCTTGAGCAAGAGATCATATGGGCAATGAACCAACTGCCAAACAAGAAAACTCCAGATGTTGACACTAACCTGCAGAATTACTGAGACCTGTAAGCATTGAATCCTCTAAGATGTACACTTTATTTTTCCATTCTATTCAGCTTTATACTGTCTGAAATAAGTTTATTTATTTATTTGCTTGCTTGCATCCTGACATGTGCCCCCCCCCCCATGAGAAGCCAACTACACCACATACTCTAAGTAAGGAGGTTCACACCAGCATTATAACTAACACAGAGAAGCCCAATTTTCAGTCCTCCATCATACTTTCCTATGTAAAATGACTTTTATCCAGGATTTATTCACAAACTTAGCAACAGTAAATGTGAAACACTTCTTTTTATGTAGCCCTTAATCTTTACTACTATTGAATTTATTCAGTTCTAATTCTTTTCAGATTCTACTTGTATTTACTGTATTTTTTGCACTATAAGATGCTCCAGACCATGAGACACACCTAGCTTTGGGGGAGGAAAACAAGAAAAAAAATCAGCCTCTGCCTCCCAGCAATTTGCCTCCTTGCAGCAAACAGTAAACAGCCTGGTCAGCTTCAGCACAGCCTGATTTAGCACTAGCATCTGATTGGCGGTTTGATCAGCCTCTCTGAATACCACCGATCAGCTGTTCCAGGCTGTGGGGATCACTGCCACCCATCGCTGCCGCCACTTATTGCCGCCTCTGTGCGCCCCATTTTCAGTCTCTGCACGTCCCGTTTTTGACCCATTCCAGGCGGCAGGGATCAGCACCTCCTGGAATGGGGTGAAAACGGGACCAGCAGCTATCTGCTACCAGAAAAAGCTAAATAATACTAAATGGGAGTTTCATTTATTGCTTTATAGAGAAAAAGGTAAAGGAGTCCCTGCTGATTTGACTTCGCTAATCACCAATTATAGAGGGCAGTGCTTATCTCTGTTTCAAGGCCATTGCATCAGCACTGTCCAAAGACATTTCCATGTCATGTTGCCAGCATGGAACCTTCCTATCGAAGTGCTACCTAATTGCATTTGCATGCTTTCAAACAATTAGTTTGGCAGGAGTTGGGGCAACACATGATCCTCAGGTCTTGAACCTCGGCAGCCAGATTTCCAGCCAACAAGCCCAGCATCTTAACCACTGAGCCACCATGCTTTCTGCTTTATAGAGAAAGAACTATTACTTTCAAAAGTCCCTACCAGCCCAACCTGGTGAAGATCCTGTCACCCAAAGAATGTCGGAAGATGAGCTTTCATTGCAGTGGTTCTGTGGCCATGGCACAAAGGCAACACAGTCACATAAGTAAGAAAAGTCCCTTTAATACTTCCAACTTTGCCCCCAATGTCCAGTTACCTTTGGCTGGAGAAAAAACTCCCAAGAACAGTCTTTAAGTGGAAGAAATTCAGTCCGAAAATAAAGTATATATAAACTGTAAATAAAAATCCACACAAACTACGCTGCAGCAATTAACTGGACAGGGCAGGGTAAGGAATTTCAGACTTCAAAGGCCAACAAAACACACACAGTTGGGAAGATGCCAGGAACCCAAATAAGCCTCGACAATAAAAGATAACTCACTATTTGCTTCCAACAAATTGCTGTACGCAAACTCCCTTTTTAAACACTGTGTTCCCAGCTGAAGCTAATGAAGGGAATCAGGGCCCTTTCCTCCCCTGTAAGCCATGCAACTCACATTGCTCCCTTCTCCGTTCCTCCCTGCATGCCCTAGGATGAAAAGGGGGTGGGCCTGGTTCTTCCTCTGAATTCCTTCTCCTTTGCTCTAACTCTCCCCTGCTCTTTTTTGAATTATGAGTCATCCAGTGTCATTGATTGAGATGACCAGCCATAGAAACTGAACAAACAAACATCACATAAAATTGTGATGTAATACCCTTGGACCTTAAATTATGATTATGTACTTATTGTGATTATTATTAGTGGTATATGTATGTATTACGTTGAGCTTTTACATTTCATGAAACACTTGCAGCAGGAACAGTTTTCTACATTCAGATTCCACCTTCGTTTCTAGGTTTCATTCCAGCCAACTTGGAATACCTACTACATTGCTATTACTGGCCTTAGCCTTTCCTTTGTTTCAGTGTTGATTTCCCTTGGCATATTCCTCTGCTTTAAGTAAGTATTGTTTTAATTTTCAGCAGGGTGTGGTTTACCCATTTGCAAATTTGTATGGAATACATCTCTCTCTCTGTCTCTCTCACTCCAAATGAAGAAAAATATGCTATCATCTATAAAGCCTTTCAGGGTATGCGCAGAAAAGGCAGCTTACTGACTTGAAATCAAAAGATGTTTTTGAGTTGAACATACTGCCCTTCCATAGAAGAATCCAAATTCCCTTTCTTGCAGTACTTCAAATAAGTATTGCAAATTGAAGCTGTGTTATCGGCGCAACATTTTCCAGGTTGCCATGACTTCATCTCCTCTGTTCATTCCATGGATACAAAGCTATGAAAGAAAAGATGTGCTAAGACATCTGTGGCATCTGTTTTTCTGCTTCTCTATAAGATGTCAAGATTGCCACATTATTAAAACACTCGAAGACAAGAAGAACACAGTATGTATGTGTTCTTCCCAATTGTCTATTATAAAAATCTACTACTTTTCTTTGGGAAAAGGATTTTGCAACATTTGATGTGATATGTGGTTTATAAATATAACAATGGCTGAGGAAGATGTATTATTGATACAACATTGATACATAATCAGTATAATCATTCTGTTTCTTTTTGAGGTAAGCATCACTATGCAAAGCGCAGGGGGAAAATGAAATAGTGAACAGAACAAATCATACATGAGAAAAGAAATAGGCGGCATTCACCTATTATACTGTAGTTTACTATATCATTCACCATGTTTTATAACATTCTCCATGCCTTTCTATTGTATCTGGATGGACAGAATCTTTTTCTCTTCTGCTTCAGATTGCAGAGAGACCTGCTCTAGTCATACTCTTTGTTTGTTATTTTGAGTTTTTTTTCAAAGAATATTCAGGTCAAAATTTAAAGATATTTGGTGTTTGTTTGTTTTTAAGAAAAACCTTACTTACTTTGCTCCATTTGCTTGTTTTATATCCAGAGATTTCTAGGTAGCATATTCAGGGGGGACCAAGCATAGCGTCCAGATGTTGACTAACTCAATGCCCATCAAAGTAGTGCATTGAAATAAAATTGTAACATTGCGCACACCAAACAGTATTTGACAGAAGTGCTTTGGATTGCATATGAGCACAGTATTTCTCTATTATTCATAGAGAGTATGCATCCTTTTTCAGGTTCTGCACAATTCTTCCCAGCTTTAGAAACCTAATGAGGACATCTATACAGTAATAAAATAACAAGGAAGTCTTGGTCTCATGCATGGTGTGAAACAATGATTCCAATCATTTTTGAAGCATGCACATCCCTGTCACCTAGTGTCATTGCCACAAGGCATTCTGGAATATAAAGATAGCAGCTACAGTCAAATGCCAATGACAGCCCCATTGCCATGGCTGCTAAAATCACATATCACCCCTAATCATTTTCTTTACTTCACTTTCCTTCCCCCAAATGGATCAGAATTCCTGAACAACTGTATCCCATGTTAATGGGATAGTGAAAACAATGGAGGATTTGTCAGCTTCATCTGTATGCAAACATTTTAAACATTGTGGACATTGTAGCTGAAGAATAAAAGCAGTGATAAAATTAAAAAATGCAGTCATCACTGGCCAGATTCTTCTAAAGATGTCTGGCTTTTTCTGAAAAGTTTATTTTAAAAAGAAAAACTCCTTTAAATTGATCGGATGAATTTGTTCCTTTTTTAAGCACCCCATCCTGAACTGGGAGGGATTTTTCTCTTGGGATTTGAAGTTCTTTCCAAAGAAGCTAACCAATGAGCAACTGCTTGGCACTGAAAGGATGGGTGTGTGCTAAACAAGACAAAAACACTGTTACTCAAATATTGTATTTGATATAAAACCATTCTGTATGCAAAAGATATAAACAATAATTTTCTCTCCTGTGTTTCTTTATAGGAGCTTGAGTTGCCCAAGGGTCAATTTGCATAAGAATCTCTTTTTTAGTTTTATTTGCAACTGTGTTGTATCATTGACTCAGCTGGCAGGAATTGTCCACCAGCAGCCACTGATTGTAACTCCTCCAGTAAGTAGACATGATGTTGTTTTTACTTTTTCAAATTTATCAGCTTCAGCATGTGGAAAGTTAGCATCCACCCCTCTCCTAAAAGAATGAAATATGCTAGGAAATATTAAAAAGGCAGAATATTATACCTCCCTAGATGAAAAAAGGAAAAACGTGCTCTTGGAAAACAGCCCCCACCTTTGTTAATATTCCCAGAAAGATTGATGCCAACCTATCTACAAGACAAAAGACCTTCAACTCCAGGGTGATAGGATTAGCCCTCACTCAAGATCCAAACCAGGACAAAGCCATTAAGCTATTATAGGAATTGCCCAACACCCTTTCAGAACACAAGCCTCTTCATTACATCACTCAGCACAGTTCAACCAAGCTTATCTCAGACAAATTCCTAGGATATGCATATGAATTTATGCATAGAATTTATGCTCCTGCCACAGGAACTGTAAGCTCAAATTCAAAGCCCAAGAGATAAATAACAGTCCATGTGTTCAGCTGCACCAGGACCATGTGCTTAATGGTTCTGCTCCATTAAACCAACTTTCCAAGCAGCCTCCATGTTTCCAGTTTCTTTCTCTCCTCTTGGAACTGAACCCAGATAGAAATTTCTTCCAACAAGCATCTAGTTGAGAATACTGATTCAAAGCTAGGAGTGACAAGGGCCCTTTGAATCAGAGAACAGCCTGGGAAGTTTAATCTTCCTCTTCACAGTTGTTTGTTTGCTAAATCAGATGGAAATTATCTGTAGTGTATTATAAAAGAGCCTGCATGAATTGTATGCTGTACTGAGTCTGTGCTTCTGCCTGCCCACAGGTATGTAAAGTGCTTCACATCTCCCAGTTGTATTTTTATGTTTGCAACTTCTTCTGGATGCACTGTGAAGGCATTTACCTCTACATTGTCACTGTGGTAAATGTATTTGCAAAAAGACAGGGCTTGCAGTGGTATTATTGTTTCGGCTGGGGTACGTTGTTTTCCTTTCACTTCCTCTTTTTTCTTCATTGCAAGAACACACACTGTAGCAAGATACATTATCATCATGGGAAAAGTAACATGCTGCACTGAATCTCTGAAGGTTTTCTAAGCCCCCTCCCCAAATCATCTCCTCCCATTATTGTGATTGATAGATTCTATGGAATTCTGGGGTCTCATTTTACTTGCTTGACATGTTGTGTTAGATATACAGGCTCTTATGTGATCTTTAACATGGACTATAAATTATACTTATTTTAGATGCTTACTTTAATTTAGTTTGATGCATACTAACCTTGCAAAAATTCATTCTTTCCTCTAAGACATTTTTTATTGATTGATTATGTCACATCAAATTAGCTGACTCTTGGTAACCACATAGATCACATAATACATACATTTTCTCCTCAATATTAATTTAGGTTATTAATATTTGAAAGCAATATTGGAGCTAAATATATACAATTCTCTATGTTATTAAAAAAAAACCTTTTCCCCCCACAGGAGTCCCTTTAATTCATGTCTCTACATATGCTGTAGCCAGAAGCCTATATTTCAATGATTAGTAAGTGAAAACTAAAATCACCAAGCATATTTTACAGGGATTTATTTAAGGGAGTCACAGATAATCCTCGGGTAGTTGGGAATGAAAATCTTGTCACTAAGTAATAAAGCTCGATGTCACCTGTTAGTTACATCAGTTAGTAACATAGCATTTTGGGGCTCTTTATTATGCCATGTTTGTTATTTCTTCTCTGAAAATCCTCAGGAAGGTAGGGAAGGTGACAATGACAACCACAGAACTGCTAGATGCTGCAACCCTCATAATTGCAAACTGGTTGCCAAGGACCTAAATCCCAATCACATGACTGTGGGGACACTGCAAAACTTTGGGTCATAACTTTGAATGTCACTGAATGAGTGGTCCTAATCCAAAGACAATCAGTGTTGTGGCCAGAATACCCTTATATCTTTTTTTTTTTACAGCTGCTGGTACAGCGCAGATACTTTTTTACTTTATATCATCCAGGGGCCTGTCATCAGTGTTCTCTTGGTAAGAACATATCACAATGATTTCCACATCAAATATATTTTTCCTACATTTATGCCAAATGTTTAACTATGGTGGTGACGCAGTGGTTAGAATGCAGTATTGCAGGCTAACTCTGCCCATTGACAGGAATTCGATCCTGATGGGATCCATGTTGACCCAGCCTTCCAGCCTTCTGAGGTCAGTAAAATGAGGACCCAAATTATTGGAGGCAAGATGTTGACTCTATAAACCAGTTAAAAGAGGGCTGGGAAGCACTGCGAAGTGGTATATAAGTCTAAGTGCTATTGCTATGTACAAGGAGGAGGCTGACAGGTATTAAGGTAATAAATTCAGTGCATTATAAAATTAATTAATATGGAAATGCTTCTAAAGATAGAGTTGCTACAGGGTATTAGACACATCACATCATCCCTACAGCAATGAGAAAGTAAAATGGTTAAGAACAGCAAAGTGGTACCTGAGCTTGCCACATCTCATACCCTTTCTTCTTCTGCCATATGTCATAAAATTAGAGGGAGCAAAACAAAAATTCACTCTTTTTACACATATATGTAAAAAAATTCCTGTGTGCCTGACATCGCTGAAACTGAATCACAGCTATTGGCTGATGGAAGCCAAAAAATAATGATTATTCATCATAATATGACTACATTTGACTTGTAATGTAAAAACTATTGTTTATTTGTTTTTATCCCACCTTTATTATTTTTATAAATAACTCAAAATAGCGAATGTACCTACTCCTTCCTACTCCTATTTTCTCTACAACAACCACCTTCTAAGGTGACTTGGGCTGAGAGAGATTGACTGGCCAAAGACAGCCAGCTGGCTTTCATGTCTAAGCTGGGATTTGAACTCATAGTCCTAGTTTCTATCCTGGTGTCTTAGATTAGATGAGATTAGAATTCTTTATTGGCCAAGTGTGATTGGACACACAAGGAATTTGTCTTGGTGCAAATGCAGTAGTTTCAGTGTACATAAAAGAAAAGATACATTCATCAAGAGTCAAGAATCATCAGGTACAACACTTAATAATAGTCATAGGGTACAATAAGCAATCAAATCATACTAGGAAACAGTCAATATAAATCGTAAGGATACAAGCAACAAAGTTACAGTCATGCAGTCACAAGTAGGAGGGGATGGGTGATAAGGAGTGATGAGAAGATTAATAGTAATAGTAGTGCAGACTTTGTAAAAAGTTGGACATGTTGAGGGAATTAACACTTTTTAGCAGAGTGATGGCATTCAGGAAAAAACTATTCTTGTGTCTAGATGTTCTGATGTGCAGTGTTCTATAGCATTGTTTTGAGGGAAGGAATCTAATCACTAGACCAAACAAGTTATCACTAGGTATCAGGAATAAATATGTGTTTATTATATCTAAACAATGATTTAGGACTAAAAAAAGGATCAATTAATTGTTTTATTAGTAATTTCTTTACTTGTATAAAAATATATTCAAGCCACCATTTGAGGTGGAACTAAAATGGAAGCCCTGAGGGTTATTCTTTATTAAAAACAAAGTAGAAAGAAAATTAGTTGTAATTAGTGATAGACAAGCATGATAACTGCAAATTAAATAAGAAGCTGGATATGCTAAGTAAATTAGCGTAAATCCTATGTAAAAGAACTAAAGATTGCTTTACTGTTCTTCAAACATGAGGTTTTGATTGTAGGTTTTCATGAATTATTGGTTTATTTTGTGCAACACGCAATTTTTATATTACTTATTGGATTATTAAATATTATTTAGATTGCACTCTTTCTGAATATTTTGTATCGTCAAAATCACTTTTCTTAATTTTAAGTTTTTTTAAAAAAATTAACCCAGAAGTGCTTATTATGGTAGAATCATATAATGGAACAGAGAAAAGCTAGGCCAGAAGAAAAAGCTGCTTTAATGGTGGTTGCACAGTGCTACATTCAATAATACATTATAGCCATTTTGTCAAAGTACCATTGATGCAAACATTGGGGACTTAGGCCTGAAGGAGACTTAGGCCTGAAGTTGATGTTTATATTGTCAAATTGAATGAGATTTCTTTTTCCAATATAAATGAGATTGACATGAAATTAACATTCTATTTTTTTTTTCTATAGATGAATTTCTTGATCCTAATAAGGATTGTTCATGTCATCATAAAGAAATCAAGAAGACATCTTAAAAAATCTATTCAGTACAGGAAAGCTGTGAGGGCCACCTTCATTTTAGTACCACTCCTTGGCATCCAAATCTTGTTGGCTTCCTGGGTTCCAACAGGAAGAAGTAGCGAGGAGATTCATCAATACATAATCACCTTTTTAATACAATTTCAGGTATCCAGCCTCTTGAAATATGTGCAATTTCTAATGATTGCTAAGAAATGTCACAGGTATAAACAATGGACATATTTTAACCCATTCTTGACTTCATATCAGTTTCATCAAATGCATTCAAACTTTTCCTCTTTTATCTGTGCAGATTTTAATGAGGGCTAAACTGACATGGACGTTAGTGGGAACTTCACTAATATTCGAGAATTATGTATGTTCAGATTTAATAATTTGCTAATAGTATTATAAAATTTGTTAATAAGTTTAACCAGTTTCAAGATAAGTGGAAACATTTGGATCATATGTGTTCAAATCAAGTCTGCTGTTGACAGCTGGAAAAGTGTCTTCTAGTTAATGCATCATAAGGCATATCATTCAATTTCATGGTCTGAAGCCTTGATAAAATGACCTTTCCTCTACAATATACCAAATAATACCAAGGAAATTTTTAGAGTCATTGTAGTGATTAAGCTACTGGACTAAGAACAGAGAGACTAAGAACCAAAACACAGAAGCTAGTTGGATGCCAGTAACTTATCTCAGCCCTAGACTGAGAAAAACATTTACTACCCTTTACTGGACCAGTGGAATAGATTATGCTTCATAACCCCATAAACTTCAATGAAGGGGCCTTAATTCTTCAGTGGACTGATATGTTAGTTCTGCCTATCGATCATCTCTGTCTCTCTCTCTCTTTCCACCCTCCCTCCCTCCCTCTCCATCTAATTATAACAGCAGTAGTGGCACAATGGATAGAATGTAGTTCTGAAGGCTACTTCTGCTGGCTGCCAGTTTGGCAGTTCAAGTCTCACCAGCTCAAGGTTGACTCAGCCCATCAACCATTTGAGGTTGCTAAAATGAGGACCCAGATTGTTGAGGGCAATATGTGGTCTCTGTAAACTGCTTAGAGAGGGCTGTAAAGCACTGTGAAGCAGTATATATGTCTAAGTGCTATTGCTAACTCTCACATGGAAGACCAAACTTGCTCATACAAAATGGTATGATAGAATCAACTTGTGTTGGTTCATAACAGCCAATTTTCAAATTTTCAAGAATTTTTGTGAGTCAGTTGAGAACAGAGCTTTTGAATACAATGTGTGTGCAAACTATTTAAACACACACATTTTTTAAATCAAGCTTTTGCAGGCAAAGTGAGAGCAGTGATGTGCTAATAACAACCAGTTGTGCCAACCAATTATCATCATGCTTGTGGACAGCCAAAGAGCTAGCTAACTCTCTCTATCTCTATCTCTATCTCTATCTTCTCTACCTCTATCTCTCTATCATCTCTACCTCTATCTCTATATATCTCTATATCTCTTGTCTGTCTGTCTGTCTGTCTGTCTGTCTGTCTGTCTGTCTATCTATCTATCTATCTATCTATCTATCTATCTATCTATCTATCTATCTATCATCTATATCTATTGAGAGATAGCTCTTTGGTTGCTCACAAGAATGATGATAACAATTGCCCCATTTAAATAACTTGCAGTTCTGCAGAGACTATCTCTATTCATAGTTTAAGTACTACAGCAGTGAAGATTCCCTTCATATTCAGATGGCATTCTTTTTGAGGACAATTAGCCCTACCAGCTATCACTTTGGAGTCATATTCTTATCATCTCTTTTTTTGTAGAGACATTTGGTTAAATTATTGAATTAGGACCAAAAAAACTGAGGCTCAAGTCATTATCAGGGAAGAAATTGGATGCTCTATGGATAAATTGCAGTCTTTTCATCCAATTTATCTCCTGAGTTACATTGTGAGATAAAAAATGAAAGGAAGGAATATGATGAACATTTCCCTGCAGTCCTGAAATCAATCAATCAATCAATCAATCAATCAATCAATCTCTCTCTCTTTCTCACTCTCACTCTCTCTCACACACATACACACTCTCTCACACACACATTCTCACTCTCTCTCTTTTTGTTTGCAGGGTTTGGTGTTGTCAATACTATTGTGCTTTTCTAATAAACAGGTAAAGTATTTTTCTTTTCTTTTGATTTTTTCTAACGGACTTTATGACACACGTGCTCATAGAACTGGTTAAACTGGTTAAACTGGTTGCAGGCCACCAAAGTATTTGATTCTGGTCATGTTCTGTTGAGCCAGTCTGGCTGTTCAAAATTAATATAGTAACTAAAGAAAAAAAAGTTTTGTTATAAGAAGTCTATCTTCATTTTCTGTCTATATTGTTCTCATAAGAAATCTATCCCATATGACACAACCTTCCCGCCCTTCTTTTTTCTGGAAAGGTTCGTTCTGTTTTCAAAAGGCTATGGAATCGATTCCAAGCATCACTTCCAAGTCAAAGTTCCACTTAATGCAGACAACTTTAAACATTTGAATGGAGCCACATCAGATTATGTTGCTTAAAAAACATTTTGGCTAATTGAAATACACTCTGTGCAAGTAACATATATCCTATATTTCATTTTTCTTAAAAAAAATCATTCATTGTAATATTATATTGTAATAAGAAACAGAGTTAAGGCTATAATAATGTAAATATTGTAAAAACTGAATGCAAAATGTATCAAATTGTTTTGGTGCAGCGGTTAAGATGCTCATCTAGAAACCAGGAGACTCTTGAGTTCCAATCCTACCTTAAGCATGGAATTTGACTGGGTGACTTTGAACTAGTCCCTCTCTCTTAATCCAACTCACACTATCAAGTTGCTGTGGAGAAAAAGAGAAGGAGGAAGAAACATTATGTATGTTTGACAGCTTGCCTTACTTCAAAAATAATAAAGGCAGGATAAAAATCAAATAAATAAATAAATGCAGAAGCAAGTTTAACAAAAAAAGCATTATTTAACCATTAATACACATTCAAAATAAAGTTAAATTGCCATTTATTTGAAATGGAGATACTGAGGAGTGTGACCAAGGAGGAATGTTCACCCAGACAAGGATTCATCAAACATAAAAAAAAATGGTGGACATTCAACTATACCATTGTAGTTAACTTTTTTTTAACCATGCTTTGCAGATACCCTTAAACATGGGCATGCTAGGATCCATTGTGTCCTCTTTCTAGGGTCAGCGCACCAAATGGACCAGACCAGAAATTAACTTCACAAGAAGGCCACTTATATTGAGATTGGCTATAGTAGCAGAATCTGGCATATCTTCTACTCTTCCTTCTTATACTTTAGTGCAATGGTTCTCAACCTTTTCTTCATCATACACCCCCTTTAAATTCCTTGTGGCCACAGACCATACCCATGGACCACCAAGACATAATTCAAGATTTAAAACATAAGACTTCTTCAAGACTTCCCGGACCCCCATGGTGCCCCAGGGGTCCACAAACCACAGGTTGAGAATCACCGTTTTAGTGAATTAGGGAGGCTTCTGCCTGATTAATTTTGGGGTGTTCTATGTTTATTCTGGACTTCAAAAATGTTTCAGCCCCTTTGCTAAGCAATGCTTCCTATCTATTTATTGATTGATTTTTATCCTGCTTTTATTATTATTATTTAAATAACTCAAGGTAGTGAACATACATAATACTTCTTCCTCCTCTTATTTTCCCCACAACAATAATCATGTGACATTAGTTAGGTTGAAATTGAATACTGGCCCAAGGTCACCCAGGTCATCCTTCTGAGTCTCTATGATGACTTCCCCGGATGCTTCCCCAGATACCTCTCTAGATATCAGTTGGGGGGGGAAGGATGAATCAGTTCCTGGCATGTCAGAACTGAGTTGATTGATGGTTCTAAGCAGCCATTTGTGAAGCTGAGGCTCCAGCTGGGGAAAGCATGCAGCTGCAGCCAGTCAGTGAGGAGGAGGAGCTGCCTTCTGTACCTGATCCAAGAACATGTACCGAAGAGAAAACGCAGGAGCAAAGAAGATCAACCAGACTACTCCTGAGGAAAAAGCCTTGCCCTTCTTGATGGGCTGCATTGGAAGCTGGCTATTTAGCACAGCAGACAGGTGGAGGCAATGCTGGGAACAATGTATTTGTTTTCTAGCTGTGTGTTTCTGGTCATTGTGATTCCTGCCTCACTTTGGATTGACTCCATGCCTTGACTTGGATTGTGCTTTGGAAACTGGCCTTTTCTTGCATCATGAATTCTCTTGTGTTGTGGATTTAAGTTTGTCTGGTGTATTTATTTTGACTGAAAAACTTTATGAATTCTTTGGCTATTGTTCTGTAGACTAGCATTGATCTGCTCATGGCTGGACTTAATTGAGACAGTTCTGGGTTTTTGGTGAAGGGAGTTGCTGGGGAATATTAATAAACCCACTAAACCACAGTTATGTATATGTGCGAGTGAGCAGGTCAGCAGGTTGTGTCCTTTCCCCAGTAACCAATTCTTAACCCTTTAAGAGAAAGGGACTAAGAGAAGAAAGGTCAAAAGGAAGTCCCAATGGCTAGATTAATATGAAAAAGGTAACTCTTTTTTTTTTTTGAAAATTTTATTTGGGTTTTCACAAAAACAAAATACAAATAAAACATCTTTTTTTGAAAATAGCATGGTCCCATTTGGTTATCACTTCTTCATACAGACACAAACTCAATTTCATGCTCATTTTTATGTTCTATTCCATATCTTATTACTGTTTTATATTTTCTACATAGTTTTTTCCCCTCTTTTAATTTTCTCAACTTTATTTTAATTATCTCATCTCAATTCAAATCATTATATTTATACTTTTGTCTGTCCTGTTGCAATTTCATATTATCTTTTCTCATTAAACAAATTTTTCCCCTGTAGTTACTAATTGGAGTATGGCACCTTTATATCTTTTAATTACATCCATTCAAACTCCTATTTAAGCTTCAATGCATACCTTTAAGATTATAGCATTCAATATAATACATAACTTCCAATCGAATTCTGCTTGGTACATTCTTAAAATACACACTATATTCTTAAAAAGAAAAGATTATATATATGTGTAAATAAGTCACACATTCCATTCCAATTCAATTCTATCATTAATATTCATTAAAATCTTAACATCTTTAACATTTCTTTTCAATTAAATATCATACTTCCTTGGGAACACTTATAAACTTTCCATAATTAATTCTCCCCCCCACCATATTTCTCACTTATATTTTTATAAATCATTAATAATAATTAAAATGTTCCCATCCTTTCCTAATTTAATTATCTCATTCACTTTAATTCATTTATTTATTAACAAACATTCCACTACATTGCAGTGAATATTTTATCCATCATTTTAGTCATATTTTCTAAAATTATTTCTATTTGTAATATAACAATGCTATCTTATGTACCTTTGCAGAATCCCTTTTACAATAAAATTTTCACCCATTATCTCTAAACAGGCTTATGGTTTCAATCCTTATATCTTTTCCCTGTTTCTGTATATCTTGTTTCTGTCTTTTACAACTTCTTTTCCTTACCTTCTTCCCCCTCTTCTTCTCCCTCCCCTTTTTACCCCCTCGTCTCTCTACTTCTAATTCTCTCATCTGTAATCCCCTGTTCTGTTGCTTTCTAATATTATACTTATCTTTCAAACTCTTTTTCTTCTTTTTGGTTGTTTTTTCTAGTCTTAAACCTTTCACTCTCTTTCCCCCCTTTCCTTTTTTCGCCCCACTTAAAATTATTTGATCATTAAAGATGGCTTCTTCTTTGTCCCGATCTTCTTGTTCTGCAAGCGTTTCTTGTTGTTTCTCATAGTTCCAGATCTCCATATCTAAGAATTGAAATACGAAGCCAAAAGAACCTCTCCCTTCTTGTGCATCTTCTTTCCATTTTTTCAGTTTCATTTTCAGTTCTTCCAAGAGTGATGCCATTTTAAACACTTTTAAACAACCACCCAATTAGTTTTAGTCATTTAGATGCAAAAACCAAAAATCACCAAGTAATCCATATAATCCAAGGCTGTTTCTTCTTGCTTCTTTTTTCCACTTTCTCTTCCTGGGGTTCTATTATTTTGTTGCCAAGTTTCAGTTAGGATGTATCCTTGGGGAATCTTGTTAAAGTTTCACTGTAAGTTCCTTTTAGTTACAGTTCTATTCCTTAGTTCCAGGCAGTCTCCTCCATTTTTCCAGATCCTACCCTTTTATTCTTTTTTTTTCTTCTTTCCTGCTTTTAAAAACTTTTAAATATCCAGAAATCTTTATTATCCCTTTGACTTTTATTTTCAGCTTAAATACCTATTAATGTCAAAGTGGATTTTTTTTTCAATTTCTTGCTTAAGTCTCTTTGCTCTCAGTATATGAAAGGAAAGGAAAAAAACCCTAATCCTTTCCCTTTTCTCTCCTTTGCTGCTTCAAAATCTTCTTTGGGAACAATGGTATTTAGTTTAAATTCCAGGGTACCTTACATTATTTTTCAGTTTAACTTTTCAGCTTTTTCAGTTTAACCTGGTCGACCAAAACTTTCTCTTCTTATCTTCCTCCTGCACATTCTTTTCCGGTTCAGTTCTTCTTTGAGGTGGCCATTTCTGACCACCGCTGCAACCGCCTTCGGGAAAGGGAGTAATGGCCAGCTGGGGAAGAGAGATGCGGCTCTCCTCGACCCTGCTGGAAGTCTCCCCCCTCTTCACCACCTCTACGGGGTGGCTTAGCTCCGAAACCAGCCGGCTTGGGGCACTCCGGTGGCGAGCACAGATTGAAACCACACACGATCACGGATTTCGGTCTGTTGCCGAAGAGACTCAAACTGGAAGCCAATATGAAAAAAGTAACTCTTGTTTTGCATTCTATAAAATAATTATATTAGTATGTAGCATCATGGATAATTTTTATACTACTTAGACTTGAATGCACATTTTTCTAAATTAGCACATTTAATCGAATGTTTCCTAAACTGCTATTGACAGGGATGAGCCAATGCTGATGTGACTCCCTGCTTAGACTTTTTCCTAAAGTTAGGTTAGTGCGAGCCTCTTGGTTCCTTACTATTAGAACACGATTATGTGAACAACCAAAAAAAAAAATCCCCTACCCTGATGGCATTTGACAATATTTTAAAGGAATAAGACTGAAGAGCCGACTGATTGTTTCCCTACAACTCACCCCTGTCATAAATTTATGATCTGTGATTTGTCTAAAATATATACAATTAAATAGACTATTTCTTTCTTGTGGCCAGTGGTGGGATTCAAACTTTTTTACTACCGGTTCTGTGGATGTGGTTTGGTGTGTATGGCAGGGGAAGGATACTGTAAAATCTCCAATCACAGGTGGTATTTTCCAGTTTTCTGAACTATTCAAAACTATTCTCCAGAACTGGTCAGAACCTGCTGAATACCACCTCTGCTTGTGGCCCACTAAAATTGCTTAGGACTTTAAACATTAAAGTGCACATGCCATCTGCCAAGGATATCTATCCTAATCCCAAAACAAACATTAAAGAACTCTTGACTTACTTTAGTGTTGCTCCTTGATTAGCAGCAATAAAGGATATCTTCTGACAAGCAAGAGTCATAAATGAACACAGTCAAAGTAGAAGTTGGGACCTTGGACTCAAGGTAATTCGTCACCATAATTGTTAAATCCTTCAATATATCTCTGCATGAATGCATTTCATAAATCCTTTTGACTTGAACCTCCCCCCTTCAGAACTCACAAGACAGTGGTAATTGTTTTGTTCTCCTCAGAGGCAGACTGGAAGCCAGTGAAAATGCTTAAGCTACAAGACAATATTTCCTGTAGCAAAAAAAAAAAGCTTCCATTTTGGGGATCAATTTTAAATATTCAAGGCAATGAAAAATTATTAGTATAACTTCAGTATCATAAATGCTATATAAATCAATTGCTCTACTTCGGTTGTATGTTCTTATTGTTTAATTATTCTTATGATACTATCTTTGTGAGAAGTTTGGCTTTATGTTTTTCTTTTACTGCCTTGATTTTAGGGTGGATAGAATTTTTAAAAAACCACCACTGGTTATGTTTTGTTTTTCCCCTCCTCCCCAAGCTAATTTAAAGCAGCCAATTTCATAGCAAAGTCCTGTAAATATACACCCTACTTACAATTCTCCAACAGAGTTTGCTAGCTATGCTCCTGGAATTCTTCCTTTGTTTCTGCCTGATTTTTAAATTGTGATACAGCTGTTGCATCCTAAATAGAATTCCTGTGTCTCATTAAATATGGTCTGTCTCAGCACATATACCAAAGCATTTCTCTATAACCTTTTATTCCTTATATTCTTTTGCTAATAAACCTAAATCTTGGATTAATTACTGTATATATTCAGATCCTGGGGAATTCTGAACTAATTTTCCTAACCCAAGTTTATTACTTTGATCCCCCTAACCCAGGGGTGGGATTCAAAAATCCCAGCAACTGGTTCCCTGCCCAGTTGCTGGGTGGGTGTGGCCATGGTGGGCAAGGTGGTACTTCCAGTAGGGCCATATTTTTTTTTGCCTTACCAAGGGTCCAGTATAGTTTGCATCCAACAGATTAATGGCTCATGCTTCATATAGAATATATCTATTTTTAATTAGGAATATTTAGCTAAAACATATTATAAGTACACCCAAGAATACATACTGTAGAGATGGTAATAAATAGAAAAACAATTTTGTTGGAGAAAATTTATTCTTCCAAATAATTTCTATATCTATAGCTTTTTTAAAACAAAGAAAAGAAATATACCAATATTGGAAAAAGCTGAGGTGTTGAAGGAGGCAAATTGACAATGCCTGTAAACTCAAGCCCCTGAGGGAAATAAGGTGCCTTAGAGATGAAGTATTAGTAATACCTAGAGTTGTAACAATTTATAATAGATTTTAGAAGATTAGAGTTAAACATGATTTATAGGCTTGAGGAATGAGTCACATCTTAAACCAGGTGTGTCCAACCTTGGCAACTTTAAGACTTGTGGACTTCAACTCCCAGAATTCCTCAGCCAGCAGCTGGCTGAGGAATTCTGGGAATTGAATCCACAAGTCTTAGCGGGAATGAACACCTGTCTTAAACCCTTTCTAAAGACCTGCAGCACTGGAGTTATTGTATGTTAGACATATCTCCAGGGACTTAAAAGGATACCTTTTTCATTGAAGGATGCCAGATTGTGTCCTTGTTATTGGAGAGTGTGGGATAGACAAATACCCTTCAGAACAAGGGGTCCCACAAATAATCCAATCATGTAAGATTCTGTAGGTATTGATCAGCACACTGATTTGCATGCAGAAGCCTATTGGGAGCTGGTGCAACTTGCAGAAGCGTCATATAGGTACAATGAGATATGTCCACATATACCAATATTGCTGCAGTTTGTACCTGTTGCAGCTTCCAGGTGGTCTTCAAGGACAGCATCATGTACAACATGTTATAATAATCCAATTGGGAAGTGACTAAGGCATGAGTGACCCTCACTCTTCAAGTGGTAGCTGTGAGTTCAAGAGGACACCCAAGCTGCACATTTCTCTTTCCCTGGGATAAATTTGCTGATATGGCTTCTCACATCTGTTACTTACAAATGGGATGGAGAATTTAAGGAAGTTATTTATGCACTGATCTAGCTAATGAAATTTCCAATCTAAACTTAAGTACAAGCTTAAGTATCAAGACATTGAATATTATGTACTGTATTATATACAGTATAAAATCAGTCCCTCTTGCTTTCATGTTTTCATGTTGAAGATTGTCACAATCTAATGGAAGTAATATGTTCTAAATGAATTGATTTGGCAATCCTGAAAGGCTATTTTCACAGCTATTTTGCCTTCTGAGGAGCACAAGAACTCATTCAGAATACAAAGTGATTGCTTGCTCATTTGATTTTTTTTCCTCAGCCTTCATCAGAAATACCTACATGTTTTCAGCTTAAGGCATAATTCACACGATCCTATCAACAAACCAATGGAAGAAATAAATAGTAGTGTCCATACTGTATAAGGACACAATTAAATTGAATTTAATGGTGGATGAAAGTTTCATAGGTCCATAGAATATTAGTTGAATGGGTTTATTTGGACCATTGAATTCAAATCAAATTTATTACAGCCCTAAGGCCAGATACAAACAAAATATTGAAACAAAAAATCCTTCTGTATATAAGTATTTGTGTACTAGAGAAAAAACAATAGGTATAATCAGGGGTGGGATTCTACCAGTTCGCACCTATTCGCTAGAACCAGTTGTTAACATTCTAAGCAGTTCAGATAACCAGTTGTTAGAAGAAATTACTGGCCTAATCCTGTAAGGAAGGCTGGAAGGAAACATTCTGGTGTTGCTTACAGAAACTGCCTCTCCGTTAACCCTTATTACATTCTTGGCAGGACTAGACTTCCTGTCTCAGGAATGTCTCTGGAGTTTTTTTTTTCCCTTCCTTTGCTGGTACTTTGCTTGTGTGGAGTGACCATTCAAAGTTACAATGGCACTGAAAAAAGTGACCTATGACCATTTACGACTGTTGCAGCATCCCCACAGTCATGAGAGGCCAGGCGAGGAGATGCATGCCTCGATGTGAGTGATATTGAGTGGCCACGCCCAGCCAATAACATGACCACCAAGCCATGTCCACCCAGTCACGTGACCACCAAGCCACGCCCACCACCTAAGCCATGCCCACAGAACCGGTTGTTAAAAAATTTGAATCCCACCCCTGGGTATAATGGTGTATAAAGACAGTTTAGGACATGTTTACTAAAACAAATTCCAATAAAATACTATTACAAATTCAATTCTAAATAATGGTATGGTGTATCATACAAATGGTAGCACAGAACTGGGCAAATTGAGAGGTTATTTTTGAATCCTTGTGTGAGAATACTAGCATTAAAGAGAAATTACATTCCCTACCTGGACACTTCTTCAAGACAGGGTTTATAAGGGTCTGTCTAGAGTCCTTATATAGGGAACACTATAGTAGCATATGACCTAGAGTTTCTATTGAACCATTGCCATGTAGATATAACCAAAAATGTGTAGGAATACCTTTGAAATGTCCAAAAAAGAACTGAAAGCAACCTGGCTAAAATAAAATTCTTACAAAATTTTAAAATTGGAATGAATGATAAACATGCTATGGGACTACCTGGTTTGACAGTCCTTGCAGGCTGCAGGAACATAATGGGGTCCTTTTGAATAGTAAAATTTTTGAATAACTGTAGAGGCACACTGTGCAAAACTTGATCAATAAAAAATGAGTACGCTAAAATAAGGAGGTATGATATTGCACTCCAAGGTATTTATATCGTAAGTGCACATCTGTTTGATTGAAGTCCCAACTATTTAGCACTTCTACATTTTTTTGATAATGTCAGGCAAAAACTAAGATCTTGGTTTTCTGATAATTTATTCTAATTTATGTTCTCTGCAGAATAAAGTTAAACCCTAAGTGCTTTTCTAATTCCCACTTGTGAGATAGACATAGTAACAACAGCCCCGATGCACCATGTGTGCAGACACACAGGTGGCAGGAGGGGAGCTGGTCCCAGAAGCCCCGACGCCACCGGAATCACCATTGCCTTCCTTGCTGCCATTGCCATTGCCGCCTCGCTGCCACTGCATCCCCCACCACAGTGAGAGTGAGCCCCAGGAAAGGTGACTGACCACCTCAGCTGCTGCTCCCACCGACTTTTCTCCGCACTAAGAGTAGCGGTGTGTGTGTGTGAGAGAGAGAATGCAGCCCACTTGGTGTGGAGAAAAGTCACCCAATATTCCTCTCTCTGCAAGCAGCCTCTCGCAGCACCTTTAAACTTGGTGTGCTTCACAAATGAGGAGAAGGGGACAAGGCTGCTCACAGAGAAAGAAATAGGAGCTGCTCTCACCAGGGACTCCACACTGTTTTGCCCAGCTAAGACCAGAATCTAGATTGTCAAGGAAGAGAGAATAACATGCAGCAGATGCCTAGCAAAATTCAGTAATACTGCAGATTGGCTGTTTACATTGAAATCAGGTGCAAGATAGTGATGGTAGGTAAATTATTGGGCAGTTTAGTTTGGTATTTATTTCAGTAGGCTTTAGAAAGCTAAACAGGATCAGACCTGCTAAGTACTTGCCTGGGAAGCCAACACAAAATAGGGTGTGGGGAGGAATGGGTTGGGAAGGAAAGAAGGAAGATAGGATAAGATATTTTTTATTGTCATTTTTTTACTGTAAGTACATTGGCACACATTAAAAATGAAATATATATACATATCCATACACATACATAACACACATATACACATGCCACACACACACATAATCATTGCCCATTTTGAATACATGGCAGAAAGGAAGGAAGAGTATTGGATACATATGCACAAATGTGTGTGAAAAAACTGCAAAGAAATAGGATTATAAAAAAACAGCTTCCAATCTTGGCAGTTATAGATAAAAACCAAGATATGTTTTTAGACTACATTCCCATATCTTTTGCCTCTGGCCATACTGGCTATAACTGATGACAATTGATGTCAAAAGCATCAGGTGAACATATCTCTGTCTCTCTGAGATAATACAAACTATTAAATTATGAGAAGATAAGAGAGCAGGTTTCACTGAGGTTTTCTGTTTACATTATTAAGGCATTTAATAATATTTAAGTGTATTCTATAACCAAGTCTTGCAAGAAGTAGGTAATTTTGGACTGCATCATTAAACAATTGCAAAAGAGGTTTAAAACAATTGGAAGGAGAGAAAAGCTAGATGGTCTGAGACAAAGGTACAATATGATTAAGCCAAGAAGATGCTAAAGGATGGGAATAAGAAATAAGAACTAGATAAAAAATTAGATTTGAAAAAGAAAAGTCAACAGGAAACAGCAAAGCAAATCTTCAGTAGCTTACTGCAAGACTTGTGAATAACAAAATAATAACACAAAAAGTATATCAGATAATATAAAGGGGTTTAACAACTCCATTTTGGAGATGAAACTGACTTGGAAGTTTCAATAAAGAGCTTTGCAAAATGATATTCCTTTTATTGCTATAAAAGTTGAACTTGAGGATCCACTGGGGAAGATATCTTTTCCAGGCTTATACAAAAGCTTAAACCCAGAACAAGGTTCTGTTAGTATAATGGAATAATTCCAGGTAAAGTCAGGTCCTGGATAGAAAGCATGATCTTGTATCCAGGATCCTGAATCAGAGGCTTTTCATTGATGAGCTATGTATATCAACATTTCAACCATGTAACAATTGTTTGGATTTTCTAGGTTCAAAACAAAACACATTACTTTATCTGTTGCAAATATTTCTACTTTCCAAAGGCTGCAGATGGCTTGTTGTTCTGTGGCTAGTGTACTGAACTGTTTTTCTACTGCCCCCACTCCTCCAAATTTGGCTCATGAAAGGATCAATCATTAGGTTAGAATGGTTGGGATGTTGTTGGAGGGAAATGGTGAGGGAAAAGCAGCAGTGAAACAGATGGCTAAATAAAAGAAGGAAACTGCAAACAGCTGCATACTAGCCAGACTGCCTGGAAAATTACACTATTTTAAAAAATTAACCTCTCTTTGGGGAAGTTAGAATTCATGTCAATGAGTTGTACGAATGCAAAATATGCTCTGCTTACTTTTGCAGTCAGATAATACAAAGAAGTGGAATGTTGCTTTGATTAAATTGTTGAGCTTTGACGGGTATATGCATTTTGTGCATACACCATCAAAGATGTGAAAGTGTGCTATGTTGAGTCTGTGTGTTGTTGAGCTTCAAGAAGCATATTTGTATTTGCTTTTACCCTTGTTGATGTAGACCTTCCTGTTGCATTTGAAAATGCCCGGCATGATGGACAAGTTTTGGCATATATATGTGCTTTGAACATATTCTTGTGTTCTGTTAATATTGAGCATCCAGAGTTTACTTCAAAATGCCAAGAATCTGGTTTGATTTGGTGGCATTGTTGCTAAGCTTGGTGTACAATTGCTCTTTTGCCTTTATAATGTTTGGCATGAATTTAGGACATACTTTGCTTGCTGGTTGTAAAGTCTTTGACTGTAACTTTTTTTTGTTCTGCTGCTTATACCTGAATGATCCATGAATCAATGCAAGAATTATAAACAGCCAAGAAATTTTTAAGAAGTTACAAAAACATAGACACAGAATTTAATTTGCACCTTCCTGGCAGCAATTTTATTTTATTTTATTTTATTTTATTTATTTCCAGGCTGCCAAGTGTTTCTTACTAAGGCAGAGTTTTGATATGATAGTGATTTTTTCCTATTAGTTCGTTAGACATATACCTCAGAGTTTATTTAAATGAATAAATTATTGATAAATATAATTTATTAAATGCATACGTTGCCTGCCTCCCAGCCACACTGCAGTGGTTCTATGACTCCCTTTACCCTTATCCATTTTCCTTTCTAGCTTTAGCCATTTTTATGTAAACTGCCTGGCCCATAACAGGTAGCATAATCCCATCTATATTTATGGCCTTGATATGTTAGAAAACTCCACAATCCTCTAGCATTGGAATGTTCCCAGGCTGACCATTAAAAAGTATGAAGTAGCTTACTTTCTCATACAAGTAAAGTACAGTACTTTCTTGTTACCTCAAATTAACCTTCTCTTTTCACCGCCTTCTTTTTCATCATTACTAAATTGCTCTTAGCCCACCGCTGCCTTGGCCTACAACTTTTTCTTCCTCCCTTCTGGGAAGCAGCTTCATATGCCTTTTATTATATTTCTTCTTCCCCACGTTCCCCCTATGTATTCTTTACTCATAGTCATTTTCTCAAAAGGAATTATTTCCTGCCTCTCCAGAGTCTTAGTAAATAAATCAGCTCTGCCCCCCCACCACATTTTTGCAACTCATTCTGTCACCAATTGTGTAGGCTGACACCCCCCAATCCACGTTCCCTGACAGCCCGTTGGCATCTGACTTTCAATCAATATTCCGAAGAGAGAAATGTGCGCTGTAACTTAAATACAAAGCAATATACCTCACCTCCTCCCTCATTGCTGGAATTTCGAGTTTTTGAATCTTTTTAAAAGAAAGAAAGAAAGGAATAGAGCAATAGTTGTATGCCACAGTGGGAAGAATTAGAGAGCTAAATGCATTCTCCTTTAGCCTCTGATTGAAGTGGGATTCCAGGAAGAAATTTCTAGGTAAGAATGGAAACAAAAGTAACATTTCTTTCAAGTGTTGTCTGTTCTCCATGTGAATGGGGGGGAAATAAGATGACACCTGTAATGTGTTTCATTTCTGTTCAGCATGTGGTAGCAATTTCTACTTCTATGAACAATCCAAGATAATTCTTTGTAAAGTCAGGTTTTTTTCCCCTCCTTTCCCCCCCCTCTCCATTTAAGTTTATATCTAAGAAAAAAGCTACTTTCTCTTTATCAACTTCTTATAGATTGAAATACAATTTGGAAGCAATTTATCGTCCTGCAGGCTGCACAGGCTCATTTTTTCCCCCAACAGACCAGCACCATCTTGTGGTCTGAAATGTCTTTGAATATTAGTAGCTTGGGTTGGTAGTTATGTTGTTGGTTTGAGCTTGGCCATTTGGTTGCAATTTTTGTCCCCATTTGAGAAGACAACTTCAGGACCCTTTGGATTGGGCTTGTCTGGGAGAGCACCGCTCTTTAAAGGACTCCAGCTCGGAGCTCAAACCGACAACATAATCTTGTGCTCTACTTGAAATACTTTTGTGGGGGGGCTTTTGTGTTTTTTTTCTTTTAAGTTGCTGTCCCTAAACAGCACAGCTTTATCAAGATCAGTATTGATTATTTAAAATTTAATATTTGAACTCATATTTTTTATGGTTTCTTCTTTCTTCTTTTTTATGGTTTCTAAACTACCCTTTAGTTTTATTTATCTTGGATGAAGTCGATCTAACTCCCAAGGAAAGGAGATAGAGCTGCATTATAAATATTGTTCCAATGACCAAAGTTAATCCACAGACAAAGCAGAAACCACCCCCACCCCCAACAAAAACCAATTTTTAAAGTAAAAGGAAGACCTGAGGCTTTGCAGTATATTACACTCGTTTTCTACCAACATCATGTGATCAGCAGGGATATGAAAGGTCACAGAAGTGTCATAAAAATCATACAAACCACTGTGTGGTGGGCCCAGAAACAGAGAACAATTCAAGTAGTGATCAGAAATTGCCTTAAAAAAACAACAAGACTTTGACAGCCTTATTCTTAGCTTCTAAATTTCAGAATGGAGGAAATGAGAGATTTAGAATGCCTTGACATCGTACTTCTCATACATCAAACTTTATAGACAGCTGGGAGGGCATGCATGATGGCATAATCAACCCACAGAAATTCACCATAACCCTCATTGCATCCCTAGCTAGCCATATGAGCTAGGGCTGCTGGAAATTGTAAATTAACAATACCTGGAATGTTCTTGGCATGTGGGGGTCAAAAAGCATGGTCCTGATGCAAGGTCATAATCATGGCAACCCTGTGGCTTTATCACTGGGTACCCATTTCCATTTTGGTATCATTAAGAGCCGTGGTGGGGCAGTGCTTAGAATGCAGTATTGCAAGCTAACTCACTGCTGAGTCCAGCAGTTCGAATCTCACCAGGCTCAAGGTTGACTCAGCCTTCCAACCTTCTGAGATGGGTAAAATGAGGACCCAGATTGTTGGCGGCAATAGGCTGACTCTGTAAACTGCTTAGAGAGGGCTGTAAAACACTATGAAGTGATATGTAAGTCTACGTGCTATTGCTATCATTACAGATTACATGGATGCTGCTAGCCACAGGGTCTTTCTTTAATAATGTATGAAATGAAAGAAGATGGAGATGGAGGGAGGGTGCATATATGTAATTGTAAGGTTAGCATGGCTTAATACTTTGCTTAGATGTACCACAATGTTAGAACTTTCACAGGTTCACTTGTAGGCAAGCTTTTGGTATTCCAGTATGCTCATTTTTTTCTTTCTTTTGGAAACAGAGTGAAAGAATGTGGAGAAGGAAAGTTCAGGTACAGGAAATGAAAATATCATATGAGAATCTTTGTTTCTCATCTGTGGCTCAGTGACTTTTTTCATAGATGACTACAAAGGAGAGTTATTCCCTATCTGAAAATCCCAAGTCTTCCTTACTTTTGTAGGGAAAGACAATTTCCTTATAATTGGTTGTTCTGATTCTGGATGTTGTCAATGGCACCAGAGGTGGCATTCAGCAGGTTCTGACCAGTTCTGGAGAACCGGTAGCGGAAATTTTGAGTAGTTTGGAGAACTGGCAAATACCACCTCTGACTGGCCCCACCACCATCTATTCTCTGCCTCCTGAGTCCCAGCTGATCGGCTGGGTCTTTTGTTGCCCTGCACAGGAGAACGGAGCTGGAAAGCAGATTAGTGGGGTGGGGAGGGAATGGAGATTTTACCGTATCCTTCCCCTGCCATGCCCACCAAGCTAAGCCCACCAAGCCATGCCCACAGAAGTGGTAGTAAAAAAATTTGAATCCCACCACTGAATGGCACCAATGTATCTTCTTGTGTTATTTGGCCTCAGCAGCTAGAGTTGAGCAGCAGACGTGTTCTTATATTAAAGGAATCTATGTCATCTCTATTTAACCACTAAGAATCTTTATCTGTGGTTTAAATGGACATTTGCAAATGCCAGTCATGACTCAAAAAGAAATCTGCTCAACTTTTCACCAACTCCCTGAATCAGTAGCTGATGGGAAGCTCTCAAGTTAATTTCCCACAAATGTTGCGTCTGTTTGGCAGTTTTATCATAGGGACCTAATTTTATGTTCCTTGGTTTACGCAATGACAATAGCACTGACTCAGGTCTGCTGCTTCATGTAGCTGTTTTCACTGAGCATTTTTTTACTCCTTTTATAGGACTATAGATCTGATGATTGGATCTCCATGGAGTAACTGAGACTGGCTCATGCAGACAATGGCTGCATGTGAAATCCTTCGTACAGGATTATAGCCTCTTTCCCCTTTCATTTCATTGGAGTAGATGTTATCCCATTAAAAAGAAGAAGCATCGAACATTATACTCCTCCTGTGTTGAGTTTATTATTCACAACATTTTCAAAGAAAGGAATTGCAAAATCCACCCACCCACCCATTTCTAAAATGTAGAATGATCATTAGGCCTGGGGAAAACAGGTCTATCTCCACAAGATGTTCTGTGTTGCCTTCCCTGCAGGCATGGGTTCAAAAGGCTTCAATGCAGGCAAGAGTGAAAACATAGTCCAGCCTGTTGTCATAACAGGCTCAAAAGAAAGGTGAACAGAAGCAGCAAAACCCCTTCACTTTGAAAAGCAAGGGGTCACATCACTTTGCAATGAACATTTTAAGGGATGCTTCGTTCAAGTGCTCCTTTGAACATCTTAACAGCCCTAATTATAATTGAATTAGACACTCTTCTCTTGTGATTTTGTTTTAAAAAAACCTGATCACTAGTTATGTAAACATCAGGATTATTTATTCAGTTGAGGCAGGGGTGTCAAATTAAAGGCCTGTGGGCCATATCCAGCCCACAGGGTGCTTAGATCTGGCCCACAGGGCCACTCTGGAAACAGTGAAGGACCGGCCTGTGGTACTTCTGCCAGTGAAAACAGGCTCCCAATCTCTGTTTTTGGCTGGGACGGCCTCCTGCAACCCTCTGCCAATGATAATGGAGTTTGGGAGGGCTGCTCCTCCCATGCTCTGTTTTCGCTGGCAGGAGGTTGCAGGAGGTCGTCCCTGCCAAAAACAGAGATCGGGAGCCCTTTTTCGTTGGCAGAGCGCTCAGGCCATTACAGGTGCCCCTGACACAAGTGATGTCAAGCTGGCCACACCCACCCTGCCATGGCCACCCCAGCCCCCGAGGTCAAACACAACCCTGATGTATCCTTCAATGAAATCGAGTTCGACACCCTTGATTTAAGGAGTCATATGTCCATCCAACTTGCAAAAAAGTTATTCTGAGTTGCAACAATAAAAATGCCCCTAAATCAACAATGAGAACAAAACACGCAGTCAGGCTATATTAACATATACTCTACCCTTTGTGACAAGCTCATCTAATGTACTATGCCCACAATGCTGGTAGAAGGGAGAGGAATGGCCTTCAGGAACAGGAAGAAAAGCTGTACCAAGACCATGATCAGATTAAAAAGGACTGGCCCAAGGATGTAACGTGAGTAAATGTCCCACGCACGACCATCCCTAATTCACACAAATATAAGGGGCAGGGAGAGGGCAAGTGGCTCATGTCCTCACACAGTGTCCAAGATGTGCTCTGATGTCACAGTCATTTCCAAATACAAAGGCCACACTGATCAATTTTATGTTTATTATTTTTAAGGGATGCTAACCCCATATCAAGGGATGCTAACTTACATATCAAGTGGCCAAATATCTTCACCAAGTTATACAACTGCACAAAACTTTTAATTAGATATGTTGTTTTATTGTCCTACTGTTTGGTTCTTCCCGCCTTTCCTGATAACAAATTGTTGTGTCAAACTATCTCTATTTTTACTGTTAAAGCTGGTCAAGGACTGTGATAAAAGGTATTATTTATGTACACCCTGTTATTTGTTGCAAATATTGCTTTTCTTCTGATAAAAAAATTCCATGTAATTATTTATGTCTTAATTTCATTAATCTAGTATCCTGATACTAAACTATATTGCTGTATATGTTCCATTACTTAATCTAAAAAAACTTTTTGATGAATAACATTGGTTCAAAATGTAGCAGCCCCCATGGTTTTGTGGAAGTCTAGATTTCTACATGTGATACCTCTCCTGCAAGAGCTGCATCTACTGCCAATTTGCTTTTAGGTCCAATTCAAGGTGTTGGTTCTCACCTTCAACACCTTATATGGCTTGTGACCAGATTATTTGAAGAACCATCTTTTCCCAACCAGATCTACCCAACCTACCTGAGGGAATCCCCCTCACCTTGGTCCACCTGGAGGGACCAAGAAGGGCCTTCTCTGTGATGGCTCCCTACCTGTGGAACATCATCCCCACAGAGACAATATTGGCCTTAGCATTCACACTCTACTGCAAGGTCTGAAGACATGGTTCTGCCAATGGGCCTGGGGACCCCACAATGATATGGAGCGCCTCAAGAGGCTTGTTTGATCATAGTCACCAAGGGGGTGGGGGTTGTTGCTTTTTGTATTGTTTTTGTCTTGGGATTTTATTCTTCTCAGCTGCTCAGAGTCACTGAGAATGAGTTGGGCAGCCATATACATTTTCTTAAATAAATTAAATAAATACATGTTATCAGCATATAATTTTAATACATGTGCTTGATTTGCCAATTCAATTCTGAAATGCTTTGTTGTATCATGGCAATGATTCTAACTCCAATAAAGTTAAAGGAGAAGAGAGGGGACAATCTTGATTTGTCCTTTTGATTCACATTTGTGATAAAAAAAATTAATTTACCATTACTTTAGCAAATTATGGCTTATCGGGTTATTCTGATACTAAAGACAGAAGATTGTAGAGAGGTCTCATCTCCCGCCCGGTATGAAAAATGCCATCATAATAATACATTAAATAGCTAACAATTTGTTGCTTTTTTATGACACTCAAAATAAGTCTCCTTAGGCAGCCAATTCATTACAGAAGTCGAAAGCCTATAATAAATCTTGTTTATATTGGAGCGTAAAGCAATAGCACTATTAATTATATATCAAGCACGATAGTTTCCATTGATCATAGTCACTCTCTTTGTGTCTATATATGTCGAAGTGCTTGATTATTTGCTTACTTCTAAGAGTCATAGCATAAGAACAGTACTGACGCCTTTGAACATTGGTATTGCGGAGGACTCCAGAGGATACTATTTAATTTATTATTAGATTATTATGAGACATCTCTACAATCTTCTGCCTTTAGTATCAGGATACGGTGGACTGCCAAGAAAACAAACCAATGGATCATCAAACAAATCAACCCAGACTTCTAACTCAAGGCACAAATTCCCATGCTCTAATTCCCATCTTCTGGGGACACATACAGGTAGTTCTCGACTTACCACCACAACTGAGCCCAAAATTTCTGTTGCTAAGTGAAACAGGTGTTAGGTTAATTTTGCCCCATTTTACAACCTTTCTGGCAACAGTTGTTAAATGAATCTCTGCAGTTGTTAAATTAGGAACACAATTAAAAGTCTGTAGAGATTCTCTGTCATCCAGGGCATGGTTGTTCCAAAGGTGCTTTTTAAGGAGGCAACTGGACTTTCTTGTTTTGTCATAAATAATATAACATTATAATATTATGTTGCTTTGTCTTTTTCTTCATCCAAGAAGCTTCTTAGCTCCACTATCCTGTCAGAGATGAAGAAGCTTGTTGGATGACAAGCAAAATGTCTTCAAAACAAAAAAACAAAAACAAGAAAGTCCTGTTGCCTCCTGAAAAAAAAACTCTGGGATAGGAGGACAGTTATTAAGTGAATTGGGCTTCTCCATGGATTTTGCTTGTCAGAAACTCACAAAAGGTAACCACATGACCCAGGGACACTGCAATGGTCATAAATATGAGTCTGTTTTTAAATGTCTGAATTTTGATCACATGACCAGGGGGATGCTGCAATGGTTGTAAGTGTGAAAAATGGTCATAAGTCACTTTTTTCAATTCTGTTGTAGCTTCAAATGGTCACTAAGTCAACTGTTGTAAGTTGAGGACTACCTGTAAAGTTCCCAAAGTAGGAATGTGTCCTATTTTGGACACATTATGTGAAGATCTAATTCTCTGGAAAAGGCTTTAATGCTGGGAAAGGTGGAAGGAAAGAGAAGAAGAGGAAGACCAGCAGCAGGGTGGAATGGACTCAGTTACATTGGCAATGAGTGCATTGTTGGGAGACTTAAAAAAACAGGTTAGGGATATGTCTCACCATGCAGAAAATCTATGTGGTTGTTAGGAAATGACTTGATGGCACATCATCAAATCAGAGTCGATTCCAAGAATCTTAGAAAAGCACTAGGCAGGATAAAACTCTTCAGTAGTGTAGAAGACTAGAAACTTTTAAAGTATATAACATTCCTGTCAACTCATAAAACATTTTGTATACACATGTTATAATTGTCAACAGAAAGAAAGGGGGGGGAGTTTCAAAGAGCAGGCAACAGTGTGAAATTGAAAGTACATTCCATTCATATTTTCTTCAAAGAGTGATTAAATGCCTTTAAAAAAATCTAATTGGAGAGCATGATTGATGACTCTTGGCTATGGACGTTTTTTCATTGGATGATACACCCAGAGGGGTGGGGGGGAAAGCAGGATCAAGGGTGACAGTGAATTACGTATCTCAGAGTTGGCTATGCCCAGGTTAGTGCCGGACGTAGAATGTTACCTTCAAATAAATCCTCTTTAGTTTTTGGAGTGTTAAGGTTAAGGTGTTAAGTTAAGGGGCCTGCATAAATGCAAGGGGTGTGCATAAGTGCACCATCGTGCCTACCGTCCCTGTCCTATTGTCCCCATTTAATTGTACCTATTTTCTGTATTCTTACTCATGTTTATACTTATACCTATTATTTTGTAAGCGATTGACAAATCAAATCAAATCAATCAATAAATAAAGTGTGGCTCGAGGCTCATGATTTAATTGGAGTAACTGCCGGAACCCTGACAATTCCAATGAAGAAACAAATGGGGGGAGGACAGCCTAAAATATCATTGAAAATAGATAGAGAGCTATCCACTAAATGTGGGTTCAAAAGAGCATGAATGGGAAATCACCAAAATTTACTTGAAAAAAACTATAAATACTACAAACACAAATGCACAGGAAGGAATGTTTTTATTATGATCAGAATACCAGAATTGCAAACAGAAACACATTAAAAATAAAAAACAAAACAAGATAAAATATTACACTGGGTGGGCTCATTGGTGAACAATCAATCATCTGCCTAATTTTTCAGGTAATATAACATTTTACTAACTACATTCAAGGAGACTGACTCATACTGATTTATAAATGTACAGATTTAAATGTAAGTTTAAAAGATCAACATTTCCCTAGTATTTTACTATGTAAGGAGTTACAGAAGTAGGCCCTTGAGTCCTTATAGAGGGCATGAACTGTTGTTTCAACAGCTCTTTGTCCACAGGGGCACAGCTAACTTATTGCATTGGCCCTTCAAAATTGCTGTGGGGAGAGTTAATGCTCTTCAGAATTTGGAAACAGTTATGTGGTGTAAGTATCTCACTTGCTTGTAAAAAACAAATCAGGATAATGTTCAGACTGGTCCTTTGATAAGTTGTTAGATGTGCTGAGTACACGCTCATAACTCATCATTGCATAGGAGGTACATAGGCTCACAAAGTAAACTAAAAGCATTTCCCACTTATGTTTAGAAATGTGGGCGGCTGTTGTACTATTGAGTTCCTTTATTTCAATCTTTAATGAAGTGAAACACCTCTTCAAATGTGCTTTTTCAAAAGGCAACTGGACTTTGTTTTTCTTTGAAGACGTTTCACTTCTCATCCAAAAAGCTTCAGAACTTCACAATTGAAGAAGCTTTTTGGATGAGAAACAAAACATCTTCAAGGAAAACTAAGTCCAGTTGCCTTTTGAAAAAGCACTTTTGGGACAACCACGGCCTGGATGACTGAGAATCCCCATACACCTCCTCAAAGCTTTGCACAGCCCTACATTCATACAAACACATTCTCAACCCCATTTTGGATATCCACAGTATGGCAAGAAAGATTTCTAACAGCCAACTCATACCCCTTTCCTATTTTAGCCCTCACATTCTGCAGGGAAAGGGTTGCTTTATGTATTTCTAGTTAAGCTCTACTTCTATATATTGATATCCAACCAATATTGCTCAGAATAAACACCCTGCCATGGCAATAGAAATACTGATAAATTAATGTTGCAGACAGGCCAATGTTTAGACATTAGATGGCAGCATTACATAGCATATCAAGTCTTGTGAACTGTAAACTACAGTGATCATTTTACCGTAATTCAAGCTACTATATTTCCAGTTTTGGGGGCTGTGTGGGTGTGTTGAGCTGATTATGAAATTTCTCTCTGTGCAACATTCACAGCTCTTGGTTCTCTGCACTATAGTAGAGTTTATGTAGGCATATATAAATTGTGGACTCTAGATAGCCATCTGGAAACTAGAAACCAAATATAATATAGTGTATTCCATAAAATAAAAGAAATTGAGGGTTAAGTAATGTTTGCTATATTTTAATATGGAAAAAAGCTAAATTGCCAGTGTTTTTCCTCCTCTTATTTCATCTTGTGATATAGATAGGGTTTCAAATATCTTGAGGTCAAGTAACTACTTAGCTTGGTGTCTGAGCATCAGGATTGCCAAAGATCAAAATCAAATTTCAGATCAACTTTAGGTGCGGCCCTTCTTAGGAAAGAAAATTAGATGAAAGAGAGTTGGAGAACAGGTTTTTTTCATTTATTTTATTTATTTGTCATATTGTAAAACCTCCCATCTCCACCACAGAGGGACAAATATTGACACATATTCGCATTTTTTTTCTTGTCTGTCCAACTCCTTAATTTTGTAAAACACAAAACCACAGATTGTGTAATTAAAAAACACCTGAAAAGTTCAAGTGAGTCACCAATTTCTGTCTTTCAGATGTTCTGGGATTATATCTTCAAGAAATTCTACCCTGCATAGCTTATATTTAAGCCAGTTTATTTCATTTAAAAAAATAATCAAAAACATATAATTCTGAAGTAAGTAACCTGATGTCGTTGATATGTCGATAAAAGATAAGAGTCAGCCAGCAGATAAATGCATATTATAACTCAACAATACATAGAGGGTCAATAACCAACCAACCTTCCTTCCTTCCTTTTCTTTCCTTCCTGTGAGATTTCTTAACAACCACAACTGGAAGTGCCAAGATTGTAGTCATTGAGTGAATCAATCATATGATATCTCACTTAATGACTGCTTTGGTCAACAACTGAGATTCTGGCCCCAATTGTGATTTAAGGACAGGACCACCTTATTGTTACCTAATAAAGCTTATTTCTCTTTCATGGAAGTTCCAGTTTTAAGAATGCTGTCTTTAAAAGAAAAAGTATAGTCCTAATTATATGGTTTTTCTCTGTCCACACACTCCACTTTGTGAAGATACGTGTTATTTTGGTGTTTGGGGAGATGGTGCCTTCAGTCAGTATTGACTCCTGGAAACAGTCTCTGCAGTTTTCTCAAGCAAGAATTTTTCCTGGGGGGAGGGAGGGAGGGAGATTTAATTGTAGATTTTTATTCTGGCAGGTAATGAATGTGTAATGTTTAGTAGGCTTGTTAATGTATATATACTTTGTACATATATACATTAGCTCCACCACCTATGTCATGCAAGAACCTATTAGTACTGAACAATAAAATACCTGAAATTCATTTCCATTTACATTTGGTAATATATGTTCCCACTACACGATCACTTTGAAGGATGAAAGAATGATCCAAAACCCAGATTCTGATTTCAGTTGAAGTTATGAAAAAATGTGAGATTTGAAAGATCAGTTATAAAAGAGGTAATTATAAAAACCTTCTGCACAGAAGAAATAGTCTATTCTAATATATTCATTGCAATGTATGCAAACTCAGTCCTGGGGTCAAAGGTTTAAATATACCCTTCCTTTCTTTCTTTACTTCTTATCGTCAGTTATATGACATTATAAAACAATCCTGTTTTACTGCATGAATTCAACTGACTTAACACTTTTAGCTGTAACTAAGGAAGCTGTTCAGGTGAGTAGGCGGAACTGACGCCTCTCATATCCACTTGTCAAGATGACAAGATGACACCCAAATTCTATTTTTCAACTGCTATAGGGGTGGTGGGGTGAATCCTTGTTATCTCATTTACTCTTCCTCCCAGTTCCTCAGTAGGTAATATCCCAGCGGAGAACTGTTGAAGGTCAAGCCTCATCTGAAGAACCAGAGATATCAGTGGATTAGCTAGCGATAATGAGGAGGGAAGGCAGTCTCACACAATCATAGGCAAGTGTGGTTAAACTGGATGTTGGGCCGGGGGATAGTCCTTGACGTACAACCACAATTGAGGCCAAAATTTATGTTATTTTAAGTGAGACAAGTACGGCCTTTCTTCCCACAGTTGTTAAGAGAATCACTGCAGTTATTAAGTTAGTAACATGGTTGTTAAGTGAATCTGGCTTCCCCATTGACTTTGCTTGTCAGGAGGTTGCAAAAGCTGATCACAATATCCTGGGACATTGCAACCATCATGAATATGAGTCAGTTGCCAAAGCATCCAAATTTTGACCATGGGGATACAGCACCAGTCATAAGTGTGAAAAACGGTCATCACTCTTTTTAATGCCGTTATAACTTTGAATGGTCACTAAACAAACTGTTGTAAGTTGAGGACTACCTATACTGCAGCTGAGTTACAAGAAACCTGCCTATATCTATTTTTCCTCATTTATCAAGTTACATTTGGAGGAATAGGCAAGGAAATCTTTCCAACCTTCCTCTGAGGAGCTACAAATTATTTCTTTTATGTCCCCCATCTCTACCATCTCATATTTACTCACAACAATCCTGTGAAGTAGGATTGTTAAGGCTGAAGAAGCAAAAGGACCTTTACTTAGGTCAACCAGGTGTGTTTTTACTTTTGTATTTATTGATGGGATTTATGAATTGCAAGTTCCATCTTACAGGCATCAAGTCAACATGCAACACAGAACTTAGGCAGTTGAGTTTCAGGGTTCCTGTAGTTTCTCTTTCTTTCTCTACAGGAAAGTTTGGGGCAGAATATAGAATTATCAGGATTCCAGCAATCGCCCTAATTAAATTCTTTATTGGCCAAGTGTGATTGGATGCCCAAGGAATTTGTCTCTGGTGCATAAGCTCTCAGTATATACACACAAGCAAACAAAGTGATAAGTTGTAGTTTTCAAAATTTTACTTCTATAATTGGAATCTCCAACACCGTAGAATAGAGGTGGGGATAGTTTGGACTCAAATTTGGGTCGATCATTGGGGCCATTTTCAAGCTTGGTTAGTTTGGACTAACTAAACTTCGAACAAGCTGTTGTAACTTTAGATAGTCCAAACCAACCAAGCTCTGATGTAATCCTTTACCTTAACAATTCAAGCCATCAAGGGGACAGATAGGCTCAAGATCCAACACCACGCTTTCCACCCCTCCGAGGAAATCTGTAACTTCCCTGAGGCGCTTCTACCCACTTCCCCTTTACCCTGAGGCGCTTCTACCCACTTCCCCTTTACCAAGGGGAAAGCCTCGACCTTCAAGCTTTTGGGGGGTCGTCCCAAGCGCCCTGCAACCAATCAGCTGCTTGCTACTTGGACTCCCATCGACCTCTACTGACAGGGTCACACAGCAAGGGTTAATGGGAGTCGATGCCTAGCTCCAAGGTGAACAAAAAAGGAGGAAAGCAGGCAGGCTCCAAGCGCAGGCAGAAAAAAGCGCGTGGTTGTTTTTTGTTTTTTTTTTGCCTTTGGAAATAAGAGCGAAAGCTCGCCCGGCCCGAGCGCGCGCGTTATGTGAGAAAGAAAGAAATGTAATACTCGACACGGGCGGGGTCTCCTCCTGATGTAACAGGAAGCGGGGATGTTTCCCCTTTGGCTGCCGATAAGTTACAACCTCACAAAGCTTCTGAGCGCTCCTGGCGGCAGAGCCGGCCGTCGTTCGCTTCGGATTCCCTCGAAGCCCTCCGCTGATTGGATTGTAACCTAGACCTGTAGCAGCAACTAGCCGAATCGCGGCTGTTCTTTTTTAACCGTTTCAACTCCTCTCTCGGTGTTTTTTTTTTTAATCCCTTTTTTTTAAAAAACACCTCTTTTATTAAAAAAAAAAAAATCCTCATTTTTGAGGGGAGGGTTGGTTGTGGTGGGAACTTTTTCTTCCCAAACCGGGAAAAGCCAAACTCATTTGATTCCTGATATTAAGCCCGGGAAGGAAAGCACAGCTTTCGGTGAGTAAAATAAAAGAGGGAGTGGGGGAGAGAGGTGGTGTGAAACATTATAAGGGAGGCGGAAAGAGAGAAATGCAACCCTTCTCCGGTTGCTTGCGGGGGAATAAGATTCATAAAAGGCGGGGGGAATCTCTCGGACCATCCAATTCATTGGCTTTGGAAAAAAGAGGTGGAATGGGCGGGGGGGGGAGGCGGGGGAGCGCCCCTTTTCCCAGCGCTGCTCAATAAATGAGTTGCCCTGCCAAATATAAACGGGCGCTCGGGTTAGAAACCCGAGCCAAAACTAAACTAAGCCGTGGGTTGCGTTTCTTTGACCCGCGCGTGCCTGTGTTTCGGCTGTTTGAGAAATCGTGAGAAAGGGACGAATCGAGTTTTACTCCGGGCATCTGGAAACCTAGCGAATTTGGAAGCGTGTGTGTGTGAGAGAAACGGTCTTCTGCATCGAATTTTGGACCAAGTTCTGTAAGCATCTCTTTCTTTAAAAAAAAAAAAACCAAGACCACAAAACAACAACAACAACAACAACAAATCCCGAGATAAGCGGACGGGAGAAGGGAGCGAGAACCAGCAAGCTGTGCGGTCTCTTTGTAGCGACCTCCTTCCCCTCCGGCCTTTCAGTGGGTTCATTTCGGCGTGAGAGTTTCAGCAGCGCGGCTGAACCCCTCCGGTCCCAAAAGGAGAGGGGAAGTTTTGGTTTGTGTGGTTGAGTGTGTGGTGTGTGTGTGTGAGAACCAAAGAGAGAACCAAATGTAAAACTAACGCTAACAGCTTCATCTGAAGTCGGACAAATCAGAAGTCAATGCCTTGGTGTTTGGGGGCCGCTCCTTCCTCAAAACGGCGCGATTGTATACTCGTGTGAGCAACACCTCTTTAACTATAGTTGTTGCAGGGAGGTTTATTTCTGGGAGTTAACCAGCATAGGATGTATAGTGAGAGTCAAATAGGAGCTCATGATGAACCACAAAAATCTAACATTGGGTATAGTCAGTGGCTTTATTTGGTCCACTCAGAATGACACAAAAATTGTTCCCATTTTTTAAAGCTGTTCCTCAAAGAGCAGGACTTAATTAATTCTCTGGCTTCTCAATTAACAAATTAAAGTATCAGACCTAAGTTTTAGCCTTGAGGCATGTTGCTTATCCCTGACTGTTCTTAATATCTTCCCTGAGGATGAACTGTGGGATATGTAAAAGCTTGCAAACTTTTGGGTAGTCACAGTGAAGATAATACCATCCTATGGCTGTTGTATCTTATTCTTGCACAGAATGAGGCAGTACTGGATGTTTTAAACAGGAACCTGCGGATTGGTTTGGTTTTGCCAGATAATGCATTTGTAATGCTTTGAAGTAAAACTGTCCATTGATTTCAGAGGAATATGGTGAAGACGGCAATTCTAGATGTATATCTATGGCGATTTTCAATCATCCAGGTCATGGTCATCCCAAAGATGCTTTTCAAAAGGCAACTGGACTTCTGGTTTTCTTTTCTTCTTGAAAACTTTTTCATTTCTCATTCAAGAAACTTCTTCACTTCTGGTTGAATGGTGTGGAATGGAAGGATTTATATTCCTTAGTGGTCATCTGGTCATTGGTTCTCTGATGGTTGAGGCCACTTGGTGGTTTAGATGTGTATAAAACATTAAGTTTTTAAGCTATGTAGTTTAATCCTAAATTCTTTAAATCTGCTGCAAATTTCACACTGAATCTGCTTTTTATTAAGTATGATTAATATGATGAGGGTTGGTGGAAGGTGATGATATTTTTCCTTCTCTGACCTGGAGGTTGATAAATGGTATTGCTTTTTTTCTTGTATCTTTTGTTTTAAAACTTGGCAGTTATGAAAATATGAATGGATATGACATAATAGATTGACCCAGAACAACCTTTTCTTATCTATCTATCTATCTATCTATCTATCTATCTATCTATCTATCTATCTATCTATCTATCTATCTATCTATTCCTTCCCCACTCCTAGCACCATGACATTCAGCTTTCTGGTGTTTGATTTTCAGTGTACAAAAAAGAAAGTGTAAAAGTGATGAACTGTCCACAGTGAACATGCCAAGATATGAATAGTGGTTGCTGAAAGAAAATGCCAACATTGCAATAAATCTGAATGTAGCTCCTGATTTCTGTGGTTGTAGGATGTGACCCAAGAAAACACTTACCTTCTATTTTTTCCTTTTGAAAGCATTCTTAAGTGATTGGAGCACAGCTCTGCTTTATTTTGGAAATCTGGAAATCAATGGAAGATACAGTATATCAAGGAATCCTAGACACATAAGTGGTGTCTGAAAAACAGAATTTTGTGCTTTAAAGAGACTGGCTTTTGAATATAGGATATAAAGACTCTTAAGACAAAACTGACTATATACAGCAGTGAAATTAAACAAATATGATTTAAGATTTAATCGTGGTCCTTTCCAGGTATGTCAGGTGTAGAATTCTGAATATTGTGGTACTTGTATTTCCAGTTGGAATGGAGGGCATCAGGTTAAAAATGGTTTAAGATTTGCACCTTTTCAGTAAATGTAAGTTTATCTGGAAAAACAAGAATTGTTTGACACAAGATTAATTTTCAAGCAAGCACCTTTTAGGTCCTTTGGGAGTTTGGGGTATATTCTCGCATAACGACAGTACTCTTGAGAGGGAAATCAATGTTATTTTACCTCAAAATGAGGATTAAATGATAAAGGCTGACAAGATGAGGTAATTAACTAGACTTAAATCATGTCACCTTTTACTTACATTTCTTGATGATGTGGATATATAGTTCTAGTAACAATAGAACAATTGTAATAGTTTGTAAGAAGGTATTGCAGAAAAAATAGATGTCTTTCTCTGAAATTCTGCCCAGGCATTTGAAGGGCTAGGGGCCGTATTCTGTTTTTAATTCCATTCCATTCCATCCCATCCTTCCTTAACAGAAGAAGACAAACTTTTTGATGTTGGATCACATCAAAAGCTCATCTTACACAACATCCTGTTTCCCACAATGAACAGCCTTTCATAAGAGCAATTCTTGCATGCCACAGGAAGGTCTCAAAGATGCTTCTTAGCAACTCATGGAAAAGACAGCAAGTAGGAAAGGTAAAGAACAGAAAGTAAAAAAGAGTTCAAAGGAGAGCTGTAGTCACTTGTGCAAAAGCATCCGAGATGAGTGGAGGACATCTTCAGCAGATGATTAAAAAACAAAAAGTTCCATCTACCAGAATAAGAAAACTCAACAAGATTATTTGAAACTGCTCAGTTTAGTCAGTTTCTTTCATTCGGAAGAATTTTCAGTAAGAGCACTTTAGAAGATAGGCTAAAAAAAATAAGTTTCTTTGATAATTCTATAAAAATAAACTAGCAGATCTATTGCTGATCATATTTAATAGAACTGGAACATGTGAATGGACTTTTTGGCCTGAATTGGAAGAGACTTGTTAAATCTAATCTAGAATTTTAAAACTATTCTTTGGAAGGAAATAAAATACTTAATTTGTAGCTGTTTCTTTCAATTCCTCAGCCATTTGGGGAAAATTACTTCTCCTTTCTTTTGAATAGAGAAGGATTGGAGAATTTTTTTGGTTGTTGTTTTTCTGTAGCTCTTAAATTTATGTCATAATTTGCAGTTGATGCATAATTATTGTTATTCACCATTCCATGTGGATTTCAGCAATTGTCAGTTTTGTATGCAATATGCACAATATAATTTACTGACATCTTAAATGCAAATCATCCCTATTCATCTAGACATAGTCATAAATATGGGCATGAAATGGGGGAGAAAGATAAGTACAATTACCTTGTCTGTTATAAACAACGCTTAACCATCCAGATATCCGAACCTATCCGATCATCTCAAAAATATCATTCTATGAAAACTTATAAGCCTTTTGCATTTAACAACATAAATTTATAATGTGCACTTTATAAATGTATGGTCTTAATTTAATTAGTTAAATTTTCAACCTGGACTGTTAGAAGAAAACGTTTAAAGACTTAAAACAAACAACAGTTTGGAGCTGACAGCACTTGACTTATAAATTAAACAATGGTTGACATTTATACCATATTGCAAGTCTCTAGATTTTTTGACATGTATTGTCTAGTTGCAGTCTTTGCAGCTAGCTGGTAAATTTAATCAATATTGTACCATGGATGGATAAGACTTAGAGTTAGTAGTGAAGTTCTGATAGAAGTTGAATTGGTCTCAGGCATGGTAGCATCAGGCTTGTCAGATGCTACATCTTTTCTATCCTGCTCTACGGAGTGGAGAGTTGGACAGAAAGCCACTTGAAGAGACTAGAAGCATTTGAAATGTGGATTTACAGGTGACTGTTACATATAAGTTGGGTTGACAAAATCAGAAATGAGGTGATAATCCACCTGGGAAAGCCCAGGGAAATTATCAAAATCATAAAAAAGCGAAAGTTACAATATTTTGGACATGTGATGCAAAACCCAGAAAAATGCAGCATAGTTCACTTAATCCTCCAAGGAAAGATTGAAGGAAAACGAGGTCCAGGCAGAAGAAGATCATCATGGCTTCAAAATCTAGGGGACTGGTTGGGACAAAACTCAGCAGCATTTTTTTGTGCAGCTGTTGATAAAAATAGGATCACCAATATGATTGCCAATGTCCGATGAAGGATATGGCACAACAACAAAAAGATGGTACCATACCACTTATACTACTCTTATTTTTGATGTTCTCACTTGGTTCTCAACCATTTATTGAAGTTCATTTTAGACGTGGAACCACTGTAATATGCAGTTGTATACATTACATACATTGGAGGGGAAAAATCTGGATTCCTCCATATGTTATCCTAGTTTGTGGGGGAGGGGGGGAAACCCTCCTTTATGGCACAGCAGTATATGTGGGTGGTTTTTTCCCCCCCTATTGATTCTGAACTGCTGAAGGTTCTTCCTTCATATAATTGATTTTACAAATAATATTTTTTTCTTCCTGGTATGAGACATGCACTGGAAACTACAGAAATGATTTGCTTTTTAAATAAAATGATTTACAATTCGAAATGATCTCTACCCATAGAATGCTGCTGCTACTTTGTAATATAAATTTCTGACTACACACTACTCTTTTTTGACTATGGAGGCTGAAGCATACATTTTATGCGATTTTGTCTCTTCGAATAAGGATTCAGATATACATGCCTGTCTTTTATGCATTCAGTAAATCATTTTTCTTGTTTGGATGTGCTGAAATGGAAATCAGAAAAGCTTGGGATGTTGTTTCTGTATGTTTCTCTTTAAAAAAAATGGCAGTTTAATTATATGGTTTTTATGTGGGCATATAGGGTGCAAAAGATTCCACAGGATACTGCATTTACTACATTAACTTATTGCTTTCATTTAAATATACTATGATATATACATACATATCTAAAGATAAATATTTTTCTCTGTAATATAAAACTCACAGATCCAGCTCAAACTATTACATTTTAAGAATAAAAATGAAATTATCATGATTTTGTAAAATTCAGAACCCAACAAATTTCATTTTAAAGATTAAATGCTTGCAAACACTGTGAACACTGCTACTACTAGCATTGCGAGTTTTGAAAATAAAGCAATTTTTGATCTGCAAATTAGTTACTGGAATCGTTTACTTTGGAACCATCAGATTATTATTAATAGTATATTGGATTAAATCATTTGTTTATTAAAGCTTTGGGAGAGGAAGAAGTTAAGCAAATAGTTAACACTATGTTTAATCTGTTGTATAATAAGGAGCTAGACAATAGAGAAGGACAGACTCAGATAAAGTCCTCATTATTTGGTTAAGATGAAGTATACAAATTATGCCTGCTAAATTCCTCTGCTGTCTGTAACAAAATGTTATAGGGATCCTTCCTTGGGGACCTCTTATAGACATACAGTATGTTACACAAGCATGCATGTACACGTGCACACATCAATTCGTTCTCAACAGCAAACTAATTTTCTCTTCATATTTAAGCTTTTATTTCCATCTATTTTTCACAGAATGATAAATGAGTATAAATAAATGAGAAAAATGACATTTTTCTTATATTGTATCCCCTGAAAATTTATTGAAGTTAATATGAGAAAATGTTTGGGATTTCCATCTCTTTGATTTCAATTCAACTATTGGAATCTATATTCAGTTAACTAAAGATAACTAAAGATAAAACTTCTCTAATGAGTAGAGAATATTGCTGAGCTAACAGTTTCTTGCTTACTTTGAGATCCTAGGAATGAAAATTCACATATATTCTTTTTTATCCATAAACTCCAGCAGGTGTCACTCTGGGGACTGCATTTTAGCAACTTAAATGGTTTTGAAGACAAAATTTATTGAAAAAAAATACACCTACTATATAACCTTCTCTTTTAGAAACATTTTCATCGCCAGCTTTTCCCTCTTTCTCTGTTCCCTTTTGGCTTTATCAACTTTGTGGTTTCTGGGGTAGTTTGTGTAGACAGCAGTTATATTGGCTACATCTTACATTAAAATAAATTAGGCACAATTACAGTTTGTATTCATCTACTTAAATTGGTTGGCATCCAAATTGGTTACATGGACTAAAGTTACCTTCAGTGCATGCAGACTGGATTGGGGATAGACTGAGCAATGAAGTAAGGGTGATTTAAATGTTTGTTTACCTTATAAAACAATGCTGCAATAAAATGCCCCTTTATAAAAATGATATTGCTGACATGCATCAGCTACAGAGGAGTGTTCAGATAGTCACAATAATATCAATTGTCAGTAGGAAGCAAAGGCCTTGCCAATAAATAGTTGTGCATTATGAATATTATAAAAAGGTTTGCAGGAAGTCCTATGATGTACGATGTAAGTTTTTTAAAAAAATATATTTTATTTATTTCCAAAGTTAAAATAAAAAAATGGGAGGGGGGGAGAAAAAACAAACAACAAACACTACCAATAAAAACAAAAAAAATGTGTACAAAAATGAACAAATGATAAATCTAATTGTTAATACTGATACTAAATATAAAATGTCCACTCTGGTTGAAAAATATATCGGAAATATCTGGTACATTTTCTTTTTCTTACTTAATAGGTCTACAAGTAATTATAAAAATATTTAATAAAAATACCATTATGTGTAGAAAGGTGTTATTGATGTGGAAATCTATGTATCGTCAAAATTGACCCACTATCACTGTTTAAAAAAAGCAGTCAACAGGTAATCTCAAAAATAAGACGAAAACAGGTAACCCCAAAACTAATCTTCAAAAACCTCTGTTAACCATCCGTTACTGTATTTAACACTCAGAAAGTCCACAATCAGCATCCAAACTCTTATAAACGTATCTAATCCATTGCCTCTAATCAATGAGGTTAATTTTGCCATTACTGCCAGTTCAGTCAATTTTAAAGTCCATTTAAACTCAGTGTTCCTTTTTCTTTTCAATACTTAACATAAATAGTCCTTGCGACAGTCATTATGTAAAGAAATAACATCCCAAACTGGTTTTCTATCCACAATACTTAGAAGCAAGACTTCAGGTTCCATTGGTATTTGCATTTTAAAATTTTTCTGCATTGTTATTATTATATTTATCCAATATGATTTAGCACACTTACTGTACAGGACCATCACATATGGTAAAATGTGTACCTGAAGTAATCAAGTTTTTTAAAAGGGCATATCTATTTGCTTTTCCACTTTGGTGGTGCAGTGGTTAGAGTGCTGTACTGCAGGCAACTTCTGCTGACTGCCGGCTGCCAGCAGTTTGGCAGTTCAAATCTCACCAGGCTCAAGGTTGACTAAACCTCCCATCCTTCTGAAGTGGGTAAAATGAGGACCCAGATTCTTGGGGGCAATATGCTGATGCTGTAAACCGCTTAGAGAGGGCTGTAAAAGCACTGTGAAGCGGTATATAAGTCTAAGTGCTATTGCTATTGCTGTTGCTTTCAATAAATGGGTGTGAGTCTATGTTTCTATATGCATGTGTGTTGAAACTATCTTAGGGGCTCAGTGATGAACTAATCTATAAAGTTAAGCAATAGAAGGAAGTTTTCTATCTAGAATTTTAATTGTTATGAGAAGTGGCAAAGGAAATTCACTGTATAGACACAATAGCTGAATTGTGCCTAAAGTGAAAGGGATGATAAATCCTACTGTTTATTGGGGGAGGAAGGTAAGCATATTCTTATAAACAACATACACACATACAACTTGTATGGATGTAATCATTACAAATTGAAGTTATCATATCTAGTCCAAATAAATTGGAGAGTTTGGTCCATTAAGGCGAATATACATTTATTTGGGAAAATCTTTAATTTGTAGGAAACAAATTCAGGCATAGGCTATATCCCTTACTATGCATGAATTCTGAAAATATAATTCACATTTCTTCATTTCCTAGGAATAAAATCTGCCAAGCAATCAGACAAAACCCATGCATTATATCTTTTGATTTGTGGCTTTGGTGATTAGGAAAAAAACTGGATAATAGAAAGACAGATAATAGAAAGACAAGCATCTTCTGTAATCATAGAATAACTGAATTCTACTTATATTTGCTGCAAAGGAAATTGGATACTTCTCCTTGCTATTTCTTTTTTTATGCAAGTTTGTCTTTTTTCTTTGTTTTTCTTTTCTCTCTTTTCTGCTTTTTATTAGTTTGTATTAGTTTGTATGTTTTTGTAAAACTTTCAAGACATTTTTTAAAAAAAAGAATATATATAGTATGTGACTAAATTTTGAATACAACCAAGTGCTGCTGTAGCCTAGAAGTTGTGAAATGGCTTGGCAATTTATGGTATGCTGATATTATATTATTATTAGAATTTCTAACCAACCAGTCCCTGAACTGGAAGGATGCAATGAATATAATTAATCAGTGGAACATCCAGAAGTTGTAACCTCGGGCTACATAAAACATTCCTGTTTCCTTTCTTTCCTCTGTACGTCCATCCTGTTCCTCTTTTATTTTGTTCCATTTCCTCTGCACCAAAGGTACAGAATTAGTCATTCTGGCAGGCATTTAAAAACATTTTAAACTATTTTCTGTTAGTGTTCAGGTATATTTCAAAATCACTAACAACTGTATGGTTATTAATATTGCTGATATACTGTTGCTTAAATGCTGCTAAAGAAAAATATTAAGTAATTATGCAATCCAAAAATAGCCTTATCCACACATACACATTTCTGTTTGGTAAGACAAGAAATGTGCAAAGATGAGCATCTTTCTTCAGCTCAGGATGTCATAGATTAGATCCAAAGATTGCCCTTAATTATACCATGGTAGAATTGGTTTAGGCTTCAACCTGTAGTATAAACTCAGCTACTGTGATTAATAAATATGATTAACTAATAAATAAATTAATAAATTAATAAATATGATTAATAAATATGACTGGCTCCCATGTTCACCTGTATCTTCAATAGATCACTAGAGATGTGCTATGTTCCTTCTTGCTTCAAATGCTCTACTATCATCCCAGTGTCAAAGAAGCCCTCCGTCAGGGAACTGAATGACTACAGATCAGTTGCTCTAACATCTGTAGTTATGAAAACCTTTGAAAGGCTAGTGCTGTCCCACCTGAAAACCATCACGGATCTGCTGTTAGATCCCATGCAGTTTGCATATCGAGCAAATAGATCGACAGATGCTGCTGCTAATATGGCTCTGCATTACATCCTACAATACCTTGAATCTCCAAATACCTACGCAAAGGTCCTCTTTGTAGACTTCAATTCAGCATTCAATACCATCATTCCAGACATTCTTCTAACTAAACCAAACCAATTAGCAGTACCTGAACACACTTGTAAGTGGATCATAAGCTTCCTAACAGACAGGAAGCAGCAGGTGAAGGTAGGCAGAATCACATCTGATACCTGTACAATTAGCACAGGGCCTCCCAAGGCTGTGTGCTTTCTCCACTTCTCTTCTCCCTATATACCAATGACTGCATCTCAAACGATCCATCTGTTAAAATACTGAAGCTTGCAGATGACACAACCGTGATTGGTCTCATTCAAGACAACAACGAATCCGCATACAGACAGGAGATTGCACAACTTGCCTAGTGGTGTCCTGGAACTGAACACACTCAAAACCGTAGAAATGGTGGTAGACTTTAGAAGAAACCCTCCTGTGCTACCACCTCTTACATACTAGACAACACAGTATCAACACTAGAGACCTTCAAATTTCTAGGTTCTATTATATCACATGACCTAAAATGGACACCTAACATCAAAAACATCATCAAAAAAGCACAACAAAGAATGTTCTTTCTGCGCCAACTCAGAAAGCTCAAACTGCCCAAGGAGCTGATAACAGTTCTATAGAGGAATTATTGAGTATATCAGCTGCACCTCTACAACTGTCTGGTTTGGTTCTGCAACCCAACAGGACAGACACAGACTTTGGAGGATAATTAGGACTGCAGAAAAAAAAATACTACCAACCTCCCTTCCATCGAGGACCTGTATACTGCACAAGTCAAAAAGAGGGCTGTGAAAATATTTACAGACCCCTCACATCCCGGACATAAACTGTTTCAACTCCGTCCCTCAAAATGATGCTATAGAGCACTGCACACCAGAACTAGACACAATAACAATTTTTCCCCTAAAGCCATCACTCTGCTAAACAAATAATTCCCTCAACACTGTTCAACTATTTACAAAGTCTGCACTACTATTACTGTTAATCTTCTCATCACTCCTTATCACCCCTCCCCTCTCACTTGTGACTGTATGACGGTAACTTTGTCACTTGTATCCTTATGATTTATATTGACTGTTTCCTAGTATGATTTGATTGCTTATTGTACCCTATGACTATCATTAAGTGTTGTAACTTATGATTTTTGACTCTTGATGTGTGTATCTTTTCTTTTATGTATACTGAGAGCATTTGTCCCAAGACAAATTCCTTGTGTGTCCAATCACACTTGGCTAATAAATAATTCTATCTATCTATGATTAGTAGGATATATGAAGGGGCTTCCTAGGCTCACTTTATTAACACAATTATGGTTTACACTGTGTGAATACAATTTGCTAATTTTATGAAAGGTTAGAAATAATCGTTGTTGGATTTGGAACATGCCATGCTCTTAAGATAAGACTTCAACCACAATGTACTGTTGCTTTAAATATTCTTTTTCTTTCTTGCCCAATACTGTGGTACCATGGTGGCGCAGTGGTTAGAATGCAGTACTATAGGGCTAACTCACTGCTCACTCCAGGAGTTCGATCCTGACCCTCTCCAGTTGATTCAGCCCTCCATCCTTCCAAGGTTGGTAAAATGAGGATCCAGATTGTTGGAGGCAATATGCTGACTTTGTAAACTTCTTGGAGAGGGCTATAAAGCAGTGTAGAGTAATATACAAGTCTAAGTGCTATTGCTACATAAAAAAAATAAAGACAAAAAATATGAGACAGGTATGGTTTATTAAATCATGTCTCCTTCATAGCCCCAAAACTAGGAAGACTCCATAATCCTATTACAGGCTAAGCTATTTCTTTGGTTGGGTCTCATTGTTCTGTCTCCGGAGTTCATTGTCGCATACCATTATACAAACGCTTCTGTAAAGATTATACCATTTTTTTCTAACTTCTCCAATTATGTGAATTTTACAGTCTTCACAAATCCTTTGATGTATTCTGGTATAATACTGTCAATTTGACTTAACTGTTGCAGAAATCTGCAAGTTTATATGAGTCATATGCCTTTTAAAAGTCATACTTACTTCCCTCGGCCCAAAGCCAAAGGGAAGAATGATGGGTCCTTGTCTTTTGATGTACCATTGGCAGCTATCAATTTTAGAACAAGCTTGGTAAAGTAGAGATGGGGAAAGAATTTATTAAAATTCTTAATGTTTTTTTTCCTTTCTGAAGTCTGTGTTTTTTTAAATTTGATATCCTACTCTTTTTCTGTGAGATAACATATACTGCCATATCTTATAAAACAAAGCTCTTCCAACACTGTTATTCTATTAAGTGCTTTAGAAAATTCAGTTTCCTTTCATTTACTTATCAAATATATTGCATATGCCACTCACTTTGCAGTGCCTTTTCATTCTCCAATGAATATTATTATAAATGTGTGTACAGATTCATAAACACAGGGAAGGTGAAATAAAATACACCATAAGGAGATACACCACTTTGCTTTTATTGCAATATTTTCCTTTGGTTATATGCAAATAAACATCTGTACACAATACAAAACAAAAATGAAAAAATATACTTGACCTGTTTTCATGTTTTCTGGAAAGATAGAACTTGATCCATACCTGCAGAACAGTTTTCTTCAATGACATAGATATGGACATGAATTTGCTGACAAATTCACTTCTTGGAGTCCTGTTACTACACATGGAAAACTACATCTCAAAACAACTATATGGGTAGCAGCATAGCGGCATTCTCAATGTTTGGCAAGCTTCTGCTATGGGTGGATGGAGAGGTCAGAAGGGAGGGGGGAAGATACCTGACCCTTGTGAAAGCATAGCTGATGTTTTAAACTGATTTTGGCATTTCATCAGTTTGAAGCTCTCCATTTGAGCCTTCTTTTTCAATTAAAGTCCTTGATGTGAAACTTCTCCCAACTCAAAAACATATTTTAACCAACCATGAAATGGGTTCTTCTTTGGGCATGGGAAAATAACCCAAGGAACTAGTGAAGTTTCTCAGATAATGTGTTGAAGATAAGAGCAGCTGATTAAGCTGTGCAGACATGATATTCTTCCGATTAAAATCGGAATTCTGATTTTTTTGGGAATCGCCGCGAGCGGAGCCCGGGCGGGCGGGCGGGCGGTGTGAGCGGCGGGCGGTGCGAGCGGAGGCCGCTGAGCGGCAGGAAAAGGGAGCTGGGCAGCGATTTCTTGGCGCGTGGTGGGGGGTCTCTTTTGGCCGGCCCCGATTTTTTTTCAGAGGGGAATATCATGCCTGGCTGTGTCAACAAAAAAATAGACAATGTGGAAAGAAACAACCTGATTTTCAAACGGAATATGCCTCAGAACCACATGCAACATTGGGTCTTTGCTGAAGTTGAGAAGGCTAGTATTGGCACTGCCATTCAGGGCTGTGAAAGCCTGCGTGGAGTAGACTGTGAAGGAAAGAGTGTTGAAGAAGACAACTATCAGCTACAAAAGAACAGTGTGGAGGGGACAGCTCATGGGATGTTGAAAATTTATGAAATCCTCTTTAGTCAATCGAATCCCTCATCTGAAATTCTATTTGAGCTTCAGAAATCCCATAAGGAACAGGGGAAGCAAGGAAAGTGATTCTCTTCAAAATGTCAAGCAGAGAAAGAAAAAAGGCAAAGAAAGCGTTAAAGGATCAATATATAGTTAAGCTATTTTAATTTTTTATACATATATTATTTTAGTCTCTGCTTCTTAGAAAAGGCTAGTCATTGTTGCTAGGTTCCTAACTGAGGCTGCTTCACAAAGCTGTAGCCAAGTGTGTTTGCTATTCACTCTAATATTTAAAGTTACACACTGTGCCGCTAAATTTTAAATGGCTTCAGTGCTGGTCAATGATTGTATAGCACATACTGCTTCTTTTGGATTTGGGGAACTATTACAGACCTTCCAGTTAAGAAGGTATCACATCCTGTAATTCAAGATACTGGTATGAGTCATTGCCCCTCGGAGATCTTTCCTTGATAACTTAAAGACAGTGATTGGGATGAAAAAGAGGAGAAAGCTGTAGCCCTAAAAATCTTAGATTCAGAGACTACTCAAAAAAGTGTTGTTGGGTGCACATTTCCCAATATTCCATTCTATTCCATTCCATTTTTATGCTTTTATTTATTTACTTTTATACTTATTTATTCATTAATTACCTTTTTATGCCACCGATCTCACTATCACATGACTCTGTGTTACATTATGCTCAGATTAATAATCAGGATTAATTAAGGTATCAATGGATATGTAGGATGCGTGTGTACATTTGTGTCTGTATGTCAACCAAAATGCTGGCAGTGGCTGAGAAATTGAAGCCCTGTCCCTTTCGACATGTAGAGAATGTGTGTGATGCACGTTAAAAGGGTTATGTTTTCAATTGCCAAGGTGCACCTGCCCTTTTGATATAGTTGACATTTTCCAGCACATCTCTGAAATACATATTGTATCATGTATTTTTTTCATGCGAGGAACTGAGAGATAAAATATATTTTAAAACATTTATATGATTACACTGAATATTTAATGTTGCTTGACATGTTTCTGACATGATGCATACCTTGTCTGGCAATGATACACATTGATCAATTCCCAAACTGTGACTTTTGAACCACCGCTGGTCTGCTAGGGTGTATTAAGTCATCATTATACACTTATGTATTTGTTATAAATAGCTCAAATGCTACAAGATTATGGTAGACATTTGGGCATTCTTATCTTTATACATAATATTTTTTTTAAAAAAAATCAATCACAATGAAGAAAATACAAACTAAAAAAATAATAGAATGAAAAAATAGAAGGTGCATGAAAGAAAAATAGAATAAAATAGAAAAGAAAAATGGAATAAAATAGAAAAGAGAGAAAAATAATACAGTAAAGAAAAAAGAAAAATATATATATAAATAAATTATTTTCCCTTCTTCATAAGCATCTTTAGTAATTTATCACCTCCTGAAATACAACAATATTCTTCCCATATTGCATCTCTTATCTATAAACAGATCTTTAACACCTCATCATTTCAGTCCTGATATTAGCAAATGTCAATTTAGATGACAACATATTTATGTTAACCTTGAAGAAATATATGAACTTTATATTCCTTTTTTTCCTTTTAACAATCTTAATTTTTAGTCCCTTCAAATAATGTCCTACAACTTAATTTCTTGTCATTGTTTTTCTACGTCACAAAATTCTACCAATCTTGACAAGCCTTTTTTGTAAATCCAATATTGGAAAATTATCCAGGTCACTCTCTTGGCATTTGCATACGTCTTTAAATTATCAAGACATCAGCTGCTTTCTTTTTTTAAATGTCCTGAGCAGCACACTTTTCTCTATCATTCATATAACCTGTCATTTTTAAATCCACTTTCAAATCTGTCTCAGTCTCGTCTGGAAAAAAATTGCCCATGATATATTTTAAACACAGTCTGTCTATAGAGACAGACACTCTTAAAATTACCTTTTGGGTTCATTGTTCAAAAACATCCTTCAATATGTCCAATGTTAAAGTATTTTTCTCCATTCTGCATTCGTAAGTCAAATTTAAGTATTCTTCTTTAATTGTAATCTTTAGTTCCTGCTAGTTCCTTCTAGTATCCAGCCTTCAATGTCCCAACCTATCATTAAAAAAAAAAAAAGAATTAGAAGAAAAACATTGTCCCACAGGGAAAACTCTTATAATTAATTCCAAAATCTTACTTCATATCCATCTAGACTCTTTATCTATTTGTAACTTTCCAAAATCATATTTTGCTGCTTAATCGAAAAAGTTCTTACACTTATGTTTAAAACATCTTTCACTAAGGATTGAAGGAAATTCACCAGATGCTGTAAAACTTGTTAATCCAATAGTTCCTAATAGCTAAAAAGTAATGGATAAGCAAGTTCAAAAATGATTGCAGGTAGTTCTCGACTTACAACAGTTTGCTTAGTGACCATTCAAAGTTACAATGGCACTGAAAAAAGTGACTCATAACCATTGCAGCAGCCCCATATATTTACATTCAGATGGTTGACAACTGACTCACATTTATGATGGTTGTAGCCAGAGGTGGGCTGCTACTGTTTCTCACCGGTTCTAGCGAACCAGTAGTTAAGATTAGGCACAGTTTGGCGAACCGGCAAATCCTACCACTGGCTGGCCCCATCCCCGCCCATTTTCCAGCCTGTTTTTGGGGCCTTTTTCAGGGTGTTTTTGGGGCATTTTCTGGCTGTTATTTGGGCTGTTTTCAGGGCCATTTTCTGGGCTAAAACGGCTTGAAAACGGCCTGAAAAATGGCCTGCAAACAGCCCCAAAACAGCTTATTTTGGGGGCATTTTCAGGCTGGTGTTTGGGCTATTTTGAGGCCATTTTAGGCTGGTTTTTTAGTCCAAAACCAACCTGAAAATGGCCCAAAAATGGCCTGAAAATGGCCGAATGCCAGCTTATTTTGGGGCCATTTTCAGGCTGGTTTTCTGGTCCAAAAAACAGCCTGAAAATGCCTCAAAAAGGCCTGAAAATGGCCCAAAACAGGCCAAAAAATGGGTGGGAGCAGAGCCAGCCTGTGGTGGGATTCGCCCCAACCAGCTGAATCCATCTCTACCTTTGAGGCGAGTGGCTGGGAGACAGAGCTGTGTGTAATGAGTGACATCACCCACTCAGTCACATGACCAACTGGCCACGCCTACCCAACCAGAGAACTGGTTGTTAAAAAAAATTACAGACCACCATTGGTTGTAGCATCCCAGGGTCATGTGATCCCCTTTTGTGACCTTGTGACAAGCAAAGTCAATGGGAAAACCAGATTCACTTTAACAACCGTGTTACGAATTTAACAACTGCAGTGATTCACTTACCAAATGTGGCAAGACAAGTCATAAAATGGGGCAAAACTCAGTGAACAAATTTTTCACTTAGCAACATAAATTTTGGGCTCAGTTGTGGTTGTAAGTTGAGGACTACCTATATTCAGGTTTTTTTGGCTAAATGAAATCTTGTTATCTTAAAATCAAACTGGTGTTTGAGTGTGGCACTCAATGTTTTGAACATAGAATATTTTATTTAAAGGCTTTTTTTTTTCCTGGAAGTAATTGAGTCAGTAGATGGGGTTCTTTTTCAAATCATTTTGGCTGCATCATGCTTTGTTTTCAATTGTTTGATGGTTGTTACAAGAGTAACAGTGGCATAAAAACCTTTGTATTCTTATTTTAACAAAAAAAATCATGGTATTGGGAGTGGGTTTCAACACAGTGAAACATCCCCTTATGATATGTAGAATAATCATAGACAACTAGCAAGTTGGGAAAAACCACTAAAATAGATCTATGGAGATTATCAGTCATCCGGGTCATGGTTATCCCAAAGGTGCTTTTTCAAGAGGCAACTGCACTTTTGGTTTTGTTTTTTTTGAAGACATTTTGCTTCTCATCTAAGAAGCTTGTAAGCTTCTAAGATGAGAAGCAAAACGTATTCAAAGAAAAAAATCCAGAAAGTCCAGTTGCCTCTTGAAAAAGCATCTTTGGAACAACTAGAATAGATCCTACATTCTAATGTATGTCTACGGGCAACTGAAATGAGACGTTGATTTTGATCCACTCCTGCCTTCCAATTGATGCAAATTGATGTAATCAGGAAGGAGCATAGTGGTTATATTCTATTCCCAACATATCCAGTTTGGAGCAGAAAAGTTCACTATCTGAAACCTTGAAGAGCTACTTTAACAGCTTATCTACTTTATTGAACTAGCTAGATCACTGATCTGTTTCAAAACATCACACAGCATAATGTATTCTTAATCCAGATCATAGTTTATTATCTTAGTAAAAAATATGCTTCAGTACTTCAGAAATTTCATATGTTCTGGTATTATTCATAAACCCTCACAAGTGGCTGCATATATGAGGTCATAAATTATAGTTTGGGAATTGTAAATGCCGAGGACATACAATATTACAACTTTTCCCAATCCTGGTGCCATCCAGATGTGTAAACTTCTGTTCCCAGAATTCTTAACAATAAATTATGCTGGCTGAGAACCTGTGGGAGGGGAAATCCCAGGCTGCAGTATTGTATAATTGCTGCTTGTTTCTGTAGTCTATGGCATTTTGGCAAACCATGTTGTCAGCTGCAAAACTCTCTCCCTTCTCTCTCTGTGTGCGCACGCATGTGTATGTGTGTATGTGATATGGGAGAAAGTACAAGAGTGGACATAGTCTAAAAAAGATCTTAAAATAATCAATCTTGTCTATTTTTGTTGCTTGAAAAGGCAAGAAATAATCCGGGGAATGCCTATCATAACATGTGCTCATGCTTTTGTTAGAAGTGGGCAAGATTTTGCATTCCAAATGTTGTTGGACAGCAGCTCCCATCATTCCTAGACTACTAAAAAAATTTGTGTTAGGACTCCACTGAATTATGATTAACACATGGTAAGTAAACAGCAATCTAGGCTACATTTAGGAGGAAACATGAGTAGCTAAAACCTATATTTTTATCTTAGATGCTACTGCTCGTTGTTCTTGCCCATCACAATTGAACATTTTCCCAATCAATCAGTAGCCCATGTAATAGTCTCACAGATTTCCTTGACAAGTCAAATTGTTTGTTAACCATTTGTAGAAAACTTTTAGAATTTTCTAGTTTCTTATATGTTCGGTATTGATAAAAGACATTAATAAAATGTCATTTATATGGCGAATACTGTTGGGCTTTGTACCAGGGTTTAGCAGTTTACAGAACTCTATACATTTAACTCTGAAGACAGATTTAACTCCCTCAGCTAGTTTTGGCAGCATAAAATGGCTTGATTAGAAACCTCACCGCAGACAAAAGATGCAGCTGCAATGCCTCACATCACATCCACATTGAGTGCCCAGTCCATTGCAAAGAAATGAGGCATGTTATGTACCTATAAATTAAATAAATAAAAATATTACAGAATAATAAAATATTATTAGATGTACCTATAAATTTAATAAAATAAAAAAATAATATAGATATATATTATATATCCAGGTTATTTCCTTCAGCCTTTCTGAATTAATAGATACTGGGCATCTCCCTTGATGGCCTTGAGAACTACCAAAACTTAAAAAACATTTTCTGTGGTCTGGAAAACAGCCTCAGCTCTTACAAAAACCTAGCTGCTCCTTACCTTCTGTGTCCCTAAGCAGAGAAGTGGAAATAGGTTGTGTGTTACTCTTAATTTTATTATATTTTTCCATATTTCCTTTCTTTAGACCAGATATGGAAACCACTACAAAAATGTCCTGGAAAAAGGCAGAAGCTGTACTCTTACTCTTTGTCTTGGATTATTTATAGCTTGCTGATTTTTATTGTGCAAAAAAAAAAAAAATCTTACAGAAAGGCCATTCTAATGAGATTCCCATCCCAATCACCAATAGGAAGTTGGAACAGCTTCTTAACATAGCAGCTAATTTACCTGAAGGGAGCACGTTCACTGTATCATTTTGAATGCCTGTCCTTTGCTTCTTTCCAGCCTGCATCACCCTGACCTCCAGTTTTATTTTCCACATAATCTGCACATTTGCAAGGAAACATCTTTGCATTTTCTTCACTCCTGGGCTTTCCCCCCATCAACAGAGCAGCCAGTTTCCCTTTCCTTTCTCAGACCAATTTGATAAGATGACTAATCTTTTCCATACAGTGAAGTCCACATCAACAAACACAGAGAAGGACAATTAAGTGTATAGTTGTCATTTGTTTAGAGAGAACCAATACTTTAGGATAAATTTGTTTAAGGAAGAACCAATATTTTATAATAAAGACTGCACAAATAAACCTGTTAAGAGTTTTCTGGTCTCCAAAATGTACATCTTCTTATAGACATAATGTTGCTAGAGAACTGACAGTAGTGTGTATATTTTACAATCATTGCAGCTTCAGCAACCTGGTAGAATAATCAGGCTAGACATTCAGAAAGATACTGTTTCACTCTTCTCCTTTGGCACACCAAAAATTGCATTTGATTTAACCACATATATTTTTGTTTTCCAAACTCAGCATGCTGTGATTAATCGAAACTGTGGTTGTTTTAAACATATTTACTTTGAAGGGTTTATCCCATAGCTACTCTGTTTAAAGTAGCAATTGTTAATATATAATTCTGGAGGAAAAAAGAGTGCATAACTGAGGGAAAGACTTAACTAATTCACATGTAGTTGGGCAGATGTTTGAAATCTATAATTAGCTAATCTATGATTAGCTAGTTCACCAAGTTTGGAATAACATTCTCTGATATAACCTGCATCTAACTAAACATTTTATTCTATTGTTTTTTATTTTCTATCTCTCTTTTTCAGGCAAGTGATCAAATGCAAATGTGTACAATATGCAGGACATGTTCAATATCCATATCTACAGTTAGCTATGCTGTTGAGCTTTTGGGTTGATTGATGCAGAAATTATGTTGCTTTGTTTACTGGTTAGTCTTTTTAGATAGAGAAGTCTGTTTTTGCTATTATGTCAAGCACTGAAGTGAATCCATCACTGTTGTGGTCTCTGCTTCTATGAGAGGTTGATAGGCCAATACCTCAGCCTGTCAAAAGTGTGCTTAACTGTTTGCTTTCATTATTTGCTCTAGGAAATTTGATTTCAAAAGAAAACTATCCTTTGTTCCCCCACCACCCCACCCAATCTATTGATGAAGTATTCAACATGGATTGCCATCCCATCTCTTTTTGTAGCGTTAGGAGGAAAGATAATGGAAGAGAGAGCTTACAACAACATCCCATTTGTTCCTATGTCTCTTGGACTGTTTTGAATTTGTTCCATGGTTTTTAATTAAGGTCTTCCCCAAAAAATGTCTCCTTACTTTTGGTTACTTCCTTCCTTCCCAACCCCAAATCTTATGTTTGGTTATTTCACTTTTCCAAGTATACTACAATCTTATCTCCTAACAAGGCAAGTTTTAGAGTTGAACCCAATACTGTATTGTTGTATTAAAACAGCAACTGATTTCATATTAGTTTTCTTCCAGGTTGATCTTAGAGGGAGGTGAGGAGAGCAGTGTTTAAGCCAGAGCAAAAACTGAACTGGAGAATCAGTATTCTTTTGTGGGGTCCTTGGCTCTATTGTCTTCTATTGGTACCAGTATTCTCCTTCTCCGACATTCTTATTTTCTCTTTTAAACATGGTCTTCTCTTTTTTCCTAGGGAGAGATAACTTGTCACAAAAATTCACAATAAGTACATTGCTCAGGGCTTTTAAAATTATGCTAAGGGTTAGAAAGGTCATAAGTTACCCACCTCTGTTCTAAAAGATCAGGCATGAGGCTTCCTTATTTACCTTTCATTTTTCTTCCTTGGTCTGATAAGCTTTTTTTTATGGCTTCTAATTGTGTTAACCAGGTTGTTGAGCAGACCATAGATAGTATTCATTCCTAAGAAAAACAAATTCCTATATCATAATTTTGGATTCATAGCAACCCAATTTGAGAAACATAACAAGCTGTTTTCAAATCCATGTGAAAATCAAGAAAGAACTAGCCTTTATGCTTATTTTTTTTTAAAAAAAAAATTCATGATTTTTTATCATAAGCTCCATTAAACAGTCTTGGAAGGGAAAGGCAAAATGTAGTTTGCATATAATATGAATAAATAAACATAAACTAAAATTAAATTTACAAATTCTACTTTTGTGTAAAAAAGAAGTTGGAAGTAAGGATAAAAAGCCTGAGGCAAGTTTTTCATTATTTGATTTAAACTATTTATTATTAATTCAATCTTGGCATATTTGTTGTTGAGAAGTTGAACTAGTGTAGCTTTCTCAAAGATAAATATGAACTTTACATTACCAAATACAATTTCTATGTTTCTACTTTTTCAAAAGTTTAAAGTAGATGGAAGATATAAATTGATATTTTTTTTATGTGAGAAACTTTGAAAACTTGTTCTTCCATTAAAGATAGTCCTCAACTTACAACCACAATTGAGCTCAACATTTCCGTTTCTAAGTGAGACATTTGTTAAGTGAGTTTTACCCCATTTTATGACCTTTCTTGCCACATGTGTTAAGTGAATCACTGCAATTATTAAGTTAGTAACATGGTTAAGTGAATCTGACCTCCCCATTGACTTTTCTTGTCAGAAGGTCACAAATGGTGATCACAATACCCCGGGACACTGCAACCGTCATAAATATGAACCAGTTGCCAAGTGTCCGAAATTTGATCATGTGACCATGGGGATGTTGCAATGGTCGTAACTGTGAAAAACAGTCATAAGTCACTTTTTTTTAGTGCTGTTATAACTTTGAATGATCACTAAACAAACTGTTGTAAGTCAAGGACTACCTGCTGTTGATATTTCTGCTTTTTAGATTTTCCTTTAGATGGTCTTTAGGTTTTTAATTTAGCCTAGTTCCCTGGAGGTGATTAGCTCTTTTTAATATCTACTGTCCGGACATTGCTGTCTCTTTACAATATTCCTTACACAACAAAAATTTAGGGGATAAATTTAATGCAAATAATTATGTCAGGACCAATGCCTTCAGTTTTTTCCCAATTATCCCACCTCTTTAGCAGTAATTCAAATTAGAACAGAAAATAGGCGACTGTCAACACCCAAATCAACACCCCAAAATAAAAGGCCACGCACAGTCAGGCACCATATAAATACTACACATAGAATAGCCCAAAGCACATACTCACATAGAGAAAAGTTCCCAGAGGATGGGCTCCAACATGTATCCAAAAGTTCGGAAGACTAAATGTCTGGTCCTGATGACCGATCCAGTTTGGATCCTAGAACAGAAAAGAAAAATGGCCATGACTTGCTCTTGATCTGCAGAAAAAAACAACAAATAAATAATAAATAATAAATAAACTTGGTTACGGTTGTTATTATATTGAGTCTTTCTCTTTTAAAACTTTTATAATGTTTATAACATAAACACATTGCATATATTTCCTGTCTTTCCTCATGGAATTAAATAGAAGAGAAGAGAAGAGAAGAGAAGAGAAGAGAAGAGAAGAGAAGAGAAGAGAAGAGAAGAGAAGACTTTATTCTAAGCCAAGTGTGTTTGGACACATAAGCAATTTTTCTTGTTTAATTTGTTCATCGTGAAATCCACATTCAAAAGAGACCAGAATACTGTGCTTAAAACAGTTGGTCAAGGCAAAGGATTTTCTGTATCTGTTCCATCTCTTTCCCATAATCTGTTGATTATGCATCATCAAGTTTATATCAGTCTTAGCAACCATATACATATATTTTCTCCAAGAGGATCTGTCCCTAACCTGATCTCTCAGATCTTCTTATGATGCACTAATTACCATTTCATCTTCCTTGATGCTAGTCGTCCTCTTGCCTTTTCTCCTACTTTTCCAAGCTTTAGAATATTCTCCAGAAAGCTAAATATTCTCATAATGTGCCCAAAGCAAGATAATTTGAGTCTGGTCACTCAGGCCTTGAGTGAGAACTCTGGGTTGATTTTTATTAATTGTACAGAAGGCCTCTTCCTACTTGGATCTAGTCATCCTGTTTAATTCTTGTCTGAAAATTATACAAGCCTGATCTGAGCGAGAATATCAGAAGATAGGATTGATATACAAGTAATCCTTGACTTACAACTACAATAACGACTGGAAAATTCATCCTTCAGCAGTGCGATCAATAAGAAAGACATCAAAAAGTTGACTTGCAACTTTCCCTGCCAGTTTCCTTGACTTTGCTTGCCAAAAATCAGCTGGGAAGTCACAAAAGGCAATCACATGAGCACAGGATGTTGCAACCATCATAAATGCATAACAGTTGGCAAGCACCCAAAGTCATGATCACGTGACTATGAGGATGCAGCAATGACCATCAGTGCTAGTCATAAGTCATTTTTTAAAGTGTCATTACAACTTCAAATGTTTGGTAAACAAATGGTTTAATTGAGGACTGCCTGAAACTGAATGGTTCAGCTTTAAGCCTGACAACTCTGATTTTAGAAACCAGTTTAATATGTGGACCATACTGATGATTTATTATCAAATGTCAGTTTTAAAAATCCATATGAAACTACTCATTTAAATAACTAGGCATATTAGTTTCTTCCTATCTTGTTAATATGAGAAGTGCTGAATGTCAACTCATAAAACATTCCTATGCATGAATACATGTTCTAGATTATTTATTTTAGAAGAGCTGAACAGAGGGTTGGAAGTGAGATTTGGACAAGAAAATCAAGTGAAACAGGAGGGAAAACTAAGATTCAGTTAAATCAAATCTACTAAACTTAGCTGGACAATTTTCTTCTAAATATTACTTTTGGAAGATCTATCTTTGTCTAGGAACAGAAAAATCCAGCATAAATTTATTTTATACCAACATGCTATGATCCATCAAAGCATATAACCACCATACTTCAAGCTGTAGCAGTGAACAGAATTCACCTTGTAGGAATTAGCATCCATTCAGGAAAGACTTGTAAAAAAAATGGCCAGAAATGGCATAAACAGCTTTTGCTTATGCAGTGATTTCCATTCATTGGTCCTGGAAAGTTCTGTGCTAATTTCCTGTATCTTCGTCCATATTATTTCTTTAATGAGAATCCAAACAGAGAGAACAGTCCATTTCCGGACTTTGTTTTGTAGGTATTCATTCATAAATCCATTTTGTTCCAGTTTCACATTCTGATGGAATAAGAAATATCAAATTCCATTTTATAATTCAAAACTATTTTATCACAAATTGTGAATTTACGTGTGGTTTTTTTAAAAGTTACTGCAAAATTTGGTAAAAGCTTTCTAATATTCAAGCCTACTTTTTGTGTCAGAATATGATAGAGAGGAATTTGCCAAACATTACTATTTTTAAATTTATGCTGGATTTTTCTGTTCCTAGACAAAGATAGATCTTCCAAAAGTAATATTTAGAAGAAAACTACACAAAGAGGGAAAGTTATAATACTCTTTCCAAGTTCATGTGGAGCTGCTTATTTAATTCAGTTGCATTGCAATGTGCCACTGGAGTACAACATTTGATGAGAAAGTCCACTAAGATAGAAGACTACAAGCCCAATACTATCTTTCAGCCTAACCTACTACACTGTCATGCCCCTGTCGGAGTCTGAATCCAAGGAAGAAGGTGAACAGATGACAGGGAGTAGGAGTGTGGCACCATTGGCTGTGGAGGAAACTGGGGAAGGGCAAAGTCCAGCTGGACAGAGGAGAGGTAGAAAAAGGGAGAGGGAATTCAGAGGAAGACCCAGGCCCACCCACTCTTCAACCTAGGGCATGCAGGAAAGAATGGAGAAGAGAGCAATGTGGGTTGCATGGCTTATGGGGGAGGAAAAGGCCCTGATTCTTTTCATGAGCTGCAGCCGGAAACACAGTTTATAAAAAAGGCAAGCTGTGTGTGGCAGGCTGTTGGGAGCAAATGTGACTTTATCTTGTGTTGTCGTGGCTTATCTGTGTTCCTGGTATCTTCCCAACTGTGTGAGTTTTGCCATGCTTTCAAGTCTGAAATTTTTGCTCCTGCCCTGCTACACTAATTACTTCAGTTTGGCTTGTTTGGACTTTAAGTTACAGTTTGTGTTTACCCTGTTTTGGACTTAATTTTCTCTAGTCAAAGGCTGTTCCTGGGAGAGTTTTTCTCCAGCAAGAATGTAACCTGGACATTGGGGGCAAAGTTGGAGATAATAAAAGGACTCTTATTGATTATCTGACTGTGTTGCCTTTGTGCCATGCCCCAGGTCATCACATACACTGAGTTATTGTGAAACTAAAATGAGAATTCTATTTATTCTGCATCCTTAAATTCCTAGAGTAAATATAGGACTATGGTTCTCAACATTTTCTTCACCACATACCCCCTTTAAATACCTTTGGGGCCAGGGCCAGGGCCATGGACCCCCAAGACTTTAACTCCAGATTTAAATCATAACATTTCTTCAAGCCTTCGTGGACCCTCTGTGATGACATTGTGGTGCTCCAGGATCCGCGAACCACAAGTTGAGAATCTTTGATATAGGATATAAATGAATGAGTGAACAATGATAAAATGGGGAAATTCATAGAACATTTCAATGTTTGTAGTCCTTGAAATAGGGACTAGTTGAGGCTTTCCTTATGTAATGAGATGTAGAATGTTGGGTTTACAATTCCCCAAATTCTCAGCCAGCACAAGGAAGAATGTTTGAACTTACTTACTCCAATACCACAATCCCAGATTTTTTTACACAATAGTGTCTTCTGTTTGACAGATGGAAGGGAACGTGTACCTGGTATCATCTCTTTCCTTTAAACAGGTGATGGTGAATCTCCAGATAAAATTATACTAATAATTCAGATTATCTAGTCAGGACTTCACCCAAACTTGTTGCCATCCTCCTGAGGATTGTTCTAGGACATTTGCTGCTTAAGGTAGAGAAGATATGACCCCTTTCTGTTGATAGATGAGCTAATAGCAGTGTTGACTCACTTTTGTCAACACTGTGGATCCTTGGTGCTCTCTGAGCTTGGTTGTTTGTTTGAATATGTTTCATCATCCAACTAGGTAACATCATCAAATCTAGAGGGAGTAGGAGTTGCTTTCTGTTTATATACAACAGCTTGCCCTATCAGTGTTAGTGGGAGGGTTGTTTTCTTCTTGGTAGATCCTTGACTAAGCTGTTATTTACTGTTTAATTGTTTTCCTAATTTGTAGTTCCTTGATTGGGGTATTGTTTACTGCTTGATTGTTGATCTGGTATTAATGCGATTTTTTTCAACACTGTAAATCTGATGATTTTCTCCAAAACACCTGTGGCTAGTTTAGCAAGTGTCAAGATTATGTATAATGAACATAGTTGTTTGCCCTTGAGAGAATTGGGGTGGGAAGAAGGCTAAGAAAGATTCATCATTTAAGGTTATGACTTCATTTCCCAAATGGCAGAACCTAATCTTGATCTTGCTCAATTTTCATTTGAGAAGATTGATTTGTTACTTTATTTATCTATTTACAAGATTTATGGCTATTACAATCTACCAACTCCGAACAACAGTAACTGCAAAAATGTTCCATTGACATCATTGTTACAGGACCCAAAATTGTTGGGGGTAATATGCTGACTCTGTAAACTGCTTAGAGTGGGCTGTAAAGCACTATGAAGCGGTATATAAGCCTAAGTGCTATTGCTATATAGCATAATGTTCTTGCCAACACTCAACTTTAATTAAATTCAAGAGGTTTGTGATTCTCAAGTACTTAATAAAGCCTAACTTGGTTCTAAATATTTCTAATGTTTTCATACTAGAAATTAACTCACCCGTCTTCATTTTAGCCATCCCATTCATGAATTATCTTTTCAGATTTTAATTGGTTCATATCACAAGAGGCTTATACATAGTAGAGAAGATGTGAAAGAGAGCAGGAGACTATGAGTTCTAGTCCCACCTTTGACTACTTACCTCAAAGGGTTGTTGTAGGGAAAATTGGAAGAAGAAATATTATATATGTCCACTGACTTGAGTTACTTAAAAAATAATAAAGACAGGATAAAAATCAAGTCAAATAAATAAATAATGAAGTCACTCAAAGATGCATATTTTTAACTCAAATTTAACCACTTAGATTTGCAATTCAGCAAATTGATTATAAATAGGGTGAAAAGCTCACTCACGTTTTTCACCCAGTAGCAAACCATTTTCCTCCTGTCCCCATTGGAGAGGCTCTGAATCTAACAATAGTCTTACTGATGTAAGTAGCATTAGCAGAAAAAGAAACTGCTATGATTGTAGCAGTTGCTGAATAAAAATAATAGGCAGAAGGGAGACTTGAACTCTTCCTTCAGAATTCAATACTGTATCACAGTTAATCCTTATATATTGTTGTCATGGAGGGAGGCAGTAATAGCTTTTAGTGTGACTACATAGCCTCGCTTTCTGCAGTAAAATGTATTGTTGAAGAATGTCAGTGCTTTTACCATCATTTTTAATCCAAAAGTAAATACTATTCAACAAAATCTTGTGCAATTGTCTTTCTTCTTCAATCATCTCTCCCTTTTACTGCCTCACCTTTTAACAAGGAAACTCGTTAGCTTTTCTCAGTTGTCTTTCTTAGGCAACAGAAATATCAACTCAAGTCAAGTAAGACTATTACAAAAACCAGAGACCAGAACAAGTTAAGAATACTCAAGAAATATCCAGTTAAAAACTCTAGAATAAAGTAAAAGATAACAGATAAAATATTATTTATTATTTTATTCTAGAATTTTAACTGGATATTCCTCGAGTGTTCTTGACTTGTTCTGGTTTCTGCTCTTTGACTGTAATAAATGTATTTGACTTGAAACAGAAATGTCATTTCCTGTACTTCTCCCATTTAAAAATTTACAGAACAGTTCTATTTCTCAATTAGAGGAGTAAAAGGAGGGTAGGCTGTAAAGACCTGTTCTGGAACGGGTTTTTTTTTCTTCAACTCCAGCAAAATAATTATTCCTATGGTCTTTGTCAATTCCATGCCCTCATATAGCATCAGCCAGAAGAAAGTGTTGTTTCTTTTTCTTTTTTTAACAAATTTTGTTCAGTTTTTCACATAAAAACAAAATTCTCTTTTTAGTGGACAACATATTTTCGGGTCATCACCTTTACATACAAATATGACAGCAGTTATACATTCAAAATGCATACTTAATTCTATTATTACCTTTTCCATTCCAAATTTTCAGTAAGGAGAGAAACAAACACATTAATTCTGGCCTCTTTCATTAATCTCAATCGAAACATCTTTTTGTTTCATTTCAATTATTTCAAATATAATCCTTTAATATTTATTTTAAAAATAAAGATAAACAATATGTGTTTGCCTAATAATACCGTGTTTCTCATATAATAAGGCCGGGTCTTATTTTTTTTTGAGCCCCGAAAAAATGGCTAGGCCGTCTTTTCGGGGGTGACTTAATTCCCCCCCCTTGCATCTTCGGGCAGGCGGGCGGCGACGGCTTGGATGTTGATCTCGGCGTTGGTGGGGCATTTTGTATCAGGGTCAACGCAGGCAGCACCATATCCGGGTGTGCAACAAAAGTACTTCCTGACGGCAAGCCCCCCTGCCATTTCCCCCCCACTTCGCATGTTTTAATATAGGCCTTAATTTGGGGAGAGGGGCTTAATTTCATTTCATGCCTATAAAACATGCTGGGACTTCCTATTGGGGGAGGCCGTATTGTTGGAAAAACAGGGTAATAATAATAATAATAATAATAATAATAATAATAATAATAATAATAATAATAATAATAATAATAATAATAATAATAGGTTGCCAATGTCTCTCCTTGCTTTTAATAGTCTGTATGATTTATTAATTTAGTTGGTTCTTTAGTCTGTCATATTCCCTTTCCATTATACATTCTTTTTATAGATTCTAAATTAATACAAATTTTAACACTAAAGAAAAAAAACAAGTATAGGTTTCCCCCCTTTTACTGCTTTGAGTGTGACATGTCAATGGTTAAAATATACCTTTATTCCCTCATCTTGATTCCCAATAAACCATTATTTTTAAGAAGTTACAATAATAATCATTACATCGTTTCATTTGGATTCCGCAGCATATTTCCCCCCCTTAATTTTTAATAAAAGTTATCAATATCTATATTACCCTATTTTCTAAATATTTTTAATTGCAGAAATATTCTTATTACCCTTTATCACCCTGCAGAACCCCCTTTTTAATTCATCAACCATTATCTCTGAAAAAACAATTTCTTTTCAACATTTTACTATTTCTGTATTTCTTTATTTCATGCACCTGTTTCTTACTGCTTCTCCTCCCCCTCTTTTCCTCATATCTTTTCTCATTCCAGTTTATATCCCTCTCTTTCTTAATATCTTCCTTTCCCCTTTTCTGCTGGGTCTTTCTGTCTTTCCCAACTTCACAGGTATTCCCCCTTTTGATTGCCTTCTTAAGTCTCAACTTTTTAGCCTTCTTTCCCCACTTCTTTGTAGCGTTCTTTGTGTTAATTGTCTATTTAAGATGTCTTCTCCTTGAGTCGACTCCTCCTCCTCTGAAGCTCTTTCTTCTTGTTCTTCAATCGCCATTTCCATTTTTTCTAACACAGAACAAAGTGATTCACCTCTTTCCTGTAGTAATTCTCTCATATTTTTAAGTTCCATTTTTAATTCCCGAAGAGATATCATTACACACTCTTGTATTTTATGATCGTTAAAGTCCACAAAAAAGCCACTTTTACTTTCCTTCTTTCTTCTTTCAATTTTCTAAAGTTCTCAATTGTTTCAGCCCAGGGTCTATACCAAAAACATCAATCAATCCCACAGTCAGTCTTTCTTTGCTTTTTTCTTTATTCCAGTTCTGCTTTCACTTTCTAAGTTTCTTACTTTGTTTCAATATTTCTTTAATATTATATCCACACAAGTTCATTCAGAAACAGGATGCTTTCCCTTGTTTGAGCTCAAGTTTTTGTCAAAAGGTGGCACTCTCCATTATACAAAGTCTTCACCTTTTTCCCCTATTTTTTAATTAGGGTTTTTCGAACCTCATTATTCCAACACAGTCCAGTCTCCAATTTGTAAACTTTATTATTATTATTTTTTGACAATCTTAAATCCAGCTTTATTTTATGCCTGTTTATTGCCAAAATATCTTAGTCCAATTTAGTTAAATCTTTAGTTCCGGCTTCTTCCTTTCCCGGTTCGAAGCCCCGCTTAGCTGTCAGAAATATTTTCTTATTTTTTTTCCTGTCCCTTTGTAATTTCGCTGCTCACTTTTCTTTTCTTAAAAATTCCATGTTACCTTAATCCCAGGGTACTTTTGTTTAGTTGCATCGCCCAATTGTCCCAGTTCAGATGTTATCCACCTCTTCCTTCCCTCCTGCACAAATCTTAATCCAGCTGAGTCCTCCTCTTTGGGGTGGCCATTTTAAACCACTGCTGCAGTCATCTTCGGGGGGGGGGAAGACCAAGCCCAGGAGGGGAGATGCGGCTCCCCTCACTCTGGCTTGCGGCTTCCCCTTACTCCGCCGCCCCTCCAAGGCAGCTTCAGCCCCTAATCATAATGATTGGGGCTCTCCAACGAAAGAGCACAGACCATAGCCACAGAGAGATGCGATCTACGGTCTGTCAGCGAGGAGGCTTCGCCTTCTTCCCAAGAAAGTATTGTTTCTGATTGTCATAAACTGATGGAATATTAGATAGGATTATCTCCTCCTGATAACAGTCCTGTGAATTAAATCTAGAGAAATGGCTTGCATAAACCAAATCTAGACTGAGCAAGAACCTAATTCTATTTTTTCTAATTAAAACCCAGCCCTATAATTACATTTTAGAAGGGATGTAATTTAAATCACAAGGGGGGAGGAGGTGTAAAATGAAATAATTAATCTAACTTGCTTCCCAATGTTAGAAAACTAACATTCTCTCTCACACACACCCATATATATAGCATAGGCACTCACAGGTCAATCTAATTCCTCAAGCCATGTCAGTTTATTGCTAAATGAAACATTTTTTGCTGTCTGTGAGGATATTAATTTGCATATGTGTTTATTTAATTGGTTTATTTATATGCTAGCCAACTTTAAAATTGTGACATCAAATCAAAAACATAAGCCAACAAGGTAAAAACAAACGAAAGGAAAATGTGACATAGCCAAGGCCAACCAACAGTAATTCATTTTCTAACCAATACAGATGTGCTCGTCCAGCAACTTGACCTGATGCCTAGGCCTTTTGGAAAACCAACAGGGTTAGGGCAATCCAAAAATTGGGAGTATGTTGCTCCACACAGCAAGCACTGCAACCAAGAAGGCAGAACTCCTAGGTTCTACTAGATGTCAGCGTTTCGTAGAAGGGGCCTGGAGTAGGCCGCTTTGGTTGGATCTCATGACATGGGTAGAGTTAAATGAAAATAGGTTTAATAAATGAGTGTATCTATGTAGCAGGGAATATTTACAATATGGCTTTGTGGCAGTGTTAAAAAATGTCATTTCAGACACTTCTTGTTGATATCTTAGGTGTATAAACCTACAGTCCTATAATGTTTCAATGAGTTTCTGGGTCACTTTTTGGTCCGTTGTCACATTTCATTAACTGAACATTTCATTCTCATGACAGGCAGCTCCAGTATTACATTGTAGTATGTTTGGGCATCTACTAAAATCAATACATTAGTAGGAAAGGCTTACCACCAATTACCTCCATCTATGTTGGTGTTCCTCCCAAACATAGTTGTTTGACTGAAATGTGCTTTTTCAAAAGACAATTGGACTGTTTTTTTTCCTTAAGGAAAAAGAATATGTTTCACTTCTCATCCAAGAAGCTTCAGCAATTGTGACTGAATGGTGAGGGTAGGGTGTGGAAGAACAGGTTCTGACAGGATGATGGGGAAGGGAATGGAAGGATTGTATCTCTTTGCAGTCATCTGGTTTTTAGTGCTCTCTCTGAGAGCCGTTGAGGCCACTTGGGGATTTATCTGTGCCCTCAGAGTCACCTGAATCAGAGTGGAAATTAGTGGGAATTAAGGGCCACATGGATTCTGGAAAAGGCACTGCAGACTGAGAAATAGCTTCTGTTTTGACACATCCATAACTGTACATGATCTTTATAGCATAATGTTACAGGATGATACTATGTAAATTCAACAATGCTCAGTGCATTTGATTGTGTTCCTCTGCCCTAACAATTGTTTTAATACTTTACAGCTGCTGGAAACCACAGGTTTAGTGTGCCAATTCTATGCCAGATATCTTTTTAAGATTACATTACTTCAGCACTATTGTTGGTCTTCAGTTAAAAATTTTATAATAACATTTTTGGGTGTTTTCAGTTTTTTTGTTTTGCTGTATGTATGGCAATGCCTTGAGAGGACAACACCCTGTTCTTCCTTCATACACATTTCTGTTGGGTGGGGGTATGTGGCCTATGCACAGATAATATTTTTATGTTTTTAAACTTAAGGGTTACTTTTAATGAGTATTGCAAGTATTTCCATTGTAAGACTTCTCATTTAAGAAGTTACTTAAGAAGTATATAAATAATGTATTGGACCTGGGTTGCAACAATCAGTACAATAATCCTATAGCAGCAGAGATGTACAAAAAACACCTCTTTGCTACCATCAGTGTTATGGATTTTTGTTGCCCAAATGTGGTAGCCTTTGTAAAAAATCAAAGATATTGTCACAAAAAGGAACGTGTTATCTTTTGCTGGAAACCTAATAAAGTTTTTGTACAGAAATGCCTCCTTTGATCTGGTGTATTATGTGAATGAACATGATGATTTGCATTAAAGATTTTGTAATTCTTGCTTTCCTGACCACTGTGGTCTTGGTGAAGCTATAGGTAAAGGTAAAGGTTCCCCTCGCACACACATGCTAGTCGTTTCTGGCTCTAGGGGGCGGTGCTCATCTCCGTTACAAAGCCAAAGAGCCAGCACTGTCCGAAGATATCTCCGTGGTCATGCGGCAGCATGTCTAAACTCCAAAGGCGCATGGAACACTGTTACCTTCCCACCAAAGTGGTCCCTATTTTTCTACTTGCATTTTTACATGCTTTCAAACTGCTAGATTGGTAGAAGCTGGGACAAGTAACGGGAGCTCACTCCATTATACCGTGCTAGGGATTTGAACAGCTGAACTGCTGACCTTTCTGATTGACAATCTCAGCGTCTCAGCCACTGAGCTACCACATCCCCTGGTGAAGCTATATTTGTACACAATTAGAACCAATGTTTTTGGATAAAAATGTTCCAGTATTGAAATGTTACTGCCACTTTGTGCCCTTTGAGATGTATATGAGTATTGTATTGTAGCATGTCTATACAGTATTGGTTCCTTAGCAGCTATGAAACCAGTGAGGCATGGAGTAGAGGCCACAGAGACTTATTATCTGCTGTCCCCCAAGGCCAACAAAAGAGCAGCCAAATATTAGTTACAGTCAAAGTGGAAACCCTAGCATTTAAATTCTGGAACACAGATCAGTATAAAAGCTTTGACTTCTTTGTACTGTAATAGGCTAATCAGCTCTTCTGTTTAAGATTTCATTCTTGTCTGCTGTCAAATATTTTTATCTAGCCAAGTCAGGTCTGAGAGTCTCCAGCCAGATGAAATCTAGTGCTGAATCTGGGAAGCTGTGATCTACTTTGAAACTAAGTGCAAACTGGCTAACTGCAATGCCCACATCTGCCTCTCTTTTGCTGGATGAGTACAGGTAGTCCTTGACTTACAGCAGTTCATTTAGTGACCGTCCTGTTACGTCACCAAAAAAACGCGACGTATGACCATTTTTCACACCATTGCAACATCCCCATGATCATGTGATCAAAATTAAGGCGCTTGGCAACTGGCTCATTTTTATGACGGTTGCAGTGTCCCGGGGTCATGTGATCCCCTTTTGCGACCTTCCGACAAGCAAAGTCAATGGGGAAGTCACTTAACAACCATGTTACCAACTGAATAACTGCAGTGATTCACTTAACTATTGTGGCATGAAAGGTCGTAAAATTCACTTAACAAATGTTTCAGTTAGCAACAGAAATTTTGGGCGCAGTTGTGGTCATAAGTCAAGAACTACCTTTATGAGCATTTGCCAGTTGTTGTTGTTTTTAAAAAACAACAACATTGATTTAGCAAATGTGATCTTCACAATTGCAGATCTATATTCTCTATTGTCATTTTTCTCTCTCTTAGTGAGTCCATGCAAGGGAATTGTTACTACTTTTTTATTCACAATTTAGCCCACATTTTTAGTATAGTGTCATCCAAACTAACTAGGACTAACTGCTTAGTTTCAAATATCCAACAAGGTCACTTATGTTATAATATGGAGCTTGTGTGGTATATGCCTGTTTGCAGTACACACACACACACACACACACACAAACATTCATCTGCAATGCCTCAAAACGTTTTGGGAAGATTTCCTTAAGAAAATTGCCTCTCTACATGGTGAACTGTTAAAATTCCCTAGTGTGAATCGTTTAGAAACAACATTCCACCTTGTGCTCACATAACTTAATAAAACAATATAGAACTTTAATCACTTCACAACTGCCGTATTTTGAACCAGGAAGAGAATTGTAATAGAAATTATCTAGCCCAATCTTTTTTTATGTAGGATCTACAGTCTATAATTACAATTGTGTAACAGAGTGTACAATAAACTTCCCTTAACTGTTTCATTTCTGTAAATCTCCAGAGCAAGTCTACCAAAAACATTTGCTTAAATGCTTCCAGACACAGGTTTCCAGATCTGAAACTGGATCTGATCCAGATCCAGATCCCAGATATAATTGCCTGCCTTCAATCATCTTAAGTCTGATCAGAATAACAGTGTTGACAGGAACCTTAGAGATCTTCTAGTCCAACCCCTACTCAAGCAGGAGACCTTATACCATTTCAGACAACTGGTTGTTCAATCTCTTCTAAAAAAACTCCAGTGCTGGGACGCCCACAACTTCTGGAGGCAACTCATTCAGTTTAGTTTAGTTAGTTTAGTTTTACTTTTATTGTCATTGCACCTCGTACAACGAAATCAAACACCATCTTCAGTGCACGTCATGATCATGACCATGAAAATAAACACAAAGACACATCCTTCACCCTTCACACATTGAACCGGAAACCCCCGACACCACACCAACATTGCACTATACAGCAGTCATTGTCTTTATCTGTCAGGAATTTTCTCCTTAGTTCTAGGTTGTTTTTTTCCTTGGTTAGTTTCGATCCATTGCTTCTTGTCCTGCCTCCAGGTGTTTTGAAGAATAGGTTGACCTCCTCTTCTTTGTGGCAGCCCCTTAGATACTGAAACACTGTTATCATGTCACCTCTAATCCTTTTCATTAAACTAGATGTACCCAATTCCTGCAACTGTTCTTCATACGTTTTAGCCTCTAGTCCCCTAATAATCTTTGTTGTTCTTCTCTTCACTCTTTCTAGAATCTCAACACCTTTTGTATATTTTGGTGACCAAAACTGGATGAAGTATTCCAAATGTGGTCTTACCAAAGAATTATAAAATGATATTAACACTTCATGTGACCTTGATTCCATCTCTCTGATAATGAATCCTGGACTGTGTTGGCTTTTTTGGAAGCTGCAGCACACTACTCGCTCATTTTTAAATGATTGTCTATTAGGATTCCAAGATTGCAATTACTGCTGTTGAGCCAGGTACCACATATACTATACCTATACATTTGGTTTTTCTTGCCTAAATGTAGAGCCTTACTTTTTTCACCATTAAATTTTGTTGGGCCCAGTGTTCAAGTATGTCAAGATCCATCTGTATCTTCAGCCTATCTTCTGGAAAGTTGGCTATACCTGCCTACTTGGTGTTGTCTGCAGATTAGATGAGTTCCTTATCTATCCCCTCATCTAAATCTTTGATGAAGATATTGAAGACTACTGGGCCTAAGAGAAGTGCCTTGGAGTGCCCCACTGCATACTTCCATCCATGTAAATGCACTTCATTAAGGACTAAACAGTGTGGTTGGTTGGGTTGGTGGTCCCATTCTTGAACTCTTGATCTTAGTGATCTCTTCCTAATGAGTAGCCAAATTTGTTTCCCTCATTTTCCATGCATTTGTTTTAGTTCTGCTCTCTGGATCAACAGAGAACTCTCCCATGTTCTGAAGGATAGTTATCAGATATGTAAGCACAACAATTGTTTTTTCCCTTAATTTCTTTTCCTCTCAAGATTTAGCTGTCTTAACATTTTTCTGGATGTTTACATGTTGCTGGCCAGATTTGGAATTAGTATAGCTATACAATAGTCTGACTTGTACAGAATGGAATAAAAATATTAATTCTTGTAATTTGGTTGCTATCAAATTCTTTGCAGCCAATTATTTGGCACAGTTCATCTGTGAATTTCATTGCATGCACACCTTTATTCCAACTGTACTTTGCTGGAGTCAGTTTATTCAACATTTTTTAAAAGCAGCACTGCTGATAGGTATTTCATGCACACTTCTGAAGAGAGGTAGATCTGCCTAAAGTGGAAAATTAAGTTTGATTTTTAATGGTGGTGAAGCTAAACTTTTGCCCAGTAGGCTTGACACCCATAACAGTCCTTGACAAATATGAGTCAGACTGGAAGAAAGTATTATCAGATAGAATGTGGTCTTTCATCAGTTTTTACCATTAGTTAAATATAAGGAAACTAGAGAGATTCTTAAACAATGAGTTATGAGTGTAGATTTGGAAACAGGTATAAATCTTATGTCCAGAGACCTTAGGTCTTGGAGACTAAAATATTAATAAGGAGCTGTCTAACTCATAACCTCATAGTTCCTTAGATACTGCAGAGCTTTATTCTGAATTCACTTTAATGTACTACTATCTCTCTTGTTAATGGGACAGCTTAATAAGATTCTCTTTGAGGAATTCATTCACCACATAAGTTAGGTACAAGTCAAAACAGCTAGCTGCAACTTAAATTACCATGAATAGCTTTGGAAAGATTACACTTTCTGTAATTCAAACTTTGTCATCTAAATTATTATTATGTCTCTTATTATCAGATTGTACCCAGTCATTGCACATGATCCAGCCCCACATGTGCAGCAACTTTTAAAGCCCAGCATGGAATAGCTGTAAGCTCTTAGCAATATTTCTAAAACATTACAGTAGTGAGCTTGGTTGCTTATCACCTTTTGCATAAATATGTACATATCGGTTTTGCATTCAGTATTTTGACCATGATGGTTCATAACTGATTGATCAAATATTTCTTGCAATATAGGTAGTCCCCACTTACTGACTGAAATTGGGACTGGCAACTTCATCATTAAGCAACAGAGTTGCTAAGTGAAATATCTTAATGTGATCATGCCCAAATTGCAATGTCAGTTCATCAGTTCTGGTTATAGTTGTTAAGGGCAACTATATACAATCTCCTGCCAGCTTCTCCATGTTTGTTTGTTAGAAGTTGGCGGGGAGGGTAGCATATGCTGATCATGGGATGCTACGACGTTTGTAAATGCATCTGATATGCTGAAGGAACAAATAGTGATCATGTGACTTTTGGGATACTGCAATGGCTGCAACTTTGTGGACTGGTTGTAGATCTTGTTCAGTGCCATCATAACTTTGAACACTTGCTGAACAAGTGGTCAGTATTGACAGTACATTCCTGTTAATGCAGCTTAGAAATATATTACATATTTTTTTCTTATTAAATATTTCAAATTTTAAAATAGTGAAACACGTTCACTGCACTGCTATTCAATGAGACTTAAGATCTTAATTGTTCATCTGTTTTACATTTTGTCTCCTCTATAACTCAAGAGACTTGAGTCAAACTCAAAGGTAAGAACTCTGTTACATTTCGATTTTGTGTAGAAGGCACTTGGTATTTTCCAATGTAATCTTCTTTTCATTCATTTTGTTCACTTTCAGCAAATGATTTTGTCCAGTCAGATCATCCTTACTGGGATGTTTTTGCGAATTCTGAAATTTAACCAACCAGCAGCTCTTAGAATTACATCATTTAAGGATGAATTCATTGCAACTTGGTAGAATTATTGCATCTTGTGGTAATAAATAATGTAATCTTTATAAATATTATTGGCTGCTACACATACGTAAGGTTTATTGTTGTAAAAGTACAATACATCTTCTCTAAGAAAAAAGATTCTAAGTGCTATGTCCACAGTTCTTTTCATCTTATTGTACTGTTTAGTCTAAGTTCGTCTCCTTTGTGTCAAAAATAAAATTTCTAGTGTGTGTAGTGGGAATGGGTGGGAGGAAACAGGTGACAAATGGACTCCCTCATAATTCTTGGATTATAGCATAGCTACACACTGTTTTGAACTGCTTGCTCATAACCCTATGTTTTTTAATGCACAATGCTTTTTATTTTTAGTTTAATTTCCTCTCACAAATGCCTTTGCTAAATTTCAAAGATTTCCCATTCTGTTCTAATGGTTCATTTTTAGCTTACTTCAATATTATTACTTTGCACAGTCAGGTAGAATGACAGGGTGGAGTAACTTTGAAAGGATATGGGAGGAGGTAGTCTGTTTATACATTTGGGGAATGCTAATTGGACTTTAGGTGCCAAGTTTTAGATGCTTCAATCTTTCCCACAACCACACCTTAAGTATGTGAGCTTGACCCAAATTCATTACAATCTTTTGTCCACTTTTCAAAGAACAAATGAAACTGGCAGTCTTACTTGTGAAGAAAACTCATCTGTGCATGCACGCAAGTTTTTGCTACAAGTTCCTACATCTGTTCATTGCCCCGTTGTTTTTTTCATTGTTGGCTAAAGGAGATATTGCCCCTCAAATGAAAGAGGGTTGTGTGAAGCGATTATATATTGATAACTTTTGACTCTAGTCTTCTCTATTTATCCTGCTATTAAATAGGCAACTTACGGTTAAAAGTTAACCTTGCAGGTTGAAGAAGTTGGGGGGGGGGTAATTTTAATTCATAAATAAATACAGATAATTAAAATAGAGATCTGTGTTTTCAATAACTTTATAGCAGTCTGTTAAGTTATCAGAGTATTAGAATTAAGGCTATTGATGGTACCATTTTGAAGGGTAATGGAAATAGGAAAATTTATAAGTCTGCATAAGCACTTTGCAATAATTATTTATTTTTTGCTGGAATTCATTTTTCACCTCTAAGTTCTGACTCTGGTAGAAAGATAAGACACCTACAGGTAGTCATTGTTTAATTGTCACAATTTGGATCAGCAACCTGGTCATTAAGCAAAGCAATCACAATCACAAAGTATGCTGACAATGTTACTTCAATTTTCCTTTGCTTACACACCTGCAGAGGTTGTAAATGTCCTCAAAGTTACTTATGCATCACTGTTGTAACTACAAATGTTTGTTAAACTAGGCAGTAGTTAAAGAAAGACTCTCCATATGTTTAAACAGTTGTAACTGCAATAACAAATGAGTTAAAAAAAAACCTTTCTTTTCATATTATGGCTGTGTGCACAGGTTTCCATTCAATATGGATTAGAATAGCATAATTTATGCTAACATCTCTGACAACATGCATTTTAAATCATAAACAACTTAAAAACTGCACAATGTTAGATCTTATCACCAAACAGCAACAGCAGGTGGAAGAGTGCCAGTCCATCAAAAGCCTAGGTACCCTGGTCATTTTCAAATTAGCCACAAAGGTTTATGCAATTCAGCATCAATCACACCAGATTAGGGAACTTGTTCTGCAGATGCAGCCTTGGGCTTGCCAGTTAGTAAATCATTGATGAATGCAACAATCTCAAGAAGACATTGCCAGTAGACTTCAAATGATTGGCAAATAGCCATGGGAAATCAACTCACCTCAGCTATATAGACAAGCCCTTGAAGCTACCATGCCATTTGTAAACAAAAGATGAAGATATTCTTACCAACAATGACCTTTTGCAGAAAGCTGATTAAAGGTTGCATTATCCAATGCGCCTTCTCCCAGATATGGAGAGAGAGTCTGATGTGGAGCAGGGTTGTTATTTTATATTAATGACTCCAACCCATGTGGGTAATTTATGAGGACACAGCATTAATTTCATTATTACAAGCCAGTAATTGTGTTTTGAGTACAATTAAGATAAATACAACATAATAATATTTAATCATTTCTCCCCACTTAGGCTTGTATGACAAACCAAGTTGTTAATCTTGCTAGCCAAAGATAAAAGCATCAATGCTTTAGCTCAGTTTCTTCTGGATTCCTAATCACATTTGTCATTTTGCTCTCACACTTGATTTTTACAGTTGTGTTACAATATTATTTTGGTTGTACCAGATTCTTTGATTTTGCGGATCCTAGCATGTGTTTGTGTTTGTGCAAACATGCCCAACTGTGTGTTTATGTATGTTTCAGTTGATTTAGAATTGGTTGAGATTTTACTGGGTTGTTTTTTTTTTTGCATTAAAATTATTTTATTAAACAAGAAATCTAACTTAATGGGAAAGGTAATTGTAAAATTTCATTAAAATTCTGAGGTCAGTGATTGATTTCCATCTTGAATGCATGACCCTCTGCTTTGAAATCTGTACTACAGTGACTCAGCTTCTGATGGATAGACACATTAACCTCTTATAATTTGATAAAGGGTCATGTCTATCTTGTTGTTTGCAAAAATGTTTGTTGACTTCTCCAGAAATTGAATTGAATCAGATTTAAAATTGGTACATTAAATTACAAGTTTCTATAGGAACATAGATCACTTTTCTCCTTTTGTATTTTTGTGACCTCCTGAGTTCTATTCTCCATGATTGTCTGTGTAATGGTTTTGTTTTCGATTAAGTTAATCTGTCATATTATTAAAAAGATATGTGACCTGAATTAGTTGTACCCAAGTCAATGGCATCCACAATGAAAGCCACTGTCTTCAAAATGGTGGACACATTGCAGCAATTAAAGCTTCACTCCTTGGGGTGCATGCAGTATATGCTAAAAAGGGGCAAATTGTTTGCCCAATTGCACCTACCATTCTGAAGCCAGTGAATATCACAATTAATCCCTTTCAAAGGAAAGCACTTTTATTTTGTGTTGGATTTTCTGTCTCTCGAAGTTTAATAGATTCATGCAAACAAAGTCCAAGCAGAGTTTAGTTTGCAATTTTAGACCAAGATTTATTGCATGGCTCAAAACTTATAACTATATTTTTTTTAAAAGAAGTGGAACTGTAAGACCACTGCCATAAAACATGCCAAAGTATAAAATTCCCCATGATGTTTACATATAAATTTTAATTGTGTTTCTGAAAAAGAAGCTATGTTTAAACTATCTACTTTCTTTATCAGCAAAACTGGAGAGTATTTTATTCAGCAGAATTAATGTGTTAGTTATACTGGTAGGCAGTTTTAACTACTATCCTTTAAACTTCTGAACTCTTTTAATGAGATGATCCAATGACAGTAACTTTGTTTGCAAATTGACTTTTTTTTCATTCCCACAGTAATTTTGTCTAGTAATGCACATGTGTTGCTATTAGGAAAAGTGAATATTTGGGAAATGTGTTTTTGTACTGTTTGAAATCACTCAGACATGACATTGCATTTCTTTTTTAACCAGTCTTTGTTTTAAATAGGTTGGGGGGGGGGGAAATTTGGCACCAGGTTATGCAGGAAAGAAAGTTATTTTAACTGTCTATTGAGGACATGTTTTTAAAACAGGAAAAAACATAGCCATGAGTTGATAATAGTTCACTGAAAAGGTTAGCACAACTAAAATGGGTTTGCCTTCTTTTTTAAATGGAACACAACATCCTACACGAATTTACGGTTTAAGAGCTGTAATGTGTAACAGGATAGTTTTCTTTCTGTGAAGTTCTGGTTCTAATTTGAAATACATGTTAACTAATTTCTTATGTGTGAACTAAGACAAAGAAAAAAGAAAAAAGAAAACCCATGTTTAAGCTAAGATGGCCCTATTTATTTATTAAAAAAAATAAAATCTACTCAGTGACTACAAGTAGAAAAAACCAAGAACTCTTTAGAAAAGAAGACAGTGTGCAGTGATTTTTACTATGTACCATTGTATGCTTGGATATGTACACCAGAACAATATTTTTTTAATCAAATATTGTGCAAACCTTTTTTTACTTAAGGGCATGTCCTACAGTATTTCAGAAACTAAGAGTATTTATTGGATGTCTTACATTTCAGCACAAAGTTGCAGAATCTGAGAACCCAAGAATTAAATAGAATCCTTCAAAATTGCAACCAAATTGTACTTTTCAATGCAGCAGAAAAACAAAAATGACAGTAGACAAATGTTTTAAATAAACTTTCATTATATTGAAACGAAAATGGTTAGAAATAATTATTTCAATATAGTTAAGTAAATATAACGAGGGAGCCAGTTTGATGTAATGTTTGAGAAACATGGCTAGAAACTGGGAGACTCAGAATTCTGGTTCTGCCTTAGGCTTGAAGCCAAATGGGTGCCCTTAGTCTAGTCACTATCTTTCAGATCTAGGAAGCAGATAATAGCAAACCAATTCCAAAATCTTGCCAGAAAACTCAGAGACTGGTCCAGGCAGTCACCAGAAGTCAAAAATGACTCAAAGATACACACACACACACACACACACACACACACACACACACACACACACGATTTTGGTCTGGCCCTTTCTACTTTTTTGGAATTTAGTTCTTGGCCTACTATCCAAAGACCAAGCATTGCTATCTGCTCTCCAAAAGTTGGAAATTCTTGGTTGACTACTACAGAATATTACCATACTACCGTTATGGAGACCGGATATTGACCTAATCCAAAGGTGATTCTACATCACAAGGAGTCATTAAATAACTTCAAATAGATGCAAAGATAGATCTTCTTTTGAATATGCATGCATATACTGTTAGTGGGCAGAATCTTTGGTTTTATTGTACAAACTGCAGGTTTAAACACTTTGAATCACAAATTTGAATTCTATTGACTCGTCAAATTGCAAATTGAAATTGTATGATTCACTCACATTATAAGTTTTAATAAGAGGCTGCTATTACTAATTTCAAGCTAACCACAGTCTACTGTTATGCCTTATTCAGATAAATCTTAGTTAAAAAAAATTCCTCTTTGGACATAGCAATATACTCAGAATCAAAAGCATATGTTTTTGATCCTTTGATAGCCAACCAGAGAATAGAGAATTGCTGTACTGTGCTGTCCATCATCTCAGCCTGAGCCAACTGTTTCGCCATTGCCCTTCTTGTAATACTATTTCTACAGTGCTTTCCTACTTTTATTGCATTTCCTCATTTCCTAGTATTTTGGAAGTATTCTCATCAACTGGAGGCAGCTTTAACTTCAATGCATTATCACATTGAACTAAGTCCCACTGTAGGAATCAATGGCACAGAATCCAGCATACTAGTAAATGATGTCAGTATAGTATTACTTTGTGAAAGATTGGATGTATGTGTAAAATGCACACACACACACACACACACACACACACTCTACACTCAGAACTTTATACTATGCAAATAAATAGCAGATTTATTTACTGGCTACAAAGTCTAGGCAGTTGTTGGCTGAGCACTGAAGATCCCTTTTTTAAAAAAGAAAACTTCTCTTTTCCTTGTAGTTGAAGCATTTGAGATATTTATTTAGTAGACTTTTATGGCTACCAACTCACAAATTTCAATTCTGGGTGGCTAACATAGGGTTAAAACAAACAAAAAACAAACAAAAGGTAGGGCCATCACCATCTCAGGCAGTATGCTGTTCCAAAGGACAGATGCCATGACAAAGCAGGCATAGAGTGAATCCTGCCAGAGAACATATTTAACAAAAGGAACTCCATGCTCATGCTCATCCCATTGGATCTGAGACAGGCTGAAACAATCAGAAATATGCAGTCATGCAAGCAATTCAGGTTTGTGCCATGAAGGTAGTAACCAAAAGCTTGAATTGCACCCAGAAACCTACTGAGACTTGGTGCACCTTGCAAAATAAGGATTTTATTGTGGTGCTTACTGAAGTACAACTAAAATTATTATTCCTGGATGTTCTTCCCACCCACCTAACCTCTCCTAAATACTTCCTCCTCCCCAGTCAGAAGTGACATGGAACCTATAGAGCAGTTGTCAAGAGGGCCTTTGCATACCTCCACCTAAATTATATTACAGATGTAAGATATTTCCATAGGATAGGTGATACCTTACATTATCATCAGTTGGTAGCAGGGCATCATACTATTATATTCCACATTGTTTCAGAGTCACAACTGAAGAGAAAGTGGGTTTTTTTCCTGCCATTTGCATGAGTTCTGCTATTTGCATTTTAACCACAGTGAGCAAATTTAAGAATGTATTTTCAGATAGTCAGCCAACAAAGCACAGCAGGTTCTTCAGCTAAGTGGAGAAATCTCAACAGGATTGGGAATAATGCTGGGATAGGACTGTGTAGGCAGATATTTTAAAAGGAGAGCAGCTGAGCCTGTGGTGGGCATCTCAAAGAGGATAATTAAAGTGCAGGGTTTTTTGTTTTGTTGTTTCTCTGTTTTTACTATGATTGTTTTATTTATTGGTTTTATTGTTGTGAGCTGCCAAGATTTCTGAGAAGTCAACAAAGATCAGCAAAGTAAAAGAAAACCTTAGTGAACATTTATAAGTTTTCAAAGTACGTTTAAATGGAATGAAATGGAGATTATGGAGTGTTTTCTAAAGCTTTCAATAGCCATAGCAATTTGCTAACTTTGAACAAAAAACAAACCCAATTTGTATCAAATAAATACCAAATTATTTAACAATTAACATTTGCCCCTAAGCATCAGTCAAGCTTCTTGTCATGATTATATTATAGGTGTGTAATTAGTTTTAGAGTAATATAAATTCATTTATTAAAAGGTCAGAATTTTGTGATAGTTGGTTAAGGATATTAGACAGACAATAAAATTATTATTATTTCACATTTATTGGGTAGTAAATTCTATTAAGATTAAGTAATCATGCATAGGATGTTTACCAAACCATACCAAAATTACTCCATCTCTATTCTGTTATGAATTATCTTGTCTGTTTGAGGGGGAAAAAATGCCAGAAAGAGTATCCAGGGAGTCAACTGTTTGTTTATTGACATACATCTTATGAAGGTCATGACTGTTGGTGAAAAGAAAACTGAAGATTAATGGAATACATGAGAAAATGCTACATGAGTCTAAATATATGTAGGTATTTAGCTTTCCACAGTGCAGGGATATTTTTATATTACTAGTTACCAATGTGGCATATAAAAATATGAGTATTGTGCTAATACAAGCACCATATTGTTATTGGTAATATTTCTTCCTATTTTACGTGATCAAAGGAAGGAAGGAAGTGCCTTGATGAATCTTACTAAGCATTCTATCCTGACTGGTATCCTTTCAAGGATTAGTCAAATAGTTCTGGGATACAAATAAATGGAACACAGGAGAACAGCTCTATCATCACCGTTCTAATTTGTTTTATTTTTATCTTTTATCTTTGCCACCCCAAGTTTGGTACACAGGCATCTATGTAAATCTGTTTAATCTAAAAATAAATACATTGGTTTTTCCAGTACCTGAAATAAACAAGGCAAAGGTACTCTCATGCAATTTCATATTCATTTAAAATTTTAACCATACAATATAGAATGTATAATGTGTTGAATCAGGTCAAGCCATTTCAGGTCAGACGTTAGAAAACATCAAAGCCACGGGTAGTAGAGGAGAGAATTCTGTTCAAATGAATGGGGAAAATCAACATTGCTGGAGATCATATTTGTTATGAATGGTTGAATTTGGGAAATGGTAGTACTGTAGAATACTGGGGAAGAATCAGTGGTGGGATTCAAATTTTTTTACTACCAGTTCTGTGGGCATGGCTTGGTGGGCATGGCAGGGGAAGGATACTGTAAAATCTCCAGTCAGAGGTGGTTTTTGCTGGTTCTCTGAACTACTCAAAATTGCCGTTACCGGTTCTCCAAAACTGGTCAGAACCTGCTGAATACCACCTCTGGGAAGAATAAACAGGAAAGGAAGAGGGGTTTAAATGATTTTTTGAAGATGTATTGTATAGACTGTAAAGACAAACATGGGAGACTTGAATGAGAAGAAATACTGTAGGCAATATATTAAAAGTAGAAGAATGAATGAGGACATCAATATTTTTGTGGGGGAGAATAACCATTTGTTATCCAGTTAAATGGAGACTATTGTCACTATCACTTAATTGATAGAGATTGAGTCACTGTTTTTCCATTATTCATTGTTAATTATATGTAATTATTGTGTTAAATGTTTTTGAACTATAAGATTAATGAATGTTAACAGTGTTTATTTCTCTAAAGAACAATTCCTAAGTGCAAATTTCTTCATCTATAAAAGACCTGTGTGTATTATAGTTGCCTCTATGATAGATAGTTGAAAGCAGAACAAAATATTAGCTAACAAAATATGAATCAAGTTGTTATATTAGGTTGGGTTATCCTTGTTTCCTAGGCTTTAAGAGAAATTTAAAGGGAACTAGGCATCTATTGATAGAATTTCCTGAACTGCTTTCTTCTTACATATTTTTTATCATAAATAAAGGAAAAAATAAGAAATGCTTCCAGTTTCAAAAATTGTTATCTTCTGACTTTTCTTTTCACCCTTTCTATGTGTGCCTTCATCTTTTTTACTGGCTATGGAACTGACATTCAGCCACTGTATATAGAGGGAGTTCGTGTGGAACAGGTGGTTGAATGTAAGTTTCTCGGGACTATCATTACAAATAACCTGACCTGGAGTGCAAATACCGCTGCTTTAATTAAGAAGGCACAACAACGGTTGTATTTACTAAGGATTCTTAGGAAACAACAACTGGCTGAGAGTCTACTGACTACCTTCTATCGGAGTTCAATTGAGAGTATATTATCCTACTGTCTCTGTGTATGGTTCTCGAGCTGCACAGTGGCAGAGAAAAAGGCAATTCAGAGGGTGATCAAGACGGCCCAAAACATCATTGGCTGCTCACTCCCCTCTTTGGAAGAACTGTATAGGAATAGACGTAAGAGGAAGATACTTAATATACTGAATGACTCCTCATCCGGGACATCAGCTCTTTGAACTATTACCATCGAGAAGGAGATTTAGGGTATTAAGAACAAGGACGACCAGATTTAAGAACAGTTTTTATCCAAGTGCAGTTTTGAGTTTGAATGCAGGGTCATAAGATTTTTGTGGAATTAAATGGCTGAGAGTAATGGGGTATTTACATTTTTAAATTGCATAGAGATGATTGTATGGTTGGTTGTGTTTAGTTTAATTTTTTTTCTTTTTAGTGGTGTTTGTCCAGTTTTTACTTTGTGGAAGAGCACCTCATTTCGTTGCACCCGCTTGCGAGTGTAATGACAAATAAATTCTTATGTCTTATGTCTTATGAAGTAAATTTAATGTGGATACAAACTCCTGCAAATTCCCATAGTCAACAGTGCAGGAGTGTGAGAAATGAAGATCAAAACCAGATATGTTAAATATAGCTGAGTTACCATATTGGAATATTCTGACATTATATTTTTAGAGGCCATATTAGAGGAGCATTGAGACCTCCCCTTTACTGACCTATCATTCTTATTTCAATTTTTTTCCCAAGCTTCCCAAACAAAAGGAAACAACACAGACAAATTGGCCAGTCTTTTTCAGTTGATTTGTTTTCCCTCAGGGTTAAGACAAAAAAAAGTATCTTCTGCAGTTTGCTACTATTATTTTAATTCTGTTTAATAAATACTCAGAATACAACTCGGCCAGCATTGGATGCTTTAAGTTTCACTGGCTGAAGTGGGAAAGTTAAGTGCAAACTTCAGCCCTCCCACTGAAAGTTGAGTCATACCATAAGTTATATATGACTACTGAGGGGTAAACCAGATTACGTTCAGTGGGATATTTCCCTGGTGAATGAGTTTAGAATCGTAACCATAACATTTTAAGATGTTTATATTTTGTTTTGTTTTTTTCAGCTACAATTTTTTTGCTGAATTTTAAAGCTACATTTAGTGATGGAAACCAGTTGGACTGTACAGCTGCTGCCTCTCTTAGTTCTGACATTGGTGAGTCTGTTCCCTCTACATGCACATCTGCAGGTATTTATATAATAGTATGTATATATGAAAGGGAATTGCTCTTAAATTTTGCTTGCTGTTAGCTAGTTAGCTGGATGGATAGTTTATTGATTGATTAGTGGTGGCGCAGTGGTTAGAATGCAGGAGTTTGATTCTATTCGATCCTCACCGGCTAAAGGTTGACTCGGCCTTCCATTTTTCTGAGGTTGGTAAAACAAAGATTCAGATTGTTGGGGGCAATATGCTGATTCTGTAAACCACTTAGAGAAAACTGTAAAGCACTGTGAAGCGATATATAAGTCTAAGTGCTATTGCTAGTATGATGATATCAAATATAAAACAAAAATAAAATATGGGATAATTCCAGGATAAAATAGATGCAAGAAAAATACAGTAATAAAATACATATGTGTAAAATACAAAGTAGCAACACTCCGGTATATACATTATTTTTGCAGGGTACTCCAGGTTGTTCAATATAATGGATCCTTTGATCAACCTCCTTAGCTACAAACCTAGCAGGAGTAACTGGAAAGATCCAAGGTAGCAATAGCACTTAAACTTATATACAGCTTCACAGTTCTCACAGCCCTCTCTAAATGGTTTACAGAGTCAGCATATTAGCCCCAACAATCTGGGTCCTTATTTTAATGACCTCAGAAGGATGGAAGGCTGAGTCAACCTTGAGCCTGGTGGAATCAATCTCCTAGCAGTGAGCTAGCCTGTAATACTGCATTCTAACCACTGTGCCTCCATGGCATCCAGCCTTATGATCAGAATATCAAACACAGCACAAATTATGTTGTATATAGCACATATCCTTTGTGTGGATAGTCTCAGTTTGGGCTTCTTGAGGAAGGCTTCTGCTTGAAAGAAGTCAATTTTGGAGATCTACTTGTTATCAGCCTTTCTCAACCTAGTGCCTTCCAGGTGGGATATCACTCGAAGAGTTCTGGATGAGAATTTTGAGGGTTGTAGTTTAGCATATCTGTAGAATTCTAATTTAATGAGATATATTATACTGTCGATCAACAACATCTGTAACACTAACAAGCATTGCTCTTAGAGTTGTTCCTGAGAGCAAATATGAAATAATGTTATCATTCCAAGATCCCAATTATATTACATGACATTTGACACACATTATGATGATGACATGTATGTTTCCACTTGCTTGTCTTGCATTCCAACAGCCCCATTCCATAGGCATCATGCTATTTTATGTTTTAACCATGTTTTATTAAATAATACCCAGTTGATTGGGTTTCCATGACATACTGTGCCATTAATTATGGGTTACAAACCACAATGGCTGCTTTGACATTTCATGCTAAACTAAAAACAAATAAATTATACTATGGCTTTTGATTTCTGATTTTTTTTCAGTACAGTTAGTTCTCACTTAATAATGGCAATTGAGACTAGAATTTCCATCTTTAAGCAATGTGGTTATAAAGCAATGTGGTTATAAAGTTTGGTCATGTGACCAAACCATTTAGCAATAGCATTTCCAGAAATCCCCAGTTACCATTGTTAAGCAAGAATCCTGTGGATCATTAAGTGAGGACCTCACATAATCATACATTTTGACTTTCGCCAGTTTCCCCGTTGACTTGGCTTTTCAGAAGCCAGCAGAGACGATTGTAAATCACAATTATATGACCACGTGTACTGGACAATCTGTGGCATTTGAACTCCCTGGGTCTTTTCTTACAACCAATAGCAGTTTGTTTGGCAGAAGAAAAGATGGAAACAAATGCAACAGAAAACCTTTGCAGGAAATAACAGCAGTTTTTCCTTTCAATTGTCTCAACTGAAAAGAATTTAGGATTCTTAGTTGGAAACTGCAACTCCAGGTTTCAAAGCTAAGATAAGCAGACACATATAAATAATACAAATCACAATATTTTTTACTAAAGCTTTATTGATAAATAATATGATTTATGTTAAATTTGCAAAATACAAAGTGATGTCAACATTCCTTGCTAGAAGATAGTCAAACTCAAGATATTCATTGTTCATTGGAACACTTTTCTAGTCAGGATGTTAGCCAAGACAAGAACTGGAGTTTTATAGTTTATGAAAAGGTATCATAACCTCCTTTCTGAAACTTGTAAGGCTTTTGCAGGGGTAACAGAAAATCACTCTAAATGGCAAAATAACAATATCAGAATATTGGTGCAGAGGGGACCTTAAAGCAGCAGTGGTTTCTGCAGGATGATTTACAGGTCAAGTAGAACTCAGAAGTGAAAAAAACAAATTATTACTTTATTACAAAAGGTTGCAATTATTAAATATGCTACAATAAGTGGACAGAGTTCTGAGTAAAGAGTATTAGGGATCTACCGGTAGACTATGTGAGGTGTGGCCTTCTTACTGAGACCACTTCATGACAATCTCCAAGCAGCCTCCCTTTTCATGATCCTTCAGAAGGATCGTGGAATTTTGCCTTCTCAAAATTGCAGTTTGGAGAAAGAGGCTTTTGAAGCCCTGTGAAAACAGGCTCCATTCTCACAATCCTTTGGAAGCCTCCTTTAATGCTAACATAGCTGATTTGAATAATTTACAAAATTAGGCTGAGGTGTCCGAAACTCAACACATTTTAGACAGTTATACATGAGGGAAGGAGGGAGGGAGAGAGAGACAGAGACAGAGAGAGAGACAGAGACAGAGAGACTATACCTTTCAAGACATTCTTCAAAGGAATTTTTTATCAGGTAGCATCACATTAATAGATTCACAAAATAATGTGTATTAAAAATTGTGAACCTCTTTAATGCTCTTCTGCCCAATTACTTGGTGTGCACCTTTACATACTTCAAAATGGTTTCATCCAATTCAATCCATCCAATTCAATTAACACTCTGTATAATGTTTGCAATTATTTTGGTAACTGTGACAATCTAGTTTTTCTCATTATCTGTCCAGGCTTCTGTCACAGCAGTTCCAGATGAAAAAGAAGGAAATTGGTCCAGTGAAATGGGAATTAAGAACCATACAAACCATCAAGCAATACTAGGTGTAACGAATAATAAAATCATGACAGCACAGTTTGAATGTTATCAGAAAATTATGCAAACTACTGAAGAACATGAAGGTAAAACAATGTATATCAACATATTTTGATCTTGTTATTTTCCCTAAAATAAAGCATTCTGTCTGTTAATTCATGCAAATATAATTTAAAAATGGTTTTTACCTACTAAATACAACCTACTAAATACAACCTACTGTTGTATTTCTCTTGGAAATAACTTAATACTTGAAAGTATAAGAGCTTTCGATTCTGGTTTTCTTCCTGTCTAAAGGAGCAGATTTGATCTTTTAAAGTTCTTTACAAGAAAGCACTGGGAAGTCTTATATGTTCCAATAAATTTTTCAGTAAGGCATTCCAGGGTATTCTTATTTAGCGCTGTTTAATTTAACTGAATCGTGAGTTTATTTATTTTGAATGTGATAGTGCAACAACTATTGGGTTTGTTGGTTTATCTTTTGCATGTAACTGGCTTTGGGTTGTGAAAAGGAGTCAATACAATGCAGATAAATTAATGAATAGAGATGTTTGTTGAAAAATATTTTGCTGCTGAGACACTGTAGTTAAAGGCATACATTAATTTGACGGGCAGTGATGGGCAGTGGTACATAATTGTAACTTATCTGTTATGAATGAAAATCTTATTCAGCGTTGTAATAAACAGCAGCTTTATTTACACTGCAGAAGTAAAATTATTAATGTGCAAACAAACCTTGAAAACCATTCTCATTGGTTTAGCAAAAGAAAGGGCTTTTTAAAATGGGGAAGAGGACTTTTTAGTAAATCAAAATATTTACATTAAGGGTTTATTTTTTGCAAAATGGGCAAGACATGGAGGCAAGCGTAACAGAATAATGGCTCCAACGGTTTGTAACTTTCCTTCTTATACTTCCTAAATTCCAAGAGAAGCATCCTAAACAAACTCGTTTCAAGCAAGCAGAGAAGGAGGCCTTAAGCAGATGGAGAAGTGTGCAAGCGATCACAGCAACAATGGACAGCAACAACTCTTTCTATCACTTCCCCAGAATAAAGTTCATCAGTATAAATCCCAAGACACTGGAGAAACAAAAGAAAAACACTGTAAAGAATTTCTTCTGCAAAGAATTTTTTAAAAATGGAAAAATTCTGATAACACATTTATTTCAGACAAATGTTTGTTTCAGACAAAAATATTTAGAAGCTTCCCTTCCCCCTCTCAGGATTAGCCTTGAATGTGAGTTTCCAATAAAAGTGATAGGTGTCCTAGTGATACCTGCAACTAAGAAACCTGCACAAGTTCAGAAGGTGAAACACTGATTTCAGCATGCAAAGAAAGTGTTCAGAGGTTGGGAGGGTGAGATGGATTTGCTTCCCTTCCCCTGCTTCAGTTGGTTTATTTTGTTTGGGGAAATTTATTGGAAAACAGTTGTGTTTCCAGGCAAGGTTCTTGCAAAATTGTAGAGTAACAGTTACAGGGTAAGAAAGCATGATCGTGAACAACATTGTTAAAACTTTTTTTGTTTTTTTCTGCTCAAGTGCAGCATTTTTAATAGTCAAGATTTAGATGATGGCTTTAGAAGTCAAAATGGCAAACTTAGAAAGATGTAAACATCCAACAAGTTGTAAGTAAGAGCACAAAGCAAGAGCAATGGGCGGTATTTTTTCTCTTGGTAGGAAGGGGTTATACAACCAAGGCTGATATGGAAGCCTCTTTGGAAGTAAATACTGCATGTGTCAATCATAAGGAGTTTGGATTGGATCCATATGTTTGCTTCTTTACAAGGAGAGGATTTTGTGTTTGTGTGTACAGAAAAAAATGTAGCCAACCCTGGTAAATTAGGACGAAATGCTTCAAATGATGCCTCTTCACTTTGTAGGTCCACATTGCAACAGAACATGGGATGGTTGGTTATGCTGGGATACCACTGCAGCAGGACAAACTGTAGAACAAAACTGTCCAGACTACTTTCAGGACTTTGACCCTTCAGGTAAGGATTAAGACTTACTTAAGACAGTATTGTATGTCTATTAGAGAAAGCCAGTAAAAATATTTTCGGAGCGCTGAGAATTTGGGTAGAATTATGCAAATTCAACATTATGACTAATCTTTAAATAATTTGAAAGCAAGTTCTTTCTAGTATAGGTTTCTTATTACTTCAAATGCATTTGGTATCATATGTCACATGTCAGGCCCGCACAAATTATAATGTGGCCCATTAAATGTCTGTCAAGCTCTGGAGAAAATAGTTCCAGGCAGGAAGCACAGATAGGAATTGAATCAGACTCCAGGATTGTTTTCATGCTTGGCTACTAGACTGTGCCCAGTGTGATACCGTGTTTCTCATAAAATAAGGCCGGCTCTTATTTTTTTTTGAGCCCCGAAAAAACGGCTAGGAGGTCTTTTCGGGGGTGATTTAATTTCTTTCCCCATGCGCACCTCCACCTAGAGCACCCCATGCACACTCACCTCTCCATGAGGCCGGCACTGGAAGGTTCCCAAAGGTAGAGTCACCAGCTGCTTCTATCGGCCGGTAGAAGCGGCCTCGGGGCGAGCACCCACACGCACTCCCCTCGCCACGAAGCTATTTCTATCAGCCAATGGAAGCTCCCCAAAGGCAGAGTCACCAGCCGCTTCCATTGGCCAATAGAAACGGCTTTGTGGCAAGGGGAGTGCATGTGGGAGAGCAGCTGCAAACTTTTCTTAGCAGAAGGGAAGCAAGCTGAGTTTCTCTCTCTCTCTCTCTCTCTCTCTCACACACACACACACAGACACACACACACACACACACACACACACACACACAGAGAGAGACCACCCCAGCTAAGCCCTTCTGATGAGAAAAGGTCTCAGCATCTGCGGGGTTCCCACCGCCGCCCTCCCCTTCCCAGGCCAGACCTTTTCTGGGCACCCTGCCAAAGTCCCAGGGCAGTCGACCTTCCTTTACCTGCTGCCACCGCTGGTTTGGGGAGTGGGGGGGCCACCGTGGAGGGAAGAGGAAGCAGCAGAGCTCAGCTACTCTGAGAAGGGAGATCGGGCGGGCTCCCGAAAGGAGTCGTGGGAGCAGTCCTTGTGGGAATGCGGCGGGGAAGTAGGGTGAGTGTGAAAGGGTCACCGCCGTGGCACAGGAGGGCGGGAGGGAGCTGGAGCAAAGAAGGGCCGGGGAGAAGCTAAACCGTCCTTTCTATTGCTCTGGTGAGGGCCGAATATTTGCAGGGGCTGGTTGGAAAGGCCTAATTTTGGTATGAACCTTGAGTCGTGGGGGGAGTTGAACGACGAAGGCACTCTGCACGTGATCCGAGGCAATCCTGCCACAGCTCACGGGTGGCGCTGCTAACAGTTTGGGGGAGTCTGAGAACTTCAGCAATGCCTCCTTCTCTCTCTCTCTCTCTCTCTCTCTCTCTCTCTCCTCCCTCCCTCCCTCCCTCCCTCCCTCCCTCCCTCCCTCTCTCTCTCTCTCTCTCTCTCTCTTTGAATGCCTGAAAGAGCACCCGTCATTAACCAATTAACCAACACCAGCCTTGGAATCCCCTATTTCGGCATAATTCGGGATGACAGAGGAGCTGTAAAATCAGGAACTTGGTGACGAGGTGCAGGTTCTTTTTTTTTTTTTTTTTTTTGATTGAGTTCAATCACGAGACATTTCTGGATTTCATCAGACGTCCGAGGCATTCAGAAGAACTTTTGAAAAACTTGCAGGTCTAACTTTGAGAAGCAATGAGTTCAGTCCTCTCAAATGGCAGAGGTTAGGGACGGTCTTTGGAGACCTCCCTTCTCCTTTAGCTGAGGGAGACCTGGGCGATTTTAGGCCAAAAGCTGCCCCGGAGAGACTGATCAGAGAATAGGCAGGAAAGCAAAACAAGAACACATTTGGGCTAAATCTCACAATTTTTATCCAGACACAGATACACATGTGCTTTCTCTCCTGCCCTGCTGGTAGATTCAAAGACAACTAATGCGCACTCCCCTCACCACAAGGCCGTTTTTATCAGCTGATGGAAGCTCCCCAAAGGCAGAGTCACCAGCCACTTCTACCGGCCAATAGAAGCGGCTGGTGACTCTGACTTTGGGGAGCATCCATCGGCCGATAGAAATGGCCTCGTGGCGAGGGGAGTGCGCACAAGCGCTTGCCCCGAGGCCGCTTCTACCAGCCGATAGAAGCAGCTGGTGACTCTGCCTTTGGGGAGCTTCCATTGGCCAATAGAAATGGCCTTGTGGTGAAGGGAATGCGCATGGGCACTCAGCCCAAGGTCGCTTCTACCAGCCGATAGAAGCAGCTGGTGATTCTGCCTTCAAGGAGCTTCTATCAGCCAATGTTCTATCGGTAGTAGATCAGGGTATTCTAGCCTAGGCTACCTGCATGGTGCTCCTAAAAGCAGGTTTTCTCCCCCCCTTCCCTTCCCCCCCATTTCTCTTCACCTCGTGTAGTTCTAATGAACAATGTGAGAAATGGTGGGGAAACGTATTGTTTAAATAGGCCTAATTTTGGGGGGTGGGGCTTAATTTCACCTCACGCCTAGAAATCATGCTGGGCCTTCCTATTGGTGGAGGCCGTATTGTTGGAGAAACACGGTAGGTCATATGTTGTATATGCAAGAACAACATTATGGGTCTTCTTTATATTTTGAAGTATCATATTTATGTTCCAGATGGACATTTGATCAAAGACGTTTCAAATAATTAGAAAAATCAAACTGTTCCAAATCTCTTGAAATAGTTTGGAATTTGTATGTGCAGAACAAGTATCCATAGATAGATTTGCAACTAGTTGCTTGTTGTCTCTCTTCATCTAAGTTCAGAGCTAGAGCACGAAGTCAGGCATTTAAGCAGGGTATTTCAAGCAATTGAGGAAGCTTATTAAGGAGAGCTTCTATTTCAGTTCAGAAGTTGCATTGATTGTAATCCATCATTTACAGTAATTATGTACATTTAAACCTGTTTAAATGCATATTTTATTGCTACAAAGTTAAAAATAGTAATTTATGGATTTAATGGAAGGAAGAGGAATGCAGATCAAAATAGGCAAGGAAGTGTTGAGAAAACATCTGGTTACATTGAATGAATTCAAGTGCTGGGGCTCACCCCAGGGTTGGTGTGATCTCTGAACTGCTGACTCAGTGGAGTGTAGAGTGAATGTCTGAAAACTGAAGAGCTATCATTCTTACAAGTGTGGTTTTTTTTAAGTGGGGGGGACGGGACGACCCAGGAAGTGATGTCTAATCAATTTGACATCACTACCTGGAAAATCCTAGTCATCAAGTTATGGTTTAGCCAGCAAGTGTAAGATAAATTAGTGAAGAAGGGTTAATTTGTTAAGCATTCCTGAGAATGTGCTTGATAGAATTTTGATTGAAAGGGGGTACAGAAAGTGATAACAAGAAAAAACAGAAGAATTTAGTAAGGCTTTCTGCCAATTGGTGGGCTAGATTAGATTTTTGCTGTTTAGTGGATTGTTGAAACAGCTGAAAATTGACAAAATATGTAATATATATTTCTTGCAAGACATAAATTGGCAGTATATAAAGGAATTGCTATATGGAAATAATATTTATGTAATTATTATGGAAGTAATAATTCAGTGAAGAGAAATATAAAAGTAAATTGAATGCAATGGGAATGGGAATGAGGCTCTTAAGAAATATGTATGGTAAATAAACATGGATTGAATACAAAAGTGAGTGACCAATCAGTAAAAAAAAAAATACATTGAAGGTCATATATAGAAAAAAAAATGCAGATCCAATTATCATATGCTATATTTTAGAAAACGTGGAAGAATGGAAATGGTTGTGGTTTGTTGGAATTTATGGGATTAAACTCTAAAGAACAAATGGTAATGTAATGTCTGAAGCATTGTCTCAGCAAGATGGAAGCAAGGATGGTTTGCAAGCATAGAAAAGTATGGAGTAAATACAGTCGTTTAAATTAGTTTAAGCAATCTTTTCTTTTTCTTACTTTGTTCTTCAGATGTAATTGCCTTACTATTTATTACTCATTTTTTATGCTCTGCATAATGTTGCTTACACCAAAAGGGAATAATGGTGATGTGAGCGTATGTACTGTATATGTACATTTCAATGCTTTTTGCTGTTGCATTTATTGAAATGTTAACTCTTTTGGCACAAAGAAATTATAATTCCACTTTTTTCTCCTTAATTTTTCTCCAAAAGAAAAAGTTCATAAGATCTGTGAAGAAAGTGGACACTGGTTTGTGCACCCTGAGAGTAACAGAATTTGGACAAACTATAGCCTTTGCACTCATCAAATATATTATAAATTGCAGGTAATTGCATTCTCGGAAGAATAAAGGATTTTAAAAGCCTAACAATTGTGAAATGTCCACTATGTTAATTTCTTCTTGCTTGCCACTGCATTATATTTCAGTAAGGTTAATTAATTCACATTGCCATCCTAGAATAAGTTACCCTGGAAGAGGGCGCATTGAATTAAGCAGGGCCTATTTCTCTTAATGTTTATTAAGGTGTTATTTTATTAAATAAAATACAAAGAAGAGAAGGAAAAAATAGGAAATTAAGGGAAGGAAGAGGAGGCTATTGAATTACTATGCAGTTGGTTTACAAATTTTATAAGACCGATTGATACAGTCCTTGACTGACCCTAGAAACTTCATTCCAGGGGGGGGGGAAATAGCTTCGTTTGTGAAGGGCTAATAATGTGCAAGAAACCTGAGAACCTGTTCTATAAGAGCAAAAAATGGAGCAACAGTAGCAGCAGCAACAGTGGAAAAATACTGTTTCCATTTAGGACAAGCAATACACATCCTGTGTGACACCCTCCCACCCCCCAGGCACTTTGCTACCCATCCTATGGCTCTATTTTTATTCTGGCCAATTAATCCTGTAGTGTTTTCAAGTGCAGCAGAATCAAAGGCAGACAGCAGTCCGATGCAGAGGTTCACCAGTCATGCAGCCTGGTTTGAAATCTGATCCTCTATTCAAGTTCTGCTCTGCTTTTTTGATGCATGAGAATCTGGGCAGCTAATTCTATGGACTTCCAGAAGTGACACCCAACCTGGAATCATTTCAAGAGCAAGCAAGGCTAATCTATCTGTCTCTTCTCTCTATGTGTGGATTATTCAGAGCTGCAATGACCAGATTTGACTGCTAGCTCGGTGGCTTTGGATCTGTCATGGGTGCTTTTTAAATTATACTCAACTTGATTGACTCAAGGTCAAAAGATCTGAAAAGCACTGGAACTTATACAGTTAGTCCCAGTAAGAGCTGAGGAGAAGTTTTATTTTGAAAAAAATATCCAAGATACAAAAGTGAAACCTGCAAACATGTATTAGTGATTTCTTTTTATGTCTATTGTCTTGAACTACACCCTATTTCCATTACAATTTATACTATGCACTATTCTACATACTATAGCAGGGGTGGGCAAACTACGCCCGCTGGGACACATCCGGCCCGTTGGTCATTTTAATACGGCCCGCCTCTGAAAAAAAAAATATTCCTCTCTGAAAAAAAAATTGGGGCCGGCCAAAGAGACCCAGCGCGCGCCAAAAAATTGCACACACAACACGGAGCTGGGCAGCCGCTTCCTGGTAGCGGGGCCAAGGCCACCGCCGGGGAACGCCCACTGCTTTCCCTTGCCAGGGCTGAGCGGTGGCGTGTTGCCCTGCGCTGCATGGCCCCGCCTGTGGCAGCGCTTCTCAGCTGGTCTCCTCCTCCTCGGCCATACAGAACAAACAGGCAGAGAAGGAGGAGACCAGCCGGCTGGTTGGGGGAAGCTTTCTGCGCCGAAAGAGGCAGCTACTAATCTCCGGCTTTGCTCTGCTTCTCCAATGGTCCGGCACCACCCTGTTCTTCTTGTGCTGCGAAAGAGGCGGCTAATGATCTCCGGCTCCGCTCTGCTTCTCCAACATCCGGCGCCACCCTGTTCTGTGTCAGGCCCAGTAAGTCCGAGCAGCCGGCGCACAGAACAGGGCAGCACCGGATGTTGGAGAAGCAGAGTGGAGCCGAGAAGAAGCCTCCCCAACTGGCCAGGTGCTCTCCTCCTTCTCTGCCTCCTTCTCTGCCTCTCCCCTCTTGCTCCTCACAGTTGCCCTGAGCTGGTACGGTTCTTTACTTGGGCAGCCAGACGCCCGCAGCAGCAACAGGCAGTTCTGCCCGGGCTCTGCTCAGGTGTCCAGCTGGGGCTGTCAGGAGTTGCTACCACCGGCGCAGCTCCGCGTGGCTCCAGTCCCACGTTGCCTTGGGAAGGAAGGCAAAACCAGGAGCCGCTGAGCCTGAACCTCCGGTGCCCTTGCTGCCGTTGCAAAGCACCGCCGCGGCTCTTCCTTTTGCCTTTCCCTTCCCGAGGCAACGTGGGACTGGAGCCGCGTGGACCCGTGCCGGCAGTAGCAACTCCTGACTCAGGGGCCTCCGAGGGGAGGGGAAGGAGGAGAAGAAGGGGGGAAGGGGGCGATTCCCAAAAATCTTGTGCTGACCCAGCCCGTCTGTCAAATTTTAAAAGTGAATGCGGCCCCCCGAGCCAAAAAGTTTGCCCACCCCTGTACTATAGTCTACTGCTACAATTATAATATATACTTACCTGTTTTTAATATGTTATATTTTACTATTTCTACTATAACTATACTATTACTATTGCTTCAATACTATTATTACTATGAAACAAGGTTTTAACTCCTAGAGACACTGGTCTATCTTTAAATCCTCTCTTCCCCCCCACTCCATTCCTCTCTCTCACTCTCTCTTTCTCTCTCTCACCGCCCCCCCACCGCCTTTCTCTCACACACACATACCCCTCTTCTATTGTGTGGTATACACTAGCTTGTGTGGTATAGTGGTGAAGGTGACAGACCAGGTGTGGCGAAATCCTTGCTTTCATCAAAATCAACCACAGAGATTCCTTGGAGAATCTTCAGGTCAGTCCTTCTCAGCATAGCTTACCCCAGAGGAGGAGTTGTGAGAGTAAAATATGTGGAGCAATAACAGTAATGGTGTGTTAGCACATTTCTTTAGAGTTAGAATCTCCCATATCCCAAAAAACCATGTTTGCCTAAATTTAATTGTGCCCTTCCTATGAACTCCCTATAATTCCTGGCACAAAAAGATTACCAGTCCTTTTGGCTGTGGAACATTAGACTCCTAACCTTGATGGGACAGCTACAATGAAACAGAAATATTTGATAGAGATAAGAGAAGTCAAGTTTGCTGTGAATCTCTTTGTTTCAGAAATATGTTCTGTTTTCCCTGCATATCTGATTGCCTTAATTGCATTTGTGTTAGCATTTGTTTATTTCCCCTCCTCCTGAAAACACGGTGGAAAATTCGTATTTGCCATGTCATCTGTAGTGTATAGATTTCCCTTCTTATGCTGTTTACAACCATACTACAATACACATGGCTTTCATAAAAACAGTTTGGAAGTATGCTCACTTGTAGAAAATGAACTCAATATGTATGTATATACTTAGTATATACTCAGAACGTATGCTCACTTGTAAAAAGAAATAGGGATTGACATAGAACAAATTAGTGCAGTCAATAAAATGTATAGAAAAATAAGTAAAATATTGTTAAGCTACAGCATGGGAGATCATGTTAGTATCACTGTTGTGTTTAACAAAATAATGCTTGAAGTTTACGAGCATAGAAGTGCTCTTTGTTTTCAGAGAGACTGCACTACAAATAAGCAAGGCAGGATAATTATTAAAAAAATCAGTTCTCATTAATATTTTAAAGAGTTAAGATCTGATATAATTTATCCTTTGATAACATTCTTTCTGATAATTCATGGTACCTATCAGGACAAAATCTCTCAAAATATTATACAATAAAATAAAGAGAAGTTCTAAGCTTGACATAAAACACATGCTTTGTTTTTAGGATAGAACAAAATGCTTGGCGTATTCGGATTTTTTTCTGTCAGTTCACAGCCAACTTGTCAGTTCTGTCAGTTCACAGCCAAATGTTCACAGAACATTTTGAGTAGGATGGCTCCAAGCTCAGATTTTGTTTTCAGATTCTCAGTTCCTACAATAAAATACTTAAAATAAAGAACAGAATCACATTTTCTTTAAAAGAGTGGCAAAAGGAAGTAGTTTTTTAAACAGTTTTTAAAAATCCCCAGCGATCAGAAAATCAGAAGAAACAAAAGTTCCTATTTAAAACTCCACAGAAATTCTTAGCAGAGGGACTTCAGAATGAGAGACCTCCAGTGGAAATGGTCACCCTTGTCCTGCCAACTTGATCATCCTTAAAGAAAAAGGAGATAGATTTTGGAAGATAATCAAACTAGCCTCTAACTAGAATAGCAGCACAATTTCAGAAATTGTTGTCACCAACCCTAGCCTACCTTGCCATTAATGAGATATGCTGAAATGTTGCTCAGATATTAGATTTGATATTCTTGTTCTCGAAAGCAATTATCAGGCATGATATTTTTTCCAATTAAAATCGAATTCCGATTTTTTTGAATCGCCTGGCGAGCGGCGGTCGGTGCGAGCGGGCGGTCGGTGCGAGCGGGCGGTCGGTGCGAGCGCGGTCGGGTGCGAGGGGCGGGCGCGAGCGGCGGGCTACGCGGCGGTCGGGTGCGAGGGGCGGGCGGGAGGCACGTGGCGCGCGCGGGCGCTGCGACGGGGCGGGCGGGCGATTTCTTTGGCCGGCTCCCGATTTTTTTTTTTCTGAGGGGAATATCATGCCTGAATTATTTTGAAATAATGTTTGGGCTAATACTTAGTAAACTATACTTAAGTGCTCATTCTTCTTTCTGCATTTTATTATAGACAGCTCTGAATCTGTACTATATCTCTATAATTGGCCATAGCCTTTCAATTGTTTCACTTCTCATTTCCCTTGGCATATTCTTCTATTTTAAGTAAGTATAATTTTCATTTCTAAATTGCATTTACCCCTATAGCATATCCAGTAGTCATTACCTGTATGTAATTAATATGTTATCTCTGGCATACTGAGTACTAATTTACAGCAAGAGTTGTTAAATTGTGTTCATATTGTCCTAATATTAAATTTTTGAAGTTACCTCACAGAAAACTGTTGGGATCATATGACTTCAAAGTCTGTGCCTGATTTTATAGCAATTTTGATACAGGAGAAACATATGAAGCCACTGTTAACTGGGATGGGTATATAGAGACCAAACCTGCAAGTACAATATAGTTTATATAATACAATTTTTCTGGCAAGTTGTATGCCCAAATATGAATTTGTATACAGCCCATATGGATGACTGACTGTTAGTGGCAATTGATTTAAACTGCTGTGGTAAATGTCCTTCAAGATTTCAGAAATCAGGAGAAGGAATAATTAACCAACAAGAAATATACACCGTGTCACAAGTCACTCTGACCTCTGTTTTGTTCTCTATATCAGGGGTCGCCAACCTTTTGGACCTCAGGGACCACCAAACTCATAATTTTAAATCCCAGAGACCAGAGACCCTGGGAAAATAAAAAATAAAAAAACTCTGCAGGAAAATTCCCCACCCCAATTTCCTACCAATCGATCATTCTTTATTTGGGATTGCAGAATACCATCTCCAGTTCCATTCTTAGGGGGAGAGGCTTCATGCAAGGAAAGCAGCAGAAGCAGCAGAAATCTTTCTTTCTCTCCCCCAAACTCTGTCAGAAATGAGTCTTTGTGAGACTTGTCACGCCGGCACAACCTCTTGGAGCAGGATGCCTTGCAGGGTCCAAAAGACTCATTTCTGGCAGAGTTTGGGGGAGAGAAAGAACGACTTTTGCTGCTTTCCTTGAATGCAGCCAAAAGCAGAAGAAGAAAAAGCAGAAAGAAGCAACCCGGTGGCAGGCCTGGTGCGTGGGGCAAGTGGAGCAAGTTCCCTCTCTGCCTTTTCCCCTCCCTCACTACATCGTGTTGTTTGCAATGCAAGTGCTGCAAGCCTTGTGTTCCCACAGACCATGTGGGCAGCGCAGCCTTGGGTTCCCACGCAGCCTGGATTAATTGCTTTGGGAGGTGCTTTGGGGTGACATTTCTCTGTGGACCACCAAAATTTTCTCACGGACTACCAGTGGTCCCCGGCCCGCTGGTTGGCGACCACTGCTCTATATTATATAAACAATTTATTGCTATTCCAAATCTTGAAAAACTTCAGTGTAAAGCTCTTCTATCTCATCCAAGTAAATTTTTAGGAACTTTGGCTTACATCTAGAATACATCTTCTGCCTTAATTTTGTTTTTAAATGAATGCTGTTTATATACTTGCAATTGTTTCTTTAATGTACATTGATCATATTCAGAAAAATATGTAGTTATCTGTTAACATGCATCTCGTTAAATCATTCCTTCTTTGTGGGTAAAGAATCTCTGCTTTTGTTGTGTTCAAACCAGAAATCAATGGTGATCAGGTTCAAAATAAACCAGGATACTAAACCAATTTCAGAAGATAGCTTAATATTTTCTTTTGTCTTGATACTGATCACTGTAGTTTTCTAATGTGGACAACTTTCCCAAATTAATGGCTTCCTGGAATAATTAAGGTACTACGGCCAATCTTTAACTCACAATGTAGAGTGAACATTTGTAGAATATTTTATCACACAAGACTTGGAGCGATGAAAGTAAGTTAATGAAATCAGTTCAGAGAGTCATTTGGGTGACCGTGGGCTCTTTCTGGCTGGTTCAGAGGGTCAAATGCTCTTGAACTACAAAACAACTTTCCAGTTAGCAATTAAACTGCTAACAAGAAACTGTTGTGTGCAAAGGAAAAAAAAATAGCCACACATTTTCTGCCTCTCTAACCTAACTTTCTCTTGCTCATTTTCTTTCAGGAGCCTCAGTTGCCAAAGGATCACATTGCATAAGAATCTCTTTTTCTCTTTTGTTTGCAACTCTATTGTAACAATTATTATTCTGTCAGGAGCTGCCAACAGCCAAGCAGTGGCTGCAGATTACCCAGTAAGTGACTGCCACATTAATGTTTTTGCTGCTTCATAAAATACCTGGCAACATAATCTACTAAACTCAGGGGAATGTCATTCTATGTAAATATGCATAGCTTGTTAATTAAGCAATTATAATAATCAGTGAAATAATATGAAAGAGGAGCAGTGTTTATAGGAAATCTCATATGCTCCCCGAATATAATCCTGATTATTCTGTATTATATATTCATGGGTAATATATTTATGGGTACAGCGTCTCTTGATAAAAAGAGCCAAAGTAGGGTAGTGGTTAAGGCATCAAGCTAGAAACCAGAAGGTCATGAGTTCTGGTCCCACATTAGAAACAGACCAACTGGGCAACCTTGGGCAGTCACTTTCTCATAGTCCTAGGAAGGAGGCATTGGCAAACCTCCTCTGAAAAAGCTTGCCAAGGAAACTGCAGGGACCCATCCAGGCAATCTCCAAGAATCAGGCACAATTGAACAGAAGAAAAAGATATCTTGATATTAATCTATACAGTAGCCTTCTGTCTCTCTTTCTCTCTCTTTTGGGTCCTTTCAACTGGATATGTCCATGCTATTTTTTTCGGCAATATTTTTCAGAAATGGTTTGCCCTTGTTTTTGTTTTTTTTCTGGCTGAGAGACAGAAAGACCGAGACTGGCTAAAAGTTACCCAGCTACCCTAGGCAGGACTAGAACTCACACTCTTCTGTTTTGTAGCCAGGTGCCTTTAACCACCAAAATATCCTTAATCCCATTGATGAGAGTGGTAGAAATTGCTGCTAACTGTATCCATGAACACCCATACCTTATTAATTTCTGGATGGAAGTGGCTGCCTAGTGGCACCTGTAGACTCTCAACATAAGGAAGTAAGCATCTTGTTATAGTGGTTTGAATGGAGCAGTCTTAGAAATTTGTTTTCTCTTTGTGCTTCCATTGTTGCTGGTCCAATACAAATTGAGTTGGTTTTATCCTCTGCATATCACAAAAATATCTATAATTATATTGGTCTTTTCTCCCATAGGTTGGATGCAAAGTGGCACAATTCCTTCACTTTTACTTAACGGTTTGCAATTACTTCTGGATGCTCTGTGAAGGCATTTACTTGCACACTCTGATTGTGGTGGCTGTATTTGCAGAAAAGCAGCATTTATTTTGGTATTACCTCCTTGGATGGGGTAAGCTATTTTTCTTCTTCCCCTCCCCCTTCCTAAGTATGTTAATATCACTTTCTGGGCCCACTCATACTGTAATTTTAATTCAAGGGGAATTTTAATTTATCCAAAGAAAACCCAGCAGCAATTTGTAACCTCTGTTACTTTCTTTATGCAACCAAGAGATTCTAAATATCATTTTACGTTAGATACCACTCCCCACACTAGAAATATATCATTTGTGGCTTTTAAGTGTGTATTACCGACTCACAAATCTTATCTTAGCTAAATGGGGAATGTGTTGGGCAGGAAATGACTTCTTTGATTTAGAAAAAGTAGTCTTCTATTAGGAAAGGGCATGAGGTCATGATTATTCATTGTTTCCCATCTTAGGAGTGTTTATACAGGCAACATTATTTGTTGAAAAAAATATATTACCCATTCCAACACTGGGGGATAACCCCACCATTTATTTTTCCAGGAGTTCCTTTGACCTCTTTTGTTCCCAGAGTAAAAAGAAGCCACACCTCTTGAATAACCTAAGCTTTTCCCCTCTTTAATGGGTCAATAGGTGTTGATTTGCTTTATTCTCTAATTAAATTCCAAAGGGGAGGAACCCTTTCTCGCCCTAAATGTCTTGCATCATCTAAGTGCAGCTCCTGCCCCAAGGCCCACAATTGTGTTTGCGATTGTTTATTTGTTGCTAATGCATCTGTGGTCCATCACTTTGGCTGACTAAAGATGCTATTTCAAGTTCAGTTTTGCATCTTAGGCTCTGAACTTGTGTAGGACCATTTGTTCTGTAGAATTCTAGCCTATGCCGTCTCTCACAATCATGTAAAGCCTCTTTCCAACTGAAAATGCATCTTTAGAAAAGCAGATGTGAGGATTAATCAGCAAATATTATAGGCATTTAGGAATGGTTTCTAGGTTTAGCCAAAATAATATGCAAATAATAGGAAAGGAATTATTTAGGTTCATGTAAGAGGTGATCTCTGCACTTGTGGCATCGTGAGGGAATAGAATAAGCTTCAATACTTCATAGTCTATTCTCTCCTGGTCTCCTGTCAGGGAGAGAAAGACTAGAAATAATTTCTGGGGTTTGGAGAAGACTCTGGTTTTTTTTTTTTCCTGATATTGGAACCTCCTAATAGCCATCTTTGTTATGGGCAAAATTATGGTAATAAATACAGGCCTACCTTGTGCAGGATTATTATGACCATAAGCTTTTATTCTTTTATAATGAGTAATTTAGATTTGAGCCTACTGTTTAAATCAAGGGTGTTGGATGTTATGTAGCCTCTGGGATCAATTTTTATTCTTTCATAACACATGCTTATTTTAAGATTAACAATCCATTAAATGTGGATCTAGCTGAGAGCTTTAATTTATGGAGACCCATGTACAGAGACATTTTAATGTCACTTTAATTAGATGAATCAAGGCTTAAATCAAGGTGGATTTATAGCTTTAAATGCCAGTGTTATAAAAATAAATTGTTCTATATTAAAACATATTTATTGCTAAGGTTGATTCTAATTCTCTATGGGTATCAACTCATTTCATTAATTAGTGGTAACTGTGGTTCAATAAATTATAAACAAATCAACCATGAATATGTGTGTTCGATTGTTTGTGTGTTAAACTTATAGTTATTTCTTTTTTTTTTTTTAATAAATAAATTTTATTAAATTTACAATTAAAAACATATCAACATTACATACACAAAACAGAAAAAAACAAAAAAAGAACACTCGGTCTTACAAACTGGAAAGAAAAGAGAAGAAGAGATGTAAAAGAAAGAAAGAAACAAAGGAAGAGAAAGAGAAAAAGAAAAAGATGCGTTTAAAAACAGACAATATCCTTTTTGACAGTCTACAAGATCCAATTCTCCTACCTTAATTTGAATACACACATCTTATCGATATCTATGCTTAAATTACCCATTGTCCATTAAGCAATTTATCTCTGACTAACCAATTATACCAAGAGTTCCAATTATCGTAAAATGTTGAAGACTCTTTGTTTTTAAGTGCTATAGTTAATTTATCCATTTCTGCACAATCACATATTTTCTGGATGACCATTTGTTCTGTAGGTGCATGGGGTGATTTCCAAAACTGGGCAAACGCTAATCTGGCTGCAGTTAGGATATGAATTGTTACATATTTCATCTTTTTGGGTAAATGTTTATCAGAGATCCCTAGTAGGAAGAACTCTGGTTTGTATTCGATTTGTTCTTTGGTTATCTCCTCCAACCATTTTCTGATTTTTGCCAATATTTCTGGGTTTCTTTGCAAGACCACCACATATGAAAGTAGGTTCCTTCTATGCTTTTACATTTCCAGCATTTTGGACTCGTGTTTGGGTTCATTTTCGCCAACCTCGAAGGGGCAAGTGCCATCTATAAAACATTTTGTATGTATTTTCTTTATATGCTGCCGATTTTGTAATCTTAATATTTCTGTTCCAAATCTTTTCCCATTCTGATAATGTAATACTTCTTCCGACATTCCTGCTCCAGGCTATCATGTTCCCTTTGACTATCTCTTGTTCTAATTCTACTTCCAGTAAGTATTTATAGAATTTGGATATGTTCTTTTTGTTTGATCCTAGTAAAATTTTATCTAAATACTGCAGTTTGTTATAAATTCCAAAGTCTTTTATATCTTGTTTGTATCTGCTATGGATTTGTATATATAACCACTGATCGATTTTAAATCCCTGTTCCTGTAGTTCTTGTCGAGTTTTTAATTTTCCTTGGATCTAATAAATCTTTATATTTAATCATTTTTGTTATGTCCAAATTATTGGGGTGTACCATTGCCTCCATTGTTGATAGCCAGATCGAATTTTTAGATAGTGTTTTTTGCATATTTTTTTCCAATTAATTAATAATGAGTCCCTAATGAGGTGTCTATGAAAGTAAGACTGTTTGGGTTTCCCCACTTCCCATAAGAAGGCATGCCACCCTCTCTGGAGGTCATGCCCTTCTAATGCTAAAATTCTTTTGTTAAGTAAGTTCACCCAATCTTTTATCCATAATAAGATAGCTGCCGAATAATATAATTCCCAATTTGGAAGGGCTAGACCCCTCTACTTTTTGCATCTTGTAAGGCCTTTACATTGATCCTGGGTTTTTCCCCTGCCAAATAAATTTAAGTGTGATCTTATTTAATTCTTCAAAAAAAATTTTTGGCAACTTAATTGGGATTGTCTGGAATAAATAAAGAAATTTTGGTAATATATTCATTTTAATCGAGGCAATCCTGCCCAATAAGGAAAGCTGCAACTTATTCCAGGATTCTAAATCTTTCTTTGTTTGTTGAAGTAGTTTATCATAATTGTTCTCTTTGAGTGATTTACCTTGTGGTGTTAACCATATTCCTAAATATTTGACCCTTTTTGTTACCTGTATCCCCATCATTGTTTCTAATTCTTCCTTCTGGTTTTCTGTTAAATTTTTGGTCATTAATTTCATCTTTTTTCTATTAATTTTTAATCCTGCCACTGTGCCAAATTGTTCTAATTCTTTTATTAGATTATAACCTTTTCCATGGGTTCCTCCAAAAGAAAAACCATATCGTCAGCAAACGCTTGTAGTTTATATTCTTCTGATTTGACCCTCACTCCTCTAATTTCAGAATTTTGTCTAACTCGTGTTAAGAGTGATTCTAGGGCAAAAATGAAAAGAAGAGGTGAGAGAGGGCAGCCCTGTCTGACACCTTTTTCTATATTTATTGGATCTGTTTGTTCGCCATTGATTAGTATATTAGCCTGTTGTGTGTTGTAAATAGTTGTTATAATGTTTTCAAATTTGGTGCCAAGACTCATATTGTAAATTTTTTGAATTAAAAAGTGCCAATTTAAGTTATCAAATGCTTTCTCAGCATCTAAAAACATGAGTGCGGATTGTTTCTCCGGTGGGCTTCATAATATTCTAGGACATCGATAACGGTTCTTAAATTGTTCTTTATTTGTCGGGACGGAAGAAATCCATTTTGATCTTCGTGTATATGTGGATTTAAAGCTTGTTTTACTCTATTAGCTATGATAGAAGTAAACAATTTATAATCGGCATTTAAAAGTGAAATCGGTCTATAGTTGTTGATGTATCTATGATCTGCATCCTCCTTCGGGATTAGCGAAATCAGCGCCCTCCACGAGTCCGGCATCTTGGCTGCCAGAAGTACCTCATTAAACACTTCCAGCATCAGTGGTCCTACTAGTTCCAATATTGCTTTATATAGTTCTGCCGGGATCCCATCTGGTCCTGGAGATTTGTTATTACTTTGATTCTCCATTGCTGACTTCAATTCAGACCATGTAATATCTTTATTCAATAACTCTATCCATTCCTCTCCAATTACCTTGTCATTCGTCTCCTCTAAATAAGTTCTTATTTTATCTTCATTAACTTCCTCCTTTTTATATAATCTTTGAAAATAGTTGTAAATGATATCTTTTTTCTTCTCTATCTCATGTTGTAAGACATCTTTCTCATCCATTAGTTGGTGTATCAATCTCTTTTCTTTCACTTTTTAAGTTTATGGGATAGCCATCTTCCTGGTTTATTTGCATGCTCAAAATAATTTTGTTTGGACCTTTTCAAGTTAATTTCTATTTTATCTTGTTCAAGTAAGTTCAATTTATGTTTAATTGTTATTAACTGATTTTGTGTTCTCTGGTTTTTAGGGATTTTTGAAGTTGTATTTCTAATTCTTTAATTTGTTGTTGGAATTTATTTTGTTGGGCATGTATTCTTTTATTTCTCATGGCATTATAGGAGATTGTTGTTCCTCTTATAATTGCCTTCATTGTATCCCAAATATTTTGTTTCGTGGTTGCTTCATTATTATTTTCTTTTTGAAAATAATTTAATTCCTCTTTCAGCTTCTTAATGTACTCTTCTTCGCTTATTAACTGAGTATTTAGTGTCCATCTTTTCTTTGTTTTTCTCCTATCTCTCCAAATTAGTTGTATTGGGTTGTGGTCGCCCATTCATTTGGTAGGATTTTAATTTCTTTTATTTCATTGGCCAATTCCCCATCCATCCAGGCCATATCTATTCTGGTCCAGATTTTGTGTGGATTTGAATAATATGTGAACTGTTTCTCTTCTGGGTTTAGTTTCCTCCATAAGTCTATTAAGTTTAATTCTTTCATCATGTCCTTACAGGGCATAGAAAATTCTCTTTTCCCTTTCTTGTTCTTATTCACATTACTATGGTCTTTTTGATGATCAGCAATGGAGTTGAAGTCACCTATCATGCAGATATTCCTTTTTCGAAACCTATTATTCTCTGATGAAGATCTTTAAAAATTTCCCTTGTTCTTCATTTGGCGCGTAGATTGCTACCAATAAAAATGTAATATGATTAATCCAAATTTGTATAACCAGAGTTCTTCCTTCCGGATCCGACCAGGTTAGTTCTGCTTTTACATCATCTTTCACAAATATTGCAATTACTTTCTTTTTATGTTTGTCTGCTGGTGCTGTAAAAAGTTTTCCAAGTTTCGGGCAAATTAAATATCTTTCATCCTTTTTCCTAATGTGTGTTTCTTGTAGGCATATTATGTCGGCGTTTTGTCTAATTAATTTAGTTAATATCCTTTTCCTTTTAGATGTTGAATTTAAACCATTTATATTAATGGAGAGGAGTTTCTTTCCCATCTCCATTTATCTAGGTCTGTTTAGTTTTTTGTCTAGTGGTGATTCGGTTTTCTTCTTGCTGTTGTTGTGAGATTGGTTCTTCTCTCCCTGGTTGTGGTTTGTCGTTCCCTAAATTTTGAGGAAGTCCTTCTTTTTGTTTCTATGGTGATTACAATCATCCTGTGGTTTCCTTTTAGTTTCCTCCTTGGTGTATTGGTTATCCGTGCCTATTAGCTGATCATGAAAGTCTTGGGCCTGTTCTATAGAATCTATTTTGATTTTTCTCTCTTTCCAAGTTATTAACATCCCTTCCGGATTAACCATTTAAAAGGAATTCCTTTTTTATTTAAATAATTGGCCAAGAATTTATAATCCTGTCTTATGACCCTCACTTTCCTTGGGATTTGTTTTAGGATCATAATCTCTTTACCTCTATATGTTATTGTTTCTTCTCTGACCTTTAAGAATTAGGTCTCTCACACACCTCCTTGGAAACGAATATGAATTTCTCTTGGGCAGTTATGGCGTCTAGCATAACTTGTGCTGACCCTATACACCTCGTCAAATTCTTTGATTAGATCGTCTTTTTCTTTCCCTAACCATTCAGCCAATAGTTCTGCCATTAATTGTTCTAATTCTTCATTTTTCGCTTCTACCACATTTTGAAACCTTAAATATGCCGCTGCTTTATCCATTTCGAGGTGGACGAGGAGTCTTCGGTTTCTCTAGTTACATTTCTAAATTCCTCCTCTATCCTTTCAAAGCTTGTCTCCATCCGTTCTGTCCTACTCTCTATTTCTCTTATCTTAAATTCGTTTTTCTCCATAGCCTGTTGCAAGGACCCTATCTTATCCTCCACCTTAAGTAAATCTGCTTTCATTTCCACTTTAAGCTTTCCCATCTCATCTTTTAATTCGCTAATATCCGCTCTGGTTTCTTTGTGATTCTTAATCATTATTTCTTGCATCTTGGATATTGCTTCTTGCAAGGATAGTAGGGTAGCTTGTATATTAACGTTAGAGACATTGGACTGTTTTTCCCTATTAGAGATTCTTCAATGGTTTTTGGATTGTTGGTGAAGCAGAAGTTAAAGTAGTTGTTAGGGTCGGGTGGTCTTCCTTCCCGATTTCAAAGCCATAGTTGTCGTGGAGGTAATCTCTCTTAATATTTGTTTTTGTTGTTGCACTATATTGGATATATTGTCCCAGATCACCATTCAGTGTTTAACTCCTAAAATAAAAATTCTATTCTAATACTTCAATAGTTATTTCTATTGCTATTGCAAAAATATCCAAATGCAGATTTATATAATTCCAAACCAGTTCTTAAAATTTCTTGATCATTTATAGAAAACATATCTGTAAGATCAGCCATGAGGTGAAATTTCTTTAGAAAATCAGCCTTCTCTTGTTTGTTTTGCTGTTTGTATTTTACCTTTTATGATAAAATAAAATAAATATACCTAAGCAGAAAATTAGCCTTCCCCCAAATTAGGTATCCTAATTTGTGTGGACATCGTCTCCCAGAATATTCTTCAGTAACTATTTGCAGTGGAGAATTCCATACAACACATTTCTGTCGGTTGCTGCTCTAATTCAAATGAGACTTTGACAGCATTTGGAGAGCAATGGTGGCTGCCTCCAAGAAACCACACCTGCTGTTTTCACCACTTTGCAATCCTAGTCTCATGATGCTGTTGTATCACAAGGTTAGCCAAGAGACTTTTTTTTCCCAAATTTTTTTTATTTTTTTATTTTTTACACATCTCTTCATGTGAGCAACGTGATTCCAGATTACAATATTTATACATAGTCATAGTTACACTTTCAACTTTCTTAATTAATTTCACTTCAAATTATTATCCATTTGACTAATCTTTAGATAAATTTCCCTTTCATATTTCAATTCATTAATTCAGTATCAAAATCATTTCATCCTCACATATGTTTTCAATTCTTTATCCTCTATTATTTCCATTTTCAGCTTATCACCTATTTTATGTTACCTTATGTATTGTTAACATCTATAACTTTCTCAAGACCAATATATAATTAGACAGTCAATGAAAGAAAAAACGAGTAAAAGTAAAGTAAGATTAATACATTTAGGATCCACATGGTATATCCCCCCATCTACAATATGTCTTATATCTATTCCAGAGATATTCATATAATCATATCATATTTTTTCTTTGTTTCCAAAATTTACCTATATAATTTTAATAAATTTTCATTCCCCTGCTTTTGATTATAATATAATTCATTCATTATAAATATTTTACATTCCCATATAATCCCTTCTAATTCATCATATTTTCTATTTTCTCATATCCTTTGTATAATCAATTGTATTTTCTATTTCATGTATACCACAAAGAAAAATAAACTAAAATCAGAGTTAATTTCCCCTTTTACTTCCCTTTGACCAATTTCAACCTATAGCATTTATATAACCCTAATTCACAATTTTTAAACATAATTAATACCAGATTTTCACCCAAGTCATCATATTCTGTTTTCCTAATATCATTTAAATAGTCATTAGCATATTTTAGAATATATATATATTAGAATATATATAGAATATATATAGAATATATATAGAAAGGATTAATAACAATAGAACCCTCTTAATATCACTCATTCCACCTCCTTCGAGGATAGCGAAGATGCACCCCAACGTGAGTCAGCATTGCTGGAAGTGTAGGAAAAAAGAAGGAACCTTTTTTCCATATGTGGTGGTCTTGTGCAGAAACCCAAAAGTATTGGAAGAAAATCAAAACTTGGTTGGAAGAAATCACAAAAGAGCAGATCAAATACAAACCAGAGTCCTTCCTACTAGGGATTTTTGACAAGCAAATTTCCAAAAATCCTAAATACATAACAATACACATTTTAACAGCAGCCAGATTAGCCTTCGCTCAACACTGGAAACAACATCAAACTCCATCAGAAGAAATGATTATTGAAAAAATCTCCAAATGCGAAGAAATGGATAAATTGACTTTGGCGCTAAAAAACAAAGACACTTCACTATACTACGATAGCTGGAATTGTTGGTATAATTGGATTGACCAAAGATAAATTATATATCATAAAGCATAAAAGAAAAGTATCAACCCATAATAACGAGGTAGCGATATAAGTAAAAAACAGGTGTGGTTATATGACACAAGTTAAGGTTATGAAAACAACAGAAGATCTTGCAAACTGTTAAAATAAGAATACTTTTAACCTTGTAAACTCCTTCTTTCTTTCTTCCCTCTTTCTTTTTCTTTCCTTTCTCAAAATTCTTTCCCTCTTCCTCTCTTCCTCTCCTCTTTTCTTTCTTTTTCTTTCTTTTGCTTATTTGTGTATGTATTGTGACTGGTTTTAATTGTAAAAATTAATAAAATATATTTTTTAAAAAAATCACTCATTCCATATTCATTTTTCTCATCTATAATTATCTAATAATCTTAAGGTAATTCCCAGTAAGTTATAAACTTCAAATCTCCCCAGTCTACATTTCTAATAAAAAATACAAAGATACATTCCCATGTGGTGTCCCCCTTTTATGCTATATCTAACCCTTATCTCTAAATCTCTCGGCCTTGTCATTTCTCTTAGTTTTAGCCAGTTTTCCATTTACTAAGTTTTCCTGGCATTTCCGGTGGCACTTCCATCAAGGATGGACGGAAACCGTGATCGTGCGCGGCTTCGATCCGTGCTTACCCTGTTGGAGGGATCCCTTCAGGACTGAACCATCAGACACACCTCGGATCAGTGGGAGAAGAGGGGGAGACTGCCAGCTGGGTTGAGGGGAGCCGCATCTCCCTTCCCTGGCTTGGTATACTCCCCTGGAAGACAGGGAGAAGCGGCAGTTTTAATGGCTGCCCTGAAGACAGGAAGCTACTGGGACCTAAGTGTGTGCTGGAGAGGTGAAGTGGTGAGCGGCAAGAGAAGCTGAACCTTTTGTTTTAATAACCCTGAAAAGCAGAAAGAAAGATTCCTCACTTGAGAGTACAACAGTGGCAAATAGAAAACAAGAGGACAATATAAGGTAAATAAAAATCTGGACTACCAAAGAGCTATAACGAAATTAAGGACAGAATTGGGAATAATATACAGAACCTGGCATTAATTAGGCATTGGATAAAATGCTTAACTTGCTTGGAATTGATTATATGTTTAAAAAAAGCCAATGGTTGAAATGCTTGAAAATTAGCATTAATATAATTAGAAAAAAGGGGGAAAAAAGAACTTTGAAAAGTGGAAGTGATATGGAGAGCCACCTAATGGTACAAGCCATTTTTTTCTGGATAACTTTTTGGAAAATTACTGGTCTGTTAAATGTGTGAATGAGAAAAGACATGAAATAAAAGACTTTAACATAACAAGAACCCTGGAAGCTTAAAAGAAAAAATTAGAGATTGCAGCAAGACGACAAAGGAAAGCAATATCTTGGGGCTGTTGGGGGTTGACTGTGCAAAGGAAAGAGAAGGACCAATAAAGAAAAGAGATATAAATGGAGTCTCTTGGCAAGGATTACAATTAACTTTAATAAAATAAAGAATAACACAATTGATTAAAAAATGGAAGAAGCAAACAAAGAATTTAAGTTGGAACTGCAAACTATGAAAGAAATGATAAAAGAAAGAAGGGGTCTATTGGACACACTGGCAGAAAAAGTAATGCAATTTATAGCAGAACAAAGGAATTCTACAGAGGAGGAGCTAAAGAAAGAGGAAAACAGCCAAGATGGACATGAAGATTCAGAGACATTGCCAAAAGACACAAAAGGAACCAAAACTAAGACATTGATGACAGAGATTGTAAATAAAAGAGAAAAAGCTCCCAAGAGTAAGCAGAAGAAGAAGCTGTACAAGAAGAAATTTCAAAAAAGAGAAAAGGAAAGGGGGGGAGGAAAGATGGGGGACTGGCAGATGGAAATAAATGTAATATTAGAGGAAAAAATAGGGATAAAAAGGTTAGCCAAGAGACTTGAACAGTCAGGTAATAAGCTCCTGTACACACATCCTGGAATCTACTTTCACCATGAGACTAGATTGATGAAGCCAGACAGAGTTGGAAAATATCAGAAATCTGAATTTAAAACTGTGTACTCCAAAATATTCTTGTGGACATTTTAATTATTTACAGGTTGAGTTGATTGCATCCAAAAGGGCAACTAACAGATATGGAGCATAATTAAAATATGAAGGGTTAAAATATACATAATTAAAATATGAATATAAATAATGCTAAAATGAGGAGGAGCAGGCACCAAGAATGGTTTTGAATCTGCCTGACTGTAATTTTGGCTGACCTGAGTCAGAGCAAACTGGCTGACATCCAGCCTGAAGTGTGTGTGTGTGTGTGTGTGTATACATATACATATACATATACATATATACATATATATCAGCCAAAATTACAGTCATATATACATATATACATATATACATATATACATATATACATATACATACATACATACATACATACATATATATACATATACATATATATCAGCCAAAATTACAGTCATATATACATATATACATATATACATATATACATATATACATATATACATATACATACATACATACATACATACATACATACATATATATATATATATATATATATATATATATATATATATATATATATATATAAAACTACTTCTTCTATGGGAATTTCTCCACTGGCAGTATTGCATCAAAAGTTGAGATGTTTTACTGATGCAATACTCAAAATTCCCTTGCCACATCAGTTGAGTAGCAAAACTTGGTCGCAAGCCACTTGTGCTTTCTCTTCTAACGAAATTGGCTTGAAAACAAGGGAAAAGATGTTTGTGGTCAACTTTCATGGGCTGGGTTCCAACAAAGCACTTAGAATGTTTGCCTGGCTGCATGAATTTAATGGCCTCCCTCTGAAAACTTGGAGAGTTCGTGTGCTTATGAATGGATTAAAGGTGAAATGGGCTTTAACATCTGGCCAAAATTATATCTTAATGGCAAAGTAACTAAAACAAGCTTATTTAGTCAACAGAGATTTGTTAAATGTTAGAATTAGTTGCAGGAGCATTAGTTTCAGGAGCATTAACAAACAACAGCCTTTCATTCCCTAAACAGAAATAGCTTTTCTTAACAAAAGCCAAGCAAATGATTTCTAATCAGGCTCATGGAACAAAGTCAAATTATTACAATGCTGACCTGATGTTAAATTGTTGTTTTTTTAAACAAAAATGGAAATTGTCCATATATAAAGAGCTCTGGATAACCATGCTTGGATAATAGCAAAAAAAGAAGATGATGATATTGTGATAGATCTGTGTATACCCATGATACAGTTGGTTAAGGCACTTGGGGGACGAGTTGTGATAGGAGTTGAGGGGGTGTTAATTGCTCCTTGAGTGAGGGGATAGTCCCATCAGCTTTTAAAAAGATCGTGCCTCCTCAAGTGGCCATCACTTGACCCAACTATATCATTTTCATCCATTCTCCAATCTTCCCCTTTTAGAGAAGCTTCTAGAAAATATAATCGCACTGCAGCTTCAGAGGACTCTCAGAAAAAATGGATTATCTGGATCTCTTTTGGTTGGGATTTAGACCTGGGGGAGGTACTGAGATGGTTTGTATTGTGCAACATCTCCTTCCTCCAGAACTGGTCCCAATAGTTATTGAAAGGGGAGGGAGATCTAGTACACACTCTCTACAATGTGGAGTATTGCGGGGCTCAGTTCTCTCTTCTTTCCTTTTTAGCATCTAATGATAAACTTTCAATAGGTCATGCAAAGGTTGGGGATTATATCACCAGTATGCTGATGATATTCAGCATATATCTCTTCCAGGCCTTTTGAGTGTTGTCATGGACATCCTGTCCAATTACTCAGAGGCTGTGGAGGCCTGGATGGGATAGAATAGACTTTGGCTCAACTCAAGCAAAACTGAGCAGCTTTGGGTGTTTGGACCTCATAGTGCTGGGAATTTTTCATATTTGGTTCTGAATGAGGTGGCATTGCCTCAGACCTGGTGCACAATCTGGAGATCCTACTGAACTCACAGTTCCTGCTTGAAGAGGAGGCCTACTCATGGGTTTGTCATGTCACCATGGCTTCCCATCAGGACTACTGCAATGAACTCTACATGGGGCTGCCCTTGAAGAACATTCAGAAGTTTCAGTTGGTGTGTAATGCAGTTAATAACACAGATTGTTTCATGCATTTTACACATTACTTTGTGAGCTGCCAGTGTGCTGCTAAGTGTTATTACCTTTAAAACCTTGGGCCAGGTTACTGAAAGGACCATACTTTTCTATATGTCCCATCTCTCCCAGCAGGATGGCATGCAATGGGTCCTGTCAGCTAAGAAACACAGGCTTACAGGATTCAGAAAATGAGCATTTTCTGCCATTGCATTTAGCTTTTGGCATGTTCTTCCCCTGGAGATTAGGATGGCCCTGATCTTTCTGGGCTTTCCTAAAAACCAGGCTCTGTGCTCAGGCCTGAGACCCTAAGTATGTGACAGGACCTGTCTCCTGGCTACTTGGATGATTATTGGCTTTCCTGACTGCTATGTATTTTAATTTTTGCACATGTATTTGTTTTATTTTTATCATTGTCCACCACCCAGATGGCCAATTCACAGTTTAAAATAAAACTGTATACTATACAATGTTGATCTTACTTTGAAAGTGTAGAAAAGTAGTCTTATCTTCCCTTCATTTCTATTATATTTGTACAGTACAGTAGCCAGAAGATGCTACTGTAGAAATAACTGATAAGGAAATGCCCAAAATTCAGAAAAACAAAACCCACAAAAACTACTGTGTATAACTCCTTAAAGATTAGCAGATTTATTGTAATATATGTTTTGATAAAATACAGCCTGTATTGTCCCAAAGGTGCTTTTTCAAGAGGCAACTGGACTTCCTGGTTTTTCTTTATAGATGTTTTGCTTCTCATCCAAGCATCTCATCTCTTTGGCTCTGGATGAGAAGCAAAACGTCTTCAAAGAAAAATTGGAAAGTCCAGTTGGGTATGCCAAATAGCTAGATATCCAGAATGAAGGAAGCTGCATGATAGGATGCCTGAAGCAAAGCCAGCCTTGTCAATGCTGAAGATACATAATGGTTAATATATTTGCAAAGGGTGGTTGAGTGACAACAGATGGAGTACTAGATTATATATTTATTTAATTATATTTTTACATGAGTGTTTTTAGTCAAAAGCAATTAGTCCCATAAGGGAAGGAGAACTGGGGCCTAGGCAATAGGAGATAGACCAAGGCTGTGAAACTCACAGCCTGCAGGCTGGATGCATCACACGCTGGAAATGGCCACACCAAGTTTAGCGAAGGGGGGGAAGTTGTGATATGTCACATGGCAACACTGTGATGATGCAAATTTGACATCCCTGAGATAGAGGAAGAAGGTGCAACAGACTGAGGATCTGAGGGTTCTTCCGTTGCAGATTGGAAGATTCTTCCATCACACTGCCTTCTGCTGCCAGTCAGTTGAAGCCCCCCTCTCTCTTAAGTGCCTGGTCTTCCATCTACTGGGAGGGAAGGGTGATATTTCCTAGTGTCCTTGTGAGAATGGCAGACTACACCACTCTTGCTTCTGCACTCCCTAAGTTGAGATGTCTCAGTAAGAAACCCATCATTTGCTCTTCACAGGCTTCCCGTTGATACCTTCCTGCGTACATGCTGTAGCCAGAAGCTTATATTTCGATGACTAGTAAGTCATTCCTGTCCTTGAAAAAGTTTTTAATTAAAAAAAGTCTCTTAGGAGAAAGAGGACAAAATTATTCTTCTTTAACTTTTGTTTTTGCTATTGTTTTAATATTCTGCAGCTGCTGGATCAGTTCAGAGACTCATCTGCTGTACATCGTCCATGGTCCTATTTGCGTTGCTCTTTTGGTATGAACTTTTAAAGACAATCTCTCTTTAAAAAAAAAAAAAAAAAAGAACTTCCTTGGTTTTATGTTTCCTCAATCTGTAAGGACTGTTAATCTTTTATTTAAATAGAAGTAAGCTAAACAAAAAATACATTGAACATGGTCACCTACATTTGAGGGTAGAGATTTCTTGTGAAGTTGTGTGTGTCAGTGTTTGATGTCAGTCCTGTGAAGTCTGTTTCACTGGTTGGAATCGAAAGAGTTGAGTGTCTGTACTATTGGGCCCCTGGGACAGATTGACGTTAGCATGGAGCAGGATCAGTTGCTCCAGCAAGGGCTGTTTCCACCAGTCTCTCTTGCCTCCTGGCAGGTTGATTTGGTTATGCAATAGCAGCACTGTGGTGCTTAGCAGTTCTATGGTTACCATTTATATTCATGTTCAACAGACGTTCAGTTTCCCCCCCCCCAGCCTTGCTTACAAAAACAAAGTGATGGGGGGGAACGACAAAAGTCTTGTTTTTAAGATGCCTTCAACTTCAGTTACAACTTCCATTGTAAGACTATCTCTCCAGTAGCCTGCAGCCTCCCTAGCTTTTCCAATTTTCATCCCCATGAAGGGAGCCTGAGAGAAGAGTCTTTTCAAAACAGGAAGCAGGAGGGGGGAACTGCAGAATGATTGCGAACATGATAATGGAAAACAGTAGGAGCAGCACTACCTGCCTTAGCCATTGTAACACCATAACCTTCTAAATACTCACCCAAGTCATAGAAAAATGAAATATTTAAACAAAAACAAAAACCAGATCTCTGATGAAAAAGAAAACTTTGGAGAAATGGAAAAAGCGATCTTGGCACTGGACACTGCAGATACTAATAGCAAAGGTCTTGGCTGGAACTTGTTGAGGAGTGGCATTCACAAGAAATGTGCCAAAGTCCCATCAACAATTTTCTCACAAGCTTGAACAAGGAGTTCTCATCCTCCGTTCTAGCAACTACTTGTCCTCTGAAAAAGTTTGCCTGAAATCAGGACAATCATCCAAGTGCTTTTTGTGACTTCTACCCTTCACATGTTTGGGAAACAAGCACTTTCCTAATCAGATCCCAGCCTCAGCTGTTGCTTGTGTTCATTAGGAAAGAGGCTGAAACTAAAACCACTTGTTGCATAATCACTGGTTTTAATACTGAATATTGGATGTCATTTTGATTTCCCATAGTATAAAAGCATCCAACAAATTATCATAAATGAGTAGCCATAGGTTGCATATATAAATTGATACAGCTGTATTCTTGAATACTTCCTCTGATTCTGGTCACCCACTGAACAGTTATATTACAGTATTGCAAAAAGGTATGGAAAAGGGCAATGAACATCATTAAAGGATGTCAAGCATTGACAGATCTGCTTTCAAATGACTGGTAACACATGCACTGTAAGTTCCATTATATTTAATGGAATTTGTTCCAGGATTGAAGGCTAAGAATCAATGTAAACAGGTATACTAATAGACCAAGGTTTCTGTTTTGCTTGCATCATTGGGATTTTCATGTAATGAAGATTCTTACGAAATGGCTGGTTTAGGGGAAATGTACCTATTCCACTACTGACTAGTCATAAAGTCCTCATTCATCAGGAACCAAATTAGCCAACTTGTACCTTGCCATTTCCTCCCCAGGATGCTTTCTACAATCGCAGTTTTCCTCTATTTCTTTCCCCGACAGACAACTTTATTTCCAAAGAAAACATTGGATTACAGTAATGTCCCTCTTAACTGATGTTGGTGTAGAACCTGGCAAATATCAGAGGAATTGGAGTTTGAATGATTAATTGGCCACAGCTTGGTGACCAATACTCACAGAAATGAATGATAATCACATATGAGGACATTGGCTGTTGCTGTTATAGTCTTTTGATGGTCTACTTCCTGGCTCCAGGAGAGAGCTCAAATTAATAGAAAATACAAAAGGCAAAGAGACTGGGACCATGCAGTTAATCCTATCCCAGCTTCTCTTCAGCCTCCACTGAATTTGAAAGTGGGAGTGACTGTATTTGCATTGGCTTGATGCAGTTAGTTATCAGAACAAACCAGCCTCCTTATTTTATTCTTGCACAGAAAGCTGCAGTCAGATTGTCAACACAAATAAAGCTGTCCTCCTCCACTGAATGTGTGGAGGCTGGAAAAAAGAGAAGCCGGGACTGTGTGTACAGTCATATTCCCAAATGTGATTAAGCTTTTCATGGCATTTATGCAAACACCAGAATTGTCTTCTATTGTCTCCTAAGAGACAATAAGAGACAATTCTATTGTCCTATTGTCTCCTAAGACAAAAGAATTGAGATTCCATTACATCGTAGGAGCCTCCTTCAGTCTAACTTTGAGAATTGGAATCGCTTTGGAAGATATAGGTTTCTTATTCTATTTTCCTGGAGCTTGTTGTTAAAATAGTTTCATGCTCCATCAGTAAGTCAAAAGGCTCAAATTCTGATGAAATTCATGTCTTCCATATTTGGAGGGAACAGAGGGGAATTCAGTTATAAAACGTCAAGAAAGAGCATGCTTCTCAAAATAGGTCCTTGCATCACTTATATAGAAGATAAAACTTATACTGTACAGATTTTGATGTGGGACCAAAAGGAGATGAAGAACCAGCCATCTTCTCTGGGGGAAGCAACAGCATCACTGTGCTCAATAGCTGCCCTTATATAAATTTCTGATGACCGATACTTCATAGCGACCATCTTGATAGGCAAAGTCAATGGGGAGCCATCATAACTACGATACATTGCTAAGTGTCTGAATTTTGATCACATGACCATGGGGGTGCAGTAACTGAGAAAAACGATCATAAGTCACTTTTTTTCAGTGCTGTTATAACTTTGAATGGTCACTAAATGAACCATTGTAAGCTGAGGACTACTTGCATGTGTGTGGATATTTTCCTTTGATTTTCTTCTTTAAATACAAAAAAAGGAAAGAATCGGGACAATTACTAACATCATATTAATACAGAATTTAAAAGCAGGAGGGACAGGAAAAATAGAGGAAATAGACCACATATGACAAGATCCAAAACAATTCCAAAATGTTTGACCAGTTTCCTTGAAAATATTGAGTGTGAAGATTTCCATTGTGCTATAGTTATTCTATGTAAGATGTAGAAAACTTTTAATTTGTTATGTCTTACTTCAAGGTAACGTTCTTTCATGATAAACCATATAAAATGTATTAGGGCTAAGAATAATCTAATAAAGTAGCCTGTCAATCTTATCAGAAAAATTGGTTTTGACAGGTCTGGACTGGTCTGGTCTATCTAGATATGTTTCAGAGCTCTTTTCTGAATTTTCATTATTTACTGATACAAAGTGACCAAAACATTCACTAATTGCTATCTTGGAAAAATATAATAAAACAATGCAAAGAATCTGTTATCCTCTTGTGAAATAAAAGAGTCTTTAAATAATATAGTATGGTTAATGCCAAATACATTGTAACGTGCTTTTTTAAACACTTGCATTTTTTACGTTTTTTCACAATGATTTGGACCTCCTATCCCTGTCATTTCAACTACTGTCTTCCCACCACAACTCAGATATTTTCGCGGTTTCAATTTGAATGTGCAACATATAATCTGTAAAAGAAAATCATAATCATTCACAGAAGACTCCTCTTTCCCTTGCAGGTGAATCTCTTTTTCCTTTTGAACATTGTCCGTGTTCTAATCACAAAGTTAAAAGTCACCCATCAGGCGGAATCCAATCTCTACATGAAGGCAGTCAGAGCCACCCTCATACTGGTGCCCCTACTCGGCATTGAATTTATACTGGTCCCATGGGTGCCCCAAGGTCGTGTGGCTTTAGAGATTTTCAACTATGTGACGCATATCCTGATGCACTATCAGGTATCAAGGGTCTGGAAGTGTTTGGGAGTTTATAGTGCTTGGAACCTGTACAAAATGATCCCTTCAGGATCGGTTTTTCTAAAGATATGAAAGGGAATAAAAGTTGTTTTTTGTAGCCTGGTCTTTTACAATCATGCATGAGTTCCTTCTAAACTTTGTAGTTAACTGCTCTGACAGATCTCCTTCTAAGATCTGTTTTCTTAGCCAGATGAGAAAGAGAAGAACAATTTTCAGATTAAAATAAATGACATCAAAGCTGCAGCCACTAGAGAACTAGTGCATGAAAGGTATTATTTTGGGGGGAGATGTTTTAGAATCCCCTTGTTTTAGTCCTATTTAAGTTGGTATAACTAGGTTGGATCAATGAAGATTAAATCAAATGATATTTATAACCTGTAAACTGCACTGGCTTCCAGCTGCCTGTCACTCTTTCAAGAAATATTCTTGATAATTAACGTTCCTCTGGAGTGGCATGAGTTGCAGTTCAGGAAATCTGCTAAAAGCATAACCATGGAATGACTTCAGAGAGTATACCTGGTTTCAGTTATAATATTCATTTATCAAATACAAACATATGTAAGACGAGTAATAATTTCTTGTTTTACCCTGCAGGGTTTGCTGGTGGCAACAATCTTCTGTTTTTTTAATGGAGAGGTATAGTAATTCATTTATATATCTCTTTTTTGTGAATGAGTTGGATTGCTGGTTTGACACCTAGCTGTGTTTGAGGTTTTAAAAGTAACTAGAGCTAATAATACTAAAGAAAAAGCTTTTAAGATGGTTCCAGGTCAAGTTTAAATCATCCTGCATCTTTCATGGAGTTTTCAAAAGATTGTCTTCCATAATCTATTAACTATCTTTTCCTCCCACTGCTGCTTTAGTCATTTTCACACATAAAGTACTCAAAGAGAATGCACTATACCAGAGGTTTCAAACTCACCATGTCACGTTGCCGTCACATGACGTTTTGTGACATTTTTCCCATTTGCGAAGCTGGGGGTGGGTGTGGTGTATCTGGCCCGCGGCCCACGGGTTTGGCACTCCTGCACTGTACCTTTCAACAAGTCACACTGAATTTTCTGTCTGGAATAATTTCTTATCTGTAGCTGAAAAGGGAAACAACATCTTTCTAAAATATAAGCACCAAATATAATAAATAAATTTCTTGAAGTAAAAACAAAATAAATAAATAAGTTTAAGCCAGAATTATCCATGAAGCCTAAACATGGCTGATTTTGCAGTTATATTTTGATAGTTTCAAACTACAAGACCCTTACAACATTTTGATTAGTTTTCAAAGAATAAAACTATGATTCATGACAGAAAATTGTTGTTCCCCAAATAATTATCATGAATGGGAAACACTGATCAGGAGCTGATGATTTTGAGCTACAAGTTTGTTCCCTTCAACATCGCTTAATCTTTAACAGAGCAGACCTGCAGTCTTTCTCTTCTGCTATAAACTGTTCTTAGAAGCGATGAATTCCATTCACATTTCATCAAGGCCTCTAGTAAATCAAACTTCCTGTTGCACAGGTGGCTTACCACATTGTTTGAACGGAAACTATTGTAAAACAGAACATCCTTCCAAAGAAATGGGTAAACAAATCCAGACCTTATGTGGCTTCATTTGTATTAGCCAACATATTTTTAACCAAGGTGAATTCTATTCAGGAAACAGTTTTTCCACCAGCTTGATGGAAATATAAATCAGATTTATCAACTGAAAAATCCTGCAGGATTAAGCCAAAAAAAAATACACTGTCTCACATGCTGCTGAGCATCTAAAATTGATCAGTAGTGTTACAGAAAATGTATTACATACATATGTAATCTCTATCCTTACAGTTGCTTAGAGAGAGAGATGTGGATTCTCAAACAACCAGAGATTTTTCCTCGCAGGCCAACAATTTCAGGGCTAATAAATAATCTATGTTTTAAATAAATATAATAATTATATTAGATCAAGTGGTCCATATTCCATAAAAGCTTCTATAATGCATGTGTTAATCTTTTTGTGCTATCTGAAGATTCTTTGCTGTTCTTGTAACAGGTTAAAACAGCTACTATTTTGGAAAATATTTTGTAACATTTTGCTTTTATTCAAAAAGACAGTCATTGCATGCACATTTCTGTGTCTTTAAGCACCTAAATCAAAGGTGTATATTTGGGGGGCATAAAGTTCTTAAGGAAAGTAACCCGCATCACAGAATTCAGGTCTCAGTGCAGTAGAAATGGAAAGTGGAAATATAAATATAAATCAGTATTTAATAGTTATTAATGCTATTTTTAAAAACCACAATTTGTATAGCATTAAATTACTCAAATGAACCATCTAAAAAGTGTGGTTATTGTATATGTTTTTCCCCTTATACTTTGACTTTTTGAAATATCTTTTCTTGTCTTTATATACCTTAGTTGCTCAGTGCTCAGTGTTTTTCCTTCTATAGGTGAAACTCGAAAAATTAGAATATCATGCAAAAGAGATAGATTCATTGCATGCAAAGCAAGATAGTTCAAGCCGTGATGTGTCATAATTGAGATGATTATGGCTTACAGCTCACGAAAAACCCATTAGAATACCCTAATTAGAATTAGATATTCTAATTTTTCGAGTTTCACCTGTATGTCACTGGAAAGGAGCAAAAATTTCAATAGACTTGCATTTTGACCAATGATATGCAATTGTTGATTCAGAGTAGAAGAGAAAGAAAATAAGTCCCAGTTTTTTCCCTCTTTAACTTCTATTAGTTATTTTTTTCTTTTTTTCTAAAATAGGTCCAGTCTGTACTACGAAGGCACTGGAATCAGTATATGATCCAGTTTGAACATAGTTTTGCCCACTCCGATGGTCTCCGGTCAACTTCTTATACGGTGTCTTCCTCCTTCACTGATGGCCAAAGCTTCAGTGTTAACCATGACTGCCCCAGTGAACATTTAAATGGAAAAAGCTTTAACGAGATGGAAAATGTTGCTTTTAAACCTGAAAAGCTGTATGAGTGATTACAGAAGACTGTCAGTTCTCACCAATATGTTATTTCAAATAGATGGCTCCCTGAGCAGCAGTGACTTTTGGGAGGAATGGTTATTCTTGAAGAATATAATGAGTTTCAATTTGTTTATTGTGTCCACATGCATTAGCATATCTTCGCATGTGAATGCTTGTATGTTGGAGCTGGTGACACCCGAACACTGGAATGTTAAGCTTCAATCTCTTGATTTAAAACATTCAGAAAGATGCTGGTTGAGATTTTAATGGGATCAATCATGCCCTAGTTAGATCTGTACTTGTATATATGTTTTCTGCATATGAATATATCTGGAGATAGATAAACTTTGCCTCTTCAACTTCTACTGTGTAGACAAATTGGGCAATTTATTTTGTATGAAAGGAATCAAAGAAAGTTCTGTATTTTTTCAGCAGTTTGTATCATGACTGGGCTGTCATTTTGCAGCCATTATGTTGCTTCAAAACTTGTACATACGGTATTTATCACATTCTGTTGTCTTAAGTGCAACCAACAAACAGCCTAAATCTTGAAGGGAAAAAAATCACTAAATGCAAAGCATTTTTTCGATTGACTGTGCAACTTCTATGTCTGACAAAGATGGATACAAACCAATCTGCAATATTCTAAATAAAGTGGATTCAAATTTACTAGAAATATGAGGGCCAACATTTTCAAATATGCCTCTTCCCTTCAGTTCCTGTAAGCAATTGAAAAGAATATAGTCATCCCATCAATATCTGGTAGGCATACGAACTGTGATGAAAAGGTGGATTTTCTCTGCATCTCTGGGCTTCATTGTGGCAGTGTTGGTGGTTGGTTTGTATTCAGTAAAGAAATTAAGTGCCAAGTTTTTGTTGTTTGTTTTTTTTAAAGTATGCCAATTTGCAAATAGGCTTCTCTCATTAGGCAGATGCTTTAATAAGAACAAGACAAGACAGTGCAACAGCTTTTAGGGAGCAGAGAGGAATGATGAGGCTCATACCCTAATTTATTTATTTTTCCTGAATGGGAAACTTTCCTGAATGGGAAATCATTATTAGAAGACGGTGTCTAGTAACAGACGTAGGCTTTCGCAAAGGGGCTCTATGATCCCCACAGCGAGAATGTTGAACACTTATAGACAACATTGGTCCCTCTATAACCTTCACAGATGCAGAGACATTCTCACTCAACATCCTAGCTAGAAATGAGTTTTTCCTACTGGGGTGAGCAACGACCAAATGTTGATGGTCTAATCATACCAGGCACCCCAATTCAGACACTTAAGATAGGTAATCTTTTGGCTTCAAACATACAGATGTTGGCCAAGCACAAGTAGGATTGTGTAGACCTCGACCTTTTTTTTTTAAGCGCTAATGAGAAAAGTGCAGTTCTTTCTTTCCATTGATGACTGGAGGGAAGGGAAAGAAGGGCAAACTGTTTGCCCTTTTACAGTGCTCTGTATAGTCTCCAAATCTACTCTGGGTAGTTGGGGAGCCAGTTCAGGAGGAGTTGACAAAGTGAAATTAGCAAAAAAAATGTTGTGCGGGCAGATTTCCAGTGGGAGTCCTTTGATGTGTGTGTGTGTGTGTGTGTGTGTGTGTGTGTGTGTGTGCTTGCCTCACTTTGTTCATTTGTAGAAAATGGATGAAATGGCCCATGAGGCCATCCTATTGGATCTTGCAGACAATCCTTAAGAGGCTACAGTTAGCACTTTACATTAGCAAAGTGTCCTCTATTCTTATCCGCAAACATGAAAGCCACATGGAAGTCATTGGGATTTGAGGCCATCTTAGCTGTTTGCAAGATTGTAGCTGTAGCCTTCTGAAGTGAAGCCTCTTCTGGTTTGCATAGGAGAACTGGTTTAACTTTGTGTTGCTTGGGGTTACTGGGTTTTATTCTTCTGCCTTTACATACACTCAGAAGTGATTTGCCAAATGAATAAAACTGATAAACTGATAAAACTGTATTTTTAACTGATCCAGAACTGTGCAAGGTATGAATAAGATAAATGTCTTTCAAGGAAGTTTGATAAAAAACTTTATGCTGTGCCTTTGTGAAACATTCTTAAAAAAAAAAAAGAACCATAAATCTTGTATACTGAATAGCAAAATAAAGATGCAGGATCACAACAAAGTTAGGTGAAATAAACCTTTCAAAACTCATAAAAATATCTTGACTGTAATTTAATTTGAAAGCACAAGAATTGTCAAGTTGCTGCTGTTGATCAAGCATGCCCATAGTGAAATTCTTCTGTTGCCTGAAATTAATGAGTAAAATGTCCAATGCAGCTTCATCTTCAGCAGAATCTCCCTCCAAGTATTGTGAAGCATGTGGATCTCCTCTTTTCTCAGAGTTACTGTATTTTTTGCATTATAAGATGCAGCTAGCTTTAGAGGAGGAAACAAGAAAAAAAATCATGCAGAGCCTGAGGGGACCACAGATACGTGTCCTCTGATGTGCCAGCTCTGCCTATTGACTCCTGCACTGTGGAAAAGAGACAGAAGAGACAAACAATGACAAAGATAGGAAGAGGCAGGGTTCAGCACTGCAAAAGGATCCCACCGCCATGGCCCGGCTGCTATTCATCAAAGGACCAGCACTGATGCACAGACATTTCCATCCACTTTTTTGGGGGGGGGGGAGTGCATCTTGTGGAGCAAAAAATACGGTACACACTAATTGTCATTTTGCAACCAGTCAGCAGCTATTTGGTTGATATTTGAGATTTAGAACTAACTGCTTTATCTGGGTTTACCTCCAACTAAGGCTATACTCGAGGCATGTGGTGGCTCAATGGCTAAGATGCTGAGCTTGTCAATAAGAAGGTTGGCAATTCAGCGGTTTGAATCCCCAGTAACAGAGTGAGCTCCTGTTACTTGTCCCAGCTTCTGCCAACCTAGCAGTTTGAAAGCACATAAAAATACAAGTAGAAAAATAGGGACCACTTTGGTGGGAATGTAACAGCACTCTATGTTCCTTCGGCATTTAGTCATGCTGGCCACATGACCACGGTGACGTCTACGGACAGCACTGTCTTCGGCATTATGGACAGTCTTCAGCTTAGAAATGGAGATGAATACCACCTCCTAGAGCTGAACACAACTCACACGCATTTGCAAGAGAACCTTTACCTTAAGGCTATAATGTCGCTGATTTCATTTCAAGCTAGCTTCCTCTGTCAACCTAGACATCAAAGAGTTCTTCTTTAACCATACGGGTGAATCAGGCTATTGGGGCATGTTCTCAAATGGACATATAAAGCCAACCACATGGGGGGAGGGGGAACAATGACTTTATTATCAATAATCCTATGGGCAAATTTAGGTGACAGTTGGTAAACACTTATATTTTACTTTTTCATTGCATAGGCAGTGGACTATTTATTTGGGTATTATAATTGCTGATGATAGCATATATTTAAGATCCTTAAAATTTCAGGCACATCTCTTTGTTTTGAAAAACATGATTGCAATCAAGATTGGGTCCAGACTATGATTATTTTTAAAAAAAATCTACAAAAATTATTTTCTTAAGAAAGTATCTTTATGAAAAAAAAAATTGTTAAGCTTTTATCCTTGAAACCAAAGCTAAGTGGATTTCAGAAACAAAACAAAACAGAATAGAATCCAACAACAACTGCAATCAGCTTCCCCTGAAAGATTGTTAAACATCCACTTAGCCTTCAGCCCAAGGCCAAGAAGAACGTAACAGGTAATGTAAATGAGACAAATGAAGAAAACTTCCAAAACAGAATGCAGGTCAGAGAAATCATATTTTCAAAAAATGGATTTGGTCTTCTCATGTTATTTTCACAATGCAAGTTCAATGTGCTGACATCTGGAATCACATCTGGATCCAACCTGCACAACAAAATGTGTTATTTTGATTCTCATACATGTTTCTTCCATCTGCTTTAACTGTTGCATCATGGAAAGCCAAGTGCTGATGTTCCAGCTTTTCCTCTTTTTCTTTTTTCTTTTTGATTTGGTCATGGGTACGCTAACTTCATCTCTATGAAGTAGGAGAAGATGACTTCTGAGAAGTTGTAATCTTCTAGGATATCATCTTTCCTACAGATTACAATGTGTAGCATCATTTTGGTTGGCACAAATCTGAAGACAATTCAGAACAGATTTACCACAGCTTAAAATCACTTACTAAGACTCTTTATTTATTTATTTTAAATTAATGAGCAAGGCACTGCTTTGAGAGAATAATTTGGAACACCCTTAATACTTTATTGCTGTACTATCATAAGTCTGAAAACATTACATTTGAATGGAAACAAGATGGTGAAAATGTTCTCTCAGATAGCTTATTCAAGTATATGTGCCAGCAGAAGATGCTGGACAAAGAAGAAATTTGAATAAACCAACCCTTTAATTATTTGAACCCAGCATAAGTAGTTGTTGTGCACTTGATGCAAATAATAAATACTATGAATGGTGTATTATTTTATACATATTACTACAAAAGACAACTCTTGAAACAATGGCATTTCAGACTACAGTTGAAAGTTCTTTTAAGAATTTGTCATTGAAAACATGCAAGAGAATGAGGCAGAAAGGCACTCATTTTAATTTTAGTATCTAATTAAAAATAATTCTTAATATTGCATGATTTTACTTCAAATTGATGAACTTTTTTTAAAAAAAATGAGACCTGTTTATGAAATGTCAAAAAGCACTATTTCCTCAGGATTCCTAGAATAAGAATAACAGAGTTGGAAGGGAACTTGGAGATCTTCTAGGCAGCCCCCTGCTAAGGCAGGAACCCTTACACCACTTCAGACAAATGGTTGTCCAGTCTCTTCTTAAAAACTTCCAGTGTTGGAGAATTCACAATTTCTGAAGGCAAGTCATTCCATTAATCAATTATTCTGTCAGGAAATTTCTTCTTAGTTCTAGTTCTAGGTTTCCATCTATTGCTTCTTGTCCTGCCTTCAAGGGCTTTGGAGAATAGCTTGACTCCCTCTTCTTTGTGGCAGGTCCTCAGATAGTGGAACACTGCTATCATGTCACCCCTAGTCCTTCTTTTCATTAAACTAGACATACCCAATTCCAGCAACTGTACTTTTTATCATCCAGTCCCCTAATCATCTTTGTTGCTCTTCTCTGTACTCTTTCTAGAGTCTCAATATCTGGGTGATTGTTGGTCTCTCAGTTTTACTATCATCATCAGCAGTTATCATTCTGATTCATTTTCATCTTAAGAATGTTGCAATTCAAACAATATTCCATGTTGAAAAAAGTTGAAGAGCCAGGATAATATGTATGGGTTGGATCCAAAGAAATGCAGTTGAAAGGAATTGGGTGATGATTTAATGTGTCTTCTTCCTTGCATTGCAGCTGCATTGCCAAACTATTCTTAAACATTGAAGGCTGTTTATGAATACAGTAGGCTGTGGTAGAAATGACTGACAGAAATAGAGGGGATTGTTGAAATGTAGGGAGATGACATTTCTCATGAATGGGATTTCCTCTCCCCAATTTTAGGCAATATCCCTCATTTGTCTACCAATTATTTATGCTTCAAGACAGTACCATGGAGGAAAGATTTTCCAGTACACTTGTACAAAATGAGGCAAAATGTGCCCGTTGATATTAGACGATCACATTTGGATTTGAGATTTTTCAGTATTAACTCTATAAATTCATTTTTAAAACCCCTAAGATGTATATGTAGAGATGCAGGCAATCTTATTTTCATGTGTTGAACCAGATTTTCAATTGTAATATTAGGCTGGCTGCCATATTCTAAATAGGAAATGAGATTTTTTAAGGTGAGATCAAAAACCAAAATAAATTAATAAATTAAATATTAAAAGTCCCTATTATTTTACACACACAAACATACACACACGCACACACCATATTTCAAAGTAGCAGTTTTGAAAAGTACTCCAGCAACTACATTCAAAAAGTTGGTGGACAAAGGAAGCCAATAAAGATTGTGGAACCATAACATACAATAATAGTGAGGTTCACATGACATTAACTGCAGCAACACTTTGTTGGAATGAAATGAATTCTAATTAAAACCAGAGCCCAGTGGGAGCAATGATGGAGGTCTTACTTTGTTGTAATAAAAATCTATTACCTAAGATAAGAGTTTTATAGAATTGCAATCTGGATAAAAAGAGAGTGTGAGCCTCAAAGAAACATCACTCCCAAGTCAAAAATTTAACAATCTCACTATTTCAACTTTTTCATTTTTGGTGCTGATATAGTTTGAACCACACCAACACACACACATGCACACACACAATCTATTGAATTTCTATGAAAACAGAGTGAATAAAGGTAGCTAGTTTATGTAATTGAATTAGATAACTGAGCCTAAAGAATTTTGAGTAAAAGTTTAATGTGTTTCAAGCTTCTCAAAGTAAAAATAGGACAAATCTGATAAAAATGATTCAGTTTCTTTGTAGAAATCAATTTTTGACCATTGACTTTTTAAAATATAAAATACAACTGAGGGCTTGATAAGTGATCCTTTTTGGGAGTTCACAGTGATGTGCCGTTTTTGGCATGAGAATGTAATTTGTTGTTTCTTTTGCCACAGTATGATAATGCAAGATGAAAAGGAGAAAAGTACAATTCTACTGTTCTAAATTATGGAAATGAGAAAACATTAATGAATAGAAAGTATCCCTTGGTTACATTGGCTATTCAATTGGCTGTTGCAAAGCAAACATTAAACTAACTAGTAAGTGGATTCTCACAAGAGCTTGATATTTGCAGTGGATTTTCTTCTTTAATTTTCTTTCTGAGAACTGATAACATCAAATATCTACATTTAAATGTTTGTTTTAAAAATTATTTTTTTTAAAAGTGAGCTGCATCCGGATCTGTGCAGAACTTTAAATGTGATGGTCTCATAAATTAAGACCCACCCATCTATCCTTAATAATTCAGATGTGTTTGCAAGAAGTATCTTCCATTGGGTTTTTTCCCTGAATCCTAATTTCTTCCACAAACAGAAGAAATAGAGTGAAGCCAATGAACTTAATATTTAAAAAGAGAAACAAACTAGAAAATGAAAATCTTACCAGCACATGAGTATGAATAAGAAAACTGACATTTAAGAATGGATAGACATAGTTTTGATACAGGAAAGAGAACTTTTATCTGTGTGAGCAAGTAGCATTGAAAAAAATACAGTATTACTTTCCAGCCTTCAATGAGAAAATATGAGAGAGAGTTTGGTCTAGAGAGCTAGTTTGGTCTAGTGGTTAAGGCAATGAGCTAGAAACTGGGAAACTGTAAGCTCAATTCTGGCCTTAGCCATGAAAGCCAGCTGGCTGATCTTGGGCCAGTTGCTCTTTCTCAGCCCAACTCGTTTTATTTATTTATTTATTTATTTGGTTGGTTGGTTGGTTGGTTGGTTGGTTGGTTGGTTGGTTGGTTTGTCAGTTGCTGACAAGATAATAGGTATAAGTAAAAACATAGTTATGAATAAATGGATACATATAAGAAAAATAAAAAATAAATAAAAGAAATAATAGGACAGGGATGGTAGGCATGTTGGTGCGCTTATGCATGCCCCCTACAGACCTCTTAGGAAAGGGGTGAGGTCAATAGTAGACAGTCTAAGGTTAAAGTTTTTGGGGTTTGGGAAAGAAACCATAGAGTCAGGTAGAGTATTCCAGACATTGACCACTCTGTTGCTGAAGTCGTATTTCCTGCAATCAAGTTTGGTGCGATTAACCTTGAGTTTGTATCTATTGTTTGCTCTTGTATTGTTTTTTTTTTAAATAAAGTTTTATTTGGGTTTTCACACATACAAAATACAAGTAAAACATCTTTTTTGAAAATAGCATGATCCCGGGTTGAACTTCTTTATACAGACAGAAAACTCAATTTCATGCTCCTTTTTGTATTCTATTCCATATCTTATACTATTTTACATTTTCTATACAGTTTTTCCCCTCTTTTAATTTTCTCAATTTTATTTTGATTATCTCATCTCAATTCAAATCATTATATTTATACTTTTGTCTGTTCTGTTTCAATTTCATATTATCTTTTATCATTAAACAAAATTTTCTCCTGTAGTTACTAATTGGAGTATGACACCTTTATATCTTTTAATTACATCCATTCAACTCTTATTTAAACTTCAATATATACCTTAAGGTTATGACCTTCAATATAATATATAATACATAACTTCCAATCGAATTCTGCTTGGTACATTCTTATAATACACACTATATCCTTTTTTTAAAAAAGATTGTAAATATATGTAATTATAAACCCTCATTCCATTCCAGTTCACTTCTATCATTAATAATCATTAAAATCTTAATGTCTTTAACACTATTTTTCAATTAAATATCATATTTCCTTAAAAACACATATAATCTCCATAATTATTTTTTCCCTTATTTCTCTTCACATATGTTTTATAAATCACTAAATATACCTTTTGTTACATTTATTTATTGACAAGCATTCCACTGAATTACGATAGCTATTTTATCAGACATTTTAATCATACATTGTTGCATATTTTCTAAAATTATTTCTGCTTCTAATATAACCATACTATCTTATGTACCTTTGCAGAATCCCTTTTTCCATTAAGTTTTCACCCATTATCTCTAAATAGGCCCTGTTTCTCTATATTTTGTTTCTGTCCTTTATAACTTTTTTTCCTTTCTTTCTTCCCTCTCATCTTCTCCCTCCCCTTTTTACCCCCTTGTCTCTCTACTTCTAATTCTCTCTTCTGCATTTCCCTCTTCTGTTGCTTTCTGATTTTATACTTATTTTTCACTCTATTTTTTTTTTTTTTTGGAGTTGTTTTTCCCAATCTTAAACTTTCCATTCTCTTTACCCCCTTTCCTTTTTCCCCCCATCTAAGATTACTTGTTCATTAAAGATGGCTTCTTCTTTGTCGCAGTCTTCTTGTTCTGCAGGCATTTCTTGTTGTTTCTCATAATTCCAAATGTCCATTTCTAAAAACTGAGATATGAAGCCAAAATAACCTCTCCCTTCTTGTGCATCTTCTTTGTACTTTTTAAGTTCCATTTTCAGTTCTTCTAAAAGTGGAGCCATTTTAAACAGTTTTAAACAACCACCCGATTGATTTTAGTCATTCAAAACAATAACCAAGAATCCAGAAATCATCAAGTAATCCAAATAGTCCCTAGTTATATCTTCTTATTTCTTTTTTGACTTTCTCTTCCTGGGGTTTTTGTTGTGATATTTCAGTTAGAATGTATCTTTTGGAACTCTTGTTGAGATTTTACTGTAAGTTCTTTTTTAATACCAGGCAGTCTCCTCCCTTCCAGATCCTGCCCTTTTATTCTTTTTCTCTCCTTTCCTGTTTTCAAAAGCTTTTAATTATCCAGAAATCTTTATTATCCCTTTGATTTTTTATTTTCAGCATTTAATGCCTATTGATGTCAAAATGGATTTTTTTCCAATTTCTTGCTTAAGTCTCTTAGCTGTCAGTATAGGAAAAGGAGAAAAAAAACCAAATCTTTTCCCTTTTCTCTCCTTCGCAGCTTAAAAATCTTCTTAGGGAGCAATGTTATTGTTTTTTGATAGTTTCAATTCCAGGGTACCTTATTTATTGCTTTTGCTGTTTAACCCAGTCAACCAAAACTTTCTCTTCTTATCTTCCTCCTGCACATTCTTTTCCAGTCGAGTTCTTCTTTGTGGTGGCCATTTCTGACCACCACTGCAACCACCTTCAGGAAAGGGAGTAATGGCCAGCTGGGGAGGAGAGATGCGGCTCTCCTCAACCCTGCAGGCAGCCTCCCCCCTCTTCACCACCTCTATGGGTTGGCTTAGCCCTGAAACCAGCCAGCTCGGGGCGCTCCAGCGGCGAGCACAGATTGAAGCCTTGGAGAGATGAGGTTTCGGTCTGTCGCTGAAGAAGCTCAAACCGGAAGTCCGCTCTTGTATTGTTATGGTTGAAGCTGAAGTATTCATTGACAGGTAGGACATTGCAATGTATGCTTTTATATACTATACTTAGATCGGACCAAAAGCAGCGTAGTTCTAGGTTTTCTAGGTCTAGAATTTCAAGTCTGGTGACATAAGGTATTCTGCAATGAGTAGAAGAATGGAGAACTCTTTTTGTGAAATATTTCTGGACTTTCTCAACTGTGTTAATATCAGATACGTAATGTGGGTTCCAGACTGATGAGCTGTATTCAAGTATTGGTCTAGCAAATGTTTTGTATGCTCTAGTTATTAGTGTAATATTACCAGAGAAAAAGCTACATAAAATTAGGTTAACAACTCTTAACGCCTTTTTGGCTATGTAGTTACAGTGGGCTCTAGCACTTAGATCATTAAAGATGAGTACTCCAAGATCCTTGACAGAGTTTGGATCATCAACTATTGATGATAGTTGATCTTGATAGTTGAACTTGACTATTCAGCCTGTATTTTATTTTCTGATTTTTTTTGCAAATATATAAGACAGAGCATTTATTTGTTTGAAGTTGCCATTTGTTTGACCATTCTGATACATAGTCAAGGTCTTTTTGAAGGATAGCAGTATTGTCTGTGGTGTTGAATAGCTTTACATCATCAGTGAAGAGAATGCAGTTGCTCTTAATATGATCACAGAGGTCATTTATGTAGAGTATGAAAAGAGTTGGTCCTAGAACACTGCCTTGGGGGACACCACTGTTGACAGGTACAGAATTTGATAAGACGCTCCCAATTTTGACCATTTGTTGTCTGTTTGACAGGAATGCTTCTATCCAGTTATGCAGGTGTCCAGAGATACCGTAAGGTTTTAGTTTTGAGTAGCTTGTCATGCACCACTGAATCAAAGGCTTTACAGAAGTCTATGTAGATTGCATCTATTGCTTTGCCCTGATTGAGTTGTGTAGTCCATATGTTTTTGCAGTGTAAGAATTATAGATTACAGGGATAGTTTTTTTCTAAAACCAAATTGTTTATTAGAGTTGTGGGGAAAATAGAGGAAGAAGGAGTATTGGATATGTTTGCCACTTTGAATTCTTTATAAAAATAACAAAGGTGGGATATAAATAAAACAAATAAACAAATACAAATATATTGAATAGCAAAAATACAGATTTAAGATTTTCTTGATAAAGAAATATTGATATAATTGAAATTTTACTTGGTCATACTTCAGAAGTTAGTTGTTGGGACATGAAACATGCATACAAACCAGATCTGAAAATACATCAAGTCAGATAGTCCAACTGCTGTTCTAGGTGGAATTGTAACAATGAAGAAAAAATTAAGATTTCCTATGTTTTTGCCTATTGTTTTTCCAATCAGAATTTATATTGAGAAGATATGGCTGACCAAGTGGCCAATTTCTCTGAATTACATCAGAGAAAACCAAGATGCAAGTAGAATACAAAGTAGCCAAAGGAATGAAACAGTAATAACTAGCTTATGATTGATTCTCAAATGCATGATTTTTCTGTACTAAAAACTAGGTTCAGAACTGGAATTATGATTTTGGCTGCAAAGAATTTAACCCTCCATGCCCATCCAGAAACTCAGAAAGTCTCAATTTCCAAAGAGAGAAAAACATATGATTGATTCAAGGCAAGCAGTGATATTAATAGCAGCATCTCTTCTGGAAGCAAATGTACACTTGTGGAAATTTGAAGTGAAGAAAGACTTGTCCTTAATCCATCTGCATGCTTTGCCTTTAATTTTTATACTTGAATGTTTAACTTCATGCTTGGAAACAAGTGTGTGTAGCCAAGCAAAAGCAGATGGTATATTTTTATAAGATTTATACTAGAATGCTGCTATGTCAATTGGATTGTGAATCATCTACTCTCAAAACATGAAAGAAATGTTCTGGAAACATTAAACAAATACTTTGCTTTTTCTTAAATAGTGTTGCTTCCAAGTAGAGCTTCTTAAATAGCATGTATATGTGTGTATAAATGTGTGTGTTGAAGATGACAGGGTATATATTTTAGCACAATCTTCCATGATATAAAACAGCTACATGTATGATGTTGAATGGAAGTTATTTTATTACTTATCAGTTCTTCTCAAGAATGAAACTCTGCTGGTATAGAAGTTCTTGGTCCTACCAGTTTGTTTGTTTCTTTTTTTTAAGAATAGTTACAGAAACTAAACTGATGGTATGTTATCTGAGAAAAAAGAATTACAGATATGTTTGTGGTCTGGTGGACTTTGGAGTACCATTTTAGAAGTGGAGTGATGTCCAAACCTTTGAATTAAAACTAAATTTATTTATTTATTTGATTTATTTGATTTGTCAATCACTTACAAAATAATAGGTATATAAAACATGAGTAAGAATACAGAAAATAGGTACGATTAAATGGGGACAATAGGACAGAGACGGGAGGCATGATGGTGCACTTATGCACTCCCCTTACAGACCTCTTAGGAATGGGGTGGATAGTTTGAGGTTAAAGGAGTGGGGGTTTGAAGATGTAACTACAGAGTCAGGTAGTGCATTCCAGGCATTGATCACTCTGTTGCTGAAGTTGTACTTTCTGCAATCAAGTTTGGAGCAGTTAACATTGAGTTTGTATCTGTTGTGTGCTCCTGTATTGTTGAGTTGAAGCTGAAGTAGTCATTGACTGGTAGGACATTGTAGCAGATAATTTTGTGCGCTATGCTTAAGTCTAATGGCGTAGTTCAAGATTGTCCAAGCCCAAAATTTCAAGTTTGGTGATATAAGGTATTCTGTTGCAAGCAGAGGAGTGTAATACTCTTCTCGTGAAATACTTCTTGACTCGCCCAATTGTATTAATGTCTGATATACAGTGTGGATACCAGACAGATGAGCTGTATTTGAGTATTGGTGCAGCAAAGGTTTTGTATGTCCTAGATAGCAATTCAATATTTCCAGAGGAGAAGCTTCGTAAGATTAGATTTACAACTCTTAATGCCTTTTTGGCAATGCTGTTACAGTGAGCTTAGGTCATTAGCTTAGGTCATTAGATATGAGTACTCCTAGGTCCTTGACAGAGTGAGGGTCATCAATGTGGTCATATCCACCTAGTTTGTATTTGGTGTACTGATTTTTTTTTTTACCATTGTGTAGGACAGAGTATTTGTTGGTCGAGATTTGGAGTTGCCAATTGTTTGACCATTCAGACACATAATCAAGGTCACTTTGAAGAGCAGTAGCATTGTCGGTGGTGTTGAATAGTTTTATATCATCCGCGAAGAGGACACTGTTGCTTATAAGGTGATCACAAAGGTCATTTATATAGAGTATAAAGAGTGTGGGTCCGAGAATGCTGCCTTGGGGGACACTGCTGTTAACTGCTGTTAACAGGGTTTGATATAGTGCTCCCTATTTTTACTATTTGTTGCCTGTTTGACAGGAATGCAGTAATCCACTTATGAAGAGATCCGGAAATGCCATAAGAGTTTAGTTTTAACAGTAGTTTGTCATGTACCACTGAATCAAAGGCTTTGCAGAAGTCTATGTAAATTGCATCTATTGCTTTACCCTGATCAAGTAGAGTAGTCCATATGTTTTTGCAATGTAGGAGTCATAGGTTGCAGGATAATTTTTTCCTGAAACCAAATTGTTTTTTGGAGAGTAGGTTGTTTGACTCTAAGCGGAGGGTGATGAATTGGTTAATGATTGATTCCATGACTTTGCACATGACACAACACAGTGAGATTGGTTTGTAGTTTTCAGCCAGGCTGGGGTCACCTTTTTTGAAGATAGGGATGACCGTAGCTAAGGACCATAGGTTCGGTAAGGAGCTGGTTCTGAACGATATATCATATATAATGCTTAGGGGTTCTGCTATGGCAGAGGAAAGCTTTTTTAAGAAGTATGCACATAATCCATTGGGGCCAATAGATAGGGATGGTTTTAGATTACATAATGCCTTTTCTACATTATCTTCTGTAAAGTCAATATGTAGTAGATCATTGCAGTTAGTTGTGGTACGACTAGGAAATGTGGGGCATGAGCTGTTGCTGTTAACAAAGACTGAGCTGAAGAATGTGTTGAAGAGGTTGGACTTAACAGCTTCATCACTGCAGTCTTTCCCATTTGGTCCCTTTAGAGGTGGGATGGTTCTTTAGTCTTTAAGTTTGGTGTTTACAAAATTGTAAAAGGTGTGGGTAGATTTTGTACGTAGGAGGTTTTCCTCCTGTTTGCAGTAATAATTTGTGCATTCTGCCTTTATCTGTCAGCATAAGGTGTTGTATGGGTTTTTAAAGTTTGCTACATAGCTAATTTTGCTTTTATGCCATAGTGATTTTTTTATTGGAGTTTTCTTATTGTTTTGGGTATTTTTTTTTTTTTAGGGGTTACTAATGGTACATATAGTTTAATGACTCTTTCAAGTTCAAGTAAGAATGCATTATAATGGTTTTCTGTAGTATTACAGTTAGAGAACAGAATGTGCCAATCAAGAGATGATAGGTTGGCATCTACCGTGTTTCTCATATAATAAGGCCAGGTCTTATTTTTTTTTGAGCCCTGAAAAAATGGCTAGGCCGTCTTTTTTTGGGGGGGTGACTTAATTTCCCCCCCTTGCATCTTTGGGCGGGCGGCGATGGCTTGGATGTTGACCTCGGCGTTGGTGGGGCACTTCGTATCGGGGTCAACGCAGGCAGCACCATATCTGGGTGTGTAACAAAAGTACTTCCTAATGGCAAGCCCCCCCCACCATTCCCCCCATTTTGCATGTTGTAATATAGGCCTTAATTTGGGGGGAGGGGCTTAATTTCATTTCATGCCTATAAAACATGCTGGGACTTCCTATTGGGGGAGGCCATATTGTTGGAGAAACAGGGTATGAGATCATAGTTGGCTTTTTTGAAATTGTATATTGGAGATCCATCATTATGATCTTCTTTGTGAGGGTGTAAATTACAGTTACATATCTATACCTAATATCTATAATGCTCAGATTTTCTGAACCAGTGAAAAGTGTTGTTTTAATATTTAAAATTCCAAAAAAAAGGGTAGGTTCCTGAAGATCACCATCTCTAATACCCATCTAGCTAACTTTTAAGATCTTTTACAAGGTTCTGTGCTAAGAAATCCCTTGAGATGTGGGAAGGACAATGATCCACAGGGTGTCTTGTTGGTGGTGGCATCACAGTTATAGAACATTCTTTAAGAGGTTCCCCTTGAATTCCTTGTAGTGTCTTGATGATTGCTTTGTTCATCAAGGCATCTTTTTTTAATTTTTTAATTTTTAGACAAACATACACAAACAAAACATAAAACATAAAACCATCTTCCAATTATGTACATACAGTGTGTCAGTTGGTTACAAATTTTTTGTGCATCCTCTCCATAGTCCTCACTTACAATTGTTTGTATAGATTCTCATATTATCAATCTAATATATATATGTATACATTATTATCATTGTTAATCATTTATTTGACTAAACTATTATTCCTTCATTTTGTACGAGATATTCAAAATTTTAAATTATTTTATAACATGACAATTCATATTATCATCCTAAATCCATCCAATGGTAATACATATTTATATTGTATTCTGTATAATTCTATTCTCCTTATATTGTAAAATTCTACATATTTCATTACCATATTTTATTTTCTAACCATTGATAAAATAAATCCCATATCTTATAAAATTGTTTATCTTCTTGATCTCTAATTTCAAATGTCAATTTACTCATTTCAGCACATTCCATTATTTTCTTGATAACTTCCTCCTGTGTAAGTATTTTCTCATTTTTCCAATTTTTAGCAAATACAAACCTAGACACTGTTAATACATTTACAATCAAATATTTCAATTCCCTACTGTATATTTCCGGTAAAATCCCCAATAAAAATATATCTGGTTTAAAGTCTATGTGTTTCTTTGTCATTTTTTCCAACCATGTGTGGATTTTAGTCCAATATCTTTTAGCTTCTGCACATGTCCACCACATATAGTAATATGAACCTGTTATCTGATGACATTTCCAACATTTTTTGGATTTATTCTTAAACATTCTTGCTATTCTCGTCTGGGGTAAGTACCACCTGTAAAACATCTTATACAAATTTTCTTTATATGCTGTTTACATTGTCATTTTATAATTTTGAGACCACTGTTTTTGCCATTTCTCTAAATCAATCCTATGTCCAAAATTTTCCCAAGCAATCATTGTTTCTTTAACTTGTTCTTCTTCTAGCTTAACTTCTAATAAATGTCCATATAGTCTTTTAATCACCTTTTCATCAGTACCTATCAAAATTTTATCTAAATCACTCAGTTTATCATAAAAACCTTCTGTTTTAAGATCTTTGTTATATCTAGAGTGTATTTGCACATATGAAAACTAATTAATCCTTATACCTTGTTCTTCTAGTTCTTGGATAGATTTAAGTTCACCCTTTCCATTCAATATTTCACCATATCTAAGTGTTTGTTCCTTTTTATATATTATTGGGTATGAAAATGTTTCCATAGTTGATAACCAGACTGGAATTTTTAAATAATATTGCTTTTTAGTCTTCTCCCAGTTTAATAACAAAGCCTCTCGTATATAATGTCTTCTGAAATACCCTTGTGTTTTAGTTTCCTTGTACCATAAGAAGGTGTGCCATCCCAACAATAAATCATGTCCTTCTAATGTCAATAATTTCTTAAAGTTATCCATTCCTTAACCCACATCAAATTTGTTGCCTGATAATATAACTCCCAATTAGGCAGGCCAAATCCTCCTCTTGTTCTAGCATCTTGCAACAATTTTAATTTTATTTTCGCTTTCTTTCCCTGCCAAATATACTTCAACACTATTTTATTTAAAGCTTCAAAATAATCTTTCCCTAATCTAATTGGAATTGTCTGGAACAAATATAGATAATATGTTCATCTTAATTGTTGACATTCTCCCTATTAGTGATAATTGTAAATTTTCCCATTTTGCCAAATCTGTTACAATCTGTTGTTTGAGTTTAAGATAGTTATTCTCTTTAAGTGTACTGCATCTTGCTGTCAAGTGTATCCCCAAGTACTTAACCTTACTTGTGACCTGGATCTTCAAAACATCCGCCAATTCTTCCTTTTGTTTTACTAACATATACTTTGTCAAAATCTTTGTTTTATCTTTATTTATTTTCAAACCAGCTACTTTTCCATATTCCTCTATCTTTTCTATCAATTTAAGTGCAGTTTCTAATGGATCCTCTAAAATAAAAACCAGATCATCTGCAAATGCTTGCAATTTAAATTCTTCCTTTTTAATTTTCATTCCTTTTATATCTTTTTCTTCTCTGATATTTCTGTTTAACACTTCTAAAGTTAACACAAACAACAGAGGTGACAGTGGGCAACCTTGTCTTGTCCCTTTCCTTATGTCATTGAATCTGTCAATTCTCCATCTATCATAACCTTTTATGATATATAGCTTCTATGGCTTGAATGAATTTCTTACCAAAACCCACCTGCTCCAGCTGTAATAACATAAATCACCAATTCACATTGTCAAAGGCTTTCTATCTAAAAATATCAAAGCCATTTGTTTTTTAGGATGTGCCTCATAGTATCCCAAAGTGTCCAGAATTATTCTCATGTTATCTTTAATTTGTCTCTTTGGCAGAAACCCATTTTGATCAGGATGAATAAAGTTATTCAAATATATTTTAAGTCTTTCTGCCAATACTGAAGCGAAGATTTTATAGTCTGAGTTTAGCAGGGAAATAGATCTATAGTTCTTAATTTGCTGTGGGTCGGCGTCCTCCTATGGGACAAGTGTAATATATGCTTCTGATCATGATTTGGGTATCCTCTTCTTCAACATGACTTCATTCATAACTTCTAACAATGGAAGATTCAATGATTCTTGTAATGTCTTATAAAATTCTGCTGGGAGTCCATCTGGACCTGGTGCCTTTCCGTTGTTTTGTTTTTTAAGTGCTTCAGTTAACTCTATCATCGTTATATTGCTTTCTGACATCATTTCAGTCTCTTTGGGTATCTGGGGTAAATTTGCTTCCTGCAGGCATTGTTTAACTCTTTCGTCGTCTATATTCTCTTGTTCATACATTTTTTCATAATAATCTTGTATAATTTTTTTCTTCTCTTTATTTCCATAGCAAACTTGCCCTTGATCATCTATTAATTGCATTATTTTTCTTGATTCTCTCTCTTTTTTCAATTTGTATGCTAACCATCTACCTGGTTTTATTTGCATCTTCGAAATAGTTCTGTTTAGCACCTCTGATTTTTTGTGCTAGTTCCTCCTTTTCCATTAGCCCCATTTTGTGTTGGATTGTGTCCATTTTTAATTTAGTGTCCTTTTTTTGTGGAAATTTCTGTAACTCTTTTTCAAGTCTCTTGTAATCATCCTCTAATGTTTTAAAAGCTTGTCTTTTAATAATATTTCTTTTCCTTGTGTAGCTTCTGGCATAAGCCTTCATTGTGTCCCAAAGATTCTGCATTGATGTATCCTCTTTTTTGTTTTCTTTAAAGAAAAAAGGCAATTCTTTCTCCATTTTCTGTACAAAGTCTTTTTCTTTTAATATAGTATTGTTTAGGGTCCATCTAGATCTTCTTCTTTGTCCTTTCCATTTAATTGTCATTGGATTGTGGTCTGCCCAAGTACTTGTTTCTATATCAATTTCCTGTATATTAGAAATCAATTCCGTTGACATCCATATCATATCTATTCTAGACTATGATGAGTGTTTATTTGAATAATAAGTGTATTGTCCAGTTTTAGCATTTCTTTCTCTCCAGACGTCTTTTAAGTTTATTTCATCTGTCATTTTAAAAAAAGATTTTGGAAGAGTCTTTCTACTTTGCTTTATTGTTTTCTGTGTTTTATAGTCCAATTTATCATCTACTATTCCATTGAAATCTCCCATCATGCAAATATTAACATAGTCCAATTCAATTATTTTCATATGTAATTTTCTATAAAATTCTTCTTGATTATCATTTGGAGCATAAATTGCTATTAAAAGTATTTTCATATTATTGTCCATTATTTCCACCATCGATTCTTCCATCATCATCTGTATAGAGCTGTTCCACTGGAATTGTATCTCTAATATATAAAACCACTCCTCTTTTCTTACATTGTGTCAACGCAGTATTCTCCCTAATTTTGGCTGTACCAATAGTTGTTCGTGTTTTGTTTTTTAATATGTACTTCTTGTAGGCTGATTATATCAAATTTTAATTTCCCTAATTTATGAAATGTTTTATTTCTTTTAATAGCTGAATTAAGTCCATTTATATTAATTGTAATCAATTTTTCCCTTCCATGTTTATACTTTATAAGAAGGATTTGCTGCTCTAGTAGATCTCAGTTCTTGTTCTTTAGATTCCACATTATCACCTACCGCACCTTCTTCCTTTTCAGTCACTACTAAACATTCCTCTTGAAATTCAATTAATGACTCTTCTTTTCCTGTCTCATCCTCTTTCCCTCTAAAATATTCTGCATAAAATAATTCTGCTTTCTCAGTTGAATCTATTCTGTGTCTTTGTCCTTGCCATGTAAACATGAGACCTTCTGGTATCAGCCATCTATAATTAACACCTTTTAAAAGTAACATTTAGGTCAAGAATTGATATTCTCTTCTCATCTCTCTCACTCTTCTTGGTACTTGTTTCAGGACCACAATCTCCTTGTCTTTATATTTCAGTGTTTTCTCTCTTGCCATCTGTAATATTTGCATTTTAATTGCTTTCTTGGTAAATCTTATATGAACCTCTCTTGGTAGCTTGTTTCTCCCTGCATATCTTGTAAAAACTCGAAACACCTCATCTATTCCATCCATCATCTTCTCTTTGGTTATCTCCAATGCTTTTGCTAGGATTTCTATCATTATTTCTGCCAAATTTTCTCCCTTTTCTTCTTCTATATTTTGAAATCTAAGATAAAATTTAGATCTGTCGATCTTCCATCCTAATATTCTGCTCGTCTTGTTCGACCGCACACAATCTGCTGTCAATATCTCCAATTTTCTTATCTCTTTGTTCATCTTTTTCTTCAATTTTTTGAAATCTGTCCTCATATTTCATCATCATTTGGTGGATGTTCTCAATTTTCTCATCTGTTTTTTCTTACTTTTGCCACTTTAATCTCTTCTGTCTTCAATTTTAACTTTTCTTTTAATCTTTTAGGGTGTTCTCTAAATTAATAATGAATAAAAAATTATCTCACCAAACCGACACACTTTCTCTCCAACTTTCTTCCATCTCGGAGCTGTCCCAGCTTCAGCACCTTTGATGGCTGCCTCTCTGCTGCTGGAAAAAAGGGCTTCTCCTGGATCTACCATCCCTGGGATCAGCAGGATGTATCCTTCTCTATCACTATCTCTATGGGATGGTTTAGGTCCAAAAGGACCATCCAGCGGCAGAGATATCAACAGCGATCTTGGAGCTCCAAGATCACATGTCGTACCACCATGACGCCAGCCCCAGTTCTCTCATTCATCAAGGCATACTAAATTGTAGGGAGGCGGCAGCAAGTATCTTAGTTTTAACCTGTGTTTAGTTGTAGTAGCTGATCATTTAACACTTCTTTTTAACATTGTATTGGTTTGTGACCCTCATTGTTATGCACTAAGTAAAAATATACAGCCAAATTTGATTTGATTCGAATTCAATATCTGGTGACTAGTTGGATATGGATACAGTCAGTGGTGGTATGCTACTGGTTTGGCCTGGTTCAGCCGAACCAGTAGCAAAAATTGCTCCCTGTTCTGACCAAGGCTTCCAAACTGTAATTACACACACACGTCTTTTAAAAATAAGACTTATTTTATTGCAACCCTGGGAATTGTTTTTATTCCCAGCTGGAATTAATCTGAAACAGTCCCCCAAAATAAGCATACACCTTTCAGTTCTGTGAAGTCCTGCCAAAAACAGAAGTATCAAATGAACTGGAAAAGAAACCAACTGAAGTACAAAAAAACCCAACCAAAGTACAAAGAGCTTCCAGAATGACTCTGAACTGATCAAACTACTTTGCTTCCTGCAAAGGTATTGTCATCTTGGCCTGATCTTTATATCTTATGGGAGGGGCAAACACCTCCCAGCGTTACTCCCGAGTTGCCCCTTTTGTTTCAGCTGCTCTTGCCTTCTAGCAGCTCTGCGCACATGTGGACTGGAACAGGCTCCACTGGGTCCTCTGCCTTGCTGCTGCCAGACTCCGAAAGCTCCAAAGGCAGCACCCCACTCCCAGATGGTCCTGGCCCCATCTCTACATCAGACACAGGATGCTCATCTGAGTCCTCTCCAGACTTCCTGACTGGTCCCCGTTCTTCCCCACTGTCTGATTCCACTGCCGTGTGCACCTGCTGCCGGCAAACCACAACACTCCTCATTTGGCCCAACCGGTAGTTTAAAAAGCCTCTGATAATCAGCTGAGAGGAGAAAGAAGAGAAAGCACAGGATCAGCCCTTCCACCTGCCCCTGCACTTTTCTCTTCTTTATCCTCTCAGCTGATTGGTGCTGCAGGCCTCAGCTGGTGTGTGGAAAATTGTGTGCGTGATCACCGAACCAGTAGTGGATCAAGTAGGATCCCACTGCTGGATACAATCATATAGATTTGTGGCAAAAGTGCCTTCTTCCAGACTTTATTCCATTTCCCATTGTCTCCTACAGCCCTAGTGGTCTGTCCAATTACAGCCCTAGTGGTCTGTCCAATTACTAACTAATTATCCATGGTTAGTCAAGATCAGCCAGGTAGTGCTTCTTCCTGAGACATAGGATAGCTGTATCAATCTTTCAAAAATGTTTATTATATATTGATGGTATTTTGGAAGCCATGATGGAAATAATTGCATTTCCCTCTGAGTGATGAGAAGCAAACTTCTAAACTCTCCATTAAGCCACACTGTGTATATGCACACAATTTTGCCAGAAATGCCCCAAAAGAAGCCATTGTTCTTCCCTCACTTCTATTCTGCCAAGAAGGCCCCTCTAAGCTATCATGATACTTGATAACTTAAAGTAACATTGTGGTTCTTCAGCTTCACTGCTATTTCCAGCACTCCTCACCATTGACCACAGTGGTAAGCAATAGCAATAGCACTTAGTTTTATATGCCACTTTGCAATGCTTTACAGCCCTCTCTAAGCAGTTTAAAGAGTCAGCATGTTGCCCCCAACAACTTGGGTCCTCATTTTACCCACTTTGGAATGATGGAAGGCTGAGTCAACCTTGAGCCTGGTGAAATTTGAACTGCCAAATTCCAGGTAGCTGGCAGTCAGCAGAAGTAGCCTGCAGTACTGCAGTCTAACTACTGTGCCACTGTGGTTCATAGAATTGTTAGAACTGTTATCCACTGAAATTCAGCCATTTGTAGAAGGTCACAATTGAGCTTTAAACACACAGAAGAGGGATAACACAATTTGTAGAAGGTCACAATTGAGCTTTAAACACACAGAAGAGGGATAACACAGAATTAATTTAAAGAGCAAATGGCACGCTTTCTAGAAATTTAAAGCTGATGGAACTGAAGAACATCACCAAAATAAATGTTCTAGATCTTTTGAACAGTGGAGTCCTTAGTGCTCTCTGTGGCTTGGTTGCTCCCCTGTTTAACCCTGAGATAGATAGATAGATAGATAGATAGATAGATAGATAGATAGATAGATAGATAGATAGATAGATGATAGATAGATAAATAGATATAGAGATATAGAGATACACACACACACACACATACACACATACACACACACACACACACACACACACTATTGAATTCCTTGAACTTGGCTTCTGGCAAAGGATCCATGGAAATAAAACTGTGTAACTTCTCTGTTGGAAATTCTGTTCAGTTTTCCCAGTATAATTACCTCTCCTAAGCTTCCTAGCAGAGAGGAAATTGCTAAGTTAGTTTTACTCAAAGCTTTAGGTACACGCTTTACATTTCCTAGGCATTGTTCTTTCTGGTAGTCAGGCTACTTTATTCTAAGCCTCATAGGAAGCCAAATCTGTAGCATCTTTCCTTATTGCTACTATTGTTCTTTGAATATGTTGGAAACAATTGTATGATTTTTTGTTCCAGGTACTGGCAAAAGTTCTGGTGGGAAATGTGGGAAAAATTTGACAGAGCAGAAATGTCTTCTATTCTCTGAGGCACCTAAAACTATTAACTAGACAAAGCTGCTCTGGCCGCTCCATAAAATTATAATGCTGATACTTCTTTATGGCAAGATCAATAAACGTTTGTGTTCATGTTTTGGTGCCAACAAAATGTCAAAATATCAAATACCTACTCCTTTGTGATTAATCTGATAGCATCTGTATATGCCAAAGTCCTTAGATTTGATTTATTTGTTGTTCACGGGATAATGTGATTCAGTGATAATTTTAAAAATCTGCTTATTCTTGTATTTGCAACAAAAAGAAAAAGAAATGTTTTTAAATGTGTTGGAGGGCAAGATCATCCTCATAAAACTGGAAAGAAACATAATAATTAGAGACTATGGGAATAATATGAATCAAATCATTGTCTGAAATAGCTAATACATTCATGGTGGATGAAGATCATATTTCTACAGTGGAAGAAGAAACCAGATTGAAATAAATCAGATTATAATTACTGCTTTAGCTGAAATCTGAAAGAGCACCAGCTGCAGTCATGTCAACTTCACAGAAAACCTAGGAGGTCCAGCAGAAATGAAACTTTCAGATATCGTCAAGTGAGCGTGCCATTTTCTCCTGGGCTAAATCAGACAATTCACACAATAATCTTATTCAGTTTCCTTAAGAAATACTTTACCTCCGAGCTTTTCTCTTGTGTTACATATTGTGCCAAAATCTTCAGGTTTGTATATTTATGGGTGTACGTATGATTTATGTTTGTTTCAGTTTTCTTCTCCTACAAAATGTATTTAGTTTTACAGATTTTTCAGTTTTTCAATTTATTTTGAATTTCTTTTCCTATTCTTCAGAAATGATAGTTTGTGAACTTACTTTGGTATCATGAGCTGGCCTAGGCTGCTGCTGTAGTTTGTCTGTATACCCTCCCTCAGTTTTCCAATTTTTATTTTTATTTTAAATGTTGCATGGAAGAGTTATTTCAGGGCACCTTCCTTTGACAGATAATTGAGATACCTGCAGCAGAAAGCTTATTCTAAAATGAAAGGGAGAACACACAGAGAGAAGTAAGTAAGGCAGCTGCATAAGCTTGTAGTCCTTTGAGAAATTCATCATATTTAACAACAGCCAAACCCTCCTCATGCCCCCAAAATACTAGCTTGTAGTATTGGACCTAACATTGAAATAAAAAAAAGAAAGAAAACTACTTAAACAAGTTTATTAAATAACAATAAATATACATTTTAAGTGCATACTTATCTGAGTTACATACAAAATCTTTTTAAAAAAACAGTTTATTTTTAAATGATTGTGACATTTGTTTTCTTGCTAGAGAGCTACTTTAACCTTTTGTTATTGAAGTGTATTTTCAAAGAAACTCCACTCTTTGACTTGTCATATCCCCAGGACAGTGTTTGACAATGCCAGAAAAAATAAAATTGTGAACTTCAACTGAGATTCTAGTTTTCCTCTCTCTATTTAAAAAGAAAAAACCAAACAAGAAGCTGTTAGTAGTTTTGGCATTTGCACATAGCCTGACTAATGTGTCTTTGCTCATTCTGAGTCACACTATTCTGAAAAATTGTATGAGCTAGTAAGACATTAAGATATATGTTGTACGATTACTTTTTGGAAGAATTAGTAGTTTTTAAAAAATAAGTGGAACAAGGCAATTTGGAATGTATTTGATGCTAATAAATTAATTTCCTTTTTATGAAATCAAATTGGTATATAATCTCAGTGGCCCCTTTTATAGGAGAAAGCAAATACTGCAAATCAGTAAAGTAATTATTTTTATTTAGCACTTCTACAGGGCCCATGTGCACACTATTTCTCAGAAAACTTCACAACAATCTTGTGAGTTGTACTGTTATTATTGTGCAGAATAGAACAGGCACTTGTTTGCCAAAGATCTCAGATTCAGTTTTGGCATTGGGAAACTAGGGAGGACTAGGAAAATCTTTTATCTGAAACCTTGTAGTGAAGTTACTAGCCAGTACAGTTAATACTGAATTAGACAGAAAAGAGGTATAAACTAGATTACTGGCCTAACAATAAAGCAACTGTTTATATTCCTAGCAGTATTCATGTTATAGATGTGAAACAGAGACTGTCATGGAAAACTCATCCATGAGGGGTACTTGGCAGTGTCTGAGCTTGGTTGTTTTCTTGCACATGTTTCATTACCCAAAGTAGGTAACATCAACAGTACTGTTGACAGGACCTGTCATTTCAACCCTGAAGTAAAAATTTCCTTTAAAACTCACCGAGTTAAGCATCAATAGCTGGAGAGATCAACAGTCTTATTTTCTAAAGCTTGTAGGTACATACAGTGCTTGTTTTTTTGCACCCAGATAAGCCAAAACAACAGACTTTAACTCATTTAGGTCTTATATAGAATGTTGGTCAAAGACGGTTATACATTAGCAAAAGATGTTAAATACAGAAATAATTGCTTTACAACTGATAAGGCTACAAGATCTGTTATTATTCAAATTAGGAACATACTGCAGATACATTCCTTGAAATATAATATAGCAGCTCTGATGTAGGGCATATGTCAAGGCTATAACTATTATTCTAATAAGCTGCAGAAGAAGGTGGGGAAGAATTACACATCTTTAAATCTGCATCCTCTGCTAAAGGCATAAATATTCTAGACATTTAAATTGTTGACTGCATATTAGCACAGTTATAAAATGTCATACATAAGCATAAGAGACATAAGATAAAAAAATTATTATACCATATAAAATATAACCACAGGCGAATAAGTAATAGTATGGCATGTACCAAAGCAATTACAGATCAATTAAAATCCTTATTTCAATTCTCAACAAGGCTGAGAAGGGAGATTTGTCTGAGGCTAGCACGTTGGATTGTACCATAAGCTAAATTTAAAGCTGAGAATTCTCTGCTTGCTAATTTAGTCCCATATGTGTGGAATGGTTAATCCCAAATCTGGCAAGGCTTCCTTAATACATGTTTCAACTTGGAAAAGCTTAAATTCCCATTGCCACAAATGACATAAAGGGCTATTGCACTTCTATAGTATTATTCAAAAAGGAGTATGTCTTACTTCTATAAACCCTAACTATCCACATCATTCCCATGTTGCCTGACTCTTTGGGGTGTCTATCATGTAAGTTTATCGTGATACGTATAAATTCTTTCTTTGTGTTAACATCTGCAACACAAATGTGGATATCCTAAAGAGCAGGATGCATCTCAATGACATCAGTGGAGCCTAATGAGGATGTTTCCATGATGGGTAGTTTTTGTTGCTTAATGATTAGAAGATGTTGCTGAACCACAGACACCGCTTTCCTGGTCCTCAGAATTGTTTATGATATTTTGGTGATTTTAAAAAGCAGTCACAATGGGCCTTTATTGAATTATAGGTTATTTTTTCCATTAAAAAATGAATTACCATATAATTGTAGCACATTATCTTTTGAAAAAAAGATAATTTCTGATAACATTCTCTGACCTCCAGAATCATTTAGGAATTATGGATACTCCCTGTACTACATGGGTGGAGTGTTTTGACTTTGTCTTGGCTTCCTCCAAGATTGTGTGTCAAGTTGACTGCAGTACATTGAAGCCTGACTAAAGGCCAGCTCAGTCATTAAGTAGGATGGAGCAGCTGCTTCAAAAAGTAGTTTTTCAGTAGCTTGTACAAAAAGCAAATAAACAGTTGTCTTAAATATTCTGTACAGGGTACAGGAAATGATCTGTTGAGTGCTTCAAAGTACATCAGTCTTTGTCTGGATTTACTTTAATGGATTTGAATTGGGACGAGGGAAAGCACATCTGTTTTCTTCATTTCAGTCAGCAAAACATATTGGTCTAATTCCAATTCTCAATTCAAGTTGCTTCTTTGCAATACAATAATATTTATCCCTAATATCTAACCCTAACCCTAATATTATAATAGCCCAGAAACTGAAGTATTCAAATCTGCAGTGATTTGTCACAGCCAGGTTGTTGCAAGTCATCTGTCTCCAATGTCTGTTCTGCTCTATATTCTAAGAAATTTTCTCAGTGCTAAGTAGATATATTCTTTACATTTAAATTTTAGCGACCTGGGACACTCCATAAAAATGTGTTACAGTTTCTTACAACTCCTTAACTAGTTTCTCTTTCAGTCTTATATCATTGGCAAAGCATATACATGTTCCTTGCCTCTTTCCCCACACTCCCAAATTGTAATGTATAAATGTATATTTTTATTTCTTAGCTATGGCCAGTAAATTAATAATACTTAAATATTTACCTACACATTCATGCACGCATGCAAAGCAATATTTAAAAAAAAACCTTTATGAACTAATACATTCCAATTATTTTATTTATTTTTAACAATCACAGTTCACAAACAGCAGCGGTATCCCACCTGCTGGCATGACGCCTACAATCCCTTCCTTTCTGTTTACATATTTTTAACAGCAAATAAATTCCTTTGGAAAAGTAGTAGTTCAGTTTTGCAGATAACGGAGTCCCCCTAACTCTAGTACATCACTACATCGCAACAAGAGAGATTAGCAGGATTTAAAAAGTGTCAATAAAACACTGCAATGTTGTTAATGCAATATAAGCTCCAGAGGAAAGTCTTGTAAACAGTACCACAGTCTGCAAGGTGCTAGATGAAGCACCAGCAAATAGTGGTAAACCTAATACACATTTAGTTGAAACAAAGAAATGCAGAATGGGTGCAAAGTGGAGATGTGGCTGGGAGCTTAATCCAGCCAGATCTTCTTTACAAAAGTCTTCTCCAGCTGGTCTCCTCTTGAGATGTTAGGGCTACAGCTTCCAGAAATGTCAGCTACATTCCACAATTATTCCTGCTGCATTCTTCAATATAATGACTAAGAATAAGAGCAACTGAAGAACAAGAAGGCCTACGTCTGATTAAGCATTTATAGGCTTTAGTCATATAGCTCTCTGCACCAGCTTCTCTGCCCTAGCAATTTAAAATATCATCTTTATGGTGATGTAAAATTGGTCCATACTAGTGACACATTGCTATCGTGAGGGGCTTTAAATTGCTGTGAAGGAAAGTCTCTTGTTTTCTTTATCATTATATGAGTACATTAAGATTTCTGCTGCCCACACTGATTTTCTGAATCATCAAAAGGAAGTACAATGCAGCTGAACTAGGTTTGTGCAAGTCTTTGAATTTTCACCAAAGGGAAAGTCCTCTTTAGATACTCCAGTCCTCATACCCAATGAAATCTTCAGGTTGATGTTGACTATATTGTGATTACCAGAGTTCCAGGTTTCTGTACTTCTCAGCAGCTAATAGGCCTATCCCGCTCACATGTCAACTTAAGGCAATGCTATATGAGGATTCTGCAGTAATTTGAAAGCATTGCCAGACATCCAAACATGGGCTCAAACATGGCTAATTTATTTCTGGATTAGCTGAGGTGTATTGCAAACCTAGCTCTTCCTTTCTATCTCACAGCCTATGGAGCTTGTGCACAGTCTGTCTCTACTCTACCACTTCACTGAATCAGAGAATTGTATTCTTTCTCACTGTGGGAAACAAAAATATAGGCTATTGATCTATCAGATTCAACAAGGCCTTTGGATGATCCCTTGATTGGCAATTTCTATTCACTGGATGCAATACTGCAGAAGACCATTACAATGTATTTTTACTTGAAGTCAAAAGAGTCATCAAACTATATGTACCAATAACAACTCCCAAAACCAGAAAAAACAAATTACCCATAACAATAAGGAAGCTTCAATCCAAAAAGAAATCACTTTGGCGGAAAAACAAATCTGGTCACGTTGCCAACTTCAAAAGCCGATACAAAAATTTATGCCACCAGATAAAGACTGAATGCACCAATTATCACATTAAACAAGAAGAAAACCTTCTATGCACCAATTCCACCCACGCTTTCTACAATTTTCTAAACAACAAACTAAAAGACTCAGGGTCCATCCCACCCCTGAAAGGAGCTAATGGTAAAGACTGCAATGACGACACTATTAAAGCCAACCTAACACATTCTTTGGCTCAGTATTTGTAAACAGCAATGGATCATGCCCAGTATTTCCTAGTCGAACCACAGACAACTACAATGATCTAATACATATCGATTTTACAGAAGACAATGTTGAAAAAGCACTACGCAATTTAAAACCATCTCTATCTATTGGACCAGACGGAATATGTGCCTACTTCTTAAAAAAGCTATCCACTGCCATAGCAGAACTTCTAAGCATAATCTTTGAAAAATCTTTCAGGACCAGCTCCTTGCCAAAACTATGGTCACAAGCCATGGTCATCCCCATCTTCAAAAAGGGAGAGCCCAGCCTAATTGAAAATTACAGACCAATCTCTTTATGCTGCGTCACCTGTAAAATCAAGGAATCAGTTATTAACCAATCCATCATCCTCCACTTAGAAACATACAACCTACTCTCTAATAAACAATTTGGTTTCAGGAAAAAACTATCATGTAATTTGCAACTCTTACATTGCAAAAACATATGGACTACACAACTCGATCAGGGCAAAGCAATAGACGCAATCTACATAGACTTCTGTAAAGCCTTTGATTCAGTGGTACAAGACAAGCTACTCTTAAAACTAAAATCTTACGGTATCTCTGGACACCTGCATAACTGGATAGAAGCATTCCTGTAAAACAGACAACAAATGGTCAAAATTGGGAGTGTCCTATCAAATTCTGTACCTGTCAACAGTGGTGTTCCCCAAGACAGTGTTCTAGGACCAACTCTCTTCATAGTCTACATAAATGACCTCTGTGATCATATCAAGAGCAACTGCGTTCTCTTCGCTGATGATGTAAAGCTATTCAATACCACAGACAATACTGCTACCCTTCAAAAAGACCTTGACTATGTATCAGAATGGTCAAACAAATGGCAACTTCAAATCTCAACAAATAAATGCTCTGTCCTACATATTGGCAAAAAAAAATCAAAAAATAAAATACAGGCTGAATAGTCAAGACCTTGTTGATGATCCAAACTCTGTAAAGGACCTTGGAATACCCATCTCTAAGTGCTAGAGCCCACTGTAACTACATAGCCAAAAAGGCATTAAGAGTTGTTAACCTAATCTTATGTAGCTTTTTCTCTGGTAATATTACACTAATAACTAGAGCATACAAAACATTTGCTAGACCAATACTTGAATACAGCTCATCAGTCTGGAACCCACATTACGTATCTGATATTAACACAGTTGAGAAAGTCCAGAAATATTTCACAAGAAGAGTTCTCCACTCCTCTACTCGTTGCAGAATACCTTATGCCACCAGACTTGAAATTCTAGACCTAGAAAACCTAGAACTATGCTGCTTTTGGTCCAATCTAAGTATAGGAAAAATAATACATTGCAATGTCCTACCTGTCAATGAATACTTCAGCTTCAACCATAACAACACAAGAGGAAACAATAGATACAAACTCAAGGTTAATTGCACCAAACTTGATTTCAGGAAATACGACTTCAGCAACAGAGTGGTCAATGTCTGGAATACTCTACCTGACTCTGTGGTTTCTTCCACAAACTCCAAAAACGTTAACCTTATACTGTCTACTATTGACCTCACCCCTTTCCTAAGAGATCTGTGGGGGCGTGCATAAGCACACCAACGTGCCTACCGTCCCTGTCCTATTGTTTCTTTTATTTTTTTATTTTTTCTATATGTATCCATGTATTCATAACTATGTTTTTACTTATACCTATTATCTTGTAAGCAATTGACAAACCAAATAAATAAATAAAATAAAATAAAAATAAATAAATGATAGCAGGCCCCAGAATAAAGAGACATGAACCAAAGTTTTAGATAGGATGATTTCAAAATGTACCAGAACTATTTATAATCCTGGTGACTGAGCCACTGCTAATTGGGAGACATGATTTTGCAAAGTACATAGTTTTATAAATATACGTGGACATAGAAGGACGAAACTATGTGAAATAAGAAACTGAAAGTAGCTGGTAGATAGAGGTTTGAGATGTACATGGATATATGTGGAGACTGTCTGTCTGTAAAGAAAGAATAGGTGTGAAAGAGAATATAAAATATGAATGAGATGAAATGGATTGGTATGTTTAGTAATTTTCATCAACATGCAGAACATGCAGAACATGTTTGAACTTTTGGTATTAATATTCTTTGATTGCATTTATGAATATGTGCACATTAGATAGATACAATTAATTCTATTTACTGCACAATCGCAATGAGTGTTAATTATTCCCTGGTTGAATATGCGTATACTTGAAAAGAAGCACTATTCAAGATATAAACCCCACTAGACTTATTAGGAAACAGAGGAGGGAAATTCCTCCTCAGAGCAGTAGAAAAAGTAGAAGTTTTTTTTTTTTTTTAAAGTTACACTGAACTTATTGGTAAAAAACAGAAAAAAAATGTATTCATTTATTTTTTTATATATTTCATAAACTCAGCTAAAGACAAAACTACTAGGAGTAGTAATACCATGTTTCTTACAAAATAAGGCCGGGCCTTATTTTTGTTTGACCCCTGAAAAAACAGCTGGGCCATCTTTTTGGGGGGTGACTTAATTTCCTCCCCCACCTAGAGTGCCCCATGCACACTCACCTCGCTACAAGGCTATTTCTATCGGCCAATGAAAGCTCCCCGAAGGCAGAGTCACCAGCCTCTTCGGGGCAAGCCGTGGCTGCCTGTGTCTCCTCGCCATGAGGCAGTGTCTTTTGGGCGATGGAAGCTCCCCAAGGACAGTCACCATCCACTTCGATTGGCCAGTAGAAGTGGCCTCGGGGCGACCACCCACGCACACTCCCCTCACCGCAAGGCCGCTTCTATCGGCCAATGAAAGCTCCCCAACGGCAGAGTCACCAGCCACTTCAGGCAAGGTGTGGCTGCCCATGGGGCGCTCCTGACAGGAGCGCCCACACACACTCCCCTCACCATGAGGCTGTGTCTTTCGGGCGATGGAAGCTCCCCAAGGGCAGTCACCAGCCACTTCGATCGGCCGGTAGAAGCGGCCTCAGGGCAAGCGCCCACGCACACTCCCCTAGCCGCAAGGCCATTTCTATTGGCTGATGATAGCTCCCCGAAGGCAGAGTCACCAGCCACTTCGGGGCGAAGTATGGCTATGCATCAGATTCCCAACTGCAAACTCAATGCAACTGCAAACTCAATGCAATGTACATATGCTGTTGTCAGAATAAATATCAGACGACCCCAAGATTCCCACTGCATTTCTGCTTCCTGAGCCAGATGCTCTTCTTCGTCCCCTCAGATAGCCCTATTTCCCCCCCTCCACCCTGATTTCCCACTGCAACCATTTGGATCGCAGGAGGGTCGCTAAAGAAGCTTTTGTCTTCTCCTGTCCCACTCTTTTAAACTTCTCTCTGCAGCCTTAGAAATCCTCTCCTGGGGACTCCATCCCAGCTCCAACCCTGCTTAGTTTCCATCCTAGACAAGCCCCCTCCCAGGTGTGGGAATCAATGGCATCAACAAATGATTTAAAAGCAAGTGCCCGTTTGACAATTTCAACATCTTCTAGCTTGAAGAGCGAGGTGGATCTCCTCAGAGACAATTCATATCGCTGAAGGAAGCCATCTAGCCAGCGATGAGAGGCTTTGAATTCTCCTTGGGTAATTTCAAACTGTGGTGCCATTGAAAGGACAAATGCTTGAATACCAGCCCTGCATACAACCAAAGCCTTTGCTCTCCTGTCAGCAATCCACTGAGAGATGGTGTTTTCAAGTTCAGGATATAATGGATGCCGACCTGATCCACACCTGTGCTTCTTGGCATTTCCCTTCTGCACCTGTTGACTGAAATTATCATACTCAGCTCTCCATTTTCGGACCATATGGAGATGCAACATATTCTCTTTGCAGAAAGCGGTCAGATTCTTACCACGAAAATCCTCCACAATTGCTTTCTTGAATTCCAGAGTAGCTCTTTCCTTTTAAACTCATCTTCTCTCTTGACCAAAATAAAAATCACTTTAGATCATTAACTCAATTAATCAATTAACCCATACACATTAAGCTACAAAAGGGTTGTTTATCATTAAGATCTGCTTTGTGATCAAAGGCAACGTGAAATGAGGGCAGGGAGGGAAGAAGTAGCAGCTTGTGCTTAACCGAGTTTCTGAACCCAAAGGTCCCTGCTCTTCTGCCACCTCTCTTTTGTTGGTGCAATTTACCTGGGGGGGGTGGTGTCCCAAGACCCTTTGAGTTTATTCATTCATTTACATTTCCCCAAGGGACTTTTGGGGGGGTGTTTCTTCCCTGCAACGCAGCCATCATCTCTCCCGGGCCCAGCAAGACGCCATTCCTCCCCACTGGAGGGAGTTGGGGGTTCAGGGAAGTGTCCTGTTAATCATTAAAGCAATCTGAAAGACCACCCTTTGGGGCCACCAGGATGATCTTCACCCAGCTCAGGCAAAAAACCCAGGAGCCCCTCCACTCTGCCCCCTCCCTGCCCCCCCTCAGTGCCTGCTCTGCTCGTCAGAGATGGGGGGGGGAGGAAACAAGCCTTGGATTCCCAGAGTGCACCTGGGAGGGGGCTTGTCTAGGATGGAAACTAAACAGGGTTGGACCTGGGATGGAGTCGCTAGGAAAGGATTTCCAAGGCTGCAGAGAGAAGTTTAAAAGAGTGGGACAGGAGAAGACAAAAGTTTCTTTAGCGACCCTCCTGCAATCCAAATGGTTGCAGTGGGAAATCAGGGTGGGGGGGAATAGGGCTATCTGAGGGGATGAAGAAGAGCGGCTGGCTCAGGAAACAGAAATACAGAGGGAATCTTGGGGTTGTTTGATATTTCTTCTGACAACAGCATATGTATATTGCATTGAATTTGCAGTTGCATTGAGTTTGCAGTTGGGAACCTGATGCATAGCCACGCCTCGCCCCGAAGTGGCTAGTGACTCTGCCTTCAGGGAGCTTTCATCAGCTGATAGAAATGGCCTCGTGGCGAGGGGAGTGTGCGTGGGTGCTCACCCTGAGGCTGCTTCTACCAGCCGATTGAAGCGGGTGACTCTGCCTTCGGGGAGCTTCTATTGGCTGATGTTCTATCGGTAGGAGATCAGGGTATTCTAGCCTAGGCTACCTGCAGGGCACTCCTAAAGGCAAGTTTTCTCCCCACCCCACCCCGCCCTTCCCCCCCATTTCTCTTCCCCTCATGTAGTTCTAACGAACGATGTGAGAAATGGTGGGGAAATGCATGGTTTAAGTAGGCCTAAATTTTGGGGGCAGGGCTTAATTTCACCTCATGCCTAGAAATCATGCTGGGCCTTCCTATTGGTGGAGGCCGTATTGTTGGAGAAACAAAGTAGTTGTTGTAGATGTTGTAGTTGTGTTATTGTTATTATTGTTATTGTTGTTGCTGTTGTTGTTATTGTTATTGCTGTTATTGTTGTTATTATCATTATCACCATCATTATCACCATCATTATCACCATTCTTCTTCTTCTTCTTCTTCTTCTTCTTCTTCTTCTTCTTCTTCTTCTTCTTCTTCTTCTTCTTCTTCTTCTTATTATTATTATTATTATTATTATTATTATTATTATTATTATTATTATTATTATTATTATTATTATTCCTGAGGGGATGTGAACCAAACCTGGATAAGATCACTTCTTTTGCTTACAAAAGGTCTTTGTTTTATCTCCAATTAAAAAAGAATATGGCAGCTGTTTGTAAGCTGTTTGTTTTACTACCCACAATAATACTGAGCTAGATGATCAATAAAATAGCTAGCTTTCTATTCTTTTCTATTAAATGTAGATCTATGGTAGGGTACATAAAGAACCTCCTGTTATCAAATGTTTTCTCCCACTCTCACTCCCTTACTCTGATTCAGTAGGCCTCCTTTGGATGATGATGTCATCTGGAAGGGCTGCTAAAAAGAGGCCCTTCTTACTGGTGACACCTCATTTGTAGAATGTTTTTATATCCACAAGCTTGATGGTTAACTATTTTTCAATTGCTATTGTAGATGGTGTTCTTCTGCTATAATAATGCCATGCTTCGTTGTTTTATTTCATATCTATGCTGCCTTGGAAGATTGGTTTTATGAAAGCACCCCTAGAAATGTTAATAAATAAAAATTTCACAGTATGCTTCCTTGGCCCATCCTCCATTTCTTTGGTTGCTGTTTCAGAAGCTTGGGATATATTATGATGACATAATATTACATGTTTTGTATTACTAAAAGTTGTCACATTGGTTCTGGGGGGGAGATCAGCAGGAGGATGAGAAGGTAGCAGCTCTATATGCAGTGTAGTGAGTACTTTCCGGTTTCAGGATTTAAATAACCTTTTTTTTTTAAAAAAATCTTGATTGAAATAAATCATCATCCACAAAAACAGAGATTCAGAACTGATATTACTGCATATTTAGACAATGGAGATGCCTGCTTAGACTAGGTTTCAGAAGAATCCTTACATAAGGAAACAGAAACAGGAAAATGCTTAGTGAGCGTGATGAGTTAACAAAAGATGCCCCTGAAAGGAGGAGGAAATGAGATATGGTGGACCCTTTGAATGATGCTGATCTTCATCCAATTCATTGTCCTTTGTTATTCTTATGAATACACAAATATCAAAGAGCTGGAAGAATGGATAAATGGATATGGAAACACTCTAAAGAGAACAAATTCAGGCTTCTCAATTACAACTGAAGAAGGCATGGAAAGCTTTGCAGAGTAGGGAATGAGATGAACAATCAGCAAAACACAATAGGAAAACCAGGAGGCAGTGAAAACAAAGAAATTGTCAGGCACAAGTTAAGGCATGATGAACTCTACTTGAGGATCTGCACTAAAGCTCTTTTAGAAACATTTTGGTGCATGCTGTTCTCAATATGTCCACTTAATTTCAGAGAACTCACTAAACACTATTTTATGAAGTCATGTCTTCTAATTAGCAAAGTGATTAACATGATCTACAAATTCTGTAATGGGTCTTTAGAGTTTGCAATGGTAAAGTTTAGAGAAAGATATATTTTTCAAGGACCTTGGAGTACTTATCTCTAATGACCTAAGTGCTAGGGCCCACTGTAACTACATAGCCCAAAAGGCATTAAGAGTTGTTAACCTAATCCTGTGTAGCTTTTTCTCTAGTAATATTGCACTACTAACTAGAGCGTACAAAACATTTGCTAGACCAATACTCAAATACAGCTCTTCAGTCTGGAACCTGCATTACATATTGGATATTAACACAGTTGAAAAAGTCCAGAAATATTTCACAAGAAGAGTTCTCCACTCCTCTACTTGTAGCAGAATACCTTATGCCACCAGACTTAAAATTTTAGACCTGAACAACCTAGAACTACACTGCCTTTGGTCCAATCTAAGTGTAGTACATAAAATTATCTACTGCAATGTCCTACCTGTCAATGAATACTTCAGCTTCAACCACAACAATACAAGACCACACAATAGATACAAACTCAAGGTAAACCACACCAAATTTGATAGCAGGAAATACGACTTCAGCAACAGAGTGGTAAATATCTGGAATACCTGACTCTGTGGTTTCTTCCCCAAACTCCCCAAACTTTAACCTTATACTATCTGCTATTGACCTCACCCCTTTCCTAAGAGGTCTGTAGGGGGTGTGCTTAAGCGCAACAATGTGCCTATCGTCCCTGTCCTAATGTTCCTTTTTATTTGTATCCATTTCATCTATTCATAACCATGTTTATACTTATACTTGTTGTCTAATACTTGCTGGACAAAATAAATAAACAAAATAAAAATAAATAAAAGTATCATTGATGAGATCTTTCTTCTAAGCCATGCAATGAAATGCTTATAGGGGAAGAAAAAAAAAGACCACTGGCGGAGTTCACATTCTCTGATTTAGCAACACAAACAAACTGAGGAAAAGCCACATCAAGTTAAGAATGATTCATGGATAGCTCCTGGCCTAAATGAATTCAAGACCTCCAAGGAGAAGAGAATTTCAAAGGTTTGGTTTTAAGAATGTACTCTGTCTCTGACTCTTGTCAGATTTTTGCTGATTGGTGTGTTCTTTCCCCAATCCAAAGAAATGTTCACCATCCCAAAGGGAAGATTATCACATTAAAGTGTTTTGGAGATGTATGCATTGTAGCCCCTAGTCTATTTCATTCCCTACAGGAATTTATCATTTACAAGAAAGTAACTGACCCAATATCACTCAGTTTCTTTTATGCCTGAGGTAGGACCAAAATTCAGGGCAAAGACCCGAACACACTTAGAGCTACATACCTGTACCTGTGAAAATCTATGAAAAAAAATATCGTACCTCTACGGGGAGGAAACCTTCTGACTAACCAGGACCTATGAGAAACTCGAAGTCCGAAGAGCCACCATCTTGTGTGATCTCACATTCCCACGCAATTGCCGAGACAAAATGTGATCCCCACATGCTTCCAACTCAAATTCCATTCCAAAACTTCAGCCACTGAAAAGATCCAGAAAAGAATGGAATTAGCCCTAATCAGAAACGAACTCCACAAGAAAAGATTCCAACTAGACCAAACCAACAGAGACCTACTCACACTCCATCTCAAACTCAGCAACAAAATCCACCCAGCACTCTGGGACAAATCCGAACAACTAGCCTTCTGGAGAGCCGAAACAGAAACCTCCCACAAGACAGACACACACACCAGGAAACTCCACAGACTAGAGAAATGCCAGAAACCCAACCCTTCCCCACAACAACACATGAAACAAACAGTACACAACATATCAGACAGACCTCTCACCATAGCAGAAACCAATGTCCTTTCCAAAGAATTCAACTTTGCAGTCGCCCCCAAACGCATCCCCACTGAAAACATTATATGAGGAGTTGAAGCTAGCCTAACCAAAATCAACCCAGATGCAACCAACAAAATCAGACTTGAAGGCACCAAAGTCCTCTGCTCCAGCAACCCACCCAGAAGCAACCTACACAGAGAAGAACAAAAAGCAGTCACCAACCTGAGGAAAGACAGCAACATAGTCATTCTCCCAGCAGACAAAGGCAACACCACAGTCGTAATGAACACATCGGACTACCACTCCAAACTATCCAACCTACTCCAAGACCTCGCTTACAAACCTCTGAATACTGACCCCACCACCTACCTAGAAAAAAACACCAAATCCAAAATAAAAGCATCTCCCATCAGTGAAGAGATCCAGCAGAGAATCATCCCCAGAAAAAAATCATCCAGATGCCCTAAGCTCTATGGCCTCCCTAAGATCCACAAAGAAGGAATACCACTCAGACCCATAGTCAGCTCCATAGGCTCACCTCTACAGAATCTTGCCAAATTTCTCGCCAAACAACTCCAGCCCTAGACAGAATCCATCACCTCACACGTACAAAACTCCTTCCACTTAATAGAAACAATAAAGAAACAAAACCTACAACCCAGCGACCTACTCGTGAGCTTCGATGTCATATCACTCTTCACCCAAGTACCCATCAAAGAAGCCTTGACAGCCATCCAAAACAAATACACCCCCTCAAACACATCCTAGATCTGACCAACCACTGCCTAACCAACACATACTTCAACCACAATGGACAAAGATACAAACAGATAGAAGGAGCACTCATGAGATCACCCCTTTCACCCATCATCGCTAACCTATACATGGAACACTTTGAAATCAACGCTCTAGACAAATCCGAACACAAACCCAAACTCTGGCTCAGATATGTAGATGACACTTTTGTAATTTGGCCACATGGGAAAGAAAAACTGGACAACTTCCTCACACATCTTAACAACTTACACCCCAAAATACAATTCACCATGGAAACAGAAACCAACAACCAACTTCCCTTCCTGGACGTCCTAATTTACAAAAAACCCAATGGATCCCTAGGACACACCATCTACCAGAAAAAAACCACACCAACCGCTACCTAAATGCACAATCCCATCACCACCCTGCACAGATCAACTCCGTAGCCAAGACCCTCATCTCCAGAACCAAACGCCTAGCTGACAAAGACCACCTGAGAACAGAACTACACGCCCTCACTAACGTATTAATTTCCAACGGATTCCAAAGAAACACTATCACCAATCTAAACTGAAAAGAGATACCCCAAAAAAACCAAGACACAGAACAAGACAACGGTATTGCACTCCTCCCCTACATCAAAGGCACCACAGACAAAATCAGCAAAATTCTCCACAAACACAATATCAGGACAGCCTTCGGCACTGACCAAAAAATAGCCAACATCCTAAGAAACCCCAAAGACAAGATCCAGCTAGAAAACCAAGGAGTTTATGAAATACCATGCAACAATTGCCCAGCCACATACATTGGACAAACCAACAGGAGAATAAATGCACGCATCGCAGAACACAAAAACGCAGTCAGAAGAGAAGAAAATACTTCCTCCCTCTTCCAGCACCTTAAAGCCACAGGACATGAAATTAATTTCGAAGGAACCAAATTAATATCCAACACTGAACACTCCAGCAAGAGAATAATCAGGGAAGCCATCAAGATAGAGAAACACCCCCATAACATGAATAGATGGGACGATACCTCCCACCTACCAGACATCTGGAAGCTAGCCCTCACCAACAAACAAGTCCCAGCACGAAAACCAACACCAGACCTGAAACAACACAGGACACCACCGCCCATCCCCCTCATCAGACCCAGGCCCAAGCCCATCCTATAAACGAAGGACAACCACCATCCAGAAAACAGACCATGGCTGCCTCGCTAGCTGTCGCACCCCCTGACCCCAAAACCAAACAAGCTGACACACGCTAAGAACACAGACCCAGACCCCAAACTCGAAGCCAGACTAAAACCCAGCATGCTACATCACAGCCACCCGCTCAGGATATCACATCAGAAAACTCAGGAAATTACACCACAAGAACTCAAGAAGTTGCAACACAGCAAATGACCCAAGATATCACAGCACAAGACCAAGGATACCACAGCAATAAGTCTCACAAGGTCATCACACAACTTTGATTACTCAAGCCGTTACTACACAGGAGGCTAATGGAAAAGAGATCAAAACACAAACGACCCAGGAGACTACAGTGCAGGACCCAGGACAACAAAAGAACTCGCAAGCCCATCACACAACCCATTACCCAAGCCGTTAAAACATGAGAGGCTAATGGAAAAAAGATCACTACAAAACAAACGACCCAGGAGATTACAGCACAAGATCCAGGATATCTCCACAACAAAACTCACAAGGCCATCACACAGTCCATTATACCAACATCAACTCCATCAACCAATCAAGAGGCAGCAGCGCAGCCAACCAGCCCAGCACAACAGCCCCCACCACCAGTATTTATAGAGAGATGGCAACTCCGATCACACACTGCTTGCACTGGCACAAAGCTGAAAGCACCAGCCTGAGGATGGCGAGTGGAACCTCGCCGAAACGTCACCAAGATACTCTTAATCTTACACGGAAAAAGACCCAAACACACCTAGACCTACATACCTGTACCCGTGAAAATCTACAAATATGTGTGTGTGTGTGTGTGTGTGTGTGTGTGTGTGTGTGTGTGTGTGTATGCACACATATGAACAAGACAATAATTAATATTTGTGTTCCTCCTTATTGACCTTTAGTATTGATCAAATGGAGAAAAAGACGACGCTGGGGCTATGTCTCTCCTAATATATTGAGTATACAGTATATGAATTGGTCATTTTTCATGCTTATTGTAATTAATTCAACTGAAGAAGCTAAGCAATGAATTATAATTCTTGAGGACTAAATAAAATATGTCAACATTCAACATTTAAACAACTTTTTATCACTGGACCAACAAGTTTGAATTATATGATTCTGGAAGAACTTGGTTTAATTTATTGTTGAATAATTTATTTTAATTAATGTTTTTCTTGACTAGATAGTAGAGGGTGAGGGCTTATGATACACTATTACCATACTGCATTCTGCTAGGTTTTTCTTCTCTTTCTGTTCAGGTTTTACACCAGTTGCTTTTAACATGTAGTTTGATAGTTTAGATTGAAATGTGTAAATCTTGTATTCAGCAATTATGAATTGGATTTGTTCTCAATGGGCATTATTGCACAGAAAGTCCCTTAATCCCACTCACTGTCCCACAAGCAATGCAAAGAGAAGCTTTCAGGAAAGGCTATTGGACAAAAGGCTGCCGGGAACCAAAAGAAAGAAACAGGAGGGAGATGTTTCATTCTCCACAGAGGAATGGGTACCACAATGTCTACCAAAGGGCAGGATAGTCAATGCAGGAGAAACATGTTTCCAAGTTCTCAACGTAGGAAGAAACAAAGACTTATTTCATTTCTGAGGATCTTGTTGGACATAGTTGAGTTTATAGGGAAGTCCTGAATCCATTACCCAGCATATATGAGCAAGATGGCAATTAACTTGAGACTCTGGTTTAAGGAATTCCTCATCAAGCATATTGTCCGGGTTAATTTTAGTTACTGGCAGATGTGAAAGAAATACTGACTTGAGCTTGCAGTTTCTCCTTGTTTTACTAGACCAAGGTTGGCAGGATTTTTTCTCTCTCTCCTTCATCTCCTTCATCTCTTTCTGTGGGAGAATGGCTCCCAAGCTTGGAGCAAATGTTTAGAAATCAGCATAAATAATATTCTTTTTTGTCTTGATACCATGCAATAGGCACATTTACACATGCCAGATATTTACTAAACAACTTGGTTATTCTGGGAGAAACATTAAGGTGTGAGACTCCCAAGCAGTTATATGACCTCATCTTTCTCCAAGCCTTCTACACAGGGGAACAGATGTGTCCTTGAATAACTGAGGATATAATGAGGCATCCAGTCACATATTGTGCCTCCTCTTCTCAAACCTCACTACAGAATCGTGTCTCGGATTAACCACAAAATAGCAGCTTTTGCAAGCATTGCTTTCCTATTCACAGGGAGATGATCCTTCAAGGTAAACCCCACGCTTAAGCTCCAGCCATGAAGATCACTGGCTTCTTTTCAGGGAGAAGCAATATACTGCATACATTGGATGGATAATTATCTAGTGAAATTAAGAGATGACGGAAGAACTAGAATCCTGAAAAAAGCCAGGGAACAGAGCACACACCATCACCTGATCATTTCTATTTAAAAAAAATATCTTTATAGAAATGACTGGAGGTATGAAATGACAGAAAGTTTTATAGCAGCTTTGAGGGTGTGAAAAACCACACTGAAGTTGTCAGAAATAAAAAGAAATTAAAGAACTCTAAGCCATAAGGAAACAGATGCGAAAGATAAGAATTCCATCAAGAATCTGAATGTGAAGCAATATGAAAAGCACAACCAATCACACTGTGCAATCTATACAACTTCCACTTCCTACAAGATGTTTTTCTTAGATGGGGAGAAAAATACACAAGTATATATTTTTCTGCCATTAAAACAGATGCAAATGAGCTACTCCTTTCCTGATTATATAATATTACAATAAAAACTTGAAAAGGTCCCAAATAATTTAAAAATAAAGTAGAGGGCATGAACAGAAGTCTCCTTACCCCCTTCTCCTGTGCATAGACATTTCCCAACTTGTGGAAGCAGATACAGTTATAGCAGAACTTGCATTAATTGATAGCTTCTGGATGCTATCGATACCATGCCTTCATTCGTGTCAAATCCTGAGGCAAGGAAAGTCAGTGAGAACAATTAACCATTGAATGGTTCACCTTCAGAAGTTGTTGGTGTTGGAAGCTTTCAAGAAGAAACTGGACAGCCACTTGTCTGAAATGGTATAGGGTCTCCTGCTTGAACAGGTGCTTGGACTAGAAGACCTCCTAGTTCCCTTCCAACTCTGTCATCCTGTCTTTTATATAGAGCATGAATATGATGCAATTTCACTGCCTGTTTTTTCACGACATTATCTGTTGACTTTCCTTCTAATTCACAGAAGATGGCCATCGGAAATGGACTGATTTGTTCCTACTGAAATCCCCATATTATAGGAGGGACACAGAAACTTGAGCACTAGAATCACATAGAGCTCTGAGTCAGAAAAAACCTGGACAGGCATGCACTTTGATGCCCACGCTGCTGATCAATGTCCTGCTTTTGTTTCCAGTCAATGTTAGTGACAACGTCAACAGATGTTATGGAATCCAAGCCTAACAGATTTAACATCATGTTGGAATTACGGAGGGAAACTTATCAAAGCTAAAAATATACAAGAAAGAAGATTCTGCTTTGGTATCTGTGCCATACAGTAGTTAGAAAGAAACTGGAATAGTACAATAGGGAGAAATCTCCTAGGCCACTCCAATGGACCCCTAGTTCAATATGCTTATTATGTTATACTAGCTAATTTGGCTTGTGTCCTTTTGACATACACACACAGAACAGAACAAAATAATAGAAAGGAGGCACCTTGGAGGACTTCTAGTCCACCCCCCACTCCTCCTTTAGCATTTCAGACAAATGGTTGTCCAATCTCTTCTTTAAAACTTCTAGAGATGGAGCACCCACAACTTCTGAAGGCAAGTTGTTCCACTGATTAATTGTTCTAACTGTCAGGAAATCTCTCCTTATGTTGATTCTCTCCTTGATTAGTTTCCACCCCATGCTTCTTGTCCTGCCTTCAGGTGCTTTGGAGAATAGCTTGACTCCCTCTTCTTTGTGGCAGCCCCTGAGACACATATATACATATGTTATATTCTAGCTATATCAGAGGTGGTATTCAGCAGGTTCTGACCAGTTCTGGAGAACTGGTAGCGGAAATTTTGAGTAGTTCGGAGAACCAGCAAATACCACCTGTGACCCTCCCGAGTCCGAGTTGATCGGCCGGGTCTTCTTTTGTTGCCCTGCACAGGAAAAGGAAGCTGGAAATCAGGTTAGTGGGATGGGGAGGGAATGGGATTTTGCAGCAACCTTCCCCATGCCCAAGCCATGCCCATCAAGCCATGCCACACCCACAGAACTGGTAGCCAAAAAAATTGTATCCCACCACTGAGCTCTATATATATAGTCTAACTTATCTTTCATTCATTGTTTATTTATTTATTTATCAATATAGAATGCTAGATTATTTGGGCTATTTTATTGTGTCTGTGTGCAGTTAAGTGTGTGGTAGTAGACAGATCGGCTCTATCTTTTCAGAGTTCTTATTAACTTCTTGAAACAATATCTTCTATTGTCTGCTAAGATTGTTGTTGTTGTTTTTTTTTAAAAAAAAGCCTGAGTAAGTCAATTCTCTTTGCTGATAAAGAATTAAACCTTTCTTACAGATCAACAATACTTTTTTTTTTTTTTAAAAAAAAGAAGCAGCTTATTTTCAGGAGATAACAACAAAGACAACAACAACAATATGGGCAGATGGTACAAGATTGCACAATGGAAATCAAATATAGGGCTAGTACAGAGCACAGGCTAAGCTGGCTGAGGAACTCTGGGGGTTGGAGTCCACAAGTCTTAAAGTGGCCCAGGTTGGAGACCCCTGGTACAGAGAGTTAAATCTCCCTTTCATTCAGAAATTTATTTCCTAAATGTACCAACTAAATAAAAAATAATTTATAGTTCATAAAATGAAAACTATACAAGAAAAAAGTATAATTGAATATTTATATATTATTAATTTCAATTCTGCCCTTCAGAGCTGAGGGAATAGCAGATACTTATTTTAATAAGGAAGGTTGAAGGACTTCTGTTAAAAAAAATGGTAGATGGATTTCTTGGAATCAGTAACCACAGCAGAATGAAATGCTGGCTAATGGACTTGCTCTTCAATAATTCCTCTCCAGGCAAGGAGAGGACAAGTGTTTCAGACAGCTGCTCCTCTGCAGGAGACAGCAAGACAGTGGTCTTCAGAAGGTTTAGAGCTCTGGGAGAAGTCTCTAACATTGTGCAAGTGAAAGAGGATGAGAACCAGCAGCAAAGTTCATTTACTGCAGTAATAGGATCACAGTGGGAAGCCCAGAAGGACAAGGTTGGGGGCAGATCATCTTGGGAGAATATCTGCCTATGTGGTTTCTAAGAATCATGACCAACTAGATGGTAGATAATCAATCAACACGTACATGATTTATTTATTTATGCCTATATTAGGGATGCATGCTCAAAAGCATTTTGCTGGAAAAGGCACATGATCCAAAAAGTTGACCTAGAGGATTTGAACATCCACTCAGGGGCTTCTGCAGGATGATCAAAAGGCCAAGGTGGCAGGCTGGACTATAGAATCAAAACCCACTTCTTCACATGTGTCCATTTATTGGAGGTGTCTGAGATTTTTTGAATCTGATGTTCTGAGTCAGGAGCCAGGTAATGTTGCTGCACCTGCTAGTAGCTTTAGTAATTCTGTCCAGTTCAGCCACTCTCATCAAGTGACTGACATGAATGTTTGGCAGCTGGATAAGAAAAGGGCGTGTATCATATTCAAAATGGTCTCTATAAAAATGCCAACCCTTCCCTGTTATAAATACCTGATATCCTGTTCCATTATGAAAAAGGGTGTAGGGCTGTAATTATTCAACAAAAGAAATCTGATTGTTTATTTGATCTTTTGCCCTAGCTTGGACTGCATTGTTTCAGATCAGTCAGTTTGGTTGCTCATGGAAACTGTCTTGTTATTCAAAAATACCATTGCAGTGGTGACCTTAGTATTCTTTGATGCTGCTACATATGTCTAATAGATGGGGCTTATATCATGTGGTAAAAGTGATGCTCTGGGCATAAAGACAAGTCCAGTTGTGTACAGCACAGCAAGACATCTGCGTCATCTTTGAAATTTCAGAAATCACCAATTTCAGAGACAGTTTCAAAAGGCACGACTGTTGAACAGTTGTCAGAGCATTAGGCCCTCAAGCTGGACCAATGCAACCTTAAAATGTCCCAGACAGACACACTTACTTGTTTTCTCTGTGGCCAGGAATCAGACAAATACACCAGAATTAAGTATTAAGTATCTAGAGGTACAGATAACTAACAATCTGAATTGGTCTCTCCACATGTCATCCTTATTGAAGTGTGCAAACCAGTGTCTGTTTTTCCTGTGTTGGATGAGGAGAGCACATCTTTCTCCTTCTGTCCTGACCGCTTTTAAGAGGCACAATTTAAAGCATTTTAACAAACTGCATCACTGTTTGGTTTGGTGGCTGCAGCACCTCAGACAGAAAGTCTATTCAGAGAGTGGTAAGGACAGCTGAGAAGATTATTGGAAGCTTGCTTCCTGTCATTCAGGATACTGCTTATAAGTGCTATGTGCTTAGAGCTCAAAGCATTGTTATAGACCCTACACACCCATTTCATGGTGTGTTTCTGTTGCTCCCCTCTGGGAGGAGGTTTCGAAGTATTTCTAACAGAACTACCAGATTCTGTAACAGCTTTGTTCCCATGCCATCCATCTGATAAACTCACAAGGTTCATTTTTCTTGCCATGTGCATGTATACATCCGAATTAGTCTATGCTGTTTCTCTGTGTCATATAATATATGTGTGTATATGCATAATATTTTACTTATTTGTTTGTTTGTCATGTTTATGTAGTGTGTATTGGAGGAGGTGGCCCTTTGACAGCTGTATACAACAAAAGTTCATTTTAATGTATGACGATTAGTGTATCTTTAAGGTGATAATAAGTTAGTCTAAGTCTAAGTCTAAAAATTGAGAAAACCAACTGGTGGGGATAGAGGAAAGAAAGGCGGAAAGGTTCAGTTAGTTTCCTTCAGGGGTGGGATTCTACTGGTGTGGCCCAGTTCGAGAAAACTGGTATCTCCAAAGATCAGCTGGAAGTGAACCGGTTTGCTCCAACGATCATCTGTTGGGCCCACCTGCTCACCCTGGCTCTAGTCTGTGCTTTATTTCCAGGTTTTCTGACTCAGCTGCTTCATGCGGCACAGTAGATTGCCACGTGTCAGCTGTTTTACACACAGGGTGTGGTGTTTGGAAAAGACTGAGCTGAAGTCTTCACTCCGGTCCGTGTTTCCAGCGGGAACACGGACCGTTCCTATTGGCTGATGCCATTTGACAGCCGGCTATAAAAGGGAGCTGTCAAACGGCATCAGCTGTTGTCCGCCAGCTGGCTGCCTTGTTAGCGTGGCAGCCGTGGCAACCCTTTATTGTTACAATAAAGTAAAAGCTGAAGTTCGCTCCGTGTTCACCTCAGGTTATTCCGTCGCTCTACAACACTGGTGACGAGGGCAGGATACATATAAGAGGCAACTGGGCAAAGAATCGCTAAGCGAAGTAACTACAAAAAAGAACCGAAGTCACTACTGAGCTGAATGTCACTTTAAGAACTTACTGTCACTATTCGCGAGCGCAAATTTCAACTTTCCTCGGAAGATCCGGCACCGCTGAGTCGAAATGACTTCGAACCCTGCATTCTCGCCTTTCAGACTGACAGCAGAAACATGGGAGTCTTACAGAAACCGATTTGACTGTTTCCTAGATGCTATAGACCTTGCTGACATTTCCGACCATAGGAAAAAGTCCTACTTTTTAAGTTTTTGCGGAGCCACAGTGTTTGACACTGCTACGGCATTATTGGCTCCACGTTCAATTAACACTGTTCCATGGGAAGAATTGCAGGAAATTCTTTCCAACCACTATTCCCCTAAGCCATCCCGAAGCTGAGGGAGAGACTATTAGTGGGTACATGGCTGCCCTACGAACAGCTGCCTTGCATTGTGGGTTTAGAGACTATCTGGAAGACATGTTATTAGACCAACTAGTTTGTGGAGTCAGGGATTTAAGGCTACAAAGGCATCTATTGGCTAAAGGGGATTTAACCCTTAAATTAACAATTGAAGAGTCTCAAGCTGCTGAACTATCAGCACTTTCAGCAGCAGAAATTCAGGGAAATCCAATTAGCTAGAGCAGCTCAGCCATCCATTACGATGAAGCCTCCTCAGAAGAAGGCTATGAAGAGGCTAATGATGTAAATCGCCTCAGGCAGCAAAAAAAACCAGTCAAAGGGAGAACAGGCCAAACCCCAATCTACCTCCACGGCCTCAGCCCATTTGTCTAAGCTGTGGGGGAAACCACCTGAGGGCATCCTGCAAGTTCAGGAATGCCATTTGTCTAAAATGCCAGAGGAAAGGTTATTTAGCCAGGATCTGTCAAGCAGGAAAGACTTTTGCCCAAAAGCCTCAGACAGCCCAACATTTCCAAAAACAAGTTGAAGACTGTTTTACCTGCTATCAAGCCAAGCTGACTAACAAAGGCTCTAACAAAATCAGTGTTTTTGTTTCTATAGAAGGGAAACCTTGCAGGATGGAGGTTGACACAGGCTCAGCACTGTCCATCATCTCATGGAGCACCTTGAAACAACTACTTCCCAGAATGGCTAAGAAGAAGCTTCACGGCTGCCAGTTAACCCTACATGACTACCAAGGCAGAACCATCCCAGTCTTCGGAAAAGGCAATTTTTTTGTTCAATTTCAAAATTTTAAAAGTCACTTGCCTTTAGTGGTAGTGGATGGTGCCCTCCCTAGCCTGTTGGGGTTAGACTGGTTCCCTGCCCTTGGCCTCCATATAAGCGGAATCCACTCTGTTACAAATGCTGAAGTGGACACCTTGTTTAATGACTATGCTGATGTATTCAGTGAGGGGCTGGGCTGTTATTCAGGAACCCCAATATCTTTCAACTTGGACCCTCAGGCAATACCAATCTGTTTAAAGCCTCGAAGGGTACCTTTTGCAATCCACCCCAAATTAGACATGGAGCTTGACAAATTAATTAAACAGGGTGTATTAGAGCCTGTGGATTTCGCAAAATGTAAAATCCCAATAGTGACACCCCTGAAGAAAGATGGTAGTGTAAGAATCTGCACAGATTACAAGACGTCATTGAATAAATATTTACAAATCAGCGCTTATCCAGTCCCTGTTATCCAGCACCTACTACATTCTTTTGAGCCAGGAACCATTTTCATGAAATTAGACATGTCACAGGCCTATCAACAGTTTCCTGTTGATGACACAGCCGCTGAACTACAAACTATTGTAACACACAGGGGTGCTTTTAAATGTAGGCTCCTCCAATTTGGCATAAGTGTGGCCCCAGGGATTTTCCAATCTTTAATGGAAAGATTTCTTCAAGGATTACCAGGTGTAATTCCGTATTTTGACGACATTTTAATATCTGCCCCTGACAAGTCTCAATAACTGCAAAGAGTCAGAGGAGTCCTCGATCGTTTCAAGAAGCATGGTCTTAAGCTAAAAAAAGAGAAGTGCCACCCCACAGGTAGAATTTTTGGGATACAGAATTGACACCTCTGGTATTCACCCAATTGAATCCAAAGTAAGGGCTATTCACGAGGCACCCACACCAACTAACAAAACTGAGCTCTAGGCCTTTTTAGGACTTCTTAACTTTTACACTTCATTTTTGCCACATAAAGCTTCCGTTGCAGAGCCTCTGCACAGACTCTTGGATAAGCAATCCCCCTGGCACTGGGGACCTAAGGAAGCCCATGCTTTCCATGCAGTCAAATCATTGCTCACATCCGATGCTGTTCTGATCCAATTTAATGAGCATTTACCTTTAGTTTTAGTAGCAGATGCTTCTCCTTTTGGCATAGGTGCCGTTTTAAGTCATAGACTGCCTAATGGTTCTGAGGCACCCATTGCCTTTTTCTCCAGAACTTTTTCCCCAGCTGAGCACAACTATAGCCAAACTGACAAGGAGGCTTTGGCTGCAGTTGCTTCTGTCAAAAAATTACATGAGTTTCTATATGGACACTATTTTGAGTTGGTTATGGATCACAAGCCTCTGTTAGGCCTTCTGTCAGGTGATAGACAAACTCCTCAGATTTTGTCTCCGAGGATGACCAGGTGGACTTTATTTCTGGCTGCCTATTCCTATACACTGGTTCATCGTCCTGGCAAGAGTCTCTGCCACGCTGATGCTCTTAGTCCCTGTCCCCTGCCTGTTCCTGTGGAGGATCCTGCACCAACTAATGCTGTGCTCAATGATCTCAAACTTCCCATCACCACCCTTGATATCACTGCCCACTCTGCCAGGGACAAGGCAATCGCCCAAGTCCTTGACTGGGTGGGACTGCAATTCCTTATGCCCCCGAATTCGTGCCTTTCAAAATTTGCCAGCAAGAACTGCCTTCTTTGCAAGGCTGTTTACTTTGGGGAACTAGGGTAGTTATCCCTTCCAAGTTGCAAGCCTCAGTTTTAAAGGTCCTGCATGAAGGACATCCCAGCATTGTCAGAATGAAAGGCATAGCTCAGTTATGTATGGTGGCTGGGCGTGGATGCTAAGATTACAAGTTGGGTGAATGCTTGTCAGCCATGCCAAGTTACCAGACCTGCTCCATCCACATCCACTCCAGGCAGGTGGGAAGATTCTGGGACCCCTTGGTCCTGGGTGCATATTGATCTGGCTGGCCCCCTTCACGGGCGTACATTCCTGGTGATGGTTGATTCTTTTTCTAAATGGGTAGAGCTGACATTGATGACTACTACAACTTCAGAAGCTGTCACCAAGGGTCTATCAAGGATATTCGCTACCCATGGCCTCCCTGACACTATTGTGTCTGATAATGGCCCCCAGTTTACTTCCTGTGAGTTTGAGGTCTTCCTAGCTAACCTGGGAATCAGGCACGCATTTACAGCTCCTTTCCATCCTGCCAGTAATGGCCTGGCTGAAAGGGCAGTCAGATCTGCTAAGGAGGTCCTGGAAAGGTTTGGGCCCATAGATTGGCACTCTAGGCTTGCTAAGTATCTTCTAACCCAGCACATGACTCCCTGTGCCACCACTAATAGGTCCCCGGCTGAACTTCTCATGGGTAGACGTCTGAGGACTACTTTAGACAGACTCCATCCATATTATGCCCCAGTTACGCCCCTAGGATCAAATAGCCAGGCAAGGGAGTTTGCTGAAAATGACCAGGTCTATGTCTGGAATTATGCGGGACACCCTTTGTGGATGCCTGGGCAGATTGTGGCGATAACCGGTCCTAAGTCTTACAGGGTCTAACTGCAAGACGGGCGCATCTGGCGCCACCATATCGATCAACTTAGGAGGCGTTGGAGTTCATCTGCAGATGGCCCTCAAGACGTTCCTGCAACAGAGAAACCGCCGGCGCCTGAAGAAACTTCCCACAAATCTGACAGGAATGCAAGCCTACCTGAGCAGCCATCTGTCCCTCGCCCAGAGACGCCTGAAGCTGAGACGCCAGCTTCGTCAGCACCAGAAGTTGCCCAACAAGCAGAAAAGTTCATTCCAGCAGCAGCTTTGTCCGAACCTAGAAGATCTGGCCGCCTGCGCAAGCACCCGAGTTATCTGAAGGACTACGCATGCTCCGTTCTGGGGAAAAGGAGTGTGGCATTTGGAAAAGACTGAGCTGAAGTCTTCACTCCGGTCTGTGTTTCCAGTGGGAACATGGACCGTTCCTATTGACTGATGCCATTTGACAGCCGGCTATAAAAGGGAGCTGTCAAACAGCATCAGCTGTTGTCCGCCAGCTGGCTGCCTTGTTAGCGCGGCAGCCGCGGCAACCCTTTATTGTTACAATAAAGTAAAAGCTGAAGTTCGCTCCATGTTTGCCTCAGGTTATTCCGCCGCTCTACAACACAGGGTTTGCAGCAGAAGGTGAGTTGCAAACGCTGCATGTGTGCAAAGTACACACTCACCGAACCGTCTGTTACACTGGTTGAATCCCACCCCTGGTTTCCTTCCCAATATCTGCCCCATATCCATCTGGTTCTTCACTGAAGAACCAAATATTTGTAGCTTAGTTGAGTCCTGGGCAGAAAAAAAATCAAAGGCACAATTACAGATTAGTTGAAACCTGGCTCAAAAATAGTAACTGTGAGAGGGACCTTGAAGTCTTAGTGGACAATCACGTAAACATGAGTCAGCAGTTGTGGAGCAGAATCCAAAAAAGCTAATACAATCCTTGGTTGTATCAATAGAGGTATAGAATCAAAATCATGTGAAGTATTAGTACCGTTTTATAAAGTCTTAGTAAGGCCACACCTGGAATACTGCATCCAGTTTTGGTCACCACATTTCAAAAAATATGTTGAGTCTTTGGGAAAAGTGTAAAGAAGACTAACTAAGATGATTAAAAGCCTGGAGACTAAAACATATGCAGGATTTGGGTTTGGCTTGTCTAGAAAAAAGAAGTACTACAGAGGACATGATAGCATTATTCCAATATTTAAGAGACTGCCACAAAGAGGAGGGGGTCAATTTATTTTCCAAAGCACCAGAGGGCAGAACAAGAAACAATGGGAGGTAACTAATCAAGGAGAGAAGCAACCTGGAATTAAGGGAAACCTCCTAACAGTGGAACCAATTAACCAGTGGGAACAGCTTGCCTTCAGAAGTTGTGAGTGCTTAATCACTGGTTTGTTTTTTTTAGGAGAGATTGGACAGTCACTTGTCTGAAATGGTACAGGGGGCTGGACTCCAAAGTCCCTTCTGGCTCTGTTATAATTTGGAATCTTTTAGAACTAAATTAGCTTTAAAATTGCTTAACTTTAGTGAGAATAATCTTGAATGTCCACCTCAGATATAAACCCAGATTAGATTCTGCATGTTTTGAAAATCATCTGAAAGCAATGCTTCATCACATGGGCAATGGCATGCCCTTCCGCTACTTCTTAAAGGAACCACGTCTCTTTTTTTTTTCATTCAAAAAACAATTGTTTTTTTTAAATTTGCCTCCTTAAAGCACCCATGCAACTGAGTAGTAAAGAATTACTGCAATCCTGTTAGTCTGAGCATTACTTTTGAATCATTTTCAAAGCTCGGTCACACAGCCCTAGTCAATGGCTACTTGGCTTTATTTTCTTATTTGTTTGCTTACTTATGATCAAAGATCAAAACTTATAAACTATACATCAGATGTAGACATAATGGAAATGAAAATTTATGAAAAATTTATCAAAAGTAAACATAAATGAACTTAACATCGTTAAACATATTTGTCTCCATATGTATCTGAATAAAATTTTAAGCAAAGTGGACCCAAAACTATTAAACCAATTTAGCAACTCTAGCAGAGTAAGTAGAGATTTATCTTAACAAAATAATACTTTTCTTCTACTCCAACCTACTAAAGATTACTTTATTACATATATGTTCCATGCTGAGTAAAATTAACTATCTAGTAACACCTGCATATTGCCCTGATTTGTCCAGTCAGGCAAGGCCATAGATGGTCTTATAATGGAAAGTTGGGAAATCTCATCTCTGTTGATATAAGAGAAGCAGCATTAAACCTGGCCAAAGAAAAAGATTATCCTGTGTGTCTGGAACAGAACATGAGCTAAGAACTTATTGAAAATATAACTCCTTCCAAGAAAAACAGAACTTTTTTGGTAGGTGCCAGATTTTAATCTTTCTGGAGAGCGGTATAAAAAAACTACCATTTCAGTTTCATTGTAGCTCTCTGAGAATTAGGTATGACTAGAAATTATGCTGAGACACTATAAAAGTGGAAGTCCAAATTGAGTCCTTTCTTCAGAATGAATGGAAATTACCCTGAAGAATCTTAGGAAGAGAACCATTAACAAAAACCAAATTTAATCTGAAATTTTAGTTGGCAAAGCCAGATTTATGTCCCTAAAGAAATAGTCCCAGTTCTGGGCATAACAAAGAGATTAATCTGTCTCAAATTTATTATGGTTACTATGGTTACCTCTGGTGCTACTGACATCATCGTACGACGAAGAGCCGCTAAAAACGTGCTCAACGCCAAGGTGTACCCGTCATTTAATCGAAAGCAGTCAGCACAGGCCGCTGATGGCGAAGATCAGGATCAGCAAGCCCAAGACCAAGATTGACAAAAAGAATGCAGACCAGCCACGAATCAAGTGGTGGAACCAGAAGAAGATGGCGGGACCCCTCATCAAACCGGAGCAGTTCCTGCAGATGGTCGACGGGCCACAGGAAGCGTGGTCCATGCTGAAGAGCACTGTTCACACTGCCGGCTGCCAACAGCTTGGTTGTACCAAGCCAGGACGGAGACGCATCGAACGAGATACATGGCTCTGGACACCAGAAGTACAAGATGCGTGCACCTGAAGAAACGGCTCTACAAGGCCTTTCTTCAGGACAAGACCAGCGAGAAGCTCTGCGAGTACAAGGCGGCCAAAAAGGCAGCCAAGAAAGCAGTAGCGACAGCCAGAAGCTCCCACTACGGCGACATCTACGAGAAGCTGAACACGCGAGAAGGCGAGAATGAGATCTACCGCCTAGCCAAAAGCAGACACAGGAAGACCCTGGACATTGACCAGTTTCATGGGATCAACGACGAAAGGGGAAATTTGATCGTCAACCCCAGAGACGCTGCCGAGAGGTGGAGGCAATACTTCGAGAAGATCTCCACCGAGGAGTTCCCACGTCCACGAACCCCGCGAGGTGACCCCGTCGAAGGCCCAGTCTCAGGCATTCACGCCAGCGAGGTCACCGACGCCATCAAGGCCATGAAAAACGGTAAGGCAACAGGACCAGACGACATCCCTGCCGACTTCTGGAAAAAGGCACTACCGGGCTCGGCATTGTGGCTGTGCGAGCTGTTCAACAACATCGTCTCCACGGGAATAGTGCCACACGACTGGTACCGCAGCACCACTGTTCCGATCTGGAAGGGAAAGGGCAGCCCAGCGGACTGCTCCAACTACAGACCGGTCAGGTTACTGTCACACACTATGAAGATCTTCGAACGCGTCCTCGATAAGCGCATTCGGGACATCGTCGACATCAGCGTCAACCAGGCCGGATTCATCAAGAACTGCGGCACCACCGATGCCATCTTCGGTGTGCGGATGCTGATGGAGGCTCACAGAGAGAAGAAAATCCCGCTCCACACCGCCTTCTTGGACTTGGAAAAGGCCTCGACCGAGTCCCGCACGATCTCATCTGAGTACGCACTGCGAGATCACGGCGTGCCCGAGCTACTCGTACAATGGGTCCAACTCCTATACAGATGTCACAAAAGCCGTGTAAAGCGCAGCTGGGATATCAGAGGAGTTCAATATCACCGTCGGCGTACACCAGGGCTCTGCTCTCTCACCACTGCTGTTCATTCTGGTGATGGACACAATTACACATGACCTGCACACGCCCGCCCCGTGGGCCGCTGCTCTACGCCGATGATGTGTTCCTGGCCAACCTGCGCAAGGCTGAACTCGAGCACCTAGTCCAACAGTGGCACGAGCGCCTCGAGCAGTTCGGGCCCGGTTGAACCTAAAGAAGTCCGAATACCTGACCACTGACAACGAAACGACAGGCTCCATCCACGTGAACGGGCAGGAGCTACCGCGCGCCTCCACCTTCAAGTACCTGGGAACTACTCTTGGGGAAGAAGGCCTACTACAAACTGAGGTGGCAGCCAGGATCAACGCAGCGTGGGGCAAATGGAAGTCCGTCACGGGTGTCCTCTGTGACAAGAAGATGCCGATGCGCCTGAAGGCGAAAATCTATAACTCTGTGGTGCGCCCGTGGCCATATACGGCACAGAGTGCTGGCCGACGACCAAAGAAGTCGAAAGCAGACTCCAGACAATGGAGATGCGAATGCTCCGATGGTCGGTAGGCCTCACCCTACTCGATCGCGTCAGGAATGAAGAAGTGCGCAGACGGTTCAACGTCGTGCCCATCCCCACGGTCATGAGGCAGTCCCGGCTACGATGGTTCGGCCATGTGAGTCGCGCCAAGGAAGAATCCATCATCAAATCTGCGATGAAGGTGATTGTCGGAGGAGCGAGACCGCGTGGTAGACCTAAGCAACGCTGGATGGACACGATCAAGGCCGATCTAGAGATCGCGAAGGCAGACCCGACATACGTGGCAGACAGAGAGGCGTGGAAGCAGTACTCAAGGACATTAGCGGACCTCGCCAGAGCGCGAGACAAACGCTGAAGAAAAAGAAGAAGAAGAAGAAGGTTACCTCTGGTGCTGCTGGCAAGCAACCTTACATAGTCTATAGCATTATTTGCTAAACAGGCAAATTATCAGACAAAATTACATATTTTGAATGGCTCTGGTAGCTCAATTTATAAACTGTCAAATGTGAATATCCATTAATATCAGCATCATGTTCCATGAAAATCCAGTGGAGTATAAAAAGTGTGAAATCAATATTGTTTACAAGGGAAAGTGTACAAATTTACCTGGCATAGCTAACCATAAGTGTCACAATGAGTGTAACAAAGGACTCCCTTGAATGTTAACATTGCACAGCCAGCCACAAGTATCACAACGGGTGTAACAAAGCACTCTCTTGAGTGTTAACATTACTGGGTCTCCCAAGAAATCTTGATTAAGATGGAAGCTGCTGGATGTGAGACAGGAGTGCAAGAGTTTTAGCAGCAGCTGCTGGACTCCTTTGGCCTAAATCAATTTGGATGAAGCATTCTGCAATGTATCTTTTGCACTCCAAAACCATATTTGATTGATATATATGATATATTCTGAAATTTCCTGTTGGTCCTTAGCTGGAGGCAGTAATTGTAATTTTTATTTTACTGCTATCAATAGAACTTTTTTTTTTCAAAACTCAGTAATAACAATACATGCGTACCTTGCAGTTGTACTAGTTGTGCAAGGAACTTCGGTTCATATTAAGACATATTGCAGAAGACATCACTACATACAAACATGCAGAGAATATATATCCAATATAAACTTCACATACTAAGTTTGGTTCATTTCCCTAGTCTTATGCTTTTCAATTTTTAAAAATAAATTAAATATTGAGTTGCACACAAATTATCTGATCTAGCTTGGGCAAATGTGGACTGAGCACTTTCATACTCTGTACGACATAGAAATAAGTATGTACTGGTTTCCCAAACCCATACACTAGCCATGTTGCCCTTTATAAAACATTAGTAATTCAATATATCAACTATTGGCATATGGAAAAAGAACAATTGAATTCAATTGAATTCAGCCTCATTCTGCTTTTCCTTCCTCTTCCATTTAGCTGACTTGTGTGATTACAGTGTTTTAAAAGCCTGGAATGTTGGAATATTATTTTGTCCCCAATCCAAATCTGCATTACCTTTCCTACTCTGGGGGGAAATAACAATGTTTACAAGACAAAATATTATATTCTGCAAGTGCAGCTGGACAAAATTTCTGACCCGCTCATAATACAGGCTGAAGAGCAGCAGCAATAGCCTCCAAAAGCCACCTTCACTTGCTTATTATCCTTTCAACATCAAGTTCCACTTGAAATAAAATAAATGCTTTTTCAGAAATGTGTGCCTCCCCCCAACACACACCCAAGTCCTCCAACAAGGGTGACTTTTTTCTTAGAAATCAGGAGGTTCTGTTTTGGAATATGATTCTGGCATCAGGATAAAGAGTTAGAACGAACATATTTTGCAATATCTTGGATGTGCTTTGCAGAGTTCAATATGTGACACTGAACTTACGATTTCAGTAATATCTTTTAATTGAAGAATAGGTTACACATCCATTAAGATCAAGAATGAAGCTAGCAGAAAAAAAATAGGTTCTTCGTTTTGCCTGGGCTACAATTCTTTTTTTTTTTTTAAAGAGTTTTATTAATTTTCAATAAACAAAACACAAAACATAAACACATAAAACTTCTTTTTGGAAAGCGGCTTAATCCCGGGTTACATCTTTTTGTACAGACATAAATCAAGTTCATGCTCACCTTATATACCATTTCATATCTTATTTACCATTCTATATTTTCTATATAGCTTCTCCCCTCTTTTCACTCTCTTAATTCTATTTTATTTATTTCATCTTGATTTAAATCATTATACTTGTATCTTTTGTCCGTTCTTTTTCAATTATCTATTTATCTCTTCTCTTTAACACAAAATTTCTCCTGTAATCACTAATTGAAGTGTGACGCCTTTCTATCTTTCCCCTAAATTTAACACTTAAAATAATGTATAATTTCCATTCTGATTCTGCTTAGTACATTCTACATACAACATTTTAAAATAAGAAAATAATAAATTTATAATATAGTTAAATATATAATTTCCATTCTAATTCTGCCTAGTACATTCTACGTACTACATTTTAAAATAAGAAAATAATAAGTTTATAATATAATTAAAACAATAATCCATAGCAAATTAAACTCTATCATTAAATTTTATACATTTTACACATTCCCTTTAATATTTTATTAAATCATATAATATTCCAATTTTCTAACTCTATTTCAAATAGAAATACTACAATACAGTCTTATGTACTTTTGCAGAATCTCTTTTTTAATTGTATTTTACCCTTTGTCTCTGAAAAAAATCTGTTTTTTACATCTTGTTTCAAGCCTTTGTAACTTCTCTTCCCTTTTCCCCTTCCTTTCTTGTCGAATCTAGCCTTTTTACCCCACCCCCCATTTCTCAATCTCCACCCTCTTAGTCTCCCCTCTCTGTTGTATTCCTCTTTTCTGTTGCTTTCTGACATTATATCAATTTTTCACCTTATTTTTCCCATTTTTGGTTGTTTTTTTAAGTCTTAAATTCTCCATTCTCTTTCCCTTCTTTCCCTTTTCTTCCTCAGCTAAAGCTGTTTGTTCATCAAAGATGGCTTCTTCTTCATCATCCCAGTCTTCTTGCTGTTGTAATTCCTGATAAGTAGAAATCGCCATTTCCAAAAAGTGGGAAACAGATCCAGAAGAGCCCTTCCCTTCTTGTTCCTCTTCTTTTAACTTTTGAAATTCCATTTTCAATTCTTCAACAGATAATGCCATTGTGAGATTTTTTAAACAACCCAAAAGTTTTTAGGCTTTCAAAAATAATTTCCAAAAGTCCCAAAGTCACCAAGCAATCCAAATCAACACAAGCTGTTTCATTTAACACTTTCTTCTTTTTATACTTTCTCTTTCTGGGGTAGGATTCAATTGCAAAGTTCCAAAATGTATTTTTTAGAAGTCTTATTACAATTTATCTCTGATCTTATAAGTTCCAAGCAGTCTCCTCCAGCAAAGTCTTAATATAAATTCTTTTACCTCTCCCTTCCCACTTATAGCAAAAGAATTTTTTTTTTATTTTTTAATTCCAATGTTCAGAAATCTTTAATGTCCCCTTGGCTTTAATTTTCAAATTTAATTACCTTCTGTTGCCAAAGCGGGTTTTTCCGATTTCCATCTGCTATCTCCGTAGAGAAGGAGAGTGAGAAAAAACAAACTTTCCCTTTTCACTTTCTTCCGCTGCTTTTTACGATCTTCTTAGGGAACAATGTATCTTGAATAAATTGAATTTCCAGGGTATAGATGTTACTTGTTATCCCAGTTCAGCCAAAAACTTTCACTTTCTCAGCTTCCTCCTGCACAATCTTGTCCGGATGAAAGTTTCTTTGTGGCGGCCATTGCTGACCGCCGCTCCACCGCTTTTGGAAAAAGGAGTTAAGCCAGCTGGGGAGGGGGGTTGCAATTCCCCCGGACCCCTGCTGGGCCTCCTCTATCTTCAGTCACCTCTATGGGATGACTATTAACCCCCAAATCCAGCTGGATCGGGGGTACGCCAGCGGCGAGCACAGCAGGAACCACGCATGATCGCGGATTCCTGCCACCACCAAAACCTTGCAAACCGGAAGCCCGCCTGGGCTACAATTCTGATGAAAATCCTAGGCTCAGAAGTTGCTCTTTGCTCTAATTACAGGGATATTGGGGTAACTGCAAAGAACTAAATATGCAAGTTGTAGCTCAGCCTTAGGAGGTCCTCAGAAGTTTTTCAGCTACAATCCTATCTTCCTAGCCAGAATGATTAATGGTCAGGGAAGAAAGGAGCTATAGATGTTCAACAAATAGGGACCAAAGTTAGAAAAAATTGCTAACACAACATTACATAGATTCAAAGAACTACAATTTTATATCTAATGTAAAGGTCATAAAGTTCAATTGTTATTACTGGGATCCCAGTATATGTATGTGTAAATGAAAAGAGTGACTTGGTTGGGCATGGGGTAAAGGTAGGCTGGATTTGCAGGATCTTGGCTAGTTAATGTAGGAAGGACAGGAATCTTGGTTTGGTCTGGGGAGGCTGCATTTTAAAACTATGGTTATTTTGTTTTTCAGGGACCACAAGGGGTAGATTTGGTAAACTGCTTTGTGTGGGAGGAAAATAAATTTTAGTAGTTTTAAAATAAGTTTGTACATTCATGATTTGTTTGAAGGATTAGCAAGATTCTATCATTACAGCCAATCTCCATAAAAGTAGTTATAGCCTTTTTGTGGATTGATTTCCTGGTTTGGCCTATCTAGTGAGGCAAACATCAATCCTACAGGTCTTTCCTTTCTTACATTCTAGGGAACCAGGGTAGTGGCTGCCTAATCCGCTTCCAAAGGTTTTCTCTTTGTTCTGGACTTTAAAAATGTTTTAATCCCTTTTTCTTAGGTAAAGATTCCTACATATTTCCACTGAGTCATCTTCCCAACTCTCTACACATTGCCTCTTAAATTTTACTTATGTCAGTTCCTAGGAAAACTTTGCTCAGGCAGAGTACTGGTGTTTGGAGTACTGGTGTTTGGAGTTCACTATTTTTTTTCCCTAGGGCTTAGTATCAAAGGTAGTTCAACGTTTCCATGAGTTGCATGTTTAATCTCCCAACTGAACTGAATTTCTAAAACATTTTTTTTATTTCCTTCAAAACCATTCTGCAATTCATTCTTTTTGCAGCAATCATTGTTTTATATTGTATCATTTCCCTCCCAAGACCTCTTTTATTTCTCATTCCACCAAACATTCTTTTTCACACTTCCCATTAGTTTATATCTAATGCAATTCTGTGATATTTTATAATGCAGTTCTTTTTTTGCCCCATCCCAAGCAGCTTTTATATCCTCTTTCCTTACACGTATTTTTTTTCTCCTTTCACTAATTCTCAAAGCCTTTCATCATAAACTGTATACCGTAGTTAATCTGGCTTTTGGGTTTAAGTTAATTCCTTCCTTATGGATAACTAGTTGTACAGATTTATGCCTTAAACGTGTGTTCAAAAGGAACTGCTCTTGTCTAAGCAGATACACAATAAAATTAGGCTACCCTGATTTCTACACTTCTCTTTCTTTCTTGTTCCCCAGCACACTATCCATTCATGTTCATTTACTTCTACGTTATTGTTATTATATATAAATTAATGTTTACATGATTGGTATAAGTAGTGTTAAGCATAATGAATACACAGGACTGAGGCAATCATATTGAAGCTAATGTAAATCCATTGGCAGTTTGGGAGCAAGTAGCTGTGTCAAAAGAATTGCAGTGAGGGGTGGGATCCACAGTAGCCAAGCAGAAAAGATTTTGTTGATCAAGATAGTTTTTCTCCTTTGACTAGTATTGGGAAGTTTTCAGCTTGATAGTATTGTCTTTTTAAACTTCAGTTCTGTGATTGTATAAATATCTTTGCAAAAAGGAAAAAAGGAAAAAAAAGAAAAGAAATTCCACTTCCTCAATAAAGAGAATTTCATTATAGCTGACTCAGAAAACATATTATGTCCCATACAACTGAAGTTCTGCAACACTGAGGTTCTCAGAAATGTTGACAATAGAAAAGAATCACTTTAAAACAAAATTACAGCATAATTGTAGGACAAAACAAACAAAAGGAAGACACAGTTTCCAGGAATAAAAACTTATTTTCTTTTTTATGCAATATTTCAAAGAATAGCAGCTTTGTGGATTTTTTATGCATGATTACAAGCAAATGGTGGGTGAAACATTTGATATACAGTATAAATTGCTAAATAAAATCTCAAAAGAAAAGGCAATATCAAAAATAATCTGCCATTTGATCAATCTGTTAAATCTTACCACCAGTCTTTCCCAATATTTTTTATTGCTATCACATCTTTTCCTTTCTTATTCTCTATGTTCCTTCCAAGTACCTTCATTTTTTTATAGAATAGAATAGAATAGAATAGAATAGAATAGAATAGAATAGAATAGAATAGAATAGAATAGAATAGAATTATTGATTGGCCAAGTGTGATTGGACACACAAGGAATTTGTCTTGGTGCAAATGCTCTCAATATACATAAAAGAAAAGACACATTCGTCAAGAGTCAAGAATCATCAGGTACAACACTTAATAGTAGTCATAGGGTACAATAAGCAATCAAATCATACTAGGAAACAGTCAATATAGTTCATAAGGTTACAAGCGACAAAGTTACAGTCATACAGTTACAAGTGGGAGGGGATGGGTGATAAGGAGTGATGAGAAGATTAATAGTAATAGTAGTGCAGACTTTGTAAATAGTTAGACAATGTTGAGGGAATTATTTGTTTAGCAGAATGATAGTGTTTGGGGGAAAAAACTGTCCCTGTATCTAGTTGTTCTGGTGTGCAGTACTCTATAGTATCGTTTTGAGGGAAGGAGTTGAAACAGTTTATGTCTGGGATGTGAGGAGTCTGGAAATATTTTCACAGCCCTCTTTTTGACTTGTGCAGTATTTGACTCCCTTCAATCGAAGGGAGGTTGGTAATAATAGTTTTTGTTCTGCAGTCTTAATTATCCTCTGAAGTCTGTGTCTGTCCTGTTGGGTTGCAGAACCAAACCAGACAGTTATAGAGGTGCAGATGACAGACTAGCAGAGTACACTGAGAACACTTTAGCCAATCATAACTCAGCCCAAGTCAACCAATAGTCAAACACAAACATCGCATCTCAACCTACTTGAGAACAATGAGCCAATGAGTGCTTATTCTTCCTGCCCATACTTGCCACTTCCTGAGTTTTATAGCACCACATCCCCTATTGCTTTTAACATAAACAAAGAAAAGAGAAACAAAAATCTTAAAGTGAGGCAAAAAAAATGTGAAATCATCACGAAATGGTGTGTGAGAATTCTCTAATCCTCGTTTGCATATTTTGGTTGGTTTGCAAATATACCCTGGGATGATATGTAGCGGGTCAAACATCACTGTGTTTTCCTACATGCTAATACAATGCCATCTAAGACAGGGGTGTCAAACTCAATTTCATTGAGGGCCACATCAGGGTTGTGTTTAACCTTGGTAGGCTGGGGGAACATGGCCGGGGTGGGTGTGGCCAGCATGGCATCACTTGTCTCGGGGAACGCTTGTGGCAGCCCAAGTGCTCTGCTGGTGAAAACAAGCTCTTGAGCTCTGTTTTCAGCTGGGACGGCCTCCTGCAACCCTCTGCCAGCGCTTGGGGGGGCACATGTGACCCTTGTGAGCTCCATTTTTGCTGGCAGAGGCACCGTGGCCCAGACTTCACTGTTTCCAGGGTGGCCCTGAGGGCCAGATCTAAGCAATCCACAGGCCCCTGGGCCTTGAGTTTGACATGACCGATCTAAGAGTTTATCTTAGGGCTAAGAGATGGAAAATGTGTCAGGCAGTCTCTTAAATCAGAAAGCAGATGCTCACAGAGATGGAAGAAACAGGTCTTCATTTATAGCACAAATAAGGAGCCCATAAGGAGTGTCTAAGAAGAAATTAAGATATGATAGGGAAAGGAAAGGGTTATGCTGCAGAAGTGATGTATATTCCCCCTGTGTGGTAGATTCTTCAAGGAGTTGGGGGTAACCAGTGAAACTACAGTACAATGTGCATGTCTTCATACAAACACAATAAAGGGAAAGTCAACAACAGTGTTCTCTACCACAAGTAGCCAATGAAGAAAATCAAAAACAAATATGTTATATTTGAAAGAAATTCAAAGACTGAAGATGAGGTGGGGAAAAATAATAAAAGCTTTACTGACAGGAAAATAGAACGTTGGGGAAACTGAATGATGGGTTTCAGTATTAAAAAACTTTAAAACACCCAAGGCTGCCAAGAGGCACAGTGTTGGCCTGCCTTTACTTACTGTAAAAGGGAATTGCTATAAAAAGTAGATCGTATAATACAAGTCTGAACTTTAGGCTGAGTAGCATTAAGGTATTGAAAACACACCGGATGGGAAGGCGCCAGGCAACAGGCTTTCCTCTCTAATCAGCTGGGTTTGTGATAAAGGAGGAAGCAAGCTGAAGGGTGGAACTCTTGGTCACTTATAACAATCCCCAGGACTCCAGTTTCAGAGTTTTGTTGTGTCTTTAAGATTCAGGTCAAGCTCAGGATTAGGAAGGAAATGGGAGCAATGGTAGTTAGTGAGGCATCAGGGGTGGGTGGTGGGGAGAGAATCAACAAAAACAATAACATGCAAGCACTTCTTCCATTCCTGGGACTTCAATAGGCACATATTAAACAACTAATAATGTGCTGCCCTTTCACAATTTCAAAAGTCCGCTGTTTGTTTGGTTCATATGAAGTAGTATAGCTGGGTAATATCAGATCCTGGATTTAATAATCTTATTATGGGACGGAGACTTCTTTAGGGTAGCTGTGTAAGTTATTTGAGAATAAGCCCTATTTTGTTGAGAAAAGGGAAGAATACTATAAAATATAGAATAATAAGTGAGTATTTGGAATTAATTTCTTAAAATGAGAAGCACAGTGGTACCTTGGTACTCATAGTTAATTGGTTCTAGGAGGCACAATGGGTACCAAAAGTGATAACTACCTAACAAATTTTTCCCATAAGGAATAATGTAGTGAATCACAAGGCAGCCTACACTGACAGGTTCTAGCTTATACATTGAGTACCAAACAAATGATGAGTATCAGGACAAAATTTTCACATCAAAATACGTTGAGTACAAAATTCAATGAGTTTCAAAGCAATTGAGTACCAAGATACCACTGTAAAGAATATCAGTGTTAACATGAATTCAGAACTATTCTTATCACTGCTCATTCTTTGATGGTCATTGGAAATCTTTCATCAGTTATTTGGACCATGTTCCAGATTGCTGAGTCCTTTTGAGTTAAGGAATATCCAACAGGGTGCTAGAAAGTGCTTTGGAGCAAGCATGGGCATCTGGTTGGCACATCTTCAACTCAAGCATGTGCTTTCCTGGGATTGTGCAGTACTACATGGCTTCAAAAAAAAAAGTAGTTTGTTATAGGTGCCATGTGATTATTCATACCTTCTCCAAAGCACCTTTTTTAAAATATCAGATCTGGACTGCTGCCTGTCATTAAAGCATTAATACAGCATTTTTTCTGTTTGTTTAGAAGTTGATCAGCTGGACTAGGTTCTCTTCCTTTGTACATTCACTATTAAAAGAATATTTCAGTTTTGTTTTTCTGGAGAGACTTGAAATCTCTAGCTGAATTAATGTCAGGATTCTAGCATGCCACCATGCCATTTCCATCCCATTTAGCTAAAATTGAGTTGTTTTGATGTTTTCTTATTATGTACTAAAAACTTTTATCCCATCAAATCTCAAATTTAATTTTGTTGCCTCTAAATTTAACTAAAACTCTCTCCTGCAAATATCAAATTGAAATTGAAACCTAACTGATTCCCATACACATTGTTCAGTATGATATGCAAGGCTGCAATTTGGAAGGGTTCATACAAAACCATAGAACAAAATGCAGTTGGCTAGTTTATAGTTTAGGACACTGTGCAAACCCAGTTAATTAAATGGTTGAATCCCCCTTCCTTACCTACTATGATCCCTACAACTATTAGTTTTCATCTGCATCTGATTTTGTTGTTGTCTGTCTATATATGGTTTGAGCCTGTGGTAGAGTTTGTTGATTATAATAGGTGATGTGCTGTCCAGCCAGGTAATGGGATTTGGGATAGTTAGTTAGGAATTGGGAGCTGTCCCCTTAAGGGAATGCATCATGGTAAATGTAGTTAAGGTATCCTGGGAAATGTAGTTCATGTCATGTGGCCACATCTGTAATCCTGATTGGTCACTGAATTGACCCTTGGTGGGTTGGGGGAGGTTTCTTCACTCTTGCTTGGACCCCAGCATCATTCTGGTGCTTCACCCTTTGCTCCTTCATTATCAGGATGAGAGATAACCATCTTTTACCCAGAAAGACAGATATGCAAAGAACTGGACATTGAGAAGAATCTCATCATAAGTGTGAGTTATCTTGAGGATGCCTGGTGAACCAATAAAAAGACTTTGTATGGATGCTTTGTGGAGTTATCTATCTGCCTTTATACATTCAGTCAGCAATTATAGAGGACAAATGGTAAAAGGATAGTTCTCCTTTTATTCCGGTAATTTAATGTCAAAAAATGACAATGTTATGAACATTATACATGCATGGGAGAAGCTGCCACACTATACAGAAATCTCAGAAACCAAAAAGAAGCTACTGGTATATGTTTGAGAAAAGTTACAGAAACTCTAGGAAATCTCAATTTAGAATAAACAAATTAGAGAATGTTATGAACTTTCATAGCCTTAGACTAAAAATAATTTTATATCTATAGTTTTCTTCCCAGTCATAAAGGCACATCCAGTAAAAATCATTCATGATGACTTTAATTGAGTAATTATTTTTCTCATTAAAGACAAAGTATATCACTTTACCTTGTTTAAAACAAAGCAAGCTGATTCGCTGTGAACAATACATCAATCCTCTTGGAACTAATGTTCAGTGAATAGCAAATCTGTTTAGACAATTTGTAACATATCTAAAGGAAGATCCCTTCATTTGTGAGAAATAAAATACTTCAAAACATAAGGGTTCCTAATTAGAATTGTTTGAGAGTAAGATTCTATGTACAACCCCACATTTTCACAACAGTAGCATACCTGAGTGTGAAAGCTAGTGTGCTGTAGTAGTTAAAAGTACCAGGTTAGAAGCTGGGAGATTCTGAGTTCTAGTCCTACCTTAGATGCAAAAATGTCCTGCCTGGTGTGCAGTCACATGCCCATGGGAGATGAGGACATAACCATTTTACAATGGCTTTATAGGTTGTAAAGAATCCATTCTGTAGCTGTTGTAACTCTGTAAAATAACTGGTTGTTAAGCAAGGACCACCTATAAAGAAATTAAGACTTCTTGTTCAAGGTATTTCCATGAGGGTTATATGGAAATTTCCCAGTTCAGTTGTAAGTTTCTCTATTTTTTCAGCAGTCTTGAAAACTATAGATGTGCCTCTAGAACAGGGGTCTTCATACTTGACAACTTTAAGACTTGTAGACTTCAACTCCCAGTATTCCTCCTCCAGTCATGTTAGCTCAGGAATTCTGGGAGTTGAAGTCCACAAATCTTAAACTTGCCAAGTTTGAAGACCCCTGCTCTAGAAAAAGAAACATGACATTTTTTTATTATTATTTCATTATGGCTGCAATTTAGCAATTCAAATCTCACCAGGCTCAAGTTTGACTCAGCCTTCCATCCTTCCAAGGTGGGTAAAATGAGGACCCAGATTGTTGGGGGCAATAGGCTGACTCTGTGAACTGCTTAGAGAGGGCTGTAAAGCACTGTAAAGCGGTATGTAAGTGTAAGTGCTATTGCTATTATATATGCTTTTGGTTTAACTGAAAGATACAGCAATATTATTACCAAATATAAAAACAATGCCAGGAGTCACTCTAAGCACACAACCATGCAGGCAGCAGGTTGGTCCCCAAATTGTCAGCAGCACTTTCACCTTGCCATTTGATAATGCTCCACAAATGTCTCTTATTTGCCCCACCCCCTTCAACCAAGCAGTGGTCTTTCCAATCAGTCAATGGGGAACTAGCCAGCAACTTGTCTCTTTTATCTTCTCCCTTCATCATGTTTGCCTTTTTTCACTCAGTCGAACACAAGCTGTGTAATTAAGCAGCAAAATTATGGCCTCTTGGCTGATTGATCTGGACCTGATAATGTTAAGGCCACCCAATTACAGAAAGACTCTGGGTAGTTTACACTATATACAGTGCATAAATTAAGAACATAGCCAAAACAATATGACAGCCTGGACCAAAACAGCATTCCCAAGATTAAAATAATAATTTTTAAAAATCAACAGAGGTTCCACGGAAACCCTAATCCCAGGCCTGACTGGTTTTAAGATTTCCATATCACTTGGAGAGTAGGAACCATCTGTATCTCCAGGGGGATACTTTTCTGAATGGCAGGGGCTGTGACAAGGAAGGCTTGCTTTCTTGATCTCCCAATTCAGTTTTGACATAGATGTCCTCTTTGACCCCTCTTTCAAACAAGTGGTCCTCTCTGTCCAAAATGTGGACCCCCACACACAGATCAATATTTACATTTTGATTCCCACCACCCTCTGGAATATAAAATGGGAGACATCAGAACTCTGTGCCACTGAGCTGAAGGCCTGCCTACCAGCAAAGACCAAAAACAAAAAGAACTAAAATACATCAAGGAAGCCTTCAGAACATGGGGTATCCCAAGTGGGCCTTCATCAAATCTTTAAAAAGATCCTTCAGGAGCTCCCCCTTAACAGACAATGAAGAGAACAATAAATGAAGCAACATTGTCATTCCATATGTGGCAAGAATATCAGAAAAGCTCAGGAGGATCTTCAGCCAATACAAAATACGTGCACATTTCAAACCCAAGAATACACTAAGGCAGAAGCTTGTCCACCGCAAGGATGACACATCCAGACACAAACTGAGCAACGTGGTATTTAGTCACAGCTGAAGAAGCTTCTTGGATAAGAAGCAAAACATCTTCGAAGAAAAACCAGAAAGTCCTATTGCCTTTTGAAAAAGCACCTTTGGGAGTATTAAAAAAAAGGGGGGGGGAGAGAAGAAAGAAAAGGAGCTACCTGGAAAAAATAGGCAGATATCCATGTGGCAGTACTAGTCTTGAATGGGGAACTGCACCCCCCAACCAAATCAAACAGTGAAAGTCTCCAGCCAGGTATCCTAAACTGCCATAGCCACTCAATCTTATCAGGATTGAACCAAAGTATGTTCTTCATCCAGACACACAGCCTCCTGGCATGGGGGATCACTTGACAAGATATGCATCAAAACTGCCCTCAGATGAGCCAAAAATCAATGTCAAAACAGTGGCACAGTCCCATAATGGCTTTGTTTAAGGAGAAGTAGGAAAATCCCAAATGTGGCAGAATTTCCTCTTGGCCTAGGTACAAGGATATACAGTAAATCTATCTTCATTGCTCTACCTTTGCAGCTGTTGCAAAGGTAATTATTTTCTTAATATCATATGACTCAAGAAACATTACTGGAAGCCATTGTTATAGCAAACTACAAGGATGGTATCCATCTCATATTGGTACAGTTCTGATGTGTAGAAGGGCCCTAGGATGTCAAAAGCGGAGGACATTCTGAAAACTAAGTTTATCTAGCCATTCAGGGAGTTATTACATTAAAGAAAAGTCTGCAAGCAAATCCCGAACAAATGGAAAAACAGAAAAATTCTAACCATCCTAGAAAAGATAAATGGCATGTTTTGAGGAGGAGAAAGCATGCAAGCTGCTTCCACCAGCATCTCTGGTTCCAAATTGTAGAGAGAGAGGAAGCAGATGTTAATGCTCTTGTTAATTGTCCTTCAGACCAACACACAGGCTGTAGTCTGGAATGGAAAAGCACCTTGATATGGCTTACTCTTCCTGTTCAGATGTTTTCCCTTATGGAAAGCAACTTCCTAAAATACCTTCAACTGCACTAGTTGTTCAAGGAGCTGCTGCTTTCTTTTTATCTTTGACCCATGGCAAAAACAGATCAATGGGATGTACCTATCATGACTAGGATACAAACATACCACATCACACAGATGTAAGGCCCTTCCAGTTGTCTTACCAGAGCTAAGGCTGCAATCCTGGGGATGTTTGCTAGGGAAATAAGATTTAGTGGATTTCTGATTAGAATTGTGATGTGCCCATTACAGTTAGTCTTGAAGGAGATTTGAAGTGAAAAGCAAATATTTCTTGACCTGATGCACTGACTTTGTGATTCTGGGAAGATAAATATTTCTGTGGGACAAGAAAACTAATCTTTCTCTTGTTAGGACAGACAATATGGAAGGAGAAAAGATATTGCTACAGATCCACTATTTAGTGGAGATTAATTTTGAAAAATGTAGGCCTGCCATTTAAGGAGAACAGGGCATTTAGGTCCTGGTCCTATCTCTTTCTGATGTTCAGAACAGATCTAATTTCCCCATAGATTGCCTCCGTTCATATTCCCGGCTCTATATACTTCAAAGGAGCAGATACTTTTTAACCTTAGCCCTGCTCAGGTGTTATCATTACAACTTATAAAGATACTACTAAATATGCCAGAACTAGACTGCAGAAATTTAGATAAGCAACAGATGGTAGATACAAAAACCACTAACTTTTCCTTCCATGTAGTATCATCCAGATTCTTGCAGATCAGACATAGGAAGAGGCAATGATATGTGCACCATAAAAATCAGTGCTGGGTTATTAGAGAGATTACATCAGGTCTGGCAGAAGAGGTAGGTCCCATCTGCAAAGGAGTTACATCTGCCAGGACCAGGGGATGGGCTTTTTCTGAAGTAGCACTGTGATGGAATGTGCAACTGGAGAAGTAGTGGGAGAGAATTTTGGTAACATAGAGGTTTCCCAGATAGAGGCCTGGATAAAGAGACTGTGCAGTACCAAGCTGGATAAGGTAGGGAAAAGAGGTTCAGAGTATCTATACCCCAGAATTCCTCAGGATACATCTACCAGTAGTAGGTTAGAACGTTATAGCTTCAGTTTGGCAAGATTCAGTCCATTAAAAGTTAGTAAATAAAAGATTGAACTCAGTTGGAACCTGCGGTTGTTATCTCTGGCCTTAGGCTTGACAAGCACCTGTCCTGTGTAACATTATCCCCTTCAGGTGAGACTAGCTCCATCTTTAATGTCCTTCTAGAAGTCCTTTAAAACATGGTTGTGACAACAATTTGGGGATCTCAAGGAAATAATGAAGTGATAAGTTGGTTGCATTTCCAATAATACTGAATCCAGTCTGTTAATAGTAATATTTATGTTTTTAAATTGTAGAATATTTTACTATTGTTTATTTTACAATTTATTCTTTATTATATAAATATATGAAATAAATGCATAAAAATACATTGGTTTCTGATGGTAATGATTTAGGATTTTTTATTAGCTTTTTTAAAATTAAGATATGAGATCCATACAAATTTCCTAGAGTCACTTCAGTTAGGTATTATTTGAAGATACATTGGGGGGGGGAATCCCATTATGTATTGTTTGACAGTGCAATCCTATACATCAAATTCGCGGTCCGCAGGCTGGGATGTGTCACATGTTGGCCACGCCCACCCATTTTAGTGAAGGGAGGGAAAGTCACAATATGTCACATGATAACAACATGACAACGCAAGTTTGACACCCTGCTATACATGTCTGCTTGGAAATAGGTTCTACTGAATTCAGCATGTATGCCTACAACTGCAACCTGAGTTACAGTTTTTTAAGCAGTTTCCTAGAACTGAGCTTTATTGGGCTCTGATCTTGACCTGTATGTGTTGTGACTCGGAGGTCTGAGCCTGCCTTGTTAGAAGATACAGACTTAAGCAATGAGGAAGAGAGGGATTTGGCCTTGAGATTTGAGCCTGCTTTGCTGGAAGACACAGACTTGAGCCAGGAGGAAGAGGAGGATTTGGCTCTGAGGTTTGAGCCTGCTTTGCTGGAGGATTCGGAATCATCTTCCTCCCCAGGACCTTCCTCCCTGGTTGTGCCTCAGGTGTCAGCAGATAATCAGGAGATCGTAGCGGAGCCTCTGACTGAGGAATGTTGGTTTGATGCAAGGCAAAGACGTAGACATAGATGTGAAATGCAACGTAAAAGGAAATGTCAAATCAGGGACTGAGATGAGAGACTGACACGCCCCTCAGGAAATAAAAGGGGGCGTGTTAGCTCTGAATCCTTGTTCGGGACAACTTGTTTATTTGGAATAGAAGCTTTGACAAATTCTCTGTGCAGCATTTGCCTTTTATTTATGGTTTTGTCTTGTTATTGGACTTGGCAGGCAGCTTTTGGAAGACTGCCAAGGACTTCTCCAGCCAAAGGAATTTAACTCTGTCGTTCCTGGTCCTGTCTGTTTATTTATATTCCTTTGGAAATTTGGACTCTCACCTCGTGGTCACAGGTGAGACAGAACATGTATGTATAGCTGCAATCCTATAGACACTGATCAGGAACTAATTTCTACCAAATTTGCATGAAGACCTCTAGGATTGCACTGCAAATAGTGTTTTTAAATCTCTATAGAGATTTATATAGATCATTTTTAATTCCCATTTGGTGTAGAATGGCTGTGTAGAAAAAGTATTTTAGGACAGCTTTGTCAGATGAAATGGTTTTCTCATCTCTCCTTCTACCTCCTATATAAATCTTATTCCTTTCACAGAATGTTCATTTATAATTGTCTTTTTATGTTTAGAAAAGGAGACGAGAGATTTAAAATCTGTTTTTCTTCTACTACGTTAGATTTCACTTATGCCGAAAGCTGTTGACTGAATTCATGAATACACAAAGCCTAACCATTTCTTTACATATTTATTTTTCTAAAGCATTTATTATCATCTCAGCTTTATTTCCAACTACATCTTTGTGCTTTGTACATTAAATGCTTTTGCATTCCCTTGCCTCACTCAGTGCATCCACATGAATTATGTTTACGATTCAGTGAACAGAATGCTGGAGAAATTAATTCAAACATGCTTACTGCTCCCCATTAAATATCTTTTTAATAACTGATTAAAATTTTCAGCTCCTTGGGAAAAAAGTGTACCTCTTCTTGATTGTCTTGGTTGCTTGAAAGCACCAAATACTTTGAAGTTTGTAAAGGTAATTTCACAAGCCCAACCCACATGGAAAAACAGAGTTGGAGCTAGAATGTTGTTCTTTAGGAATATGCAAAGTTCCAGTTAAAATTTTAGAAAGGAAGATGGCAAGATATTTTTAATGTTTTAATTTAATTCAAGGACTCCAAGCAACAAACATCTCTCTGAATTAATATCAAATCTGATTTAGTACAAGCGTTTATATTTTATATTTATATTTATATTGGAGTGAAATGGAATGAAAATACCAGGGTTGATAGGCTCTTTAGGGCACATTAAACACATAGCATTTTAATAAGTAGCTTCAATTTTCTTAAAAAAGAAATGAATTGCAGTAGAGAAGCCAAAGGTCAGGAAGAAACTGAGAGATAAAACACTCTTCAAATATGGCCAAGGATGCTATCCAGAAGAACATCAAAATATGGATTCATTGCAGCAGCATAAGATGCAGAGGAAGTAGAAGAGGCAACCATCTTGAGACCCACAAATACAGCAAATTTATCTTTGCTGCCCTTTCTCCTCTCCTTTAACAGGCCTGATCGTTTGGAGTAGATCTTCTATATATGGGTTGCAAATATGACAGCAGAGTTAAAGATTTCTATGTTTCTTTCTCATCAGGGTTTATAGTTGTCAGGGTTTTGAAGCCTAGTCATTGTAGACCAAGTGCAGGCCCCAGTGGAAATTTTAGATGAAAAGCAGTGCAGAAGCTAAGAAGAAGCAAATAAGAGAAGAGTTGACATCTGCTGCTACCATGACCACAACCATCACTACCTCTGTGACTGTTCCCAATCAACCGTTGCTATCACAATCACTCTCAAATCTAATGGTTGAGCAGAGGGAAGAAAGGACGATTTGTGTGACCAAAGAAATAAAAGAAGACCCTTACAGAACACAGTCCCTCTGCTATTGTGGATACAAAGTGGCCCTGTGACTGTTCTCTTCCCTTTCTGCCATCTACCTGGAAGAACACCTGAGCTGTTTTACTATGGGAGGCAAGGCCTTGGAGTTTTTGAGCTCTTGTGTCCTACAGGACATTATCAAAGTCTATAATTTGATGGATTCAAGATAAATCCTGTTTCTTTTAAAGCAAAAAAAACAGGACAAAACCAAGGATGAGAAATGGACAACATAGCAGCCTCCAAGGGCCTGTCAAAACAAAATTTTAGCACGGTTACAGGATCATTTCCATCCAATTGTTTCTGCCTGTTCCATAAGATCTGGCAGGGTTGGTGTGCGTCAGAGGCCTCAGAGACATGTTATCAGTTCTGATCTCTGAAACAGCATTTCCCCATCTGACCCTGGTCCTGCTTTGTTTTAAGAAAGTGCTAAAACCATGGTTGTTCTGACAAGTTTTGGGCCAGCAGTTTTGTGAGACGACTAAATTATATAGTAATAAATGTTGTATGTTCCCAACAAGTGGGAGAGTATGTTTCTTTTGTATTTTTATTTGAGGGAGGGAGAACGGGGGGGAGGGAAAGAGAGAGAGAATCAAATATTTATTATGTCATAGACAGCATAATATATAATGCATTTAACTACGTGTTTTAAATTTTCTATATTTCGAATAGAATAGAATAGAATAGAATAGAATAGAATAGAATAGAATAGAATAGAATAGAATAGAATAGAATACTTTTATTGGCCAAGTGTGATTGGACACACAAGAAATTTGTCTTGGTGTAAATACTCTCAGTATACATAAAGAAAAGATACATTCGTTAAGAATCAAGAATCATAACGTATAACACTTAATGATAGTCATAGGGTACAATCAACAATCAAATCATACTAGGAAACAGTCAATATAAATCGTAAGGTTACAAGCGACAAAGTTACAGTCCTACAATCACAAGTGGGAGGGGATGGGTGATAAGGAGTGATGAGAAGATTAACAGTAATAGTAGGGCACACTTTGTAAATAGTTGAACAGTCTTGAGGGAATTATTTGTTTAGCAGAGTGATGGCTTTCAGGAAAAAAACTGTTCTTGTGTCTAGTTGTTCTGGTGTGCAGTGCTCTATAGCATCGTTTTGAGGGAAGGAGTTGAAACAGTTTATGTCTGGGATGTGAGGGGTCTGTAAATATTTTCACAGCCTTCTTTTTGACTCGTGCAGTATACAGATCCTCGATTGAAGGCAGGTGGGTAGTAATTGTTTTTTCTGCAGTCCTAATTATCCTCTGAAGTCTGTGTCTGTCCTGTTGGGTTGCAGAACCAAACAGACAGTTATAGAGGTGCAGATGATAGATTCAATAGCAGTTTGAGCTTTCTGAGTTGGCACAGAAAGTACATTCTTTGTTGTGCTTTTTTGATGACGTTTTTGATGTTAGGTGTCCATTTTAGGTCATGTGTTATAGTAGAACCTACAAATTTGAAAGTCTCTACTGTTGATACTGTGTTGTCTAGTATTGTAAGAGGTGGTAGTATGGGAGGGTTTCTTCTAAAGTCTACCACCATTTCTACAGTTTTGAGTGTGTTCAGTTCCAGATTGTTCCGGTTACACTATGAGGCAAGTTGTATAACCTCCTGTCTGTATGCTGAATCCTACAATTAGGTAGATTATTAAACACATAGTCTAGCAAAGAATAGAATGTTAAAGAATTAGTGCTGACTCAATGCAGAATATATTTGATACAAAGGATAACAAATCAGAAAATAGATTAGGGAAGAACAAAATCAAATAAAAGTAAATAAAAATAATAATTAAAATTAATAAATACATATATTAAAAAGGAAACAAAAAACTCAAGACTCAGAATCAATGAACCACTAGATTAAGATAACTTTTATTGTCACTTTTATGTGTAATCAAAATTCAGGTGCTTGGCAACTGGTTCAGATTTATGACCATTGCATGTTCTCGGGGTCATTTGCAACCTTCTAACAAGCAAAGTCAGTAGGGAAGCCAGATTCACTTAACAACCTGGTTCCTAACTTATCAACTGCATTTCTTGCCACAGATACATACACATATGCATATATCACAGTCCATTTTGAACACATAGCAGAACAAAGAGTCTTGAAAGTTAACAAGGTTGATAACATACAGTACAAAGCAATTACAGAATCTCACCCCCAAATCCCTGCTGAGTTGCTTTGCTTCTATATGGAAGGAAAGCTGCAACAAAGAGTCTGCACAACCAGGCTCCCTGAATTACTTCGAAGAATTGATTCAAAGGGGTGGTTTGACAGGTTGGCCCACCCTATAGCCAATTCAGAAAGGATCTATGTTTCAGTCGTGCAAAGGAAACATGCAGATAAGAGAGAAAAGGGGACATCATATAGACCCTTTCATGTGGTCAATCATGCTCACAGGAAAGATGAAAACAGGAATTAGATCACAATTGTTGGCTCTACTTCCAATTTCGTGAGTTCAGACAAAGGCCTGATAGGAGACTGCGCCCTTCTCCATCCACAGAGAGATACTACAAGGTTTGAAGGAAGAGAGGACTCCACCCTCTGATGTCATCCAGCCTCAAGATGTCCTATGAGGCCATCTGGTCCTCAGGCCAAGATAGACACTCCACCCTTCTGTCTACTGTCCTTTCTCTTGGAAGAGAGCACATTTGTCTTAAATATATTTTGAGTCAGCTAACTTGTATACATTTTGTCCCCTCAGCTTCTTCAACTTTTTCTGAGTGCAATTTTAAATGTAATTTTCTGAGCAGGATGACACATTCTAGATAGAATTAATACTTTCAGGGCTATTCTCCCGCTTCTTGCCGATTTATGTTCTTGCAAAAATTTTATTAGAGTTTAATTAAATATCTGATTGTATATCATAGCTACATTGCAAATGTATGCTAGTGTCAGTAACAATACAAGTAATTTTATAGACAAGTAATATGTTAATAAAATCATTAATTCAGAATTTTCAATACATGTGAAACTGAAATGAGCAATTCCTCAGAGAGACTTGATAAGAAAAAAAGATAATTTATTTCATTTCTTTACTTCCTGAATTTATGAATGGCTTGAAAGTACTAAAGGACTTTTTTTACAGGATATTTTAAAAATAAATCTGGGGAAATCTGTTTCCTTTTATATATCTACTTTTAGCACTTGGCTTGACATGGATTTCAGTTTCCCATGATAAATCTCTTATATATACTTAGAATTCATGAAGAAAACAGAAATTTTGTTACATTTTCTGCCCTTTTTCTTAATGTAGACTAGTCCTACCTTTTTATTCTGTGGCTGCCTTATAAAAATTAAATGCAACTCAAGTGTAGAGGAAAAAATCTGTTACATTATACAGTATCTCCTCCTGTAGCTTTTGTAGGTGAAAAATATACTTTTGATATTACATTTGTCTTTTGTTGTTTCAGGTTTTTTCCCCTTGAACCTCTGTTTGGATATAGCAATGGTGAGCAACAATAAAACCTTGAAAATGAAATGGCTATATATATGGGAAGCCCTGAGCTGGAGCCTTCAATCACTTTGGAAAATAAAACTCTGGATAAGAATAACTTTTCCTTTCCCTAGTTTTCAATTGAAATATTGTCATCAAAGGGCTTTCTTCATCATATGATAAGAAAGCTCCTTGTTACATGTCCACACAGGAATTGCAACATGCTTGGCCAGCTGGGAAGCACTCATATCCATGCTTCTCCGCTACCATCCAAACTGACTATGTAGAGAATAGGTAAATGGTTAACTTTTTCCTTTCTAACCAAATACATTCTCTACGTATTGCCTTAGAATGCTCTGATTGGATGGGACAAAGTGATTTTTTTTGGCAGTCAAGCTTGTCTTTGTTGACTTTCAAGAAAGATGACAGTAGATAAGAAGGTACTTGAGAAAACAGAGGTGTAGAGATGACCATAGGACATGAAGTCCACCTTGCTGGCAACATTGGATATTTCTGGGAACTGCTTTTCAATCAGGATTGCCCAGGGCAAATCGGAGTATTTTGCAGGTATGAGTAATAGTTCTCTTTGATAGGCACGAAAACCAGTACAATAGAAAAGAGAGGTAGCAAACTGTACTGTACAGTACTATACTATACTGTGCAATATTGTCACTTTCACACACTAGCAGTCTCATGCTTAGGATCATGCTTAGAATGCAGAATAATGTCCTAATAGGAAAGGGAGCTGCCAGATGTTCAAGCTGGCTTTAGAAAGAGTTAAGGAACAAGAAACATTATTGGAGATGCATGCTAGATGATTGAGAAGATCAAAGGATATAAAGAAGTCGATATATGCTTTCCTTGATTACAGAAAGGTCTTTGCGTGCATTGACCACATGAACCTATGAGATGTGCTTAGGAAAATGGGATCCAGAATATCTCATGGTCCAGAAGAGACACCTATATACCGATCACAAACTCTTGCCAAGCTGTAAAGACAGAAAATAATTCATAAGGCATCTGGAGTTTCTTGTAGGGAAAAAGAAAATAAACTAACCTGCAGGTATAGGTGGATTATGAAATGTTGTCAGTTTTATGTACCTTTTGTCAAATATGGAAAATTCAGTTTGCACAACTACTGCAGAGCAATCTCAGACCTCTCATTTTATAATGACTCTTAAGAAACGGCTAGCAAGAGTTCGTAGTGAGGTGAGGCTTTTCAAACAAAGCATACCATTTGGGATTAAGAACTGTTCCTGTAACTGCTCATCTCATAAATGCAGGAAATGTTTGTGTCATCACAAGTGTCCAGACTTTGCTTGTTAAATGGGTGGAGCAAAATCTGCAGAGGAAATCTTTTGAACCTGCATAATTAGTGCAATGGGTGGATGCTGTATTAAGGCATTGCTTCGTTCAGCTAAGCCTTTATTCTGAAGCTGGAGCTCAAATACCAACCAGAATAATTGGGTGAAAAATTCCTTCAACAACACTGATTTGTTTAATGACTAAAAAGTCTGAATGCAGATAAAGAGTGGTAATAATGTCCACAGCTATGATTATTTAACTGTCAAGTCAAGTCAATTGTTTTACAGTCAAAGACCAGAGACCAGAGCAAGTTAAAAACACCCAAGAATAAAAAACTCTTAAAAACTTTTAACTAGAGTTAAAAACTCTAGAATAAAATAATAAATAACATAAAATCTCTATTAAAAATCATAATTTGGCATCAATCTTTCAGTTGCATGGAGCAAAACACAGCATGGCCTAATTATAATATTATATCAATCCTTAAACTGTGAGGCCCATAGTCATTAAATACTAAACTGCAAGATAATGCAAAAGGCTTTGCTGCATTAATTATGTAAAATAGTTATGATGGATTAATCACCTGTTTCCGACAAATCCCCAGTGCTCTGCGCAAAATCTAACCACCTGCGCTGAATTGTTTAGCTGATAAGTATAGGTCAGAATAACTGATTTCAAAATGGACAATAATTATATAGCCTTCAACAGTGCATGTTTTGCAAATTAAATCTAACTAGATTTTTTTCAAAAAAATAGGAAAAATAAAATGAAACAAAAATAAAATGTAAAAAAGTAGTTCAATGAGGATGCACAATAGTTATGAAGAAAAGAGATACTGTAATATATTTTATACATAGACAGCATTCAGAAGGATTCTGTCAGACCTGGAGAGCCATTAAAAGAGCTGAATGGAAACAATACAAAACTTACATTCAATGAAAGACAGTGTATGATCATGGACAGCGTTTGATCATGAACTGGGAGGGTACACAGACCTCACAATAAGACTTAAGAGTCCAGCCAAGAGTTTTCAAAAGTCAGATTGATTCCAGGCTGAAACACAAATTGTCTATTCTGATTTTGATTATCTCATTGTTTCTTATAGTTAAAAAACTAAGTGGCCTTAATTTTTGCTTTTGGGCAGAACAGAATGAAGCTGGAGGCTCACAAGATTTTTAATGATAGGATTAAATGTGCCAATTTTCATCAAATGTTATGCACTTCTACAATCTGTTGGTTATTTTAAAGATGCAGGTTTACGCACATCTGACCTGAAACATTATTTTTATTCAAACATTATTTGAAACTTTCAGGACTGACAGGATTGTAATAAAATCGACAAATTATTCAATTGAAAAAGTATATTCAGATATATATTAGGAGAGAATGCTGTTTAATTTCTCAATGTGAAGAAATTGAAAACATTACACAACAGTCATTAACAATTCTAGTGGAACTCTATCATCCTTTTCTTTATTTTTATATGTGAGGGTTACTTTACAATTGGAAACTAAAATGAGCTTGTTCCGTTAACCTTAAAACACTGAGAAATAACGTTCATATTATAATTTGCTGTTTTGTTAATTAACAGATCATCAAAGAATCTGGAAGAATCCTTTAATAAAGCAAAGGTAAAGTTTCCCCTCGCAGATATATGCTAGTCGTTTCCAGCTCTAGGGGTGGTGCTCATCTCCGTTACAAAGCTGAAGAGCCAGTGCTGTCCGAAGACATCTCTGTGATCATGTGGCCGGCATGACTAAATGTTGAAGGTGCATGGAACGCTGTTACCTTCCCACCAAAGTGGTCCCTATTTTTTTACATGCTTTTGATCTGCTAGGTTGACAGAAGCTGGGACAAGTAATGGGAGCTCACTCAATTACACGGTGCTAGGGATTCAAACCACCAAACCATCAACCTTTCTGATCGACAAGCTCAGCATCTTAGCCACTGAGCCACCAAGACTGTTATTTATGTTTTGTCTCCATTTTTAATTAAAAACAGGTGCTAGTAAATTAATTCTATTAAACAAATGCCACATTTTAATGATGGGAAGGAGATAGCTAATTCTAGAGTCACATGTTCAGATTCATGAAAGCCAAAACTTAACAACTGACCCTGGACTGGGGAACAAAAGTAAAGTCCTGCTCCTAAGAAGTGAGCATTAGTGTGTGGTGTTTGGAATGAGGTGTGTATCGATGTGTGTGTACAGTGTAGAGCAAGGAGCAAAATTTGCCTACACATGGGTAGAGCTGCTAAACATCGGCCTTGCAAGTCAATCCAGGATTACCAGTGATTTTCAGCAGTCCCACAACATACTGAACTGCATAGCATGGTTTCCAAGATCTCCATAGATTGGCGTTGGGTCAGGGAGGTGCCAGTGAAAGCGAAAGGAGCGGAAACAAAAGTGTGGCTGTAGTGCTGGTCTGTTGGCTCAGCTCCAAAAGCAACCCAATAGACTAGTGCTGCTAAGTGTCTTTTTGAGCAATGCCAGATCCCTCGTCCACAAAACTGATGAATTAGAGCTCCAGATGGCAGCAAGCAGGCTTCTCAGAGAAAGCTGTGTGATGATTGTAACAGAGACCTGGCTACAGCCAGCTATACCCGATGCAGCAGTGGAGTTAACAAGCCAAGTCATTTATCGCTCTGATAGAAATGGTGACTCCAGTAAGAGCAAAGAAGGATCTATATACACAGTGTGTATGTATGTATGTATGTATGTATGTATGTATGTATGTATGTATATTCTTAAGTTTTTGTGGGTATTTATATGTATGGTATTCAGCTTTGTTTGGGTATTTTCCCATGTCTGTACAGACCAAGACTCCCAACTAATCAGGATGAAGAAAAAACCATTCTGGCACAGCAGTAGGCTAGCACCAAATTTAAAACAGAAATGGCTGTGAAAGTCTGACTCACAGACGAACACAATACAGAAGCCTGATGATGGCAGATGAGATTCTGCTGAAACATCACTACAACTTTAAAAGCACAACTATAATGACGTGGGAAAATACCCGAACAAAGCTGAATACCATATATACATACATACATACATACATACATACATACATACACACACACACGCACGCATGCACGCACACACAGTATCTATATACACAGTGACTGATGTGATAACAGCAGAGTAGTTTATACATATTGCTCCCCAGATGTGGAACTGATGTAGGCCATTTTATCTGCCTAGAGAAATTACTGTGATAATTATTATAGCTGTTTATATTCCACCTGATACCAATGTCAATGTGACACTTTCTAAGTTATATGACGTATTTCCAGGCAGCAGCAAACTCACCCAGAGGGTGCTCTTGTCGTGGCCAGGGAGCTCAATCAAGCCTGGTTAAAGACAGGTCTCCCTAAATTTGTGCAGTACATGCAATTTTCCACCAGAGGGAAGAACACTTTAGACCTTGTGTACTCTAACCTGAAACAGGCATATTGAGTAATCCCCCTCCCCAACCTGGGTACATCCAACCATCTTTCACTTCTGTTATGCCCAAAGTATGTCCCTCTCAGGAAAAGAATTCAGCCAGTCATGAAAATGGTTAAAATCTGGCCAGAGGGTGCTCTCAGTCAGTTGCAGGATTGTTTTGAAACCACTGGTGGAGTGTATTTGAACATTGAAGACCTGCATGAATACACTGATGCCGTACTCTCTTACATCAAAGTATGCACTGACAGTGTAACAATGGACAAGTGCATCAGAGTCTATGGGAATTGTAAACCCTGGATGACTGCTGAGGTACGGAAACTTCTGAGAGCCCAGGATTCTGCCTTTAAGGCAGGGGATAGGGATATATATATAGAGAGGCCAGGGCAAACCTTAGAAGAGGCATTAAGACAGCAAAACAACAATACAAATATAAAGTGGAGAACCACTTAGCAGATAACAACCTGAAGCAAATATGGCAGGGACTGCAGCATCTAACTAACTATAAGGGCAACACAAGGAACACGGTCATTGGTAGAGGAGTTGAACATCTTCACCCAATACAAGGTGAAAAGACCAGACACCATAGCCTCTGCCTGCCAGCCTTCTGATTCCCAGCCACTCACTCTATACAAACATCAAGTGAGAGCTGCACTGAAGGCTGTGAATCCCATTAAAGCTGAATGTCCAGATGGGGTGCTGGGGATAGTGGTAAAGACTTGTGCCAATCAATTAGCAGGGGTCCTGACAAAGATCTTTAACATCTCCCTGCAAACAGCCTGTGTTCCATCATGCTTGAAGACAGCCACTATTGTCCCAGTCCCCAAGAAAACAGCAATTAATTGCCTAAATGACTACAGACCTATCACGTTAACATCAGCAGTGATGAAATGCTTCTAAAGACTGGTTCTCCAGCACCTTAGAACATGCCTCCCACCAGACTTTGACAAACATCAGTTTGCCTACAGGGGAAACAGGTCAACAGACGATGCCATAGCTACTCCCTTACATTCTGTAGTGAGCCATCTGGAGAAATCCGGGAACTATGTCAGTATGCTGCAGCTCAGCCTTCAATACTATCCTGCCAAGCATCCTTATCAAAAAGCTGAGTGACTTGGATTTTCCCTCGTCCATCTGCGACTGGATCAAAGACTTTCTGAGGGACCGACCACAAACAGCACGGGTTGAGTCTGTCACATTCACCTCCCTGAAGCTTAGCACTGACTCCCCACAGGGCTGTGTGTTCAGTCCCTACCTATACTCACTATACATACATGATTGCGTATTGTCTGACCCATCCACTGTGATCATTAAGTTCACTGATGATATTACCATATTGGGTCTCATTACAAGTGGAGACAAAACAGTGTACAGGAGGGAGGTTCAAAAATTATCCTCATGGTGCCTAGAAAACAACCTGCACCTAAACATCAGCAAGACAAAGGAGATGGTGTTAGACTTCCAGAAGAAGAAAGAGGAACCCGCCCCACTTTACGTTGAGGGGGGCTATGTGGAGAGAGTTTCCTCCTTTAAATTCCTTTCCTTCAGCAAAGATCTCACCTGGAAAATCAATACAACCCAAGTGGCCAGAAAGGCCCAACAGAGACTCCATTTCCTTAGGGTCTTGCAAAAAAAATAAAGTGGAACAATGACAGATTACCTCCTTTTACTGGTCCACAATAGAAAGCGTCCTCACATATTGCATTAAGGTGTGGTATGCTGGCTTGACAGCCATGGATAGAAAGACATTATAGAGGGTGGTGAGCACAGCACAAAACATTGTGGGCTGTTCCCTGATACCACTAGATGACATTGCTAGGACTCGCTGCCTTAGAAGAGAGGAAAATTTTCAGGGACAACTCACATGCCGGTGAGCACTTCTTCATTCTCCTACCATCGGGTAGGAGATATAGAAGCATAGCCAGCCACACCAACAGGCTGAAGAACAGTTTCTACCCGTGGGCTGACAGACTTCTGAACGGAAAATAACATAATGTCAACATAGTATGGTAGACTTGGCCGGCGTGTTGTGCAACAAGGTCACATAGTGTAAGAAGATTGGGACTGGGATAGGTACTTCTGTCCTCACTGTGAGTTGTATTGGGGGAGTGCATGAAGGGAGGCTCAGCCAATCTTATTGTACACATGTACACATGTACTCTAGCAAAATGTTATGATCCAAACTCTGTCAAGGATCTTGGAATACTCATCTCTAATGGTCGAAGTGCTAGAGCCCACTGTAACTACATAGCCAAAAAGGCGTTAAGAGTTGTTAACCTAATCTTATGTAGCTTTTTCTCTGGTAATATTACATAATAACTAGAGCATACAAAACATTTACAAGACCAATACTTGAATACAGCTCATCAGTCTGGAACCCACATTACGTATCTGACATTAACACAGTTGAGAAAGTCCAGAAATATTTCACAAGAGGAGTTCTCCACTCCTCTACTCGTTGCAGAATACCTTATGCCACCAGTCTTGAAATTCTAGACCTAGAAAACCTAGAACTACACCGCCTTCGGTCCGATCTAAGTATAGTATATAAAATCATACATTGCAATGTCCTACCTGTCAATGAATACTTCAGCTTCATCCTTAACAACACAAGAGCAAACAACAGATACAAACTCAAGGTTAATCGCACCAAACTTGATTGCAGGAAATACGACTTCAGCAACAGAGTGGTCAATGTCTGGAATACTCTACCTGACTCTGTGGTTTCTTCCCCAAACCTCAAAAACTTTAACCTTAGACTTTCTACCATTGACCTCACCCCTTTCCTAAGAGGTCTGTAGGGGGCGTGCATAAGCGCACCAATGTGCCTACCATCCCTGTCCTATTGTTTCTTTTATTTTTTATTTTTCTTATATGTATCCATGTATTCATAACTATGTTTTTTATTTATACCTATTATTTTGTAAACAATTGACAAAAATAAATAAATAAATAAATAAAGGTAATAATAACAGGATTATGAGAAATAAAGGCAACAGATGCCTGAATACTGGGGCAGTGGACTGACATAAATGCAATAAATGTGAAGAAAAGTTAAAGCCCATGCTATGGGCATGTCCATGGGTACAGTTCGAGATTAATATAATGATAGGCCAGGTTTTTGGAACCTGGAAGGTTCTCAGAAGGAAGTTAAATTTCAAAAATGTAAATGTAAGGTAAATTTCAAACTTACAGTGCTTGTCTTTATATATGAAGAACTTAGAAAACCCTGTGCCTCAACAATAGCAAAGAAGGTTACTTTATATTGGGAGAATATATGTGTACCAATTTGGTTTATTGAAGGTTGTCAGTTCTCAACAAACTCAGACAATATGATTGCATTTGGGCTAGATTTCACATACTATTTAAAAATAATGAACAGTATAACTACACTGTTATTATTTTGAAACTTTCCCCTTAATTTTCACTTTTTGTTCACTTATTTCCTGTCATGTAGTTTTTGTAATAATAGTTTAGATAACAGAATGACTATGTTTTGTTTTAGCAATTCTTGCTGTTTGTATCCACTCTATTTATGATTTGTGGCAGATAATAAAATGTTAAAAGACTTTTTTAAAAAGTCATTGAAAGTAGTGGAATTGTTTATTTAGGGCTGAACAAGCATGTAAACCCAACCATATCAGAATGTTCGAATAATTTCCTTGGGGTCCATAGTAAGTAAATTGAAAACAGTTAATGATATTTGGGCCATTTGGATCAAAACCCTGTATTGTTTTGCTGAACATCCAAGAGTCTACTTATAATTGTGGAAGAATATAAATTTGATTATAAACAAGCCAACAAATAATTACATTACTTTATACAAATACAGAAGGCAAAAGATAAATTATAACTGGAAAAAAAGTGAGGGGGAAGGTAGTTGTGGAACCCAATAGGTAAAGCATGAAGTTCACTAAGTAGTAAGCCTCATAGGTTGAGAGAGCAAAAAAAAACAAAAACAGATTTAGGAAGCAAGGGTGAATAGTTAGCAACTAATAAAACAGGAGAGATCATTCAGTAGCTAAATTTGCTAAGGATTCTATATGGAACAAACAATAATAAGTGAACTTGTTCCACCTCAATCTTGAAATAAGTGCTCTAGCCCCATGTATATAGTTTATTTACACACACACACACACACACGGATATATCCATATATACAGATATACAGTGCTCTAGCCCCATAGATATAGATACTGTATATAGACGTGTATATATGTATATAAATGTGTGTGTATATATAGATACGTAGATCTTGGCGTGCTTGGGTCTACGAAACAGATACGTAGATGTGTACACATGGATATAGTTATATAATGCTCTAGCCTCATGGATATATAGAGATATACATGTTGTGACTCCGAGACTTGAACCTGATCAATCAACAGATGTGGGTTCGAGCGAGGAAGAAGATCTGGCACTGAGATTCGAGCCTGCATTATTAAGTGACTTAGAGGGGAGTCAAGTAGAGGGAGAGGAGTTGGATTTGAGAGATGAACCTGATTTATTGGAGGATTCAGAGGCCACTCTCTCCCCTGAACCTACTTCCCTAATTAAACCTCAGGTGTTAACTGTTAATCAGGAAAGTGTGTCGGAGGTTTCAAGCGGAGATGAAACTGCCGGATGCTGGCTGGATGCCAGAACTAGGAGAAGATTGAGATGTCAATCTCAATTAGAAAAGAGACGTCCAGCAAAGGATTAATTAATGAGACTGACACGCCCTCTCCTAGAGGATATAAGAGAGCGCATGACTTTGTAATATTTGCTGGAAACAAAGTGAGTTTTGCCTTGGAAAGATTTGCGTCTGATTACTGCGTTGTGATTTACGAACTATACAGAATTGCTGGACAGATTCTAGGAGGATTGCCAAAGGACTGTGATAACAGAGCAACTGAATCTTCTGTCTCTGGTTTTGTAAAGTATTTGAACTATATAACTTGAAGTTTCATCTGTGAATACAGGTGGGACAGAACATATACATATCTATATAGATATAGATATATTTAGATTTTGATGCTATCTTTTTTCCTCTACAACTCATGGTGGCAAACATACCAATACTCCTCTTCCTATTTAAATTGGTTGGCTTGTATTTCACTACAACCAAAGAACTCTCAACAGTTAACATAATATAAAAAAACACAATGAAAACATCAGTTAGGGGAAAAAATCAACATAAAATCAAAACAGTGTATGGTAACGATAAAATAAAAGCACAGAAGTGAAACAACTCAAGAAACAACTCAAGAACTCAAAAATAGAGATTACTCAGTCTGATTAGAATGTCCTCCAGAGCTGTTTTGTACTTAGTATGTTTCCTGCCTCAGCTTTTTTTTTTTAATTTCCTGAAAGTGGGGCACTAGAAACAGTCCTCCTAGATGACCTAGTGGATCTGGCTGGTTCTGGATGGAGCAACTGGTCCTGTAGTAGCCAGAGTAACTTTAAGTCATAATAAACAGTCTTATAGGTCAAAATCAGCGCCTAGGAGATGATTGACAGCCAGGACAAGTTCCACAGCCTAGGCTGATGTGCACCCAGTGACAGATACCAGTTAGCACATGGTTATGCTGCATTCTTGACAATTGAAGCTTTTGAGTGCTCTAGCCCCATGTAAAAGGGCATTGCAGGAGTCAATTAGGGAGGTAATAAAGTAAGAATTGCTGTAGCAACATGGTAATCTTTTACCAAATAACCTGAACAAAAGTTTCTCTGGTGACAGCTTCTATAAGCCACACGGGCAGAACTGGGAAATCTAAAAGGAACCCCAATTTTAGCTCTAACATATCCCTATAGAGATAACATTAAAGTTAGCAGGCAGACTAAGTGGACAACCAGTTTAGCTGCCTTGCTTGTGTTCAGTTTCAGCCTGCTCAGCACCAAGTAAAGATATCCACAGCATCTCTCCTCCAGCTGGGATGGAAATGTAAAGGTCAATTTCCTCAGGATACTGATGATATTGCATCCTGAACTGTTGGATTGGCTCACTCAGTGGCTTCACCCACAGCGGTTCAAGAGCACGTGAGGGAGGACCAACCCCTGAAGAAATTTGTAAATCAGAAGCCACTGAAGGGTGGTCTCAGAGGTCTTCCCCCTTACTGCTTTAATTCAGTCTGCCCATTAAGGAAGGAGCAAAACCAATGAACAATTCTTCCCATCCCCAACCCCTGCAGGTAGTCCATGGATAAGAAATGTTCCCCTTTGATTAGACTCACAGCTATTATTAGAAGAGCAAGTAGAGGCTGTGGCCAAAAAGTCCTTTGCTCAGTTTCAGCTGATGCACCAATAGGGGACCTACTTGGGAGTGCTGCAATGTGCTGTGTATGGTATAGAGGTGGTATTCAGCAGGTTCTGACCAGTTCTGGAGAACCAGTAGCGGAAATTTTGTGTATTTCGGAGAACTGGCAAATGCCACCTCTGACTGGCCCTGCCTCCATCTATTCTCTGCCTCCCAAGTCCCAGCTGATCGGCTGGGTCTTCTTTTGTTGCCCTGCACAGGAGAACGGAGCTGGAAATCAGGTTAATGGGATGGGAGGGAATGAGGATTTTGCAGTACCCTTCCTCTTTCATGCCCACCAAGCCACGCTCACAGAATTGGTAGTAAAAAAAATTGACCCACCAATGGGCTGATGGTATTTGACAACCACTCTGGAAACTGCAAATGGTCTGGGATGAGATAACCCACAGGTTGGGCATGCACTCAATACTATGGTGATTCAATTTTTCAGGCCCTGGACTGGCTGCTTATAGGTTGCTGGCGGCAGTTCCAAAGTTTTAATCTGTTAAGCCAGGGGTAAGCCTTTTATAGCTTGGCCCCTAGGTTTCTTCAAGGTCATTTCCACCAACCAGATTCAATCCATCCAAGCTTTCTATCTCAGAAGAAGATATTGGTATGGATCATCTCTGAAAAATAAAGTGGGACGAGGCTTGGAGGCACTGTTTCCCTGTGATGTCCCTGCATTCTTGGAATGGCCTTCCTCTGCAAGTAAGAATGGCTCCATCAATAACGGCTTCATTTAATAATGTTTGAGTTCTCATCTAAGAAGCTTCTTCAGAAAAGGATTAGCAAGACTACATGGCATCACTAGCATCTTTTATCAAGTTTGGCAGGTGGGATTAGACATAACTTGACTGCTGCAGCTAGTGTTTTTTATGCTTGAGGTTGTGTCACTGAAAGGAACAGAAAGGAAATACTTTCCAATTCTTTTTTCTTGGAGTACTTGATATGTATAACAGGTCAACTGGCTAGTTTTAAAGGTTCCCATAGTACAACTGCTATTGTGACTCAGTTTGTTTGACCTAAGTTTGCCCCTTTGTGTTGTAAACTGGATTGCAGTGAAGTTGATTGGATTAGTTTATCTCTTCTTGTGGTTCCCACAATACACCATCATCCTATTGTTCTAGGTAAGCATTTTGGGAACAACAGGACATGCAAGCATAAACAGCAGCATCCACTGGCCCTCCTCCTCTTCCTCCTCCTCCCATTCTACTTTAATTCTATAATTTTGCCATTAAAGTAAATAAGATAATTTCCCATTAATGCCCATTAAAGCATCTGCTTTACTGGAGCCAGATCTAGTACATAGAGAAAAGTCCTTTCAAGGTTTCTAAATATGCCTTAAGCATATTGTGTTTCTGCACTGCCGAATTAGCAATAAAATATTCCACTGGTACATTGTGGAAGATGAGGGCATCACTGCCCTCCCATTTGGTAGATATGGCTGACTGTTTGGAGTAAAGTCCATGCTTGACCACCATTTCTTATGTTAACAAACAATTGAGTGGGATGTTTTTAACTTATGACATTTTCAGTTGGAACCCTGATAGATGAGTGTTTGCCAAGAAACTACAGTCCAGGGAGTTGAGCCAAGATTATATGAACATATTTTTTTTAAAAAAAAAAGCCTGGAAGATAAGCCACCCTGTTGGCTATTGAAACAGATGAAAACAGGAGGAAGGAAATGATAAAATGAGAGAGGAAGACATGTCAGAGATGAATAGCTTTAACAAATCATTCGAACCACTTGTTAACACTAGGAGGGAAAGATTTCATTAGCTACTTTATGTGAGGATGTTATTATTTGGCAGACTTGTTCACTGTCATATCATGTGAAAAGACTTTCATGAAAGGATTTTCTGTCTCTATATGGAGCTGGGAGTGAAATGTGGAAAATGAAGTAAATTACTAGCCGTAGTCCCTGTGGGGAGTAATTAGGATTTTTTTTAAAAAAAAAATCCCTCCCCCTATTTAATTCTGCTGAATTTGCACACACACACACACACACACACACACACACACACACACACACACAAACACACACACACAAATCCAGTTCAAAGGACATTTCCTACCATTGTTTTAATTTGCAATCCAGAGCCTTTACCCTAATGGAGTTCCTTTGTAGACTGATTGTAGATCTATGCATGTTTATAAAAATGTATCTAATAGATCAATCTTATCTTGGAATGTTAAGAAATTCATTTAAAATATCCTCATATTACTCAGAAACAAGCCATTTTCCTATTAACAATATCATTTCAAATACCATTTTAATTTTGTCAAAATTAAATACTATCACCTTGTATTAAGATAAACATGACTTATACATATACATATAGAGGAGAGATTAGAGAGAAAAGGGGAGGGGCGAAGCACCTGCCACATAACACCTCAGACTTAACAATTGTTGATAAGAATGTCTGGATACTGGATGTGACAGAACCTGGACATAGCAGAAGAGAAGAGAAAGAACTGGAGAAAATTACAAAATACAAACACTTGCAAATAGAAACTGAGTCAAAAGAAAGAAGGAATGGTGCCAATAATAATAGGCACCTTGCCTGAACATCATTGGCATTGGCAAAATCACCACCAATCAATCGCAAAAGGCAGCTTTACTTGGAACAGCTTGCATCCTGCAATGGTACCTTTAACACAGGGGTGTCAAACTCAAGGCCCGGCAGCCAGATAGGCCTGCAGGATGCTTTGATCTCGCCTGTGGGGCCACCCTGGAAACAGTGAAGGACTGGCTTGTAGTGCCTCTGTCAGTGAAAAAAGAGCTTGTGAAGACCATGAGTGGCCCTCTGGAGCTGCATTTTCACTGGCAGGGGATTACAGAAGGCCATCGCAACCAAAAGTGGAGCTCTGGAGCCCGTTTTCACTGGCAGAGCACTTGAGCCACCACAGGTGCCCCTGACATGGGTGATGTCGAGCTGGCCACATCCACCCTGGCCACACCCACCACAGCCTCCTGAGGTCAAACACAACCCTGATGTGGCTCTCAATGAAATTGAATTTGACATCCCTGTTTTAACACCATCAAACAACATCTGGCTATCCCAGGCCCTTGGGAAAGACTTAATAGATGGGGGAAATGCCAAATCCAGTCTAAACATCTGGCTGACTGTCCAAACAACCATAAATTGCAATAACAAAATGTAATAGTATCCTTTATTTACCATTGATCAGAATTATCTCTGACCTGCCTGAATGGATTTCAACAGGAAGATAAGGAAGGATAGTAACCATAGAAACTACTCTCAGAGAGTGTGAGAATATTACAGTGAGGGGCAAGAAGAGCATATGTTGAATGAGCGTTGGTTCTAATTAATGTATCCTAAGAACTACTGATGGTTTATTTATGGATCAATGAATGATTACTTCCTATGAGTACAAGAGGTTGTATAATAACCAAACTTCATTGGTTCGCAAGTGTATATTTTGGGGAGCATTAATCAGGGATATGACAGATTATCTTACATGATTTATTGAGTTCACTGACAATTATCACCATGAATGTTGAAGCTTTAAGAAGGAAGCTCAAAAATCTGGGGATGCAGCTGATGTGATAATCCATCTTTCCTGTCTAAAGGGGAGAAAAAAAAAGTATTATATGTGAATGATTCATACCCCAGCTCTATGAGACTGGTTTTTATGGGAGCTCTGAAATTTCCAGCATTGAGATCTGAGTTATCTACATAAAGGACTGGTAGACCTGTGTTTGGTCAAAGCATAGAAAACATGGTTAGTGTGATTTTAAATTAAATATTAGGGTGATAAAACTCTTGATATAAACAAATAAAAGGAAGTGAGCATATTTCTGTAATAGTATTAAATTACCCAAAGAAAAATTAGAAAAATTGATTTACAGAATTTAGACCTTCATTATTTATGCTCTAATGGTCAAAATGTGGGAAATAATTAAGATGAGATCTTGGTATAGGAAGACAAATATGATTTAATATTGTAGGTGAAATTAAGATGACTACATAATCGGAAAGGGGCAAATGAAGGATACAAGTTTTTGAAAGGATCAGAAGAAGAGAGTTGTGCTATATGTTACAGTATCCACTACTGCTCAGGCATCTATTCAAATAAAGTTGGTATTTATAATAAACGTGGTAATTCTGTAGAGAGCATTTGGATGAATATAAACAGTAAAGTGAATAAAAACAAGAAAATGTTGATGATGTTTTCTAAAAAAAAAATGCTAATAATTCAGATTCTTTCCAATCTTGGAGTACCTCAGCATTAAATAACATACCATACATCCATCAATTGATTTATCAATCTTTCCCTAATTTTTTATTACTTGTTTGTTTATTAAATTTACACACTGTTTATTTCACTATTGAAATAATTTTGGGTAACTGTGAAATTGTTTATGAGAAAAAATCTTCATGGAAACATCTTTGAGCTAATTTCTTTTCCCATAATTCTTTTCTGCCATCAATTATAAGTGCACTAAATGGAATTGTTCATTGTTGAGCAGAACAAATAATAAAAACAATGAAGCAAGAAACTTAAAGAACCAGAATTCAAATGTTTGGAGAAAGGAGTTTTGCTGACTTCAGAGAAATCAAAACATAAGTTTTAGGAGAGGAAGTGAAGGAATTTCTGTTTGCTCTATTATCACATACTGTAGTAGCAGGGTGGGATTCAGCCAGTTCGCACCACTTCGGGAGAACCGGTTGTTAACTTTCTGAGCAGTTTGGCAAACTAGTTGTTGGAAGAATTCACTAGGACAGAGAACCGGTTGTTAAATTATTTGAATCCCACCACTGTGTAGTATCTGTTAGGTTTGGAGAATAATGGAGACCAGACATCTGACCAGTGACTTCAACTCTTTAATAACAGTAGATAGAACAGAACAGAGCAAGGCTATGGGCAGCAGTAACCCTTTTATAGGGTTGGCTGCTACCTTATTAACCAATAATATGTGCAACAAGTTCAACTAATACCCAATAAGAAGTGTCCTAATATTGGCCAATCAGGGACTTGTTATGGACCAATCCTTGTTCGTTGTTTAAGGACCAATCAGGTGTGCAGGCTTTCAAAACCCGCTTGCATTTGGGCTTAGTTACTTTTTATTGATTCACAACACCCTCCCCTTGAGCTCCGTTTGAGGGGAGCTGTAACAAAATCCTCAAGATAGACAGGCCGTTGGTCTGTCTGGATGATTTCCCGTGGTTCCACCGGTTTTGGCCTAAAGTCCGGTTCCGGTGGAGCGTTTGGATGATCTCTGTTAAGCTCCGCTTCGCTGCACGGAAATCCGTGTTGCTTTCGTTGTGGTTGTCCCCACCAATCAGTGTTTCTTCGGGTTTCGCAGTTCGGTTTCCCCGTGTTCACGCCCCATGGGAAAGTCAACTCCCTCCCTGCTTCTGATTCCCGGTACTTCGCTGGGCCGTAGGGTTTCGTTGGCCTGCTATCTGTCATATCGAAGTCAATTTCCTCGATATTTCCTCCCCTCAGTTGGTGAACCCGGGAGCCATGGGCGCTGGGTGGTCATCTCGAACGGAGTTGGTCTATGTGGCGTTTCCACACCCTCCCATCGCCTGTTAGCAGGCGGTAAGATCTAGGCCCTGTGAGGTGGGTGACGGTTGCGGGTATCCATAAAGGGTCTCCCGGAGAAGTTTTTGGCAAAGATTAAATCGCCTACCTTAAATTCCCGGCATTTGCTGCTGGAGCCGAAAGGCTTTTCGGGTGCGTAGGGCGGGTGGAGCCGGTCAAGGTGCGATCGTAGTTTCCGCCCATGAGAAGTTCAGGCGGGCGCTTTGTTGGTAACACTGTGGGCGTGATGTGCTGCAACAATAAAATTCGATTGATTTTTTCATCGATGTCGCCGAATTCCATTTTGTGGAGGGTCTTTTTACAAACTGTACCATGCGCTCTGCACGTCCGTCGCCGCAGGGTGCGCGTGCGAGGTTAGCGCATGGCGGATGCCCCTGTCAGCAAGATATTGTTCAAATGGTAATGTTGTGGAACTGTGGGCCGTTATCTGAGACCAGAACGTCCGGAAAACCATGTGTGGCAAATAGCCTGTTTAATTTGTTGATAACTGAGTCCATTGTAGTTGTGTTCATTCGATGGATCTCGAGCCAATTTGAATAGGCGTTGACTGTAATAAGGAAAGTGTGCCCTTTGTAGGCCCCGCAAAGTCAATATGAATACGGGACCATGGTCCCCTCGGAGTTTCCCATTCGGGTTGGGCTTGCTTTAGGTGGGGCGTTGCTTGACGTCCTGGCAACGTTGACAAGTAGCGACCCAGGCCTCAATTCTTTTGTCGATTCCCCGCCACCAGGCGAGCTCCATGCGAGTGCTTTCATTCGCATCGATGTCTGATGTCCGTCGTGCAATACGAAGCTAAAACAGTTCGTGCAGTTTGCCCGGGATTACGACTCTATCGCCCCACAAGATGCAGCCCTTTGGGAAAACAGTTTGGTTTGGCGGGCTTTGAAAGGCGCCATTCAGGTGATAGTTGTTCTGTTGGCCAACCACGCTCAACCCAGCATAGGATGTGTTGCAGGACCGGATCTCGTTTTGTTTCGAGGGCAATGTCTCTCGCCGTAATGGCGGCGTGTGTAGAGCCTCAATTTGCAGCGCCAGATGGTTGGGGCTGGATCTTCAACCGATTCTGGGAGCGGTGTTCTGCTCAATGCATCAGCGTGGAGAATTGATTTCCCAGGCGGTGTTGCAAGGTGTGTAGTTGTACGCCGCCAAGAATTCAGACCAGCGGGTCATTCTGGGGGACAATATATACGGGGTTGGTTTATTACCGGCAATAATCCCCAGTAGTGGTTTATGATCAGTAATTATTGTAAACACACGCCCATACACATATTCATGAAATCGCTTAACTGCAGCCACAATAGCTAAAGCTTCTTTATCAAGCTGACTATAATTTCTTTCAGCTTTAGCTAAAGTTCGGTGAAAAATGCGACGGGAGCTTCTGCTCCGCTCGTAATACGTGGGCCAGGATTGCTCCAACCCCAAAAAGGTGAGGCGTCACAAGTAATAGTTAACGGCAGAGTCTCGTTGTACTGCATAAGTACAGAATCAGAAGTTAGCAATTTCTTTACTTGTTGGAAAGCGTATTGTTCACGTTGTCCCCAAACCCACGTTGCTTTTTTGTCTAAGAGTCTATGTAATGGTTCAGCTACCATTGCTTTATTGGGTAAAAAGACGTTATAAAAATTGATAAGTCCAAGGAACGCCTGTAGATCTGCCTTGTTCCTTGGAGTGGGGGCCTTCTTAATTGCTTTTAATTTGTCCTCCAGTGGGATGGATTCCTTGACTGTCCAGGAGGTATCCCAAGAACTCCACCCTTTCGGTACATAACTGGCATTTATTTTTTTTTAACTTTGAGGTCATGCCTTGGAACCTTTGTAAGACCATTCGGAGTCGCTTTTCTAGAATGTCTCTGTTAGGGGGCGATGAGTACATCGTCGAAATACGGCACGACCCTCTTATTCCTTGTAACAGCCTTTCCATTAAGCTCTGAAAGATTCCTGGACCGACGCTCACCCCGAACTGGAGCCGTTGCATTTAAATGCGCCCTATGCGTGACGATAGTTTGCGCCCGCGGTGGCCGGATCTACAGGCAATTGTTGATACGCCTGCGCTAGGTCTAATTTAGCGAAAACTTTCCCGCCGCCCAGGGAATGGAGCAGGTGTTGCACTACCGGCACTGGATATGCACTTTGCTGAAGTGCGTGGTTTAGGTGGCCCGGTAGTCTCCGCAAATTCTCAGTGACCCATCAGGCTTGATAGGCGTCACTATTGGGGTTTCCCACCGGGCGTGGTCGGTGGGTTCCAGCACGCCCTGTGCTATTAGCTTATCGAGTTGTTCGTCGATTTTAGGTTTCAGGGCGAACGGCACCCAACACGGCTTAAGGCGGATGGGTGCTACCTCAGGGTTCAAGTTAAATGAGATCAGGGTCCCCTTGTACTTGCCTAGTCCGTTGCGAAAACGCCTTGGAATTCTTGCACGAGGGCTTCCTCCCAATCGTTGCTCTCGCACGGTGGACTCCGGCCACAGTGATTCCGAACGGTCTGAACCATTGCAGGCCTAAAAGACTAGGCCGGTCACGGTCAACGACAGTCAGTGGCAGTGCGACGGTGCGGTCCTTGAAAGAGACCTGAATCGGGCGGACCCGACAACGGAATTGGTTACCCTGGTAATCTTTGAGTATAACCCTTTGAGGGTTGAGGTCTTGCTACGAATCGGTCGGAATGAGCTGTTGAGCGCTTCCAGGACACCATCGAGAGAGATGATCCTGAGTCCACCTCCATCACACAAGGTTTGTTTTCGATAGCGACCTTCACTCTGATTTTCCTGGCATCTAGGGATGTAGCGTGGCCTATGGTAATTGTCTGGTGGGTCTCTTCCCGCCTGGTTTCTTCCTGCCGGGTGGAAGTGTGGACGGTTTGTTTCTGTAGGAGTGGCTTCCCCATTGGTGATTCAGTTTGTCTCGGGTGTGCCGATGAATCCTGAAGACTGGCATTCGGCCTGTCAGGGTTTGGAGTTGAGTTTTGTTTGCTTCTGCAAACCTTTGCGATGTGACCTCTTTTCCCGCAAACGCGGCAGAGTGCATCAAGGAATTTACAGCTGGATCGTGGGTGATTCGCCCACATCCTGCACAAGGTCGAAGTGAGCGTGTGAACTGGTCTTGTTCCGTTCGGGAGTCGGTTGACCTCTTCCTCATCACTTTCTGACGGGATTCTAGGTCTTCGAGGTGAGTCGATACCGGGTGTCTCTCTGAGCGAGGCGAGGTATCATTGGCGAGTTGACGTAGCGGGTGCGCTGGTGCGGCATATTCGGCTGCCGACTTCTGGTTGCTTCTGCTGCAGTGGCTTTTTAAGGGTATCGGTGAGGCTGATGTCCCCTTAGCCATGATTTTGCTCTGGATCGTGCAGTCTTCTAGGCCCAGAACTAGGCGGTCTCGGAGGGCTTCTTCTGTTAGAGAATCCGCAGAGGCCTCCAAGGTTGTGGAGGTCTGCGACGTAGTTGGCAAGGCTTTCACCTTTCCGCTGGACCCTCTGGTAATATTCGTGCCTTCTGACTAAGGTTGGCACGGTGGGCGGTAGTGGGCCCGTAGCAAAGGCTCGAGGACGTCCCAGTCCATCGCTTTTACTTTGGCTGGCTTGGCAAGTGATTTTGCCATTTTAAACACGGTAGGCCCGCAGGGGTTAGAAATACAGCTCTTTTTTTTGCTGGCTGTTGCATCTTTCAAGTTGTTGGTCTCAGAAACATCTGGAACCTATCCATGTACGACTCCCAGTCTTCGGTTTCTGGGTCGAATGGAGCGGGTGGTACGGCACCGCTGGCCATGTTGCCGTTGATAGTGCGTGTTCGACCACGTGCTCTGTTGGTTGCTCTGTAGATCAGTCAGCTCTTCCGTCTCCGCATCCCACCTTCGTCGCCAGTGTTAGGTTTGGAGAATAATGGAGACCAGACATCTGACCAGTGACTTCAACTCTTTAATAACAGTAGATAGAACAGAACAGAGCAAGGCTATGGGCAGCAGTAACCTTTATAGGGTTGGCTGCTACCTTATTAACCAATAATATGTGCAACAAGTTCAACTAATACCCAATAAGAAGTGTCCTAATATTGGCCAATCAGGGACTTGTTATGGACCAATCCTTGTTCGTTGTTTAAGGACCAATCAGGTGTGCAGGCTTTCAAAACCCGCTTTGCATTTGGGCTTAGTTACTTTTTATTGATTCACAACAGTATCCTATTTGAGTTATCCTGTTTCCAGTGACGTGTATTTTCTTAATCAGCCAATGACAACCAGCAGAAATGGTTGCCTCACATATTCTATATTATTCAATTTCATTTGATAAAGAAGGTTTGGGCATGCTAGCTACATGCTGTTGTTGCAATATGGGTCATGCTATGTGAGAGTGACGTAGGAAGATAGGAGGAAAAGTTGCAGTCTAGACAACTGTCATACGAGAGATATGTGAACTCACAGTAGGAAAAGGGGCATAGGAAGTGACTCATAAGGGACTCTCCCTAGTTTTTTGGAAAGTAAAAATAAAGGATGGGAGATTCTGTTACTTCCAATAAATGTTGTGTTAGTACTCATGTTTTTAATTCTTTTCTGGATTATTTTGAAGGGCTGACATTGTCATCTGTTATTCTGTATTTAACCCTGCTGCTTCAGGAGACTTCTTAGAACAAAGCAAAAAATAAATAAACAACTACCCCCAAACCACAAGCTTATCCTCAAACACGCCCCCCCCCAAAAAAAAAACCCATAGTACATACCTACTTGGGTAACTGTTTATTTATGCTATGTTCTCATGAACTCAGCTTTGTTTTATCCACACAACTGAAGCAGCAAAAGTCATTCTGTAACTGTTCCATTTTAAAAGTACTGTTTTCTCTCATCAGCTGACTCAATTTCTTTTATGGAGACCACACAGCACGTTTATTGGCAACGTGACTGATTGTGTGGTCACAGGCTAGGACGGTTCTGTCCTTGGTCACCATAGGTATGTCTACCACCTGAGTCCTATCAACTTTAGGGTATCATTTTGGCATTTAATTTTTTCACATTAAAGAGGAACCAAACTTTGGTAGTAAGAGACAGTTGGGGAATTTTTTTTTTATCATAAATTGCATTAACAGCTTTCAGAACTGAGCAGCACATGTCTTTGTTGAATCATTCATTGATATGAAAGAAGGTACCAGTTTCATGAAAACATATTTCTGAGATTTCTTATCTGATTTCCAATAAAGATTCTCAAATAAGGTGATGTTAATATGTTACCTTGAGAACTGCCATTTCTCAAAGGTATGTCATTATTACTTGAAATGGAATACATCCTTTAGATGTATTTTAATTTCCCCCATATATAAAGATAGATATCTGATTTATTTATAAAATCAATGTGAAATCTGTATGAGCTTTACTGTAATTTTTAAAAATCACATAAATAACCCTACTTAACTCATCCAACCTCAACAAAATTTAAGTCGATAAGATAAACTTTTATGCAGGGCAACATAAATGTGACATAGAACATATACAGTGTATCTTTCATTATTTTTCTCAACAAAGCCCAAACAACAATTTAAAGAGGATAGGAGCAGAGGAATAGCAGAAAAAAGGAAACCCTAACTTTCCCGCAGATCACATTTCTGCTAGAATATTTTCACAAGTCATTGTTAATCAAACATGCTTTAAACCAGACTAGGAGCTGTTGACAATGATTAGGGTTTAAGGAAGCCACAAAGAAGAATCAGTGTCAGGAACTTGGAAAAGTTGGTATCAGAAAATATGGTTACTGTACAATGTTATTAACTTCAAGGGAAGATTTAAAGAGATATATCAGCTTATGCTCTTGAAGTCACTTGTAGGCCTGACTTGCAAGTCAGACATCTGGTAAAAGCTATTTTTCCTTTACCTGCAGCCTGAGGAATAAAGTTCAAAGCCTTTATTGTCATTGTACATCATGTATACAACAAAATTGGTTTAACCTCTACTGGTGCAATCCGTACAGTGAGAGAATAAGATCAACTGTTGTGTAAAGGAGTAGGGTAATGTCCTTTTGGGTCAGAATTTTTAATTTTTCAATACAGGCCCCTCTCCAAATGTGGTTAGTCAACTCCTGTACAGGGGCCATACTATGTTAACCACTAATTTGTGGTCTGTGGTTGTGTCCTTATTTGCTTCCTGGTAGTACTGGCTCATTTCCCTTTTAAAAATTTTGCGTGCCTATTTATCTCTTCTGCCTCAAATAAATGATTGCATTTTCTCCCTTTTTCAAAATGATACCTCAGTTTCTCAGCTGACATGCTGGAGAAATTTTAAGAGATCTATGTCATTTAATTTTGTTAAGACTACTCTCCTCTAGCTCTTATTTCTTGCTTTCTGTTGAGGTACAAAACCCCATAAAGAAATGAGGATCTTAAAATACTTGCCTAAATGGCTCTGATACATCAACAAAATATTTATTGTTGTGCTGGCTGTGCTATTAATTTAGGGTTATAGTTATATGATACTAAACATTGAGCCTTAAATACACATGAGCCACAAATAGGGTATGCTGCTGCATTGTTCCTATTTGGTTCCTCATGCCAATAGGAGCAGCAAAATAAACGATGGAAGTTTCTTCCAGTTTGTTTATTATGACATCTAAACTAAATCTCTGGCTTCTCTTTACTAAATTAACCAAGGATCAGATGCCAGCTTTTGACTCTGCTTAGGAAAGCAACAAAGCCAGAATTTCTTGATATGTTGTTATAATTGATGGAAGGATTGTAGGTTCTCTGGTTTGCCTGTCCACTTCTATCAGCAAGGCATCATCAAACCTGTTCATAATGAAGGCAAAACACTTAGACTGGATTATTATGATTTCTAAGCACAGTAGAGTTGGCTTGCATTGCAGAAATTAAAAAGCTTAGAGTTGAATTGACAATTGAAGCAAAACTAGCCTTGTCCCAAAGAGGTGTGAACATGTACCATCAATTAATGGTGCCCTTTTTGCACTGATGCTTCAAGCATATGACCTAGAAAAGAGTTTTATCAGGCTGCTGTGGAAAAGGAGTTGACATTACTGAACAACAGGAAATAGTGGACTCTAAGATTGAGTGTGAAAGTCACAGATAGATATGGAGTGGAGAAACTGAAGCATGATAGCAATGCAAATTAACACCTAAGACAGAATAATGCTCACTATTTTAATTAGGCATATGTGTGACAGAAGGAGAGAGAATCCCCATACTTACTCTTAACTTCACTCATGCCCAATTAGCAGTAGAGAAGGTTTTAGGTAGGGTTGATGTTAAATATTCACTGACGCCTCATTAATATTCATTGCGTAATATGTAGAGTGGAGTCTGACATCAGACTCCACTCATTGGTCCAGCCACTGGTGGGAATAATAAAGCTCCGTCAGTGCCTGAAATGCTGCGGCTTGCCGCTTTTTTCCTGCACTTTAAAATAAACCATTTTCTGCAACTCCTATGGTCCTGCTCCTTTCTTTTCGTGCACTCACTTAACACTGGTGATGAAGGTGGGATCCTGAGGAAGACAAAGGACCTCGTGGCACCATGGCCATCTTCAGCTGACCATTGGGACTCAACTGTTTCCAGCCCTACCAGCGATCATGATGGCCCACCAACCACTATTCATCCCATTCGAGCCAACAAAAGAAAAATGGTCTTCATATATGGGAAGGTTCAAATTGAACCTGGAAGTGAATGGACTGCAGACAGCATCTGATGCAAAGAAGAAGGCTTTCTTCTTAACCTACTGCAATTCAGAGCTGTATGAACTGGCAGAAGCCCTCGTCGCAGACGAGCTCGAGAATGTCTCCTGGAATGAACTACAGCGGGCACTGAAAGGACACTTTGATTCTATACCCGGAGCCAGCGAGAGGGGAGAGCATCAACAAGTTTGTGGCTGCCCTAAGGAGACTTTCTAAAAACTGTAAGTTTGGCAATGCTGAAGACATGATCAGGGACCAGCTGGTCTTAGGGACTTAACCTTACAGAAGAGACTGTTAGCAAGGGAAGAAGTCTCATTCAAGGAGGCTTTAGAGGAAGCCAGAGCCACAGAAACCTCTGACAGCTCTGCAGCCCAACTCAAGAGAAATGGCAAGGTGCACGCCACCCATGCCGAGAGGATATCGACTCGAAACCCACCCAGCTCAGAAAGCAGTGGAGAGGACAATGAAGACGTACACCAAGTGAAACCCAGCAAACCAGGAAAAGAGATACCCCATGCAGAAGCCCTCAGCAGATGCCTGCTGCCAGATCTTGTTGAAGACCCAACTCCTGCCATTTCTGTGTTGCTCACCGAGAGGCTCAAGCCAGGCCTACTAACACCAATGGACATCACGAGACTTATGGTGAAAGACGGAACCTTGGCACGGGGTTTGAACTGGGTGTGGAGGGAATGGCTGGATACAACCAAAGGGGATGAATTCACACCATTTAAAAATAGACAATTAGAACTGTTAGCACTGAAGGGTTGTTTGTTGTGGGGGGAAAGGGTGATTGTACCACAACAGCTAAGGAAAGGGGTTTTGGGGACTTCCGGTTTTTCGGCTCGCTGAGTGGCAGGGATTTGCGACTCTGCGCGAGGCCTGCCGCGCTAGCCATTTTTGGTGCTCCGATCCGGACGGGTTCGAGCTAGGCTACCCTGTAGGGGTAGCTGAAGATAGGGGATCCGGGAAGGGGTTTGGGGTGTTGCAGACCCCCTCCCCACCGGCAGAACCCCTTTTCCCAAGACAGTGCAGCGGCGGTCTGCAATGGCCGCCACAAAGAAGCTGGCAGCCGGGTAAGAATGCGCAGGAGGAAGTGGAGAAAGCTTTTGGAAAGAGAAAGTTTTTCTTGGTCCCGGGACTCTAATATATACTTAACAAAACTCCTGGAAATTATGGCTTTCTGAATGATACCTTCTAGAAGAGAAAATAAGCGGCAGCTTGGTGGTGCTGAAAGGAAAGTTTACTCTCCTTCTCTACGGATTTAATAAGTGGATATTAAGAAACCTATTTTTTTAGGTAAAAATTGGCTTTAAGTGATAAGTGAGAAGGGAGAGGACTAAAAATATTTGTGTGCTAAGACTGCTGGAGGAGATGCCTTAAGGGATTTGAAGATTGAAATATATTGCAATAAGACTTTAAGAAAACAGATTTGTACTTTCTTTTTTTCTGATTGATACTACCCCAGGAAGAGAAAGTGAGAACTTTGCCTTGGCTTGGACTGATTGATAACTTTGGGACTGTTTTATTTTTTTGAAATATCTTGGTTGTTGTAGGAAGAAAGAAGGGGAAAAGAAAAGAAAAGATTTATAATGGCTTTTTCTGTTGAGGAACTGAGAAAAGAATATGAGCAAACAAAAAAAAATGGTGGAGATGCTGTGAGGGAAGCCTTCCTTTTCTTAGAAATGGCGCTTGCTAACTATCAACAAACATTACAGCAGATGAAAACAGCAGAAGAAGAAGAAGGAGAGGAAGAAGCCATCTTTAATGAATTTCAGAATTTAACCAAGAAAGAAGGAAGAGGGAAAGGAAGAGAAATGAAGGACTTAAGATTTAAAAAAACATTTAAGAAGGGAAAAATAAGGTGCAAAAATCAACATAATGATAGTAAACAAAAGGGAAAAGGAACACAACAGAGAAGGGAAGCCAGTAAGGCAGAGGCTAGAAGAAGGGGGTAGAAAGGTTTGGTGGGGAAGAAAGGAAGGAAAATGGTGGAGAAAAGCTACAAAGTTTTGGAATTAGATGGGAAAAAGGAATCTTTTTAGGGATAAAGGGTAAAGTATAAATTCTTTAAAAAAGGTTTTGCAAGGTACATAAGATGATATTGTAGCATTGTATTAGAAATAGAAAATTAAAATGGTTTAAGAGTTGATAAGAGATTAAAATGTTGAAATGTTTAGTAATGATTGATTTTAAATTTAATAATATTAAAGGGAAGGTTTAGAATATTGAGTTTTAATTAAAGAGTTTAATAAGATTATGATATTGATGTTATTATAAAAATTTATTATAGCATTTGTTTTTGGAAAAGACAATGGGAATGTTATAAGATTCAACATTTAGATTTACTGTTTAACTATGTATTTAATTATTTTGGATTTACTATTTAGATAGAATGTACCAAGCAGAATCGGATTGGGTACTGGGTGTTATTTTAAATGTTAATTTGATTAATTTAGAGGAGACAGAAAGGCATCATACTCTGATTAGTGATTTCAGGAGAAATTCTTTTTTTATATATATATATATTATAAGGGACAATAAAGAATGGACAAAAGATACAAATGTAATGATTTAAATTAAGATGGATTAATTAAGATAGAATTAAGAAGAGAGTTAAATGTGTGGAGAAGTTAATATAGAAGACTTAGAATGGTAAATAAAATAAGTAATGATATGTAAGATGAGCATGAATATAATTGAAGTTCATGAAGAGAGAGATATCCGGGGCCAAGTTACTTTCCTAAAAGATTTTTTTTTGTTTTTCTTTTTATGTTATATGTGTTGTGTGTTTATGTTTCTGGGAGAATTAGTGGAACCTTGCAGAAGTATAGAATGGGAATGATGGTGGTCAAGTCAGAAAGAAATAGATGAAACAATAATAATGAAATTGAATAAGAGTAAAAGAGAGTTAAAGAGAAACTGTATAAGAGGTTTTTGTATGCTTATATGGAAATGGTTTAAAATAGAATTAAGGTTTTATCTGACTTGTTAAATTTATAATGGAAAAAGGTTTAAGTATGTAATGGTTAATGATGATTTGTTTGTTTTTGAAAAAATTAATAAAACTTGTTTTTTAAAAAAAAGGAAAGGGGTTTTGGAACTGCTACACGAAGGGCATCCGGGCATAGTGCAGATAAAGGCTCTAGCCAGGAACTACATATGGTGGCTGGGGCTGGACAAAGACATTGGAACCTGGGTTGCCATATGCCCACCTGCCAAAAATCCTGACCTGCTCCCCCTGCTGCACCCCCACTTAAATGGGAAAAGCCTTTGGCACCTTGAACCTGTGTACACATTGGTTTTGCCAAGGGCAAACATTCTTATTGGTAGTCGATGCCTACTCTAAGTGGTTAGAAGTAGTCATCATGAAGTCTGCAACAACCGAGGCTATGATAAGGGCATTAAGAACGCTGTTCACCACCCATGGGCTGCCTGATGTGCTAGTTTCAGACAACAGCCCTCAATTCACAGCACACCAATTTAAGGGTTTTCTTGCCAAATTGGGGATCCGCCATGCCCTATCATTGCCAGCACACCAAGCCACTAACAGGCAAGTGGAGAGAATGGTCAGAAAGACCAAAGAAAATGGGCCCCTGGGATTGGCAAGAGAAGATAGATAGAATGCTGCTAACACAACACATAACACCCAGCGCAACAACACATAGAAGCCCACCAGAAATTCTCATCGGCAGGAAACTAAGGTCATCCCTTGACAGGGTCCACTCCAATTATAATAATGACACCCCACTAGACTTCACTGGGAAGTGCAGAATATTTACACCGCGGGACCAGATATATGCTCACAACAACACAGGTGGGGCAACCTGGGTTCTGGCTAAAATAATAGAAAGCACTGGGCCCAGATCATATAGAGTAGAGATGGAAGGGGGAAAACATGGAGCCGGCACATAGACCAGCTGTGGGGTTGCATAACACAGCCCCCGCAAGAAGCCAAACACCAGAAAACAAAACCAGCACTAACTAAAATCAGAGAACCAGAAACTCCACTAAGACCTCTATTCACTAACTCAAACCCAAGCAGAATAGTGGGGTATTTAGCTTTGGGTGAAGAAGTCCAGTGTAGTACTTCTAGGGCCTCCAGCTCAACAGAGTCCACCACACCTCTGGGAACCTTCGAGGCGGTTCCAAGGGCAGAGTCTGGAGCAACGGTGGACCCATCCACACAGGCTGCCACCTCAGGAACAACTGAATCGCAGAGGCCCGGTCACACCCACCGAAGCCCTGCCTACCTGCATGACTACGTCTGCCAAATGGTCTGTGATTGGTTGACCTAACTAAAAGGGGAGGGGTATTAAATATTCATTGATGCCTCATTAATATTCATGTGTGTAATATGTAGAGTGGAGTCTGATGTCACACTCCACTCATTGGTCCAGCCACTGGCGGGAATAATAAAGCTCCGTCAGTGGCTGAAATGTTGGACAACGCCAGCTTCCATGACCCATGCCAAATTCTTGCTACCGGGTTGCCAGAACCGGTGTGAACTGGCTGAATACCACCTCTGGCCCACTCATTAATCTTTTATCAACAAGATCCTGTACAATTTATTTATTTATTTGTTAGATTTCTATCCCATCTGGGACAGTTAACATTAAAACCGCCTTTTATTTTATCACTACAGGTGGTAGACTGGACTGAAGATGTAAGAATATAAGCCAATTAGAATGGTCAGCCACAGGAATCAAAAAGCCAGGATTTAATACCAGCTGATCGACCAGAGGCATCTCCTGTTTAGTTGGAGCAGTCAGATGATGACACACAAATCCTAAGCCCAAGTTTAGGTACATCCAGAAGTGAGCTGAGTAATGATCCTCAGTCAAAAGCTGGTGCCTGCTGCGGCTTGCCGCTTTTTTCCTGCACCTTAAAATAAACCATTTTCTGCGACTCCTACGGTCTTGCTCCTTCCTTTTCGCACACCCATTTAACAGTTGATGGATAAATTACCAAAAAGCTGTGGGGGGAGGCTAAAGAAAGAAACAGCAAGGAGAAAACAGCTCTAGAGGTATATCTCTATAGAGTAAGTCCCTCGATTTCCCCTCTACCTGGTAATGTCCCACACGCCAGGTTCACAATTTAATTAAAACTGGGAAAACAAGTCAAACATTGGCACTTGACTACCTTATAAGATGATCTCCTAACTTTTTCTGTTTTTTAGGTTTTTATCCAGCCTTTTTTCATACACAACTCAAGACAGTGAACATACCTACTATTCCTTCCTCATCCTATTTTCCCTACAACAACCACCCTGTGAGGTGGGTTGGACTGAGAGAGAGGGACTGGCCCAAAGTCACCCAGATAGCTTTCATGGCTGTGGCAGGAATTGAACTCAGGCTCTCCCACTTTCTAGGTCAGCAGCTTAACCACTACACCAAATGTATTATTTCAAATGCTTTTCCAGTAAGGTCTCCTATCATCACCATCATTTATATTACAGGTAACATCTAAGTGGAATAGAAACACCAAAATATCATTTCATTAGAAAATATAAATAAATGCAGAATATATGGATTAAAATCTAAGAGGTCTAATTCTAAGAAAATAATGGAGTGCCATATAGATTACTTCTTTATAATAATAAAAAGAATAGATAACCTGGATGCCATAAAACCAGAGGTGGTATTCAGCAGGTTCTGACCAGTTCTGGAGAACCGGTAACGAAAATTTTGAGTAGTTCGGAGAACTGGCAAATACCACCTCTGACTGGAGATTTTACAGTATCCTTCCCCTGCCATGCCCACCAAGCCACACCCACAGAACCAGTAGTAAAAACATTTGAATCCCACCACTGCATAAAACCTATTCAATATATATAAGCAAGTTAATTAAAATTAAGTTACATGGGAAAATAAAAGTTCCAGTAGCATCTCCTCTGCTTTTAGCCAGGTTACATGTGAGCCTGGGCCACTTCTGATCTGACAGAAGCCTCAAAATAGAGCTACAAAAAAACAACAAAAATGCTTAGGGCTCTCTCTGCCAGCATTTGATGCTTAAAATTGATTAAGCATGCTTCTCCAGTTCTGCAAACAAATGGAATTCCCTCAAGTTAAAGGAAATGCTTTATAACAATATTTCACTTCGATGCCAGACTACTCTCATAAAAAATCTGCCTCAGGAAAGGATCTGCATGTTTAAGACCATCCACCCCACAGAGCAAAGAAAGATCTTCCTCTCAGGACTTTACATGTTCCCAAGACAAGGACATCTTAATTTACATATCTAACAGGCTCCACATCAAACTCCATTATTTCACGATCAAAGCCCATTGTCACTATACGTATTATCACTCTTAGCTTTCTAGCTTGGTGGCCACCTTTGAATTGCTGACCCTCCATTCTGCTGTCTGGCTCTTTGAATAAATTCCTACCTCTACTTCTAGCAATTGTCCTGTGGGTTATTTTCCCCATTGGGTCACCCAGCTCAGAATCAGACCAGAAAGATTTTTCTAATGCAGGGGTTGCCAACTTTTGGACCTCAGAGACTACCAAACTCATAATTTTAAATCCCGCGGACCAGAGACCCTGGGAAAATCCCCCCAAAAGTCTGCAGGAAAATTCCCATCCCCATTTTCCTACTAATCAATCATTCTTTATTTGGGATCACAGGATACTTGTCTCAGCTCCGTTCCCAGTGGGGGAGAGAGAGAGAAAGAGAGACTTTTGGCTTCATTCAAAGAAAGCAGCAGAAACAGCAGAAGTCTTTCTTTCTCTCCCTCAAATTCTGCCAGAAATGAGTCTTTGTGAGACTTGTCCCACTGGTGCAGCCTCTTGGAGCTGGATGCCTTGCAGGATCCCAAAGACTCATTTCTGGTGGAGTTTGGGGGAGAGAAAGAAAGACTTTTGCTGCTTTCCTTGCATGCAGCCAAAAGCAGAAGAAGAAAGAAGCGGAAAGAAGCAGCCTGGTAGCCAGGTGAGGTGTGTGGGGTGAGTAGAGCAAGTTCCCCCCTCTGCCCTTTCCCCCCTCCCCTCAGTACCTCATGTTGTTCGCAATGCAAGCCTTGTGTTCCCGCTCAGCCTGAATTAATTGCTTTGGAGGTGACATTTCTCTGCGGATCACCAAAAATTTCTCGCGGACCACCAGTGGTCCCCAGCCCACTGGTGGGCGACCACTGTTCTAATGCATACAACAGAAAAGCCAGTGAGTCCTGTCCCTAAGGCTGATCCAGAAGCTCAAGTTCAGAGGAGCATCCCTAGTCTTCAGAATCAAACAAATAGGTTTTAAACCTAGATTTAAAGCTTAAGAAGACACCTGTCATCTGAATCAAAACTTTCTACTGTGCATTTCTTTGACTTATATCCTGCCTTGTCTTTAAAGGGGCCTTCAATTTAGATACCCACAACAATTCAGTCAGGTTGGCAGGGTTGAAAGAGGGAGAAAGTAAATTACTGGTCCCAAATCGTTCATTGAGTGTATAGGGTTCAGTTGGGCTTCAGTCAGTTCTAGCCAACCACTACAGCCTTATCTAGTCATGAATTACAGAGTCTCTCAAGAAATCTTTATCCCTTGGGTTTGCTCATCAAAAGCATGGCTGGATGCATTGGACATAATGTGTTTTTTAAAATAACAAATTTTATACCAGGACAGAAAAGGCAGCACTTAAAATACAATTAAAATTCTTTGACTCGTTTTCTTCTTTCCATTTATTGTCCTGCCGCCACTAGTGGAAAATTCCAAACCATACATGAGAAGACAAGCCTATAAATCAATTTACATTAGATATATATATAGTTTCTAGCCTTCAATAAAGAAAATGTAGCTGCAATAAATTTTGAAATGAAATGTTTGGCATTTTAGGTTTATAAACATGTTACTCATTAATGCTCATAATGTCAGTGTTGATTTGTTATGTGCCTATTAAAGGCCATTTTGCTTGGCAACTGTGAAGAATGGGCTGGGTAAAACACTGAGTTATACAATATGAATATTATATTAAGTTTAATTTTAGCCTGAGGGAAGATAAGGCATGTGACACCCCCCCACCCCCAATTGAAGGTCAACAAGCAGATTTTATTCAGGGTACAATGTAACTTAAAATGACACAACCACTGAAGCTAAAATAAGGAAACTGAGGAGGAAAAAGGAAATGAGTTTATAGATGAAATGCTGGGAACAGATTGAATACAAACAGTCACTCGCACAGGCAACTCAATTGTGTAAACATTTCCACGAAAGGTGATGACAAGGATGTTTGCTTCAGGTTTTCTTAAATCAGAATCAGCATTTTTCATTTTTTGCACTGCGTTTCTACTTTAACTCTTTTGCAGGAAGTCTAGCAGCCTCTCTTCCCTTCTCCCCTTTTTCTTCAGGTCGAATCGGAAATGACACAGCCAAGGGTAAATAATGTTGCCTCACATTTGCTAACAGTTTTAGAGTTTCAGGTCTGTTTTATTTTCTCAGTTCCAGGTCTACTTCAACACTTGCTGAGATCTATGACTGCCATTCTCCTAGATTTATGGAAACATTTTATATGCCAGAGACAATAAACATAAATAGGTCTCAAATATCACATTAAGTTTCTTTCTGCATTATTTTTATTTGATTTCCCCACCATGCTCATTACGCTTTAAACTTGCATTGGCACTGGCAGTAAAATGGGCCAGTCCTTGTTTTAATTGTGGAATATCTCCTTTCTCCTTTTAAGTGGCCTGGATACTCAGACTTCAGCTAGTAAGCACCTCATTAATTATCCCCTGAACGCTAATGTCCACAGACAAGAAACCCTTGTTCTATTTCCTTGGGGAAACGGAGGAATCTGGTTTAAAGTCTGAGGGCAGAAAAACAGGAGGCATGAAGCTGGCAATCAATGAATTAAGATAGGTTTCATCTTAAAATAAGATTTCTTTGCTCCATTGCTGCAGAGATAAATGAGTTTCCTTCATTTTGCCTGGTTTGTTGGTCCGTAATAGGATTTTCAGGTCAACGTTTAAAGGAGATGTTTCCTTTGGGTTAGAGAGATGGATGGTTCCTTTATAATACTCTTTTATGTATATATATAAAAGCCCAGAAGGAGCTGAGAACCTGTCACAGGGCAGTTAGTTCCAGCTCCACATCACTGGCTGGCCAATAACATTTGGCACCTGAGGCAGAAAAGCTAAATTGCGCACACAATTGTTAGAAATAATTGAAAAATGGCTATACTGAATCCCATCCCAAATTGCCCTTCAGTGATGAATGTTTTGATCTTCTTAATAGAAAAGAGAATCACAGATTTTCCATACTTTTTTTTTCTGTCATATGCATACACATTTATCCCAAACTTTGTCTGTCTTTCTGTAGTCTGGCAAATCAAAATGTCTCTTTTCCAGAAAGAGCTGTTTATAGGCGAGACACAACAAGACCATGGCAATTGCTCTAACTAGACAAGGAGCTATGTCTCAATTAAGAAATGACCCTACATCAAAATATAATGGGATTTGCTTGGGTTTGGCTTTCTAACTTTTTGGTTTGCTGAAAATATGAATTATTGCTTTACATATGAATTATGTAAAGCAAACCACATAGCAAACCATTCAACAAACCACAATTTACCCATAACAAAGCACAATGTGTAAATTCAAACCGTATGTATTTTACCCCTTCCTTGTATATTTATTTATTTATTTATTGATTTGATTTGATTTGATTTGATTTGATTTGTCAATTGCTTACAAGATAATAGGTATAAGTATATACATAGTTATGAATACATGAAATGGGTACATATAAGAAAAATAAAAGAAAAATAAAAGAAACAATAGGACAGGGACGGTAGGCACGTTGGTGCGCTTTTGCACGCCCCCTACAGACCTCTTAGGAAAGGGGTGAGGTCAATAGTAGACAGTCTAAGGTTAAAGTTTTTGGGGTTTGGGGAAGAAACTACAGAGTCAGGTAGAGTATTCCAGACATTGACCACTCTGTTGCTGAAGTCGTATTTCCTGCAATCAAGTTTGGTGCGGTTAACCTTGAGTTTGTATCTGTTGTGTGCTCTTGTGTTGTTATGGTTGAAGCTGAAGTATTCATTGACAGGTAGGACATTGCAACGTATGATTTTATATACTATACTTAGATCAGACTGAAGACGGCGTAGTTCAAGGTTTTCTAGGTCTAGAATTTCAAGTCTGGTGGCATAAGATATTCTACAACGAGTAGAGGAGTGGAGAACACTTCTTGTGAAACATTTCTGGACTTTCTCAACTGTGCTAATATCAGATACGTAATGTGGGTTAAAGACTGATGAGCTGTATTCGAGTATTGGTCTAGCAAATGTTTTGTGTGCTCTCGTTAGTAGTGTGATATTACCAGAGAAAAAGCTACGTAGGATTAGGTTACCAACTCTTAATGCCTTTTTGGCTATGTAGTTACAGTGGGCTCTAGCACTTAGATCATTAGAGATGAGTATTCCAAGGTCCTTTACAGAGCTTGGATCATCAACAAGATCTTGATTATTCAGCTTGTATTTTATTTTCTGATTTTTTTTGCCAATATGTAAGACAGAGCATTTATTTGTTGAGATTTGAAGTTGCCATTTGTTTGACCATTCTGATACATAGTCAAGATCTTTTTGAAGGGTAGCAGTATTGTCTGTGGTATTGAACAGCTTTACATCATCAGCGAAAAGAATGCATTTGCTCTTAATATGATCACAGAGGTCATTTATGTAGAGTATGAAGAGAGTTGGTCCTAGAACAGTGCCTTGGGGGACACCACTATTGACAGGTACAGAATTTGATAGGACACTCCCAATTTTGACCATTTGTTGTCTGTTTGACAGGAATGCTTCTATCCAGTTATGCAGTCGTCCAGAGATACCATAAGATTTTAGTTTTAGGAGTAGTTTGTCGTGTACCACTGAATCAAAGGCTTTACAGAAGTCTATGTAGATTGTGTCTATTGTTTTGCCCTGATTGAGTTGTGTAGTCCATATGTTTTTGCAGTGTAAGAGTTGCAGATTACAGGATAGTTTTTTCCTATATAGCCCACAGAGGTTTCCCAAAGGAGAATACATCTCTGTCTATGGCTTTAGAGAAAAAAAGATTAATGTCTGCCATTGTTTTCCACAAAGTCAGCACCAAAAATTTGGATAATACCCTGATTCACTGTACTTTGATGTCTCTGTGTGTGAGCTAATAGAAATTCATATTATCTTTATCAGCCAGTGGCATTTGTAGGAAAGGGAAACAAAATTCCGATTCTTCTGCCCTTCCCATTTTGAATGGGCATCATGGTTGCATCCACATTAAAAAAGCATGGGATTTTGTATTCAGATGCTGCATCTCTTATCTTGCCAATTTCAACCCACAGACAACACTGTACCAACAATGGTCTCATCCAGTGCTTTGAATGATGGCAAAATAGTAATCTGGCTCAAAGTAAGACTTCTTGAGGACCTTAAATGATACAAAGCTAAACAAATTTGACAAGAATCCATGAACTTTTGACATACAGAGATTAATTCTATTTTAAGATTCGTTTGAAGAGCTTCACTTCAAAGGCACAGGAAGTAATTGCACCGTTGACTCAGGTTGTTGTTAAGACTTCATCTGAAATACAAATTGACAGAGTTGAACAAAAAATAGCATGACAAAATATGGAAAAGGGGTTGTGAAAGGGAGAATCTACTAAAAGGCACTCCATTTGAGAAAAGACGAAGGAAAACATTTTTGACAGCTTTCATAAGACCATTTCTCTAAAAGCTGATAGACTTCATTTACAACTTTCTCCACGCAGCTAAAGATAAAAGCAACAATAGCTTTAAAGCTTCAATGTGCCAGAAAGGTCTTCAACTTCAAGCAAATTGAGATGACCTGCTACTCTACCTCAAGAGCTCTGACAGAACTGTAAGCTGAGACTTTATGCTTTGAGTATCAATCTACTCACGTATTCTATCAACTGAACCCAAGAGCTTTTGCCTACATGTGAGCATGTAAGCACTAGTATACCATTAAAAAATTCAATATTGACTAATTTCTAAAAATCTATGATGATATAGAGTGTACTGCAACCTCACCCAGTTGTTTAAATTTATTTGTATCTGCCTTTTTTATTTTTACAAATCTTATACAACAAATATATCCAACACATTTTCCTCCTTATCTTTTCCTCGCAGCTACAACCCTGTGAAGTGGTTTGGACTGGTCCAAAGTCACCTAGCCGACTTTCATGGATAAGGCAGGACTTGAATTCACAGTCTTTTGCTTTTCATCTCAGAGCCTTAACCACTAGACCAAAGTGGTTCTCCTTAAGAGTAACTTTCTGAACGTCATCAGGGAAGGAATTTGATGTCCACTATGATACTCTTATAGAGGGATGGTGCTGCACCTGAGAAGCAGTGTCTTCTAGCTACAACTCCAGAGATGGTATTCAGCAGGTTCTGACCAGTTCTGGAGAACCGGTAGCGGAAATTTTGAGTAGTTCGAAATATCACCTCTGATTGGCCCTGCCCCATCTATTCTCTGCCTCCTGAGTCCCAGCTGATTGGCTGGATCTTCTTTTGTTGCCATGTACAGGAGAACGGAGCTGGAAAGCAGATTAGTGGGGTGGGGAGGGAATGAGATTTTGCAGTATCCTTCCCCTGCCATGCCCACCAAGCCACGCCCACAGAGCTGGTAGTAAAAAAAATTGAATCCCACCACTGTTCAATTCCCTATATTTCCTGGAAGTGTGGGTAGTTTCTCCCATTATGACATTTTTGTTAAGCCCTAAAAGGCTTTATGGCTCAAAACCAGGATTTTAAATTGTACCTGGAAGCCAATTAGAAGTCAATGCAAGACCTAAACTATATATATAATATGTTCTCAATATTGGATGCCAGGGAGTACATAGGTTGTATCATTTCTTACTCCTTTTTGTGACTTAAAGCTACAGAAAAATGTACATTTCCCCAATTTATGTTTTTTATTCAGAAAAAAGGGAAGCCAATAAAAAGCCTCAAAAATTCACCATTCGTTAAGTCACAGAAATGATAAAGTTTCAAAGTAGAAATCATTGTACAAACCACAAAGTCATTAAATGCTTACAATAGGATGCAAACAATGTGATCTGGCAGAGTATCCAGTGTACTCTGTTAGTTCTTCATTAGGTAACCTTATTTTAGAAGTACCTTTCTTCACATCATTCCTCTTTGTAGCTTTTTCCCCATCTTAAATCAAGAACTGGGTATTTATTTTAAGAAAGCAATTTTTGCAAAGTATATACAGTTCAGAAGATTCCTTTCTCATCAAATTATTTTTCTCTCTATAAAATGAGTACTAGTTATATACCTAAGTCAAAATTCAACACTCAATGCAATTATTACCATACTAGTAGTTCAACCCATACATTTTCTCTTCATATATCTGCTTTTATTAAAACAGATTTCACATTGTCTATTACCAAAGCCTATAGATTTTTAACGATTGTTCTTTACAAGACCTATATTTTGAAAGTTTTGAAAGTATAAATATTTCATATACATACAATTCTTTTTTCACATTGAGGTTATTTTCAGTTCTGGATAAAAACCTTGGGGATGTTATACTTATTTGTTAATGCTGCAAATCATGCTTAATTAGAGAGAACCATTTCACATATTTTAAAGAAGAGATATTTTACATGTCCAAGCTCATTGAAAGCAGTCAATTTATACAATCAAACCATTTACATATTTCTTTGACATGTTTAATTAACTTTAGGTTACTTTATGGAAGATGTTCACTTACAAAGCTTTCTTTTATGGTGATTATTTTTAGTTTTATTGTATACTGAAGGGTTATATGCGGGACTGGATTGTACACTGGCAAAGTGAGCATAATGCCTGGAGCTTACAAAATTCCCAAGAGGCTGTGAAATAATTTAAGAGCCAAAACATGCACATATTTATAGGCAGATCATACTTAAGAGTATAGTCATGACTTGCAAAGATTTTAACCCAGTCCTAAAAGAGCAAAAATGTTCCTTTCCACCAGTGGTTGGATTCAAAAAAATTTACTACCGGTTCTGTGGGCCTGGCTTGTTGGGCGTGGCAGGGGAAGGATACTATAAAATGTCCAATCCCACTCCACTCCAGGGGAAGGTTACTGCAAAATCCCATTCCCCCCACCATCCCACTAACCTGCTTTCCAGCTCTGTTCTCCTGTGCAGGGCACCAAAATAAGATCCAGTTGATCAGCTGGGACTCAGGAGGCAGAGAATAGATGTGGGGGGGAGGCAGTCAGAGGTTGTATTTGCCAGTTCTCCAAACCACTCAAAATTTCCTCTACCTGTTCTCCAGAACTGGTCAGAACCTGCTGAATACCACCTCTGCATTCCACCTTGCAATTAGTTCCTTTATTATTGTTGTTTATTATGAAACTAAATATATTCACCCTATTCATAAGATTAGATTTATACGGATCTAAAAGCCAAATTGTCAAGGAAAAAACGTGCCCACAGGCAAACTCACTCAGAGAATAGTAGTAGGACCAAATTGCATTGCCTCAGAAACAAATGGGAACAATGTTTTCTGCGGTATATGCATTGCTGCATTCAATTCGTGGATTTGCAGGTAACACAGATTATAAACTCTAGGAAAAATCAACACTGAAAAAATTCAGGCCTACAGCTCTGAAAGACTCTCTTAACTTCAGAATATGTTGCCAGGGTTGTGGTGGAAGTCTCTGCTTCTTAGCCATATACCATAGAACTATTTTTCTTCATTCATGGTAGCTTTGTACTTCAGTCAAGTATGACAACTGTAGTAGGTACTGCTTATATTTATGGCTGGCTAGGATAGCTCAGAGGAAGCATGCCTGATTTACAAGTAAGTCTTGCTCCTATAGCTGTTTTTATGATGGGATTAGAATTGTAAATCATATTTACATTAGAATAATGGACCCCATTAATTACATAGTACATTGATTTGCCATAAATAATTGCTGTTTGGAAAACCCTTGATTTTATTGTCTTGGGCTTTTCCTGTAGCATTTCAGCCTTATTAGTCTAATAAAAATCAGATTTCTGGAAACCATTTCATGGTCTAAATGAGATGATTTAACTTTAAATTAGTGGCAGAACTATTGGGGAAGAAATCCAAATTTCATTTATAACCATATTAATTGTGCATTTCATATTTATTATTTAATTACATGGAGATAGTTAAATATTAATATTATAAAGGAGATTTAATGATATTTGGAATTAATTCATTGCTTCAAGAGATTTAGAAGTCCCATGTATGTTCCTCATTTTCCATTAGTTGTGCTTTTTCTCCTTTGTTCCACAATTGAACTGTTTTAAAAGGAAATTAAGTGGAAAAATAATTTTTGAGTTTCCAGAATATCATAAAAGTGTTGTTCCAAAGTCTTCTCCCATTTTGATGGTGCAATCTGCTTATTCGTTTTAAAATGGATTGGCATGATAATCAACATATTTTTTTTATTTGTAATTCACCTATCTCCAGAAGCCCTGAATTCAATATACAAGCACTTTCTCCATCCCCCCCCCCCAAAAAATAAGATAATAACTGCCCCCTACTCAATCACTGAGCTTCAATGGCTGAATTTGGACTTGAATCTGAATATTTAAAATAGTAGCCAGTCCCTTAAGTGCTTTAGTTCACTAGTTCTTAGCTTTTTTCAGAACCCTGTACTGAATAAAAATGAAATATATGCTTAAAATCTGCTTTGAAAAAAAATTCATCTTTTCAAACCTTGATTGTCCAAGGGTAAATTTCTTCTACCATTCTACATCTTTGGTTTCATTGCCCATAACTGGCAAGTGTAACCAACACTATTTTATTTACAGACAGCTGTTACTCAATCAAGAAAATCCAAGGAGTCACTAATATAATGAAGTAAAAGCTTGACAGATTCTGGGATTTATTATTTCTGTTTCTGCTTTACAGACAACCTGAATAATGTTAGTGTTCCTTACGGGGTGGAGGGTTACAATTTTGTTAGAGAGATTTCCTTTGTTGTGCTTTATTCTTCCTCACCCCATACACACATGTATAGTACACACAAGGCACATTTTTTAAAAAAGGAAGCTTATAACAAAGTCTATAGGAAAATGGTAATGCTTGCTTTTGCATGAAAAATGTCCAGATGGGGTTGGGAACTCTTTAAAGTGCCTCTGAAGAGCCATTGTGATAATAGATAATACAGAGCCAGAAGGTTTAAAAAAATTAAAAGAAGGTTAATGGTCTAATAATCTGATCCTGTCAAATGAAGATTCATTATTATATTTATTTATTTGTACAACTCTTATGGCAAACAATTATATAAAGTACATTAAAATAAAATATTAACATGCAATAGAACAAAATATGCTCTGAATATGTTTTAATTTTTTAAAAAATATTATGAAACGTCATCAATGGCCCTTCATAATACCATTGTACTGATAATACTCTGCCCATAAATTTTCCAGTACAAGGTCAAATTAAGAAGGTTTTAACATACACTTAGCTACAACAAAGAATTTCTATTCATTTATTCCTGAGTATGGACAGAATATATCAGAGACGGTTCTTAGTTCATGCCAAAGGACAAACCAAAGAAACTGGTACAACATCCAGGAAAATTGTTAACAAAAGCCACAATGCTCTGAACATCGTGTATCCTACATCCTTATATGTCTATGTAAAATTTGTAGTGTTACATACACTCAAGAAAATTTGTAGTGTTATACTTCAGATTTTATTAATTTATATATTGTGCACAATGGTTATTTTAAAAAGGGTTTTTTTTAAAAAAAAAATCCATATAAGTGTTATAAAATGCATAATCTTAATGAAACAATGAGCTAATTAGAAATATTCAGAGAAGTTTATATTCCAGTTGGGTTTGTTTTACTTTCCATGAACACATTCAATCATCAGCAAATCAAAGTAACTTTGAGAGATGAAAAACAGCTTATTGGAAAACAATCTCTTGCCCTTTGTTATATGGTGTCTGTTCACCATTGTTGGAAAGAATTCTGAAACAATGGATATGTATTACTACAGCTAGAGATAATGTTTTCTTTCAATTTTCCCATGGGAAACTTTCCATGGGCTTAATTATACTATTTCAATATGCCTAGCTTTGCAAATAGCATCAGGACACTTTGTTCTAAAAAGATACCACATTAGCATGGTTTCCCTTGAAATATGGGCAAGAACGAATATTCTAATGGGTCCACAGCTTTTTGTGTAGCATATAAAACGCATACTATGCCACGTAACCCAATTTCTGCACCCAGAAAGCTGAATTTCTGGGTTCGTTAGATCTTTCTAAGTTTGGTTTAAAGCTGAAGTCTTCTGAGTCCTGGATGTTGGATGATTCTGGTGTTTCTTCAGAATGAATTAGAGTAAAATGTGAGGATGTGCTTCCATTATCTTTGTAAAGATTGGTAAATAGATTTAATGATATAGCGATATCATGACTAGGCATATATATGTATAGTTTCAAACTCTCATTAAAATAACATCATTGAACCTGAATACATCTTTGTCTGCATGAGCATTTGATTCAATATATGCAAATTGCAAGATGATCATTGATAAGGGGAAAGATTTAATGTACTCTGGCAGGATAAGGCACACAATGAAGAAAAGTAATGAATAATAAAAAGATGAAGCTGAAATGATTCTGGTCAGAATAACAGAATCCCCATATTTTTCAGCTTAGATAGAAAAGTAAACCTTGGCTTAATGCCAGTCCAGGTTTAGCTCTGAATGCCAGTTGGGCAAGTCACTCTCTCTCTCTCTCAGAAAAAAACACTCAGAGGGTTAGTGTTGTGGAGAAAATAGGAGGAGGAAAGTGTGTTGGTTATGTTCACTGCCTTATTTGTCAGAAGAATAAAGGTAGGATATAAGAAAATAGAAGGCAATGTTCATAGTTCTAACAGATGAGACCATGAAAGAGCAAAATATTGTCACTGATTGCTGGTATAATCTTAACTGCACTAAAACGCAAAGGGTTTCTGCCAAAATAACAAAGAAATCCAGCGAAAGGCACGATCCCAAGACTTGTAAAAAGATGAGAAACACACATATGTACACAGACTGTTGATTACAACATTGGAACTGACAGTTTGCGGTTGTGAACGATTTTTCCTGAGCTAGTGTTATTGTATTTGCATATGGGAAATGTTATTTGAGGGCAGCAAATCTCCCTGACAAATTTTATCACTGATGAAGGGATGATCTATGTTGTAGCTGGAAAGAAATCTTGGCTTGTCTCTCCTCCCGCCTCCAGGGATCCCATTAAAGCAGTGTGATGTCATAGTCAGGGAAAGGAACCCAAGTTCAGATCTTCCAACAAGCCAGCAGTAGGACTTTGGAAGACAATGGAGGATTTGCCACCATGGTAACCACAGAAACAAGGGGAAATAGTAGTGATTTATTATCTTTTATTGCCGTGAGGGGAAGTAGGAGAAAGTTTGAATAGAGGGGAGTGGGAGAGGTACTGCTCAGTAACTGGCTAGCCTCTGATTGGGCAACAGTCCTTTCTGCTCAGCTATTGGTTGAAAAGATCAAGTATTTTACTTACTAATCCATAGTTTTGTGGGAGCTGTATAGACTCATAAACATGCAAACTTGGTAGAATGACTATGATTCATCATTGTCCAAAAAGATCTGAAAATAGTTATTGGGGAAAAAAAGAAGAGAAAGGAAGGGAGGGTGTTAGAAAGGGGTTTAGTTTGGGTTTGGGAGACGGGGAGAGAGGCCTTTTTACAGGGCGGTGCAGGCGGGGAGGGGTCAGAAGGCAGTGGGCCGCGCTTTCCCCCCTCCCCGCCGCCTGGTGCAGCTTTCTCAAACAAGCTGTTAACGAGGAGCAAGGGGGGGGACAGCCCCCGACCCAGAAACAGGCCTCCACGCGAGGGAAGAAACCAAGGCCCGCCCCTTCTTTCCTACAGCAGTGTGATGTATTTTATACCTTAGATGCATTTTAAATTACATTCAGAAGAGCCAGAAGACAAAGATTATTTGTCTCAAATCCTCTTTTGAAGAGACTTGGATACAGAAAGATCTGCAGTGAGGAACCAATGGCAAGAGGGGGGATGCAAACTCCACCTTTTATTCCTGTACAGGTAATCCTTGACTGACAACAGTTCATTTAGTGACCATTCAAACTTACAATAGCACTGGAAAAAAAGTGTCTTATGACTGTTTTTCACACTTATGACCATTGCAGTATCCCCATTGTCACGTGTTCAAAATCTGGGTGCTTAGCAACTGGTTCACATTTATGACGTCTGCAGTGTCCCGAGACCATGTCATCCTCTTTTGTGACCTTCTGACAAGCAAAGGCAACGGGGAAGCCAGTTTCACTTAACAGTCATGTTACTTACTTAACAGCTGCAGGGATTCACTTAACAAATGTGGCAAGAAAGGTCACATTTGGGGCAAATGGGGCAAAACTCACTTAACAAATGTTTCACTTAACATAAATTTTGGGCTCAATTGTGTAACTTGAGAACTATCTGTATTATGATATAGTTCACATATACAAAAGCCAGTCTGGAGTAGTGGTTAAGGTATCAGGATAGGAACTGGAAGACTATGAATTGTAGTTCTGCCTTAAGCACAAAGTCAGCTAGTTGACCTTGAGCCTGCTGGGTGACTTTGAGCCATGTATGTTGAGCCTGCATATATGTACATTTGTACATATAGTAAAAGTGAGTCAGAACCAGACATGGGCAAAGAGAATCACTGTGCATGTTAGAAAGACAACAGTGACAAAAATAGAGGGAGCCAAACAATGACGGAGAAAATATAAATGAAAGAGTGAAATCCATGAATGTTGTGCTTTTATTTTATTCACTTATTTATTTATATCCCACCTTTATTATTTTTTACAAATAACTCAAAATGGTGAACGTATCCAACACACCCTCCTCCCCCTATTTTCCCTATAGCAACAACTTGGTGAGGTGGGTCGGCCTGACTGGCCACAAGTCAGCCAGCTGGCTTTTATGGGTAAGGTGGGACTTGAACTCATGGTGTCTTGATTTCTCACCTGGTGCCTTAATCACTAGACCAAACTAGCTTGAGATTCTATTCTCCCACTTTTCTTGTCTCCCAAATCTCTATTTCAATTTATTCTCAGAACTTCTAAAGAGAATTTGGAGCACAAAGGAAGGAGGTTGGGAGAAACATTAAAAGTGGTTTCCTATATGTGTGTGTGACAGCATGATAGGCAGTACCTTGGAATCTTGCTTACTGCAATTGTTATTTATTCAATTTGTACCCCTGTCCATCTCAGCTAAACACTTCTGGGTGGCTCACAACTGATAAAAAGAGTAAAAAAAATCTAGTTAAAAACAAGTATAAAAACTTGTGTACAAATATGTGTACACATGTACATATGTGTGAGCCAGAATGAAAAATAGGCACATAAGATATGTGTGTAAGAGAGAGACTAAGAAATCAAAGACATATAAGAGAAAAGTAAAAGAGAACCTCAAAAAATTTTAAATGGGAAAAAGTATACCAAAAAATTAAATTGTTAAATATATGTTATCCTCTTCCAAGTGAAATATGTAAATAATATGCCTGTTTTAGGATAACAGACCCAATCCTAAAGGCCCCTCATAGATTTTTAAACATTTTCCCATGGCAGGTAGTGAAGGATCAGCAAGGAATACTGGAGAAAACCTCAGAGCTTAGAGAGATTCCCTGACTGAGCTGCTGTCAGTACAATTGTATTGCATGTAAGAGTAATGATTAGTTGTGTCCCCATCTGAAATTCAAAGGTCATCAATTCTAGGAAAAGGCCACCACCAATCACTGTACATCATGTATGTCATCGAGCATGACACTGCTTGTTGCACATTCCTGGTGTCCCACCCTAACATTGCCCCCCCCCCCCCCGGACTATTTTCCTGTAGATCTGAAAATCATTAGATGGCAGTGAAGAATTTGGATTTCTTGTCTACAATGTGGATACATGGAGGAAACATATGAAGTTATAGAGCATTCTCAGATACATCCGCATAATTTTTCCAAAGCAAATGACTTGTACAAAATATTACAGAAGTAGCAAGAAATTAGAGGGTGTTTTTTTAACCTCTTGATTGCCAATTGGTGGCTTTATGCATTTGTCCAGCCAAGATGCAGCCACTGGATAAATAACAATAGCAATAGTACTTAGACTTACATACCACTTCATGGTGTTTTACTGACCTCTCTAAGTGGTTTACATAGTCAGCATATTGCCCTCAACAATCTGGGTCCTCATTTTACCAATTTTGAAAGAATGGAAGGCTGAATTAACATTGAGCTGGTAGGGGTTGAACTCCTGGCAGTGGGCAGAATTAGCCTGCAATCTGCATTCTAACCAATATTTTGACAAATATTATCAAAGAACTGGAATCCTAGAAAAAGTTTCACTTGAGAGACAGTTTAGGTGGGCATGAGACACCATATTTTTCACTTAACTATACTCAATATAAAGATTATATTGATATCATGGATTGGGATTCCACTTTTTCACATTGCTTTTTAAATGTCAAGTTCAAATATACTGTTCACGGTATTTTTTAAACAATCTTTCCTAGCCAAGAATGGAAGACAAATCAGCAAACTGGAGAAATATCAAAGATAGCTGAAACATCGATATATGTTTCAGGGCACTTGAGGGGCAGAGATAAATCAAGAGAGACAGAAATATTCAGTGGGAGGAAAAAAAATCAAGTGTGGAAGAGTGATCATGGAACAGAAAGAGCAGGGAGAATATGGGGCCAAGGAGAGCAAAAATATATTATAGGAGACCCGAAGTTAGAGTTAATGAGGTGTTTCTGTGGGGCATTCTTTTAGCCTTGTCTTGAAGAGCTGTTGTGCAACATCCTGCCTGAAACCAGAAAGCTTTACAATACATTTCAAAACTCACTACCTTTAGTTTGTTTTAAAATGCTAACTTTACCCATAGCAATGTCTCTACTTGTAGAACTCTCCAAAATCTTTTTTTTCCATCAAGAGACTAATTGCTGAGTCTTTCCAATGTTTATATTTAATTGAGGTCCATCCCGCCTTTTCCCTCTGGCAGGCATGCAAGATGTTTAACAAGCATTAAAAATGGAAATAGAATTTTAAAAATTAAAAAAGCAAATTAAAATGAACAATCATTGAATACTAAAATCATCTGGCCAGTGAAATAATCTAATAAGCCTGTTTTCCTCCTCCCCCATGATACATCTTTACATGTTTCTAAAGGACTAGATGGTAGGAATCAAACATAGTCCCCAAGAGGGTGAACCTGGGAACCTAAGAGCAAGGTAGAAAATGTAAAGAAGACATGCCCAACCACAATGGCAATTTTAAGAGAATTTATCCAGATAGATCTTTAAAATTGGACAGGTTTGTACCAAAAAGAAGCCAACCCTTACATAGGCAGACCCTAAGCCTTAATGGTCAACATCAATACTTTGAATGGTGCCAGGTAAGCAACTGACAGCCATTGAAGGTATTTCAGCACAAGCATGGTGTGATCATGTATCGCCTTGCACCAATGTATGTAATCCAGCCGGACACTTTCCACCAATTGATATGAGTTGTAGGCAGATGTAACAAAGGTATATGTAACCACTAATAAGTCTGACTATTTCAGGAAGAGACACAGTTGGTGTACTACATGCAACAGTGTGAACACACTCCTCATACAGTTGCCATTTGTGAATACAATGACAGCCAAGAAGGATTCCCAGAATGCAAACAACCTCTTTCAGTGGGGGTAGAATCCCAGGCTGAACTTCAGTCTCCCAATTTCCTCTATACCAGCAACTCTTTATATTTGTCTCTTTCATCTTTCTTCTCATCTAGTTAATTACTGAACTTAAATAATATTTAAGGATGCTGATAAAGCATAATAGCACTGGGTACCATTTGAAGTGGTGCCAGGTGACTGGAATCCTATGTGATCGTTGGATGACCCTACAACTCAAGTCAAAGATTTACAGAATTGTAGTGCACCCAGTCTCCTCTATGGATCAGAGTGCTAGCTGGTGTTGTGGTTCGCCGGCAGCATGTGCAGACGGCAGCGGAATTGGACAGTGGGGAAGAACGGGACCAGTCCGGAAGTCTGGGGAGGACTCAGATGAGGGTCCTGCATCCAATGCAAAGATGAGGCCGGGACCATCTGGGAGTGGTGTGCTGACTCCGGAGCCTCCGGAGTCTGGCAGCAGCGAGGTAAAGGTACAAGGGGAGCCTGTTCCCAGTGTGCATGTGCACAGAGCTGCTAGAAGGCAAGAGCAGCTGAAACAAAAGGGGCGACTCGGGAGTAAGGCTGGGAGGTGATTTCCCCTCCCATAAGGTATAAAAGAAATGCAAAGGTAGAGAAACCTTTGCAGGAAGCAAAGTCATTCACTCTGTTTGGATTAAACCTTGAAGCTCTGTGTGGACTTTGTACTTCAGTTGGTTTTTTATCATTACTTTGGCACTTTAGTTGTTGGCAGCAATTCAAAGGAGAGAAAGTTGGGTGTTTTTCTCGAGAGACTGTTTGGGACTCATTACAGGCAGGGAATGAACATAATTCCCAGCATTGAAATAAAACAAGAGTTGTTTTAACTAAGCGTGTGCTTAATTATGGTTTCAGGAAGCCTTGGTCAGAACAGCCAGTGACAGCAAAGCATGAGCAGGCCCATGTGTTGGAAATGCTAATGGTCTGATAGTATCTTAGACTAATGTAATTCAACCATGCCATGAACGATGATATCCAATATGAACTGGGAGTCAGGCCAATCATAGCAAAATTGCAGGAAGGAAGACTTAGATGGTTTAGACATGTCATATGTGGCAAAGAAGGCTCAGTGGCAAGGACAGCATGCATCTGAACCCTAGACAGTGACCCCATGACAGACCTAAGAAACGGTGAATGAATCACATCAAGGAGGACATGAAATGCCTGGGCATTGCCCCTGAAGACACCCTGAAATCAACCCAAATGGAGGTGGCTTTGCCAACAAGTAGGCCCTACCATAGCATAGGAATAATGCCAGGAAGAAGAACACCACGGTATTCGTGACACCCCACTTCCCACTCTGGATTATTTTTTCCAAGGGTTAAACAGCAAGAGGACAAAAGTCTATTTGTCATACAGTAGGTGTTCCAGTATCATTTCTTGGATATGGTTCAACAGGAAAAACTTGAACCATGCCAAAACAGATCCACCAAGCCTTAATTCCAATTGATGATATTAAAAAGCCACTAAATGATCCAGAGGCTTGCATTTTCCCATCCATTATCCAGTGTATATTATTCATCAAAGTAGTCCAGAAAGTTGCAATACTATATTCTGATTGAAAGCATGACTGAAATGGATTAAAAAAAAATCAGTATTGCATGTTTAGGGCTATGAACGGACCACCTTCATATTTACCACGTTTAGGTTTGTTTATTATCCTGTCTTATTATTTTTATATATACCTTAAAGCAGTGAACATACATAATATTCTTTCGTCCTTCTATTTTCCTTGCAACAACTTTTTAAGGTGAATTGGACTGAGAGAGAGTGACTGGCCCAAAGTCAACGAGACAGTTTTCATGCCTAAGGTGGAAACAGAACTGGTTTCTAGCCTAGCGCATTAAGAACTAAACCAAACTGGCTCTCTGGCATCACCATAAATGACATATTTGAGACTGATCTATAATGACCTATCTCTTTGATCAAGGGAAAGTTTCTTTAGTAAAATCCTTACTATTGTCCCCTTTGGGAGTAGGGAAATGGGGTAGGGTAAATAAGGAGGCACATAATTCTTCCCTTATGAGGCCTAACCAGCCAGGAGAAGCAAGAGTTGAGTACACGGTTTTTAGGAATTCTCTCTCCATATCCTGTTCCACTTCTTCAGGATGGACACATTGTTAAGAATCCAAAATAATAACACAAGCAGCTGTTGGAGAAATATTTCTATGAGGCTCATAGCAATGAGAAATTCTTCAATTGCCCTTTATTTAAAGAGAAATAGAGACAAGTTCATTGCCCCCTCTGCCTTGTTCCAGATGTTCTCAGCTAGTGCCTTCGGCCTAGATAAAATTGAAACATGTCTTGCTGTGTGAGCCTTTAGGAAAATCAAATGCACACAGAACTTGGAGTACATCCTGGATATGTAACCCTAATTTTTGACAGATGATCTATTTCTATCTTTTTGCAAAAGTGAGCATCTTTGAGTACAAATGACCTGAAGACATAAAGAGTAATAGAAACTCCAGGCACCTCCATCAGGACACACACAAAAAAAAACAGGAAAGATGAACAGCAGGGAGGAGGTGGAATCCCAAGACATCCAAACAAGCCAAGTAGCGACAAACAGGAAAGTATTCAACAGCTCAACAAATCCCCAGGCTGAGATAAAGAAGGTCAAGTGAGGCTCATACCTACCACATAGCCAGCATGTGCTCTAATCCAGGGGTCACCAACCTTTTGGACCTCAGGGATCACCAAACTCATAATTTTAAATCCCGTAGACCACTAATATGAATTTTGACTGACGGTGGCTTGCTGACATTGGTGGGAAAGTCGGTCCCATATTCCAGAGCTGCAGTAGTCACAGGACTGGCCCTTTGGTCATCCTGGATCAGCTGCTCCTCCACCCAGATGCAGTGGCCTGCCATGGACTGGAGGACATGCTCCAGGATGACCAAAGGGCAGTCCTGTGACTACTGCAGCTCTGGAATAGGGACTGACTTTCCCACCAATGTCAGCAAGCCACCCAGGGGCAGATTTCCCTCCCATGCCATTGGACTTACCTTCCAGTTCCAGCTCGCATGGCTCTACTCAAGGTAAGGTTTGTGCTCAGCTGAAGGGTGGGGGCCAGTGGGTGGGCGGGCCATGTGGGTGGCACAGCCTTGTATTCTTGTGGGCCATGTGGGCAGCGCAGCCTTGTGTTCCTGCGCAGCCTGGATTAATTGCTTTGAGGGGGTACTTTGGGGGGTACTTTGGGTGGCTAAGAACATCATCACAATCTCTAGAACTCAGGGAAACTTAAGAAGAATCACAAGGAGTGCTCTTGAAAAGAGATGATCAGGAAAGACAAGGCACTGGCAGTAATAGGTGGCTTAAACTATTCATAGACTGTCTGCTTCTATGCCAACAACTGTACTGCTACCATGTTCACCCTGTATCAGTTCTGATTAGATTCTCCTTTTTGGCAAGAGCTGAAGTTATTATATTTCACATATAGTGACATCTCTCACATCAATCATGTCATGTTTTGACATTTCATTTGACCTGGATATTGATTGTCCTGTTTTAGCCTGCAATTCAGATTTTTTTTTTAATGCCACTTCTAAATTTGTTTTTATTTCCACTGATGGTAATTGTTTTTCTTCCTATGGCTCAATATTATGACACTGTCATTTATTTACCAGCTATTCAAACTCTACTATCTGTACAACACAATTTAATATCAATGACTTGGTAGATTAGATAGGAATGCAATTCCCAGGTTGCATATATGTGTATACCATGTGTGTATATGGTATAAACTGCCAATGTACTGACGGTTATAACTAGTGAACTAGAATCAGCCATAATTTTAAGCTTGGTAACTGGTAGGTTGCTTCTGAATTCTAGTTCTACTTCTGTTACATATTTAAGTGGCAAAAACTGTCATGCATGCACCAATGAATTTATGGCTGCAGTTACACAAGCAAGGAAGGCCAGTTGTTACGTACTCATAGCAATTGATTCTTCTCCTTTTCCAAGATCTGATGGCAATTTTTGCAAAACTATGTTCAACTCTCTTTCATGAGGTTCCATCCACCAAGCAATGTTTCAAATTAAAAAGTTGAAGATTTTCTGCATTGGGTATGCAACACTTAGTCAGTGCTTTGACACATACTTTAAAAAAGAATGTCAAACAGATGAATGTTGAGAAAGGGTATTAGATGAATAATTGTTGAGCTAGAAGAGTGGTAAGTCATTCTAGTTATATTTTGCTCTAGGCAAGACATCATAGATATTGCTGTCACCTGTACTAGAATGCAAAGAAATAATTGGAAGTGGTTTTATATTTTATATTCTGTCTCTTTTTCAGAACTTAAAATTCAGCAACACAGAAACTAATTTGGGAGTCTATCACTCAGGGAACCTGGATTGGTGTAACTAGTCTGAAAAGGGAGCAGATGGATTATAAAACCACATTTAAATCAAAAGTTTCCATGGGTGTTGGAATTGGTTATATAGTATGATGATGATGATGATGATGATTGTTGTATTGGTCTAGATGGACACACCAGGCAGACACAGGAGCTGAAGAATAACGTTTCTTTATTTGAAGTAGTAACAGATTAACGTGGCTGCCCAGCTGGGCTGGCAGCCGGCTGGCTGGAGCCGGAGCCCCAAAAGCCCAGTTGATGCCGCTTGACAGCTCCTTATATAGTCTGCTGTCAAACGGCACCAACCAATGGGAACAGTCAGATGGTCCCGCTCAAAATGCGGACCAGGTTGAAGACTTAGCTAGTCAGGGACACAACACCCTTTCCCTAGCTAAGGGCATGCGCTGCCCAGCCTTTTGGGAATACCATGGTATAAACAAGGAAATTGAACTAGTGAGGAAATTGAACTAGTGGCCAGGGAGGAGCACCTGGCCTGGGAAAGGAGACCCTGACAAGCGTGGCAAGCAACCCTGCCCAGGTGACCTCCCGCCTGTGGCGGAGTAGGGGCCCCCACATCCCAAGGGTTGTGGGTCAAATACTGACAGCTGCCTGCCTTGGAACCAATGCTGCAGAGATGGCAGGTCTAGCTATGGCTTGCATGAAGGGCTATGTGGGGACCACTGAGTTAGGGAGCTGACTATGATGGTCAAGGCCTAAGGCTGAAAAAGGGGAGCAGGCCTTCGTGCTCTCCTGGCCCCCCCTAGGGTAGTGACAATCCAACCTCCCACCCACCTAGCTTTCGCCCCTCCCCTTGGGGAGTGTAGTGCTAATGTCAAGGGAGACAAGCCCAGGTGGGAGAGACCCTGGAGGTGGGTGCATGGAAGGACTCTAATGGTGGGTGCGCACCTCCTTGTTCAACGCCTGACACCCACCACCCCCTAAATACCGGATCCATCCCCCAGAGCCACTGGGAAGGAGGGGGTGCAGAGAGAATTTTTAGTTAACATAAGTGAGAGAATGAAGAAAAAGTCTCAAACAACTCAGTGAATCATGGAAACGCCACACCAGCCATGCTCAACCCCGGAGGGGCTGCATCTCTGCAGAGCCAATGGCTGCACCCAGTCCACAATGGTGAAAAGCTGCACCGGCAGTGGCCCATCGCTCGGCAGCCGTGGGAGTCGAGGGCGCTCGGGCTGTCGGCGGCCACGGCGGAGGCAGCAGCGGCGGCGACGGCCGGGACGGGAGGCGACTGTAGCGGAGGTCGCGCGCGGCGCGCGGAGAGAGACGACGGCTGCGGATGGCGGCGGCGGCGGCGGCAGAAGAAACGGAGGCCGCGGCGGCAGCAGCGAAGGCGGCGGCAGAAGAGCAGAGGCGCGGCGGCGGCTGAAGAGCGGAGGCCGCAGCGGCGGCTGAAGAACGGAGGCCGCGGGCGGCTGAAGAGCGGAGGCCGCGGTGGTGGCAGAAGAGCGGAGGCCGCGGCGCGCTGAAGAGCGGAGGCCGCGGCGGCTGAAGACGCGGAGGCGCGCGGCGGCTGAAGAACGGAGGCCGCGGCGGCTGAAGAGCGGAGGCCGCGGTGGCGGCAGAAGAGCGGAGGCGCGGCGGCGGCTGAAGAGCGGAGGCGCGGCGGCAGCTGAAGAGCGGAGGCGCGCGGCGGCAGAAGAGCGGAGGCGCGGCGGCGGCAGAAGAGCGGAGGCCGCGGCGGCGGCAGTGGAGGCGCGGCGGCGGCAGAAGAGCGGAGGCCGGCGGCGGCAGAAGAGCGGAGGCCGGGCGGCGGCAGTGGAGGCCACGGCGGCGGCAGAAGAGCGGAGGCGCGGCAGCGGCTGAAAGCGGAGGCGCGGCAGCGGCTGAAAGCGGAGGCGCGGCGGCGGCAGAAGAGCGGAGGCCGCGGCGGCGGTGAGCGGAGGCGCGGCGGCAGAAGAGCGGAAGCCGCGGCAGCGGAGGCAGCGGAGGCCGCAGCGCGTCCTCGGCGGGAGCGGCTGTCGGGTCGCGCGGCGGCGGCAGCGACGGTAACGGCGGCCGGATCGGTGGGGGAGGGTGGAAGCGTAGTCTCGCCGGCCTTCACGGCCTTGAGGCGAAGTCTGGACCTCTGCTAGAGGCTGTAGGCTTTTGCGCTCTTGTAGCGCCCACGGGGGTTTCGCCAGCCTTCACGGGCCTTGAGGCGACGTCTGTTCCTCGGCTGGGGAGGCTTTCAGACTTCTGCGCTTTTGGTAGCGCCAACGGGGGTGCCTTTCGCACGGGAGGCTAGAGTGCCTGTCAGGCAGTGACTTTCTCCTCAGCTCAGGGAGACTTTTCTTTTTCAGCTCAGGAGACTTTCTTTTCCTCAGCTCAGGGAGACTTTCTTTTCCTCAGCTGAGGAGGCTCTTCTAAATTTGGCGCGCGCAGAGACTGTCTGCGGCTCCAGACATTCTGTGGCTTCAGCTCTTTCTTCAGTGACTTAGCTTCTTGCCTGGGTGTCTCTTCTGACATCCCACCCTCGTCGCCAGTGTTGTATTGGTCTAGACGGACACACCAGGCAGACACAGGAGCTGAAGAATAACGTTTCTTTATTTGAAGTAGTAACAGATTAACGTGGCTGCCCAGCTGGGCTGGCAGCCGCTGGCTGGAGCCGGAGCCCCAAAGCCCAGTTGATGCCGTTTGACAGCTCCTTATATAGTCTGCTGTCAAACGGCACCAACCAATGGGAACAGTCAGATGGTCCCGCTCAAAATGCGGACCAGGTTGAAGACTTAGCTAGTCAGGGACACAACAATGATGATGATGATGATGATGATGATGATGATGACAATGATATCCATTCAGTCATGTCCGACTCTTGGTGATTCTATAGGCCAAGTTTCTCCACATCATCCAATCTTTCACTGCTTTTTTGAATTTTTCTATGCTCTGGCTGGTGTCAGCTTTGATGGTGTCTGGCCATTGTGTTGTTGTTGTTTTTTGCAGAAGCATTGTGTAAAACTGAGACAAGAGTATTGCTCAAAACCCCTGACAAATTCTAACATGCTTAAAACTCATTATTACTTTTCCTTGTGAGCCATCTTTTAATTCACTACCTTCTATTCAAAAAGAAATTTTATTACAATTATAAATAGTTATAATAAAAGGACCTCTTGCATTCTAAAGGATCTGTTAGATGATTTTATATGGCAGTCAGGATTACTTAATATTACTTTCCCATTTTTACCCTTTATAGTACTTTGCATTTGCCCCAAGAAGAGGATGTGTATATTTGTATGCGTGCATAACAGAGAGAAAGGTGGGAATAGGAGAAAGTTACATATTTATTTGAACTCTAGTGTTTTTTTTAAAGGGCTTCATCTTATTAGTCATTGGACTAATCTATACCATTGGAGGATATTAGGCACCATTTCCCATGTCAGTTAAGGTGAATGTGTGTGCCAGAGGTGGTATTCAGCAGGCTCTGACCAGTTCTGGAGAACCGGTAGCGGACATTTTGAGTAATTCGGAGAACCAGCAAATACCACCTCTGAATGGAGATTTTACAGCATCCTTCCCCTGTCTCGGCCACTAAGCCATGCCCACAGAACCGGTAGTAAAAAAAATTTGAATCCCACCACTGGTGTGTGCTCTTGATGAATACTTGCCAATATCTATACACTGCTACCGTGTTTCTCACATAATAAGGCCGGGCCTTATGTTTTTTTGAGCCCCGAAAAAACGGCTAGGCCGTCTTTTCGGGGGGTGACTTAATTCCCCCCCTTGCATCCTCGCCAACAGCCACTCCTAACGGGTGATCATGGTGAAGCGCAGAGAGCTCCCTACTCTCACCTTTGCTACAGACACCTTTGGCACCGCCGCTGTTGCTTTCCCTTCTGCCCATTCCGCCACCACGTTTGGAGCTGGCGCTTCCGTGTTTGGAGTGCCGCCACCATTTGGAGCTCCAAACACGGAAGCGCCAGCTCCAAACGTGGCGGCGGAATGGGCAGAAGGGAAAGCAACAGTGGCAATGGTGCCAAAGGTGTCTGCAGCAAAGGTGTTTGGGGAGTAGGGAGCTCCCCCGCTTCGCCATGATCGCCTGCTAGGAGCGGCTGGTGGCGAGGAATTCCTGCCCGCCGGGCGCTCCTAACGGCAAGTCTCCCGCCCTTCCCCTTATTTTGCATATTTTAAGATAGGCCTAAATTTGGGGGGAGGGGCTTAATTTGATTTTATGCCCCCAAAACATGCTGGGCCTTCCTATTGGTGGAGGCCGTATTGTTGGAGAAACACGGTATTACCGTAAGATTTTCTCTGACAGTACAGGGGTAATGGAAATAATTCAATTATATATGTGAGGCTAATCATTAAAAAAAATGGAAAACCTTCTTACACAGATTTGCTCTGTTGAGTTCCATCTGCAAACTCATCAGAGATTAGGAAGGAGGATTTGGGGAAAGAGATAAAGCATGGGTGTCAAACTTGTGGCATCACATTGCCGTCACACGATATTTCACAATGTTTTTTTTGCCTTTGTGGAGCTGGGGTGGGCATGGCCTGCAGGTGCTGCATCCAGCCCATGGGATGCCAGTTTGTCATCCTGAGATAGAGAGAGAGCAGCCGAGCCAGAAGTGAATCCACTTAGCTGAAGAAGAGTACCGACATCCCTTTATGTCTTGCAGACAGAAGGGCCTGGTAAGAGACCCCAATGCTCTGTATGGAAGGGCCTTTAGTGCGAACAATATGTCAGCAACGTGTTTGCTGAAGAAGAAGCCCTTGGGATCAGTGGTGGTATGCTATCTGTTTGGTCTGGTTCAGCCGAACCGGTATCAAAAATTGCTACCGGTTCGGCTGAACTTGTAGTAAAAAGAAGCCTCCGAGGATCAGCTGAGAGGAGGGGAAAAAGCCTCATCAGCTGAGAGGAGAAAATAGAGAAAATTGCAGGATCGACTCTCCCACCTGCCCCTGCGCTTTTCTCTTCTTTATCCTCTCAGCTGATTGGCCCTGCAGGGCTCAGCTAGTGTGTGGAAAGCTGCGCGCACGAGTTAGGTGCGCACGCGTGATCACCGGACCAGTAGCAGAACAGGTAGGATCCCACCGCTGCTGCTTGGGATGCTCTCACATTAGTGCTTCAACACATTCACTTACCAGGCTTTTCTTCTTTTCTGCCCATTCTTTTATTCTCCCCTTGTTCTTTTCTATTGTACCTCATCTTTCATCTAGATCAGTGGTAGTCAACCTGGTCCCTACCACCCACTAGTGGGCGTTCCAGCTTTCATGGTGGGTGGTAGGGGTTTTGTCCCTTTACTTTATAAATCACCATTACTGTGGAACCGTTGGGCGGTTAGAGAAAATTTCATTACTAACAGAGGTACAAAAGTGGGCGGTAGGTATAAAAAGGTTGACTACCCCTGGTCTAGATCCATTCAATTAATGCACATAGGAATACAATTTTTTTTCAAACAAGATTAAAATTTCTCTTGTTCTGCACCCAAACTTTTTGCTTTAAGAAATACAGAATAGCAAAGGTGAGCAAACAAGACAAGAGGAGGAAATGGGAAGGAGGCAGCTGCATTTGAGGCACTGCCTACTGACAAAACCTAGTGGTGCCAGCCCATGTAAACAACATTTTTCAAAGCATCCCAAATCACAATTTTCCATTTTTTCCCCAAATTCTCCAAATGTGTGCCCACATGTGTGTCTAAATTAATAAATTAAACTTTAAATTAAACTACTATTTGATAGTTGAAGTTGAGATCTCTGAAGCTTAGATGGGTTTAAGTGGTTCCAGGGGTTTCTGCTCTTCTTTGCCAAGAAATATTAAATACGTTTCTAGTATTTTATATACATGGGATTTAGTAACATGGGCTTCATTGTAAACTCATATGAAAATCTGGAAAGGGATTGGAGCAAGAGTTCCAAAAAAAGGGGGGGGGGGATTGTTGTTATTGTTGTTTTGTTTAAGCTCTCCATCTGTTTTGTTAATGCACTAGCATGGAATCCTTTATCCTCAATGGCACTTTTTGTGTCTGTTCCCAAAAGTTCACAAGTTGGAATATAACAAAACAGTAATTTACAGCTGCTTTGTGGAATGGGCGTGTGTGCCTTGAATAGTTGGAAGAGAAACATTTCAGTCAAGAAAACACAGTGCTCTCTACTGGCAGCTCTACAGAAGGAAATTATTTCCATAACGAAGTCTAAAAGTTTTCTTTATGTAGTAGACATCATGACTTTGCAGTCAGGCCCACTATTAAAATAAGCACCATTGTATGAACGTAGTCAATTCACATTTTGAAGTACAACACCAATCATAAGTCTATTCTTTCTAGAATATTGTACTCCATGTGCTAGGCAAATTACTGGAAGATACATACAAAATATGTATAATATGAAGCCAGTTTAGTCTAATGGTTAAGGCACCAGGCTAGTTTCATCAAGCCTCCAGGAGGGCGAAAATGGCCTCCCCGAGCTCCAGTGGTCCTCTGGAGGCTGGAAATGGGCCCATTTCTGACCTTTCTTAGCCTCCGGGAGACCCATTTTTCACCCTCCCCGAGCCTCTGTGCCGGCCCTTACCTGGGATCCAAATCAGGCTGCATGGGGACTACTGGGAGAGGAGGGGTGGGCGGGGTGGGGCCAGCCAGGAGGGGAATTTGCTGGTTCATTGAACTGGCCATAAAATTAGCTACTGGTTCGGTAACAGTTTGCCTTAACCGGGGTGAACCGGTAGCAGCCCACCCCCTGTTCCTAGGCCAATGATGTGTGCAAACAACTGATTCCTTTATTAGCCCACCTGCACTTAATGTCAAGCTGCTAAAAACTATTAAAGCAAAGACATCCCACCTGGCCTTGGATTAAAGACTAAATGTCAATCTTGTAGAAAATCAAAAATAGCTCTCTGCTTTTCCCATCATATTAGACCATGGCCCGGAGAGGAAAGATACCGATACAAAAAGCCCAAAAACGAGCTCTAAACAAGGGACCAGCACCAACCCCGTTCAATTTGTAAACACACTAAAGACCAAGGCTCCCCCTTAGACCGTGAAAGCGCACACAAAAGCCAACATCACCTCTCGCGGTTGTAACAGAATGGTCCCCAAGTTCAGGACAGACACAGCATACAGTTCATCCGTAAAAGACACGCAACCAAAACCTCCTCTGGCGGCCACCAAAAAGCTCCACGCCCCGCGGCCAGCCCCCCAAAAACCTCCCCGCCCGCCCCCCCCCAGACCCCCAACCCCCACGGGGGCCACCCCCTGCCACACCAAACACCAAGCCCTGGGGGTAGGCCCCTCCCCCTTCCAAGGCGCCTGTGAGTCCAACCCCCCAAAACCCTGAAGGAAACCAATCCAACAAAAAACGGAAAAACAGAAAAAAAAGAGCGTGTGCGACCAAGCCAAAGGCCGGGTACCCCCTGTCAAGTGAGCCCACATACAAAAGTTAAGGTGAACCACGCTTCCGACCCCTAACCAGAGCAACAAAACGAGACCAACAAACCCTATCCTCTATGGTTAGCCATTGAGAAGCCAGAAGTTTCCAAGAAGGCCCCAGAACGCCACCAACTCATCAACAACCCGTGCCCTGGTTTCGGCCAATACTGCTTTCCTAACAACACAAAGCACAGCAAACCAAAGAAACCCCAAACGGCAGGACCGAATAGGGGCTGGAACTCCCGCGTGTCCTCCCAACCCCAAAACCTAGCGCACTTGCCCCCCTCCTAAGGTCTAGGGATAAGCACCTTGGCCCCGCCCCTTATTGTTCTTTCTTTTTTTCTAGACCCATTTCTTAACCTAGTCACGTACTTATTTGAAAAATACAAACAAAAAAAAAATAATTTAATCATTGATTTTGGCCGACACCTATGCTAAATTTCCATTTAGTCACAATCATATAATTTGATGTTCAGACTGAGCTTTCTGATTGAATTGATTTGGGGAAGTAGTAAATGGTTAGTTTTTGGGATGGGGAGGGGATAGAATCATTATGAGCTATTGGGTGGTACTGCTTGTCTTCAGGGAGGTAGTGTTGTGTCACCTCCTCAAGAAGCCATTTGCTGGACCATCTAGTCCAAGAAGCCATTTGCCCAACCGTCTAGTCTCCAGTCTTGCCTATTTGGAGAAGATTGCTGAGAAGATGGTCAAATGGTTGCTTCAAATCTGGTTTCAGGTGAAATAGTGTAGCAATAACATTGATTGCACTTGTTGATGGCCTCTGGTGATGTTGCTGCACTTTTTGTTGTATATGTTTTATTGATACATTTTTAATATATATACTTATAAAAGGTTCCATATCTATCTGAACAGCATGTTGTCTGGGCACAGTCAGTTTTAAGTAGAGATACAACATTAATCATAATATTCATATCAATATTAATCACAAAATAGTGAAACCATTAGTTTATCCATCTTATAAAATTTTCAATACAAATTTTTTCTTACCTTTTTGAACTTTTTAGATTCTAACCTCTGCTTCTATTAGTTAACCATTGGTAAAACAAATCCCATGTTAAAAAGTAGTCTGTTTCTTCCTTTTCTTTTAAGTGTTAATCTATCCATCTCAGCACATTCTAATATTTTTATAACACTTTCATCTGTAGGGATCTCTTCATTTTTCCATTGTTATTTTAAGTGCTAATATATCCATCTCAGCACATTGTAATATTTTATAACACTTTCATCTGTAGGGATCTCTTCATTTTTCCATTGTTGTGCAAACACATTTCTTGCTGCCATTAGTACATGTAAAATTAAGTATGTTTTCCCTTTATTATATTGCTTTGGTAATATAACCAACAAGAATATTTCTGATTTCAAATCTTGTGAAGTTGCTGCACTTTTGTCAGAAGCAGCCACCAAGGCGATTCTGGGTTGAAGGATTAGTTGGATCACAGTTGCCAAGGGAACACCCAAGAAGGTTTCTCTCATATCCCTGTTAATACCACCAAAGTGGTACCTATTTATCTACTCACATTTTCATGCTTTCAAACTGCTAGATTGGCAGGAGCCGGGACAAACTGGCAGGAGCTCATTCCATCACACAACTTGTACACTTGGGTTTTGAACTGCTGAGCTGTCAACCTCTCAATGGTTTCCTGATTCAGTTTCCTTACCACATGAGCCACCATAGCCTCTTCTGGTGAAGCTAGGGATGTATCATAGTCTTGATCTCTCAGTGACTCTTTATACTGTTGATTATGGTAGCCTTCTGGACTAATTGCAGTTTTTGACAAAGGGAGGCATATGGTTGTAGTGGTTTTCCTCCTTTCTCTGTGCCTCTGTGTAGTGGTTTTCCTCTTTTCTCTGTGGTTGAGATTACAATCCCAGTGTTAAGGGAAGTGGAAGCCAGAAGTTCTTGGTTTGTAAGGTGTTCTCATCTCTTCTGTTTAACATCTGACTTTATTGGGTAAGGTCATTCATATACATGGAGTCAGCTGTCACCAGCACATTATGGTGATGATACTCAGCTGCATATCACATTCCCGGGTCAACCAAATGATGCTCTCAAGATCTGCTTGCACTACTAGGGTTGAATGTGGAAGAACAGGCCTAAATTCAATCCTGCCAAAACTGCAGCTGTGGGTTTGTGGTGCTTACAGTGCTTGGATTATCTGCTTCTAGTTCTAAATGGGACTGTACTTCTTCAAACAGTACTGTTGTGCAATTTCAGGACTCTCCTGGCCTTGCAGCTCCTATTTGCTTGCTTCTTGTTCATTGTTTTGATTTGATTTATATTGCCACCCAATTCTCATAAGTGACTCTTGGAGTCTAACGATTGATAGAAATATTAAAATCAGAAGAGCTAAAACTAAAGGACAACAGTGCCCAGAACTATTTAAAAAGAATAAAATAACAAAATAGCAAGTAATAGAACAACTGAGACCACTGTATAGACCAGTGTTTCTCAACCTTGCCAATTTTAACTTGTGCCACCATGAGTTATTTATTAAAATAATAACAATAACAATAACAAGAGCAACAATAACAACAATAACAATGATTTATTTTAAGATAAGGAATTTAAGATAAGGAATTTGCCTACCAGAATTCCCTAGCCAGAATCCTGTCTCGAGAATTCTGGGAGTTGAAGTCCAACGTCTTAAAAACTGGAGACCATTCAGAAACCTTTCATTCTGGAGAAGTTTCCACATGAACTAGTACCCAGAAAAAGAATAATGTTTTCAAGATTGCCAATACAATCAGTCTTTTTGAAGAACAGATGACAGTGGAAATCCATCTGATGTACCAATTGCACCTTTCCAGCACCTTTTTACAATCACTCATGTCTTAATCACCTTACATGTAGATTATTGCAATGCACTCTACATTGGGTCATATACACTTAGAATCTGCAGCTGGTCCAAAAGCAATGGCATGAGCAGTTATGAGCATGCCATGTTATGTCCATGTAACATGAGTGCCATGGCTTCCTATAAGCTTTTGGATGCAATTCATGGTACAGGTAGTGATGCATCAAGCCCATCATGATACAGAGCCTGTCTCTCAGAGCATCACCTTTCTCCCATTGTTTCTGCCCATCAAGTGAAATTCCCACACAGTGAGCATGCTCTAGGTCCCATCTATTAAGCAATGCCACCTGATGGAACTGAAGCATATTTTGTGACAGGATCTGCCCCCAGAATAGTAATTCTGCGTGGTTCGGCAGTTCTACTCCAGCTATCCTTTGATCCTGGAAGTCTAGTATTGTCTTCAGGTGTTGCATTAAGTCAGATGTTTGTCCACCTTGATTGGATTATGTTTAATATTTTGTTAATTATGTTTGCCTTTCTTGTGGCCAGCGGTATGTTGGAATTTTTGCAAGCCGATCAACAGAAGAGATGTGCCACTATGCTTAGCATACAGATCAACTGTTCAGAAGCTAGTAGCACAGTGCAGCAGCAACAGTAGATGCAACTTTAAAGGTTAGATGCAACTTTAAAGGTAGATGCAACTTTAAAAGTAGATGCTTCTTTAAAGGCTTATTAGCACATTTCTTTTTATGGCTATTTTTAAAAAATCTAATTAATGTATCCAGGTTTTGTTTTTAATCTCTATGTGAGGTAGGTAGCTGCTATACAATGTTTACTTTTCTTAATAGATTGACCATAGGAAAAAAACAAAGAAGCAACATTTTTAACAGAAGGGAATATTTTTTTCTTCAAATTATTTTTAAAATGTGAGGCTTATCTTAGTTTCATTCAACTGGTAATGGAGACGAGATTTTTTTTTCTGGGTGAATTCTCTAAAATCCAGATTTTGGTAAATGTGGCTATATTTACTGTACTTTCTATTACAGCTTGTATTGGATCCTTACCCCTAACTAATCTGACAAGAAATAAAGCATTATTATAGTATTAAACTGCCGTGAGAAGAAACATAAGGTTGATTCTTGTGTTGTAATAAAATTAAAAGTGCCTTAAAATGTTGTGAATTCTCTCTTTTTCTCACAGAATGTGTGGTGACAAATGACTTTTGCAGTTGAATTGAATCCAAGAGCTGATCACAACTCAACATCACTCTTAGCAAGTCAGGAACAGAACGGGAGGTGACAGATGTCAAGTAGCAGAAATCTAGTTTTAATTTATTGTTGACATCAAAGTATCACATTGCTTTTCCATTTATGACAGCATGAAAAAAGAATTAAGTGTGGTCTCGGTAGCCATTCCAGTGCTATGAACAGAAATGGAAGCGGACTTATTGCCATCCAATTGGTCAAAAGGGTTTTGGTGTCTTTCTGTAAAATTCCATTGTTAACTAAAATGTCACGACTAACCACAGTGCAAAAGGAAATGAGGCATTCCCGCCTTTTCCCAGATAAAGACACCCATATTTTCAGCCCAGAGCCAAACAATTGCTGGAAATGATAGATGAGGATTTTTTTCTTCTTCTTCCTAGAAGGAGGAATTGGAATCTGGTAGGACACACCTAGTAGGACTCCACTTACACAAGCATGAATTAAAGGAAGTGGAACACACCAAGAGTTAAAGCTGGCAGGCATAGGAGAGGGAGCAAAGTAGTCCTTTCCTCACAGAGCAAAGCACACACGCACACGTACACACGCACACGCACACACACACGCACACCCTGTCATCAGTTTCCAGTGCACCTCCCTCTGGCATTTCCTGCATTATCCAGTTTTGTCTAGGATTCAGCTCAAGTACCTGGACATAAAGAAGGCAGATTCTGTCGAAAAAACAGAAAGGACGGACCTATAAAGCAATGCTTCCCAGAAGCGCAAATGGCTTTTTAAGGATGGGAACAGTTTAGCTGCCAGGGAAATTCCAAATTTCTCCTTTGACCTTTCCAACTACCACCTTGATTGCATCATACTGGAACACTGACACAAACTTTTCAATATTGCGGAACTTTCACACAATTTGAAAAAGTTTGTGCATCCACATTACTCTGGTTTTCTGGTTACTGTGGGCTTCCAATACACAGTGTCTCTGTTCAGTCATTTGAGATCTTATTGAGCCTTAATCCTTCAAATCATCATTCCATGTTTTGCCATTAGTGCTACATCCTGATTTGTTAAAGCAAGCAAACAACAGCTTCCCAACTCTCATTTAAACAACTAGAATTATCTAAGCATATGCAGACATCATGATATCTACAAGAATTAAAAGGAATGTGTTTCTGCTGTCCTGATACTAAACCCCTAGAGTAGGCACTAAGGATAATATATTTTACACTAACAAATAAAACATTTACATTTTCTCCTACCAGCCCCTCACTAGATTTATTAAAATATAAAAGTGTGTTGCATTCAGGAGCTGCTAGCAGTACCAGTTGATATAGTAGGGATGGGGTTAGAGTAGGAGGAAGAAGGACTGTATTCGACTCTCATCTGGGTGATGCTAACTCACTCTTCCTCTACCTATCTCACGGTTATTATTGTGGAGAAAAAGAGAATGTGTGCTACCTTGAACACCTAATGAAAAGCAGAATATAAAACTAATAAGTAAATATGTAAATAAATAAATAAATAAATAAATAAATAAATAAATAAATAAATAAATACTTTTTGTTCTAAATAAACCTTGCTGAAATCAATGAAACTAGTGCAAGTTTTGCTAGGAATTATTAACTCCTTGACTATTTTTTGTAAGTTTGCATAAGACCCAAGACATTTGAAATGTTCTCCTCTCCTTCCTACCAGAGCCAACAAATTAAAAATATTGTTTTCCTATTTGTACATAGTTCTTATGTATATACAACAGATCACTTTATTTTATTACACTGCCATGATTGTGTCCTACTTGAAGCATTCACTTAGTTTACCCACAAAATCAATATTTAGGAAACATTTGGATCCATAAAGAAAGCTAATTTATTATAAATTGTATAAGAGAATCAGTGTATAACACATTTATCATGCCTTGTCAGTGATAGAAATAATAAGATGAACCTTGTGCTTCTATATCTGGGATTCCATGCATTGGATTACTAAATTATCAAGATTTTAAAAGATGAGCATGGAATTTTAGCAGGGGAACTCTTGATTAAGCAGTAGCAATGAGAACAAGGAGCATTTCCTGTGGATTAGTTACCAGCTGGTAGGAACTGTTGATTCTTGAAGTATATTCATAGCCTGAAGCTCAGCCAAACACTGTCAGCTCCAACCAGCTGGTCAGTAATCCCCAGGAAGTATCCTGTATTGAAATCAGTGTTGCTATTAAAAGCATTATGCCTATGTTGCATATGGAAGGGATCCCATCTTGAGTCTAGGGACTTGAACAATGGTTGGCATGTATAACTGCTAATCCCGTATGTTGTACTGCTGCACATATTTCTACATCAGTAGTTTAGAGTGCACTATAGTTTCCACTATCACTCATCATTGGACTTATAGACTAGTTCTGCTGGGAAGACATTTAGCAATGCCCATAAGCCTACTGTTTGTTCATCACTACACTAAACTGATTTCTGCTTCTAAAATATTACAGTAAGAGATTTTTAAAAGTATACCACCAAATTGCTTGTTCTAGTAAATATGGGCCTTAAAGGTTGGCTCTAGAATTTCTCTATGAACCCTAATTATGATGAAACAGTGAAGGACAGTGAATAGCTGTGATTGTACTTTAATGGCTCAAGAAAGACTCTGAGATGGCTGGCAGTTTATGATTATCTTTCTTCACCTCCGTGAGTCAAAAGGAGGAACCAAGTAGGGTACCATAGGGTACCCCCCCAAAAGCAGGTTATGAAGTGAATTTAGAATCCCCTAGAACACCAATGGAGAGCTATACTGGGCAAGGCATCAGGCTCACAAAGGTTTTTTTGTGGGGGGGGGGTGGGTGAGTGGGTGGTTGGGGGGGGTTTTTTTTTTGGGGGGGGGGGTGGGCGGGGGGGTGGGTGGGGGCCCTCCTTCCACAACAATAGGAGAGATATTTTGGGGGGCCCCAAATTGAGAGGCCATGAGTTCTAGTCTTGCAATAGGCACAAAACCATCTGGATGACCTTGGGCTAATCATTGTTTCTCAGTCCTAAAAAGAAAACAGGGGCAAACCACTTCTGAAAACATCACCAGGAAAGCTACAGAAATCCAGGCAGTTATCAGGAGTTAATAGGAGTCAAAGGCATACAGATGTGCATATACAAACACAGAGAGAGAGAGATGTCTGATGAGAAACAAAGATGAGTTTAAGCTGTAAATCTCACCATATAATTTCAATTGGTGTTCAGTCCAAACATGACTTTCCAAGGAAAGCAAAACTGGATAAAACTTGGAACCCGAAAAACGTCTCTGTCCTTGTGGTATAACAATAAATATACAGAAGATGGAAAAGAACACTTGCTATAATAGCATGGCAACAAACATGAAACAAACTTAGTAGCATGTAAGCCTCATTGAACATACTGGGATTTCTGAGTTAATACACAAACAAATGCCTTGTTGTTTCTTTTGCCTAAAGCAAAAAATACCACAGCTCTTACAACTGAAGCTACTCTATTTATTTACCTAAAATGCTGCCTAGTTTTTTTCTTTACTCAACTGCCGGAACTGGAAAACAGCAACAATCAGCATCAAGTAATGATAGAAAAAATGCCATTTAAAACCACAGCTATAACAACATCATAACCAAATCAGCAGTTGATCTCTATAAGAAGAAAAAATAAAACATGGTTAAATAAATTTCCATTTTATTAAAGACTAAACAAAAACATTTTAACATTGGGCCCAAACAAGTCAAGTATTCAAAACCTTAAGAATTAGATGAGAGTTGATTCCAAACCCATAAAATCTTTGTGATCATTCAACACACAAGGAGCAGTGAGTAGCCTCCATTATGCTTTATTTACCAATTGGTTGGCCTGTTTATAAAGCCATTTATATATTATCTCATCAAAAGATTACAGGCAGGTTTTGTTTGTAAGAACAGCAAAAGCTTACCTAAAACCAGAATTATAAATAACAATATAATCCAGGTTACAATGAGCCGCTACCCAAAAACATATGCCTCTCATGATGTGGCACCTCTGCTCAAAGTCTCACCAGAAGAGCCTTCTTGAACATTTATAGAAAGGAACCAATCTGTCCTCAGGAAATTCACTGTTCCAGAGAATTGGGCTGCAACTGAGGAAGCCTGCCATTGAACTCCAGCCCTGTTACCACCTTGGGAGGAAGGATCTGGACCATGGCTTCTTGCTTGACATATGATAGTGGCCTTAAAAGAAGAGCCACTGCAAAGCAACATTCAGATAAATGTGGTTTGATCCCATTTCAAGAAACTAGTTTGAGTAAACATCTCAAACAGACCGCTCCCTAATTCATATGTAAATAAAGTGAGGATGCAGGAAGTCCCTTCAGACCTGCAAGATTTTGTTTCTATGCTTGCTCCAAGAACAATAGTCCTATCCTATATGACACTGTTTTCTTAATCTGATCTGTAAAACTGACCCATATATTGATTGGACAGGGAGTGCCAGAAATAGTAAGGACATGAACCACAAAGGGAGACACCAATAAACAGCCAACTCTTCATAGACACAGAGCAACTGCCTGCAGAAGGTCGTCTTCACTTCCATCAGAAAGCTTTCATATAAGTCCAACTAGAATCCAAACTGTACTGCAAGTATGCCGTCTCCATGTAGATCAGCTTTTCAATGACATCATTAGGATAGTCTGGAGAATGATGAAATTCTATCTGTTGGTTCATATTCAAGTGTCTTGGACCCAGGGCACCAGTGATGGGATTAAAAAATGTTTACTACCGGTTCTGGTGGGCATGGCTTGGTGGGCATGGCAGGGGAAGGGTACTGTAAAATCTCCATTCCCACCCCACTTCAGGGGAAAGGTTACTGCAAAATCCCCATTCCCTCCCCACTTCAGGGGGAAGGTTACTGCAAAATCCCATTCCCTTCCCACCCCACTAACATGCTTTCCAGCTCTCTTCTCCTGTGCAGGGCAACCAAAGAAGACCCAGCCGATCAGCTGGGCCATGGGAGGTAGAGAATAGATGGGGGTGGGGCCAGTCAGAGGTGGCATTTGCCAGTTCTCCGGACTACTCAAAATTTCCACTACCGGTTCTCCAGAACTGGTCAGAACCTGCTGAATACCACCTCTGCAGAGCACTGAAGGTTAAGTAACAGTGTTGGGAATATGGCCCAGAAACACTGTTGTAGCCATTAGAAATGTTTTAATCCATTATAAAATTTCCAGAGAATTCTTTCAGCTATTAGTTCCCGCCCCTAACATGAGAACATGAGTATAAGTGAAGGAGCACTCATTTGATTCTCACCATGACCATCCCCATGTATACAGAAAGCTCAGGAGCAGGCAGTAAGAGCAACAGCCCTCTCCTGTTAATGACATACGTCTAATATTGAAGTTACATTTTCTCTTATCCATCCAATCCAGTTCCTTGAGGTGTTCCTTTACACATTATCAGTGCTTATAATTCTGTTGTGGAAATTGTAGTAACTGCTTCTTGATCCAGGATCACCAGTTTGGGGCAGAAAAAGCCAGAGTTGAACTGCTACTTTGAATAGCTACTACTAACTTCTCAGAATGTCTCCCGGGTGTTTTGATGTTGAAGCATTGAACTTTAGACCAGCGGCCCTCAACCTTTTGAGCACCAGGGACTACTTCCATGAAGAGAGGTTTTTTTCCGTGGAATGGAGGGGGCATGGTTTCATGTGCTGCCTGCATGGGGCTTCGCTTGTTTGTGCGGCCCAATTTCTGGCATGCCACAGACTGCTGCCATTCCACAGACTGGGGGTTTACACAGTCCAGAAGATTTTGAAATGGGGCTACTATTGACTCCCAACTAATTTATTTGTTCATAAATATAACTTTTGGACAACATCATGAATTTCTTCTGATCTTTTTCAGAAGGGAAACAGGCCTTGGTGTTATGTTCTTAGAACCTGATACTGCACAGGCATTTGCAAAGCATGTAACTACACAGAGAGACATACACAAACACACAAACCAAGTCCAAATATAGATTCACATTTCATGGAGATGAGCCAAAGTACGCAGATATTCAAGCGATGCACTAAAAGCTTTTTGTCTGGACTGGTTTTCAGTGGTCAAGTTAAAAGCTAGCACTGAAATTTAGTCTGCTAGGAAGAACGCTATTCCATTTTTATGTTTTGGCATTTTAATTTGATGAAAACTCTGGAAAATCAATGAACAGGAACTCCCCCTTTTTCAGTAAACCTCAAAGTTGCAGTTATATTCCTTTGTTTATTGACTAGGAGAAATTGTACTGGGGCAAGACTTCTCTTTCTGACATGGAGACAGTCCTTTCTTTCTGGTCTTCCCATGGTGAATTTCTTGGGAAGTTTTCTTGAAATAAGGTCTGCTTGCAGCAACAGAAGAATCAGGCAGGAATGTTATGAAGCACAAGTCCTTTATTTATTTAAACTAGATCCCTTCACCCACCTTGTTCTACCCTCTCCCCAAGTCTTCCCTCCCGTGTTGCCTCTCTTCCTTTTTGCTAACTCACTTCCTAGAAGCTGTTTTTCCCCGTCAATGTCACAGAGATGTCTTCCTTCCTTCCTGCCACCCAGCCCCTCCACTTAAGGCATGTGTTCTCTGACAGAAAAAGATGGCAAAGGAATAAGCAATCCCTGCCTCCTGGGCTTCTGGTGAGAGTAGCTTAGGGGCTCCTAAATCACAGCTGCTAGTTACAGCTTAGGAAATGACCAGAAGCAATTTTCATAGATGCAATTTAAAATGGGTCTTTCCTTCCCTTAGAAAATCAAAAGACTACTTCAAAAGCTGTTTGGTAGGGTTTTTTTTAAATAATTAATATTGAGAATTTTAAAACAAAACAAAAAACATCTATTCATAAATGTATAGAGGAAAATGTACTCTCACTTGCCTCTCTGCCCTCATATTCCCTTGTGTCAACAGGGAAGGTCTGGCAAGACCATGTGTTGAGCAGGACACAGTTTAATGCTTTGTGTGTTGGCAAATTGTAATTGTGCAGGCTCCTAACTGCATGGAGCTCTAGAAACTGCATTTGGCCAAATGTGGGTTGCAAACTCACAAGAGACTTCCTTTTCAACCTATCAAGGTGAAATGTAAGAAATAGCTGGCAACACAAGGATGTAGGCCTTTCTAACTGGCAACACAAGGATGTAGGCCTTTCTAACCCTTTTAGGTCCCTCACAATTGTAGGCCAGATCTGGAAGCCCCAGCAGAAAGGCCATGCACTGCTCTGCAAATTAAATGTTCCAGAGGCGTGCGAACATATCACGTCTTTCAGGACTATGTGAAAGTATTACAGCAGTGATTCTCAATCTCAGCAACTTCAAGATGTATGGACTTCATCTCCCAGAATTCTCTCAGCCAACAGTTGCTGAGGTAAAGAAAACTGTGTCAGACCAAGAACTACAGGTTCTTTGGGTGATCTGGAATAGACAGCAAGGAGAACATTCACAATAGAATCATTTGTTTGTGTTATTTGGTTGCTACTTTTAACTGGGTGCTAGCCACCTAGAGTTGCATGGCAAGTGAGTGGCCAAACAAAGTGAATAATAAATCTGTAATCAATCTCTATAAGTTAGGTATAAAATCTGAATGACTCTGACTAAAGTGTACCCATTTAAGATTGTACATCTCCTTCTATTTTGCCTAAAGCTCCTGACTATATCTACTTCACCATTTCAGCTTCCCGTTAAGTCTTTATTTTTTTACTTCCTGCCTTCCAAACGCTTGGTGTCTAGACTGGCGAAAAGCTATGAAAGAATTCCAAAGCTGCAATTAATTTTATATTCATTTAGTTGATCTCAAGAATGTGCTGTCAGACTATGGATTTTTCAGTGGAATTTTTTTTAAAGAGAAACTACTTGGTAGCTAATTACTTTGTTTATGTAGTTGAGGCCAGCCTTACTTGATATTCTCCCTCCCTGCTGGTTTTCAGGAAACGGTTGAAAAATTTTGGACTGGATCCTTTTAAATGGTATTACACCACTTTTTCTTCTCTGTTTCTGTTTGTTTGTCGCTATTTGGTCATCACTGGAGATTTTATGATGTGACTGTTTTAACTGTATTGTGGTTTGTCATGTCTGTCTGCCTTTGAGTGAGTCTTGATTAATGGACTTGAGTGAGTCTTGATTACTAGTTTCCTTGGCAAGGTTTTCTCCAAGTGATTTGCCCTTCCTTGCTTTCTAAGGCTGAGAGAAAGCGTGGCCCAAGATGAACCAGCAGGCTTCATGCCTCAGGTGGGACCTTAGCTTAGCATATTTTGGTTTACAGCCTGATGCCTTAACTACTACTCTAGAATGGATCTTTCTGTGGTTATTTTAACTGTTATTATATACTCCCTAAACTGCTAAAAGTTGTCAGTTTGGAATTGGGTATAAATTTGATAACCAAACAAACAAATATATAATTTGAGGATATACAGTACCAGGCAAGACTTCTCAACATGTTAAACCAGGACTGAGACTCAGATGTAGGGGACAATATTTGAAAGAAAAAAAACCTGATCAGACTACTTCAATCCAAGGAAAATTACTGTTAAATCTCATACCTGATGTGCCAATTTTGACTTTGTGCAATCAAAGCACAGTGTGGAGATCAAGCTGAGAGATGGCTAAGCCAAAGCAGATGGCTTGCCACTGGCTGGTGGCTTCTGGCATGGCACATAATGGTACAGTCTGGTGCAAGTGTACTTTTTATATATAAAATATATTTTATTTTTATACACCTGCACAAGATGGGCACATCAAGTAATGGGCACATCAAGTAATGGGCACAGAGCTCCACTTTGACTCAGATGACAACAAGGTGGAGTTCAGGTACTCGTATGGGCTGGTATTATTAAAGATGAGCTAGTTGGACCTTTGGGGGTTGAAGATGGACTTCCAAACCTATTGCCAGTTTTTAGAAGACACTTTCTTCAAGCAGTGGTACAGGAAAAAGTCTGCATCTTTTAAGAAGACTGATTTTTATGCAGGACAATGCTCTATCACATGCATCAAAGTACGCCACTGTGTGGCCAGCCAATAAAAGGCCTTAAAGATGAAAGAATAATGACATGGCCAGCTTTCTCACCTGACCTAAACCCTATTGAGAACTTGTGGGCCCTTCTTAAATTTATGGTAAAGGAAAAAATACCCCTCTCTGAACAGGAGGTGTGGCTGCTGCTGCACAAAAAGTTGATCGTCAATAGGTCAAGAAACTGAGAGACTCCATGAATGGAAGGATTATGACTGTTATTGAAAAGAGCATGGCTATATTGGTCACTAATTTTTTTTGGAATGTCAGAAATGTTTATTTGTACAGTTTGAATTATTTGTTTATTATTCTCACTTTAACAGATGCAAAAAAACTTCTGAGTGAGATGGGCAAATTTTCATTTTTCATTTAGTTGCATTATAATTCTGTACACTGATAGTTGCCCAATCATTGCGCACACATAGATATTCTGCTAAGAAAGCCAAAACCTCACTTTTATTTTCTTAAATATTCAGGTTTGAGCTTTATTAACATTTTGGATTGACCAAGAGCATTGTAGTTGTTCAATAATAAAATTAATCCTTCAAAATACAACTTGCCTAATAATTATGCACACAGTGTATAAGTTTTTGGAGCAGTGAAGACAGAAGGGACTACAGCCAGGCAGCAGATCAACCTGGCAATATCAGCCAGGGATTTGCTGTCTTCTCCACTTCCAGCTGTACCCTCACTCTCACTTCTGGTCCAGCTGCTAAACATCCAATAGGCACTATCAAAACAATAGCTATTGTAATTTGTGTTCTGTTTTAATGTGTCTTCCCTCAAGCAGAGTCCCTACCACCATCCCCTGCTACACCTTTCAAGGGCAAAATAACTTGCTTTATTTCCAGGCAGTGCCTTTCGAATAAAAACAGAACCAACATCCTTCACAGCCAGATAAATTTAATGCTGAACTGGTTTGAACTCTCCCTGGATATTTAAACTGTCTGGTAGAGGGAAGTGAAGCTAATCCATCCAGTGTACCCTGCACATAGTTGCTTGGTGAGACCACTGACTAGATTCCTCAGGATCACCACCTCTTCTGTGGAACTATGAATAGACCAAACCACATTTATTTATGTGCCCCTTGTTTCCAGCCAGTTTTCAAAAGAGTCCCTTTGCCAAGAGCAAAGAGAAGAAATGTGGGGTGTCAGCATATCCAGAAATAAAGAATCAGTAAACTGAAGGTTGAGGAAACCAAGGCCACCATTTTCTTCAGATCACATGATGTCCTGTGGTGGAATCTGAATGTTAAATCTTGTTCAGGTTAGCAAAAAAAAAAAAAAGTGAGCCTTATCTAGATGAGACAAGAAACAGTCAAATGTCCTAGCCCTGTGTCGAGGTTCCTCAGGTTCCATGGATATGATGTCTATAGATGATGTAGATTGGCAAGGGAAATGTTCTTGCCAGCCATTGACATCCATAACATTTTCCCAGCTTCATGACAGAGACCTAATTCAGCAAGCTCTGACCCTGGATGGACTGAGAACCATCCAATTCATTTTCCATTGATACCCTGAGCTCTTTGGTATTAGATTTGCCTAATCTAAATCATTAGCCATACTGTTTGAGATCTATTGAATTGGAGCCTAGCACATCTGAGTGGAAAATGCCTCTCTCTCAATTGTCTCAAAGAATGTTTTTAATTGAACTGTTCTTGTGCTTATGGAAAAACTAACTTTATATTATGATATAAATTATAGACACAGGCTAACACTGTTCAGGTTGTGAAAAGAAAGAAGCATTCAGTTGTGCACTCAAATGTCAGCAATATAGTGCACCCAGACAGGTTTTCCCCCTCTCTGACTTAGATGTGCTAAAACCTGTGCATCCAAACATCCATGGTACCTACTAATGCAATTACAGAGTGGTTTTTTATCCTTCCTTCCAGTAAAATTGTTCACCTAGCAGAGAAAGAACACTTGTACTGGAATTAATGGCAAAGTAATGCAACAGTCCTTGATACTGATTGTTTCACAAATAGGAAAAAATAAGTTTTACTTATACATAATGTTGTGAGAAAGCAGAACTGTATTCCTTCCCCAGTTTTCTAGAGGCAGCTGATTGTGGACCAGAACTCTTCATGTCATTTGATATGGCCAAATCTCCGCAAAGAGAACAAAATTTTTTCCTTATACTGCTAGGAAGAAAAAGAAAAGGCCTTAGTGACTGGCTAATTACCAGTTATTTTATTATGGTACATTCTCCAAGTTACTACACAACTGTGGCCATTTCTCAGAATTCCAGATGTTGAAGTCTATGCCTCTGGAGGGGCTCATGTTCAACCAAATACTGCTGAAATTAAAGTTTACCCTTAATTCACTGGAATAATTTGCTGTTATAGTAATGCAAATCATCTTAGAGTGAGTGAGTGAACAAATCATAGGAATGCTTTCTTCTTCTTCTTCTTCTTCTTCTTCTTCTTCTTCTTCTTCTTCTTCTTCTTCTTCTTCTTCTTCTTCTTCTTCTTCTTCTTCCTCTTCCTCTTCCTCTTCCTCTTCCTCTTCCTCTTCTTCTTCTTCTTCTTCTTCCTCCTTCTCCTCCTCTTCCTCTTTTACCACTTCAGGGGTCAATTGAGATACAAAGTTCTGGTTTTTGCTCTTCTCACAGCCTCAACCATTGTTAATTGATGTTGTTGTAGTGTCTCTTTGATGTTGTCATCTGTATTCTTTTACCTTCTCCTCTTTTTATATATGCCTTGAACAATATGGTATCCCAAGACATCCTCTCCAGATGAGCAAACCACTTTATTTGTTGTTTCTGTATGTAGTTTAGGATTTATTCTACGTCAGTTCTTTCTCTTATGGTCTCATTTCTGATTTTATCTCTTCTAGTCACTCCATCAGCATTTCTCAAACATCTCATTTCTGTGGTGACTAAACTTTCATTTGTATTTTATTATTATCGGCCATGTTTGACACTGGTTACATAGGGTGGGGATGAATATGCTTTGTATGAGATGCTTCTTTGTGCTGATCTGTACTGCCTTACGTTGTAGAAGTGGATCTAGCTGTCCCAATACCTGGTTTGCCTTACTGCATTGTGTGTTAATCTCTTTGTCCACTTTAATATCTTCCATGAATGTTATTCCTAGATATTTGAACTTTAATACTTATTTTATGTTTGTACCCTTTATTGCTACCATTGTTTAAGATATGCTTTTTCCCCCTTCTGATTGACATTACTTCTGTTTTCTATTTCTGGTTGGCTTCTTTATTTATGCTATCAGTGTATGTGATAAATAATAGTAGTACACATCCCTGTTTTATTCTGGGTGTTATTGTGAAAAGTTCCAATGTTCCTTCGTTTGTTTCAGCTGCACTTCTGCAAGTATGCATTTTGCTATGTCTGTATGTATCAAGAAGTTCACTCCATTCTTTTCTCCTGAGTTTACAAGTTTCCTTTATAAACATCCTTACTACCATATCCTTTACATCTTATAATTTCTGTAGCAATCTATTATCTATTGTCAGCTTGCTGAGCCTGTCGCAACTTCACCAGAGCCCCTTCAGTCAGGCCTTCATGGCTACCATAGTGGTTCTGTGGCACAAGTCCACACCGTACTGTGGCCATTCCTAGCAATCCCTTACTTTGTCCTGTTATCACATCTCACAATATGGAAGTTGGGTTGGATTTTGAGAGGCACTTTGTAGTTAAAAGAAGGAATAGAAGCCTTTAGCTAGTCATTAATCTGGAGTTCATTAGATACTTCACAATAGCCACTCTTTTACTAGATCTTATATGAATGAACATTAATGCCTTAAGTGCCTACTATATTACTGAATTTTGTGCTTCGGTGCTTTTATCTTTGAATGAAACTTAGTATAATTAACTAGATTTTAGCTGTTCAACAATTTGTGGTATCTACTTTGATGGCACATTCAAAGGATGTCCATGGACAGATTCAATTAGATCAAACAAAGATGGAAGGAATATACACAAATTCTGTATAGTAGAGATGTAAACAAACAAGGTATGTAAGAGAATATTCTTTAATTACAAGAATTGCTTGTAGTAGAAGATGAAGGTAGATCAGCACTCTGGTTATTGCTGAATGAGAAGGATACAAGAATTGATGGAATACTTAGAGAAATATGATAAGCAACAGAAGAAGAATTAGTTAAAATTTTGAACAAGATATGTGTTAGGAATATAAGTCACCTAACAGCTATTTGGGTTGGAAATCATAAAAGTGTCATTGGGTGTGGTTTCTCAAACAGCCATAAGATGGAGCCAGAAACCTGGGTTGTTTAGTCTTAGTCTCAGAAGAGAGTGTGAGTGAGTCTCTGTTTCCTTCTGTTGGAAAGTATTGCCGTTCCTCCATTTTTCCTAATTGACTGATATTCATGGATTTGATATAAGTCTGATACTGAACTGTTTTTGACACTGGACTTTGTTATTGGATTATCCCTGGACTAAAAACTGACTGATCTTACCTGTGAATGACTTTGGACTGCTTGCTTTGAACTTTGCTAAAACCTTTCTGGAAGTAAAAACCTACATTTACTGTACAGTGTATTTGTGTGCTGTGTGTGTATTATTCAAACACTTCTCTCAATATGTCTCCCTGTATGCGCTCATTCTCCTAACAGGGAATTACCTCAACAATATGCCAGGAAATCAGCAAAGTGGATGGACTTAGTTAAGGTGGTAATATATGCATAGTTGGAAGACCAGAAAGAACATGTTAGGGGCACATTGTCGTGGAGAAAATCTATCGGGTCACTAAGTCAATCACTACTTGATGGCACATAATCAATCCATCAATCAATTATTGTGATGATGTCACAGAACCCAAAAATGTCCCAAGAAAATAATCTCATAAATCTAAGGTACTAAAGAGGTATGTGTCTGAGGGCCCGTGTGTGTGTGTGTGTGTTGGAGAATACACAGTGCTTTTCATCCATTCATCAGTGCTTCTTTACTTCCCATTCATTTTCTGCATGGTCTGTTTTGTTTACTTCAAGCCACTGTAACCATCAGGAGAGAAGGTCAAAAGATTTTTCAGATGTTAGACTTCAACTGTAGACTTGAAAGAAATGTGATATTTAAGTTACAGTTCTTGATCTAGAGACTCCTGAGTGGGTTTATAAGTGGCTTCTATATTGTGCCTGAGACCCGTTTCATCAAAACGTGGATTGCTTTAAAAAACGTTTGCAAATGGCAGTCATCAGCTGGAAAAAGTTCTATGATAACAACAGAAGCTGCATGTATATCTTCCTCCGTATGTTATATACATTGTTTGCTGTATGGTATCTTTTCCTAAGTAATGATCTTTTCCTTTTTAAATGTATTTTCTAGAATCTTGTAATACAGCTTCCGTCGGGCTTAATCAGGGTAACTAACAACAGGAACTGTAGTTCAATACCTTCGGAAATGCCAGAATGGGGAAGGATGATAACAAAGACAGTCCATGACTAGATGATTGAATGGGTCATTATAATACAGAGAGACAATCCAGGTCTGATGTAGCTGTGAAATACACTTCAGTGTCATTCTAGTAAAACTTGAAAATCTTTTTCAGAGTTTCAACTTGGTTTGTATCTCTTTTTGGTCTGTATTTATTTATTTTACTTTATTCATTAGATTTCTATAGCCGTCCATCTCAACAAATGACTCTGGGAGGCTCTCAATACAAAACATACTGTATGTTATAATTAAAAACATTTTAAAACAATAAAAGCAGTAAAAGGCATTAAAGCAATAAAAACATTAAAACATCTAATTCAAAGTATATATAAAGCAAGACGTCTGGCCTGCTAACAATTTAGGCAGGATGTGAGGCCTTGGCACATGTAGCAACCCAGGCTCAGGAGCATAGCCAGATTGCCCTTTTGCTTTATTCAAACACACACACACACATACACAAACACACACACAAACACACACAGAGTTTGAATAAAGCATAAAACATATTTGTTTTATATGTGTATACATGTGTGTGTGTCTGTGTATATATAATGTGTGTATGTGTATTTATCTATTGAATAGATTAGATAGATGATAGATAGATAGATAGATAGATAGATAGATAGATAGATAGATAGATAGATAGATAGATAGATAGACACAAGTGCATTTGTAATCTTAAGGAGTGCGAATCTGAATAAGAATAAGTTAAAGTGTTCTTTGAATATTTTTTGCTCCTTTCTTAATATTTCAGACAGTAATACTTTTAACTTTTAAAAATGCTATTGAGGCAAATAGTTTGATTCTGGAGTATTTTGAGAAAGTAAACCTTTCAGTTAATTGCAAAGATTGAATTAATTTCTCCTGCTGCTACATTTCACAAGTCTGGAAAGAGCAGGCAATAAATTCCCATTAGAAGGAATTAGGAATGTGTTTCATGCATTTTTCCAAAGTTCTAAAAAATATTCATTCCAAATAAATAATTAAAAAGGCATTGTCATCATAAATTATATATTCCCATTTTGAAATCTAACTACTGTATTAATAAAAATAGTGATGAGGAAAATCTATCAGGTTTATATTTTAATGCAAATGTAATTAACGTTGCACTTTTAAATCAACATGCCACCCAAAGGTTAACCCTTTCAAATTCACACCGTCTGTAATGTATTGAAAGTGTATTGTAAAGTACAAATGTGGGGAAAAAATGTACACCAAAATTTGCATATTACTGAACATAATTTAAACATGTATTCTTAAGCTCAGAGTTTTTTTAAAAAAAAATGCCAAATCATATTTATAATGCAAATATAAAAATGCCAAAAAGTTTATGATTTTTTTTATATCAAACTTATTACATGAAATTTGACTATAAAACTTAAAATAATAGAAAGTGTAAGAGATTTCTACTTATTCCACACTTATTCCAAATACATCTCTTCCAAATGTGGCTTCCTGCTTTTGCTAAGTTCGTTATTCTTTGTGGAAAAAGTATTTTTCAAAAAGAATGGAGCATTTTTTTTTAAAAAAAAAGTTGTCATGAGTGGCCAAGGCATTTTACTTTTAAGTGTACATTCTGGTTCATGAATCTTCCCTTTATTAGATTTTTTTTTAATTAATCATCCTGCTTCCTCGTAAGAATAATAATTTCTTCATAGGCTGGCTTCTTTCAAAGCACTTCCTGGACTGGTCACATGAGCCTCTAAAATAATACGTGGGTTCTCAGAAATTCAAGAAGTCCTTATAAAGTGGAACCTCTTATCAAGAATATGATGTCCTACTATGACTATTCAAGGTACTATAAATATTTTTTTTCAAAAAGGCTTGAGTCCCGTTAGCCATCTTGCACATATTAATATAATATGTACTAATCCTTTACTCTCCCAAAAGAGGACGCCAAGTTTCTGCACGTAACTAAAAAGCATTGCTCAGGGGATCTGCTCCAAAGAATTACATCTTTTTCTAGATAAACAGATCTAGACAAAATGAAAATGTGTCTTGACATTATTTAAGTATGACAATTAGGAACTGACAAATAATAATAGCACGCTCCAACTAAATTATATTATTCTCTGTAATAACAATTATCATTTTATAATGAAATGTATGATTAAGTCAGAAAAAACGAATGGGCTACTTAACTCACTGTGTACTGTCTGCATTTGAGATCCAATGAGGAAGGGAACTGCTAAATCCAAGGCACTGAAAGAATCATATCAGCATAATTGATAATGGAGAAGCAAGGAGAAAGAAAATGAGTGCCCAAACTCCAGAGACAATAGTGTCCCCCACCCTCACCCCTTTTTCTTTGGGAATAATGTACTGAGCATTGAGATGTAAAATTTACATATTGTGTAAATTCAGGTGTATGCAAAATGAATAAATAGATCAATAAACCTGGGCTATCTTCCCATGCTATAACTAACTTAACTAACATAAAAGACACTCTTTTGAGAGGACTATCATCAGATCGACAATCAGAGAGCTTGAGGCAATACAACATTGGTGGGATTCAATTTTTTTTACTACCAGTTCTGTGGGCATGGCTTGGTGGGCATGGCATAGCTGGCGTGGCTTGGTGGGTGGGGTAGGGGAAGGAACCTGTAAAAACTCCATTCCCTCCCCACTCCTGGGGGAAGGTTACTACAAAATCCCCATTCCCTACTCACTCCTGGGGAAGGTTACTGCAAAATCCCATTCCCTCCCCTCCCCACTAACCTGCTTTCCAGCTCTGTTCTCCTGTGAAGGGCAACAAAAGAAGACCCAGCCAATCTGGGACTCAGGAGGCAGAGAATAGATGGGGGGGGCAGTCAGAGGTGGTATTCGCTGGTTCTCTGAACTACTCAAAATTTTGGTTCTCCAGAACTGGTTAGAACCCGCTGAATACCACCTACAACACCGTTTCTAAATCTACGCTGCAAAACATAATCTCTTCAGTTAATGCATGATGCCTCTCGGTCTTGTATTTCTCAAGATGCCTTCATAAAGCATTCTGGATTAAAATGACCTTACTTTGATGAATCACCAAATAAAGAAGAAATCAAAGAACATACACATTTTCAGTTATGAGGGAAAATATCCAGCAGAACAGGTGAAGGATAAATCATCAAAAAGAGTAGTATAAAAGGATGAGAGACAGGTATCTTGGTCTATATATCAGACGAATGATCCATTGGGATACCCATATCAAAATAACTTACCTTATGTCTGGCCAGAACTTGAAAATAACATTTAAAGTAGCACAGTATTTAAACAAAATGATTCGGTTGAGATCTGCATATGTGGGATTGATTGGGGTAGATTGCAAGGGCGACTCCAAAGTATAATGTTATTATATTTTATCTATATCTTAAATTTGAATTGCTTTTATTAAATTTTAGTAACAAATTGTTGCTGGAACTTTGCATTTTGATATGGCCCAAGGGCTAATCAATAAAGACTTATTATTATTAAAAAGAGTAGGAAAAAAGGGCTATCTATTTTCTATATATTGGGAATAACATATTGGAGTAGAATGGTATAACTTCTCTTTTTAATTTCAAGGACCATCTTTCTCTGTGGCTATATACACTGCATTCAGAAAGTACTCACATCTCCTTCACTTTCGTCAATGTTATTATGCTGCAGCCTGATTCTACAGCTCTTCAAATTCATTTTTTTCTCATTAATCTACACTCAGTACCCCATAATGACAAAGTGAAAACAGAATTTTAGAAATGTGTGTGTGTGTATGTATGTATTATATATAAATATATACAGTATGTGTGTGTGTGTGTGTGTGTGTGTGTGGTGTGTATTCTTTCCAAATGTCTTTTACAGACATTTCTATATATATGCAGATAATTCTATGTTATTGGCCGGATGTCAGTGTTTCAAGTAATGCACCCACAGAAACAGAACTCCAAGGCAGGCAGGTTGCTCAAAGAACAATTTATTGGGTACTTCATATTGGCACAACTGGTGAAAACTGAATCTAAAGTTTCCTACAGCTTTCATTTAAAGTAAAAGTTTTCCCTCCCCCCCACCCAAGTCACTGGTCACCAGTGGTGGTATTGAGCCGGTTTGCACAGGTTCGGGCAAACCAATAGCAAGGATTAGGCGTGAGTCGCCGAACCAGTAGTAACTTCTGGCTGGCCACGCCCTTCCAACCCAGTCACCTGGTCGCTGCTCACTTGCCCCGCCCACCCGATGCTCGATGCTCACTCACCTGTCTGCCTGTTACTTAAGGTATTTCTCTTTTTTTTTTTTAACCAACTGACAATCAGCTGTTCCTATGAACAGCTGTGCTGGGATTCCCCTTGCTTCTTACTGCTTCGCCCAGGAGCCTTCCCTGTGGCCCAGGAAGGCAAAGAATGGAGGGAAGGTGTACAGCCTTCCTGGGCCCCAGGGAAGCTTCCTGGGAGCAAAAACATCCCCCCCAGGGGCTGCCGAGACCAGGAAGGCCCCAAAACAGAGCGTGGAGGGGTGCTGCATGCCCCTTCTATGCTTCGTTTTTTTTTTCTTCCTGAGCCCCAGGGGAGACTTCTGGAAGCAAAAATGGCCCCCAGAGGCCCCCTGAGGCCAGGAAGACCCAAAAACAGGGTGGGGTGGGGGTGGTGCTGCAAAAAAAATATGGCTACTCAATGAATATGTGCTGCTATAAATGTAAATCATGAGTACAAAAAAATACATTCTAATGGGTTGATACAGTGTATAGAAAGAATGTGACCTTCAGACAAGCGAAGTCAATGGGGAAGCCAGATTCACTTAACAACCATGTTACTAACTTAACAAATGCAATGATTCGCTTAACCAATGTAGCGCGAAAAGTCATAAAATTGGCCAAAACTCACTTAACAAATGTCTCGCTTAACAACAGAAATTTTGGGCTCAATTGTGGTCATAAGTCAAGGACTACCTGTATATAGGGATCCTCTATGCTTTTACATATGATGGAATCCCAGATTTATCACAAGTTATTCAGGTTATTTCAAATGGTAAATCTTGCTTCCATTGGAGTTACAATAACTTTCCTAGGATTGCAAAAAAAATTACCAAGAAAAGTTTGTACATTTATTTTGCAGATTTGTATGTTGCCAATCAAAATGGGCCAAGTAACCTATAAACATACAATTTTACACAATGAAAACTTTAAAACTTTAAAAGGCTCAACTGAAAATATGTGTTTGAGTCTATGCCTGAACTATAATTACAGTGGCATATTAATTCAAGGCCAGCTACAGAAAAAATGCTGAATTAATTATTGATTAAATGTGTATTTTACAGATACTCTACTAAAATATCTTGTAGACAGTGATACCACAATAAGTAGACCCCATGGCCACATAATTTTAAAATAACAACTCTATTTTGGTCACCTGTACTTATGTTTTGGATGAAATCTAGATTGTTTACCCTAACTTTATGAAAAACATACTGTAGGATGCAGCAAGGTACAAACTCCCTTGCAGATGAATCCATATATTTTGCAATCTGTTTTGGAATATCAGAGAAGCCAGGTGAGAAATATTCAATCCTGCTGCATGCATTTAATTTTCTCATACATTAGTCAAGAACAAAATAAACTCAGCATCTGCATCTGTCTTCAAAACAGATACATGAGTCATCTGTCCCTTGGTTTTGTAAATAGCCTGGAGTATTTTTTTTTTCAAAGTTCTTATAATTTTCTGAAATATATTAGCTAATATATTGGCCAAAGTAGAATTGTTCATCAGGGAACATGTACAGCTTTTTTGGACACATTTATGGTTGTTTCCAATGTGATAGGATTAATTTTAAAAATGTTTAAAACCACCCATCTAATATCAATAAAATTAAGCATTGTTGTGGAAATAAACATTCTCCATATCACTTGGCCTTTGTTAGATTTATTAACGTTAGAATTCATCCATTTTATTTTGATGCCAATATCTAGAAAAAACATCTGTTTTTGCTACACTTTATTATTACTAAATTAACCAAAGAGAACATAACATCCCTTATAGTGAATACTGAACATGTCTTGGCTTCCTTCAGTTTAATTAGTCATACCTCATAAGAGTTGGAGTTGATTTCATTCATCTGAAATAAATTGGTTATGACAGTAAAATAGGCCTAAAACTAGAAATAAGGAGGAATGTATATATGAAGCAGTACTTTTCTAGAAAAAAAAATCTGGGCACATTGTAGCAAAATCTGGCTATGTATCATACTCACTAAGTGTAACTCGGTTTCTTAGAAGGTTTCCTGATAGTTAACTTTTTTGTTAGCTGACATTGATGGAAGAATGATTTTAATGTTATTAAATTAATTAGCACTGTTTTATAAATATATGATTTGGAATTAGCCATTATTTGTATTCTTCACTTTTTCTACTGGTCAGTCAGTGTCTTACTCATCTATGTAGCTTTCATGTGCTTCTCTTTGAAACTCTTTTGAACTTTTAATTATAAAGCCATTATCTGCTTGTCTTTGAAACTCAATGCTTCTGATTCCCCCTCCCCCCCCCCCATCTGATACACACCAATGGTTCTCGTGGGAGAATTATTAGTCCTTCTACCAAACATTATTTTCATCAGATGCCTCAAAGAAGGTGTTATAGCCTATCTGGTAATAAATTGATGGAATAATAAAGTACAGGCTAGTTTTCACCAAATGTACCCTGATATAAATGGTATTACTGAAGATGATACCAAAGCTGAATTCTATGTTTTCTGGGTTCAACATATCTGATGCATTAGTACAGGCCTACACAACATACTAATAAATTTAAAATAATGTGAACCACAAGAAAATACTTGGCATGCCAATCAGTTGTGCAGTGGCTGGCAGGGTAGGGGCAATGCTGGAACTGGCAACATTGCCAAGTAGAGTCTCTGGTTCAACTCTCCCCGAACGTGGTGGTCAAAGCTATGAGTCCTCTCTGAGAGGACTTCAGGTTGGCCATGTATAGCACACAATAGGGGATTTTCCACAATCCTCATCAAGGCCTGGGTGACCCCTGTGCTATGTAGGCAGGAGAAGCTGTTTTTCCATCCTTCAGCATGCTCAGTAAAGAAATCTGAAAGGGGCTGCTAAGGAGTCTAAAAATAGGCCATATTTATTTTATTTTATTTTATTTATTTATTTATTTATTTGATTTGTCAATTGTTTACAAGATAATAAGTATAAGTGTATACATAGTTATGAATACATGAAATGGGTACATATAAGAAAAATAAAAGAAAAATAAAAAGAAACAATAGGACAGGGACGGTAGGCACGTTGGTGTGCTTATGCACGCCCCCTAGAGACCTCTTAGGAAAGGGGTGAGGTGAATAGTAGACAGTCTAAGGTTAAAGTTTTTGGGGTTTGGGGAAGAAACTACAGAGTCGGGTAGAGTATTCCAGACATTGACCACTCTGTTGCTGAAGTCGTATTTCCTGCAATCAAGTTTGGTGCGGTTAACCTTGAGTTTGTATCTATTGTGTGCTCTTGTGTTGTTATGGTTGAAGCTGAAGTCTTCACTTCAGATCTAAAAGCTAAGAGGACCACTATTGTTTTCCAAAATGGCTTTGAGTCTTCTGTGAAGATCACATAGATAGTTTAAAAAAATTAATTGGAGAAAAATACAAAAATTGAAGATTAAAAGTATTGCTGAAGAGGTAGCAAACTAGTATAAACTGTTTTTCTCCTGGGATCCATTCCCACTTTGAGAAATGATGGAGGACTCCAAAAGATCTTTGTTTTGTATGGGTTATGTTTATAAATATTTACCATATTTTTTTTTTAAAAAAATCACTAATGATGTATTCACTGCCACTACTGCTGTTCATGATTGTTTGATGGGACGTTAATATTGTACTATTTTTCAGTGGAAGCTGAAGACTGTTGAAGGCCTGTGAGGGTCCTAGGATCACACTTGTAAAATATTGGTATAAATGAACTCAATAGAATGGCTACAAAACAGCATTAAGCTCTTTTCTATTTTTGAGGTCTGCAAAGTAACAGCTTTAAAGACTTCATTATCAGCAAGTCAATGATTCAGCTATTCAAAGGCTTTAAGAATGCCATATTATTTTAATCATTACAGTCTGCAAACAAAAATAAAGCAAGACTGAAATGTACTGAATTTTAAAAGTGTGCAAAATAGTCAGTAACTCAGTTCAGGTGCAGTCTTCTTCCTCCCCCTTCTTTACAGTTATCAATATAATATCTTCCCCATCCCCATTTTTTTAATCAAGCAGCATTAAAAAAAAAACCAACGTTTTATAGCAAGATGAACATTCCAAGGCTGTAAAATAAGATACTTGGCAATCAATGCAGGACTTTTATGCAATCTGGGCCATCAATCATACTTAAGATCCTAAACTGCTGAAATATAACCTAAAGGAAATTTCTAATTATTTGAATATGTGCAAATAACTATAATAACAGATGTGATAAAAATTACCTTACTATATTTTTTTTTCATGATTGTAAACAGTGATTATCTGGTTATAAACATATCACTGCAGTCATTAATGTTCACTGTTTATATTTTTAAGGATAATTCTATTTTTATTACATTCAATTTTTGGTGATCATTAAACATTGGGGTGCTGAATCCCATTTTTTTCCTGGAAAGGATGAATAAGATTCCAATATTAATGGAACAGTTTTATTGTTAAATTAATCATAATTTTATTTTTATAAGTATTTATAGATGCCAAATAGTTGTTTATGAAAGAATAACAATAAACATTGACCATGAATTCAGTATACAAACACATTACAATGGTTCCTCTTGTTCTGATCTCAAAGAAAACTTTTATAAAATAATGTCTAGAATGTATAAGGGCTTTTGAGATGTATGATGGAAACATGAACACAGTGAAGGGGCATTTTATCATGCTTGGTGGACTTGTAAAAAATAAAAAGCACCTGGGTTCATTTATTATACAAAGCCAACATTTCTGACATTTTCCTCTACATAATTATTCAAAGATTTAGCAGGAGGTAAATCAGGTGGCTGTCATACCATAGTTGATATAGCTGATAGCATTAATGAAACCCTAAAATGAAAAGGCAAATAAAATATTTTATAATCATAATTTTGAAGGGATTTCAAAGTTCTTACCAGAAATATGGGGCTATAAATATCACTCAAGAACAGCCATACATACACACACAATTATTTTGGCATAAATCATGGACTTCTTGCAACATTCTCATGGATGAAAAAAAATAGTTTGGGAACAATGGCACTAAGCCATACAATTGATCTGCAGGACAGAGCAGGTTAGTTCATACTCCATGAGCCAAGCTAAACAAGCCAAGTTATGGTAAAAGATTTTACCATGGCAATGCCTCCATCTATTCCACCAGTTTTCTGCAGTATTTGCAAAATGAATTTATGATGTTTAATTGTTATGATTTGTTAACAAGTATTAATTTCCTCCCTTCATTGAGCTTCATTGGGGTAAAAAAAAAATGGACATTTAATGTCTGAGTTTCTTAGCCAAACTGTCTGCCAGTGAAGGATAGATTGTATCTCAAAATGAAACAGCCAGATCAAGTTGTATTGGCAATGTAACAGCAGAAGAAAGAGTTAAATATCGCCGCTGAAGATCTCAATTCCTTTTTTCCAACAGCATTGGCTGTCAGATTATATCACTCTCTGTCCCAAGAATTCTGGATGGTTCTAGTATCTAGTGTGAAGAGAAACAGAGATCTCAGTTCAAGTATTCCTTATTGGTGTTACCATAACAAAGGCTGAAAAAATAAGATTTGTTATGGCAGTCTGTGGCAATTTGTGCCATAGGTCTCAAATTCTGCTCAAACTGAATTGGCATGAGCTGTCTGCAGAGCTCAGATTTCCTGGCTAGGATTTTTCACAAACCCTAAGCATATCCTAAATGAAATTTGCTTTCCTGGGTAGGTTCCTTCAGTTCCTGCCATCAACACAGCCAGGAGATTATGCATCTATATTGTGCTGGGGTATACATTGAAATATAAACATCTCAAAAATTCCTATTTGTCCTCATTTTAAGAGTTTTAGAATCAAACTTTTGCTTAATACAAGGTTTCCACTTATAAAACATCATCCACATCCTTTTTCCTCCAAAAGTAAAAAAAAAAAAACTGACCTCCACTCTATTAGATTTGATTAAACTGAAGCATTCTGTTTTGACTGAAAACCATGTGGTTATGACATAAGGTTAGAAAATAGGAGATCTTTTTATCAATGGTTAGAAAAAAAATATGGAAATGAATTTTACACTATAAGGATAATAGAATTATACAGAATATAATATAAAGAGGTATTACTATTGGATGGATTTAGGATGATAATATGAATTGTTATATTATAGATTAATTTAAAATTTTGAATATCTCACATAAAATGAAAGAATAATAGTTTAGTCAAATGAATGATTAAACAATGATAATAATGTGTACATATATACCGTGTTTCTCATATAATAAGGCTGGGTCTCATTTTTTTTTGAGCCCCGAAAAAATGTCTAGGCCATCTTTTCGGGGGTGACTTAATTCCCCCCCCTTGCATCTTCGGGTGGGTGGCGACGGCTTGGATGTTGACCTCGGCATTGATGGGGCACTTCGTATTGGGGTCAACGCAGGCAGCACCATATCCGGGTGTGCAACAAAAGTACTTCCTAACGGCAAGCCCCCCCACACCATTCCCCCCCATTTCGCATGTTTTAATATAGGCCTTAATTTGGGGGGAGGGGCTTAATTTCATTTCATGCCTATAAAACATGCTGGGACTTCCTATTGGGGGACGCCATATTGTTGGAGAAACAGGGTATTAGATTGATAACATGAGAATTTATACAAACAATTGTAAGTGAGGACTATGGAGAGGATGCACAAAAAATTTGTAACCAACCAACACACTGTATGTATGTAACTGGAAGATGGTTTTATGTTTTATGTTTTGTTTGTGTATGTTTGTCCAAAAATAAAAAAAATCTTAAAAAAAGAAAAAGAAAGAAAATAGGAGATCTTGAGTTTTAGTCTTTCCTTAGGCATAAATGGGCCAGTCTCTCAGCCATGGGTAGCAGGCAATTGCAAACTACTTCTGAAATCTTGTCATGAAAACTGCAGGGATAAATCCAGGCAGTCACCAGGAATCAACACTGACTCGAAGGGACACAAATACAAACAAAATGTATTATATACTACTTCTGTTTTAGCACCACATTGCTAGGGATATTAGCAATATTCTCTCCTCCCTACCTCCTTTCCCCTCATTTAGGAAAAGTAGCAAGGCAACAATGAATTCCTATGAATGCTTATACTTTTAGGAATCTCAATTCACATTTTTTATATAATTATGTCAAAGGACCTTTTCAGCTTTCTGGGTTTGTGGTCCAGCTACTGTTGCGCAAGAGGGTGAAGAGTTTTCTGATCAAGTTCAATTTGAAATCAATAGGACATTCAAGCAAGGTGAGACTAGAGGCTGATTGTGGAACAGGTAACAAGGTGGTCATGTACAAATTCCAAATCAAGCTAAAGCAGCAGGAGAAAACCAACCAGTTTCCATAATATGATCCTAAGCATATTTACTTACCATTTGCAAGGAGAATATCATGAATCATTTAGATGTCCTGAATGTCCTTGATGGGGAACTAGGTTTTTTGTGGGATAAAATCAAATAAATGGTTAAGTATTAATGTTGAAAAAGACTGCCAAAGATGAAAGCGAACGGAGGAAAGCAAACTGGATGTAAGAACTAACAGTGGAAATTGCCAAGAAAAGAAGAGAAATCAATGCCAAGAAAGACCAAAGTGTCAGGATGAAACTTATCAAAAAATTTCAGAGAACTATTAGATGAGATGAGAAGCAGTACTACATCTGTAAAGACATGGATAATGGAAATAGATCCAGAAAAAACAAAGACTTCCAAGAGATTTCAAATTCAGGAAGTTCCAACCTTGAATTAATATGCTAAAAGATTCCAATAAGATTGTAATTTATTCAATTAAGATTAAAGAGAGGTAAGAGATATGTTGAAATTTAATAAACAGAGATATCAATATCCATCCTACTTTAGAAAATATTCTGTAACCTTTAGTATTAGGGATGTAAATTAAATCACCATCCTGATCATTACTAAGTCAGAAGGCTAGAGAAATTGATGGAATATCTATAGAAAAAGGGCAAGCAACAAAACAAAATCAGTAAAAGTTCTAACAAAAATGTGAGTAAACTTGGAGAATGACACAGTAGGCAATGAAATCAGAAAAGATCAGGCTGCATATCAATGTAAAACGGGTGTCAAACTCAATTTCATTGAGGGCCTCATCAGGGTTGTGTTTGACCTCCGGGTGGGCATGGCCAAGTGGGCGTGGCCAACTCGATGTCACTCATGTCAGGGGTGGCCCAAGCACTCTTACCAGCAAAAATGGAGCTTGGGAGGGTCGCATGTGGCCCTTCCGAGCTCTGTTTTTGCTGGCAGAAGGCTGCAGGAGGCCGTCACACTGAAAACAGAGCTCGGGAGAGCCGTCCCAAGCTCCATTTTTGCTGGTAGAGGCACCACAAGCCAGTCCTTCGCTGTTTCCAGGGCGGCCCCACGGTCCAGATCTAAGCACCCTGCAGGTCAAATCCCGTCTGTGGGCCTTGAGTTTGATACCCCTGGTGATAAAAGAAAGGAGTCTTAACAGATTGGGCAAACTATCGTACAATATTCTTAATTTTATCTGGTAACAAAATAATGCTAAGGATTATTCAACAGAGATTAGATCCATACACAGAAAGAGTGATGCCAGATGTTCAAGCTGGCTTTACAGAAAGCTGAGAAACAAGAGACATTGCTGATGCATACTGGATAATTGAGAAAGCCAAAGAGTACCAAAATAGTCAGTCTGTGCTTCATTTATTTTATAGCAAAGGTCTTTGACTGGGTTACCATAACAAGCTTTGGAAGGAAAGGAAAATCAGAAATGTTATTTTATTTATTTATTAATCACATTTAAACACCTGCCCATCTCACAAAACATTTCCACATAATTGATTGTGCTTTTCACTTGATGTTTTCAAATATATGTCAATGGGGTAAAATTTCCAAGGCAGCCAATTTAAAGCAAACATATATTCACAAGAATTGGTGACAATTTCATTACAGATAAGGAAAAATGTCAGCATGGCTTGTAGTACACAAAGCATGTTGGCTACACCAGGATTTTACTAAGTACAAGTAATTTAAGGATACTATTCCCTTGGATTCATTGAGATTTCCTCAAGGAAAATGAGGAATGTTAATTTAGGCTACATGTTAGTAATGTTTGAATCCCTTGTTGGAGATTTCCTATGCTTCTTTAATAAAAGCAATCGAGATTTGGTTGCTTAATATGAACCACAAAAGAGGGGTTCAACTGATTCCTTCTCCACTGAAGTTATTTGTTCTAACTCCACTAATTAATTGTTCTAACTGTCAGGAAATCTCTCCTTAGTTCTAAATTGGTTCTCTCCTTTATTAGTTTCCATCCATTGCTTCTTGTCCTGCCTTCAGGTGCTTTGGAGAATAGGTTCACCTCTTCTTTGTGGCAGCCCCTTAGATATTGGAACATTGCTATCATGTCACCCCTAGTCTTTCTTTTCACATACCCAATTCCTGTAATCGTTCTGCATACATTTCAGTCTTCGGTCCCCTAATCATCTTTGTTGCTCTTCTCTGCATTCTTTCTAGAGTCTCAACATCTTTTTTATATTGTGGCGACCAAAACTGGATGCAGTATTTCAAGTGTGATCTTACCAAGTATTAACACTTCACATGATCTTGATTCTATTCCTCTTATTAATGCCGCCTGGGACTATGTTGGATTTTTTGGCAGATGTAGCTGTTGGTTTCCTGCTTGAGTAGAGGGCTGAACTGAAGACCTCCAAGGTCCCTTCCAACTCTGTTATTCTCTTATTCTGAATTCTAGGCTGGAGAATTCTGGGAGCTGAAGTCCACACAACTTAAAGTTGCCAAGATTGAAAAAGATATGAGTACTTTAACCACTGGCTCATATTCACAATTCTGAAAGTTAAAGCCCTCATATCTTAAATGACCAGTTTGAGAAACATTAGCCGAAGGGGAGATGCTCTGGCTTCCTTTCCCTCAACAAATTAAAAGGCTGGGCCTGGAGGCATCTTTCCAATACTCTGCACTTTCCTATGAAAAGAGTTTTCCTTCCAATCTAGATGGCATCCACATTCCTATCTTTTTGGCAGACACTGAAGAGCTGGCTTGCTTACTTGAAAGTAAGCAGACTTATTCAGTTCCCAAATACGCCAATATTCCCTGGAAAACAGTTTAAGGAAGAGCCTCTGTGAAACCAAATTATATTTTCAGAAATTATAGCAATGGCTGTGAGAAAGTAAATAAATTATATATACAATTAAAATGATTCCACAGGCTTTCATCTAAGAGTTGTATTTAAAGCAGAGGGTCACTGAAATTAATTAACCAAAGTCCCAAAAAGTGACAAAATATACAGATTTTCCACATACCATTAGGCAGAGTCAGTCCTTGCAAATATTTTCTGTTTCATAAGTCGGAATAATATGGATAGTATGCATGTTGACTAAGTCAACCTTGTACACGATTGCAAGGAAGCTGTATTTCTTAGACTGCCTTCCAAATTTCCACATGGATATCAGTTATGTAGTTCTCGCACAAGAATGATGAATGCAACCAGGAGGGACTTCTTTGCATTTAAAGGTGAAGACACCACAATCTCCTTACAGAGTGACAGCAATCTAAAGAACATTTGTCATTCACATGCTCAGAAAATACCACCCCATATATCAAAACAAAGATTGTACACACAGAGCAATTTTTCATTATTGGAGGAAACACAGGGCACTGAATCAAGACTGCCTTCCGAACACAATGAGAGTGTTGTGTTTCTCTTACTGCGTATGTCTTTTGTCAGGACTGCTTGACCCAGAAATCTGGAGAATCCTGTCTGAGATGTCAGCTTGATGAATGGAATGCTAACCAAGCTGAAGTTTGGGCTGTGATTGCAGGGCTGGAGATTGACAGCATAACCCATGACCTTGATAACATTTCGTATGAACTCCAATAAACATTTGGTATTTCTGAACTTTTATTATACCTAACAGAAATAATTCACAGTATTCTAGTTCACAGTCTTTTTCAAATGCTCCCTGTATATCATGGCTGGCAGAATCTTTTTCCTCCCTGGATGTAAGAAAACCTCACTTTTCCACAAGCACATCTTGTGGAAACACAACTTGCTGACGTCTTCCATGTCAGCACCATTCTGGGGAAGTATTTCTGTCTTCCCATTCCCATTTACAAATTAAATGAAAAGAGAGGGGAACATTGCATGAGAAAATCCCCCACAATTAAAGTTGAGAAGGGGACATTAAATATGAATCTGACACAAAAACAAGGACAGCTGCTTTCCAGAGAGAGAGATCTGACTGAGCTAGGCCTCTGGGTGAAACTGAATAAAGCGAGCAACAGGAGATTTTCTGCTCTTGTTAAATAAACAGAGGTCAAATACAAACAATACCATCCTTCTCACTGTTTACCCAATGGTGGGGGATTGATGAAGAGATTACCGCAAGAAAGTCTCAGTCAGTGTCTTAATTCTTGCAAGCTTGAGACTGGCAACACACCAGATTCACTCTGGAGTACATTTACCAAAAGCACACATTCATCAGAATGGTAATTCATTGGAGCCATTTCTTTGTCCTTGGGCACAACAACCTAAGGATAACACACCCTCATTACAAACACTCATCCACCCACATATTTCAGTCAACACATATAGTACATACCCATACATATGCCTACTTAAATAGAGTAATTTGTTTTTAGATTACTATTAGAGAATCCATGATTGTTTCAGAAATATTTCCTAATCTAAACCAGCAGCAGAATGAGCACAGGTGGGCAAAAAAGCAGTGGGAGTAGTAGTGACCTTCAACTTCCTTCAGTTTTTCCCACTGAGTTTCCTTGTGGGAAGCTGTCAGGAAGCATCAGAATCAATCCTTCCTTCTTTCATTCCTCCCTCCCTCTGCTTGCTGAAGGGAACTGAAGTTCATCTCTAGAAAATGAGGTGAGGGGAAACAGTATTTAAAGTGACTATGGTCGGGATAAATGAGGAACAAAGAAAGGCAGCCTGCCCCCGGGTAAGATTCTAGCTAATGCTTTCGGCAATTTTGGAGGAAGCCTAGGATTACAGTCCCAATTGTTCCCCCCACCAAGGATGAATTATACTAAATTATCCAAGTAGACATAGATATATTTGCATTATTAGCAGCGATCTGAAATTAACTCCACTGGACCCAAGTAGTCATGTACAAAAATGGGCAATCGTGTGTGCAGCATCCACCATCTATGAATGAATATTCTATAATGTTCAAAGTTTAATTTTAACCAGTGCTTCTTGCACTTGGGGTGAATTGTGTATGTTGGGAAATGTGAGGATCACCCATGTATACAACCACCCTTTTCCTATGTTTTTGTCTTTAAGGTCATAATGAAATGGTGATTACGGTTGTGTTTGCATATTACTTTTCCATCCCATCTTTTTAGGTCATTTCTTTTCATCCTGCTTATGTGAGATCACAGTTCAACTTAGATAACACATGAGACCTTATTATCTATAACTACATTCAAGACTTGCTATCAATTTGTCAGTTTTCTAAATTTTAGTTATCTGCTCACTTGTACTTTTTAAAAAAGTAGTTTTCACCCACCGGTCTATTTTTATAAAATGGGCTAGTGGTAGCTGCAAGGGGATGAGAACTGAAACAGTGAGAAGAGCCTGGGGTGTTTCCAGTCGAATGGCGATGAATTCAGAAAAATTTATAAATTTCTTCTGTGGACTACACAGAGTATAATCTTTTATAAGGAATTATAATAACAGAATCTTGGATGTCTGATTGAACCTCCTGCCCCTTCTTATAATTGGGTAATTAGGGCAGCATTGGAGCCACTTCTGAGTGTTGTCTTGTTGCTCTGGACTTTAAAAAAAAAATTCAATCCCCTTTCCATAGGTCCTTGCATATTTCTGTCCAGGTCATCTTCCTTACTCTCTATTCAGAGGTCTTCAAACTTGACAGCTTTAAGACTTGTGGACTTCAACTCCCAGAATTCCTCCTCTAGTCATGTTAGCTCAGGAATTCTGGGAGTTGAAGTCCACAAATTTTAAAGCTGTAAAGTTTGAAGACCCTTGCTGTATGTTCAGCTCCTTTCAGTTCTCTATGATCGGATGGACATCACTATGTTTGTAGTGTCTGTTAGTAGTTTGAAGTCTTGTGAACTGAAGTATCTGTGATCAGTAATATCCAATATCTCCAAAAACACCTAGTAACTTTGTCAAGGGGGCGTGATGGCTCAGTGGTTAAAGATGTTGAGCTTGTCAACTGGAAAACTGACACCCTGAGTTCAAGACTACAGTGACATGTGATGGGCTGATCACCCATTATTTGCCCCAGCTTCTACCACGCCCCCCTCAGCAATTAGAAAGCATGCAAATGTGAGTAGATAGAGGTACCATTTTTATGGAAAGATAACAGCATTCTGTGTGCCTTGGCGGTGTATAGTCATGCTGGCCCCTTGACCACAGAAGTGTCTTCAGACAACACTGGCTCCTTTTATAAGCGCTCGCGACGCAGGGGCGTCACGTCTCATCTGCCACTGCTCATCAGTGCGCCCCGGCCAATCCCACCCCGCAGTCTTGACCCTTACCCCAGAAGCACTCTCCCACGGATCTTGGACACCGCCCCACCACCCTTAGTTCGCCTTGGGTTAAGAAACAGAGGTGAGCACTGCCCCCTAGTGTTGGACATGACTGGACAGGGGAAACCTAATTCACCTTTAGTATCTTTAGCACAACTTGTGACCCCATTTTATACAATAAAAAAAATTATAAAGTTGTCATTAAGATTTCTATATTGGGGGAAATAAAATGGGTCAAACTAAACTACATTATAAATACAAAGTATAGAAAACTAAATGAAATTAAATAATTAGAACCAATTCATTAGTATATACAATAACTTTGTGAATAACATACTAACATACTAAATTACTAAAACTACTATGTAAATAATTTTGTTGAGAATAATTTATCTGTGACAGAAATATATAGAGACATACAGTAAATTCTATTAAAAGTATAAGAAAATTGTATGTGTGTACGGTGACACACATATATATACAACACAAACACACACACATACAATCCCAAAACTAATTTGGCATTTTCCTGTGTAAAGCAATGCAACTAAGATCATTTTTATAACTCTTCTGGAGATGTTACAGTTTGGGCCCAACTGTAAAAAACAAATAAAATCATCCACAGATGGAAGTCAGGGTGGAATTTTTATTAGTGAATAGAATTGTGCGAGTGGGCACAAACTGCTGTTGGAAGAACAATGAGAAAAACATGGGCTAGAATTTCAGGTCCTTCTCGATCAGGAATTGCCAACCTTTTGGATCTCAGGGACCACCAAACTCATAATTTTAAATGCCACAGACCACTAATATGAATTTTGACTAACAGTGGCTTGCTGATGTTTTCCCAGGGTCTCTGCAGAAAGCAGCAGAGACCCTGGGAAAATCAAAAAAAGTCTGCAGGAAAATTCCCCACCCCATTTTCCTACCAATTGATCATTCTTTATTTGGGATTGCAGGATACCATCTCCAGCTCCATTCTCAGGGGCTGAGAGAGACTTTTGGCTTCATGCAAGGAAAGCAGCAGAAGTCTTTCTTTCTCTCCTCCAAATTCCGCCAGAAATGGGTCTGAAACTTGTCACACCGGTGGAGCCTCTTGGAGCAGGATGTCTTGCAAGGTCCATGGACTCATTTCTGGCAGAGTTTGGAGAAGAGAAAGAAGCACTTTTGCTGCTTTCCTTGCATGCAGTCAAAAGCAGAAGAAGAAAGAAGTGGAAAAAAGCAGCCCAGTTCTCCCCCTCTGCCCTTTCCCCCCTCCCCTCACTATCTAGTGTTGTTCGCAATGCAAGTCTTGTTTTCCCGCAGGCCATGTGGGCGGAGCAGCCTTGTGTTCCTATGCAGCCTGGTTTAATTGCTTTGGGGGTGACATTTCTCTGTGGACCATCAACATTTTCTCACAGACCAACCAATGGTCCCCGACCCACTAGTTGGCGACCACTGTTCCAGATCACAATCATGACTGCAGAAATGTCTCAATGGCCTTGAAATAGCCAGGAACGACCAATAGAGTGAAATCCACAAGGACTACTCTCTTTTTTTAGGTCATAGTAGTTCAGTCTGCCAGAGGGGTATGGTTATATCTTCTCTTCGACATGGTAGAAGAGGAGACATTAAACAGGCCAAAGAAAGAGCTGTGCAACGCGTTAGGCAAGTAATATTGAATGGGTAATTTGATGGCATGAAGGATTGCCTATTTATATTCTGCCAACATTGGTTTACTAGATCTCTCTGCCCTACTTAAAGAGCTACCCATGACCATATTGCAGCTCATCAGTAGTATCTCACCATCTTCTTTTCTGTTTATCTGCTACAATTGCTTTCAACACTTCTAGGCTTCATTGTTGTCTCCAACTATGCTAACCATAGCCAAAAATCATCTTGTCTTAATCAGCATGGGGGGTCTAGCAAAAATGTTACATTCTGTGGTGGAACTGTAACATCCCTATTTGTATTAAAGTTAATTTGTATGCGGCAATATATAACAAAGAAAGCATAAAGTTTTAATTTATCATGAAACTTTATCAATATTTTACTTTAATCTGGTGTACAGTAGAATGTAATTATTTGTTAGCCTTCGGTCTGCTGGTCTTCAATATGATGAAATTCAATCCCATAGTTGGAGCTGGCTGAGATTTCTAGAATCACTGCCCCAGTATATGTATCTTCTGCCATAAGTGTATTCAATTCATTACAGAATAGAGTTGGAAGGGACCATGGAGGTCTTCTAGTCCAACCCCCTGAAATTCTATAATATATGTGCTTAAAATGTAAAGGAAATATACTAGTAGCAAAACAGTTAAGTTAGTTTTTAAAAAATATTTCCAGTACAATTCACCTACCAGTCACAATGATACGGCCTTTGTAAAATCATTGATTCATAGTTTATCCCAGCACTTTAATGTGTACACTTTCTTGCTCTCTTCTGTTATTGTCATTATTAAATGTAATGCAGACATTGGAGTCTGCAGCCTAAGGTAGCATAATCCTGACATATAGCTCCCAGGAAATATACTATTTGTAAGGAGAAGACCTTATGTTAGATTCAACAATGAACATACATTTCTCTTGGATGTCTTCCTGTATCCCGTCATTGTCCCTGAGGCCTACTTATTATGGTATCAGAAAAGGACGCAAGTCTGTTTCGGATATTAGCTATTTAAGGACTCTGCGATAGAAATATGTCTTAGCCCCAAACAATATAAAACAAAAATACAACCCCTGAATGTATTAATCTCATTTCCCATGGAGAAGATGATACTAGAATCTTTTCATATAGACAGTGTTCCCTCTTCTTGGAAGCTACGTGAGCTTCCCTTTATATTAGAAACAGCTCCACTAGATGGAGGTTTACTACTTCTGTCCTCTAGGATTTAGACTGTGGATGAGCATCTCTTTGATTGCAACAGAGCATAAAGTTACCAACACCCTCCAAAAAGGCATGGCACCTGTTTTCCTTCCCCCCTGACCTGGCTCTTCGGCTTTTCACAACTGGGTGACAAATAAAAATCCAACAGCTGCAACATTTCCTCTCTCTCTCTCTCTCTCTCTCACACACACACACACACACACACACAAGAGAGAGAGAGAGAGAGAGAGGTGGGGGGAGAGAAACAAACAAAATGAAGATATGAGAAATGAGAGGAAGTCCTCACTGAATGTTTACTTCTCCTGCAGCTGCTACAAGCTCAGGAACTATAGTCAGGAAAATAAGGAGCAAATTATGGCTGCCCAAGGAAGGAAAATATTGGTATCAAAACAGCTAAATGCCTCCCCCTAGTGACTCTATAGTTCTTTCCCAAGATATATTTATTTATTTATTTATTTAGTCAAGCAATTATAAGATAACAGGTATAAATATAAACATACTTATGGATACATGAAATGGATACATATAAGAAAAATAAAAGAAATAAAAATAAAAAAGAAACAATAGGACAGGGACCGTAGGCACGATTGGTGCGCTTATGCATGCCCCCTACAGACCTCTTAGGAAATGGGTGAGGTCAATAGTAGACAGTCTAAAGTTAAAGTTTTTGGGGTTTGGGAAAGAAACCACAGAGTCAGGTAGAGTATTCCAGACATTTACCACTCTGTTACTGAAGTCGTATTTCCTGCAATCAAGCTTGGTGCGGTTTACCTTGAGTTTATATCTGTTGTGTGCTCTTGTATTGCTATGGTTGAAGCTGAAGTATTCATTGACAGGTAGGACATTGCAATGTATAATTTTATATACTATACTTAGATCGGACCGAAGGCGGCATAGTTCTAGGTTTTCTAGGTCTAGAATTTCAAGTCTGGTGGCATAAGGTATTCTGCAACGAGTAGAGGAGTGGAGAACTCTTTTTGTGAAATATTTCTGGACTTTCTCAACTGTGTTAATATCAGATACATAATGCGGGTTTCCAACGAGTCCTTCAACAATTAGGGGAAACCCAATTTTTAACAGTGCTCTAGTCACTAAAGTCTAGTGACTAGAGTTTAGTCCACAACAGTGGTGCCTTCCAGAACTCTTGGCTAAAATTCTATTAAACTTCAACCATTGTAGCCTCTATTAGAATAATAAGGTCATCTTGAAAAATCTTCAAGACATCAGCTTGAGGAAGGCTGATCCATAGAAAAAGATTAAGTAAGTTTCTTGGATTTTGTTTTTGTTTTGTTTTGTTATCACACCTGTACCCTCAAGATGCTTTGGTTTAGAATTAGATCATAAATAAAAAAACTTTTTAAAATAAAAGTTTCTATTTCCAGAGTAAATTTTAAGGTGCAAATCTAAGCTAGAAAGAGGTAGGCAAACAACCCTCTGAGAAAAAAAAATAGGATGTTAAATGAGAGCATTTCTTTGTTCTGGTTGGAAATGGATTAAAAGTTGACATTCACTTTTTTCCCCACTCTCTGTAAGAAATTATTATGTAAATTTTGCATGGATATTCTTTTGCATAATTCTTCCCAGCTTTCTAAAACTTAATCATGCTGGATTAATTAGGATTAGAAGCCTAAATGAAGTGCTTGGAGCTCCCCAGAAACATGAATTTTAGGAGAGATGCAATGTTATCATTATTTTTGATTGAATCAATGTGTGTGTGTGATTATGACAAGCCTATGAAAGTGCAATTTAACACCAGAACCCAAGAGCTGAGCACTATACAATGATAGTGATTAAATGTAATAATCTGCTTTTGATGTTATATTTCATTATATTACTTTCAGAGAGAAAAAATGATACTAGAAAGCAAGATACCATTAAATTCTTAATATCCTGTTATTGTAGTTATAATCCCAAGGGATAAAACTAAAAGTTCAAATACTCCAGTGTAATATAATGTACAGTTTTAATATGATTTCTTCAATAATGTCATATAATAACTAAAAATAACTCTGGCTAGTCTTTTTCGCTTCTGGAGTTAAAGAATCTTAGGGGTTTCAAACTGAGAGTCATTCATATTATTTCCTCTCTCAGTTTCCTTTAAGTAAAAATGTTGAGGACTGAACCCAATTAACTTTGGCCTTCATGGTTTATATAATGTACTTAACTGTATTGTTTAACAACAGGACTGGTTTAATTTAATAATCCAAAATGAAATCTATAAATAATGTATACAACTGCAAATAAAGTTGACAAAAATGAAGGAACTGTGCTAAATAACTTAGTGTGACCAAGCTATCAAATGCAAGAGAAGCATCTGAAATGAAATTTAAGCAGACCCAAATTATAACACTAATGGATTGACATCACAAATATATCAATTGAAAATAAAAATTGATCCAAGTGCTTTTTTATTAAGTTAGGCCTCCATGATCAATTCATATTCCTCAACGAATTACTGAGGTACAGTTATTATGAGATTTAAAAAAATGTTGACTTTCATGGTAACATTTTTTTTCATTAGTCTTTTTCTACAGATCAAGTTACGATAGTAGTAGACGAAAACCAAAGATGGAAGAGGAAGCACAAGTCTTGGTGTTTTTTGTTTTTTTTTGTAGTATTCATTTTGTAAGCAGCAACAGTGGGCCTTTCAAACAAATGAATGGTACATGTCATCAGGGACAAAGGATTCTTTCCAATATAGCTGGAAGGTGAATTTTTATCTGCTTATGTCTGTTCCTAAATGGCAATTACAGAAGTCGTAATGAAAAGACATCTATAAGGATATCTTGCAAAGCCAATGCTGGGTAAGGTTTCTCTGTTCTACTTTAATATATTTCTTTCTCTTTCTCACAGCAGAGTTGGGGTTAAGCCACACCACATCATAGCACTGCCATGTTAGTCTCCTAAAAACCTGTTTCTGGGAAGGAATTTTTACAGTGGAAAAACAGAGGAGGGGAAGAAAAAATTTACATTTTATCTACCCAATATCACCTCATTAGCTTGCCACACAGCTTTCACCTGTAGGGCTTCCACAAGAGATCTCTGGGCACAATGAATGAGTTTCCCAGGCTTATTTGTTTGCTTATTCAGTATTGGTACAGCCCAACTCCAGATCAAGTGTGGGTGGCTCCCTATATAAGAAACAAAATAACAAATACAAAGTCGATATTAACAATATTAACAAATATTAAACAAGGTGGTGAATTCAATCAAAACATATATCTCACAACCAGTAAGGTGCCCCAACCACATTAACACTAGCCAATCTGAGAACTTTTCCTCAACACTTGCTTACTTTTGATAAATAATTCAGTCCACTGTGAAGTGGAGTTAAGAATGCTAATCATTTAATATAAATTTTATCTAGAACAAAGGTAGACAATGTGGTTCTCACAGATACCAGAATACCCCCAGACAGTTTTCCCAGTATTAACCAGATTCCCTCTCCCATCTGACTTTTGAAGAAATGCTTTTTATTGAAGGAACAAAATAAAGATTAACTTGGCATGTTGGGGAAATATTCTGCGTAGTTTTAACTAAATGAAATCCAAGAAGGTGAAAAAGTAGAAGAAATCCTCTTACAGCAATAACTAATAGCAATAATAATAAACTGTCTACTGTTGATCTCACCCCATTCCTAAGAGGTCTGTAAGGGGCGTGCATAAGCGCACCAATGTGCCTACTGTCCCTGTCCTAATGTCTTCTTTTATTTGTACCCATTTCATGTAGTCATAATCATGTTCTAATTATATCTGTAATCTAATACATGTTTGACAAATAAACATTATTATTATTAATATCAGAATACTGCTATAACCTTATTGTTTGTCCCAAGCACTTTTTGTTTACTAATCCTGTTGCTTTTTCCCCCTTCACCCCAAAGGCACATTTTATACTATGTGAGTAATGGAGATGCTGCTGAAAAGGCTAACTTCACCAGTGCTTTTCTGGATGAAAAGTTGGTATTCTAATGTAACCGAAGTTGATTTCACACATACCAGCAATTTATTCCCTCTTCCCCCACCCCAGTCTCTGCCTCCCTCCTTCTCCTCATCTGTGTCACACTAAAATACTATCTTCCCTTCTACACAAACCTAGCTTTCCTTGAGGAAGGTTACTGCCAAATGTTACATTTTCCCTTTTAGTACAGAGTAAATACAGCTGTGCCAGTGACCTTTCTCATCACTGAGAGGTATTATCCCAGGCTTCTGCTGAGCTCTGCAAAATATATGAAACATCAGCTACCTTCAATGTCCCAACATAAAATACCCAGAAAGTTCATCTACTCTCCCATCTTCTTTCCTTTCTCGTAACCATCATTGCTGCTGTACAGAAGCCTTGGGATTTTTTCCCAGCCTTTCAAAACACTTCTTCCTATAAAAGCACATATAAACATTTTCCAAACAAAATAAGTTTTGACTAGATGATGACCACTCAGACCCACCCAGCTGTTCTGTTCAGAAAGTGGCTTGTGCCAAGGGGGTCTAGGACAACTCACCACAGCCAACTCGCAACACCCAATTCGCCATGGCTAACTCGCTGCGACAGCGGCAGCAGTGGCAGGAACTTGGAAGCGTTTCAGCCGCTTCTCGGGTGGAGGAGCCGCCTCCGTAACATCCACGGTTCCCGCTGCTGCTGCCACTGTTATTGGAGACGGCGATGGTGAGAGAGGGACAGCTGCAGCTCGGCCTGGGCGCTTGGAATGCAGGAACGGGCTGCACACCGGGACTTTTGCAAACTTGCAGAACCCGAGGCTGGAGCACTAAGGGTAGCAGCAGCAGAGACGCCCGCTCAGCTCTTCTCACACCCACCCAGCTGCTCGGGATTAAACCAAAACACAGCGTGCAGCGCTCCCAGGTACCTCAAAATCTTTTTTTCCCTGGTGTTACGGGGATGGGGGAAAAGCGGGAGCGACTCAGATGCTATTGTTGGAGACGGCGCTGGTGCGCAGGGGGGGAGAAATTAATTCACCCCTGAAAAGATCCTAGCTGTTTTTTCAGGGCTCAAAAAAAAAAATAAGGCCCGGCCTTATTTTGTAAGAAACATGGTAATTCCTCAATATAGTTATTTTTCATTTACTTTGTTTTTATTCAAGGATATATAGAAATAATCACCCCTAAAACACTTATACTGCTGATCTATTGTCCTTATTTCAGAAAGATCAAAAGTAGCAAAGAATACTCCAGATGCAGGCATAAGAGGTGATAACCAGCTATTTCCCCACCCATTAATATGATTATTGATTAGAAAATGACGAAAGCTATGGTACGCATTCTAATGGGAGCAGGTTGCATTATGAAAGGCAGAATGCATGTCAGATTTTTTTTTCTCCTTCCTGCTGGTAGCTTTTTCAGTATATTCTGATTTTCTTAAAAGACCAGAGGAACCTCTTTCCTGGGCTTCAATACAATCTAAAAAGATTGGAGTTTTAACACAATAGCTGATCACCAACTGCTGTCCAAAGAAGCCAGAATGTTACTGTACACATTCCAGAGTTTAAACTCTATGCTTCTCCTTCCTGCCCTTCCAAGTTAATGGGTCCTTGGCTCATATCTTAATGTTGTAGGAAGGCAGCTGGAATATGTTGATATAACAGCTCTCTCTAGCTTGGTAATTACTGGTTCCTGCTTTACCAGTCTCAGCTCTTTCAATGTTTTTCTCACTTTTCATGTTCAACTGAAGAAACAGTCCTGTATTTGAAGTGTCTAGAAAAGAAAGAACCTCCAACAAACCTCCACCTCAAGGGAGTTTATATGAATATAAGGATATGCAGAAGAATCCTATATGTCTTTTCCATAATGATTTCCACTGAGTGGGATTTAGTCCCTTTTCCAGATAAGTATAGGCTTTCAACCTCAATATATATGTGTGTGTGTGTGTGTAATTATTGGCAGTTAAGTGGTTTCTATCATAAGAATGATCTACAGAACCCCATATTAAAGAAACAGTTGAACTACCGCATTTTGACAGTTCTAATAGTGAAATGTATATTTTGGTTCCCAAACAGAAAGAAAGAGAAAAGGGACTAATATTTTAAGAAAAAAGTTTTGACTAGCCTAGGCAAATCATTCCTCCCTCTTTCTCATCCATCCATGAAGCTTTGAGTACTCTATCTGTAGTCTGGTAGAAATCACAAGTCAACAAATATTGTACAATGTCATTTTTATTGGCTCATCTTACTAAGCCTATAATGCTTCCAAAGCAGGGATGGTGATGGAATTCTTTGCCTTATTCCTATGTTGGAATCAGACTGTGCAAAATGGAAACAAAACTCTTGGTATAATGTTACCCCTTTCCAATTTGTCTGTGTCTGTTAAGAAGTTAGTGCAAATTAAACTTGCCAAAGGCTCAGCCACTGTTCAGCTTGGCAAAATTACGAGACATCCTATACATTTAATTACAAAGCCATGGTTGCCAATACAATGTTAATGTTTTTACATCTGCTCATGTACTTAAGCTTGTTTATATATTTAAGAAAGCCCAAAGGCATACAATGTTGAAGAAAACCTACTTAAAAATGATAAATGCATTATAATTTTTAAAAAGAAATCTATTCTCTCAGAGTCATAGCCAAACCACCGTAAGTCTTCCAGAAAGAAGAAAAGCTATCAAACAAAGAAAGAATCATCACCACCTAAGGCCAGTGGAAACATATACAGGGGAAGGGATTCCAACTTGAAACCAGAAAGCCATAGTAACTAGCTTTTGCAGTGTAGTTTAGGAAGAAAAGATAGCAATAACATTAGCAATAGCATTTAGGGTTACATGCCACCCCATAGTCCTTTACAGCAGGGGTCCCCAACCACCGGGCGGATCACTTTGCACCGGGCCGCAAAGAAAATAAAAATAAAATAAAAATGGCGGCTTTCTTCGCCTTTGGTGAATGCTGCTGGGATCAGGGATCAAGGACACAAATGAAAGAAGGGGAGGGAGGAAGCAACCGAAGCCTGTGAGCCTCTGGCTCAGTGGCTTCGGTTTCCTCCCGCCTCATTCCTCTCTCAGTCGCTCTCTCGCTCCTCCACCAGCCCAGGAAGAAACTGCTTCAAAGCCGGCAGGGTGGCTTTTCCTGTCGGCGCAGCTCCCCCGAAGCGCCCGTTCACCCCCACCCCGCCGCCAATCAATCCAGGTTCAATCCAGTGCTCCGTTCTGCCTGCCTGCCTGCCTTCGTTTGTTTCGGAGCAGCTTCGGCTGAGAATAATAACTATTCGCCTGTTTTACTCAGCCGAAGCTGCTCCGAAACAAACGAAGGCAGGCAGGCAGGCAGAACGGAGCACGGGATTGAACTGCGTCCCACCAACGAAGGCGGCGGTAGAGATTGCGCGAGGCGGGGGGTGAACGGGCGCTTCGGAGGAGCTGCGCTCTGAAACCACCAGAAACGAAGGCAGGCAGGTAGAACGGAGCACTGGATTGAACCGTGGGCGGCGGGGTGGGGGTGAACGGGCGCTTCGGGGGAGCTGCGCCGACAGGAAAAGCCACCCTGCAGGCTTCTTTGAAGCAGTTTCTTCCTGGGCTGGTGGAGGAGCGAGAGAGCGACTGAGAGAGGAACGAGGCAGACACCTGAGGGAGGGAGGGAGACACCTGAGGGATGGGGCTGATGAAGGCAGGGCCGAGAGGCGGGGCTTCTCAGCCGTCCTGCAGGGACTATCTGTCGCTCAGGGTTGCAATGAGGAGGCATTGGCGCTCCCTGAACTTGGTGGTTTGCTGGCAGACGTTTTATTACCCGACTAGGTAACAACATCAGATGTTACCTAGTCAGATAATGAAATGTCTGCAAGCAAACCACCAAACTCGGACTCCCCCTCCCGGTCCTTGAAAAAGTGTTTCTGCGTGAAACTGGTCCCTGGCACAAAAAAGGTTGGGGACCACTGCTTTACAGCACTCTTTGGGTGGTTTACAATGTAGAAGCACATTGCCCCATCAGTCTAGGTCCTCAATTTACTGACCTCAGAAGGATGGAAGGCTGAGCCAACTTTAAGCCCATCAGTATCAAACTTCTGGCTGTGGGCAGAGTTTGCCTGCAATATTGTATTCTAACCATTGCACCACCAGGGCCTTGGTTGTTGCACCATAAAAAGTATAAAAAGGAAAAAAGGAAAGAAAGAATGGAGAAAGAAAGAAAGAAAGAAAGAAAGAAAGAAAGAAAGAAAGAAAGAAAGAAAGAAAGAAAGAAAGAAAGAAAGAAAGAAAGAAAGAAAGAAAGAAAGAAGAGGGAGGGAGGGAGGGAGAGAGGGAAGTTCAAATTATCTTGAATGGAAGCATGAGAAGCATTTGCCTGTTTGGTTAGGAAATGTCTATCTTGATGTATATATACTTCTAAGTTTGCCTTATTGAGCATGAACACATTTGCCAGTTTTGGGACTAGAAACTTTTGAACATCAATATATAAAGAATTCTAAGCCTTTAATGCTATAAGGTTTTTTTATGTTAAAGTAAAAATAAACAAGTCAATTTTAGATGTTATTCTACACAAAATAACCCATTTAAACGTAATAAATATCTAACATAAGAGACGTGAAAGTGATATTTTTCAATGTAGGTATTGCATCTGCTCGTGTTGGTAAATAACTGCAAAAGATTAATTACTTTGATCTCCACCCAGGTAGTCTCGGAAACCATTTGTCATTCTGACATCTGTAGACAAATATCAAAATCTATATTGAGGTGGCTCTTGAAACCTAAGATCATTCACCCCTTGAGTAAAATTGGACATAACAGGTGTTGTAGTAGAGCCTACTCTCTCTGCCAAATCATCCTAACACATAGCACATTCTGATCCACATACAAAAATCCAGGAAGGAAACCTGCCCTTGGGCATTCTCTGATCCTGCTGAGTTTCATTTAAACTAAACTAATGCAAAACTTGATCTTTTAAAAAAGCACTCTTTAAAAAGATAACTGCATTTTTAAACATTCTAAGTACTACATTATTTCATGCTGCTTAATTGTTTACTGTATAAATGTCTTAGACTGTGGCTCAAACGTTATCTAAAGTAATGATGCCATAAAATATTATGATGAATAATAAAACAGCATAGCTGATTACATAAAATAGCTAGGCATAAGTAATAAATTATTTCCAGAATTCATGCCTATGCCCACACTCAAACAGAAACTCTTAAAATTTGTTAACATTCAAAAAAGGGAACTTGCTGTATTTCTCCAAATTAGCTGAATAAAAGTTTAACAGAGAAGAAAAGGCCAGGGATCACCTTTCAACCTCCTTTCTCTTTGGAGGAATAAGGAGTATTATATAATTCAATATTGGAGGTGAGCAATCTATCATAGGGAACGTTCAAATTTTTAAGAACAAATTAGCTAGAAAATTTAGCCATCACAAACCTTTTCCCCGGTGACACCTGGTGACTTCTTTAACATTAAGATGGCCACAGTCATAATTGGTAAATATTTACAAATTATTACTTTTTGAGACCTTGTTAAAAGCAAGATTTTTTGTTGTTGTTGCTATATCTTAAGACATTAAGAGGTTAACCATAATCTTTTCACCTATTGATACAGATCTCACCTTCAGGATGATTTTAATATTTAAAATGAGCAATCAATATTTTCTCCTACACTGCTTTTAATTTGTTTATTCAACTTGTATGACCACCATCTCAAACAAATGGCTTGGAATATGTCTGGGAATAATTGCCTGCAGATCAAGTCGTTTTCATCTCTGGGCACATCATGAAGCAATTTAAGAGGCACAGTCTGGATTTTTCTATATAGAAAATCCAAAGCAAATGAACAGTACAAAGATCATCACGGAGAACTTCGTTTGTAGAGAAGCAAAAAAAAAGTAAAAACATAACTTTCTTGCAATATGGAATGCTTAATAACATTGTAGCATTGGGGAAGGATTGAAGAATAGAGCCAATAGTCAATTTAATCAACTGTATGTAGTATGAGAACATCATCTTACCATTTCTCTCAAGCAGCACAATACTTTGGTGACCTGAAGATGATAAAGGAGGGAGAGACCCAGAAATCTCTAGGTACCCACTGATTTCTACAAAGCTAAAGGAAAGAATGGACAGGTCCAGAAACTCTTACTGTATTATACAGCTAATCCATATTACTATTCTTTTAACAGAATAACAGAGTTGGAAGGGACCTTGAAGTTCTTCTAGTCCAACCCCCTGCACAAGCAGGAGACCCTATCATATCATGTTTGTGAATAAAATAAGTGAAATAAAATAAATGAGAAAATTGAATTAGGAAGGAACGGGAACATTTTAATTAGTTAATGTTTTATAAAATATAAGTGAAGAGGGGGGGAATTAACTATGGAAAGCTTATAATTGTTCCCATAGAAGTATGATATTTAATTGAAAAGTAATGTTAAAGATGTTAAGACTTTAATGAATATTAATATTAATGATAGAATTGAATTGGAATGGAATGTTGTTTTAATTATATACATTTATAATTTTTTTCTTTTTTTAAGAATACAGTGTGTATTTTAAGAATGTACCAAGCAGAATCCGAATGGAAGTTATGTATTATATTGAATGTTACAACTTTAGGGAAAAGATATAAAGGCGTCATACTCCAATCAGTAACTACAGGAGAAATTTTGTTTAATGAGAAAAGATAATAGATAATTGAAACAGGACAGACAAAAAATATAAATACAATGATTTGAATTGAGATGAGATAATTAAAATAAAATTGAGAAAATTAAAAGAGGGGAGAAGCTATGCAGAAAATGTAAAATAGTAATAAGATATAGAATAGAATATAAAAATGAGCATGAACCTGAATTTGTGTCTATGCGAAGAAATGTAACCCGGGATTATTCTGCTTTCAAAAAAGATGTTTTATTTGTATTTTTTTTCTCTTTGTGAAAACTCAAATAAAATTTACAAAAAATAAATAAATAAAACTAGATGCAGCCAATTCCTATAATTGTTCTTTTTATGTTTTAGCTTCCAGTCCCTTAATCATCTTTGTTGCTCTTCTCTGCACTCTTTCTAGAAGCTCAACATCTTTTTTTATATCCTGGCAACCAAACGGGATGCAATATTCCAAAAGTCTGGTCTTTTGGCATAACAATTGTTGGAAGAGTCTAAAAGATGGTATAAATAGCTAGCTAGTGTGGCTGAAACCAAAGTCCAAGGCCTGAAATAAAACAATACTGTATGCATGTGATGAGAATGATTAATGTATAAGGAGATAAGAGAACAAGGTGGCAAGGCAAAAACTGACTGGTGGTTTGCACAAATTCAATTGGCCAAGAGGCTCCAGCAGATCCCACATTCTAAGGATCATCAGAGGGTGTCACTGGTGGAATGGAGAGTTCAAGACGGTATACTTTATATACTTTACAAGTGCCTCAGGGTGCTGTTTGCTTAATGGGGAGATGGCTAAGAAGAGTACATCTAAGGATGATTTACAATTGTTTTACACTTAGATTGTGGGGAAAATTAAGATAGTGTCAAAATACATTTCAAGGGTGTATGGATGCCAGAATTAGATACAGTTAAGGAATATCCCTCTGAAAAAAGAGAAAAATGAAGGAAATATGAAAGACCACTGCCTGGAAATAGATAAAGAGGGAGAAGCTGAAAGCTTACCTGTAAGCAATTGCTTAAATCTCATTTATTAAATATGTGCATAGAGTTCCATCCACACATATGCACAGTTTGAAATATACATTTCAAGATGAGTTGAGGACTGTGGCCTTGAACAAAAATGTGCCCTTCTTGCATTCCAGTGGTCTGTGTGAACTGTCCAAATGATGATAAATATGCTGTTAAATTTTCTGCCTCCACTTGAATCTCTTCTTGATACTGGCTGTTCCTATTTAGAGACTATTTAAAGGGATGACTTGTAAAGTCATACCCAAGTCACATATTTAATTGGGACATGGCTGGTTTACAGTTGCTAACAACTGTTCAGTAATGAGAGTTGAGGTATAGATATATAGGTGAACATAGTTTTGTTTTGGGTAAAGAAAACTGCAAATAGCAATAGCACTTAGACTTATATACCGCTTCATAGTGCTTTACAGCAGTGTCAGAGTGGTTTACAATGTCAGCATATTGTCTCCCACAATCTGGGTTCTCATTTTACTGACCTCGGAAGGATGGAAAGCTGAGTCAACCTTGAACTGGTCAAAATCGAGCTCCTGGCAGTGGGCAGAGTCAGCCTGCAGTACTGCATTCTGATCACTGTTTCCCCAGGGCTCTTTAAATAATATTAACAACAACAACAACAACAACAACAACAACAACATGGCTGTAAAAGGAGACAAACCAGCTTCTGTTATATGAAAGCTATTGCACTTCTCTGTATGAAAAATATAAAAGCCCCATGAATGAGGAAAATAATTATACAGTCCTATGTACTGTATGTTTGCAGAGAAATCAATCCAACTGAGTTCAATGGCTCTTATATCAGGTAAGTAATTGTAACACTGCATCCTAGGAATCCTGCTTAAAGGCTTTGTTATGGCCAATGTGGCTTGTTCCCAAGAAAAGAATACATGTCTATGCAAAGTACAGAGCAATTTAGTTCTATCCAAGTTGCAGGGATCATGCTCTTGTTCTTAAAATACACACCACCAAATTACAGAAGCTGTAAACACTGGAAGTGGGTTGACATTTCCATAAAATAATTTTATAATTGATTGCATACGTGCTACAGAGACAAGCGATGAAGAGGGAGCTCCTTCAGAATTTTTAAAAGCTCCAGAATGGTTTCATTCTTAATAACATAGCCTCATTACTGGGATTTTTTTTTTTACTACATTGTTTTAACCACCATTTCTTCCACCTCGTTTCCATTAGCATTGAGGAGCATAAATAAATAAATAAATAAATCATTAAAATGCTGCTCTTTGATATTGTTGGGAATCCTCCCTTTAAAGCAGACATCCACATATTTTAAAGTTGCCAAGGTTGAGAAACACTGCTCTAGAGTAGAAGGCACATTAATAATCTTTGAGCACAATGTAACATTATGGTATGTCCCAGTAATGCTAAATCAGAGAAGCTATTTTAAAAATAGCTCAGTCCTTTTGATTGTTAACAGTTTACATTTCCATTTTAAACCAAACTAAAAGAAAATGTTCTCAAGAGGGATGGAAGAGTTGTGATCTTATATCAATCAACACACAAGGCAAAATAAATAATGAAGCAATATAATAAGGTGGAGCTATCAAATTATGTCTAGCTTCAGTGGTTTGAACAAGGCTGCATGACCTTCAGCTGATGAATGTTTTGCACTGCAAGCAACTGAAAATATTGGACACCCTGACTTGTTAAAATTTCATCGTTTACTTTTTAAAAGAATCCTCATTAAGAAATAGTTCCTCGACCATTTTCTGGCTGTTTTGAGATACGAATTGAAAATATTGCAAATTCTGGAGGAGGGGGGATTTAACAATCAGAGGAAGTCCTGCCACCAGCTTTTTAGCATTCCCTTGAGTCTTATGAGTGTAATGAAGGACTTCATATTTTAGTGCATGCAAGATTTCAGAGACTTTTGCCTGTGTCTTATAGCTTCCCTTGCAAATGCCAATTTTTTCCTGTTTTTGGAGTTCTAAATATATTTGTTTGAAACACAGCACAATCTATTTTAAGGGAACTTACTTGAAATACTTCAGATCATATCCCGACAGTGGGATTTTATTGACATGACTTAACTGTCCTATGCCCTGATGTAACTTCAGCAGTTAGTGCACAATTTATTGTTGTCCATTTGTGACAATGCCTATTATTTCAACCTACTACAATATCTCAGGCATGTAGTATCATATGGTGGTAACTGATGCCTTGGCAGCCTTCAAATTAATACAGTGATATACCACTCCAATCCCTCTGTTATCTTATTTATTTTATTGATATTCTCAACTTTCTTCCATTATGTATGGAACTCAGAACAATGTACCGTGTTTCTCCAACAATACGGCCTCCTCCAATAGGAAGTCCCAGCATGCTTTATAGGCATAAAATCAAATTAAGCCGCTCCCCCCAAATTAAGGCCTATATTAAACATGCGAAATGGGGGGGAATGGCGGGAGGCTGGCTGTTAGGAAGTACTTTTGTTGCATACCCGGATATGGTGCTGCCTGCATTGACATCGGCGTTGGTGGGGCACTTCGTATCGGGAGCCCTTCTGCCACCGTTGCTTCACCTTCTCCCCATGCTGCTGCAGCATTTAAAGCAACGCCGTGGCGTTTGGCGCAGCCATGCACGACCAGCCAGGGCTCCTCCCTGCAACCGGAGCTTGGCTCCTGTTGCCGCCTTCCCTTCGCCTTCAAAGGCAAAGCCAATTCTTTTAAAAACGATGCCCTACTACTGGTATGACAAAGACTCCTGTGCCCGAGAGGGCAGCCCAACCTCACATGGGGAGGCGAATCTCCCGGGGCCACAGCGCAGGATCAGCCTACTCTGGGAGAAGCGCCCAGCCGCCATCCCTGCCTGGCGCCGGGCAGAGCAGGAAGAGCTTCACCTGAGGTGCCCAGCACAGCTGACAGGCAGGCCCTCCTGCCCGGCAGCGGAGCTCTTGCCAAGGCAGCGAGCGCCTCCCCACCAGACCCTCCGCTCATCCCACTAGGGCCGTGCCAGATCCGTGCAGGCTGGGGAGAGCCGGGAAAGCGAGCCGCGGGTGTGCACCCGCCTGCCAAGCGAAAGAGCCGGGCCAACCCAAGCTTGGCTTCCTTCCCAAGTCCCTCCAGCCCGAACCCAAAGGGGCCACCGGGAGAGGCTGCCCGAGGCAGTGATAGTGCCCACCTGTCTGCGGACAGGGAAGTGAGGCGATGGCAGCGCTGCTTCCCTGGCCGGCGGGTCCAGCAGAGAAACCCCAAAGCCGCCCATCCTTTCCACCCCTTGCCCATCCCGTCCCCATCCCCATGCATCTCCAAATGCGCCAGCAGCTCCAAATGTTGCAGCGGCATGGGCATTGGGCAGAGGCGCTCACTTGTCGGGGCTCAGCTCACAGGAGGACATGGCGCAGGCTGTCGGCTTACCTCCCTGTCCACAGATGGGTGGGCACTATCACTGCCTCGGGCAGCCTCTCCTGGTGGCCCCTTCGGGTTTGTGCTGGAGGAAGGAAGCCAAGCTCGGGTCAGCCTGGCTCTTTCGCTTGGCAGGCGGGCGCGCACCGCGGCTCACTTTCCTGGCTCTTCCCAGCCCGCACGACTCTGGCGGGATGAGCAGAGGGTCTAGCAGGGAGGCGCTCGCTGCCTTGGCGAGAGCTCAGCAGCCGGGCAGGAGGGCCCGCCTGTCAGCTGCGCTGGGCTCCCCAGGTGAAGCTCTTCGCGCTCTGCCCGGTGCCAGGCAGGGATGGCGGCTGGGCGCTTCTCCCACGGTGGGCCGATCCTGCGCTGCGGCCCCGGGAAATTCACCTCCCCACATGGGGTTGGGCTGCCTTCTCAGGCAGTGGAGTCTTTGTCGTACCGGTAGTAGGGCGTCGTTTTTAAAAGAATTGGCTTTGCCTTCGAAGGCGAAGGGAAGGTGGCGACAGGAGCGCCTGAAGCCAAGTGTCTCCACCGGGCTCCGGTTGCAGGGAGAAGCCCTGGCTGGCCGTGCATGGCTGCGCCAAACACCGCAGTGTTGCTTTAAATGCCGCGGTAGCACGGGGAGAAGGGAAAGCAACAGTGGTGGAAGTTTTCCCAATACGAAGTGCCCCACCAACACCGAGGTCAACATCCAAGCCATCGCTGCCCACCAGCCCGAGGATGCAAGGGGGGGAATTAAGTCACCCCCGAAAAGACGGCCTAGCCATTTTGGGGGGGGGGTCAAAAAAAAAATAAGGCCCAGCCTTAGTTTGTGAGAAACACGGTAGATCCAAGTGATTATCAATAGGAGACTTGGTTAGTTTTGGAATCCTGATTCAGTTGCCTTACCCTGAAAGTGCACACTAAATGGATAATTTTCATTCAGTGGTAAGATCTTAATATAGTCTTACTACATAATCTGTGTACACATTCCAGCTTATAACATGAAGATAAACTTGCCATGATCTAGAATAACTGAAATATGATTTTCTATATTGCAAGATTAGGTAATATAAGGAAGGGGAAAAAAACAGTTCCAATTGCCTTTCAGAAAAGCACCTTTGAGACAATTACAGGCTGGATGACTGAGAATCTCCACATACATTAAGTAATAAACACTTGCTTAGCACACTTTCTTGCCCCTGTGACTATAGTTGATGATACCAGATGATATCATAGTTGATGGTCCTGAAGGATCCTGAGAGATCAAATAAAATTAATAGAGTTATACTCCACTTCTCATCTAAGTCCTATCATAATTCATCAAAAAGAGTGATTCTCACAATTTACATTCTATATTTAGGTCTGACCCAGATCATCATCTACCTAACCTCCTTGAGCTGTTAGATCAGTCAACTTCCTTTAAAAAGGAAAGGTTAAAATTGGATAATAATTGCTTTATTACATTATTATTTTTCCCCTCAGCTTCTGATCCAGGATTTTCACGTTATCATTCTTGATTAGAGTAATCACAAGCAAATGTACTGTAATAACAAAAATAAAAGGCATATTATATAACAGGGAATTATTAACAGTAGAGGGCTGAGTATGTCTTATGATTCTACATTATAATGAATTCCAGGTGATCATTTTTGCACAATTAGTGTGTGCTGATGTGTTATTGAAAATAAAGAGGCACAACACATTTCCTTGCAGTGGAATAAAATGAAAAGAAAAGAAGAAGAGAATTATGACATAAGATAACCTTTATTGTCATTTTTGTGTACATAATGGCATACATTAAAATGAAATTCCAATGCCCACTTTCGAAAGAAAAAAAACCCCACCCATCAAACGTCACCATCCCAAGGATAACAATAATAATATAGTAACAGCAGCAGCATCCAAACATCCCAAGTTATATAAAATGTGTTATATCCAGCCAAGAATCAGACAAGGAGCTAATTTTCTGATGTTCCCACATATTCTTCCTTTAAAACATAGATATTCCTCCTTTAAAACAATTTGTTGTGGCTTATGGAATTATCAAGCTTTTTTTTTTTTTGGCAGGACAGAATGTAATATCCTTAATGAGATTGGCACTGATGTAGAAAAGCTAGGAATTTTATTTATTAAATTTCAAAAACATGGGTAAAAAGTAAACAAGAAAAAGAAAGTAGAAAAGAAAGAATCAAATAAAACAAGCTAAAAGAGAAGAAAAGAAGAAGAAAGTAAAAAAGGAACAGCTTTTGACTTTACTTAATCTAACTCTTATTCTAAAATTAACAATAGTCTACATTACATCTATAATCCCATGTAATTCTAAGCATCAGATCCCAAAATTAAAATGTCATTTTTCCTCAGTTTTTATATGTATTTATAAATTCTCCTACCTTGCACATTTAGGAGCCTTGCCACATTTATCATATATAAAACCAAAATTCCATGTGTTCTTTCACTCTGTTACTCTTTAACCCAAAAGAAAACCTCTGGTTTCAATTGTAAATTTACCTTTAAAATCTTCTGGATCAAAATACATATTGATCCCAATATTTTCTTGAACATCCACCAAAGATTAAAAATGTACCTTCAGACTGATTGCATTTCCAACAAATGTTTGAAATTCCATTATACATTTTTGACAATTTATTGGGTATCAAATACCAGGTATAACATCATTTTATGAACATTTTCTTTAAATTTAGAATTCAATGTGAATTTCAGTCCTTTCTTCTATGGTACATATTTGCTCATTAATCCAACAGCATAAGACATCCAAGATTTTTTGCTCATCTTATCATATAGATTTTAACTTGTTCATCCTCTTTCCATTATCATAAATATTTATATATCTAAGTAATAAGACGATCATCATTTTTCCACAATTCCATCTCAAGTTCAATCTTACCACTTTTAAAGTCATGGTTCTTTTTATGAAATTTAAAATTTTCCATTCACTGAGCAAAGGGAAGCCATAAGTGGCATATGATGATGATTGAATATCTATTCAGTCATGTCCAATTCTTGGCAATTCTATGGGCCAGATCTCTCCCCTCCTTCAATCTTGTACTCTGTGCTCTGGCTTGTGTCAGCTTTGATAGTGTCCTATGACATAGATAACTTTCCAATTCCAGATCTTGTTTTTAACAAGATCTCAAAAGAAAGACAGTATATCAGCATAAGTTAACCATGTTTATTTAACTGTCATTTCTAAAGTGCTTAGTTTCTAAACTTTAGGAACTGATAGTGCTTAGGAACATACTGCCTATGAGTTTCAACCTATTACAACAGAACAAAAAAATGCATACTAGTCAATAAGAATGTTCCCTCAGTATTGAAGAAATCCATGTTTTTCTAAGGTCTCTTAGCATAATTTTCTCACACTGCATCCTCTTCTGTCCCACAGCTGATTATTATCGTTAATATTTTTTAGCCTAGGCAACTTTAAGATATGTTGACTTCAACTCACAGAATTCTCCAACCAGCATGTTGGCTGGGAAATTTGGGGAGTTGAAGTCGATATATTTAAACTTGCTAAGTTTAAAAAGTTGAGAAACACTAATGTAAATAATGAGAATTATGCCTATGACACTTGCTCTACTTTAATTCAGATTTAAACTTCTCATGGCAATAACTGTGATTTAGATTTAAACTTCTCACAGCAATAATTGTGAAATTTACATAGTCTAAATAGTGCTCTTCTCAGCAAAATTGATGGAAAAAATAAGCAAATATAAATTGGTTAAGGAAGTTGTGCTGTAATCTAAAGAAAGAAATACTGCTAATACTGAACTGTTACGTAAATTTTGTTCTGTAAATATTTACATCTCTGGGAATATAAACATTGAGCTCCAAACACATACACAATTTACATTTAAATAAACAAATAAAAGAAAAGAAACAAGAAAATACTACAAGGCAAATGTGACATAGTCACACTTTAATTTCATTTTGCCTCTAAAAAAAGAAAAGAAACTCTTTATTTCTGTTCAGTAGACTCCAAAGATAGGCTCACTCAAACATCAGATAGATATTTCCCACATTTGAAAAAGGGAGTTCCCATTGGCAAGCTTAATGCACAACCGACTAAAGGACAAAAATAGCTTCACAAAAAGCTTTTCTCACAGACTTTCTATGGTAGGAAGGAAGATATCCAACATCTGAACTTTAAAATTTCATCACAATAATTGCAAAAAACAATATGTAGAGTGGATCTTCCCCCCTCCCTTTCTTCACATAAAATGTGTTAGTCCTGTCACTCACATATCCTGACAATCAAATCAGAAAGTACAATTGATGGACACCACTCTGTAGAACAGCCCTTTTAATGGAAGAGGTCATGACAGGCAAACAAGTTCAAGAAAGTCCTGGCATTTATTTCTAGATAATAAAGAGTTCCCCATGGAATCTTTGCCCAGCTAAACAGACTCACAATTGTGCCACACTCATGTTAGTTGCATATGTGTGGCGATCAAAGCTGGGGGGGGAAAAGGTCCTGGGAAAGGTCCTTTGTCTTGCAAAATCTGCCACAGATGAATCAGACATTCAACTAAGTTTATGGCACTGTTTATATAAGAGAATAATTCATATTCTGGCAGAATTCAAAGGCAACTGGGGAGAAATGTAGGTTGAAACTAGCAAGAATGATGTCAGCATTGTGAGAGTCCATGTAGAAAGTACAACCAGATGAATTAATTCTACATCATTGTAAGTTACATTAACTGACCAGTGGTGGGTTTCAAAAATGTTTACTACCGGTTCTGTGGGCGTAGCTTGGTGGGCATGGCATGGCTTGGTGGGCATGGCGTGGCGTGGCTTGGTGGGAGTGGCTTGGTGGGAGTGGCAGGGAAAGGTTACTGCAAAATCCCATTCCCTCCCCACCCCACTAACCTGCTTTCCAGCTCTGTTCTCCTGTGAAGGGCAGCAAAAGAAGACTCAGCCAATCAGCTGGGACTCAGGAGGCAGAGAATAGATGGAGGCGGGGCCAGTCAAAGGGGTTTTTGATGGTTCTCTGAACTACTCAAAATTTCCACTACCAGTTCTTCAGAACTGGTCAGAAGCTGTTGAATACCAACTCTGTAACAGACTCTTGCAAAACTGGAAGTGCATTTCTCCTCCATGGTCTTTATAGTCCAAGAAACCAGGAAAGGTTTCTTTTGAGACATTTCCCAGGCCCCATTTCCTTTTGCCCCATTCAGTTGCTGCTTGCCCAACCATTTCAATGGTGGGATTCAATTTTTTTTACTATCGGTTTTGTGGACATGGCTTGGTGAGCGTGGCAGGGGAAGGATACTGTAAAATCTCCTATCAGAAGGTTCTGGTTCTCCGAACTACTCAAAATTTCTGCTACTGGTTCTCCAGAACTGATCAGAACCAGCTGAATACCACTTCTGAACCATTTCTCCAGCTGGGGATCCTCCCCCTGTCATTCCCACATACCATTTAAGCAAAAATTGCTGGGTGATCTTGGACCAGTCATTCTCCCTCAGCTCTAGGAAGAAGGCAATGACAAATTACTTCTGAAATCTTGCCAAGAAAACTGCAGAGATTGGTCCAGGAAGTTGCCAAGAGACTTCAAGAAGAAGGAAGGAAGGAAGGAAGGAAGGAAGGAAGGAAGGAAGGAAGGAAGGAAGGAAGGAAGGAAGGAAGCCTTTGTTGTTGGCTACTGATGATTGAGTAGTTTATTGACCATTACATCAGTCAATGATGATAAAATAATTGCAAGCTAATTGGGAAGTTCTCATTCAAAAAAAACCTACCTAAAATATTGTATCCTCATTATATTTTTATTCTTGCTTGTCTGCCTGCCTACCTGCTTGCCTACTTCCTATAATAAGCAATCATAAATGAAGTTAACCAAATTGGCTATGGAAGCAGGCTCTGTGTCACAAAGTCTGGTACATGTTGGTAATTGCTAGAGTCAGAGAGAGGTAATGTGGGGATCAGAAGCAAAAGATGCTGACATAAATGAGTTGTGCATAGGCTGGGTGATCAGTTATGAGGGAGAGTGTGGGGAAAAAAGTCTGCTATAGACTGAGAAAATCAATTGGCATGCTTCTGAAATCAGCTAATCATCTTTATGTTCTTGGTCAAGTGACTTAGTGGTTTGAGTGAGTAGTAAAATATCCTGTCTGATTGAAACCTCTAAATTGTACTACAAGGGATTAGGTAATGGACACTATCTGCTGGGATCCTGATCTGATATTTCCTTTGAACCTTAGAGCATCAAAGGATGCTTAATACAAAAAAAAAGTCTGAATAAAGAATAAGGGTGTGACTTATTTGGCTTTCTCTTAGTATGTTGTATGAACACAACTATCTTCGCTTATAAAACCAGGCTATATATATTTAATGCAATAAATGCATTCAGCCAATTTGGAATCAAACCATAATTAACAAAATTGTAATACAACTCAAAATGTGAACTAGACATTAAAATGGTATTTTGAGCCACTTGATCTCAGTTTTTGATACCTGATAGCTACATTTGCCGTATCAATTATCTTGCTTTGAGAAGACATTTTTGAAAGGCACCAATTCACATTTCTGGAAGAAAATAATTCTAGGTTTTATCTGCACAATGGCCATTTCCAGTTAAACCAGGGGTGTCAAACTCAAGGCCCAGGAGTGGATTCGGACCGCAGGATGCTTAGATCTGGCCTGTAGAGCCACTCTGGAAACAGCAAAGGACCAGCCCGTGATGCCTCTGTCAGTGAAAACAGAGCTTGAGAGGGCCACAGGCAGCTCTCCCAAGCTCCATTTTCTCTGGCAGAGGGTTGCAGGAGGCCATCGGAGCCAAAAATGGAGCTTGGGACCTCTTTTTCACTGACTTGGGCCATCACAGTTGCCCCCGACATGAGTGACATTGAGCTGGCCACATCCACCTTGGCCATGCCCACCCCGGCCCACTGAGGTCAAACAAACTCTGATGCGGCCCTCAGTGAAATCAAGTTTGATACCCCTGGGTTAAATGAATAGATAATTTTATGAATATATTATGAGTATGAAGGTATGAAACAGCTTTCTTTCTTTAAGACAATCATACAAACTGTGATCCCTTTTTTAAAAAAATGTTGGAAATGAAGTTTTTGTCAGTTTTCTATATTGCATTTGTTTCTTTAGGCTCTGTCTCTCGAACGGTCTCAGCAGGAGGACTATAAGAAAATCTACATTATTTGAACAGTTGGAGATCTTTCAGAGACTTTACGATGGGAAGATTCTGGCCTCTGTACACTCTATATTAGCAGCTGTGCTGAACAGCTACACAAATTCAGGGGGCACTGGATTCTTGTATTAATTCAGTGAAGAATACAAAGACATTCTTTACCAAAAAAACAGAATTGTATTGCATCATAACATTCATCTTCACAATGTTTACCACCTATTTTAATATATTTATACAGATACTGAGAACTGTTATCTATCGTTAAAACTGTCTATCATTATAACAATAATTTTCTGCTCTGCTTTCATTCTAGTCCTGAATTATGACACTTTATTGCCTAAGGCAGAACAGCAAATGGCACTCCCAACCTCCACAAGTCTGGTTTAACTATTTGACTGAAACCAGGGGGGGGGGGAAATCCCCCAGAGTTCTTCTCCATGTCTTTTACTGAAAAACTGCAGTAAAAATACATTAGATAACCAAAAATGTGTTGCCCTTTCTTGATAGCAAAATCAATTGCAAGGGAAAATTGCTTCCTCCTATTTAATGAGAGACTCCAATATATTCTTTAAGAAAATTTACTCTAACCTTGGTGCCCTTTGATGCATAGAAGCCTAGGAGAGGTCTGGAAAATATGCAGACTGATAGGCAAGGTTTTAGCAAACTACATGTTCAACAGTGGATTTGGGACACAAAATCTACTGTACAAACAGAGGAGCTCATGGCAAAAGTTGCTCCAGGCAATGAAGGTTAAACCTGTTCTCTCAAATTCTTTTGAGGAATGAACTCAACAATCATTGTGGCAGAAAGAACTAAGCTAAAAACCATAGTGGCACAGTGGTTAGAATGAAGTAGTGTAGGCTGCCTACAGCCAGGAATTTGATCCTGACTGACTCAAGGTTAACTCAGCCTTCCATCCTTCCAAGATTGGTAAAATGAGGACTCAGATTGTTGGGGACAATATGCTCATTCTATAAACCGTTTATAGAGGGCTGTAAAGCACTATGAAGCAGTATGTAAGTCTAGAATTGTCGATATTGCTATCCTAATCTTGAGACTTCTGAATTTGGTATTATGGTATATATTTCTGCTGTTTATATGGAGGCATGCTTAAAACTCACCAGGCTTCTTTGTTCTCTTGAAGACATCACCAGTAGTATAAAAGAGCTTGAAGGTCTTCCTACCCAAACACTACAGAACATAAACAGACTACCCCTTCCTCTCACTTTCCAGATGAGGACAATGTAGAACTCTTGCATCAGGGAACCAACAATGGCAATTGGAGGGCACATCTACACTGAGTTTCACAAAACTCCTTCCTTCACAACATAACACGCCCCCCCCCCATGCAATGATATGAGTTGAACAAACTTCCAAATAGTTTGATACTGATCTTTGTCTTCACCAAAATGGTCCTGACATAAAGAGAACACCATAAGCCTACTATTGCTCCCCTTCTTTCCTAACAGCTGGACAATAGGAAAGTGTAAAGAATGTCACCCAGTGGTTGCTTGATGAACCACCACCAGGCTTGGAGTACAAAAAAAAATATCTTACTTTTCCCCAAAGAAAGTATAATAACGTGCTATTGTCTCATCCATATTTCTGTCTGTCTGTCTGCCCATCCATCATCTATCTATCTATCTATCTATCTATCTATCTATCTATCTATCTATCTATCTATCTATCATCTATTTATATTTTATATTTATTATTATTCATCTTATGGTATGAAGCAAAAAAAAAAAAAAAGCAGAGTAGTATCCAAGGAAATGTTCTTCCTATTAGAAAAAGGAATCGTCCATATGCTTCATTGTTTCAAAGGAATATGCCAATATAGCTCATAGGCCCAATATGTCAGAGAGAAATTTTGAAATAAATTGATTCACTTCCTCAGAACAGTCCATTTTTTTTTGAGACCAGAGTCTGAGTGTAGAAGTGTCTTGAATTCTGCGAAACTCCGTTGGGTTTTCAAGAGAAATCTAAGAGGATTATTTTGTCCGTGACACAAAGCCAGTCAAGTCTACCCCTCACTGACGGCAAGAGAGTCCAGCCTGAAAGAGAAAAAGCTACAGGGGCACTCTAGTATGGGAAAAGGAGTGTGGGAAAATTCTAACAGAAATGGAGATGGTACAGCTAAGGGTGACCTTTGACAAGCATTCCCAGAGACAAATTCAAAGTGTACTGCAACTCATAAAATGTGGGTATCTTTTCTAAGTTACTAGACTTGATTTAGGAATATGACTGTCCTCCTAAAAACAATATTAGCAAGATGAATGATTGGGAATCCTTCCCATTGCAAGAGAAATGCCATAAATCTTAGGGATGTATGAGCTTTATATGGCTATGTTACACCCATGGGATTACTGTATATATTTTCTCCCTTCAGAAGTCTTCCCACTATTAGGGCCAACCATGAAGCCTCAGAAACAGAATGAGTAAGGCTCCTTTCCTTCATTGCTCTATTTGCTATGTTTTTCAACCTTGGCAATTTGAATTTGTATGGACTTTAACTCCCAGAATTCCCAGCTCTTCCCAAGTCCATATGCCAAGATTGAGAAACAAAACCTGCTTTATTGCTGCTCTATGTAGTTTCTTCTTAACCTACAGTTGTTTTTGTTAACTGGGTCCCCCTTCTAATGTGTGGATTTCAACAAACCCCCCCCCCCCAAATCCTCTATCTACCTACCTACTTACCTATCTATCTACCTACCTATCTATCTTATGGCATACAATGTGAGGGAAATCTACACATGCTAGACACAATGCAGTCTTGGCAGCCTAGATTTCCCAAACAATATAACCATGGCTGAGAATTTGGAAACTCAAGTTCATACATTTAGAGTAAACCTAAATTATGGAAGGTTAATTGATGCTATTGGTGATGGTTGTTCAATGCCTTAGACCAGGGGTCCCCAACCGCCAGTCCGCGGACCCGTGCGATCCGCGGAACAACTTTCTACCGGGCCGCTGGTTGCTGGCCGCCATCTTTTTGGTAAAAAAGTGCTTCCGGTGAGCTTTCGGGTAGAAAGCTCACCGGAAGCACTTTTCATCAAAAAGATGGCGGCACTCGCGCTCGTGAGCTTTTCGGGTAGAAAGCCATTTCTACCCGAAAAGCTCACGGAGCGCTGCGCGCCATCTTTCATCTTTTGGAAAAAAAGTGCTTCCGGTGAGGTCACGGAAGCACTTTTTCGTCAAAAAGATGGCGGCGCCCAGTGATGCAGTGCACGGCCGGGCCACGGCGCCCAGCTGATGCTGGTACCGGCCGCAGGCGTCAAAAGGTTGGGGATCCCTGCCTTAGACAGCCCTTCCCATTACCCGGCTCTTTAAACCAGGCATGTCCAACTGCAGCCTCCAGGCTGCATGAAGCCCTATATAACTAATAATGTGGCCCTGCAACATTTTAAAATTTTAACATTATTTATGTATGTATGTATGTTTATACCGACATGCATAAACACATTAACTATATTATTTGTTTTATATGTGGCCAAAACCATTCCTTTTCCTTGTATGTGGCCAAATAGTTGGACATGCCTACTTGAAATTCAAGGGTGGGCAGTTCTTGGTCCATCAGTTACCTGTGTTCCTAATATAGTTTTGCAGCCCCCAGGCACTTAGAGCTAAATATTTAGCTTATTTGGAGGGAGGGGATGAGTTGAGATATTTAGGAAGAGAAATGAGTGCCTTAAGTCTTTGCTTAATTACATATTTAACCCTGTAAAATGTTCAGAATCATCCTGCTTTTTTTCATTGGGATTTAAAAAGCAAAATGATTGCCTTAAGTTGTCTGAAAACTCTGGAAATAAAAAAGAATTGAGTGCATCTGAAATTTTTATGTAGACTGTGTATTCTATAAGTCTTCCCCCAGATGAAGTTGTTATATTTGTGATATTAAAAAAGGGTCTCTAAAGACAATGTAGTCTGAATAATAGGACATTGCTGAAATGAAGTGCTTTAAGTTCTTCTGAAGATTTATATGAATTGGATTACAGCCATCAAGACATGGATTTTGAATTGGTCCCAAGTGCTTAGTTCAACTTGAGAGAAGCCCTTTTGCAAAGCAAGTAGCAGACAGGAACATAAAACATTTTGAAAACACCATAAACACACTGAGTGAGCAAACTCATCTGGAAAGTTCCTCAAATGATGATTAAAGGCTTAAGAAAGAATACTTAGGGAGATATAAATAAATGCTTTCTAGAAACAAAAGAGAGCCAGTGATGTAGTACCAGACTAGAAACAAGGAGACTGAATTCTAGTCCTGCGCGAGGCACAAAGCCAGCTGAGTGACCTTGGACCAATCACTTATTCTTGGCCCTAGCAAAAGGCAAGTGCAAACCATCTTCTGAAATCTTGCCAAAACACTGTGCAGGGATTAGTCCAGGCAGTCACCAGGAGTCAACAGTGTCTCAAGAAGGAAAGGAAAGGGAAGGGAAGGGAAGTCAGTTTTACATTTCCCTATATTGATTTCTTTAAATCTCTTTTCTTGTTAAAATTATCAATTTTAGCAAGAAAATAGATGTATGGAAGTCAATATAGGGAATATGGTCAATATGATCCTCACTACTACTGTTTCTTTTTCTTTCTTTCTCTCTTTAGTGTGCCTGTTCACTCTCTGATAAATTGCTATTCTTGTGCTGCTGTGTGTGTAAGCTTTTATTGTACTTGCAGGAAATAGACCACCCCTGTGTTTCCCAGCCAAAAGCATCATGAAGTATTTACCCATTGGCTTTTTGGATTCTACTGCTTAGTTTTTAAATACTTTTCCTGTGCCTCCTTTTTCCTGGCATAAGCTAGATCTGAGCTGGGTTATTTTCAGTAAGGCCTATAGTAATCCAAAAATTGTGCTAGTACCTGGAACAATACTGTAAGCCGCTGTAGAAAGTTAGCATCCACCCTACTCCTAGAAGAATGAAATATTTTGAGAAATATTAAAAAAGGCAGAATATTATATTTCCCTGGATGAGAAATGGAGAAACATGTTTTTTAAAAGCAGCCCCCACCTTTCTTAATAGCCCTCAGCAGAAGGCAGCACTAAGAGATAAAGAGCTTATTCAAAGAAGCTAAGTATCTAGGTAGCTCTATTCATAGGCAAAAATTCTCTGCAGCAAGGTCAGAACAAAGGTAGGATTAGCCCTCAGCAACAATAGGAATTGCCCAATGCCACTTCATTGCATCAGCAGTCCAAACTTCAACCAAACCTGGGAGCTCAGACAACCCACTGAGCCAGCTACGACCCCTCCAACAGCCAGTAGAATACACGTTCTTGCACAGGAACAGGAAGTTCAAGTGCAAAGCCCAAGAGAAGGCATAAAACCCCCTCACTCTCAAGTCCATGTGGTCAGCTATCCAGAATCACACGTGCTAGGTGGTTTAGTTTCATCAATAAACGGACCGACTTTCCAATCAGCCTCCAGCCTCCATTTTGTCTCCAGAGCCTTTCTCCCAGCTTGGAACTGAACCAGATGGATATTTCTTCCAACATTGCCCAGAATTGTCCTATAGTAAGAGAATGGTCAATAAATTCTTTAGACTAGATAACTTTATAAGAGATTAGAAGGCATTTGTGAACTTCCTACGTTTTAAATACAATAACAGATGGCTAACAGAGGGATTTGAAGATTGGTCAATTCGATTATTAAACAGGCATCTCCTCATCTGAAATATTTATTTTTCTTGCTAAATAAAGATGAGAAAGTTTATAACTATTTACAAACCCATTATGTAAGAGGAGGAGAATTTATCAGGCTTTTAAATTTTTCTTTTCAGCATCCAGCCAGGGTGGATTTTTTATATGTTTAAACTTAGGTGTTTGGGTCAATTCTACTTTCTTTTTTTTTCCCCTTTTATGTACACAATTTTTTTCTTTTTTGCTGTTGTTGGATGTATTTTTTCTGTTTCTTTTACTATTGTGTACTTTATTCCTATTGATAAAACATAATAAATATATACATGAAATAATAATAATAATAATAATAATAATAATAATAATAATAATAATAATAATAATAATAAATAAATAAATAAAAACAAAAGTGTCCTGGAACCTGACCAACATGCAATCCCATACATCAGTGGTTCCCAGCCTGAGTTAATTGAGAGGCATGATTTTGAGATGATTTTACTGGCATCACATAAAATAGCCAATCCTAAAATGGTTACTGGTAGTCCTCAATTTACAACTGAGCCTGGAATTTTGATCATAAATCATTGCAGCTGTAAGTCAATTCACCATGTAACTGAAGTTATTTTATGATCATTTTTACAATGATCATTAAGCAAATTATGTGATTGTAAGTCTAAATCCAGTTTTTTAGCCAAAAAACCCAATTGCAAAACATAATAACGTGAATGTGGTTCATTGCAACAGGTTATAAATATGAGTCAATTACCAAATAACTGAAATGCAGTAATGCAATCATAGGGGTGGCGCAGCAGTCATAATTTTGAGGAAGGGTCATAAGTAACTTTTTTTTAATCCATCCTAACATTGAACAGTTGTTAAGTAACCAGTTGTAAGTTACCTGTACTGTGATTTGCATGACCAGTCATGGGTAAAATATGCCATAACAAGAAGGTCCCATGATATTTCTACATGCCTCCAGTAACTTTTCTACTATTTCCAATTTGTCTTGGTTCTTTTTTGTGAGCAGATATCACACTCTCAGACAATATATCAGTCTGTCAGACTGCAGCCAGATAGCATTTTTTTCTTATAAAGCCCAGAACCATTCTGAGGAGTAAATATGGTAGTGGAAAAGAGGATTTTATATATAGCACTCCAGATTCCCATATCACTTTTTTAAAATGTCAACAGGACAATGACATTGACAGGCATCAAGTAAATCATCCATGTATGTTGGTTTTAAAAGGCTTCAAAGTGGGAAACTTAATTGTAGACATGTTGTTGGACAATGTAGGAATGAAATACTGAATTAGATAACCTAGTGAATTGCTGTAGGAGAGATCTTTCCATATTCTTGCATTCTTCAAAGAAAAGTTATCTGGTGTAAGCTAGATTTTGTTGGAAATCAGCAGTATTTCTATATTTATTATATGTATAAGTTTAATAAATTAAACCAAATCTGTTATGACTTTCATGTATAATGATAAAATCATTATTTTACAGATTAACAGAGTTGGAAGTGATCTTGTAGGTCATCTAGTCCAGCACCCTGCCCAAGCAGGAGACCCTACACCATTTCTGATAAATGGCAGTTTAATCTCTTCTTGAAAGTCTCCAGTGATGAAGTTCCCACAACTTCTGAAGGCAAGCTGTTCCATTGGTTGATTGTTCTCACTGTCACAAAATTTCTCCTTATTCTAGGTTGAATCTCTCCTTAATCAGTTTCCATCCATTATTCCTTGTTTGGCCTTCGGGTGCGTGGAAAATACCTTGACCCCTTTATCTCTGTGGCAGCCCCTCAAATTTTAGAATACTGCTATCATATCTCCCCGGTCCTTCTCTTCACTAGACTAGTTCCTCATATGTTTTATGAACCTCATATGTTTTATGAACCGTTCTTCATATGTTTTAGTCTCCAGTCCCCTAATTATCCTGGTTGGTCTTCTCTGTACTTTTTCTAGAGTCTCAACATCTTTTTTATAGTGTGGTGACCAAAACTGGATGCAGAATTCTAGGGGTGGTCTTACTAAGGCTTTATGGAGTGATATAGGTACTTCACTTGATCTTGACTATATCTCTCTGTTTATGTAACTTAGGATTTAAAAAAAACACCATATGAATTAAATAATCACGGATTTATAGAATAACAAACACTGTTCATTCTAAAAATAATACAGTATGGAGGAACCAATATCCTGTCTAGCCCAAGGCCTGGGAGAAGGAATCAAGTTTTAAGACTCTTAAACATGGTCAGGGTGCTGGCCAGACATATCTTGAGGGACCAATGTTCCACAGGTGTGATAGAGAAAGTTTTTTTTCCCTTTTTGTTTTGGAGGGCTGCCCAAATTCTCTTTAAATGACTTGGTATTGAACTTAGGGCACCCCTGCCACGTACGACTGTTATAGGAATAGAAATATTGCTTGCAAAGCAAACACTTCCCACACTCCTAAATTGAAAGATATGAAGGCCAAGACATGAAGCTAAAGAAATCTACATGAAACAAAACAAAGTTTAGCTTTAGTTTGGAACAAAATAGCCATACTCAAAACATTCTGTCAGAAAAAATTGGGGCTTTTAAAATATATTTTTGATTAAAAGAAAAATTGGCAAAAGATTAGAAACCCAAAATAAAAAAATAGAAAAAATGAAACAAAAAAAGTAAAAGAAAAATATAGCAAAAGAAAAAGACAAGAAAAAATATAAAGAAATGACTTTTGATCTTCTTTGTAGTAGTAGAATAGTAATTACTGTTTCCATCCTGCCAAATTACATATCATGATTCCCTTCTTCTGATAAACAACCCTCTTAATCAATAAATCCCAAAATTACCTATTCACTTTCATCCATCTTTAGCAAAAAGTCCATAAAAGGCATTCTGTCAGAAAATGTTGAGTTAGTTGTGTTCTGACTGAACCAAACTGACAGTGCCCCTAGAATAAATGTTGAAATGTGCCATATGTTCTGGCCATAGGAAACAATCAGTGGGTCCTGCTATTCCCTTGCTATTTTCATCACAGGACCACAACAGAAGGTGGGGTAGTATTCCATACTGGAATGCTACCAACCAATCAAAATTCAGAAAATTTGGCCAAGTGGTTTATTTTAAAACATTTTTTTAAAAAAAAATGAAAATAAATCCTCATCAAAAACAATGGAATCATACCTCCCCTCCAGTGGTGGGATTCAAATTTTTTTTATGTGGGCGTGGCTTGGTGGGTGTGGCAGGGGAAGGATACTGTCTCCAGTCAGAGGTGGTATTTGCTGGTTCTCCAAACTACTCAAAATTTCCACTACTGATTCTCCAGAACTGGTCAGAACCTGCTGAATACCACCTCTCTTCCCCTCTCAATTACTGAAAAATCTGTTTAGACTAGAATCTATTGCAAACAGTCTCTTTCTCCCCCACCCTCTCTGCTTCCCAAGAGGAGAAAATAGACTGAGGTTGTTTTAATTTGTTTAAATATAACATCTCACTCCTGAGCCTTCTCCATATTTGAGAAAGAGAACACTAACCACTTTAATAAGCAGGTTAAAGGTTAAATAGTGCATTTCCCAGCTTGAAAATAAAAAAGCCAGTCTTAAAAATAAATAAGCAAACCAAGTAGGCACAGATTGCATTTCTTCATTCTTATGTGATTTTCTTAACTTTATAAATAAGTGAAATGCAGTCAGCTGTCCATAGGTACAACTGCCCAAGTATTTAGCTGCATGGAGCGATTTGATCTGTTTTTTGTTTTTTTTAAAGACTTTTTGTATCTATCAGCCAGGGGTAAAGCAAGGAACAAGCATATGTGGCATCCTTTGCTGACACTTTTGATTGCACATACTGGCTGCTGGCTGTAGAAAAATAAAAGGAAGATTGCTGATGCGTCTGAACTGCATGAAATATTAACATTGCACAAAGTGCACCTGCAGATCTATGCCTGACTTGCTTACAGAATAAAGCACAGCACAATGCATATGCAGCACATCTCCCATTCACTCACCAGTGTGCAATTCCTTAGCAAAAATTAGCAAAAGAAAAGAAAACCAACACCAGCCAATAGATTTATCTAGCAAGCTAGCAAATATTCCTCTGCAGTCTTCATTTGCTCTCAACCAGAAAACTGCTTTCTTTTTCTGAGGGCTCCAGGCTTATCCAGACTACATTACTCAACAGGCCCCTGCTGCAATAATGACTAGGCTGGAAAAAGTTTGAAAAGAGAGCAGCACAAAGAGTTCAAAACAACCAGCACACCTGAATGATGTCTGCTCAGAGCACCCACTTTCAAAGAAACTCTGAAAGCACATTTCTTTCCCCTTGCAACACTCAGAGCAGCCGCTTTGAATCCAAAATGTTTTGCACATTTTATAATCTAAGGTTTTGTGATCAAATGTGAATCATGAATATAATGGGCTACTCTAAGTTTTAAAAGTTAGTTACTTTTAAACCTTACTAACCAGTCTTGATTAATGTAGTTCATGAGTGCCACAAAATGTTGCATTTTTTTAAAAATCCACACTATTGGAAATGATATTTCTATGGAAAATATGGTAATTGCTTCCAGCTTGATAGTAATAAACAATGACAAATTTAAAAGATACATTTTTATATGTTTATGGTATTATGGTAAATGATAAAAAGAATATGCTTATAATTTAAATGTATTGTTAACAAAGGCGTAGTAGGACCATAGAAAGCAGAATAAAAACAAAAATATTTACTGTAGACTCAGACAATTCAACATCTCATCCTACTTTAGCATTGCTATGATTACATTCATGTCTGTCAAATACATTTAATTTTTGCTCTAATGCAATAAGCCTCTTTTTTTAATTTTGCACTGCTTTCCTGTGATGTCATCTTCCTTTTTCCAATTGGCACATACGAAAATTAGCAGCATCTACAATCCCAATTGAGACCACAGTGCACATATTAGCCTCCAATTTTGAGTTACCTTAAACAGACATCAATTTACAATTCCCACTAAACTGAATATTGCATTATTTGAATTTGCACCTGCACGAACAAACTGATGTATTTCTAGGTATCCTTATCTACCTATGGTGTGCAATGTGGAGTATAAATAAATACATAAATACAGAACAGTGAATATACAGATAACGCACGACATTAAGAGGCATGTGTGGTTGCAACAGTCTTGGTTAGCCTAACTCATACATTCATAAATAAGAGAGAAAACTGTTACAACTCTGATTAAAGTCATACGAAATATGGATTTCTGCTGCCCTCTTGTGACTATCTAACCACAAGTGAAAACACACTTTTCTTTGCACAGGTCATAGAAGCCTAATTGTAGTTATCTATGGGGAAGTGGGGGGGAGAGAAAACTGTTTCTCTGTGTGCATGTATATATGCATGTGTTTGTGTGTGCGTGTAAATAAAACAAAGCCTGCTGAGTGATCTGGGGTGAGTTACTTTCCCTTCAGTTCTAGAAAGAAAGCAATGGCAACTCCTTCTGAAAAACCTTAGCAATAAAACTGCAAGGATTTACCCATACAGTTTCTGAAAATTGGACACAATTGAATGAAATCTCTGTGTTTGTGTGTTTCATATACTGTCTTTTTACTTGAATAAGTACCATTGTAGCTTACAATAATTACAAATTAAGTAATAAATTACACATAACAAAATGACAAATTACACATAACAAAAAATAAAAGTAAAATCAGTTCAAAAATATTGAATCAAATTAAGGGTCGTTACTACAAAACATTGCCACTAAGGCAACACCAGATGGTCCAGAAAGATACCACGGCCATACATATTTTTCCCCACTGGCACCTATCTGTTCTTACTTGGGGAAACGAATGCCCATCAACATTACTCTGTGGGATCTCTGTAACTTTAAATACATATAAATAAGTGAAATGCAGTCAGCTAAGTTTCCGATAACAACTACTGTATTTTTTGGACTATAAGATGCTCAGGACTCTAAGACACACCTAGGAGGAAAAAAAAATCGTCTCTGCCTCCCAGCAATTTGCCTCCTTGAAGCAAACAGCAAACAGCCTGGTCAGCTTCAGCACAGCCTGATTTAGTACGAGCAGCTGATTGGTGGTTAGATCAGCCTCCTGGAATACCACCAATCAGCTGTTCTAGGCTGCGGGAATCACCACCATCCATTGGCGCCATCGGCACCCATTGCTGCTGCCACCTATCACTGCCGCCGCTACCTATTCCTGTCACCTGGAACAGGTCGAAAATGGGATGTGCAGAGGCCAAAAATGGTGTGCATGGAGGCAGTGATAGGTGACAGTAGTGATGGGTGGTGACTGTGGCAATGAGCGGTGGCAAACTCCACAGCCTGAAACAGCTGATCAGTGGTATTCCGAGAGGCAGATCCAACCACCAATCAGTTGCTCGTGCTAAATCAGGCTGTGCTGAAGCTGACCAGGCTGTTTGCTGTTTGCTTCAAGGAGGCAAATTGTTGGGAGGCAGAGGCCAAAGGGTGGAGGCTGGTGGGTGGGCGGGGCTTTGGCAACATTCACTCTATAAGACTCACAGACATTTCCACCCACTTTTTTGGGGGGGAGTGCATCTTATAGTCCGAAAAATATAGTAAGTTGAATCAGATCTGAAATTATTATGCATTATTATCTTATCTATATTTGTGAGGAAGGCACATGTTTTTGAAGTGAAGACAATACCTCAATTTACTTATTTCATTTGTATTGTTCTATGTGCAATATAATATGGTCCCATTAATTGGTTATGTGCTGTCAACTCTTAGCAAATGCATTTATTTTCTCCAGGGTACTCTAAGCCCATCTTAGTCCTTCAAATATTCCCATTGCATACCCATTCCCATTGTTATTTGAATCCATCCAGCTTGATGCTGATTGTTATCCACTTCTGACTTTCCATCTTTCCCAGCATTATAAGAGTTCTTAATTCTGTGAGATAAATCTTTGTGTAATGTATCTAAAATACAATAATATGACCATTTCTGCCTTGAGTGAGAATGCATTGATTTATTCTATGAGCCATTGGCTTGTTTTCTTCATTATTCATGAAGTTCTCATGGGTCTTCTCAGACACCAGAGTTCAAAAAAATGTCACTACTCTTTCTATCCTACTTCTTAAAAATCCACTTTTCACTTTTATGGAGTGTTAAAGGGAAAGACTTTGGCAGCACAATTATGATATTTTGATGATTATGAATTATTATGAACTATATAAACATTATAATAAAGCATAATAGTACAGATATGTCTCATATTTGATCCCATACTCCATATCATATAGTACAGTGATATTGGTTGTTGTATCATAAGTTGATGCAATGTAATAGTGCAGGATTATATAATGTAACATAAGGTTAGTAGCATGATTTTATATTTTTCTGTTAATTGATAACAAATCAATTTATGTTATCAAGAAATACTGTACAACCCTTCTGTCTAAATCTCCTATAGAACATCCATGCAATATCTATGGCCAAATAAGTCTGTTTCGAAACAATTATTAACAAGAGGTAGAGTTAGTAAAATCACCATGTCACTATCAAAGTAATACACTTTTTAAAAAGTTTTTCTACATATAATTTTCTCTTTCAATTAGATCACTCCGAGTTCATTTTCATTGCTTTTTAGAAAGTATTTTAATAATATACTAAGACATGGCACCAATTATTTTTAGAGACTGGTATGTAATTACTTACATACCAGCACATATTGATCATTATTATCTGCCTGTGCATGTACAATTATATACTTCAGATCTACTAGAGAGAGATATAATTTAAGAATAGTATAGAACAATATTCACATCTTAACCAAGAACTATTATATAAAACATGAGTGCTAATTTTGGAAAAAAATATCTGTGGTAAAATTAATAGAAATATGGTCTCTCTCATCTTACCTGATTGTTTCTCAGATTTCCCTTTCCCTTTTATTTTCAGTAACATGTAAATGAGCAGAGAGAGAACAATTTCTATTCCAAATTTTTGTATTCAAATTCTGTGGTGATTGTGTATCTATTAAAACAGTTGCAACCTTGGGCTATTCACTCTTCTCAACCCATGCCACCTCACAGGGTTGCTGTTGTGGTAAAAATAAAGGGCTGAAGTATTAGGTATGTTCACCTTCTGGAGTTATATATATTAAATTAAATTAAATTATAATCCTATGCTATGCCATGCCATGCCATGCCATGCCATACCATACTATATTATATCAAGGGTACTTGATATCAAAAAAGCAAGATGTCAAAGTAGCCATTTTATGGCAGATCTCGTATTATTACACCAGATATATTTCTTTTCTTGATCCCACTCTCACCCTACAGGAGCCTGAAAGAAAGTGCTGCTCAGATTCATTAAAATAAAACAATATTTTGTTCATGTCTACTTGAAGAAATAAAAAAGAGGTGGTGCAGTCTCGTCCAGTTACACATGATTCCTTCTTAAATATTCTCAGGCACTTGCAGAAGACCTAGAAGGCAGAGCAGAAATAGCTTCATGCTCTTTACTTCCCTACTTTTCCGTTATCCTTCACTTTTTCTGGTAGAGCAGAAAGTGTCCACCTATAGCTGAATTCATATGCAGGGTTTCCCATCCCAAGGCACAACTATGTACAGGCATTCACACCTCTATCCCTTTTCAGGTCCTCAAAGATTGAAGAATGGGGAGTTGGCTATTCAAGGAGTCCTGCCTCCCACTGCTACTTGCCAATGATCCACATCCAATGAGGACAGCTATGCTTTCTCTACCACGTACCGGCAGCTGAAGTACATTACTTGGCGTCTTTCTGGTCAAATCTTATCACACGTACTAGACTGTGTCATGAGCTGAATGAATCTCAACAAACCAGCGTTCGATTTCAAACCAACCTGCCTCTTTTCCTGCATTTGTATTCCACCAAGCACAAGGCCATGCTGGGTTTCCTGTATGGCAACGCTAATGCATGTCTGGCTTTATTACTGGCTGGTGAAATAAAGTAGAAGACAATGCCCTCTGACCCAGGGAAAACTGCAGAATCTTATCAGATCCTTTCCAGATATTTCTTAAGGAAATGGACAATGAGGGTTCGCCCTATTTAGGAAATGTTACTTTTCTTATGTCGGTAATAATCATTTTTTAAATTGTCATTAGATAAGTATTTCTGTACACTTGAGTCTACTCTTTTCAGACAATGCACTTTGCAGAATGGGGAAATAGCAAGGCAAACACTTTATTCAGCACATTATGTGTATTCTTTAAATTTCCTTTGTGATGACTTGTGTGATTTTAAAATGAAATATATTGATTTCAACTATATGCAATACATTTTTCTGAAGAGTTGTTTCTTTTTCACCAACTAAGAAATTCTTTGGGATTCTTAAACATATAAAGGATTACTCTATAATTCTATGAAAAAGAAAGGAAGGAGGGAAGGGAGGGAGGGAAGAAGAAAGGGAGGGAGGGAGGGAGGAAGGGAAGGAAGGCTTCAAGATAGAGAAGTCACTGAAATTATCAAATGATTAAATCATTTTGGAAATGTCTAAAAATAATTTATATTTGAACTGGCAAAAATATAGTATTGAAAATCAATTAAATATTTGCCACTGAATTTCTACAGTATTTGGTAAATATACCAGAAATGGATTTCTGTATTTCCCAGATGACGAATGGTTGTCATAAAAATAAAATCACTGGAACAAGACTCTATTTTTACTTAGTTGGCTGTACAGTAGTGACTCCTCTGTAAGTAACTTCATGAAAATGAAATTGTTGGAGACTTAACTAATAGATTCCATGAAATTGGGAAGGAAGTTGAAAACTTAAACAGGATAGAGAAATGAATTCTGTTTTTTATATTTATGTGGTTTCAACGTCTCTATTATGGAGAATCTGAAGTTACTTATTTTTGTTCTGTAATAAAAGCTTTCTTTTTTTTAGTAATCTCCTATATGTGTGTATATGTGCACGCATACACACACACATATCTATATCTATATATCTATATATATATTCTAGTTTTTCTAATAAACATTTGAACAAGTCAAGATATGAATTATGAACCATCAGTTTTCATATATGCACAAGCTTGCATCAACTTGTCAAATTAAATATATGTATTCAATGTTTTTATTAGGGATTAGAGGCAAATATAAAAAAGAAACCGAATATCTCATAATACATATTCTGACAGCAGCGAGAATAACCTATGTTCAAAATTGGAAGGCAAAGTGTAATCCCAAGGATAATATGTTAACTTAAAAAATTATGGATTGTGCGAAAATGAATAAGCTTACTATGGAGTTGCAAAAGAAAGAAAAAAGAGAATTCTATACAGTCTGGGAGAATCTACGGTATATACTTGGATAGATAACAGGAATAATAGATAATATACAATGTAAATATTAATGTTTATATGTATATAGATATGAATCATGAAAGATGGAAAAAACTGATTCTACAATGTATTGCAAAAATTGTAAATGATTTGTGTTTTTTTTTAACTGTAAAACTTTAATAAAATTTATTTTTTAAAAAAATAAATAAATATATGTATTCATTACCACAAGTGTGGCTGAAAATTATGAGGCAGGAAGTCCAACCTGTCTGGAAAAGACTGTCTCCCTTTCATACTTTCTTTTTCTGTTTCAATTAAGAGTCATGTATAAGTCACAGTAGAGAGATTTTGAACATGGTAGAGTTGTGGCTGGACCACATCCAGACAAAGCAATTCAAGTCTTGGCATCTTTCTTATCCACCAGTGCTGTTAACTGATGCTTCCTGGCAAGTCCTGTGGAAGGAAGCTTCCCTTCAAAATAAAGGCAGGCATTATAAATATATAAAGTGGAAACACTGATAGTGGCCTGAGTCTACAATAAATTTTATTGATTAACTGAGCTAATAACTTCATCACTTCCAATTAACTGAGGAATATTTAAAATATATTTTCCTTTCGTCTCTTTTTATGCAGCAGGATACACTTTTAAACTAATCTGCACTGTCTGTCTGTCTGTCTATCTATCTATCTATCTATCTATCTATCTATCTATCTATCTCATCAGTATCTATCATGGATTAAATTAAATTAAATTAAATTAAATTAAATCTATCTATCTATCTATCTATCTATCTATCTATCTATCTATCTATCTATCTATCTATCTATCTATCTATCTATTTATCTCATCAGTATCTATCATGGATATCTATCTATCTATCTATCTATCTATCTATCTATCTATCTATCTATCTATCTATCTATCTATCTATCTATCTATCTATCTATTATCTATCTATCTATCTATCTATCTATCTATCTATCTATCTATCTATCTATCATCTATCTATCATCTATCTATCATATCTATCTATCATTGATATCTATCATCATGTATCCATTTGTAGCTATCTATCGAAATATCTCTATCTCTGGGCGGAGAAAGGTAGAGAAAGAGAAAGAGCGAGACAAAAGGGACGATAATGAGCACAGATATACTGTAGCATCTTTCAACGAATCAGAACTCAGGGACAAAGCGCAAATGTAGGAAAATCGGCTGGAGGAGCGCGAGAGAAACCCCATATGGCTCCACCTTCTGTCACCTTGAGTCCACTCCCGGCCGGCCGTCTCCATGGAAACCACCCGCGCGCTTCTCAGCTCTTTCGCGTTCCTCTAAGGCGGCGGGGAACAAGCGACCGTTCTTCCTTCAGTCTCGTGAGGCCCTCCGCGCGCCGGTTGCTCCCCTTTCTCGGAGCCGCGCTCTACTCGCCAGGCGGCACCGCTTCAGAGGGACACGGGCTTGGTTTCAGGGGGCGACGGCAGCGGTGGCTTTCATGTCGCGAAGGCGCGTCTCCGCCAGCCCGGAGCTGAGCTGGCGACAGGATCAGGCGCTGGGCACCACCATGCGTATCGTGCGGGAACTGGGCCCCACCGCTTTCGTCCTGCAGGAGGAAGACCGGAGGGCGGCGGAGCTCAGGGTAGAAGAAGGGAGAGGGGAAGCGGAGGGCAAAGACCTGGGACCGTCATCCCCGTTTGCGCAGCCCGGGTGGCGCAGCGGGCTCGCTGGTGTGGATGCCAGATTAAGTACTTGGCTTTGCGTTCTTTTCAAGAGACCAGGATTTATCGCTTGCAAAGCGAACCTGGCTTCTCCTTCTCTCCCTCCCCTCCCCTTTTAGCTTCACAAATAATTTTGAAACTAAAAACATCTCTTAGTGGCACCACTGCATCACCACAACACACGAACTCCCAGATTTGTGATGTTTTAACTGGACGGAGAATACTTCTGAGCATGTAGAAAGTGCCTTATGCTCCCTTTAGAGTTAATCTCTTCAACATGTTCCCTTCCCTTGGAAAAGCCTGAGCACTTGAAAGTGAAGGAAGGGATGCTCTGCCCAAACACTGCACTTCGTTATTATTATTATTATTTTGCATTTAAGAGTGTCACTGTTTTCCTTTTTCGCATTCATGCAGACAGTTCATAAACCAAGTGAAATACTTTTGTTGATTTAGGGGTAGATTATAATAATATTTCTATTAGAGAAGGGATACTATCAGTAATCCTCTTCTTACGATCACTATTGAGCCCAAAATTTCTGTTGCTAAGTGAAAAAACTGTTAAATATGTTTTATCCCAATTTGCAACCTTTCTTGCCACAGTTGTTAAGTGAATGACTGCAGTTATTATGGGCAGTAACTGTTATACCAGTTGTTAAATGAATCTGGCTTCCCCATTCACTTTGTTTGTCAGAAGGTTGCAAAGTGCGCACTCGAATTGGTTGTTACACCGGTTGAATTGCATCACTTGTTATGACCTGGATTTGAAGTTCTGATGGTCACACTCTCCACTTCAGTCACGTGACCAAACTTCAGGCACTCAGCAGCCAAGCCATATTTATCGCCATTTGCAGTGTCCCATGGTCTCATGACTGCATTTTACAACAGTTTTGCTAAAACTGTCATTTACACTTACTGGCTCGCTTAACAATTGTGTTAATTTGACTGCCCCCAAAAAGGTCATAAAATTGGATTGGTCAAATGACTGGCCTGTTTTATGACTCATAATTCAAAATCATGATGGGTAGGATCCATTATGGTCATAAGTGAAAGACTATCTGTATGAGAGTAAAAACTTAAGTTGTAAGGTGCTAATATATTCCCTACTTGCAAAATGAAATTATTGAAAAGTTGAAAGAAAAAGAATAAAAATAGTCTATGTCTTCTGTATAGCACACATAGAGCAAAAGTGGGACATAATGAACGTTTTTCAAATAGGAATTTGATATATGTCACTACATTTCTAGTCTGGAGAAAAAAAAATTCCCATGCTGATGGGAGTATCTGATCAAAAAAGTTTTTATTAATATGCTATAGTAGATAAAATCTATGATTCATAATATGGAGTGCACACCAGCAAACCTGTATGTATATTCTTATAGCTTTACAGAAGTACATTTTGATGTCATTAATGGACTTCAGTTGTCTTTTTCTTCTGTTTCAATGAATGATAGATGTTGATATCATATATTTTGAAAGTATATGAATGTAAATAAGTTTTTCTGAAAAATACTACATTAGAAGAGAAATAGTTACTACACTATTTCTAGTACTATTATTTCTGTTTTCTAGTACTATTCCAGATACACTGTACTAATATGGGTAAAACATATATGATTTTAGTAAATGCTGTCTTTCTGCATCTTAGTTTTCATTTTTCTCCATTTTATAAATGTTGTGGCATAATAATTAAGCATGTTTTCTATTGTTTTGGTATAAGGTTTCCCTGGGGAACCCTCATTCATGCAGCTGCTCAGTATTTCTGAAAGAGAAGGACCTTTGTAAACATATCTGCTGGTAAATTATTTTTATTAAAATGTAAAATGATATAAATGTCTCCTTCTATATTTGGTGTACATTCTGCAGTGCCTCTTAATGTTATTCAGCTTTTTAAATATTCTGCCACTGGGGAGGGAGGAATCAAGATAAGATAAAATAGAGAGATAAAAGGACAAAAGATAGTGTGCTGAAAGAAGAGAAAAAAGGCATGGGTATGAAGAAAGTAGAGGCAAATTATAAGGTTTTCTTCTAGAAAGTTTTAGGTTGATTTTTTTAGTATTGGAAGACAAAATGTTCAGGGAATTTATTCAGGACTCAAAGGCACTTTTAGAAATAAAGATAATATTGAAGATCTGGCACTTTGCAATATTCCATTGTTATTTTTCTTTAATTTTAAAAAAGGGATACGGGAAGTATGCATTTCCTAAAAAAGGAAATACCTGGTTTGGAAATCCAATTAAATCTGTGCATCAAGAGAGCTCCTAAACTTCCATCAGGGAAAAGAGAAAAAACATAATGTTTCACCAAATAAAAAGTTGGGGAGGAGGGTCAAATAATTCCTTACTTTGTTTGCTATGGGTTACAAGGTACAATAAGAAATATGAATGATAGTTGTAAACAAACAAGTTTTAGTAAATGTCATTCAGATGGAATACAACTTTAAGGAATGATTGCATGATTGCATAATTGAGTTTATGTTCGCATGTCTTTAAAATTGAAAAGCCAACTGCATTTAAACTGTAAAGTTATTGAATAAATTATATTCAATTTGCTCTTTTATTTTTAGGTTATTACTAAAAAAGTTCAAACTTCCAAGAGACCATGAATGTAGGTATATGTTAATCTTGTCATTTTATTTCCTGTTTGGAACTCATTGCATGGAACATTGGCTGTATTTGCATCCCCCAGAAAACCCGTCTATATTCACCATCATTCAAGTGATCATTCCATAGCTAGCAGTGGGCAACCAGGATTGCTGGGAGGGAGGGCAAGAATTTCCAATAACAAATGTATTGTACAGTATATTTTAGAGGTTCATTATACATATTAAAGTTATTTTTTTTTCAACAGATGCTTTACAAATTGGTCTATTAGAACGAGAAATTAACCATCTGCTTCAGATTCCACAACTTGCTTCCCAAGTAAAAGTAATTGCCCATTCTCTTAATGAATTGAAAACAGTTGATGATGGGTATGTTAAACAGAAAAGTATTGATAATGATGACATATGTCCTGTTTGCCAGGATACGCTACTCAAAAAAATGCTTCCTGTCACTTATTGCAGGTGAGTCCCTGCTGGGTTTAAATTGCTAGGAAAAAGTAACGTATTTGTAATCATGCAGTTTGACTGATGGCATTTTCCTAGTTTCTTATAAATTTGCAAGACATAATGTTTGGGGGGATTTTAGGAAGCATATTGCTGCCTCATTTGAACTCATGTCCATAATTCCACTTTGCTCTAGTAGAAGTGTTCCATGTGTCACTAGCAAAAGCTTGCAGCGCTCCTCAGAATGGCCTTGTTTGGCAGGCACTGCTGCTGTGAGTTTGGCAGCAATATCTGGAAAACCACAAGTTGATTCCTGGGTAGGCTATTTGATATTTGGACTCACAATTTTCAGGCTCACAAATACATCTACCAGTAGTACTCTCTGTCAGAATTTTAGTGATATTTCTCTTCTTGCAGGGTTAGGTTTTTTAAAATATAGTCTGTGTACCAAGGTGACACAGTGATTAGAGTGCAGTACTGCAGACTACTTCTGCTGACTGCCGGCTGCGTGCAGTTTGGCAGTTCAAATCTCACCAGGCTCAAGGTTGACTCAGCCTTCCATCCTTCCGAGGTAGGTAAAATGAGGACCCAGATTGTTGGAGGCTTTACTCTGTAAACCGCTTAGAGATGGCTGTAAAGCATTGTAAAGCAGTATATAAGTATATATATACATACATACATACATACACACACACACACATATATATATATATATACACATACATACTATATATAAGTATATAAGTATGTATATATATGTATGTATGTATGTACACACACACACACACACACACACACACACTATTGCTATTGCTGTGCTGGTTTTCACATTATTGTAGAATCTGTTTTCTAATTCTATTCAGATTAGCCTGAAAATTCATGATCATCAAATTGATGCTGGCTGTGAATGCCCTGCATCGGTATTAAAAATTGTTTCTTTTTGCAAGTAGATAAATAGGGAAAGTATTCTTTTTTATTTGGAATTCAAACTTCTATCTTTTTCTACATTAAAACAGTCTATGATTCTTTAGTTATCAAGTACATGCAAATAGAAAAAAAATTCAGCATCTTGATAAAACTCTGTTATTTCAGGATTTCTAAAATACCGTATTTGCCGGCGTATAAGACGACTGGGCGTATAAGACGACCCCCAACATTTCCACTCAAAATATAGTTTGTTATATACTCGCCGTATAAGACTACCCCCTCTTCCACACACCTTCCACTTTTGCACTTTTTTTTTTTTTGACGCACTTTTCTGCTTTGGACAATTTTGAAATGAGCTAATCCAATTTTGAACCAAGAATATGCAAATAGCTATGGAGTTTAGAAATGAGTTTTAAAAATATTTTTCATTGCTTACCATTAAGCGTAAAATATGTTGTAAATAAAATGAGAACACAGGAAACGTTCTCTTCTCAATACAGCTGATCTCTCTCTCTCTCTCTCTCTCACACACACACACACTAAAAACCCGGACACTGAAAAGGCTGCCAAGGAACAGTATATTCAATGCCTTCTCTTTAATCAAGAAACAAGGAATTCCTTAGAATCTTTTTTTTCCCCAAGTGGCCCTCTTTAAAAAAAAAAGGAGGTAACACTTTCATTCAAAAAGTCTTCCAGTATCTGGAGTCGCTCAGACATATTGAAGTGAGGCAGGAGAGTAAGTGAAATTTGAAATGATCCAGCTACCGCTTTTCTTCCCCTCCCACCCGAAGGCCATTATCTCCACGTCAAAACAAACGAGGGGAGGCAAAGAAGCCAAACACGCTAAAAGGATCTCTTTATTTTCCTACACAAGGTCACACCTACTTTTCCGCATTCAAAGGACAACCTCTCCTCACCACCACCACACACACACACACACCCCAATACCCGCAAACAATGTTCTGGGCATTAATCACCATTGCTACATTAACCTGGTAAATTTATACCCTGCCTCCCCCAGTGTTGCTTTGACGGCAGGATTTCACACAGCGGGCGCTCGCTCGCTCTCTTCTCCGCTCTCCCACCGTTCGCACATGTTGGAAGCACCGTAAAACCTGATAACCCACCTGGGGCTCCCCCATCCTTAACCTACAGCCGCCCGCATGCAAAACCTGCGTGCAAAAAGAAAAAAAGAAAAAGAAAAGTACGCCGCACGTGAGGATCTTCAAATCCTCTCCTCCCCACACCGCTAAGGAAGGAAGAGGGGAAAGGTTGCGCAGCGCGTGGCGAGTGACACCCGCCACACACACACACACACACACCGCTCCCCCAGCCTCCCCTCCCGGCTGCAACTCAAGCTCGAAGTGGGAGTCGGAGTCCTCCCGGCGTATAAGACGACCCCCACTTGGAGGCATGTTTTTCAGGGCAAAAAAGTCGTCTTATACGCCGGCAAATAAGGTAAATCTCTGACCAAATTTTGGTAGATCATGTTGCAGACAACTAGCAGAGTTGTAGATGGAATCCCTTGGCCTATAGGTTGCTTATGACTTCAGTCCTTATTTTCCATTCTCTATACTGGTCTAGATTATGCCATCATATTTTTGTGGCAGATTCTATAATTTTTCTTTATCAACTTCAATGTTTTTGCAAAAGTCCTTGAGGATTTGAGGTTTCTTTTTTTATTGTCTTAATTTTTTAAAAAATTGGAGATTATTTTTGCTTCACATAACTTTCACATCATGGTCCTAGTATGGTTTTCTAGTGTTAAAGCATTGTCCATCCCTTTTCTAATGGATCACCTTGAATTTCATTATTTTTAGTAAGAGTTGAAAATGTGCTCACAGAAAAGTATTTACTATCCGACAATTTGTCATTAAGAATTTGATACATAAAATTCCATGTCAACAAATGAAAAATTATGTAATTCCAGTTAAATTTAAATTTATTAAAATAAATATTAAATTTATTTATGTAACATTTCAAAAAATATAAATAAATTTCTTGTGTGCACAGGTTTGGTTGTGGGAACAACATACATATAGTGTGTATGAAAATTTGGATTGATCATCAGCGGGATTTAGAGAAAAATTCTTTAGTGAAATGCCCTCTGTGCAGGGAAAATTTTGCACCACTGAAGCTTATCTTGGAAGAATTCAGAAACTGCAAAAAACTTGTGACTTCAGCAGAAAAACAAAGCCTTAACAAACACCTTGGAATCCCTTGCAATAATTGCAGAGTACTACCCATTGAGGGAAATTGCTACAAGTAAGCATTTAAGGCATTTAACTAGTTATGTCTGAATCAATTTATTCGTAATATTGTAAACATTTCTTCTATAAGGAATCAAACAGGAAAACTTTGCAATTATTATGAATAGCCATATGTCAATTATTGGCTCAAATTTTCATCTAAGTTTATATATTTAAATAATGCCACATCTCAAAATTGTTTCATGAAAACTTTATCGGTCAAAATCTTAAGCTCACTGCCTAATGAATAAGCTCTGTGGCACCCAGCACAACTAGCTCCCTAACAAAAAGATGTAACAAAACTATCTGTAACTATATATCTTGAATCATAGGGATCAAGTTTTATTCACATTAATAATTTCAATTTATATATGATGAAATTTCCATTAGGAAGTATTAAAACTCAATGTGACATTTGTAACTATTTTTGAAGATCTGTAATTGGAAATGGTTAGATTCTAGTTTCTTTAAAAATATGATTGACGCTAAAAATGTAAATATATTTAGCTATACAATTAATTTTAATGTTAGTTATATATTTATACAACAGCATACTTAATATCAAAGTTATTTTACCTCAATCGAGAACCAATTAAATCAGAAGGAAAACAAGACCTTTGCACCACCTAGTGTCTACTTTTCTCATTTCAACTGAAGAAAATATATATCAATTTATTGATAGCACCCTGGAGCATGAAAAGCTTCTAAGCTACTGTGGGTTTTGCACTATTTCAGTATGTAATGCAAGATTGTACATTTAGAGTCAAGTCTTTTCATTTTAGCACAGGTGTTCACAATGAGCCAGTTATGAAAAAATGGGGACATTTCAGCCTATTGACATTGCATTCTGACATTTAGTCATAAAAGTGGTGTCATGATGCCGTGAGGCAGGTTTCTTCATTTTCTGCTCAATTGCTCCTCTGCAAATGCATGTGCATATTAACTTGAAATTTTAGCTTGTTGGTCTATTTAATTTTAAAGTAGAACATTTCTTTAAATCAAACAATAGTGTTTTCAAAAAGATTTGTATAAATGTTATTGTTAATATTGTTATTTCAAGGTGTACTGAATGCAGTGATTACCATCTATGCCATGGATGTTTTCAAAGCTTTTGTCATCCCTCACATACTTTTGCTTTCCGAGAGGTACAGTATAAATTCCCTCCCTTAAAAAAAGCAAACCTTAATATATCAATTTAAAAAGCAAACAATAGTAGAGGAAACTTTCTTCCTATTATGCCTTGCCTGTAAATTGTATCAAATAATGATTTGATTATTTTATTTTCTTGTTTTTAAACCAAGATGAATATATTCTGTACTGTACTATATTGTAGTCTAAAAAATCAAAATAAAGATGAGATCCTAAGCACTGTTTAAATCCAGTAAAGATTTCTCTGGTAGGAGTGTTTACATTTGAGTTGATATTCATATGAGGTGCTACAGCAAGCAAGGTTAACTTGAGGCTTTCTTCTTTTAGCTGCTTTCCTCTTCTGGACAGAATATTGGGTTTCCTTTCAACCAGTCCTTGGTTAATAGCTGTGGTGCTTTTAACTTAACCAGTGGCCCACTAGCCTAATTCTGTTGAGCAATACAATCCCTCCCAAATCCGGAGTTGAGCATCCCACTATTGGTTGTGAAGAATTCATAGCCTCTGAAGAAACCAAATCCCTATGAACAAACAGAGTAGAGATGAAATAGTTTTTTTAAAAAACGTTTTCCCAATTATACTTCCTCTGTGACCCTCTTCCTTCTCCCTAAAATGAGAGTAAATATTCTGTGGTAATTGATGTAGCTTTCTACAATTTTCTGGGACATGTTGGTTGTATAGAAATGCAGCTTCTCAAGTCATGCATAGTAAATGCCTCCCATCTGCTTCTCTGGAAGTAAGGCTGAGAAGGAAGGGTTATCTATGTTTGATCTCTCCTTCATGGACAGAAAATGTTAGAAATCATGGATGCAAAATATAATTCTAAGGATCCACAAAACTAAAACTCTATAAAAGTAGGGTATGATCTAGTTCAAAAGATATTTTGAAATGTCATGTGTGTAAATGTGTAAAATATTTCAGAAAGAAGCTGGCTTTTTATCCTGAGGGCTTCAGTTGAAAAAAGCTTTGTAGAATTTATTTACTGTTTAGTTTGAGGATTTTTACCTTTTGTTTAACTTGTCTATAATACTGATAGTCTTGCTATGCGCAGGTGCAGTTTTATTTGCTCATATAACTTACATAATTTTTCAACTCTTCTGTCAGGAATACTGAGACACAAACAGACCCAGCCCAGGTGAAGTTTTTAACTTGCTAATACCAATCCTGGATCAGAATTATTTATACAAACTGGATTCTGCCATCCTCCTTGACCTGCTTTTTTCAGAGCTTGTGTTCTATTTATTAATTAGAATAAACTGTTACCCTTGCCATCGAGTTGATATCAACACTTAGTGATCACACAATGTGAGATCACTCTACCATCTCCAGGTTATCTGTCTCAACCAGGCTTTTGGGGTCTTCCCATGGTCTCTTATCACCACTGCAACTGCATCCATTCATGTTGTTGCTGGTTTTTGTCTTCTCTTCTAAGCAAAACATACAGCAATGATATGAGAAATTAGTATTTATTCAGCTTTTTTTTCAAGTATCATTTTTATATAAAATGTATTCATTTTTCTACTGTTTTACTGAAATGATAAATGCTAATAATTCCCTTTAAACAGTATGTCCTGTTGCTTAGTTTCTTCATATCTCTACTTCAGAAAAGGAATCAGAGATGGAAATCATTTGAACCAAAAGTGCATCTATCAACAACAGAAGAAAACCTAAAAATTAATCCAGATGGGAAGTTTATAGAAGAAAAAAACAAGGAACAGTAAGATGAAAAATTCAATGAAATTCATTTCAATGGTTTTTAATTTAAAAACTTAAGGAAGGAGAGGCATGATTTAAGAAAGCAGGGTTATTAATTATACATTTTAATCCATTTTATTTTAATATTTCTTGGTATTTATAAAGAAGTGTAATCTATTCCCAGTGGGCTTCCATGGTTCCAGTGAAACAAACATTTTTGCATTATTACTTACATTATTAGTAACTTTTTGTCATGTATCAGTCTGTGACATTTATATGAAATCCATTTGAAATCTTTCACCTTATGATTTTAATTTTTTCTAACTAAAGGTAATCTTCAACTTACTTGCTCATCATGTTCACAAATGGTGATGGCCATTAAGTGAGATGATCTCGCTTAATAATCCCCACTTCCTGCTCTCCTTGATGCAGTTTTTAAATGACTACACAGGCTGATAATTGGAGTACAGGGTGCCTCAGATGGCAGGGGCACTGGGAGGCCTAGCACGAGGACATGACCCCCTGCCCCAGAGCTTACACACTCTGAGACATCCTGTGTTCCACTTCCCATCCCCCAGGATCCCCACAACCCTTGCACCTCCTTCCCCATCCCTGAGTTCCTGCAGGCATTTCCCCTCCCCTTCAGATCTCTGCAGGGCTTGGCCTCTTCCCCATCCCATCACAATTGCATGCTTACAATCTCTGGAGCTCAGGAAGTTAGGGTGGGAAACTCTGTTTCAGGCCACATGGGTTGCTAGGCCAAAGCAATATTCAGCTGTCTGCTTGCAGAAGCACTGGCTTGAAAAAATGGAGCCTCGTGGGATCCAAGTAATGGAGAGGCTTCCTTTGCTTTGCTAACATGATCAAAGCAAAGCAAATCTTTCTGTTCCCTCTCTAACCTCTTGAGCTTTGGAGATCAATGAAACATAAGTAAGGAGGAGCATTTGGGGTCTGGAGAGGTGGGAAGCAGGCCTAAGGCATGTGGGGACCCAGGGTAGGGGATGGGAGATAAGTGGGGGAGACACTGCAGCATCCTGCAGTTGGTTGTAAGGGTGAATGGCCACAGGAACACTCTAATGGTCGTAACTTTCAGAATGGTTGCTAAGTGACCAAAAATAAGCAAGGGCTACCTGTTAGCATTGTTTGCATTGTTTTTTTGAAATAAGATTTTAAAATCAGATAAATGCATAAACTCATATGGAATAGATACTCTGTTGCATCTCTTTCAGATTCAGCTGCATACCACAGCAGGTACTGAACTCAATACCCAATATGGTGATTAGGAAGGGCAACCCTTTACTAGATCCAGGCTTACAGTGTAGATTCTGTTTGAAGATATTCTGCCTTGGTCAAGTTACAAGGACCTTACCATGTAATCACAAGGTAAGCTGGAGATCCTTTTGAGCAGGAGCTTAGAAGTTTTTCTGAAACCCAGGTTAATTTCCGATACAAAATTTTTCAAACCATCAAAAAAAAAAAAAATGAAATGATTTAATGCATGTGTAATATAATGTAAAGCCTGCATGCTGCTGTGACATACCTTTTTATTGTTTTGCATTGAGGCAGTCTCTATAGAGTTAGCAAGCAGAGTCTGGTGTCTGAAACATCTGTTTGTGAAAGCAAGAAATTCTGTTTCAATCATTATTGGTAAAGAGTCAGGAATCTTGTCTACCACAATTCCCGATTTTTAGAACTAGAGCCACAGCCACTTCCAGAATATGAACTGCTTCAGGAAAAAATGGTGCCTTGTTTACAATCAGATCATATTTAGTTTCTAAACATTCCTTTGTGTTAACTAAGATACTATATTGTCACAACTACATTGGATTTTTACTAAATCCAAGTTAGACTGTACAGTGCAAGACTGTTAGTCAAGTCCAGCCTCAACCATATAAACTCACTGGATGAGTTTGGAACAGTCACACTCTCATCCCAACCTACACCATAAAGTAGCTGTGGGCATAAAATGGAAGATCTCCCCCATATGCTTCTCCAGGTCGGGTATGAAAATCACTAGTCTCTGCAGATATGGCTGTACAATGCTCAATGTTTTTTGAAGATTAGTCTAAATATTGGCTTAAGTTTCTCTTTCCTGCATTATGTCTTCCTATGTACCCAGTTTTTGTCGCTCCTTTCTCTTTGCTTTCTTCCTTTCAGTTGCTTTTTCCATAGCCATCTTGTTTTGCTGATGCTTTGGCTATAAGGGGGACAGGAAATATGCATTTATATACTATTTGTATACTATTATATGCATTTGTATACTATTTGTATACTATTATATTATATTTTGTGTAGGACAGAAAATGATTGGAATATGTAAATGAGGCTCAATTACTTCTGTAAATAGGTTGCCTTATTATAAGGCATTTTTAAAATTCATTAATGTATGTTATTTTGTCCTAATTGTGCTATTTGGGAAGGGGGAAAAAGGCACTGATGCTGCACATGTAAGGATATGATATCTGCACATATATAAATTGGGTCGTTCTAGCCACTGGCAGCTCTTAAGTTGACAAGATAAGGAAACTGTCTAGCCATCTCACTAGATCGATCCAACACAAGGGGCATACTCCAGGTCCTTTCTGAATATCATTGGAACCATGCCTTTTCTGTCACAGCACTGTGTGACATCCCATTAGACTGGCCCATCCCTGCCAGCCTTTCACAAAGCATTGAAGATTTGGAAGTGCTCCAAAGTTGACTTTTACTTTTTTGGAGTTGGGGAGGGGGCCTTACCCCTTAATCTATATATTTAAAAACATGTTAGTCATGCTACTCCACTTTCCCATAATCCATGATAAACTTGGCTGTCTGTGTGGCTACCCTTAACATGAGCAAGATTTACTATTTATGTATTTTTCAGTTATTTTCAGTTATTTTTAGAATCATTAAAGAGTTGGTAGAAGCCATTTAGATGTTTAAGTCCCATTATAGGCTTTGCATGAATCCAAATCCAAGCATCCCAGACAATGGCAATCTAGCCCCTGCATAAATACATCCAATGAATGGGAACCTTTTCCCTCTCAAAGTGTCTGATTCCCCTTAGGAAGCTTTTCATTCAGGACCTGCCTCACTCCAAGTAAAATCCAGTATCTCATGCCTTACAGTTAGGAGTAAGTTAAAATAACTTTTCAGATATTTGAGGAATATGACTGTATCTTCCCCTTTCAACATGATTTTTATTCAGCCTTGTATCCACTTATATCATTCAACCTATACTTAAACTAGCTTGTTGGAATATTTTTATGAATTATTTTGCTGAATCCAAGACTAATTGTATTTCTTCAGATCTATAGGCTATTAAATAGCATTACCTTCAGTGATCAGTGACAACTAATTTTATTTCAGAGCCTTCTAAATGAGCTTTTATTATTCTTAGCATGTCTCAGTAACCTGAACTCATTTTGAGATGATTTTGAGCTGTTGAATACCTAAAAAGACAACTTAGATTGCTTCAAAGGAAGCAAGTCAGCAACTTCCTAGCTGTTTCCTAGCAATTCCAATAAACCTTAAGTAACAATTCTCTTAAAGTGCATGACACAAGCAATAATAGGGATGTTAGCAGACATCAGAGATATCTCTTCGATCATGGCATTTACCTGCCTCAAAGAACTGAATGGCAGTTCAGATACATTATTTCATATGCAATATTTGACACATGCAAGATACATACATAAATAATGTTGGTGGAAAATTACCAAGGCTTAATACATTATGTATTTTATTTAGTTCCACAGAAAATGCATTGACCGTTGGTTGCAGAAAGAAAATGCGTGTCCTATTGATGACCATGTTGTATATAATCCATTAACTTGGGAGACGGCAACAAGCAAAGACAAAGTAAATCAATTAGGGTGTCAACCAAAGCACCTCCTTGCAAAGCAGCCTGGGTTGGATCTTTTTATGCCAGGCACTGGATTGTCTATCAAACAAATAAAGCCTCACCATGCCACGGAGGTACCTCAAAGTAGTTTTCAAGGAAAATGTAACAAGAAAAAAAATTCTGCAGAGACTGAGCAAAATTTAACATTGAATGGTTTCAGTTATCCTTGTACCAGAGATGCTGGTTCTAGTTTGCTTAACACTCAAAAACCAAAACATTTGAAATTTTCTCGACATGTAAAGGGTTTAGTCCTTATTCCAAAGGCTCATGCTGATAAATTTACCGATAAAATAGTTGGTACTGATTTTAGAGTAAGCCCAAATTGAAAGACAGATTAAAATTGTAACACTACATATTTTTAAAAGAAAATAGATTCTATTGGGTAGTTATTTGGATGTACAAAGGATCCAGATGCTTTAGATTTTTATATAAATGTAAAATTTAATGTGAAAATCATTTTTACTTGGTTTGATGTTCAGTAAAAGTTTTATATAAAATAGTGTTTATCAGCATAAAAGAAGTCTCTCAAGGTTTTTTTGGCTCCAGTAAATTCAACTTTTTAAGACTAAATATCTAAATTACATTTTTGAATATATAAAATGATAAATACCCAACCATTTGACACTCAACTCTGCTTCTTAACTGATTTAAACTCTAAATTCAGCTTAAACTACACATTTCTGTGGAAATATTTTTCTTGCTGCATTTGGTAACTGTTTTATTATTTTAACCAACTAATATTGTTAATTTAAATTCTAAACCAAGTTTATACTTATTAGCATCTTCAGTGTTTATGTCTCTTAAGAGATAAAGAGATGGCTAATAAAAACATTTGCTCTTTCTTGCTGATAGAAATGGAATCCCCTACAAAGAGATAAATTGCTCTTGTAAATAGCATTGCAATAAAAATGTTTTCTTTAATCATGAATGGTAGCTCTAGTATGAACCAGAAAATAAATGTAATAGGAAATATTGCTTTTATAATATGAACAATAAATAGCAAGTATAGCAAAATATAGACCAAACAATTTGGATGAACAATTTCAGTGGTCTACAAATTGGAACAAATGTTTTACAAAACTGCCACCCATATTAATGTATTAAAGTTGAATTGTGTAAAAGTGTGAAGTATTATCCTGTTACTTCTTTCAGTTTGTTAATAAAGAGCTGTACATATTTCTGAATTGCTCAAGTGCTGTCATCACTAAATTTAGTATTTGCGATGGTTTTTAAAAAAAACTGAGAATATGGATGAAAATAAGAATGTTGGATTTGAAGTGATGCGCTATAATCCATGCATGTTTAAGAACCATATGCTATATTCAAAGAGATATTTTCTTTTATGGAGAAGAGAAAACAACATATACATTCAGGGTGTACATACAGTCAGAATTGCAAAGTCACCATGATCATTGAACAATGATAGAATGTGGAATAAAATAATGGGAATACTTGAACCAGGCATTCATATATGCCACTTCATGTCCTCTAACCAAGATTATAATTAATACTAGAACATCCATATAGATCAACAATGACTACATTTCCAACTCTCAATATAATGGGTTCACCATGCATGGCTGTCAAGCCTATCACAAACCTTTAAACTTAGATTCATTATTTCCAAGCTCATCATTCTGAAGCAGCAGCACCTCCAAGCACTTCTAATGTTCCTAACTCACTTCTTGAAACTGGCATCTATTTCTACAAACTGTTCCTTTCAAGAGTCCCTGATACTACTTGTGTAGCCATACAGTGAATGGCTGTAACACATTCTCCATGAGATGCAACAATCAATTTGTTTTTTTAAATAATCAAGTATCACAAAGTTATTGGTAAGATTTTTTAAAATTAAACTTAGCAGTGTCTTATAAATTATAAGATATAGACAATCCATTGGCACTGCAGTAGTTGCACAGACATGAACAGCTACTCCTGGCAGAAAAATGTAAAAATGAAATGAAAAGGATCAGCATTAATAAACCATAAAACAAATTTAAAATATGCTGTGAAAAAAGGAGTCCTTATTCTCATTATTTATAACATAAATCTAGTAAGGAAGGTCTAATATTTTGGCAAGAGCTGGGCTCCAATTTCTTCAGTGGATTAGATTATCAACCTTTACATGATTCAATGACTAGTCTTAATTAGTACTGGGAGCTCTGCATTTCTTTCCTTTAACACAAAGCACTACAGCAATATGAAAGTGGCGCAGCATACATGAGAAAGTATCAAGCTAGTTTCTTAAATAGCAACAATGGAAAATGGGCTGTCTGTTTTGCTGGTAGCTAAAGATAATAACTACACCGAATGATAGTGTGAGAGGGGCAAATTTCAGGCCTCTACTTGGCAAGATGAACAGGTATGCAGCAAGGCTAAGTTAAATGATTTCATAATCTTAATGGGCAATTTTGTAAATTCAGAGTCTACATTTATCTAAACTTCGTATATCACATGGGGTTGGAATTGCTGAATATTCAGCAGTTCCTCTATTAGAGAATATGTCACCTTTTAATAATAGATGTCATAAAGGACTAATTTCAGTGATGAGTGTTTACATGTCTATTTCAGATTCTGTTCCAGCCATTGCTGCTCACAAAATTAGATTTTCAATACAAACTATACTCTTTAAGACTGTAAGCATATGTATATTTACTTATTTAGCAGGAAATTCCATTGAACTATAAAGAACTTCCTTCTGAATAAGCATGCATATACAGTAAAATTGAACTGGTATGACATAGAAATACATTTTTAAAAAACCACAAAGATTCTATATACTGAAGAATTACACACCAGTATATTTTAAAGTTAAAAGAACCGTGTATCTCAATTGGGAAATGTACAATTATTTGACAATTCTTTTTGTTATTTTCAAAATTAGCTTAAATGTCAGCCAATACAACTAATTGATACAAAATGCTAAACAATGAATTATTTCAGAAATATTGATTAGGCATTAAGAGGAATAATACCATCAAAAGTTTTACTAGGTATAATTCTATCACTGCTGTTAAAATATAAAATGTCAAAAAACATTTTTTGTTTGAAAACTATTTAATATTCCAAAATGCTTAAAATGTCTGGTGCTATTTTAGTGCATGTGTCACATATGAAGGGAAAAGCACTTATTTTCTGAAAGTGGCTTTCAAAAATATTTTAATATACATTATATTTAAGTTATTAATATATCTCCCACATACCCAGAGAGGCATTTGTGCTTACATTAATTTGAAATTTTCTTAGTCTTATCCTTTCACACACACTCTGGTAAGAACCAATGTTGTAGTGAACAATTAAAGAGGTAAACATTTTTCTGGTCAAAATAAAATGTTAACATGTTATGATATTTATGTAGTTACTTAGCAAGCACATCTAAATTATATTAAAGTAATCAAAATATCTTTACAATACCCAAGGCATGTCACAACATTACCTCTAATGTTTGGAAATTGAAAGTTGAAAAATTTGACATACCCTACCTACCACCAAGCTGCAAATGAGAGAGTAAAATTTTTGAATGTAAAACATAAATTGTATTTTTTAAAAAGCCTTTGGATATACTACCACTGTAGGATTCAGTGCAAGAACAGGATAACAAATGAGTTTATCATCTCTATGCAGCCAATTGGTATTGGCTCCATTTATTTCCAACCTGAAGGAAATGTCCATCTTGTCTCAGATATGTTCTGTAAGGACATATTATTTTCATTAAAAAAATCCACTACTCCAGATTGTGGTATGCTTATTACACTTGTCTAGTAAAAGTAACCCAAACCCTCAGGGAATCTGTTTATCTCTTTTCCATCAGTTTGTACAAAATGACCTGCAAATAAGTAGAAATTTGAATCTTGTAAGTTGAGACAAACCAACTAGAATATTTTACTCAAAATCCATTATTTCTGTGCCTTTAAAAGTTCCATTTTTTCCTCACATTTTTTTAGGAAAAGCAAACCCAAAACGTAGGTAGTTGTGCAGTTCCACACTATAACCTTTCAATAAAAGTTATGTCTTTCAGAACTACTACATTTTTGTTCCGACAAATCTTTGATTTTGATTAAATGTTACTATCTTTCCAAATTTTCTATTTATTTCAATATAAATGAGACAAATGAGTTCTGAACTGAAAAAGTAGAGTGGTTAACACTTCAACCATGATTTCCGAGGCTACAGCCTTACTGCAATAGAAATAAGCCAGTCCTCAAATGATTATGAGATGACAAATGGAAAAGGGCGTTGGTACTTACCTGATACGCCCGTTCTCTGTGAGCTGTGAAGAGCATCCAGAAGTGGGAGGTGCTTCAGTCTCTTCTGGAAAGGCTGGGCTTAAAACTCTGGGACGCTCCTCCTCCTCCATGGGACACCTCCCTAGCGTCCCCCAGTTTTGCGAAGACTGAGTGCCAAAGTCCGGAACTCATCACCTAATCTAGATCCCTGACCGGAATGGAACCCCACCAGACGGAAAAAAATGGGGGGAAAGAAATGGGTGGGGAAATTATATTAAAGTAATCAAAATATCTTTACAATAACCAAGGCATGTCACAACATTACCTCTAATGTTTGGAAATTGAAAGTTGAAAAATTTGACATACAAATTCTTCACAGCTCACAGAGAACAGGCGTATCAGGTAAGTACCAATGCCCTTTCTCCCATGAGCTGTTCAGAGCATCCAGAAGTGGGACATACCAAAGCTTGGCCTGTCCTTAGGGAGGGACTCTGTCTGGATCGAAATCCACTCCTAAACTCTGTGGACCCTCTGCAGGACTCTTCTGCCAAATGAAGCATCTGCTGAGGCATAGACATCAATTTTATAATTTCTGACAAAGGGCGATGGTGAAGCCCAAGTTGCCGCTCTGCAAATTTTGTTTATGGAAGCCCGTGTGGCCCATGCTGCTGATGTTGCCGCACTCCTTGTTGAGTGGGCTGTAATGCCCTTAGGAACTGAGATGGACTGGCATTCGTAATTTTAGCTATGGTGGCTCTCAACCATCTACCAATGGTCGTCAAGGACACCTTGTGTCCTAAAGTGGATGGGTTGAAGGATAGGAATAGAGCCTCAGATTTTTGAAATGCCGCCATGCGGTCTAGATAGATGCTTAACGCCCTTCGAACGTCAAGTCAATGCCATTGATGCTCCAGTCTATGAGATGGTTTTGGACAAAAATTTGGAAGCACCAACTCCTGCGCTCTGTGGAAGACTGAATTTACTTTAGGGGTGAATGATGGATCCAATCTGAGAACCACTCTGTCCGCATGAAACATGCACAGGTCCTTTCTCATCGACAATGCTGCCAATTCGGAAATCCTCCTTGCTGATGTGATCACAATTAAGACCACCTTATATGTCAGGAATTTGAGACTAGCGGTTCTTAAAGGCTCAAACGGGCCAGTTGTAACACCTTGTTGAGCTCCCAAGTGGGATAGCAGTGAATTACAGGAGGTCGTAAGTTTGCAGCACCCTTAAGAAAGCTGCGGACATGTGGATGGTTTGCTATGGAATGAAGGTCACCCCAAGATATCACCGAGGCTAAGGCCGCCACCTGTCTGCGTAAAGTATTTGGAGATAGGCCCTTGGTCAACCCCTCCTGTAAAAAGTCCAATAATTGTCCTATTGATGGGGCGGTTGGGTCAATCTTAGACCCCCGGCACCAGCAACAGAAAGCAGACGACGTGGCCTCGTATATACGATTTGTTGAGGACCATCTGGATGCTTGTATGGTGGCAATGGCATCCTCTGAAATCTGTTGGGTCCTTAAACGGCTCCGCTCAACCTCCATATGGCTAGGCTGAGCCATTGTGGGTCCAGGTGAAGTACCGGCCCTTGCGAGAGGGAAACCCTTGATGGTGGAATTTTCCAAGGTTGTTCTCTCAACAGGTCCTGTAAGTCCATGAACCACGTTCACCTGGGCCAGTAAGGGATGACCAATATCAATTCTGCTTGTTGCTCCAATAACTTCTGGATCAACCTGGGTATTACAGGGAGTGGAGGAAATGCATATAGAAGTCCGGGAGGCCACTGACATCACAGGGCGTTGACGGCCTCCGCCCCGAGTCAGGTACCTTGAAATATACCGGGGCAATTGGGTGTTGAGGGGAGAGGAAAATAGATCGATCACTGGTTGCCCAAATCTCCACACTGCTTCCTGGAAGATGGGTGTAGGCACCACTCTGTCTGATCTATCGTGGCCCTGCTGAGCCAGTCCGCTTGTGTGTTTAAGGCCCCTGCTATGTGCTCTGCCTTGAGCAAAAATAGATTGGCCTCGGCCCACTTGAACAACTTGGCCGTCTCCAGCATCAGAAGTTTGGAGTGGGTACCCCCCTGTCTGTTTACGTGGGCCTTGGTTGTGATATTGTCTGTCAAGACCAGAACGTGGCGTGATTGAAAAAGGGGTAGAAAACTGCGTAATGCCAGATGAACTGCTCGCAGCTCCAACAGGTTGATGCTTTGTGATTGTTCGGAAATAATCCAACTTCCCTGTGCAGTGTGGGATTGGAAGTGAGCTCCCATCCTACCAGGCGGGCATTGGTTGTGATCATTGCCCTGCAAGGTTCCTTGAAAGGACACCCCTTGTTTATCGTGTTTTCCGACCACCAGCGGAGCGATCGGAGAACATTGTGCGGTACCTTTATCCGGACGTTGGAAGTGGCTCTTCCGGATCGCTGGAAAGGTAGCAGGAACCATTGCAGAATTCCATAGAATGGAATCGGGCCCAAAGCACAATGGAAACACAAGAAATCAGTTTCCCTAACAGTTGAGACAGAACTGCCAGGGAAACCCTCTTTAACCCTCTCTGGCCAAAGACTGGATACTATTCAACCTGTCCTGAGAGAGAAAAACCTTGCCCTCCACGGTATCTATTACTGCCCCTAAATGAACTAACCTAGTTGAAGGGATCAAATGGCTTTTATCCCAATTTATGGAAAAGCCGTGACCATGAAGGGTCTCCAGAGTAATCTTGGTATCCAAATTTGCTTGATGTCTGGAAGATGACAAAATTAAAATATCATCCAGATAACATTGTAAACGAATAGATTTGATCCTGAGGGAGGCAGCCAAAGCCTCTAGGACCTTAGTAAAAGTCTTAGGGGCCGAAGCCAGACCGAATGGTAGGGCAATATATTCATAGTGCCGATCACAATAGCAAAATCTAAGATATTTGTAGTGAGCAGGTCCAATTGGTATATGTAGATAAGCCTCTGTCAGATCTATAGAGGTCAGGACATCGTTCTCTCTGATGCTGAGCAGAATGGACTGGAGAGTAGTCATCTTGAATTTTCGATAAACCAATGATCTGTTCAGACATTTGAGGTCCAGAATTGCCCTCCAGCCCCCCGAACTCTTTGGGACCACAAACAATAGAGAGTAACAGCGTTGATCCCGTTGTTCAGATGGAACCTCTCTAATGGCCCAAATATGCAGATGATTGATAGCCTCCTGCATCAACGCTCTCTTAATGGGGTCCATGGACCTAGGGCTCCTAATGAAAAAGTTCGGGGGGGAGGAGTGAAACTCTAGCGCCAAACCAAACCGAGTCCCTGACCCACGCATCAGAGGTGGAGCTGTCCAATTGATCAGCAAACAATATTAGCCGTCCTCCAATGGGAGCTGCTGTCAAGGACTCACTTGGGGAGACGAAAAAATCGGCCTCCGGTACCTCTGGGGTTTCTTCTGTTTTGGCCTCCCCGCTGACCTCTGTTGGAAGATTCCGACCTATCCTGTCTAAAACTGGGCCTGTAGCCCGATGTTCTCTGCGATCTGGGAAGGTATGAGTCTTGATAGTAGGGGCAAAAGGAGCCCCTTCGAAACGACTGGGGCGTTCTGTTTTCAGACCTCCGAAAAAGAGGGGGAAGCACTTTTTTCTTGTTTCTATTCTCAATAAGCAGGGGCTCCAAGACACTGCCAAATAATTTATCCCCTGATATTGGGGCTGATGCCAGCTTGCATTTATGCTTGGTATCTGCCTGCCAATGTCTGAGCCATAGCAGTCTCCATGCTGATACATGAGATGCTATGGCTCTAGATGAGAATTTGACTGCATTAAATGTGGCGTCTGAGAATTCTGCCACTGCAATAATCTTAGCAATGTCCTGGTGGGCTCTGACATTTGATGCCGGCAATATATCCCTCAAGTGGAAGAGCCATCGTAGGGAGGACCGTGTAAAAAAGGATGCAGCTGTAGCTGCCCTAATGGCCCAGGCGTCAGAAACATGCGCCCTATGGAGTGCCAACTCTGCTCTCTTTTCCTCCGGTCTCAGGGCTTCCTCGGCCAAATTGGGAAAGGTTGAAGAAGAGGCCAGTGCCACAATGGGCTCATCCACCTCCGGCGTTTTGAGAAAATTTGAAAACTCTGGAGCCAAATTATAATATCATTTATCATACCCTGTTGGGGCTGGGTAGGATGCTACTGATGCTCAGCAAACATACGAGGGACAGGAATAGTTTCTGCCTCATTAGCCGGTTATGAGAATATTAGATCCTCAGATTCGTCCTGAGACCCTGTTGACAATGGATGAGGGCTTGATGTGCCTAGTTTCGCGGTGTTCTTTGCTTTGAACAGTAAAGATTTAAAGAGGTGCGGGCGAAAAAGGCCAGAAAAGGTAGGTTGGTCCGGAATGAGGCCTTCATCATCCGACATTCCTCGTTCTAGTGGATCAGCCTCTGACAACCCCAAGTCCATCTGATGGATTGACCCCACCTCCATGGGAACATCCTGGTCTGATCCTTTTTTTTTATTTTCATCCTTTAAAATTATTATTATTATTATTATTATTATTATTATTATTATTATTATTATTATTATTATTATTATTATTATTTGTACTTAGGGGTGATGCCTACCCGTGGTTGAAAGTAGAATGCTTCTCCAGGAGTGTAAGTCTATATCTATCTATCTATATACACACACACATATACACATATACACAAGCGCTCCAAGCAAGAAATATTCTGGATCCCTGGTCCCCAACAAGGGAAACCAGCTATACAGGGCCTGGATGGATCCTTTCCTGTCAAAAACGTCCCGCTGTTTGAAATGGCACTTGCGGCTTCACTCCAATGTAATGATCCAAAAGCAATTGCAAAAGGAAAAAATTCCTGTTTAAGGACTAGCCTGCTTATCCAACGCCAGCAAGATAAAAGAGAAATAATGCCAGGGAAGTGGAATGGGAAGGTACTTGCCTCAGTTGCCAAGAAGGGAAACCAGCAGGGAATGGCGCCTGTGATATTTAGGCGCGAACTTGAAGCCAGCTGTTGATAATGGCAGGAAGGCAGAATCTCCGATGTTAATTGCCTGAGTTTAACGACCTGCTGCTGCTGACTCTAAATTGTCAGATAAATGATCCTGTCAGTCGAAACGGCAAGGAGAAGTGAGCCGCGGCTGCGAGCGCTCCACCAAGATCACAGAGATAAGACTATAGGGGGATTAGATAGGCTAATTGCCTGAAGCGGCCGTCTCAGGCTGCCTGCGGAGTGGCAGGCTCCACCAGCCACAAAGAACTGCTCTCAAACTGATCGGGGGGATAATCTAATAGAGTCACAAGCCTTGAAATCGCCAAATTAATTGGGGAAAAATTTACAAGCCGAATTAACCCAAGAGCAAACCTAAATTTTGACTAGCTGGAATCAGAAAACCGTTCCAGTCAGGGAGTGCACAACCTCTTACCACGAAGTCTGAGCTAAAAACTGGGGGACGCTGGGGAGGTGTCCCATGGAGGAGGAGGAGCATCCCGGAGTTTTAAGCCCAGCCTTTCCAGAAGAGACTGAAGCACCTCCCACTTCTGGATGCTCTGAACAGCTCATGGGAGAAAGGGAATAAGAAAAGCCTTTAGTTTGCATAAGTTTCATTTTACTTTGACTTTAGGAACTTTCTGATAACAAAATTAGTTATCATTAGATTTTTCTAGCTGATTGCAAAAATCAAAATTCTGGAAAATACTTTGGTTAACAGGATTCTCTAGCAATAATTCACTTACTGATATCTATTTTTCTCTTGGCCAAAAATGAATTTTCAGAAACAAAATTATTCAAAAAAACAAATGAACATTTGTGAACATTTTTCTTCTATAGTTCCTTCTTTTATATTTTTTACCATCAGTTCTTCATATAATCAGTGTTTTAACTCTAATGAATTCTATGACCTAAGGATGGCTGTTGTTCTACAGGCCAAATTTCAGTTTCTATTTAATGTATACAAACACCCCAATTGATAGTCCCTGAACATGTTCATAGTGCACAATTCAGTTAGGACACATGGTAGGTACTTCTAGTGAATGGTAAATCAGTTGATAAAGTACATTTGCCATGTATAATTTTCAGGCATAGAATCTTAGTTTTGCCCTATTTGCAGAAATGGGTAATGCCATTTAGCATTTGGCCACCTTAATGCCTATTTGTTAAGTCCTCCTTCTGTCCCCAACTATTGTTTGCCTCCCATTTTTTTAAAAAAAATCTTCCACTTAAAAGTGTCTCATAACACAGCAAATGCAAATGAATGGATATTTCCATTTTGTATTTTAAAAAATTAAGAAATATATAGTACAAATGTATTAACATCTTAATTGCATCTCCACTGAAAAGGAGATAGTGAAAGTTGTTCAGGGGAAAATAATAAGTTGTCTTGTAATTTCAGGTAGAGATGTATGCATGTTTAGCTTTTAATTGTGGATGCTTTTATGTGAAACAAGTTCCACTGAAATCAACAATCTCAAGTAACTATATTAAGGGCTGAAATGTTTATTTCAGAGGACTCCATGTAATTCCTAAATCCATAGCTTTAATTCAGAAAGGGTTACCGTATATACTCGAGTATAAGTCGACCCGAATATAAGCCGAGGCACCTAATTTTACCACAAAAAACTGGGAAAATCTATTGACTCGAGTATAAGCCTAGGGTGGGAAATGTAGCAGCTACTGGTAAATTTCAAAAATAAAAATAGATACCAATAAAAACTTTCACTAGGACAGTTGAGAATAAATTTGATGTTCACAATTTCCTCTTTGAAAGAGACCAGTAAATAGGGAACAAGAAGATGAAGAAAAAGAAGTGTGTTTTTTCACACTGCAGTGAACAAAAATGGCATCATAGGAACAGGCTTATTCTCAGTCCAAAGGTTTGTTTCTGATTTCTTCCCTGATTTAAGTGAAATTTGGGAAACTATCATCACTAACCCAAAAGAAGATGATGATGACAGTGGGAGGCAGGAGTCACTCTCTCCCTTGCAAGAAAAAGCAAGAGCCGTAGAGAGAGAGAGAGAGAGAGAGAGAGAGAGAGAGAGAGAGAGAGAGAGAGAGAGAGAGAGAGAGAGAGAGAGAGAGAGAGAGAGAGAGAGAGAGAGAGAGAGAGATCATAAGAACGGCTCTTGCTTTTTTCGCCAGCCCCAGGCACTGGGGGTTTGCAAGGGAGAGAGTGACTCCTGCCTCCCACTGTCATCATCATCTTCTTCTTTTGGGTTAGTGAATCAATTAATTTGGGAAACGATCTCACTATCATGAAAGTCATTGTTCTCTGCCCGTGGGGCGTTTGGAAGAAAACGCCTCGCGGCATATCCACACGCATGTAAGGGGAATCAGAAATCCCCGCGTTCAATGCCTAGCACAGCAGAAGAGAAAACGCAGCTGTGAGCAAATACTGGGAAAACCTGATTGATCAGAAGGAAGGAGGCAAAAGAGGGAGGGGTGGTGGTGGACGGAGGTCCCACTGGTATTTGTGAAACACTCGGTCGGCAGCGCTTAAAGTCAACGTCCCCGCTCCCACCCACCCACCCAAAGCCACGAAGTCCCCAATCGCGCAGCCCAGAATCACCCTCCCTCAGGGGGCAGCAACGACGCCCGGCATTTCCGAGACAAGAAGCTCCGCCATGCAATGAAAGCGCCCTGGCTCTAGGCTTGTGGGCTCAGAAAACAATGCGAGCCGAGGTGGCTTCGGCTCCGCTTGGCTTTGTTTCCTCAGCCCCAGCTGCTTTCAGTCTGCTCGGGAGGAGGTGGTGGTGGTGGTGGCGGCTCGTGTTGTTTTCTGAGCACGCGAGCCTAGAGCCAGGGCACTTTCATTGCACGGCAGAGCTTCTTGTCTCAGGAAACGCCGGGCGTCGTTGCTGCCCCCTGAGGGGAGGGCGATTCTGGGCTGTGCGATTGGGGGACTTCGTGGCTTTGGGTGGGTGGGTGGGTGGGAGTGAGGACGGATGGAGTCCGCGAAGTGGGGCTTGCCTGCCCTTGCTGGCTGCCTCTGCTTCCTTAGGGGCGGGGAAGGGGGCTCATCTGGACCAAGGGTGAGTCTCCCCCTCAGTTTCCCGAAGGATCTTCCATCGCTTTTGCCTTCTCCCACGTCTTCCCTCTGTTAAAATCCCCCACACACACACACACTTATTTTTGGGCAGATAGATTTCGTGTCTGAGCATTCTCACATGACGGTGGGTCTTCCCCCCCCCCCCTAAAAACAGTTAAAAAAAGAAAAAACAATATATCCTCATGCAAGAACTTTTCTGCTTCCGATTACCCCCATGCTTACAAGTTGCAACGGAAACACGGAAGCAGGGAAGCGGCTGCCCAGCTCCGGAGCTCCACACCATTTTTTTTCAGAGGGGAATCTGTCACTCGAGTATAAGCCGAGGGGGGGGGGGTTTCAGCACAAAAAATGTGCTGAAAAATTCGGCTTATACTCGAGTATATACGGTATCTATACATATTGGAATCCTTCCCCAGGGAACTTTCCAAAATCTTCCATTTTGCATACTATCAAACTATGGTGTTCCCCTTTATTTTGTGTGCCTTACAGATTTATTATCAGATTAGAAATTTTGGGTATAACAAAGTAGTCCCACCATCCCAATTTTTTCATTAACAAATTATAGTTATGGCTAAATTTAACTCCAAATGATTTCAACAGCTCATAAGCAACAATTGACTTTCATGACTTATGACAAAGCTAGCTGAAAAGGGAGGCACATTATCCAATTGCTTTATACCACATCTCTTTTGTCTTTTTAAGGCTAGTACAGAATGCTGTTTCTGGTGGAAATATCTAAAAAGGCATCTTTTTGGCCATGTTTACAATGGCACACATTGTGGGCATAAGGGGCCAAACTCTGCCTTTATTACAATAATATAAATCCACTATCCTAAAAACGGAGCACAATTTGGCTCAATACAAATTGGAATGGCAGAAGTCTTCACACTAGAAATACCTTCTGGATAACAAGTCCCTAATTTTTCCTCCCCCACCAGAAAAGGCTATATAGGAATTTATAGTGAGGCAGGATGTTACATTAGATATGAAATACAAGATCTCCTATCAGCATTTCGATGAAAAATACCATACTACACAATATCAAACCATATTATGACAATGTCCATTATCAGACACTAGTTGCAAAAAACCAACGCAATTTGGTATCAACAAAACTTCTTCCTTGCCAGTTGTCTAACCAGTTCAAAGCAAGTAAATGAGATTCCATACTGGTGTCTTTGAGACAATGCATATATGTCCTTGCAGATATACCACAGAATAATCTTTCAGGTATAGTTTTATAAACGTCCTGAAATTGAAAGCAAGATGAACTGGTTTTCAGAAAACAATACTCCTTAGGAAGGTGTAATCTGCTGTGTGTCTTAAAAAAGCAATGTCACCTACATCTCACTGCCCCACTGAAAATGACCAGTGCAAATTTACAAATAAAATGATAGAGAAGAGGTAAAGTCTACAGGACATGAAACAACGAGAAGATAAACATTACTGTAATGTTAATTTTTTGGAATGAGTGGTCTCTCATCTCTCTTTTTCCAGATGTTTGTTTTTCCTTCTGTCTTAGTTAGACGTGGTCTTCCCTGTTTCTTCCCAGGGGGAGGACTAGCCTCGTGTTTTTTTGCTATGCTTTTTCTTCTAGGCATCTCTTCCGGGGACTCTTGCTCTATGATGGGGTCATTACTTCCTTCTGGCACATGCTTCACAGCTTGATCCTCCGGGGTTGAAACCATGGTCCCACATTCACTGGTATTCAGATCCAAGTCTTCTAGGTAAAGTGTCTTAGAATGCTGAGTGCTTTTAATAAAGGTTTTCTCCCTCTCCAATTTTCGACTTGGATTATGCTCATTCATATCCACACCTGAGTCTAAGCTAGTATCATTGCTCTCAGTCTTCCTGCCCTTCTTGAGATCAATGAATGAATGCCTCACTTGAGCTATTGGTTTGCCATCCAGTGACACAAACCATGCTCTTGGATTTGGACACTGTTTTCCTTTTGAAAGCTCCAGTAAGGTTTGCTCTGAAATGCCCTGAAGTTCTGATGAAAATGGTGTCATCACCACTGCTTCATTTAACGTTCCGGGGACAGAAACCGACTCCAGCAAGCTACTAGTGTAGCGGCCCCAGTTGGCAGTCTGAGGAGACAAGCCTTGTTGCCTATCTATAGCAACTGTTTCATCTCTGGATGTTGGTTCCTGCAAGTGAGCGAACATTGGCATTTTGGGCAACGTCTGTGTATAATTTTCGTGATTCATACTCTCCATCACAGGGGTGTAGACTAACTGTCCTTTTCTTGGTAACGTAGCTGACTTTGTAGCATGCAATTGCTCCTGGGAGTGAAATAGCTCAGGTGTTTGAAGCATAGCACCAGGCTGGCTATAGAGATGCATTAATTGTTCTGGGAGGGAAGAGAGTCCATAGATTTCCTCAGTCGTTGGGAGATACTGATTCTGTTCTTGTACATTTTGGGAAGGAGGAAGACTTCCATTGAGATGTTTAACTGGTGGAAGATGTCTCAATTCTGTTTTGGCTTCCAAGGACTGGGGTGAGCTCCTACACTGGAGATTTTTACCAGAGAATTGGTATGGAGTACCTTCTGTGTAAACTTTAAAATTGTCTTGGACTTGCCTCTCCTCACCTTCAGCTGAAACCCGTCTCTGGGGGCTATAAAATGCCACTCTGGGTGAATACAATCTAGATTTGTCCTCTGGCTTCAAAGATTCTTTGGCTGCACCAATATGATTTATGTGAGTTGTTGAAGTTGTTTGGTCTTTTCTTAAAATGTCTAGTTTAGTTGGACTTTTCTTTCTCTTTTTTGGACGACCACATTTATCCCTAAAAAAAGAAGCAAAATAAAAAAGAAATATTAAAACTATGTTTTAATATATATCAATGCAATTATCAGTAGTAATAGTTTAACCCCATCAGGCTCATTTATGTAATTTACAAGCTTATCTTTCTTGTAAAGAAAGAAAACATCCACTTAATTTCGGATTTTAGCAAATTGTATGTACCTACCTACATTTGAAGTAGACTATCACCACAACTAAATCTATATATTTTTTAATTGTACATTCAGCAATATTCTTCAAAAACAGTATAAAAGAAGAGTGTTACAGAACAGACAAATTAGCGTTTCCTTTAAGTATAGAAAGTGGGCATGAATTGTAAATCAATTATCTTTCAAAAGCAAAAGCAACCTGAGCACTAATCCGATGTTTTCAAACAGTGCATATTGTGATCAATTATGGCAAAAAAAATGCATTACCATCTTATCCTGTCTTACCTGCAAAAGCAAAGCAGAAGTGCAAAGAACCCAGCAATGATAGTGATGGTGCCTCCTAATATCGCCGTGAGGAATACTGTGTGGTAGGCAGTGATATCTTTAGTAACTGTTGTAATAATGGAATCTGTGTTTTTAATCAGAGAAAGGAGATGCAGGGATAATAAAAGTTACCATTTTTGTACTAGCACAGACTGAGCATTCCTGTATTTCCTGACTGGGTTTTTTCCTGTACATTCTGATACTGGATTTTTCAGCAAACAAGGAGACATGGCTGCAAGCCTCCAGCAAAAACGGAATAGAGAATTTCACATCAAAGAGCATCAGGTCTACAATGTATTTATTGTAGAAGCAGTTTAATGGTATGCAAGAGGCTCTGAGATCAGTTTCATTCATTGTCTCAATACTGATGGGGTCCTACCTCAGTCAAAATCATTCAAGCAATACGCATACAAGTAATTCACAGGTTATAACAGCAATTGGGATCAGAATTTGGGTAGTTAAGTGATGTGGTCATAAAGTGTGACATCACACAAACTTCATGGCTTAGCAATGGCAACCTCAGCAGTCTAGGCTGCCGTTGTACCCTTAAGAAAGCACAGGTTGTTAAGCAGGAAGAGGTGGCAGTTCCAGGCAAAAAAGCCAGTGGGTGAGAGCTGCAGGTAAGAGCTATGAACAGATGGGGAATTGCTAGGGAAAGGGGGCAGGTGTGCAGGTGCAATGGGGGGCACTGCAGGGAGGCACTATGGAGTAAAGGTAGACACCTAGGCCTGCACATGAGTAGATGCCACAGGTGGGTATTACAGAGCACATATGGGGGTATGGGTGCCACAATTGGTGGGAGGTGCCACGGGCAGGTATTATAGAGAGCACGCTAGTGAAAAAGCATTTGAGACCTGCTGGCTTTCCCATTGATTTTTGCTTGTGGGAAAACTATCAGGAAATGTCAGAAACCATGATCACTTGACCATGAGCACACTGCAGTATCATAATTGCAAGCCAGGCACTGGTCACCTGGGTTGCAATCATGTGACCATGGGGATGCTGCAATGGCTGGAACTCCAAGGAATGGTTGTAAGTCCCCCTGATTCAGCACTGTCATAACTTTAAATGTCACTGAATGAGTAGTTGTAACATGAGGACTACCTGTATATAGAGAGCATTTACCCAACAAGATACATAGATCTGGGTCATATTAGATAAGTAAAGCATACTATATTCACATGCACTTGTTCTTCCTGCTGAGGGTTTGAATTCACGTTCAAGCAAAAATTTAATATCCAACCTGAGTAGACTGGATATGAGAGTGAAGCTAATGATCCTGACCCACATACACATTAGATTTTGAAACATGTACTTTAAATAGGACATTGCTTCACTCTAGGAACTCTTTCCTAGGCTCTTATTAGGAACTGAATTACCATGTGTACTAGATGTTTAGTAATACAAATCTGTGCATATCCTGTAATACCTAATTGGAATATTATAAGAATATTACAATTTATTATGACTCAAAGTCATATTTTACAAGCCTAAAGAAACTCTACCTTCAATATAAACAATAGAGATAAATCTCATCATCCCAATTAAATTTGGGAAGAGTTAGACTTCTATGTCCTGTGTTCTGACTTTATGAAAATAATAAAAATTAAGACAGACATGACATAATTTCCATTTCCCCAGTTTTACCTCTAGCTCCAGACAATGGGGCTGCTATCCAATATCCCAGACTTGGAGCAGTATATGTCCATACTAAGTGATCGTCCATGTTCTTTACCATTCCCAAGCCACGATTAATCCAAGCACCTATAAGACAAAAATAATAATAAGATGCTTTCTTTCAGACTTTCAACTAAAAACAGATGAATCAAAAGCTTCAGGCAACTCTTTTATACTCATAATGATATACCGTATTTGCCGGCGTATAAGACGACTTTTTGCCCTGAAAAACATGCCTCCAAGTGGGGGTCGTCTTATACGCCGGAGGACTCCGACTCCCACTTCGAGCTTGAGTTGCAGCTGGGAGGAGGCTGGGGGAGCAGTGTGTGTGTGTGTGTGTGTGTGTGTGTGTGTGTCGGGTGTCACTCGCCACGCGCTGCGCAACCTTTCCCCCTCTTCCTTCCTTAGCGGTGTGGGGAGGAGAGGATTCGAAGATCCTCACGTGCGGCGTACTTTTTCTTTTTTTCTTTTTGCACGCAGGTTTTGCATGCGGGCGGCTGTAGGTTAAGGATGGGGAGCCCCGGGTGGGTTATCAGGTTTTACGGTGCTTCCAACATATGCGAACGGTGGGAGAGCGGAGAAGAGAGCGAGCGAGCGCCCTGCTGTGTGAAATCCTGCTGTCAAAGCAACACTGGGGGAGGCAGGGTATAAATTTACCAGGTTAATGTAGCAATGGTGATTAATGCCCAGAACATTGTTTGCGGGTATTGGTGTGTGTGTGTGTGTGTGGTGGTGGTGGTGAGGAGAGGTTGTCCTTTGAATGCGGAAAAGTAGGTGTGACCTTGTGTAGGAAAATAAAGAGATCCTTTTAGCGTGTTTGGCTTCTTTGCCTCCCTCGTTCGTTTTGATGTGGAGATAATGGCCTTCGGGCGGGGGGAAGAAAACTGTAGCTGGATCATTTCAAATTTCACTTACTCTCCTGCCTCACTTCAATATGTCTGAGCGACTCCAGATACTGGAAGACTTTTTGAATGAAAGTGTTACCTCCATATATTTTTTTAAAGAGGGCCACTTGGGGAAAAAAAAAGATTCTAAGGAATTCCTTGTTTCTTGATTAAAGAGAAGGCATTGAATATACTGTTCCTTGGCAGCCTTTTCAGTGTCCGGGTTTTTGGTGTGTGTGTGTGTGTGTGTGTGTGTAAGTGTGTGTGTGTGTGAGAGAGAGAGAGAGAGAGATCAGCTGTATTGAGAAGAGAACGTTTCCTGTGTTCTCATTTTATTTACAACATATTTTATGCTTAATGGTAAGCAATGAAAAATATTTTTAAAACTCATTTCTAAACTCCATAGCTATTGGCATATTCTTGGTTCAAAATTGGATTAGCTCATTTCAAAATTGTCCAAAGCAGAAAAGTGCGTCAAAAAAAAAAAGTGCAAAAGTGGAAGGTGTGTGGAAGAGGGGTAGTCTTATACGGCGAGTATATAACAAACTCTATATTTTGAGTGGAAATGTTGGGGGTCGTCTTATACGCCCAGTCGTCTTATACGCCGGCAAATACGGTACTCATAATGAATGTATTAGAGGCAGATCCACCTAATCCAGCATTGTTTTTCTAAAAGTAGTTAATGATGTAGTGCTCTATCTTTTAAAATACCTAAAACAGGTAGTCCTCATTTAACAACGGGTTGTTTTACATAGGAAGTCATAAAACTGGCCTGCCTGACACATGATCATGTGATGCTCAGGGGTCAGGCAGGCCAGTTTTATGATCTGTTACAGTGTTACATGGTCATGTGATTGTTTTTTACCGGTTTCAAATGAATGGGTTTGCTTTATGACTGTAATATTTGCTTAACCACCACTCCGAAAAGGGCTGGAAAATTGCTTCTGGTCACATTTGCAATCATAATTCCAGGATCAATTACGATTGTAAATTGAGGCATAATCCAAGTTATGTCTCAAAGCAGTTAAGCATTTATTATTAAAACGTAGACTTTAAATCATATGCAGGTTTTTCCAAGAATGTATATACAGGTCAGCCCTTTGGTGACATCGGCGATTGGGACTGGAATTTCTGTTGTTGAACAATGCCATTGTAAAATGTGAATCACAAGGACACATTGCTTAGTGACAGCAAGCCTGGCTATCTCAGTTGCCATTGTAACCCTAGGCCTAGGATGTGTGAGGTTTTAAAAGTGAGAAGAGGCAGGCATCCAAGGTAAGGAGTATGTGGGGAGGGGTATCATTGCTGCGGGCATGTGGAGAGTGCTACAGATGGATGCTAGGGAGCTTGAGCAGGTCTCAGGTAGGTAGTTGGTGGAGGCTGTGGGAGGGCAGGTAGAGGCTTCAGGCAGATGGGATAGTACTGCAGTTCGGCAGGTGGTGCTACAGACTATGATCCCTGGGGTCTGATGCTCCATAGTGAATTCCTCAACAACAACAACAAAAAGATGGCGAAATTTACTATTTACTGGAGCAACCTGTAACCTTCCCTCCTGGCTTCGTCATTGACTTTGCTTGTGAGAAGCTGGCCGGGAAGTTCACAAATGGACAATCACATGTAACATGCCTCACTACATCATCATCATTGTGAACAGGGTACCAGAGTGCCCAGATTGCAATCAAAAGACCGTGGGGATGCTGCACCTTTTTAAAAAAGGCCGTAAGTTTATTTTTTTTCAACTCTGCCACCACCATAAACAGACATAAACTGAGGTCTATCTGTAAACTGCAACCTGTGCTCAAAAACTAAATAAAAATCCTAGATCAGATGGATTTGCATCTAGGAAAGCATATTTAGGATAATCTCAATGGGGATTTTTTTTTTTTACAAATAAAGGAAGCTGATTAAAACTAAGCTTTCTTCCAATCATAAGCAATACCCCTTGGCTATGAGAAAGCACTCACCTGTTTTCATATCAAAAGTCCAGGCTGAGATAGGTTCTCCTGCTTTTACCGCGCTTGTAGGCAGAAGAGGTAAGGTGATCTGAATGGAGCCATCTACCTGCAGTTCTTTCCCACTCGAAAATATGTTTACGCAAATTGCAGCAAGGGGAGTCAGTTCAATACTTTTGAAACCTAAACATACAGAAAAGGTGGTGTTAATTTACTTTTCCTGTTAAGGAAAACATATAATAGTTTTGAAACAGCTTGATAAAATGAGTGGTGTTTGTAAGTCATACAGAGAGGGGTTTTTTCTCCATCTCCTGTGATGGAAGTGTCAAACTCGCAGCCCACGGGCCAGATGCCTCACACACTGGCCAGATGCATCATGCACTGGCCCAGGCCCGGCTTAGTGAAGGGGAAAAAAGTTGTGACGACAATGCAAATTTGACACCCCTGTCCTATGGGTTCCTGTAAAACCATTATAGCTATTTCATCTGAACCTGGAATTATTCCACTCCTGAAGTAGAGACAAAAGTGCTTCTGCATAATTACTGGTAGTAGCAGCTTTGTTTTATTTAATGTTTTATTACATTTCATACATAGTTATGTCTGTAAAAAAAGTGTCATTTACCACAGTAGTTGATTAAAGCAATCATATGTGGATTTAAAAACAGAATGAGTACTGTCAAGATTTTAGTATATTTCTTTAAAGGAGTAGATGGTCATCCTCCCCTATACTATTTTCTGCTGAGCAACCCCCTTTTCCTTTCACTTGTATTTTTCTAATTGTCTGATTATCAAATTAGATATTAGGTAAAACTATCCCACTAAAGTAAAAAGAAGTCTGAAAACATATGCTCTAATGAGCTTCATTTCAGTTTAGAAATATGAGCAATGTTGAGCTTAACCACCAGATGGAGATAAAAACAGAAAAGCACTTACGTTTCCAACCGTTCATAATTAAATATGGAAGCATGTTTAGATAACACCCAACCCAAGAGAGAGATTAAGAAGTGACAGATCCCATTCACCACCCAGGAAGGATTTGGCAAATGAATGTTTCATACTAAAGTACTTTCCAAGGAATATTGACATGTGAATATTTGCCAATGGATTGATACAGCAAAAGGGACCAACCACCAGTTCTGATTTGTAGAGTGTTTTATCTCTGCAGGCATTCAAAAAGCCAAACAAGCAGTAATGTAAATTGGCTAACCTTGATTGAATATACCTTCTATCCAAAATTCCAAGCTATTTCTTAGAACTATTAATGTTAGAATTGTTGGGTTGTAGGGGTTCTCTGAATCTGATTTTTCATTTGTAAACATTTCATAGCCAAATTCTTAGATACCCCAAAACATATCAATTCTTTAAAAAGATTGTTTTTCAAAAAGTATATTGTTTTTGCATCATCATTTTTTGTGTTTCCAGGCATCTAAATTGTCCAACTTGTCAAAAAAATTTTTTAATAGTTTCCTTGTATTGTGTTTTAATATCTTTTTCAGAGGTTCTGTCCTTTGGTGGATAAATTACCCCATTCCACTCTTCCTTTGCATTATCTACTTTCATATGGTAAGTCCATTGATTTATTCATAAGTTCTTTGTAAAAAGTAACCTTGTGTTCATTTGGAGCAGTGGTCACCAACTGGTGGTCCGTGGACCACTGGTGGTCCGCGAGAAAATTTTGGTGGTCTGCAGAAAAATTATTTGCATTTTTTATATTGCCCTAAATCAGGATCCTCAAACTACAGTCCCTGGGTCAGATACGTCTAATTAATGTTTGTGTTGCTGCAGAGAGTCTCTCCCTTTGGGGTCTTTTTGTGTGGGCCAGAGGGGGGCAGAAATTCCGACTTGGGGTCTGCTTTAGCCTCCTGGTGTGGGGCTTTGGGCAAAGGCTGGAGGGAAGTGCCGCTGGTGGCGAAAAGCTGGAGGGCCTTGTTCCAGTGGGACGTGGCTTGGAACGGGCTGACCATCTCAGCCCGTTGAGCCTCCAGGTGCCAGTACCTGGCCTTGCACTCTTGCAGGTCTTCTCTCTGCTTGGAAAGTCTATGCTTGTAATCTTTAGTGAGGTGTGCTTCTGTTGAACCCCCTTCTCGGTCAGATCTAATTTGAACTGAGCCAGCTGTTTTGCCAACTCTTTCTGGTGGTGGCTGCTTAGCTACAACAACTGCTTCCTGTCGGGGCCCTAAGGAGCCCAGGCAGGCAGGCAAGGAGTGGCTGGGAGGGGAGGGGTGAGTAGAGGCTGGTGAGGCACCCCTCGACGTGAATCACATCGAGTTGGCCACGCCCACCCAGTCACATGACCATCTAGCTACGCCACCCAGCCTGTCGTTAGGCAGATCATATTAACGATCTGTGGGATTAAAATTATGAATTTAGCAGTCCCTGAGGTCCGTAAGGTTGGTGACCCCTGATTTAGGACATAAATACTCACTATCAAAATCTTGGCCTCCTGTAAATTAGCTTCACCCTCCACATATTTACCATGATCCTCAGTCAGTATCTGTTCTGATTGTTTAGAAGTTAAATTTGTTGTTTATGTTGCAATACTGCAGTTACAACTATAAACTAACCAGCAAATATCAGTTAACTATACCATATGTTAACCATCATTAAATGAATGGTTGTAAGTTGAGGACTATCTATACTTCCTCCTGAATGGTAAGGAAGAGGGGTGGAGTCATTAATATGTCAATTATGCAACAACCTTTCCTGTTTGCTACAATCTTTCCTTTTGGCTAAAGTAACTATCTCAAAAACATTGAAAAAGTTTAAGGTAAATTTTATTTCCAGATAAATAATTTATTTAAAAAACAAGCAAACCACAAGAATTTTTGAGGAATATTTTTATTAAAAATGGTTTTATTCACATTTTCCTCCCTTATCTTGCTACATTAATAAAGTATAGATTACGTTTCCCTGTAGCAGAAATATTGAGTACATATACCTAAAACCTCTCCTTCAAATGATATATGCATCTATGGTCTATTCTCAAATTAATATAAACTTCATTTCTTCTCTTTTTGGTTTATTTTTTTTTTGTCCTACTTATCATCTTTGTCATTTTCCCCTATTGCTGATATTTATCTATTTCATTACAATGAAAAATAAACATAAAATTTCAAGTAGAGATACGATGAACATTTTGGCTTTGGCACTGTAGCACATCTGGAATGTAAAGTGTATCATTGTGTAGTTTTATCAGCTTATAGTCTCAAGAATAATGTCTCCTTATGTCTGCTAAATATAAACCATTATTCATCTAGAAGGTTACATTAAAAAGGCCACAATAAGGGGATGAATACTGGCACAGAGCTTTTAAAGATGAGGTAAGAATGATAAACCCTCAAGAATTAATGATCAGTCTGACTTACCTGATTTATTTAAAAGAATTCCTGTTGTATAGAAGAAATGCTCCACTTTTAAAAACTGTTGTGGCACTGTAAGATACGCTGTTACATTAGTGATATGGTGGTTTACAGGAAGTTTAATTAAATATTTTGGAAACTGAACACTTGGCTGAGATTTCGCCTCTGAAAAATAGGTAAAATTTTAAACCAGGAATTTAGTAATGCTTTGTTTAAATAATTTTATGACCAAATAAGAAATACTTTTTTATCTCTTTCCAAGCAATTACATGTAGTTGCAAATGTTCTAGAATTACGCTACATGGAAGCTAACATTAAAAAGATGAGAGCATAAGACAAAACAATGATGTATGCAGTATCCAATTACTAAGGTGATACAAACAGAGCTTATAAAGCTGTCTAAAAATATAACCAAACTTAGAAAAAAAAGATGAGCTTCATTTGTACACTTCTTCCTAACAAAAATATTCTTATTCTGCTTTTGTCATCTTTAATCCTAGTTCAGAATGCTCCATCATCATTTATACTTTAATTCTAACCTGAAATAGATTTTGACAGAAAAATCAAGAGAGAATATCTGCCCTAGTCTTTTGCAACTGCAAATACAGGTAGTCCTTGACTTACAACAGTTCATTTAGTGACCATTCAAAGTTACTGAAAAAAGTGACTTATGACCATTTTTCATACTTACAACATTTGTAGCATCATGTGATCAAAATTCAAATGCTTGGCAACTGACTCATACTTATGACCATTGCTGTGTCCCAAGGTCATGTGATCCCCTTTTGACAAGCAAAGTCCATGGAGATGCCAGATTTACTTAATAACCGTGCTTGCACCCCATATATTAAAACACAATGCTGGAAACTGTACTGACTTCGGCACATGGCTATATCTTAAGAGAAAATGGTTTGCAAACCTGGGTATGTTCTGTTCTTACTTACCAGATAATTTCCCAGTGATTAAAACTGTATCATCAAATAACCATATATTTGCTCGGCTTTGGGGGAACAATGAAAGTGTAACAGATGAATATACTGTGGGAGATAAAATAAAATTATGTAAGTATGTATTAAAACACTGTTGCCCTGAAGTGTAGTAAAACTTAGATGGAAAAAGCTGTATCATCTGAAAAACATAATGATTATTTTGACTTTGATTAAATAAGGCTCAGGCTCAATTCCATGGATGTCCCATTTAGCAGACTTCAGATACAATGGATCACTTTTCATTTTGAATAACACTTCTGAACAAAGGATGCCTGTTGGTTGGTAAAGAGGAGTCAGGCAAGAGTTACTTTTCTCAGGTCTCTACTAAATCAATTTTTTTCCACAATGAATTTTTCATAAGATCATCGTAAGAGTCATGGTGGTGCAGTGGTTAGAATTCATTATTGCAGGCTAATTCTGCTGACTACCATCAGTTCAATCCTCACCGGCTCAAGGTTGACTCGATATACTTCTGAGGTCAGTAAAATGAGGACACAGATTGTTGGGGGCAATATGCTGACTCTGTATACCGTTTGAGAGGCGGTAAAGCACTGTAAAGCGGTATATAAGCCTAAGTGCTATTGCTATCATTGTATGACCAAAGTCCTAAATCTCTCAACACGTTTTTATATTTTTCATATATTACTCATACACTTGACACACTTTATTTTAAAAATGGAAATTTATAGATTTTTGTATATAAGCCTAATACATTTTATTATAGACATTATAATTATAATAATTATAATTATAATTATTATAGACAACATAATGAAAAAAGTATGGAAATAACTTCAGCTAAAATTTAGGAGTACAAATAGAAATCTGATTTTTACAAAGATCAGGATAGGATTTGCTTTCCTTTCTTCTTGCCTTGGGGAGGAGGAAATAGAAGATTTATGTCAGTTTGAGCATAATTCTTTGTAATTTTGCTAGAAATGCTCTTTACTTTTTGGGTGAATAATATATTCAGGTTTTTTTTTCATATGTATCTTAATAAAAAGAAATGAAGGTAACAATACATACAGAAACTTACGTATTGATATCTCCATTTCTCCCCCTTACATACAGAAAACCTTAATATGGATTTTAATTTTACATTTAATCTGCTAAACTTGTTATTTTTTGGTGGGGAAGCATGAGTATATGTCCATTTATGCATGCATATTGCTAGTTGAAAACACAAGTTATTTTCAACAAAAATTCGACCAGATGATACAATAAGAGATCTGAAAAACTGGGTTTGACAGGGAAAGCGTTAGCCAATGAATGCAAATAATACATCAATGGCAACAAAAGAGCAAATACATAAAATTCTGTACTATGGTAGAACATTTAGTAAAGATGGAAAATGGATTGACAAAATTTAATTGTGCAAAGGCTAAGAGAAAGATAATGTATCACATGTGATCTGTTGTGAGAAATGGATGTCAAATGTCTGTGCGTAAGAGCATACTCCTCCTCATTTTATTATATGGAAGTGAGGATTTGGTTTGTTAGGAGAAATAAAAGTAAATTTAATGCAGTGAGAATGGATTATTTAAGTGGCATGTGTATAAAAAATAAAGGAGATTGGGTGAAGATTGAAAGGGTGATGAATACAGAAAAAAGCAAAAATAAGTGACCAGCATGAAATAAATGAATTAAGTGATTTATTCAATGAAAATAAAAACCAAATCACAGAACAAATATAAAAATATTATATTATTTTATATTATTATTATTATATTTTATATAAATATAAAAAAGGAAAGTAAATGAATAGAAAGGAAGGGAAAATGGAGAAAGCTAGATAAAAAGCATATGCCACCTAAAGAACTACACAAATTATCTTTTAAAAATTGATTTAAAGAAAATATTTTTAAAATGGTGTTGTTCAGCTTGCTAACTTACTTGGCATTCTCCCAGTTTTCCAAGGTAAAGGTGTTAACATGTAACCATCTTTATAAGAAACAATGGTTAAACTCAGGCCTAGCTGATAGGGAACCTGTATCAGTACTGCTCCATTCTTTCCAGTTAGCGTAGAATTTGTTTTAGTATAGTTGACAAAAATGTCTACAACAGCGTGGTATAGATACTGATGACTGATTATATCATTAACTTGCACTTTTAGGGTAAACATAGGTCCTACAAGAAAAAGAAAAGAAAAGAACAATCTCAATTATTTTAGTTAAATTCCAGATTTTTTTTTAAAGAGTGGGGTCTCTGATTTCTTGGGGATGCATTTTTGAACATCTAGGAAAATATTTGCAGGTTTCATGACTTGAGAGAAAGCAAAACACAATCCATATTAAGCTAAGAGTTCTATGGAGAAATAGATATTTGTATTTTCTTACTTATATGCTATAAAGTATACACTGATTTTGAAGACCCATAAAGATGACTCATGTATATTCCCACCTTCAAGTGAAAAAGTGGAGAGAAAGTGTGATGTGAGCTAACCAGTACAAAGTTCCTCTGAATATTTATGAGGTACATGGTGGAGAAAAATAGAATAAATACATTTCACCATGCAAGATAGGTTGATTTCAATCACAGTTCCTATTTGGTAGTTCACAGTTTTCTTCAACACATATTCAGTTACACAAATAACAATAAAAATATTATTTCATCTGAAGCTAAATATAATTTTTATAGAATTTGGAAGCTGACAGTCTCTGAAAAATTACACCTACAGAGAGACAAAAGATTTGTGCACTCTATATGTTGCAAATGCAGAAAGCAAGATTATTTGCATCCTAATATAAATTGCTGTATAATTGTTTTGCTAAGCTTTGTTCAGCAATAGTGAAGGATCTTAAATCTTATTTTTCCTGGAATATTTTGTTACCAAAAAGCAAATTCCCATACGCCCCCCCCCCAAAAAAAACCTTGTTTTTCCTGAAGATGCCATTTCACTACAACAGCTAATATTGTCATATTAGCTGTCATATAATAGTCTATAGCTACTGTTTTGATTTTAAGGCCAAGAAAATTTAACCTGGAATAAAAATGCAAAGGTTAGAAAGCTGTTTCCAGAAAGCATGAATTAGGAAAAATAAATAATGTCCCTACTTGATGGAATTGGTCCTGATTGGAAACTGAAGACATCAGGTATGGAAGCACAAGTAGGAGAACAGGATCATACTACAGATTGTGACGAACACAGCATCTCTAATCACTTTAGACCTGCACTTTCATGTTCTGGTATAGAGATTAAATATACATTAACTCAGATAAAACATGTTACCTTTGGCTCACAATTTCTTGAATTACCAGTTAGAAAATACTTAGTAACTAATGTGAAATTCTTGGGTGGACTGACAGCCTTCCAGTTGCAACCAATTTTTCATTGACTGTTTCAAGTTACAGTGAAGGTAAACAAATAGTACCTTATGTCCAATCCCCAACGTTACAGCTGCTACAGTGAAGTCATGTGATCAAAATTTGGGCATTTGGCAGCTTGCTCTCATGTTGCTACAACTATCTCTACTTACCTCTCTCTACTTACCTATTCCCCCATCTCTGCTCTTTTGGGCCCCTGCATTTCATAGTCTCTGTTGCCTTGCACTCTGCCGCTTTCTGTCCTTTGCTGTCTTTTTGTTTTTGCTGATCAAGCATATTCAGCCTGGCTCTTCACAAGCACCTACTGACTGCATGAGGTCTTTTTCCCCAAGATCGCATGGGGCGGTTTCCTCATAATATTACAGAATTACATGTGGCCAGCAGGTTGCCTCGTGATGGGCTACACTAGGCATGCCCAAGTAGCAACGGACAACAGAAGGTGGGCAAGGTCTGGTAGAGAGATGAAGTAGGGAAGCACAAAGCTACAGATGGCTTGGAGTACAGGGCAATGAGGGCAACTGGTGCTTTGCTCCATGCTGCTGGGCCATGATGGCTGGTGCTTCATGCTGTAGTGCTGGGCCCATCTCATGTCATCCAATCGCATTTCCAATAATGAGGATAGAAAGATGTATGGAAGGGAAACGCAGCTATTGCATCCAATGGACATTTTCAAGCACTGGAAGATAGTCCTTCTTGGAAAATCAGGTGAGTCCAAGTATTGTACTGATTATTTGTTGTAGAACTAAGAAAACCCACATTTATGTTCTCCTCCTGATTTCCCTCACAGGTTTGTTGAGGTGGCCATAAAATAAAAGAATATCCTCCCTCTCTAGTAGCCCACCTTGAGCTTCAAGAAGAAACACAGAATACAAATGCAATAAATAATCTAATCTGTTCAAGACTTTGAAGTTCACTAGCACACATTATTGTGCAAAGCAGCTTCCATATTGGCTCTATACTAGCAAGCAATCAGTTCTGGTGTTCAGAAATAAACTAAGTGCTTTTTGCTTATTTATTAGTGCTACTTATAAATGTAATCAATAATGGGTGAATGCATATTAAAAGAATATATATCCTCCGTGGAAACAGCAATGGATTCCTGGGCGCTATGCTTTCAGATATGATTGATTTCCATTTGAATTCCTGCCAACGAAGGCTGGTTCACATGTTTTCTATAGCTAATGTAAGGACAGACACTTGTAGCATCATCTTCTGTTTTTCTTATAAACAAGTTCAAGATTCTGACATTCTTTTAATACATGTGGAGGCAGTCCCTCCTGTAACAAATTGTCCATGTTTAGGATAAAACTGCTTATTTAGAAATCTCACTTCCTCAGATCCTAATAACTGGGTATCGTCCTCTTCACAGCTGTTTAATGACCTAGTTTTGTTCAATATTCTCAAATATAGGACTATATGGCTATCATATAAAAGCTTCAGTTCCACAAATATATGCTTAAAGAAAGGACTGAACTGTAAAGGAATTACTATCAACTAAATATACAGGCTTGGGATATAAAATGCTTTAAGTTTTGTTTTCCAAATACAAAAAGAAATGCTTACTGAAGTCAGCACTTTCCAAATTCTGTTTTTATTCTCTCAAGAGTACTTCTTAAATACAAATAGAATCTTGAATTTTATATCTGAATCGGCCCATATTTCATTATATGCATTTTGAATACCCTTTTCCTAATTTCTTATCTGCTAGTAATTACATACCATGATGGTTGCCCCTGGAAATCTGGGAAAAAATGGTTGGGGAGAGGGAGAGTAGTGCAAGGTGTTGGAAAACTAAGTGAGGATCTGGAAGGCAGCTGCAATGCTATGCAAAACAAATCAACTTCATGAGCTGTCAGAAATGGCAGTTGCTATGGGCTGCCGTTCAGGTTGCTGGACGTAAGGAGGATGATAACCATAACAGAATGTCATTAGAGCTGGCAGAGCCGGGGACTAGAAGAGTCCCTTAATAAGGTCTAGAATTCTACCATTGTTCCCACTGTCTGACAGGCTGATGAGAATTTCTCCTGCCACTTTTGAGTGGCAAGGAACTGGCTTGCATAGGGAGGAAAGAGGGGTTTCTCCTTTGCTTCTCCACTTGGTACTGTCGTTGTGCTCATAAGATCTTCTGTCATAATGTATGGAATTTCACATTCTCTTCCTCGGCACTAAATCAGTCCCGAAATCTTTTGACTGTCTTTTCAGTTTGCCCTATTTAAAAAATTCCTTATGTATGCTTCAGATTTTGCTAGTAGCTACCTCCAATATGCATTTCCATCTCACTTGCTAAAGATCTTGGGAGTTCCCACATGCAGGGTGATTTATTTGGTCATAGCTGAATGAACACGATCATTTTCCATGTCTCACTCATGTTATTTCCTCCTCAGACTTATTAGAGATATGAAAGGTGCACTGACCTATAAAGAAGAAATCTGTTACCTCGAAGATACCAGTCTTCTCACTGCATTAACTCAGCATGCACAGTATCATAGAAGGCCAACAATAAAAGTGGCTAATAGATTCAGCTCACCCCAGTAGGACAACTCAGAGGGAAGCTGTGCCTCTCTGTGTGAGTCTGTCACAGGTTTGGTGGTGGGCCAGGCACATAAACACAAGACTTTTTCCTCTAGTGAACTGATAAGTAGAAGATGAGAATAGGAGCTCTGTTTCTCTTAGGAAGATGTTGTTACAGGAGAAGGAATGGCTACTGTGCTGCCACTAGAGCAGGCCTGTCAAACTGGAGGCCCGTGGGCAGGATGCATCACATGCAGGCCACTCCCACCCAGCTCCGCAAAGGCAAAAAACATTGTGATATGTCACGATACGTCACGTGACGTGATTGAGTTTGACACCTGTGCACTATAGTCTTAAAAAACAACAAAATTAACCGTGGGAAGAATTGTTATTTGCATTTAAGTGTACTATGCATGTTTCGTGCATTTTTAAAATTCATAATGAATACTTCAAGAAAGAGGACCTCTAAACTGATTACCATTTCCATTCAAATATTAATTCCAAAACTTAGTTAAATGGGGCTGTTTTAACTTTTCAGTGCATAAATCCTATTTTAAATTAATACAACAGGAATTGGTTTTTTTAACCTCTGTATTGCTAGAAAAGGCCATGAGAAAGTCATATTATGAATAAAATGATGATGTTACCTAGTTGGCTAATGAAGTGCCTGCAAGAAAATAACCAAACTCAGAGAGCACGAAGGACTCTACAGTTCAGCCCTCAGCTACAAATATTCTCTTCTATTCCACATAATGATGAACTTCTAAATAAACCACAATTGGTATAGTGGTAAAGCTTTATATCAATCAAGTCAATATGCAACCTAATTTGGGCTTCAATTGTACAAATATACTATAAAAACAGAACTTTTCATGTTTTTATTCTACCTGAATTGCTTAACATCTGAATTTCTCCATAACTAGTAAAATGCAGAAATGATGGGCAACAGCTAGTGGCATTTTATCATGCTTGGTGGACATATGAAAAAGCTAGAAAATTTTGGATTCAAATATATTCACTGATTCAGAGGCCTTTGAAGATTAATATACAATTAAGACCAAAGGATTTTCTTTTGGGATTGATGGACGAATAGTTGGAAAAAAGATCTGGAATTTTGTTTTTGTATATAATTGCAAGGAGGTTATTGTATGCAGAAGAAATAGAAAGATTAGGCTTTGCCCACAATGGAGGAGCAGTTGGTGAAAATGATGGAACTAGGCAAAATAAACAAATTGACTTATTTGATAAAAAGACAATAAATTTATTGCTTACCCTTTATGGATTTTTAAATTAGATTATTAAGAGTCATGTTGTAATCTGAGAGTAGGAGGTAAATTTGTAACTGTACTTATAACTGCTATAAAGATTGGAAGTCTCTGCTTTCTTTTTTCTTTCTTTTCTATTTTTCTTTAAGCTTTTGCTCCATTTCTTCCCTTTCTTTTTCTTTACTTTTTAGTTCATATTAATTCGCAGTAGTTTTATCTTCCCTTTTAACACTTTTAATAATATAAAAGAAATATGGCAAACAAAAGAAATAGTAAAGATTGTAACCAATTATGCCAGCAAATCTGGGAACAGCATAGCAACCAACAGATTGGAAGAAGTCAATCTACGTACTAATACCAGGGAAAAGAAACTCAACAGTGTGGAAACTACCATACAATATTTCTAATTTTACACATAAGTTTTTAAAAAAACCACTTAGGACCATTCAATATAGACTACAGCCATGGAGATGCCAGATGTTCAAGCTATAAATATGATGGGGAGACCACTAATCCACAGCATCACTTTCTGATCCAGATAAACAGGGACCCAAACATAGCAATAAATCACCAAGACTGATTGCTCTTAAAAGTAATCCAGACAAGACACACAAACCATGACCACCTGCCAATTTTGGATCAATGAAATACAATCTCTAGCTAGACTTTACCAACAACTGGCTTGCCATGTAGTGTGACATACTACAGGGAATGTGAAGTCAAGCAGCCATAACTTTTACTGTAGAAAAACAGAACGTAAGGTATTGCTCAAGAACAGTTAGGTATGAAATATAGAAGGAATTAGAAACTGCTTCAGCTACTCCAAGATAAATTTACATGAAAAAGAACTTAGCTAATATAGCTGGTTCATATGCACATGTGCACACACACTGCAACCTATATATTTTCAATTCACAACTTCTGTTGCATTGGTGCCAAAGCATGGACAGATAAATTAGCCCATACTAAATCTGATTACAATACACAACTCATTTTTAAAGTACCTTTTATGAGCCTGTAATTTCTTAATTCAAGATAGAGTCACTGTCTTATAATTACTGTTTATAATCAGAAATAACTACAGAATCCAACGTATCTAAATATGTGTCATTACTTGACTTTATTTTTCTGCTTCAAAATAATCTATCAAACACCTGCTGTTAAATTAATTCAGTCACTGCTCATGAAACTTAACAGCAAAATCCATTTTAATAAATAATATATATGTGATAAAATATTTAGAGGGCAAGTTGATATTTACATGAAGGCAAGCTAAATTGTGGAAAGTGTTTTTTTTTTTCAACTTCGTTCATTGAATTTTTCAGAGGAAAGCAATCAATAGAGGCAAATATGAGGGCAGATAACAAGCTCAGAGAGCTCAGATAAAGCATCAATCTTATACAATCCTTATAGATTTGATTCTCTTACAAAAGAATTTAAGAGAAAATGTAGCATATGGCAAGTCATTACTTTCAAAAACCTCAAATTATAATGAAGAAATATACACTGACATGTATTATTTCAACAACAAAAAATCAATTACTATAGAATAACTCCACATAATCAAGAAATCCTGCTCAATGTCCATACAATTAAAATGTAGAAAGTATTCAATTCTTATATTAGCTTTCCCAAACTATCCAAATGGTTGGCCTACATATACCATCATACCAACTAGAGCAGCGATGGGCCTTGAGAAAATTTTGGTGGGCCGCAGAGACATCTCACCCCCAGAGCACCCTCCCAAAGCAATTAATCCAGGCTGCGCAGAAACACAAGGCTGCGCCACCCACATGGCCCGCAGGAACGCTCCCCCACCCACTCACTCCTTACCCGGCAAACTTGCCTGCTAAAATTGCTATTTTTCCTTTTTCCGACCATCATCTGTTCTGCTGTGCCGGGAGATTTAGATTAGCTAGGAAGCAGAAAATGGTTGGATCTCTTGCTTTCAAGCTAGTCTTTAGATCTTCAGCTTTGCTTCCCTTAGGACTGAAGGTTCACTTGCAAGCAAATTCAGTGCAGACTCACGGCAAGCAAATTTGAGAGACTGAGCTAGCCAATGGCAGATAGATAGATCACTGAATGATTCTGTGAGCAACTCAATCTGCCTGCCTGCTTTACCTGATTTTGGGTAAAGGTCTTTTTAAATAAAAATTCAATATTACATGGTAAAAGTTTAGCTTGCTTTTTATAAAAAATTTATGTGACAGATTGAACAGCCAATTCAATATTTATATAAATGTTTATATATAAATATTTATATAAATATTTATATTACAAGCCATGCCCAGCCAGTCACACGACCAAGCCACACCCACAAATTAGGCCATGCCCTCAGAACCAGTTAGTGGTCCCTGGGATCTAAAATTAGGAGTTTGGTGGTCCCTGAGGTCCAAAAGGTTGGCGACCCCTGAACTAGAGTGCCCAACTGAGATTGAGTATTATGGAAGCTGCTATCCAATATAGCTAGTCAAACCAATTACGTGTTGAATTTTGACCAAGGACATCTGGGTTCAAATCCTTCTCTTATTCATGAAATGTATTATTTATTATTTGTTATAATTTGTTTATTATTCTCTTATTCTATATTTTGCATATTGAAGCTGAGGAAGTTTGGTCATGACATTTTTCTTTTGTTCTTAAAATGTAAAGCAATCTCCTAGTCCTATTCTATAGGATCAATTCTCAAGACTAATCTCCTGAGCGTGAATATGGTAGAGAAATATAGTGCCTCTAGCAAAACTATGATTAATTAAGGCAAGGAAACAAGTAGAAACAAGAGTTACACACCTTGCCTAGTTGTCTCTTTCTTCTTGTTACTGTATGAAAACACAGGTGTCTTCTGGTATTTGGTATGATAATAGATTTGGTCATATACAGAATTCCTGTGTAAATCATTTTTCCTTATAGTTTTCAATGAAAAAAAATGTAGATGAATAAAAGAAAAAAATACATATAAAACAGTTAGGGGAAAAAGGTAAAGCAGAAAAGAAAAAGATTATATAAAGGATGACTTCCATTCTTCTCTACAGTAGTCACAAGTAACCTTATTTTCTCTCCTCCTCTTTTAGCTTCCATACATACCTTCCTATATTCAATCCTTTTTAATTAAGAAAAGCAAAAATCACCCAAGGCATATTAACTGTTTTGTTGTTTTTTTTGGGGGGGGGGGGGCAGTCAATTAAGGGTTTTCAACATTTATAAAGGTACTTATTTTATCCCTGATCAAACAAAACAATTTTGCATTCTTTCCTTGTCAAGTATCTTCTAATAGAAGCTTCTTTGGGTAGAATTATCTTTATATTAAATTACTGTTGTATAACTTGATCTCTTGTCACCTTCCTGGCCATGTGCTGGATCTGGAGCACCCTGTCCATTTCTGTGTTCACATCTTCTCCTTTCCATACCATAAATTATGTTAGAATTTTGACAGTCCTCTCCTTAGTGCCTTCCCAAGGTTGTTTCAAAATTATTCTCAGTCTCAAATGAACTTTTTCCTCTCTTGATTCCAATGATGATATTCCAGGTCTTCATTCCTCAGGCTGTTTTCTGGGATCTCCATTTTTTCTTATATTTGTTTACCATTCTTGAAGCATTCATGACTTGCATACTACTCATTGTATGATATCTATTCAGGGGTGGGATTCGAATGTTTTAACAACCAGTTCTGTGAGCGTGGGTTAGTTGGTGGGCGTGGCTTGGTTGTCATGTTATTGGCTGGGTGTGGCCAACTCAATATCACTCACATCGAGGCATGTATCTCCTCGCCTGGCCTCTCATGACTGTGGGGATGCTGCAACAGTCGTAAGTGTGAAAAATGGTCATAAGTCACTTTTTTCAGTGCCATTGTAACTTTGAATGGTCACTCCACACAAGCAAAGTACCAGCAAAGGAGGGGGAAAAAATTCCAGAGACGTTCCTGAGATAGGAAGTCTAGTCCTGCCAAGAATGTAACAAGGGTTAACGGAGAGGCAGTTTCTGTAAGCAACACCAGGATGTTTCCTTTCTGCCTTCCTTACAGGATTAGGCCAATAATTTCTTCTAATAACCGGTTCTCCGAACTGGTTAGAATGTTAACCGGTTCTGGCGAATAGGTGCGAACTGGTAGAATCCCACCCCTGTATCTATTATACTGTATATCTAAATAGATAATTATTACACCAAATTCTGTATCATAATCTGTGTCCTCACATCTTATTTTAAAAGGCTCTTGATCAGATACTTCTATTTCCATTAAAAAAATACTTCTTCTACACAATATTTTGAGCTGCTTTTGCTTTTCTGAATAACATTTCAGAATAAAACGTGACATGTTCATAAACATTTCTGCAATAAACAATTTCACGCATAATTTTTACAAATGTATTAACTTATTTCACCTCTACTAGGATTCTTCTGGATTTCTTTTCTCTTTCCAAATATATACCCTGTTTCTCCAACAATACGGCCTCCCCCAATAGGAAGTCCCAGCAGGTTTTATAGGCATGAAATGAAATTAAGCCCCTCCCCAAATTAAGGCCTATATTAAAACATGCGAAATGGGGGTGGAATGGTGGGGGCCCTTGCCATTAGGAAGTACTTTTGTTGCACACCCAGATATAGTGCTGCCTGTGTTGACCCTGATACGAAGTGCCCCACCAACGCCGGGGTCAACATCCAAGCCGTCGCTGCCCGCCCAAAGATTCAAGGGGGAATTAAGTCACCCCTAAAAGACAGCCTAGCCATTTTTTCAGGGCTCAAAAAAAAATAAGACCCGGCCTTATTATATGAGAAACACGGTATGTATTCAATATAAAATGTTGTTGTATTATTTTCAGATTATCCTCAAGTATTCCCCTGTTCCACATCCTGAACCTCATACAATAAAAATGCATAAAAATGTGGATCAAAATTATCTCTCAATCTTAATCTTATTAAAAACTCCAGCTTCACTTAATCATATCACTATATCTTTCACATGGATGCTGCTTAACTATAGAGTCATATTTCCATAAAGAAAAAATGTATTCTTGACTCTCTCTATATTCAAGCTACACTGAATTAACATGATGCTAAAGACATAAATGATGAGCTGCTAACTTCAAGTAGTCCTGATCCAAACATTAAAAATAAGGCTTCATAATACAACAATGAGTACCGATTCTTTCCTAACACAACTATAATGAGGAGAATCTGCAAAGCAAGATTGATTTCAGAATCTTCCTACGGAACATGGTACTCACTATTGGCAGGAAGGTATACATATGGGGAGGGCAGAAAGTGTGCACTCCTTGTTTAAGCACTGTAAAACAAATGAGCTTATAGATTCGTATCAGAAGGAAGATAAAATACAGATTAGTCTTTACAGCCAGGATATACTTACTTTTAAGACATGTTCACTATTATCTTACAAACTAAAGACCACTTTCAAGTGGCATACAAAATACATTGCAAAGCCACCACTTATCTTGGAAAGGATAACACAAAATGATATATTTGAAGACTTAAGAGAAAAAGAGCCAGCAAAGTACACTCTGATTAGGAAGAAAAAAACAACCCACCTTTATCATAAAAAATTATAGGCAATGTCACAAGCCAACACTTATTTTGTAAATTAAACCATTAAACCACCAAAGATGCAGTCACAGATCACTGGATACCTACACTCCTGGCTGGATGTGTCATGCATGGAATCATTTGAACCAATGCCCAATGAAAGCAGAAAATGGAGTTGCCTAACAGCACATTCAAATGCCAGCATTTGCATTAATGTAGAACTGTAAATGGTATCTACATACAGACAAAACACAATTTTGATATGTAAAAAAAACCTCCAAAGCTCTGTTTAAATTATGGACCCCAGCCTACAAATGGGAGGCATCTTGTACAAGAAAGAATAAAATATTTTCCTTTCAGTGGTTACAGGGGAATTGCAAAAGACAATCAAGTCGCCATATGCCAAAGGAGCTGCTTTTATATTCCCTTTAAAGTAGAGCTGCAGCTGCTCTTCTGGAGCCATTAAAAACCCAGCAGTGGGGAAGAAAGAGCAACTGGAGGGCTAATTCTCACCTCCCAAGAGGCAAGGAAGACGCTTCCTTAAGCACACAGTGGTCAAGACCCCTCCCCAGCAACCCTATCCATAAATAACAAGTGACACATGTGGTCTAATGTAATCCCCCTGAGAAAAGGGGAGCCTGCCAGACTCAAAGGAAAAGCTTAGGCATCTACTACCTGGGGAAAAGCTGTCTGCAACCACAAATTGAGGGGGAATGGAAGCAAGCTAAAGGGAAAAGAAGGTTTACCTAGAAGAGATAAAAATAAGGTGGCAGATTAAAAAAAAAAAAAAAAGGCACATTCTCCAGACAGGGAGCATTTTGGGACAGAGAAGGTTTATGCTACTACACCATTACAATCCTCCCCACTAGAAGCCAACCTCATTTCCCTACCTAGGGAAGAAACAACAACCCTTTCTAAAAATCGTGGAACCTTTTGATGAAGATCGCCCTCTCCGGGCTTGATTTCTTTTTCATTTTTTTTAAACTGAAGAAAAATTAACTCTAGCTTCCTGGCCTTACCCATCCACCTAAAGGCAAGCACTGAGATGGATCTGAGGCAAAGGATGCGACGGGGAAAAGGCGACGGGGAAAAGGGCCGAGATGGCCGCAAACTGTCAGAAAACAAGGAGGCCGTTTACATAATTGCGGGACGGAGGACAGAGGGCCCCAGGAACGAGTAGATGCTCTCTGATCCTCTGCAAGCCTCGCGCATCCATCCAGCCTTCCAAGCGCCAGACAGCCATCCGCCATCCTAGAGGAAAGCCAAATCCTACAAGGGAAAAAGGAAGCGCGAACTACTGCTTGCCGAGGAATCAAATGAAGAGAGGACCGAAGCAGATCTAAAGGAAAGGGAATGGCTGGAGGGAGGAAGGGAGGGAGAAACATCCCTCGCAATGCCCCAGGCATCCGAACGGTGCAATGGGACGCCGAGGATGCCATTCAAAGCCAAATGCTGGCGGCGTTTGGGTCGCAGGGAAGAAAACCTTTGGCCAACCTCCAGGGCTGAAAAGACAGCACCTACCTGGAGCAGCCATGGAGGAAGGCGGTGTCGATAAGCCGGCCCGCTGCTGAGGACGCCTGGTTAAGCCGACGGCGCTGGTGGCGGCCGCGGAGCCCGGGCGGCTCTTCAGCAGCAAGAGGAGGAAAAACGTCGCGGCGGCCAATCCCAGCAGCGAGGAGGTCGGCGGACGCCCGCGAATCCCAGGCATGGCGGGCAGCCGGAGAGCAGCGGAGGCATATTGCGGGCGAGGAAGAGCGGCCAAACGGCGGGAGCGCAGCCGCCCGGCCCCAGCTGAGCCACCGCGACACGAAGGAAGCAGCTCCCAACTCCTTCACGCCTCCGCGCCGGGAGCAGGAGGCGGCTCTCTTGCAACCACGTGACACGGAGGGAGGAGGCAGAGGGAAAACGAGTCTTCCCCCAGGGGAATTGTTTTATCGACCCTCACCTGTGCGTCGTTTGGTTTGGGGAGGTGCCCCCCCCCTTTCCTGGAGGTCACCTGGTGCCTTCCAGATAGTTTGCAAGTTAACACCCAGCACACGGTTCCCGACGACGCGAGATCCTAGGAGTTGTAGTTCGAAGTGTCTGGAAAGCTCCACTTAGATTTGGTGTGTGTCTTGCTGTTTTGAGGCAACCTGCTGTCGTTTCTCTTGGCCTTTTGGCGAATATTTCGTTGTCCAGAAATGGCATCAGGGTGCCCCTCCCTCGCCAAAATGCATAAATGCCTCAGGCGAATAAGGTTGGGGGCCTCAAAGATCAAGCATGGAAAATATACTGGTTTCATATTTTAACCTGGAACTCCCCTGGAGCCATAATCAAATAATAGATTATGTCTGCTCATATGGGTTTTATCTTAGCTATTGGATCTAATCATTGTTAGCTCTGCCATGATGCAAAAACAGGTCCAAGTACAGATCCTGTTAACTGTGAGGCATTCACATGAAATCTTAAAATCAAAGGCTGCATTTGCAAAGAATGAGTCACCACAATCCCCAACAGTTGATGACATCACTATGACACAACCCCAAAGATTCAAATATGCTGTGACTCACAAAAAATTCCACGTTTATACATCAAGTTCCAAATAACTTGGCAGCTAGCAACTTTTAACATCAGTGTGGCATAAAATGTGGATCGGATTCGCCTGAAATCTCTAAAAACAGGTCACAAATTTTGACAGCAGTCAACCACCAGAAGTACAGATCTGAGAATTCTAACATTACAGTGAAAGTGATTTATTTGTGAGACATGAATCCTCAGTCTTTTTTTTCAACAGGCATAAACCGACCAGTCACAACTGATACCATTTGGTTCTACAGCCAGGGTGTCAAACTCGCATTGTCATGTCGTCATGTCCTTACATGGCGTATCACAACTTTTTTCCCCTTCACTAAAATGGGTGGTCGTGGCCAGTGTGTGACGAATCCGGCCTGTGGGCTGTGAGTTTGACACCCCTGCTCTACAGGGATACATAATGTTTACTTTATTTTGGATCCACCAGAAACCACAGAAAATTATCTTTTCCCTTATGCCAAATCTGTAAGTAGCCATGCTCGTTACAGAGATTTGGCAGCTTTTATCTTCCTCTTTGCAGCTGATATTTCAAGGTCTGCTGCCTGCAGTTCCAGAAGCAGAGCACTCATCAATGCCCTATTAATTTGTTCCCTTGGTCAACGGGTCATGAAGATAATGGTCTTCAGCACAGTTAGGTCTACAAATATCTATGTATGTTATCATGGGTAATCACTTCTGCCTGCCGCATCTCCTGCCTCCTACCCCACTTACTCACTCTAAGTTTTTAAAATATATCTCTGAAGCTTGTGCTATATTGTTAGCAACAAATTTCACTTTAAATATTAAATCCCTGCCCGGATCCACATTTTTTTGCATTACAAGGACACAAAAAAGCCTTTGCATTTATGATTACGTGTAGATTGATCTCATCCATGACTTAGAAGTTATTGAACTGGAAACAAGATCCTGATTTCAAGAGGAAAATAAGATTTATCAGAACAAAGGTTAAAAAGAAAAAAACCCAATTAGAAATAACATATTCTACCATGACAGTCATCTGAGGATTCTTAATTAAAAAGTAAAATTACTGATCTAACATTATTAACATTAGTGTTTGCTCCCAAGGAATGAAAAATAATCAGCATCACTTTGATTTTGAAAATGGATGGTGAGGGCACAGAAAATTTGGAGACATAATAGCAATAGCACTTTATAGCCCTCTCTAAGCAGTTTACAGAATCAGCCTACTTTGAGGTGGCCATTTCTGACCACCGCTGCAACCGCCTTCGGGAAAGGGAGTAATGGTCAGCTGGGGAGGAGAGATGCGGCTCTCCTCGACCCTGCTGGCGGTCTCCCCCTTCTTCACCATCTCTACAGGGTGGCTTTTGCCCGAAACCAGCCGGCTTGGGCTCTCCGGTGGCGAGCACAGATAGAAATTGTGCACAATCGCGGATTTCGGTCCTTCGCCGAAAAAGCTCAAACCGGAAGTCCCTTTGCAGAGAAGGGACCATTTAAGCTTTTTCTTGCCTTGTGAATTCAGATTTCTTTTAACTCAACACTATATACATGGGCACAACATTTTATTAATGTTGTGTACATGAACTTTAAAAAAAATGGTAAAATCATTCTTCAAAGACTACTGAATAAATACAGCAGCTCTGGAATAAAAGAATAAGTCCCCAAAACCTCGAAGTAGAAGACAGGGATAAATTAACAATTTCAAATGGAAGAGTTGTTCTGCATGAGTTGTTCTGCAAGAGTTGTTCAAGCGTGGACTTTGGGGGGTGATTGTAAAAGAGCTATACTAAAGAGTGAGCAATGAATTGGGTAGGTTTACTAATGATCCCATATTGCCCTGGATTGTAAATAAAATAAGAATTGCAATGAAACCCTAAGGGAACACTTCAAGCTGGGTGAATGCTTGCTTTTAACTTTGAGCAGAAGCAGGAAAAAATAGAGATGGTAGATGTATATCATACATCGCAGAAAATGTACATAGTGGATGTGCCCTGCCCCCTGGCCTCAACTCTGACTCATCTATTAAAAAACAATGCAAGCAAGTCAGAAGTAGTAAAAGAAAATATTTTACACAATGCATTGTTAAGCTATGAAATCTGCTGTCATCAGATGTGGCTAGGTCAGCAGTTCTGGACTAGACAAACATGAGAAGAATCAGGCTATTTGGACGTGCTCCAGCATGAATCACAGACAGTGCCCTTCATAGACCAGCTAGCGATATGTGGAAGAGAGCTATTGCTTTCTATTTCAGGGATCCCCAAATGCCAGTCTGTGGTTCTCAGCCCATTCGAAACTGGGCCATGGAAGTGGTGGGTGAGGGTGCATGCGCGCAAAACCACTCCCCTCTCCACCACTGCCGCTGTCTCCACCATGAGCTGAAAAGATTGGGGGACGCTGTTCTACTCTATGTTTGTAAACTTCATGAATTCCTTCGACACGACTCTCCATTTATATGACATGCTGAACTGAAACCATTATGCCATGATATAGCCCTTTTCAAGGTTAGGTCACCTCCACAAAATGCAGTATGAGCCATGTTGCAGTTGGAATGTTCTTCAGTTTAGGAGTGTTGTTTTTTTTTAAACCAAATTTTATTAATTTTTAAAGACATACAAAACATAGATACACAAAAACACAAAACATAAAAATAATAAAAAATCTCTTTTCTGAAAGTTGCTTAGTCCCGGGTTATAACTCTTGGCACAGACACAAATTCAAATTCATATTCATTTTACATACCATTTCATATCTTATTAACATTTTCAATTTTCTATATAACTTCTCCTCACTTTTAAATTTTCTCAATTTTATTTTATTTATCTCCTCTCAATTCGAATCATAATATTTATTATTCTTTGTCTGTTCTATTTCCAACCATCCATTTATTTTTCTTCTTTAAAAAAGAAGAAAAACTTCTCCTGTACACTAAATGGAGTATGATGCCTTTATCTCCTTCCCCTATATTTATAATACTTAATATAAAACACATAACTTACATTGGGATTCTGTCTGGTACATTCTAAAATTATACTATATTATCAAAAATAATACAAATCTATTCATTAATATTGATATTCATTTATATCTTAAACATCTAACACATTACTTTTCAGTTAAATCACATACTTTTATGGGAGGACCTATTTTCCATAATTATTCCCCCCCCCCACCTCACATATTATAGCTCATTATTTCTTTACGATGTTCCTCCTCCTTCTACTTCAAATCTCTCATTTCACAAAAAGTTTCGCTAATATAATCTAATCATTAATATTAACAATCATTTATATCTTAAACATTTTATCCATTTCAATTAAATATCATGCCTTTGAGGGAACACTTATGCTTTCCAAAAATTATTACCCCCACATCACATATCTTAAATCATATTTCATTACAGTTCTCCCTTTTTCTTAACAAAAATTTCACTAGTTTATATTAAATATTTTATCACATTTTAAATTATATATTATTTCCAATTTTCTATGGTTATTTCTAAATACAAATATAGAAATGCAATCTTATGTACCTTTCTAGAATCCCAATTTCAATAAGATTTATCCATTATCTCAAAAAAACTTTTGCTTCTTCACATCTTGCTCCCCACCATTAAGGCTTCTCATCCCTTCCTTTCTCCCTTGCTTCTTCTTCTCTTTGTCCTCTTTAACCCCTTGTCTCTCCACCTCCCTTTTCTTCTGTTTTCCCTCTTTCTGTTGTCTCCTAACATAATGTCCCCTTTTCACCTTATTCTTCTTTTTGGGTTGTTTTTCCAGATCTTAAAGTCTTCTTTTCCTTTTTCTCTTTCTTTTCCCCTTCTCCAACCAAGGTTATTTGTTCATCAAAGATGGCTTCTTCTTTGTCCCCATCATCCTGTTGCTCATTCTGCTTCACATAAGTATAAACCGCCATTTCTAAAAATTGAAAAAGAGTGCCAAAAACATCTTTCCCTTCTTGCTTTTCTCTTTCATATTTTTGATATACAAGTTTCAGTCCATCCACAAATGATGCCATTGTGTAGAGAAAAAGTTTTTCCAAACAACCACCCAGATGTTTTTAATCAAGAATAATTCTCAAAAGTTCCAAAATCACCAAACAATCCAAACAGGCTGTTTCTTTTAAATACCTTCTTCTTCTTCACTTTCTCTTTCTGGAGTTAAAATTTAATCACAAAGTTCTCTTTCAAATATATATTTTTAGAAGTCTTATTGATGTTTAGTAACTCTTTAAAGTTCTAGGCAATCTTCTCCTTATTTTCAAATTTTGCTCCAATTTTTTCCCCCCTCTCCCTTCCCACTCACAGCCAGAAGAGTTTTTTCCATCCGCTATCAAGTTAGGAAGGAGAGTGGAACAAAAAAAAAAAAAAACCTTTCCCTTTTAGAATATTCGCAGCTTGTTACTCTCACTGGAAACAATATATACTTAGCAGCCTTCAAGGTTCCAGGTCTCTTTCTTTTGTCTTGTCCCGGTTGAAAGCAACTTTCACAATTCTTCAGACTTTCTCCCTCCTGCACCTGCTTGTCCGGCTGCAGATTTCTTCGTGGCGGCCATTGCTGACCGCCGTTCCTCCGCCTCAGGAAAAGGGTTTTTTTGCCGGCTGGGGAGGGGGTCTGCAACGCCCCCAGACCCCTTTCCGGCTCCCCCCTGTCTTTAGCTGCCTCTACGGGGCAGCTATATCCCCCAGATCCAAACGGATCGGGGGAACCTTGGCGGCGAACGCAGCAGGGATCGCGCGGTGTCGCGAATCCCTGCCGCCGCCGAAACCTTGCAAACTGGAAGTCCAGTTTAGGAGTGTTTTGAGGCATTTTTTGTGCATTACTGTAGTTAAAAATAGGGCTTTCTCTGAATATGACAGATATGTGTAATAATAATATTTCTTTTTTTTCTGGTTAGAAAGCCTGTACTTCTAGAAAGTAAAGGGTTGAGGAAGATTGCTTTTGTCATTGTCTGAAGTGCACACCATGAGGAACTTACTCTCTGTTATAATTAATTAGGTTAATGGGACAGCAGGCTGATCCCCCACTAGCAAACTCAAGCAGGCTTTTTCTAATCTAATCAGCAGCAGCAGCTGCTGTTGTTGCAAGTTGGCTTTGCTGGAAGCATTAGAAGACAACTTTAAAAAAATAAATCTCTCACCTTCCCATTAGCCAAAGTGTGGGGAAAAATTAGTGATTGTTTGCCAAAGAGATTTTCTATTAATTTAAAACTGGTGCTTGGTATACTGTATTTTATTATCCATAGAAAGCATTTGATTTTTGTTTCCAAGAAAATACAAGAGATATTCCACTGAGATTGTTTAGCAAAAATGACTGTGTGATGTTATTGCTGGACATAAAATAGCTCTCTTGGAGATGATGTGAATGTGTACAAGGACATCAAATGTTTCTGACAGGAAACTCACAATAGCTTGCTAGCTTCAGTGTCTTATCCAGTCCTGAGTAGTATATTCCGTTCGTGTATATAAATCTCCATATACCACAATAACTTTGTTGGTCCTTTAAATGACCCAAGGCAGAGGTGGCATTCAGCAGGTTCTGACCAGTTCTGGAGAATCGGTAGTGGAAATTTTGAGTAGTTCAGATAACTGGTAGCGGAAATTTTGAGTAGTTCGGAATACCACCTCTGACTGGCCCCGCCCCCATCTATTCTCTGCCTCCCAAGTCCCAGCTGTCTTCATTTGTTCTCTGTAAAGGAGAACGGAGCTGGAAAGCAGGTTAGTGGGGTGGGGAGGGAATGGGGATTTTGCAGTATACTTCCCCTGCTACGCCCACCAAGCCACGCCACCAAGTCAAGCCACCCCCACCAAGCCACGCCACAAACCAGTAGTAAAAAAAATTGAATCCCACCACTGGCCCAAGGCATATCTTTTTATGGAAAAGGCTACATAGCTACCCAGATTTTAAGAAGAGATTGGACAACCATCTGTCTGAAATGCAGCTATAGGGTTTTTCCTGTTTGAGCAGGAGGTTGGACTAGATTATCTCCTAGGTCCCTTCCAATCCTGTTGTTCTGCAAAGTAGCAAAAGATGATTGTTTCCCCCCTGCTAAAATGGAGAAAAATACCCAGAATAGAATGATGAGCATATTAAAAACTAGCTTGATACCCGTGCTTCTCTACAAAACTATGTGATTAGGATTAGTTTTTTTGGAGGAAAATAAGGGGAAAAAATTGTCCCTGTGCCTACCAGCATCCATTGGTATTCATCTGGCTAGCTTCCTGTCAGTGTGTGACAGAGTTGAGGGCTGTTTGGAAAGTGAAACAGTATTTGCTGTGTGAGCAAGGAGACAGCAAGGAGCCTGGGCGTGGCTTAGCTGAACTGTTCTGTACTAAAGCTGGTTGCTGCTGTGAAACTGAAACTCTTCTCCTCTGCTTCAGATTTCTTTTCAGGTGGGGAGAGGGAGTATAATTCCTTAGTATCAGAGCGTGTTAATAATATATGAAATACTAATGCTGTGATGGTCATTTCGAAAAATCCTTTCTTAGTGAGCACCTAGAAGCCAAGAGGAACATACGTGCCAAATTTCAGGTTTGTAGGCTTTATGGTTCTGGAGATTTTGTCATTATGCGTGAGTGGTATTTTGCTTTTATATATACAGATTTGATCACTATCAAACAGCAAGCATTTTACCGGTTATTTTTGTTAGTATTTTGAGAGTTATTTCTACCATCTATTACCAGTGGAAATCAATCAGGATATTATAGAAATTGTCAAAAAAATGATAATTCTATCGTTTTTCAATCTCTTCATACTCAAAGAGAGGGTGGTAGTTATAGCTTGGAGAGTCTTTTTGCAACTTTGTGTTGTGTACCAGTTGTACCTTGTGCTCAGTCACTCATGCCCTTGTCATCTTGTTTGGATTTCTGCAATGCCATCTACATGACAAGAGTATTTGTAAGCTGATTCGGAACACAACAGTACAGACAGTAGTGGAGGCTCGCACATGGAACACTGCTGCTATGCCAGCCTCATTGGTTGCCAGTTTGCTTCCAGATCAAATTTAAGGTGTTAGTTAGCCTTTCGTGGCATGGAACCTGGTTATCCGAGGAACCATCTTGCTCCTACAGGATGAATCCACCCTACTTGCTCCAGTAGAGGAGGTCTTCTACAGATCCCAATGACCAAGGAATTTCAAATGCAGGAGTTGAGATCAAGCTCCTGAAGGCTTCTGTCCTCTTTGCAAAATGCTTTCCCTGCAGGCAACGGTGGCCTGCAGAGGTGCAGAAAGTATTTTGCAAGAGTCAGAAGCCTCCAGGGGCAAAGTCTGCCTCTCTCATAGATACAAATGTCCCAAGTTGTAACAGGAAATATTGCGGAGAAAATTGGTGGAGCATGAGGAATTATTCAACAGGTTGAAGAGTACAGAAGCAGAATTTAATTTAATAACTAATTTGTAATAATCATTATACATTACAAGAGCATAAACCACGCCAGTGCCATGGTGTTTTCATCATTGTGTTTTCCCTCCACCTTCAATGGCTCTGTAGAGTAATTTCTGTTGCACAGAGATTGGGATACATAACACAGGAATTATGGCTAAAAAGCTCTATGCTAATTCTGTTCATTCTGAAGTACATCTTGGACTAATTCTGTTCCTTCAGGTTGGCCATCTGGGCAGAAAAGTGTATAAGAAAGCTTTATGTTCCACCGAGCACTGTCAAAATAGCCCAGTCATTCATAGTTTAAAAAGTATATTTCAACAATGCAAGTGAAGCTATTTGGAAAGGAGTAAAATTTGTACGTACAGAATATGAATGAAAGGTGGTTGATGTGCTTGCAGTTTCTTACATTCAAAACTTTATTTATTCAGATAAGTGTTCATTCACTAATACAAGCAGAAGTAGAACACACAAGTAGAACACACACACACACACACACACACACCTTTCATTTTTGCAAGATGTCTTTTTTCCTCTGATATTGCTTCGGACTCACTGTTTCTCACTGGTACATAAATGCCACTGCTGGTCAGCAAGAATAAAGTAATCGATAGTAAAAAAAAATCAATATACATGTATATGTGAACTGGACCATATATCAAACACTGCAGTTCAGCCTATTTAGATTTTGCTGTTCAGCAAAACTGAAGAAAAATATTTAGGAAAACTAGTAATAACATTTCTCAGACACTGAAAGCTTTATAATTTTTATCAATGGCTGAACATATAAGCTTGACAGCTCTTATATGTGGGACACATTTATCTTTATAGTAACCAAAGAAATCATAGTAAGAGGATATATAGTAATAACACATTCTTTTATCTCTCAACTAACTAATACCTTTACATTTTCCCCAAAATGAAGCAAGAAAAAATGCCTAAAATGAAGCCTTAAGAATTTCATTTTAGAATTGCTTAATGTACTTGGCCTCAATGATCTCCATAAACAAACTCTTCATATAAGCCCTTTCATTTTTTATCAACGCTCTGAACTGAGGTATATGCTTACCTGTGTACTGAAAATCCCTGCCAGGATCCCAGAAAACCTCAAAAAGTTCCATTCACTCCAGTGGTCTTAAGAGAGATCTTTAAAGCTTACAGGTATTTGAAAGGAATGGGTGGATGAGGAGACAAGGAACAAAATATGTGACACAAACTCAATTACTTATGTAATTGTGCAGGGGTGTCAAACTCAAGCCCCCTGGGCCAGATCCAGCCCATGGGGTGCTTAGATCTGGCCCATGGGCCACCCTGGAAGCAGCAAAGTACCAGCCCGCAGTGCTTCTGCCAGTGAAAATGGAGCTCGTGAGGGCCACTTGCGGCGCTCCCAAACTACATATTTGCCAGTAGAGGGTTGCAGGAAGCTGTCATGGCTGAAAACAGAGCTTGGGAGCCCATTTTTGCTGGCAGAGCACTCATGCCCCCACAGGTGCCCCCAACACAAGCAATGTTGAGCTGGCCACCCAGCCTTCACAAGATCAAACACAACCCTGATGCAGCCCTCAATGACATCAAGTTTGACAACCCTGTACTTGTGTGCAATTTTGTGATGTCAGGACCAAAGGATGGTGCATTGTACTCTAACATAGTTTGTCATTTTAGTGCAGTTCTGGCTAATGATAGATGTCTGGGTTGAGGTGTTTTTTTGTCCAACATCAGCATGTTTATTTATTGATAATATTTATATAGCCTCCCTCTTATAATCAAGTTTGGGTGGTTCCCAATCAGCAGCATGTTTTTTGTACTTTATTAAGAACAAATATTTCTCTCTCTCCAGTATTCCCAAGCTTTCAGTTACAGAGTTCTTTTTTACAATTGTACCCTGAAATTCAAGCAATTTTGTTTGATGCTACACTCCAATGTTGTTGGCGGGAATGTAGCAAATCAAGTGCAAAAACTGAAATGGATATAACATTGAGCATAACAGCTGGGCAAAACATTGGGGGAAGGCTAGGTGTGCTCCATTAAAAACCACGTTGTTCCTCAGCATCAATACTGCTTGACCACTAAAACAATAACTAGTGTAACATTTATTGTTAGGTTTATAGATGGGAGTGTATTTAGTTTGGGAATACAAGAACTTTTGTTGGTCAAGTTTGCATTTAACATTTGAGTTAGGGGAGCTGAAGGCCACAGATCATTGGGGTCTTCTCTTGCATGTAAACAGGGTAGATCTTGAGAGAACGTTGGGGGTATTTTTTTTTTTTACCATGATAGCCCTTTGTAAAGGCTTAAACTAGAGTTTCTATGGGCTTTCCATCCCAGAATGGTAGGAAACTACTGTTAGTATTCAGCAATCGTTTCTCAAAGAGGGTTGGAAAAGGTGGTTTAAAGATCAGTTGTAAGCTGGAGGTCTCAAGTTGACCATCTATAATTTACTTTATAATAACTACGAACATAGGACCCAGAATCAATTATGATGTTACTTTCTGAGATGAGGATGATGTTCCTTTAAAATTATTATTAAAACAAAACGTTTAAAGGAATTTTAAAAATTTCCATGTGAAAAGTAGAGTTGAAATCTGTAATGTGCGTCTCTACAGCAGTGGTTCCCAAACTCTTTCAGTCCACCGTCCCCTTAGTGCTACAAACTCATGCTTGGTGCCCCCAACCCAGGGGTGGGATTCAAATTTCTGTGGGTGTGACCTAATTTGAGGGCGTGGCTTGCTGATCACGTGACTGGGTGGGCATGGCTTGCTGGTCACGTGACTGCCTGGGCGTGGCTTGCTGGTCACATGACCGGGTAGGCGTGGTTTGGTGGTCACATGACTGAGTACCGTGTTTCTCCAACAATAGGGCCTCCACCAATAGGAAGTACCCAGCATGTTTTCTAGGCATAAAATCAAATTAAGCCCCTCCCCCCAAATTTAGGCCTAGTTTAAAACATGCAAAATGGGGGGAAGGGTGGGGGGACTTGCCGTTAGGAGCGCCCCACGGGCAGCAATTCCTCGCCACCAGCCGCTTCTAACGGGTGATCATGGCGAAGCACAGAGAGCTCCCTACTCCCACCAAACACCTTTGCTGCAGACCCAAGACCTTTGGCACCTGCCACTGTTGCTTTCCCTTCTGCCCATTCCGCCGCCACATTTGGAGCTGCCGCTTCCGTGTTTGGAGCTGCCGCCATTTGGAGCTGCCGCCATTTGGAGCACCGCTGCCACGTTTGGAACTGCTGCCGCCGTTTGGAGTGCCGCCGCTGTTTGGAGCACCACCATTTGGAGCGCCGCCGCCACTCCAAACATGGCAGCTCCAAACGTGGTGGCGGTGCTCCAAAAACGGGACAAAGAAAGAAGGGGGGATGGAAGGAAAAGAAATAAAGGAGGGTGGGAGGGAGGAGAAAGATAATATCTATTCTAGTCGTCACCTGCTCCATCAGGATTAGAAGGGAGTGTGCGTGTGTGTGTGTGTGTTCTCCTTGTAATTTACCAGTACATTTTGGTTTTGCCTTCTTCAAAATTGGCACTGTAATACATTAGGGAAAAGTAATTTTTTAGGGTGGAGGTCTGGTCCAATGGATCCAGTTTAAAGCCTCAAAAAAATGTGAGAGCTTCCTGATAGTCATGACCATGTTTTGTCCACAAAACCTTTAATTAGAAGCCAAAGATGTTTCAGTGTGCTGGCAAAGATGTTTCAATGTGGAAAAGGGCCTCTAAACTAGGCCTCATTTCAATCTGATGCATCAGGTCTCTCTCTCTCTCTCTCTTTCTCTTGTTCCCTCTCTCTCTTTCTCTCTCTCTCTCTATCCCTTCCTTAACCTATCTACTTATTTTCTGCCCAGGCAGGCCTAGGCTAATCCTGCATCACCCCATTTCCCCTTTCAGAGGTCCCGGCCCTTAATCTCCCTGTTTCCTCACCCACGACCACCTCTTTCGTCATCCCATGGCCATGACTTTACCTTCCTCCCAGCTGGTTGCCAGGGAAGGCAATTCAGGGCTGAGCCATTGTTGTTGCTGGGCTTCCCGCCAGCCCATGTCACCCTTGTCACAAATGCCTGCAGCGGCCACGTTTTTTTCGGTGCAGCTGGACTGCATAAATTAGGCAAGACTCGTTTAATCATCTTGTTTAGCAACATAATTCTGGGAGCAATTGTGGCCGTAAATTGAGGGCTATCTGTGATATTATTTGCTGTAGCAAATAGGAAAGGGTATTTACACTGGTTCAATTGCTGAACCTCATTGATAGAAAACCAGAAACACTGTGGAATGAAATCAGTTTTATTTATTTCCTATATTTATAGCACACCTTACTTGTCTATTACTGAAAGCTGTGTTCTCTCTCCTTTCTTCCCCACAACAATCTTGTTAGGTAGGTTGGCCTAAGAGAGAGTGACCCAAGCAGCTTTAATCCCCGATTGAGCAATTCATGGTTTCCCAGTTTCTAAGTCAACATTAAGGACAAAGACCACAGAATTCCAGAGAGCAGAGACAAGCACTATTAGAACAATACCTGTAGAGATACTGAAGAAACAGACAAGGAAAACCAAGGAAAGTTATCCAAAAGTTCTCTGAACTCAGAAGGAGGTCACAGCCACAAATTGGGTAGTAAAGGATGCTAATGGACAGATCGTAACCAGTTCAAAGGAGATCAAACAAAGATGGAAGGAGTACGTGAAAATACTATACAGTACAGTACAAATGTCATCATCCTTAGAAGATATCCCTTATATACCCTTTTCTTTCTATGATCGATAATAATTTATGAACTTTGAATGCTGTCCAGCTCTCAATGCCACTCTACCATGCATCTTGAAATCTAGCCCGGTGTAAACTGGAGGTGCTGAAGATGTGGCTAATGACTTAAAATTTGGTGTAATTTTACGATGCAAACCTAAACCATCAGGATGGTTAATAGATTACCTAACCCAGATAATTAGGTTAACTAATGCTGTGCTTCAGCTAACCATGATTTAGCGTGAAAGCCAGAGGTTCTCCTTTGCTTTTCAAAACCTGGCTGCCTTTTTGCTAGAAATCTTGGCATAATGAGGGGTGCGCATACGTCTTGCCTTCCTTGCACCCCACCACTGCCCCCTGAGACAACCCCCTTCGCCTGCCTGCAGAGGCTTTGTCTCTGGCTGCTGCCAGAGGGCTCTGGGTGGCACCGGGGAAGAAGTCCAGTTTTCCATCTCTCTCGTTCCGTGGCTCTGGGTGTCACTTGTTGAGCTTTCTGGGTGACTCGGAGGCAGCAGCGGACCGGGCCGGGAGAACTGCCCCGCTGTGGGTCCATCCCGTCAGCTGCTGGGAGACTTCCTTGCAGCCAGCTTGACCTGGCCCAGGTGGGGACCTGTTGCGGCTCGGTGCAGGCAGAGCTTCCGGGATGGGAAGGGTGAATCCCGCCTGCAGCGCTGCGCTGATCCCGTGCCTGCAAAAAACCTCCAGCCGCACCGAAAAAACACACGGCGTCTGGATGCTTTTTGGAGCAAAAATTACCGACCTCTGACTTTGCTTGCTCTGCTTTTCCAACGCTCCGCTGTGGCCGTCAGCGATTGTTGTGCATGCATGCGATGTCACGTATGCGCAATAAGGACTGACTAGCCAGGGAACGGAAGAGTGGGAGGAGAGAAGCAGGCCCAGGCAGGGGCTCGTTTTACCAGTTCTCCAATTACCGGAACGGTAATGAACCGGTAGAATCCCACCCCTGAATTGCGAGGGGCCCACCTCCAGCGCCCCCCTGGCATCTCTTAGCGCCCCCCTGCTGGCCCCTTGCCTCTTAGAGCCCCCCTAAGGCATCCCACTGCCCCCCAGGGGGGAGGTACCGCCCACTTTGGGAACCACTGCTCTAAAGGAATAGCAGACAGCTTACTGAAATCACTACAGTATGGGTTTTATTGTTTTATAATACCTGAAGTCTTTCAAAATCTTCTTTTAACCAGAAATGATTCCAAATTATTTGTAAACCTGGGGCTTCAAAACAGAATTAAATAATACAGGAACATCTTAGAATTACTTATCCTAAATGTAGAATTTGGACTACTTGGCATAGATTTTGATTTTTTTTTAATGTAAAAAAACCACAGAAAATTAAAAAGGTTATCAGAAAATGATTGCATGAATCAATTTCATGATGCTACATAAAACTGGATATATGGGATCTGGTAAATGGGATCTATGATCTTCCATACAACCAAAGTACATCTTTCCAGATGAAAGTTTCCATAAAATGGACAGCAAGTCCTTAAATAGGAACCACATCATGGCGACAGTGAGCTCCTCTTCTTTACGGAAGTTATCCCTAAATAGTCAATTGAAGTAGAACTGTCAGTATTTCACTTAATGTTTCGTGCTGTTCATATCTCCAGCTTAGAAAAGGTGAAAAAATTCTTCAGAAACTGGTGAGTACCTTGGGAAAGTCCAGTTAAGAAGTTCAAGAGCAGGGCTTCAGTTTATGTTCATGTTCTCTAGACAGATGTAGTTGTTACAAGTTTGCAAGTAGTGGAGGAGCTCAAGTTGTACCAATAAAAAATAAAATAAAAACAAACCAACCCCCTATCTCTTCACTTTGCCTTTTGGACATAGTAAGCAAAATTGTGACACTAAAATACATTAGTCAGTGCACCTGCATTAGTCACAAATGTGAACGTGATTAATATGAGGGAAACAAACATGTCACTTTCAGTTCCCAGTTAATTTTGCCAATAGCAAAAAAGGCATTTGCTATGCAGTCCTCAAGGATCAAAATGCATATTTCTAAAGGAAGTTGTCAATCATTCTAAATGTTTTGGTAAAAGGCACAGTTAAAATACTGCTTAAGCTTCTGAGGTCCCTTCTCCATTTTCATGAGGTTGCAGCTGTTCTCTTTCTTGTTCTTCCTGAGGTGGCCGCACACGTTTGAAGAAACCCACCTATAATGTAGAGAAGACATTATATAACAGGAAGTGGGATAATGTCAGGTGCAAGCAACCAGAATAACTCCATGAATAGACCAAAGCAGTTTCTTTATTGTTGATAAAGAACTTTTGTTTTTGATACATATAAAGCCTATTTATAAGAATCTCACCAGACTGACTGCATTCTCTCAAGAACCTATAGATAAAAGCTTTAATAGTCTGGCCTCTGCCATTTCCTCCCATGAAGCAACACTGTGCTGGGACACCTTTTTATTCCTTCCTCTCCTTTAGTTGATGATTCCACCAGAGATATAACAATACCAAACTTTTGTTTCCATGTAAAGCTTGAGGCTAGTGAGCATGTTGATTAATGGTATTATATCAGATAAATTGGAAAGATCTGAAGTACCGTACAAGTACAATCCTCTCACACAGAACATGCATATTTGTATTAATTTATGCATGCCGATTTCTATCATTTCCACAGGAAACCTTCAAGCAATAGTTTCAGCCAAGAGATTTCAATTTAATTTTCAGCTTTCTCTTCCTCCCAGGAAAAACTGGCAAATGGCCATGGACAATATTTTAACAATATCTCAATCTTGTCTGCAAGTTGAAATGTTCCACCTTTGCAGTCACTGAACTGCTCTCCTTGCTGGCAGGATAAAAATAGGGATGAAGACACATTCCTTTTCTCCCTCCCTCCCCTCCCTCTCTCTCTCTCTCTCTCTCTCTCTCTCTCTCTCTCTCTCTCTCTCTCCACACACACACACACACACACACACGTCTCTTTTTAAGCAATGGAAAGGAAAAGAGTCCCACTGTTATTTATTTATTTTAAACGTCTTATAGGACTACCTATCTTACATACAGTCATTCTGAGTGGCTCACAAAACCACAACAAAAGAACCATACCATCAGCATCAAAATAACTCTAGTTGCTCCCAAATATGAATCCCTCAAACCTGAACATTCACCTTTACTGAGCTCCAGTCACACCTTAGCTCATAACTTGGGGGAAGAGCCAGATCTTTCAGGCCTTTTGGAAAGCTAGAAAGGCAGGGTCCTACTGGAACTCCACAGGGCAGGGGCAGGCATGGAGAAAGCATGCTTTGTAGGCTCCATAGTGTAATTGAACAGTACCTCAACTGCCCTTGATATTTCCAGAAGGGCCAAAAAGTCAGAGAGAGGCTGCCCCTCAATAATCAGGCTTTATGCAATGAAGGTCTTTATAGGTAATAGACAGCATCTTGAACTGCACCCATTACCTTTTGCGGAGGCTTTCCAAAAAGTGAGTTTTCTCAATCACAAGGAGAACCCATCTATTTATTTCAATCTGACAAAGCCAATACTCCCCCAGTTCATAGTTACAAAACTTTCAGGTCTCTACGCTGGATTAAAATGAGAGATTACTTCAAACATTTAGTTTATTTTTAATGAAAATGAACAGGATTTCAGTAATACTCACTTACCTTGTGCATTATAAAAACTAGAAGGGCCAAAAGTAATAATCCTGCTAAGACAGCCAGTATGATTACCCATGCTTGCACTGTTATTGGTGCTGGCTGAATACCCCACAAGATGTTTGTGGTAACCTAAAAAAGAAAGAAATGTCAACATATTTTACTGAAAAATGATAACCAGGTCGGATAAACCAGGTCAGGGATAACCAGGTCAGATAAACCAGGTCAGGGATATAAATAGAAACTTCATAACATGGTACAAGATTTTTACCACCATCTGATAGGCTGAACTACATATTCCACAATGAAGGTCATAGAAGAAAGTTTAATTGGCTTATGATTGAAAACCTAAATATGGATGTTCTCTCTGCTGCAACAGAATCTGTAAAGTCAAACTTTCTAAAACATTTCATAGAAATAAAAAAGTATGTTTCTAGCCCTTAAGACAAGGATATGGAATTCAGAAGGTAGGGAGACACAACTTGAACAAAGGGATGGAGACAGAGCCTCAGGGCTACTTATCTCCTACTATGCCTTCTGCTTGAGATACTCCATCCAGCTGAAAGTCAAACACACAGGAGTATCTTAAAAAGTTTGTGCATGGTATTATAAAAGTCAAAACAGAAGGCCTTTAAAGCACAATGTTTTCTGGCTTAATTTTATTGGCTTCTATGGAACTAAATTAAATCCAGTCCATATTTGCCAAGTGAAGACCATTCTAAACTGTGCTATCAGATAAGACTGTCTAGTCACAACTAGATTATTTTTATAAATAGGAAACCTAAGCAAGTGTTATTGCGCGTGTAAACAGCTGCTCCCCTCCACCCCTAACAAGTCCAAATTGAGTCCAAATTGGACAGCAGTCTTTAGATCACGTCCAAAGCTCTTTAAAAGGCTCAAATTTAATAAACACTTAAGCAGCATGTAATCAGGTGGTATAAATCTGACTACCAACTGTGTAATACTGCCTAGCAAAAACAGCAGAAGCTGATCAGATTATTGTTTCATTTCATATTAATTACACTGACAATGTTAAAACTACTTTTGATTATCAAACAGCTTACTATTGTAGAATTGTGGACATCTTCAGGAAAAGAAAGATTCTTGTAGGGGAATTCAATGACATTGAAAGAAGCTGATGACTTGAGAGAATAGGAGTGGTTTTGGTTTTCTTTCTGTCATGGGAATAATTACAGAGAAATGTTCTATTAAAATTAGTTATTATCTGTACTCAGGAGCAGAGTGAAACTGCAGGAATAGTACCACATACTTACACTCATGAAAGTCTGAGCCCAAAGGCGAGATTTCAAATAGAGAATTGCAGTTTTTCCCCTCTCTAGGCGACCAACTTGGCAAAATATTTTTAAACAATCTGCATTTCCACAACCCTGGCATTTAAAAAGAAGGAGAATGAAAAGAACAGTTGGTTTTATTTAATTACTCAGCTACTTGTTAGATTTAATTTACAGATTGTTATTTTCTAGCCCAAGAGTTGGTAATACAACCACACAACCACACAAAGTTCCATGCAGAAAAGGAGCAGAATTTCAATTGCATGGTTGTGGTTGCTATCATGACTTTTTGACCCATGGATGCTCTGGTAATATTCATAAAATTATATTGTACAGCATATTGTACATTTCCTTCTTAACAAATTTACTGTGGGAATAAAGATGGAGATATAATTGAAAGAAAATATCAGAATTTTAAATAGGCTTTTCTGGCTTCTACACCTCTGTATTATTTGATTTGTAAGTCAGGATTGTAATACCAAAAATTATGTTTTATATTTTAGTTGATATCCATATGATGCGATCTTATGCCTGTATTACTTCAAGCAAAATCAAGTAAAAGGGAACAAAAATGTCTCTTTTCACTGCTCTTCCTTTCATCATACCTTTATAATGAAGCACTTTTAAAAATATGGTGCCATTACCCTTGAAATAAAGAAGCCCTTAGTACATCCTTTTAAGAACTCTAGTGTTCCCAAGAATGTCTGGAAAAATGGTTTTTAGATAAAAAAAATTATTCAGCTGCCAAATCAGTTGCAGCAGCTTGCACATCACACATCAAAGCATCATGAAGTGCAGTGAGGAGGCAGCATTAAATCATCCCTACTAAGGACCATTGAGACCCAACTTTTCTGATGCTGCATTGACTGGCGTATTGTAATAAGAACTTCTTCATGGACTTCCAGGTGGGCTTCTTTGGCGACAGACCGAAATCCGCGATCATGCGTGGTTTCGATCCATGCTCGCTGCCGGAGTACCCTGAGCCGGCTGGATTCGGGGCTAAGCCACCCCGTTGAGGTGGTGAAGAGGGGGGGAGACCACCAGCAGGGTCAAGGAGAGCTGCATCTCTCCTCCCCAGCTGGCCATTACTCTCTTTCCTGAAGGCAGTTGCAGAGCTGGTCAGAAATGGCCACCTCAAAGTAGAACCCGACCGGAAAAGATTGTGCAGGAGGAAGATAAGAAGAGAAAGCTTTGACTGACGGGTTGAACTGAAAAAGCAACAACATAAGGTACCCTGATATTTGAACTATAAAGAATAACATTGTTCCCAAAGAAGATTTCTGAAGCGGCGAAGGAGAGAGAGAAGGGAAAAGATTTGGGTTTTTTCTTTCTTTCTTTCCCCATACAGACAGCTAAGAGATTTAAATAAGAAACTGAAAAAAAATCACTTTGACATTAATAGGCATTCAAGCTGAAAAAAAATGTCAAAGGGATAATAAAGATTTATTGGATATTTAAAAACTTTTAAAAGAAGGAAAGGAGAGAAAAGGAAAAAACAAAAGGGTGGGATCTGGAAAAATGGAGGAGACCACCTATAAGTAAAAGGAATTAACAGTGAAACCTTAACAAGATTCCTAAAAAATACATTCTAACTGAAACTTTGTAACAAGATAATAGAACTGCAGGAAGAGAAAGTGGAAAAAAGAAACAAGAAGAAACAGCCTTGGATTACTTGGTGATTTTTTGATTTTTGGTTATTGGATTTTAATGACTAAAATCAATTGGGTGGTTGTTTAAAAGTGTTTAAAATGGCATTACTCTTGGAAGAACTGAAAATGGAACTTAAAAAACAGAAAGAAGATGCACAAGAAGGAAGAGGTTTTTTTGGCTTCGTATTTCAATTTTTAGAAATGGAGATCTTGAACTATGAGAAACAACAAGAAATGCTTGAAGAACAAGAAGGGCGGGACAATGAAGAAGCCATATTTAATGATCAAGTAATTCTATGTGGGGGAAAAAAGGAAAGGGGGAAAGAGAGTGAAAAATTTAAGATTTGAAAAAACAACAACAAAAAAGAATAGTTTGAAAAGCAATTACAATATTAGGAAGAAACAGGACAGAGCATTACAGAAGAGAGAATTAGAATTAGAGAGACAAGGGGTCAAAAAGGGGATGGAGAAAAGGAGCGGGAAGAAGGAAAGGAAAAGCAGTCATAAAGGACAGAAACAGGATATAGAGAAACAGAGAAAACATACAAGGATTAAAGGTATAAGCCTATTTAGAAGACATAGATATAATGGGTGAAAATTTAATTGAATGAGAGGATTCTGCAAGGGTACATAAGATAGCATTGTTATATTAGAAATAGAAATGAATTTAGAAAATATGAAACAAGTGTGATTAAAGTGATAGACAAAATATTTATTGTAATGTAATGTAATGTTTGTTAATAAATAAATGAAATGAAGAGAATGAGAGAATGAAATTAGGAAAGGATGGGAACATTTTAATTGTTATTAATGATTTATAAAAATTTCAGTGAAGAGAAATATGAAAGAAATATGGGGAAAAATATGGAAATATTACAAGTGTTCCTAAGGAAGTATGATATTTAATTGAAAAGAAATGTTAAAGATGTTAATTAATATTAATGGAAGATTGTAACTAACATTAATGGTTGAGCCAAATTGGAATAGAATGAGTATTTTATGTATTATTGTTATATATATATATATGTTCTGTCCCACCTGTATCCACAGGTGAGAATCTCAAGTTACAGAGTTCAAATACTTTACGCAAACAAAACCAGAGACAGAAGATTCAATTGCTCTGTTATCACAGTCCTTTGGCAATCCTCCTAGAATCTGTCTGGCAATTCTGTATAGTTCGTAAATCACAACGCTGTAATCAGACACACGTCTTTCCAAGGCAAAATCCACTTTGTTTCCAGCAAAGATTACGAACTCGTACGCTCCCTTATATCCTCTGAGAGAGGGCGTGTCAGTCTCATTAATTAATCCTTTGCTGGACGTCTCTTTTCTAATTGAGATTGACGTCTCAATCTTCTCCTAGTTCTGGCATCCAGCCAGCATCCGGCAGTTTCATCACCGCTTGAAGCCTCTGATACACTTTCCTGATTAACAGTTAACACCTGAGGTGCAATCAGGGAGGGAGTTCCAGAAGAGAACGTCTCTGAAATTTCTAATAAATTAGGCTCATCTCTCAGATTCAACTCCTCCTCTTCCCCCAGACTCCTCTCAACGTCGCTCAGCAATGCAGGCTCGAATCTCAATGCCAGATCTTCCTCCTCACTCAGGCCTACATCTGCTGACCGACCTGGTTCAAACCTCGGAGGCACAACATATATATATTATCTTTAAGAACTTAGTGTGTATTTTAACAATGTACCAAGCAGAATTCGATTGGCGAAAGTTATGTGTTATAAAATAGAAGTTAGATATTGAATGTTATAACTGTAAGGGCGTAAACTGAAGTTTAAATAAGATCTGAATGGACAAAAATTAAAAGATACAAAGGTGTCATACTCCAATCAGTAACTATGGGGGAAAACTTGTTTATTGAGAAAAGAAAATAAGAAATTGAAACAGGACAGACAAAAGTATAAACATAATGATTAGAAAGATATTGAAACTTAGAAAAAGATGTAATTGAACTTAGAAAGGAATGAGAACTAAAACCAAGGTTGAGAAAACTAAGGGAAGGGAAAAATCACTGAGAAAATGCTAAAATAGTAATAAGATATGGAATAGAATACAAAGATGAATATGAAATGGAGTTTGTGTCTGTATGGAAAAGTGACAACCTATCAAGCTATTCTCAAAAAAAGATATTTTATTTGTATTATGTTTTGTGAAAACCCAAATAATTTTTTTTACAAAAAAAAACAAAAAAGAACTTCTCCTTATGCAGGCTATACTTCAACCTGCCCCTGCTGGAGAATATACCATAAGGAGAAATGATGAGCTGGATGCAACAGAAAAAGGAGTTCCTTCAAGCCACTTTTCTTCCATTAGGAGTCACACATTAAGAAAGTTTTCAAACAACCATTCCTAGCTGCAGCTCCTGAACTTTTCTATTTCAATCTTGATTCAAGGATTAACAATTCAGAGACTGATTTTCCATTGGGTTAATGATACTATAACATCAAAAAATACATACACTAAAGTTGAAATTGGTTTGAACAACTTAAAATTCAAAATGTATTGCTTGAAAGAGTGAATAACAGAGTGACGACAAAGGTTTGCTTTCTGATTCAGTTTTTCTACTGTTTAGAGATGCCTGCATATATTCCATGTATTGCTTTCAGGTATATTTCAGGTATATTCTAATTTATATTTCTAATTTATTATGATTCTAATTTATATTTCTACCAACTAAATTTGCAAGATTCTTAAGTCATTGGATTTAATTTAATTATTCAGAGACACTCTGTTCTACTCTGTTCATACCTGAAACATCTCTAAACTAAAGGGAAATGTCTGTTGAAGATGTGAAGTGTTTTGAACATACCACATTTTATTAATCTCTCATCAATATTGACATTTTGAATATTCATTGAAAAACATCCAGACAATTTCAATTCCACTTGGGAGTCTGAAAAGATTGAAATAGTTTAACATTCTACAGAGATAGAGAAAAAGATGGAGTTGAAGACAGAGACAGAGACAAAACAGAGAGACAGGCAGGCAGAGAGGTAAGCGAGGAGGCAGATAAGATTCCCTATGGCTTTTGACAGAAAAAATAAGCTGTTCAATCAGTAAAGTCTAGGGCTCAGAGAAAAAGAGAAAACTAAAGAAGAAGCAACTATACTATCAAGTTCCTCAGCAAGTAGCCCTTATTTTTGTCTTACTTTTACCCATAGCCCATACTCTTACAAATTAGGGCAATAAATTGATTCCAGCATTTGCTTCACAGAATACTTCTAAACATCTGGTCCTTCTTCTAAAATATTGACAAGGAACTGTTTGCAAAGCAGTTAGCACAAAGATTTTACCAAAGTTTGTACATCTTCCTCTGGAACACTTAGATCTCTCCGGTGGATTTGATGATTGCGGATATCTTCTCCAGTAAGTGTTTCATTCCTTTCATCTTGCTGCGAAGTTGATACCTGTTATAATCAAGATAGGTTTTACTACTAGCACATTTTCTGAACAAACTCCCAATGCTGTTAATCCACATTAATTTTTTATATAATCATGTGTGATCCACTGGAACATGATGTGTGCCTTGTTCTCTTACCCACGTACAACATCAAAGACTCAATGTCAATGAGGAAGCCATTCACTGGGATGAATGAAATCAATGCATGCAGTGGCACAGTGGTTAGAATGCAGTACTGCACGCTACCTCTGGTGACTGCCAGCTGCCTGGAATTTGGCAGTTCGAATCTCACCAAGCTCAAGATTACCTCAGCCTTCCATCCTTCCAAAGTGGGTAAAATGAGGACCCAGATTGTTGGGGGCAATATGTTGACTCTGTAAACCGCTTAGAGGGCTGTAAAGCATTGTAAAGCGGTATATAAATCTATGTACTATTGCTATTGCCATTGCTATAACCCCAAAATGATAAACAACATAGACAATGTTGAGGAATATCTACAAAGTCACATAATATTTCATGCATTAACCCTACAATATCGAAACCAACTGGTTGCAGATTTCCTTATGGAAACAAAAGGCTGCCACAATCTTTTAAACTATGGATTGAAGCTGCTTCTTCCAGCCATTTTCATACGTCACACCAATGTGATCACTTCTATTTATCAACTTAGTACAGGTGGCTCTGCTATCTCATTAAAATATTTTCCCTCCTCTGTTGATGCCAAACATGCTTTATTGGTACAATTAGTGACAATAATCCTTATAGTTTAACACGTAGACAGATGGACAGGCTTGGTATTTAGACAATCGGAACAGGCTTTCCTTTTACCTTAATTTTTAGTGGGTTAATCTCCATATCAGATGTACAGTTCATGGGTCCTTCAATTTCATATTTGATGATATATAAAAGGGTATTGTTGTTGTATTTATATGGCCACTGAAGATTGAGCATCAGCTTGCTGAAGGTACTTGGACCGTTGTTTCTGAGCTAACAAAGAAGTAGAAAATGAATCAGTTTAACAGGAACCACGTTCAATGAACCAGTTTCCAAAGCAGGCTTGCAGATTGTGACCCAGTTAGTAAAAAACAACCAGCCTCTGCATATGACTCCATGAAATATTTCATTTTACTCCTTGAAGCTGGTCAGCAACAAGCAAATCTCAAGACTTTTCTATGCTGTTTAGAAGTGCATAAACTGACTATGAATGGAGCTAGCTTAAGAAACCCTTTCGGGATTTCAACTCTTTCCCTCCTCTTTTGCCAGGATGATTGCCAGGCAAAATGATCATGGTTCTGATTGGTAGATTCCCTTGATTTTGATCCCTCCCAACCATACCATGAAAGCAGCCACCAAACATAATCTTTCAGAACATGTGGTTTCCATCGATAAACCTTTTGCATGAGCCCATCTCTGTTGATTCCTTCATGTACTTGACAGTTGGATGTATCTACCAGTGGACTGGCAAAAGAAATACCAATATTTTACAATTTGTGGGATAACTCTTGTCAATTTCATTTAGTTAAAAACATTTAAAAGGTATATGTTTCACTATTGGTGAACTAAAAAAAAGCCTAGCCTGGTACTATTTCACCAATGAACTGTATAATGAAAACACTTGAGAATTTCATATTCTGACCATCTTTTTCCTTCTGTTTTTGGCTCTTTTTCTAACCATTTAATCACATCATGACCAGGTGGCTGAATGGGGCAGAAGTAACAGGGAGAAATGGTCACAGAAAAATAGCTTAATGATCCAATGGGGAAATGAAGGGAAAAACAATCAAACAGAGTGAGAGGATTTTTCAGAAGGAAGCCGACAGTTTGAACCTTGGGACAAAATAACTGGGCAGGGCAGTAACCAGTGACAAGGGAGACAGAATGTTCTTGATACAAGGCACAGTAACCACTTAAGACAAAATTTCATTTCCCTTCTTTTGAAATGAAATACAGAAGGAGAACTGGATTGCACTATTTGTGGCAGTGCAAATTAACAAACACTGATCATGGGGTTACTATGGAGTTGACTGGTTTTAGTAATCTGATAAATAAGTAAGCAAATAATTAATGCATAATATAAAACAATGGACAAAGGTTGATCCCTAGTAGGCTAAGGATGGATAGAAGATGACATGATACAGTCCTCCCCCTGAGAAATGATAATTGCCACATATTATACATGGTTGATCATGCAGATCAACACATTGAATATGGCAATGTATGGGCTGCATTTAGCTTAATAGGGCCAAAATCAGCCTGGGATAGAGAAGGTTAGAAAGATGACCTTGATAATAGTAAACACATAGTTACAGAAGGCTGTAATATTGCACATATGTATTGAAATGGCTACGCTGGTTGGAGCATGCTGGGGTTGAAATCCAGTACTTCCAGAGGGCAAAAGGTTAAAGAAAGCAGGAGTAAAGGAGTGCCAGAAGAAGGCACTTGACTTTTCCTTTGGAAATCAGTAGACCACCCACAGAGTCATCTGGTCAGCTTACTGGTACAAGAGATAAAGATGAAAAAAAAGTTTCTGCATTTTCAAATCTATGATTATTATTTATCGTTCTGAGTGTCAACTTACCTCATAGATGTGTTGAACTAAAGGCCCTATGTCATCCTCTGTTTCTGGATTTTCTTTTGGTTGCCAGTTGGGAATTGGGAGGAAAATATGATCAGGAGAAGAAACCCTAAATTGGGTGAGGAACAAACAGAGATTAATGGACATGGTACAAGGAGCAGAACCCTCAAATCAAGACTGAGGTTGGGAAGGGATCAGGACTCACCCTCTGATTTCTACAGCAGCTGAAATGGCCAGGTCCACTTGATACGAGCTCACTGGGCTTAGATTGTTGAACAAATTGGAGCTGTAAAATAATGACCCGGTAACACTCAAGTTATGATATGCCATCAGATTCAGAAGTTTGCCTATACCAAATATGTAGTACTGAATACTATTCAGTAATGTTTTCCTGTCCCTTTCTTTTTTTTTTAATCTCTCACTCAAGGTTTTCAATATTTTAAAGTATTAAAAGTATCAATAATTAGTACCAGATAATCATATTTAATCATAGCAAAAACACATGCTGTAAGTATTCCTTACCTACGGATCTGTAGATCAAACTTGACAGAGGTATCCATTTCAGATTGTTGATGAACACTAAAATCAAGACCAGCTGAGAGCTTTAACACAAGAGAAAATATGTAGGTTTTAATAGGCAACATCCAGAAAGAGACTAAAGCTTGGATACTACCAGTAGCTCTGAATTAAAGTATGATGCTGTCTCTCTATCCCATTCCAGCAATCCCTATTCCATGGATGGGTTCCCCTTCTTTTTTCCCAAGACAGCAAACAAAGAGTTGAATTCATTCTTACCTTTGTTCCTGCTTTCATAGGATTTCCAAGGTCACAGACAACCACCCGAGTTTGATTCTCGGTCTTAAATGCACATGAAAGTCTTGCCAGAGCCTGCAATAAATGCAAATATTATTTTTTTCAAAATTAAATAGCCATGGTACAATTGTTCATTTGGTACACCAGGTAAAATGCTCATATACATCATAAAATAATCATGATACATAAAATAATAAACTGGCTTAATTTACTGGTAGTCAGATGCAACAGAAAAAAAATATGCATCTGCATTTTCTCCTGAAAGAGAGAATTAAGTCCGTAGTCTAAATTATTCATTTATACTTACATTTTTTCAAACAACTTTCAGTCATAATTATAATTACACAATTAGGCATATGATGCAAAATTCTGTAAAAATATATCATGTCATAATTCTGGATTTAACAGACATTCAGAAATAACAAATATCTTAAAACTGATCAAGAACTTCAAACTGATCAAAGGTATGAGGGAGAGGAGGGGGAGGCAGCTCCAGCCAGAAGAATCAGAGCAGCCACCCCCATAAATCAACCTGGGCTGGCGCAACAGGCAGCAGCAGCCCAGGGGCCCCCGGCGGGAGGAGTAATTGCCAGAAGGCATAGAACTCCAAAGGTGCCTCAGTTGGAAGTAAAATATGGGGGGGATCCCAATGAGTTAGGATTTTTCCTGGCACAAGTCTGGAGCCATATGGAGGAATATGGAGGGGATTTTTCCTTGAAAGCAGCCAAAGTTAGATGTGTTACAAGGGCTCTGGAGGGAACAGCTGCAAAGTGGATGGTGACTTTGCATAATGATAATGCCCTCCAGCTGATGAATTATGACCTGTTCATGACTGCACTGCGGGCCAGGTATGAAGACCCACTTGCTGAACGTAAGGCCAGAATTAGGATGAAGACCATAAATCAGGGGCGGAGATCAGTGGCCGACTACACCCAGGAATTTAGAGAACTGGAGTGTCATATTCGAGGCTGGTTCCAGGGAGCCCTGATAAAAGCTTTTAAAGATGGGTTGAATGAAGATGTATATCAAAGCTGTATTGCCAGAAAAGACCCCAGTGAGCTGCAGCTGCGGTACGTGCTGGCAGCAGAAATGGAAATTGATCTGACCCAAAACAGACGTCGGGGGAGGGCTTGGTTGGAGCAAGTCCTCCCTCACCAGCCTTCGAGAAGCCTTAAAACCTCAAAAGGGAGGAATGGCGGCAAAACCCAAGACTACTGCTTGCTTCCGATGTGGGAAGGAAGGTCACCGGGCTGCAGACTGCCGTGCCAAGCTAGAGCCAAAGGGGGCACTAGGAGGAGGAAGAAAACCTGAAAAAGCCCAGCAAAGCCTTGCAAAATGGCACTTAAAGTGGAGGAGGTTGTAGAGATTGCCCCTCCAAAAGGAGAGGAGCTGAGAACTCCAACCTCTTCTTCAGAGAGTGAATCCGAATCGGAAGACTACTCACTGGTAAGTCCAAACAAGGGAGGAGGGGATCATTGTGCATACGTACTGACCAACCCCCAGAAGGGGAGGGGCAATCTCAACCGAAACCCAAGAATCCCACTGAGCTGGCCTCACTGGCACGAAGAATCTGAGGGGGGAGGACAAAATTCCAGAGGAATATTGGGACTTAAAGGAGGTATTCAGTGAAAAGGACTCGGTCGAGCTCCCCCCACATCGCTCAACAGATTGCAGCATTGAAATTTTGCCAGGAGTGAAACTCCCAAAACCGAAACTGTACTCGATGACACCACGGGAGCTAGAAGAGCTGCAGTCATGTATCAATAAAAATTTGGAACATGGTTTCATCCAACCTGCTAGACCCTGAGTAGCAGCCCCAGTATTGTTCCGTGAGAAGATGGCTCTTTTTGTTTATGGGTGGACTATAGAAACCTCAATGCTATTTCGGTGGAGAACGTGTACTCCCTCCCCTTGATGAAGGATATGTTGGCCCACTTGGCCAAAGGAAATTTTTTACAAAACTTGACCTGAGAGAAGCATGCTACTGAGTTTGAATTAAGGAAGGGGATGAATGGAAAACTGTTTTTAACTGTCCAATGGGCTGTTTCCAATTCAATGTTCTTCCATTTGGCCTACAGGGGGCCCCTACAGTATTCATGCAAATGATCAATCAGGTGTTGCATGAACATTTATACAAAGGGGTGTTGGTTTATCTTGATGATATTCTTATCTACACGGAGAGTTGTGATGAATATGTGAAACTAGTGCAGTCAATCCTGGAAAAACTTCGAGCTGCTGAGCTGTACGCAAAGTTGCCCAAGTGTGAATTCCACCAGGAAAAAATTGACTATTTAGGCTATCGCATATCACATGATGGCATAGAAATGGATCCGAGGAAAGTTCATGCCGTGTTGGAATGGGCCCCTCGTCGCACCAGGAAACAACTTCAAAGTTTCTTGGGATTTGCTAATTTTTACCATCAATTTATCCCTGCTTTTACGAAAATTGCAATGCCTATCACAAATCTCCTAAAAACCAAAGGGGAGGTGAAACCGAAGCCTAGTAAACCATTGGAGTGGTCCATGGAGTGTCAAGCCACTTATGAGAAGCTGAAACGACTGTTTGCTCAAGCACCCGGACATGGATGCTCCTTTTGTAATCCAAGCAGATGCAAGTGACATAGCAGTCAGGGCAGTGTTACTACAAGCAAACAAGACGGGGACTCTGCAACCATGTGCATATACTTCCCGTAAACTAACTGAAACCGAAAGATGATGGGCCATCTGGGAAAAAGCTTTTGCAGTTCGCTGGGCTCTGTTAACCTGGAGGCATTTCTTAGGAGCAAAACACCCATTTGAGGTGTGGACGGATCATAAAAATTTTGAGGCTTTGAAAACGCCTTGGAAGCTGACTCCCAAGCAAGTTCGCTGGGCGCAGTACTTTAAGTGCTTTAATTTTTCATTGAAGTACATTCCAGGGGGAAGAACTTCATGGCGGATGCTTTATCTAGATTACCTCAATATAATAGTGCTCACCAAGAAGTAGTACGGCCTATTGTCCCAACTAAACAGTTGGCAGCTCCAGTGGTTACCAAAGCCCAGAAAAAGAAGGAAGTTGATTTATCAAATGATTTAACTGCACAATTAAAAGAAGCTCTAAAACTTGATGATTGGTTCCTTGCTCACTCAAATAACTGTACAGTTAGAGATGGATTGGCATGGGTGGAGGCCAAATTATATGTGCCAGCAAAGCTGAGAAACCAAATATTACAGCAAGCTCATGACTCTAAAGCTGCTGGATATTTTGGATTCATGAAGACCTTACACTTGGTTAAAAGGCAATTTTGGTGGCCTACCTTGAAAAAGGACATTGAGACTTATGTGGCTAGCTGTCCTACCTGTGCCTCAGCCAAACGGCCTCCTGGTAAACCAGCAGGCTTATTATAAAATGTGGCCAGATCAACTGCTCCACGGAAGGAAATCTCTATGGATTTTATAGTGGAATTACCTGAAAGTGGGGGGGGGGGAATACAGTTATTTGGGTGGTAACCGATTTGTTTTCCAAACAGATACATTTCATACCTTGTCTGAAAATCCCATCTGCGAAAACGTTGGCTAAACTGTTTATTTTACATTATCTACAGGTTACATGGGGTTCCTGAACGCATAATCTCAGACAGGGGTGTCCAGTTTACCTCAAACTTTTGGAAGGAGTTCCTGAAGTTATTGGGCTCCGCCCAGGGCTCTGCCCACCACCCACAAACCAATGGGGCTTGTAAGAGGACTAACTCGGTATTGGAACAGTATCTTCGATGTTATCAGCAAGATGATTGGGCTGACCTATTGCTATTCGCTGAGGTGGCATATAACAATTTGGTACATAGTAGTACTGGGTTTACTCCATTTAAAGTGGCTTCGGGACAAGACTTTGTACCCATACCCGAGCTTCCACAGGAGAAACCTAACATTCAGTCATTAGATTAATGGATAACACAGCTCCAGCTTACCTGGCTGGTTACCCGTAAAGCATTAAATGATGCTCATCAAGCCCATAAAAATTTTTCAGATAAAAAGAGAAGTCCACAAAAACCATATCAAGTTGGTGACAAGGTCTTTTTATCCACCAGATATTTGCAGACCACACAAAAGTAAAAAAAAAAGCTTGGATCTAAGTATGGTTGCACCTTTCTCAATTGAACGAATTGTGAACCCTGTGGCAGTCCAACTGAAATTACCTAAAACCCTCCGACGGATCCACCCTGTTTTCCATGTTAGTTTATTAAAACCTGAACATACCTCCGATTTGAGACCAACTCAGGTTGATCCCCCCGTGCCATTGTTAATTGAAGGTGAACAACGTTTTGAAGTTAAAGAAATTTTGGATTCTCAAAAACAAAGGGGTCGACTCCAATATTTGATTGTTTGGAAACATTTTCCTCCTTCCCAGTCTGAATGGGTGAATGAGAAGGACGTTAGATCTCCTAAGCTTATCAATGCATTTCATACTAAATATCCTGATAAACCCTAAAAAATAGTATTATGGTGTTACAAGTATATTTTCTGTTACCTTCTATTTTTATCTTTTATAGGACTAACGCCTCTTTTGCAGGAGGGCCGAATGTCAGTCTTCAAGATTTTCTCCCTTGCTTTGCATCTTTCGGCTGTCATAAGTAACGGGGGGAGGAGGGGGGATATGGTTATGGGAAGTGAGCTGGAGGTGTTACAAAACAGAACTGTATAAGCTGGGGGGGGGGAGATTCTTGCTTAGGCTTCTATCCTATGCTATGCGCAGCCGCAACTCTATCAAAATATGTCAAGGTCAACGGACAGAGGACTCATCCCACCCGGAGATGCCCACATGATGATATACACAACTTTTAATTGGATGAGCCAATTGAACTATTGGGGGTGGGAACATTGCCATCACTTTGTATTTGTGATTTACGCGCCCATTTTCTCAGATTCAGAATTCTTTTGTTGCTATCACTTGATTTCCAGTAAAAGATATCTTTTCTCTAATTAATGGAATTTAAATATTTCTTTCTTGGATTTTGAATGGAGCACTAGCTGACATATCTCTTCCCTTAAAAACCCCACAATATATTTAAGTTTTGCTGCATTATATTCTTTTTGTGGCCATCCAGACTCCTAATATCAAAAACTTACTGAAATTCCAATGTGTTACATTTTCCTTGGTTGACAATGTAAAACTAACCAAAACTAAACAAAACCCAGTGACAGCTTTTCAAAGGCAGAAAAGCTGAAATAAATAGGTTTGTGGTAAGAAACCATTACAGAACAATTCCAGCAACTGTGGTACATCAAACGTGAGACTAATGTTTAGTGAAATCAAGATTAAAAGATGTATCTTTATTTTTCCCAAACAATGTAATAAGCTGCATGATCCTCTTTTTGGGGAAGGAGGCCTGGTTTCTATTTGTATTTGAATGAGGGACTGATTTGTTATCAGTTCTCACACAAGATGCAGAAGAATAGCTGGATCGGAAACTGATACTGAGACTTTACACAGAAAGCATAAATTCAAGTTTTGAGCTACTATTCCAATGAGTAGAAATAATAAGATCATTCATGTAGGTCCACAAGACTTACCTCATTGTTACGAACTATACCAATGAAGTCTGCTTGTGGTGGGATGGTTACAAAGAGTTCAGCTTCATAGGCTCCCTCGCCTAAATTCTGAGTGTTGACAATTAGGGTTAATGGATTGTCATCTCCAATGTAGATTTGCTTCTGATCACTGTGAAAGACCAAAGCAAAATAAAAGTGATCTCCCTTGATCACAATATTTTTCCAAATAAGTAAGACCTGTAGTCCAAAGTCAGATTGGGAAACTGCTATTTCTACCTCCATAGAGTTCTTTTCAGAAGTATTCTGAAGCACAGAAGCAGATTAGATTGTCATCAAATATAAATGCAAAAATTACAGGCAGCTATATAGTAGGTTCCCATACTTTGGTAACAGTAAAAATGAGAGGTTTTCTTTTTTCTTTTCTTTATGTTTCTATTACCCTTATGGCAATTAGGATTTTCTGAAAGCTTCCAAAAAAGTAAAAGTACTTTGTTATAGAAGGCGGAATCTGAATCCCCTGAATTCTGCTGCCTTAAGTCATCCTAAGTTTTAATGTTTATGATCCTAGGCATGACTGATTGATTATCCAGTTCCACCTTAGTGAAAAACATGGATTCTCCATGAAGATCTGTACTTAACCTGGTCTTTGAAGTCCTCCAGTCCATCCATCACCATGGTAATTAAGTCCTTCCATCTTGTTCAGGTTGTCCTTTTCTCTTTCTTTACACCTTTCCCAGCATTAGAGCTGTCTTAAGAGAGCTAGGTCTTTGCAATGTATCCGAAGTAAGATAATTTGTACCTGGTCATGTGTGTCTTGAGTGAGAACTATGGATTTGTTCAATTATACATTTGTTTTCTTTTCTGACCATAATATTTTCAGGAATCTTCTCAAACACCAAAGTTCAAAGGTATCAATGGTATTTTTTTTTGTCTGACTTCTTCAAGTCCAAGTTCTTCACTTCCGTCCAGTCTCCCAAGGAATACTATTGCCTGCACTGTTTTAATCTTTTTAGGTCTAGAAGCTTTCCAGCATCTAAATATCTTGTCCAAAGCCTTCATGGCTGTTCTACCAAGCATTACCCATACAAACAATACTTTATGTTTAGGAGCAATTAATGAAGTTATGGGAACTACTTTTAAATTACACACAAGTTCATGTTTGAATCCCAACACATTTTCCCTCTTTCACTGCTTTTATAAGCTAAGACAGTCTGGGATGAATGAATGTAAATTAAAGAAATTATAGGAGGAAGATAGAGATTAACTATATGAGTGCTTATCATATCCCAAATGTTGCCTCTTCATTGTATCTTCTTCCTGTAGATTCAAGATTTCTGTTTGTGAAGATAAACTTATGTTTTATATAGACACATTAAAGCTACATGACAGGTCACATAAGAGGGTGAAAAAAGAAGGTTCCAAGAGAACTTGTCTCTGTTGCTCATTTCCCCACCTTTGGCAAATTGATTTTTCTTTAAAATGGGACAATGTATTTTGTTGCTCCTCTGGAGTTCAGTCTCAAACTGAAGGTGATTTGATCTTCTGTATCCCAACAGGTGTAGTTTATAAACATTACAACAGTTGTACATTTGGAGGACTGAACTCTGTCTTAAAAAAAAACCTAATATACAAATATGTTGAAATTCATTTAATTTCTTTTAGTATAATTTAAACTATAAAGTCTCTAATCACAGTTTCCAGGATAGCTAAAGCACAAAACTATAGTTAACAAGCAAACTTTGATTTCGCATCATGAATTGTTCTGAAAATGATATACTGTCTTGTTTGTTAACAAGGCAATGAGCAAGGCAGTCAGCAGAGTTTCTTGGGTGTAAACAAAACAATCAGATTTAAATAAGTACTTCCTATCTTCCAACAAAAGTGAAAGGGCTGCAGGCATGGACTAAGGAGTCTTTCATTTCTTACTTTAAAAAGTAAGGTACAATATGCTGAATTGAGTGAATGTCAGCAAATCAAGATGGGCATAAAATCACAGAACTCCAAACATTTCATTATTAATACAGCCTTCAGCTAACTTGTCAGAAGTTACCCTGATATGATTTAGCTAGATCAGAATAAATATTGCAGACAAGAATGTAACCAACCTCTCAGTGCAACTGATTGCCTACTGCAGCATGGATAAGTTGGAGACCTTAGAATCTGTTCGCTGGGTTTCCTCCTTCCATGCTTCCAAATAGATACTTGGCTGGTTGCTTGATGTTCAATTGCCGAGACATGTGAACCTAATAGGTCTCTCTAGCTTGAGAATCACTAGGCCCTTCCTTGCCAATTTCAGGTTTTATGCCCTCATCTTTACATTTGTGCTTATTTACTCCTTTATTAATTGTATTTATATACCTTTAGAATAAAAAAAAATCAACCAGAATTTACCTGTCAACAGTCACTTTTAAATCTGGACGGCAGATATTATCTTCCCCACAATCCAAAAGAATATGAGCCTAAGTTTGAGAAAAATTAAAATTAAATCCCAAATATTTGACTCTTTATTCTTGTTTTGTTCAGTTACTGAAGACTGATGTAACTCACCTTCATTTTAGTTTGGTGCTAAGCTAAGTAGTAATAGGAAAACTTTTCCTTTGGGAATGAATTTTATAATAGGGAAGATTAGCAAAATACTTGGTGCTTGCATGCTTGGTTCAAGAAACCGTGTTATTGTTCAGCTCAGAAAAATGACATCAAAGAACTACTATTTCTTTTATAAAAGAAAACTGTACAATAGGTCAGAAAAACTAATCCAAAGGGGTGGAAAAGTTAATAACCTTTCTTTCTCTAATACAATTTCTTAAAAACATTAATATTCATTAACATTTAAAAAAACACGTTGCTAGTTGCAAAAATTGTGTATTATACTTCCCAGCTTTATACCTGTCTGCTAATATTAGCAGGAGTGAACTGGTTGAGGATGGGCTGTAAACCAGTAGAATCCAAAGCAGTTTTGTAATCCAGTTGATATTCCATGAATATAGTAATTGGAGTAAGCTTATCTCGAAATTCAGATTCATCCTAGAAGAGACAAAATGAGGGTTATGTTTTAAAACAAAACAAAAATCCTAACTGCAGAATTTGATGGATATAACTTCGATCAAATGTTGTCTGCCCTTTGACGGGGACCAGATCAGGAAACAGATGTCACATATCTGACTGTACTTTACTTTATTGAAATAAAATTAGTAATAGAATCCTGAAGCCTGACTGATTTTTCTTCTTCCTCCTCCCTATCTCCCTCTTATACTCTGGTGAATTAGAGAGGATCTGTATTTCCTCATCACACTTTCTGTTTCCTGTGCTGAAAGCATGTTTTTGCAGTTGTTATTTCTGTCTGGTTTCTCCACAATCATTTCTATTATTCTCTAGAAGGGTCTAACACAAATATTTACGATTATCTATAAGAATTGCATTAGCCTAGTGGTAAGGAGAAAAATCACCAGCTATAGAAGCCTGGCAAGTTCCAGAGAGATTAATGAGTCAAAGCACCACTGAGATCAATGGGTAAACTGTCTCTTGTTTCTTTGTTTAGTTTTCTCCATCGTTGTGCGGAATCGAGGCAATTTCAAAGAAAATATCCAAACACTGGATCAAGAAGTGTAACCATGTTCATGTTCCATTTTATTTACAGCTGGACACATATGGACCTTTTGCATGGACATAGCTATTCCATTTAAAAATATATGGAGAAAATATATGTGGTCAAACTAGATAATGTACAAATCATTAAGCTGGCCCTTGACACTGGAAGCTGCTAAGATAAACCATATCATACAAAAGGAAAAGTGAGTCAGGGCAAAGTACAGTTGTGTGTATTTTTACCCTTAAAAAAGCATCAAGTTCTTCACAACTCTTTCGACCTCCTTTGGAGACTGTCATGTTCTTTGAGTGACTCGGTTGTCTGTTGTGGAGAAACAGAGCTCGCCGTATGGCACCTTTTTGTTTAAGTTTGTCCAACAGGAGCTCCACATGGAAAGCTATCACCAAACACAAAAACATTTTAGTAATACAGCCTTTAGATTTGTGTGTTGCTACAGCAATCATTGGTAAGGTATTTTACTCAGTAGTTAGAAAGGCTGTCGCTGAGAAGCATTCAAGGGAGAACCAACACCATTCATAACATGAGTTAACAGGGGTTGCAGAAAGCAAATATGTTGGCAATTGCTCTTGCCCTTTATACCAGATATCTTAGAACAGTTTTTTTAGATGCCTACTTTGACGCCTTGTTCTCAAAGTGAAATAGGAGGTGTACACTCTAGTGGTTTCAAATTATTATAAGGACTCCATGTGGAGTTGTTCATTAGCCTAAAGGCTGCAACAGACTTTCTATCCATTTATACACATGCTACTTATGCCGAATCACAATTTCCACCATCCACAGCAGTTCCAGCTAAAGATGAGGGATGGCAGGTATAACATTTAACCAACATTATAAGGATGGCAGCCACAAAGGGTTGCAGCTATTGATGCTGGGCATCTTGTCTGACCCTCCAGATCCTCCCTCACCTATTCTGCCCTACTGACATGTCCTAGCTGGACTCGTAAAATTTGACTTAGGGAGAAGTGGGGCAGTACTTGCTTGCCTTCATGTTTGTGATCTTACCCATATGCCCAACCCCTCCCATAGAAAGCCCCCAAGCTTTTTTGGATGGAAAGGCTAAGAATAACCCTCTCAGGTCAAGCAAACAAACACATGCTGTAACAGAATAACAGAATGACAAAGTTGGAAGGGACTTTGGAGGTCTTCTAGTCCAACCCCCTGCATAGGCAGGAAGCCCTATACCATTCCAGACAAAGACCGATCTCTTCTTAAAAACTTCCAGTGTTGGAGCATTCATAACTTCTGCAGGCAAGTTGTTCCATTGCTTAACTGTTCTAACGGTCAGGAAATTTCTCCTTAGTTCTAGGTTGCTTCTCTACTTGATTAGTTTCCATCCATGGCTTCTTGTCCTGCCTTCAGGTACTTTGGAGAATAACTGGACTCTCTCTCTTCCTTGTGGCGGCCCCTCAGATATTGGAAGACGGCTATCATGTCATCCCTAGTCCTTCTTTTCATTACACTAGACATACCCAATTCCAGCAGTTCCATCTATAGCTAAATGTTTTAACTATAGATGCTAAATATTTTATATGATATATAAACTGGGATGGATTAAGCCCCGAAAATGTGTTAAAGGACCCTATGTTACCTGTGAGTTTGAGAACTATGTTCTATCGTAAACTTCATATACAAATGTAATCACTCTTGGCAGATATTTGTAGCAACTGTGGTTGACCAGAGCACTGAGGTATTTTGTGTGCCCTCAATCCCTATGTTCATGATCTGGTAAATAATTAATCCTGAGCTTTCAATATCAGAGGCCAGATGGATGTTGCCTGCCAGAAAGCTCAAGCTGCTTCTAAAGTAAATCTGTTTCTGGTCAGCAATCAGCACAAATCCATCACCCATATTCTAGGTAGTACTGAGTGGCTTTATTTATGTTTTAATACTGGTGGAGCTTGGACCAGCTCCCAAAGTTTAAAAGCTTCAGTTTATAGTATGAACACACAAGTACAGTATATTAAACTATTATTTTACATGTGCAATAAAAAAAAATCTACAGAACTTACTGAGTTCCGTGGGGAGATTCCCTTTGCCATCAGCTTTTAAGCAGAACTTCACTCTAAAACTATTGAGAGAATAATTAAAAAAAACTATTGAGAGAATAATTTTTTGGGAAGAGATACGCCAAATGCAAGATTTAAGTCTATGAATATTGAAAGGGTATGCATTCTCATGTGCTCCAATATCAGAATTTCCGAACTGGGACTAGAATCCAACTCCAGTGCAAGATTCCTGATCCCAAGAGTCATTAAATTTAGTTTTAAAATAATTCTTTACCACTTCTTCAATTTTGCAATTATTAAATATATGTTTTTACTAGATTAACTGATCTGTTATGCATGTAGAGTGCAATTTTAGATGCTTAATTTCAATCAACTTTGAGGAATCTAAGGTGTGTTGTATATTTGAGATAGAAAGAGGAAGCTCAAGAAACTTTTCACATAGTTGTAAGTCTAATTGAAAACGTTGGGGTGGGAAGGAGTAAACAAAGGCATGGGCAAATTTACACCATTCAACTGAGAACTACTTTTCTGGGTTGAGTTAATCCTCAGTTTTGTTGTTTATCATTCAAGAAAAAGCTTAAAATTCAGATACATGGAAATTCACCAGGATTCAAATGGGGCTTTACATCCTATACAATGAATCAAATTCCTTTCCCATTTGGAGCAACCTTTTACAGTGTTATAAACATGAAGAAGGGTTTCAACATAGTTCGCTGCTTTCGAAGAAGGGGAACTCAGAATCAGATGTAAGGAAGCAACCTTCTGTAATTAAAATAATGCACTTAAATCCTGTGATAAGACTAGGAAGAGCATGGTGAAAGGAAAGACACTCGCCCTTGCATTATTCACTTTCATTAGCTACAGATGTTCCTGGTTCCTTAATTTGACTTACAATGTTAACTGCAAATGGAGAATCTATTGAACTTACCAAGAAACCTTTTGACCATTTTCTTCACAGATTTTGTTCTCTGGATTTAAAATTGTTGGCGTAACTTCTAATCCAGCATTCACAGTAATGACTGGCCGGGCCCTTTGAAAAGAAACAAAGAAAACTAGAAAGGGGCACCTGCCTGCATCCCTAGATAATGAAAGGTGAAGTTATATATACAAAGGATTTGAAGAAGAAAGTAGAAAATAGCAAGATGGAAAATATTTTGGACAACTCTGCTAGGTGAATTGGGGGCTTTTTTGCTTAGGTGTCCACAAAGCTGTAGAAAATTATGCATGCAACATAGAAAGAGAATGAAGACATTTCATAGTAAAGGAACTTAAAATCAGCTAATGAAATTGAAAAGGGAGAGATTCCAGAGAAATTAGTATTTTTAATATTTTCCTTCCAGCACATAATCAGAATTGGTGAATTCATTCCAATAAGATACAGAAATAGCTTGCAACTTGAATGGCTTTAAAGAGAAAGAATCAAATTCATGACAGATACATTTTCAAGTCACAATGGCTTCTAAATCAGAGACAGCATGTTTCTCAATAAAGATGGCTAAATAATTGCATGTCAGAAGATATTAATATCCTCACATTCTACTTATAAGCTTTCCAGAGACAAATGGTTGTGACTAAGGCCTGGTTTCAAGCATGCCTCCCATTTGATAAGAGCTATTTCTTTTATAATTGCTGATACGAACTGGACTTCTCTACTAATATTCTTCTGAAAACTTACCTGTATAACGCAACTCGGTCAACACCAAAAGCTCCTATAATCAAGTCTGGAAGTAGAAAAAACATATGCAGATTTTTAGATTGGTTATTTGTCTACAGTTGAAAACTTATCACCGTGATTATTCATATATCACAACTAAATAAATTAAAATAAGGTTAAATGCATTAAATTATATTCAGTTGTGTCCACTAGCTATAATGGAATGCAAAATAGAGTCTGTACATTCCTCAGCTTTGTTCTACACAGCAGAGAACATTCTAGAGAAGATTAGGGGTTGGTGGGTACAAGAGGATGAGTTGGGAATAGAAAGGAGAGAAAGATACATCGCATAAATGCTAATAAATTTGCAATTCACTGAACATAAGCTATTATCACTATAGAAACATCACCTGGGTAGCCATTTTTGTCTACATCAATAGCTCCTTTCAGGGCATATCCAAAACTTGGTGGCATTGCTTCAGAGGCCCATTGTCCTTCAAGGATCTGAGATGGCATTCCATTCAATCCTGTGGCTCTCCCATTGTAGATATAAACCAGTCCTTTCTTGTTTTCTCCACCATAAGGTGCTGCAACTGCTATGTCTACAAGCAAAGTGAAAAATCTTTAGCATCTCTAGATATGAACAAGCACAGGGCTATGGAATAAAGGGCCATGGTTTAAGTTGGACTAACCAATGTACATTTCAAGGGGTTCTGCCATAACACATTTAAATCAGCAAGAACAGTGGACTTCATCTTAAATATAGATAACAGCCAATTCAATCTGATAGATATATTTTCAAATTAGTAGTGTAAAGGTAGACTTATATTTTCAAATTAGTAGCGTAAAGGGGTGCTCCTTTGTTCAGTGACTGTTTGAAGTTATGATGGCCCTGAAAAAATGGTGGTTACAACTGCTCCTCTGAGTTCCATCTGTCCCAGCATCTCCACCATCCTTCAATTGCAATTTGGGCATTTGGCAGTCTGGACTTACAATCAGTTGCATTGGCCCATAATCACATGGCTGCATTTGTGACCTTCCCTACTGGCTTCTCCAGAAAATCAGTGGGGAAGCTGGAAGGAAAAGTTGCAAGTTGCTGGAGTAAGTCTCTCCCATCTGCATACACCACTTGTGCCTGTGCCATGCCAGTTACATGCGCACATTCCCTGACCCTTGTCATGGCCCCCTTGTATCCTCAAGCACCCCTCACTCTCTCCATCACACTCTTCCTGACCCGTGCCTCTCATACACCTCTTGCCTCTTCCCCAACCTGCACATCCCCTCATTCCCTCTCCCAGCTGGTAGCAGCCATTTACCTGCTTGTCAGCCTAGCTCTTGGGAAAGTAGCCGGAAGGTACCTTGCCTAACAACTGTGGGATTTGGTTATCTACAGCAACAGGGACGATAGGGATTGCTGTCACTAAGTACTGTTGTCATGCTTTACAACCACATTGCTTAGCAACAGAATTTCTAGTTCCAATTGTCATTGTAAGTTGAGAACTACCTAGTTTAAAGATATATTTTCAAATTCAAGTGTAAATAATTTAGCTAACTAATCCTATTCATTAGAGATAATTTTATGTAAGGTAGTACTTGATGCAGAACTGCAGGTCATTCTACCGTTAAAATAAATCAGTGTATTATTTTTTATTTCTGCAGTACTTTTTCAAAGCTTCATATTTTAGAAAGATGCATTAAACAACATTTGCTTGCTAGATTAGAGCAAGGCCTATCAAAGCATTAAAATAACAACAAACACAACCATTTTGAACCAAACCACAGGGTTTAATCAAGTTATAACTAAAAAGTTTAAAATCCTTGTGGTGCGAAAAAGTTTAATCAACATAATAGCAACAACAACAATAATAATGACTAAATGCATTACCATTGAAGCCATCCTGATCAAGGTCTCCCAAAGGGGCAATTGAACTGCTGAATCTTGCAAAGATTTCAAAGCCATTCAATTTAATGGCTGAACTTTGAAACCCTCCAGAGGGTTGTTGAAGATAAAGAGATACTTGGCCCACTTCCAGGAGCTTGCCATCTGAGCCACGATCCATAAAGAGTGGGGCACCTACAAGCAAATCTGTATAGCTAAAGTTGAGGGCAGAGGCAGAGAGAGAGAGAGAGAGAGACGGAGAGAAAGTTGTTCATTCAGTACAAAGATTGCCTCTGTCATATGTAGCCCAGGGGTCCTCAAACTTGGCAACTTTAAGTCTTGTGGACTTTAACTCCCAGAATTCCTCAGCCAGCATAGGAAATCTGGGAATTGAAGTCAACAAGTCTTAAAGTTGCCAAGTTTGGAGACCTCTGCTGTAGCCCATTATGCTTCGTGAAGTACACAACGGTTGGAGGAAGGAGGAGAGGATGGAGATACCAAGAATGCAAGGAGCTATGAATGATTGGAATTGAATCCCAGGTCATATCTTTTGCAGTCAAAAGAATTATAAAACAGACAAGGTCACAATCATAACAGGCTGACTAGAAAAATCAATTTAGGATTGCTTAGGATTACACTGGGGGTATAATTCATTAGGACAAAAAAAAAAAACCCACAGATATTGGTTAGTTGTAAAATTCAGCAGCCTGGAGTGGAGAAAGAAAAAGGGAAGAAAGGAAGTTGAGGAATAGGAGAACTAGAGAAAGGAGTGCTGGATAGAAGTACAGATTGTGTTGTTTAGCTACCACAACTGGGATCAATCACTTGGTTGCTAAGCGGTGAAACTGTGACTATGCTTATGATCTTTCTTCAGTTTTCCTTTGCTTTACAAACCTGCGAAGGTCATTAATGTAAGGATTGATTATAAAGTTACTCTTTTTCATCACCATCATAACTATGAATTGAGGAAGTCAATACAATCAAAAAGAACAACTTCTCCACTCACAGGATTTGAAGCTTTACCAGGGAGGATTCAAAAAGACAACATACTGTATATACTTGTGAATAAGCCAAGAATGTTAGATTCCAAAATGCACCTGAAAAATTAGGATCTATTTATCTTGGGTTTAAAATCATGTGATTATACAAATGACAATGTAACACTTTGCAGTTTTCCACTTATTGCTGCAGTTAAAAATTCAAGTGTTGGCTTATTCGCAAGTGATACATTTTTCATGGTATTTTGGCTGATATTTTGAGGGTTGGCTTAATCTGTGGACAAGCTTATCTGTGATTAAATATGCTATTTGTGAAATGTTTGGAAAACTATATCAAGTAATCTTAACAGAAGAAACTCCCAAAAGGGAGAGGGGAAGAGAGTTAAATATGCATGTTAACAGATTTCCATTGTTCTTTCAAACATTTTATTTTTACCTTAGGCAAGATTTTACAGAAACAGATTTTTTTCCTTTTCAAGAATTATGAAACAAAACCATAACTTACTGATCTCCATTGATATCTGTGGCAGCTACAGAATATCCAAAATAAGCAGCTATCTGGGTAACAAAGTTGAACAAAAGAAATGCTGCATTAAACAGAAATAACTAGGAGTTAGAGGTATTTTACACTTGCTAAAAGCTTTCTTGCCATGCATATTTCAATCTCCTTATTTCTGCATATTTGTTACTTTATTGTCAGAACAGAAAATAGAATGTTTTCCCTTGTTATAGAGAGCACACAAATCACATTTTACCCTTTTTATTTTATTAATAGTAATATGAAGGGAAGCATATCACTGGATATTCTCCACCCATATAACTACTCATAGAATTTCAATTTTAAGAGGAATAAGGAATATTTATAAATGGTAAGGCTACTCCAGTGGGACTGAAGTTGAATGTGGATGCCTTCAAGCAGGGTTTTTCAACTCTGTGGACTTGTGACCTCTTCAAACGATAAATGAATGGCTGTGATTCTATCTTCCCCTTGGATAATAATTTAACAGAGGTTAGAAATAGATAAGAAATAGGGTATTCCTTCCTGAAGGCGGTTGCAGCGGTGGTCAGAAATGGCCACCTCAAAGAAGAACTCGACCGGAAAAGAATGTGCAGGGGGAAGATAAGAAGTGAAAGTTTTGGCTGACTGGGTTAAATTGCAAAAGCAACAACTAAGGTACCCTGGAATTTAAACTTACAAAAAAATAACATCGCTCCCAAAGAAGAGTCGGAAGCAGCGAAGGAAAGTGACAAGGGAAAGGTTTGGGTTTTTTTTCTCCTTCTCTCCCTTTCCCTATACTGACAACTAAGAGACTTAAATAAGAAATCGGAAAAATCCGCTTTGACATCAACAGGCAATTAAGCTGAAAATAAAACAAAATTTCAAAGGGATAATAAAGATTTCTGGACACTAAATTTTTTTTTTCATAAGCAGGAAGGGAGAGGAAAAAGAATAAAAGGGCAGGATCTGGAAAGAGGGAGGAGACTGCTTGGAATTAAAAAGAATCTACAGTAAAACTTCAACAAGACTTCTAAAAGATACATTTTAACTGAAACTTTGTAACTAAACAGTAGAACCCCAGGAAGAGAACGTGAAAAAAAGAGCAAAAAGAAAGAGCTTGCATGTATTTGGATTACTTGGTGATCTTTGGATTCTTGGTTATTGCATTTGAATGACTAAAATTAATCGGGTGGTTGTTTAAAAATTTATTTAAAATTTAAAAAAATTTAAAGCACTACTTCTGGATGAATTGAAAATGGAACTTAAAAAGTATAAAGAAGATGCACAAGAAGGGAGTTTTGGCTTCGTTTTTCAATTCTTAGAAATGGAGATTTGGAACTATGAGAAACAACAAGGAACGTCTGCAAAACAAGGAGACTGGGACAAAGAAGAAGCCATCTTTAATGAACAAGTAATTCTATGTGGGGAAGAAAAAGGAAAGGGGGGAAAGAGAATGGAGAATTTAAGACTTAAAAAAACAACCAAAGAAAAGAAAAATAATTCGAAAAATAAGTATAATACTGGAAAGCAACAGAAGTGGGGAATACAGAAGAGAGAAACAGAGGTAGAGAGACAAGGAGGGAAGAGAGAAGATGAAGAGGGAAGAAGGAAAGGAAAAGAAGTTACAAAGGACCAGAACAAGATATAGAGAAACAGGACCTATTTAGAGATAATGGGTGAAAATTTAACTGAAAAAGGGATTCTGTAAAGGTACATAAGATGGTATTGTTATATTAGTAATAGAAATAACTTTAGAAAATTGGAAACAACGTATGATTAAAATGAGGGATAAAATAGTTAGTGTAATTTAGTGAAATGTTTGTTAATAAAATAAGTGAAATAAAATAAATGAGAAAATTGAATTAGGAAGGGACGGGAACATTTTAATTAGTTAATGTTTTATAAAATATAAGTGAAGGGGGGAATTAATTATGGAAAGCTTATAATTGTTCCCATAGAAGTATGATATTTAATTGAAAAGTAATGTTAAAGAAGTTAAGATTTTAATGAATATTAATATTAATGATAGAATTGAATTGGAATGGAATGTGTTGTTTTAATTACATATATTTATAATTTTTTTCTTTTTTAAAAGAATATAGTATGTATTTTAAGAATGTACCAAGCAGAATCCGAAGGGAAGTTATGTATTATATTGAATGTTATAACTTTAGGGTATATATTGAAGCCTAAATAAGAGTTAAATGGATAAACTTAAAAGATATAAAGGCATCATACTCCAATTAGTAACTACAGGAGAAACTTTGTTTAATGAGAAAAGATAATAGATAATTGAAACAGGACAGACAAAAAATATAAATATAATGATTTGAATTGAGACGAGATAATTAAAATAAAATTAAGAAAATTAAAAGAGAGGAGAAGCTATGCAGAAAATGTAAAACAGTAATAAGATATGGAATAGAACATAAAAATGAGCATGAATTGAATTTGTGTCTGTACGAACAAATGTAACCCGGGATTATGCTACTTTCAAAAAAGATGTTTTATTTGTATTTTTTTTTTTTGTGAAAACTCAAATAAAATTTACAAAAAAAAAGAAGAAAAGAAATAGGGTATTGTTTCTGTAATTAAATTTTAATGAAAACAAATAACTTTGCAGCTTTTAAAAAAAAATAAAACATTTTCATTGGGAATTACAAATAAAAGTTAAATAAAATTTAAAGCCATATTTCTAATGGGAAGGAGAAGGGATGGTACTGTGCGAGTGGCTGGAAGGTATGCGTGCAACTCCATTTATGTGCATAATGTGCATGCCTGCCTGCCTCTCACTTAAATGGAGAGTAACACGCTCGCCCACTACTTGTGCAAGTGAGAATGCATGTGTGCACACTCGCCAGCCATTTCTGTGGCCCAGTTGCAAACCCCTCACGGCCCATTACTGGGCTATAACCCACAAGTTGGGGACCTCTCATCTAATCAACTATCTCCAAGATATATGTTATGTCGATAGTGTAAATCTAGCAGTGAGCAGGTAATTACATCAGATGGCATATGCTTTTAAATCTGTAAGAGGTAAAAAACAAATGCTTTTGCTATTGGCCTGTTCAGGCTAATTATTAATTGTCTCTTCTTCCATCAGTTATTTCACTTGCTAGGATCAGAAGGAACATTGAATTGGGAAGGTGTCTTCCATCAACTTACCCAAGATCACCAGAAAAAACATCTTCTCTCAGAATTGTAATACACAGAAGCCAAGATGTTTGAATTTGATTACTATAGCTGGGTTATGACCACATTTTCTTTCTAAAGTATTTTTCTTTCCTATTTTTTTCCACACTTATTTTGTGTATTATCTCACCAATATTCCTATCCTGGTAAAAGATGAACATAATTATAACATTTTCCTGTTATAGAAATCAAATCATACCTGTTCTCCAGTGAAGTTATACATGGATGCCATCGTTTCCCCATTGTAAATGGATACCTGCACAATATATATAAAGTTCTGTACCATTGCATATTTGAAGGGCTGCTAAAAAGAATAAATCAATTATTCAATACTGTCTTATTTAAATTCCTTACCATGCCCAAAGTTTTTGCTGCTCTTGGGACACCCGACACAAAATCTGAAAACATAAAAGGAATTTTCCATCATCTGTGCAGGTAGAATCAATGCCCTTCAGAAAGTTTTCCCATCTAGTTCACAAGACTATTCTTATTTTCACAGAGGCTTATCTTATTAATTTATCTAATAGTTTTTTCTACCTGTTCAATCGTATCTGATTCTCAGAATATGCCTGACCAAATCCTTGCAATTTTCTTGGCAAGGGTTTGAAAAGTGGCTTGCCTAGGGCTGAGAGACAGTGACTGGCCCAAGACCACCCAGCTGGCTTTGTGCCTAAGATGGGGCTAGAATTCATGATCTCCTGGTTATTAGGCTGGTATCTTAACCACTACACCAAATTGGTTCTCTATCCATTAGTTAAAAGAGAACTATTGCAACTAGAACAGATTCCTTATAAATTGGCAAAGATATATAAAACAATAAAGACAAAATATATGATATACTGGCCATAAGGTAATGGTAATAAGAGTGGGAGAATCATGTAAGACTGGGGGAACAAGATGTATAACTAATTTTAGGAAAAGAAATTCCTTTTACAAATGCTGTCTCCTTTTCCTTTGTTTTTATTTCACAGGGTTTGATACAATGGCATAGGACATAGGTCATTTCTGGATAGATATGCTGTTTCTTTTTCATTCCTGCGATCTACTCTTTTTTTTTTCTGGAACATTCCCAGTCTTCAAGGTATGAGGTATGAAGGAGGAAAGAGACTGTGAGTTCACTTCACCCATGATACCTGTTCCAAAAATGGAGGAACAGAGTTGGATGCATATTTCCTCAGGTCCAATTGACTCCCGGGATACAACTGCCTTTTTGGAGTGACTTTATTCCATTTTGTTCAAAGTTGAACTGTAGAATTATAGAGCTGTGATGGCGTAGTGGTTAGAATGCAATACTGCAAGCTAACTCACTGCTCACTCCCGGAGTTCAATTCTGAACTGCTCAAGATTGACTCAGCCTTCCATCCTTCTGAGGTTGCTAAAATGAGGACCCAGATTGTTGGAGGCAATATGCTGACTCTGTAAATGCTATAAAATATTATGAAGCGCTTTATAAGTCTAAGTGCTATTGCTATTGTTATTACATCATGGGGAAAATTATCTTATATTGGCATCATTCTCCTGCAGAGCTCCAAGGCAGCTTTCAAAAGTAAGCATCAATTGTGCTTCCTTAATAGCAATAGTTAACAGTCAGAATCGAACTGCTGGCAGTAGGTGGAGTTAGCCTGCAATATTGCATTCTAACCACTGCACCACCATGGCTCTTAAAATTATGTGCATCCAGATTATGAGCATCCATGGGGAAAGGAGGGAGAGGAATGATAAAACATGTGTTTTCATTGGAGCACAAATTCTGTCCCTCATGTACTTACATGGGTTGTTGTAAAAAAAACATACCGTGTTTCTCACAAAATAAGGCTGGGCCTTATTTTTTTTTGACCCCCGAAAAAACGGCTAGGCCGTCTTTTCGGGGGTAACTTAATTCCCCCCCCCTTGCATCCCCCCGTGGGCGGGCGGCAACAGCTTGGATGTTGACCTCAGCGTTGGTGGGGCACTTCGTATTGGGACACCTTCTGTCACCGTTGCTTTTTCTTCTCCCTTGCTGCCGTGGCGTTTAGAGCAACGCCACGGTGTTTGGCGCAGCCACGTGCAGCCAGCTAGGGCTCCTCCCTGCAACCGGAGTCCGGCGGAGACACTTGGCTTTAAGCGCTCCTGTCACCGCCTTCCCTTTGCCTTCGAAGGTAAAGCCAATTATTTTAAAAACGACGCCCTACTACAACAAAGCCTCCCCTGCCCGAGAGGGCAGCCCAACCCCATGTGGGGAGGCGAATCTCCCGGGGCCGCAGTGCAGGATCGGCCCACCTCGGGAGAAGCGCCCAGCTGCCATCCCTGCCTGGTGCCGGGCAGAGCGTGAAGAGCTTCGCCTGGGGTGCCCAGCACAGCTGACAGGCGGGCCCTCCTTCCTGGCAGCAGGGCTCTCGCCAAGGCAGCGAGCGCCTTCCCGCCGGACCCTCTGCTCATCCCACCAGGGCCGCTCCAGAGCCGTGTGGGCTGGGCAGAGCCAGGAAAGTGAGCCGCGGGTGCGCGCCTGCCTGCCAAGCAAAAGAGCCGGGCCGACCTGAGCTTGGCTTCCTTCCCAAGTCCCTCCAGCGTGAACCCGAAGGTGCCACCGGGAGAGGCTGCCCGAGGCAGTGATAGCGCCCACCCATCCGCGGACAGGGAGGTGGGGTGATAGCAGCGCTGCTTCCCTGGCCGTCAGAGAGAGCCTGAAGCCCCCGTCCTTTCCACCCCTCGCCCAGCCCGTCCCCATGCATCTCCAAATGCGCCGGCAGCTCCAAACGCTGTAGCGGAACGGGCATCAGGCAGAGGCGCTGACTCGGCGGGGCTCAGCTCGGAGGAAGACGCGGCGCAGGCCGTCACCTTGCCTCCCTGTCTACGGATGGGTGGGCGCTATCACTGCCTCGGGCGGCCTCTCCTGGTGGCCCCTTCGGGTTTGGGCTGGAGGGACTTGGGAAGGAAGCCAAGCTTGGGTTGGCCCGGCTCTTTCGCTTGGCAGGCGGGCGTTCACCCGCGGCTCACTTTCCCAGCACTGCCCAGCCTGCACAGCTCCAGCGCGGTCCTGGTGGGATGAGTGGAGGGCCCGGCAGGGAGGCGCTTGCTGCCTTGGAGAGAGCTCTGCCGCCGGGAAGGAGGGCCCGCCTGTCAGCTGTGCTGGGCGCCCCAGGCGAAGCTCTTCGCGCTCTGCTCGGCACCAGGCAGGGATGGCGGCTGGGTGCTTCTCCCGGGGTGGGCCGATTCTTCGCTGCGGCCCCAGGAGATTCGCCTCCCCACGTGGGGTTGGGCTGCCCTCTCGGGCAGGGGAGGCTTTGTTGTAGTAAGGTGTCATTTTTAAAAGAATTGGCTTTACCTTCGAAGGCAAAGGAAAGGCGGCGACAGGAGTGCCTGAAGTCAAGTATCTCAGCAGGGCTCTGGTTGCAGGGAGGAGCCCTGGCTGGCTGTGCATGGCTGCGCCAAACACCGCAGCGTTGCTCTAAATGCTGCGGCAGCAAGGCAGAAGGGAAAGCAACGGTGGCGGAAGGTCTCCCGATACAAAGTGTCCCACCAACGCAGGCAGCACCATATCCGGGCATGCAACAAAAGTACTTCCTAACGGCAAGCCCCCCCCCCACCATTCCCCATTTCACATGTTTAATATAGGCCTTAATTTGGGGGGAGGGGCTTAATTTGATTTTATGCCAATAAAACATGCTGGGCCTTCCTATTGGTGGAGGCCGTATTGTTGGAGAAACACGGTAGAAAAACACGGATTTCATTGTGAGGTTACATTTTGTCATCAATGAGGATACTTCTGAGAGGAAGAATATATTGAAACAACATTAACAGGCAACAACAATCTTCTATTTTCACAATCCCTAATGTGGCTCAGAAACCTCTTACTATATCTGCAATGAAAGCAGAAGGAATTTTCTCTGATCTTTATTCTTTCATAGCCTCAAGGAAAAATACAGTAGCTGAAATAAATAGACTCAGACATGCAAAAATTAATACAGATTTCAACAGGTCACCTGGATTATTTATTTCCTAGCACTACTTCAACCCCCCCCCCCAGGTGTTCAAAATCCATTAGTTTCTGGACAGTTTATGCAAATATGAACAAGACATACCTTCTATGCCATCACCATTGAAATCCCCTACAGCAACTGAATAACCTGTCAAGCATGAAAATGAGAAAATGAGAACTCAAGAATTAATATTAATCATTCAATAATTCAAGGAGATATTCTATTTTGAGATGTACCCAAAAACATTTTTAGACATCTTTTTAAAAATAAACCTGGTTCATGGAGCTCCTGAAATCATTCTCACTGTTGACTAATAGGGGGTGCTATTTCTCTTTCAAAATTGGAAAAAACTGAATACAGGTAATCCTCGACTTGCGACCATAATTGAGGCCAAAATTTCTATTGTTAAGCGAGACATTTGTTAAGTGAGTTTTGCCCCATTTTACAATCTTCCTTGCCTCAGTTGTTAAGTGAATCACTGCAGTTGTTAAGTTAGTAACACAGTTCTTAAATGAATCTGGCTTCCCCATTGACTTTGCTTGTCAGGTCGCAAAAGGGGATCACATGACCACGGGACAGGGCAACCGTCATAAATATGAGTCAGTTGCCAAGTGTCTGAATTTTGATCACATGGCCATAGGAAAACTGCAAAGGTCATAACTGTGAAAAATGGTCATGTCATTTTTTTCAGTGCCTTTGTAACTTTAAATGGTCACTAAATGAACTGTTGTTAAGTCAAGAACTACTTGTACACAATTGCAGAATTGGAATTCATTATCCAATACAGCTTAAGTATAGACTACATTTTTAAAAATTATTACTTGAAGAGGGAAAGTGAAAACTCTCCAGTAAATAAGTACTAGTCATTTTTATTTTGGCTATATTTTGGACAGTTCTTCTTTCAGAAACATCAAAAACAGACATACTTTTGCTGATCGCATTGGGAAGCTTCATCCCAGTGAATGTTATGATGAAGAGAATGCCAAGATTGGTTTTATCACACATTTAAAATATTTCCTGTTTCACATTTAAGTACCCACCCAAATAACTGTCATCGAAAGTAGCACTAGCTGACCGTGTTGCTAACTGGTGACTGTATTTAGTTGTGTAGACTTTAGCGCTGTATTTTGACACAATCTCAGCCACTTGATCAGAGATTAGCTGGCCTGGAGAAAAGCAAAAGGGAATATCTTGAAATAATACAGTTCTGAGCAGATATTTGTTGCTTCGTCATAAAACGCAATTCTATAATGTCAGCTTAGAAACCAGTCATATTGTTGGGAACAAGATGCTGACTCTGTAAACCACTTAGAGAGGGCTGTAAAGCACTGTGAAGCAGTATATAAGTTTAAGTGCTATTGCTATTACTAGGTAATTGTGAATAGGACTATAGAGGAAAGCCAAACTAAGTCTGGAAATAAATTAACAAGTTTTTGGTTAATTTCAGTAAAGAGGTATAAAGAATTTAACCAAGTGTATCTTTGGCCTGACAAAAGGGGTAAAGACAACATGATCCCATGTGACATACTCACAATTAGGATATGATCTATAAGCCCTTAGCAGAAGTTTTTCTATAGTTTATACAAGTATACTATAGCATAGATTTAACAAGAGTGACCTGTATCCATTATTTAATTATCTGGTTGAGTGGCTCAAAATTCAGCAAATGCACTTACATCTAATTCCTAAGCTGGAGTTTCTGGCTAAATCCACAATTGATAGCAATTAGCAGGAAAAACCTACTCAGATTAATCTCCACAACAGTATTCTGTGGTAGAAAAACAGCAATCTTGCAGCATTATAAAGACGGATCATATTCATTGCTATCTTTGTATCCAGGATCCTAATTTACCAGAAGCATGAGGCATCAAAGCCTAATGTGCAGATGTGCATAACCAAATCTCCACAACTTCTCTTACTCAGAAAAGTCATTTTCAAATTTTGAGCAGAGCAACAGCTTATTTCATAGTTAACTGTGGCAAAAAAAAAATATATCTCTGGACTGCAAAAAAACAGATGACAAATTTAATGGAAGTAAAGAGTTTGCTGCCTCCTGATAACTATCTAGTAGCCCAGATAGTGTAATTTGATTAAATTACATTTTATATAAATATGTAATTTGATTAAATGTAAATGGTCATTACTATTTGAAAATTGAGCTGTTTCAGGAATGTGTAAATAATATAATCATTGTTTACATATTCTATGGTTAGGCCTCTGCCTGTCACCAGGAAATGTTATTTTACATTGGGATTTCTGTAATATTCAGGTGCCCTAAAAAGATATTTTTGCTCTACAAAAGGAAATCCACTAAAGTTAAATGCATTTCCCTTCCTACAGCTGCTTATAGCCTTATGAGGATCAGGCACCTCATAACAGCTAAGAAAGATCAATAAGTAAAAGACTAAGCATTCCCATAACATGTCTATTTCAGCTACTTCTAATTCACAGTATTTGTGGAATGAAAAAAATAATCATTTTGTTTTACATCAGGCCAAAAGTAAACAAATTAAGTAACTGTCATTTTATTCATCAAATCCCTTGTTTTACCTTGCCAATAAAAACTTCCAGGTCCTCCAAGTAGAACTCTGTCTTTCTAGAGAGGAAAGACAGAGAAAAAGAGATTTCTTTATTGTAATATCTAAAAATAAATACTCAGACTAAGCTGAACTTGTTACAACATTCAGTGACTAAAGATTGCTCCACTGTGTCTGATCAAATATTTTTTTTGCTTTTTCAGACATGTCTCAAACTTCGTATAATTTCCTTCACAGAGAATCCTGGCCAGTCTAATACTAGTATTTCCGTTTATTTTCCAGCATATTGTTAAGTGCATTCATATTTTGTGGTATTTCAACTTCCCTGTTTCACATTTCTGTAATGTTCTGTGACTGTTAAAAAAAATCTCTAGGAAATGTTGCATAACACATCTCATTTAAATCTCATTGCTACCCATTGATTGAATGGGCACAGTTAGGCAAATGTATTTTTCCCTCTCAATCTTACTGAAAAAAATAATAATTCTCACCAATCATATAGAATGGTTAAGACACTAATGGTGTATATTAGTTGCAAAGCTAAGACATAATTTAGGGGTGTGAACATGAGTTTGCTGAAGCTCAGAAATGAGTGTCCTCTCTTTTCTAACCTCTTCCAGGAAATATTAGGAGGTAGAAAAGATCGGAAGCATCACCTTCTAGGTTTACACCAACTGTGGTCTATGGCAGCTGTGGAATGATAGCAGGCAGAAAGAGAAAAACAGACCATTCGAACCACCAATCAACAAGCGAACCAATCAGCTGCTCAGAATTTAAATATGGCTCCAAATGAACAACTAATCTACATGACCAACTGACCAAACTGGCACACAAGACATCTATAAGCTAAGGAGAATAGTACAAGAAAAACCTGCTGATGATGTTACCTGGTCTGGTAACGAAATGTTCAGAAACTAAATTGAAACAAGCTCGGAGAGCAAACTACTGCCAAAATTTGAAACCCGAGCTACAAGTATTTTCTATTATTTCAAAGAGAAAAAGCAGTGTTAGGATGCAAAGACGGCTCCTTACGTGCATGTGTCATGATGCACACACATTTGAAAGGAATGGAGTTTATGGTGTAACATTACTTACTTCGTTTTAATAAAAGCACCCTAACCCTATCCTTGAGGATGATAAAAGTTTAAATAAAGAAATCTAGATCTCATTGGTTTCTGATACTGGTTTATTTTATCAGGCTACATTTTTACTACATTTAATTTCTGGTTTGAACATTGCATTCTTATTCGGATGCTGTGATAAGTAAGTTATGACTTGAACAAGCCTTATGTCTAGGGCCGAGGCGAACCTATGCCAGGCGTGCTGGAACTGGCATGCAGAACCATTCCCTCCAGCATGTGAGAGCTCGCCCGGAAGAGCCCCACTACACATGTGCGCGTGCTGCCGCCATCCAACAGCTGATTGTTGGGTATCTGGTGTGCATGCGTGGGTGCGTGCGTGGGAGACACGTGCGCATGCGCAGAGATGTGCAGTGTGCGCTGGGGGTCGCAGGCGCATATGCAGAGACACGTGGCATATGGAGGGATCGTGCACGCATGCGCAGAGATGCGCAGCGTGCAGGAGTGATCACATGTGCATGTGCAGAGGCACGGCAAGGGGAATCGCACATGCATGTGCAGATGCGCCGCGCACTGTGAGATCGTGCGCGCAGGTGCAGGGGGTGGGGGCAGCACTCATTGCCTTCTGGGTGCTGGCACGCAAGCATGCGTGCAATTATTGACACGGCAGCCAAAAAGGGTTTGCCACCACTGGTCTCCCCACTCTTCACCACCTCTACGGGGTGACTTAGCACCGAAACCAGCCAGCTTGGGGCGCTCCAGCAAGCACAGATTGAAACTGCGCACGATCGCAGATTTCGGTCTGTCGTCGAAGAAGCTCCTACAAGGGAGTAAATACGTTTTCTGTTCTACGTATCAAGTACAGTCCTTTGCCTTGGACAAGGCAAACTGAGATGATAGAAATGACATCCTGCTCTTTCTTCTCTTTTATTTCCAATATTTGGTTATTGAAATTCACTGCTTCTGTTCATGTTGGACACATTTTCTGTTACTATATAATGACAAATGTATGTACATACAGAAGAATATATGTACACTGTCTCCATGTATATGTATATTTATGTACATATCTTTTATGTATCACAGCATTTTAAATTAAAATTTCAGAATTAAAATAGGTTTAAAATATGAATGCAAACATAATTTTTTAAACCAAGTTCTCATCTAAGTGTAAAGGAACAAGATCCGGTAAAGAATTAACGTATCTCATTTTTTAGCCATTTATTTTCTTTGAGGATTTCCTCCCATGCAATCCTGGACAAAATAAATAATTTCATTTAGCACAATTTCATCAAAACAGGCAAGATGGGGGCCATGGCTGTGCCATTAAAGCTCCACCTTTTACACATGCATGCAATTTTGATATAAGATACAAAAAGGGTGGGGCTTTGATGGCATAGTCACAACTGCATTTTGTCTTTTTTAATACCCTTCCCCCACCTCCTGAACACGCCAATACTTCACAGCAACTTTACAAAAGTATATATTTAAGGCCACAGGAATGAAACAATAAGATGTTCCGTGTAAAGTTCCTCTGGTCAATTTCCCTGCCCAGGGTTGGGCTTTTTAGATACTTTGCCCTCTACTGTGGAGTTCTGAGATAGAAGGAAACATGCAGAAATAATTTCCATACCTGGGTAAAATCAATGCTGAATCCACCTTGACAAAAGCCCTGTCCTTCAGCATCAGTGCTTGCTAATGGCAACAAGAAACAATGGAAATGTTTGTAAAGTTGTGTAATACAAAGTTTCTACACAACATTAGCAAAGCTGGTGTGCAAACTGAGGAGTCTGTGACAGATGCTTTGAGGGCAAGGATAATGCAAAAAAGTTCTTACATCTGGGAAGGATAGCTTGAAGGGGGAAAATATGGAGGAAGTAAACAGTGTTTTGCAATCTGGATCCCTTATGGAGTGTCAAAGTCTCCAGAAGAGAAGAGGAACAGGGGGACAGCGCTAATTCTAATATCTTTTGTTTCAAAATAACACTATGCTGTAATTTATTGTAGGAAAATTCAGTTCTTATAGGAAATATCCTTGGAGGCTCTGGCTCTTCTGAATAGCCTTATATTAAAAGTTGTTACTCTACCTTCTTAGAAACCTCTTTGTTTTTCCATTCCATTTCCCCACATCACTGTGAATAGCTCATAATTCATTCATTCTTACCTCCTCCCTATTTTTTAGTCCACAAGTACTTCTTAGGGGGTAAAAGGTGACGAGAGGCAGTATTCGGTCCTGCAAATTCCTCACTTACATTTTTAGGTGATACAGGCCAGTTACAAGGTGATCACCTCACCAGCTGCTTTTGGGAATGCATTTCAGTGATAAGTAACCTTGCACTTCCTACAACTCGGACAAAACTGCATAGTTGGCAACCTGCTAGGAGAAGCACAGCCAACCATGTATTCTGCTTGACAGACACATTTCTGAGATTGAACTAGGCACTGAAAGCAAAATTGTTAGACACTATCCTTCTGACTTCATAGGGCTTTGTCAATCCGACATTGTGCAGGTATGATCTACCGACATACTGAACTTATGAGAGAAGGGTTTGTTCTGAACTATTACTAACAACATTGGCTTAAAATACTGCCTGTTTCAAAATATAAATGTGAAAGATAAGCATGCTCTTTTCTTCTACATTTACAACGCAGTTATGACCAGACATAGCAATGAAATGCAGTTTGCATTAAAACAGGAAAAGGCATTCCTCTGCAGATCTCTTGCAGGCTAGGAGAGAGTCCAAGAAGCTTTTTATGACATGTTTAATCCTCTGACTATAGAGCTTCAGAAAAGAAATGCTAACAATCTTTTCATTTGTATATTCTTTTGATCTTGGCCTTTCTTTCAGTATAGTACTTTAAATAGATGATTGGCTGGAAGAGATGTTAAGCCAACCCAAAATGATTTCCTGAATTCTTTTGAATCCTACTCGAAATGGGCCACACACACTCCAGTTCCTACATAATTTGGATTTGCTGCATTATTTTCCCCAAATCTCCTAACAGACCAGCTTATTCCACTCAGTTGGGAAAAAGGATCAATTCAGGAGTGAGTACGAAAGGATAAAGCTCCCTTTATGATGTCACAATCTGTGTCTTTATCATTCTGGTATCATCATGGTTAGATACAGGCTTGTGAAATCATAGAGATTGTGGCGGGTGTGGGGGGCGGGAAGCAGAACAAGCAAATCCAAATCATACTCCATTCATTTCCAGATTCAAATCTTCATAGTATTTTCTATGAAATCCAACTCTAGAGAAAGTGCTAAAAAGATAGATTTGCCCTCTCTCAATTGTTTTCTCTGTTAAGGATCCACCCAAATGACTGCAGAGAGATGAAGGAACAATATGGGAAATATGGATGTTTAAGACACATTCCTTCCAACGATGCATGCAATATGATGGTACATAGAAAACAGAATTTGTGCTGTAATTGTAACAAGACATTTTCTACATACTTGACCTGCAAGGAGCATATTCAACAGCTTTAGACCCATCGTGAAGATAACAAGTTCCCACAGGTTCCCTCTGTGCTTTCTGCTCAGTTCTCCAGTGATATAAAGGAGCACATGCCTGCAGATGGAAGTATTTAGAAAGCTCTTTAAAAAGGGCAATGGCCATGGGAAATATCAAGGGAAAAGAATGGTTATGAGCAACAAGCAGTCTCTGAACAAACAGCTATGGAAAACAAAGAAAAACACCAATGCGCTGATGATAAGTCTATTCAACTGAATACTGTTTACCTACTGGATGTACTTTTCAAATAAGATATATTATGTGCGTTTTAAAATAACCGGGTTGAAGATTCCTCTCCCTCCCCCACAAAAAAGTACATTAAATTTGCAACGAGCCCTGCTGTGAGTTTGCTGATATTGCTAAACTATGAAGTGGGAGGAATCAATGTGCTGTATTTTACAATTCAGTTAAGTAGTGGCTTCATGCATGTGTTCAAATGAGCCAAGAAAATTTAAGGGGAAGAGCTTGTATATCAATTTTATGCTAATGTGCAATGAAGCTGAGAGAATCTCTATAAGGTATGACTTAGTCTTGAGTATGATCTTGAGCCCATGCAATTGAGTTACAGTTGACAGACCTAAGATTTCAATACAAACCAGGTCATCCCTTTATGCACACTGACTGGAAAATTCTGGAACTTGAAGTCCACAAATCTTAAAGCTGCTGAAGTTGAGAAACACTGATTTAGACATTTCCTTTTCTGTTTTCAAAGTCTTAAATATGATTGCCATAGTATTCAGTGAACTAGTTACATAATGTCAGAGTTTTTCTATCTCCACTGACACCCAATCAATCCCTGGACCCAATTTAAAATACTACTTTTAAACCTCTAATTGATTTTGGCCCTGATTAATTGACAAAGCTATATTTATCTACTGGATGTTAAAGCCATCTATGGCTCTGATCAAAGAAGTGACCTATAAGGAAGAACTTTTCATATACTTTTCAGAATTTATATTTGGATATTGTAAAGTAATTCAGTTTGGCACAGAAACTGAATATTTATTTAGTCCCTTAAGCCTGTTATGATTGCAATACTTTTAAATTAGACACTGGTTTATTTTGTTGTGGTTCTTTTTTATATAATGGGCTGTGGGTTTTTTTTTTTTTTGCTGCTAGATCCATATTTATTTTATCATATGTTTTAGCCTTTAAAACATATGGTCATAATTCCAAAAATGTTTTATTGCTTGTATTCTGTATCTCATATTAGGTAGTCATGGTAGTGATGTGTGACAAGCTTTAAAATGAAGACTTACCAAAATTTTATTTTCTTTAGATCTCACAGACGCCCCAAACCACTGATGTGATTTGAATTCCAAAAGATCATCTGGAGCAAATTCTCTGTTGCCTAGAAGACAAAATATTTAGACAGAATTCTGTGAACATGACCTTGGAATGTGACAACATCCTAACTTTTAATGAATATCAAACTATCTGAAGTGATAACAGAAGTACACACAAATATAACTAGTTGTTTCATCACTTGACAAATTTATAACTTCAGAGCTAAGCTTGTGAACTGATGCCATCCTGCAACTGAGATAATGTGAGGTTGTAAAGGTGTATCTGAAGAGACCAATCTAGAATGATTCATGAGCAAAGAGCACATATTCTTCAAACACAATATCAGCCATATTCAGCCTTCTTGCCTGCAAAGGCCTGAATGCTGTTTCATCACAGACTCTGAGATACATTTCTCTGAGACGTGATAAAGGGTCAAAGTCCATTAGAAAATGACTAAAGTACAAATATTCTCCTCATAAATTTAAAAGAATGTGACTACCGATATGTAATATGTTCACTATGTCAATAAACTGAATTGGAATTTTTTTCCTTCCTTCCTTCCTTCCTCCCTTCCCTTCCCTTCCTTCTCATGGAAAGAAAAATTGTGCAGAAAATCAGAAGTCTAATATTTAAATTACATACAAGGCAAGTTAGGACTGGTACATAAAAACCTAACTGTTTTTTAAGACCATACAGCAAAATGTTAGTAAAGGAATGCCAGGATAGAAAAATCATGCCTTCCAACTAGAGAGGGTCCCCATATTTAATTAGAAAATAAGAGGCCAGTATTTAAGATATTTAACTGTGAATGGGTAATCTACATTTCAGCGCACCTTCAACCACTGAGGACTGCTAAGTAAGGTATAAATTTTACAAATGAATACAGAAATCGATTCTGCAATTGTCATGCAAGGACTGTTGTTTATTTCAAATATTTATTATTACAAAGACCAGTACAATTAAAGCTTAACATTAAAGATAAAATTTCTAGAATAAAATAATAACAAATACAATTTATGTTGAAGTCATAATTTGACAGCCTGTCAATTGCACATAAACAAGAACACGACTTAAGCTATAATGTAATCTTAATCCTTAAATTGCGAAGGCCTATGTGCTCTTGTTTATTGTCGCTTGACCTAGAAAAAACAATTTTGGACCCCTCAGAAAAGCTATGCAAAAATATGCAAAACACTATGGATAAAATTGCTTGTATTCATACCAAATATTGACACACTTTTTAATATACCGTATATGGTATCCAATAGACCCTTGAGTCCAGATTATGTAGTCTGATGTCATGGGAAAGACACTCTCTGCTTTACCCCATACTTGCTTAACCTCTATAATTTTACAGTATTCTCAGGGGTGGGATTCTACCGATTTGGACCGGTTCAAGTGAACCGGATGTTAAAGTTACATTTGGTTCACTGAACCGGTATTTCAACCCCCCACCCACCCCTTACTTCCTCTCCCCATGCTGATGGTATTCCAGCCCCATTTGTAAGAGGGTCTTCTGTGGCTTCATGTTGATGCTAAAAGGAAAAAAAGCCCAAGACGGAACCTTAAGGCATTTCATAATCATCCAATCAGAAACAAGCCAGAAGGAGATCATAGTACATGCTATTCCAAACTATGGAAAAGCCCAAAATTCTAAAAGTTATCCCTCAGGAAACTGATTAAAATAGTCAAGGTCATTCAAGATTGCTCAGAGACATTACCACCCAATCTTTAACCTTACTAAACATGGTCAATTTGTTAATAGTGCATGATTCAAGCTTTGCTCACTCATCTCTTCAATCCAATGAGTTCACCAAAATATCCCCAGGTTTTTTTATTATCTATCCACTAACTTTCTTTAGAAAGCAACTCAGACTATACCTCCGAAGACAAAACCAGCAGAGCTAAATAATGCTCTCATTAAGCATAGCTGGTAATGATTAAAAATCCTCTCTCCTGTGAGTAAGCAGCTCCTCTGTTAACTTGGTAGACTGCTGGCAATGAATCTAAACTTCTTTGTATTCTATCCACCTTGTAAGGAAATCTCTGCCTCTTTAGGCATATTATTGCTTCCTGTTGGGGAAATCCCAAAGAAACGGCTGTTTCTGCCAGAAAGCAAAACAGCTGATTTAAAATCTTATAAAATCTTAAATCTTAAAATCTTATAAAATCTTATAATACTCATGTACTATAGGATAGTTGAAATTCTACCACTTAATTTTCTGCCTTGTCAATTGTACAAAATTTCTGGTAAGAAACACAATTGCATTCTTATTGTGGGTTACCATAATGGTCTGGGTTTGAAACACAAACAAAAATACTACACTCTAAACCTACTGCATTTTAAGACTTCCACAACAGGAAGTCACACACAGAATTTTGGCAACTTAATCAGAGGGATTCCAGAAACTCATTCTGACTTAGTGTGTTCTTATATTCTGCTAATATGTGGCTCTCTGCTAGATCCACAACCAGTTGCAGACAGTTACAAATTCATATGCTGTCATTGCCATATCAGTTAATTTTCGAGATTCCATGCTTTTCTTAAGGCTCATTTCCCCATAAGTGTAAGAACAGGTAGTCCTCAACTTATAACAGTTCATTTAGTGACTGTTCAAAGTTACAATGGCACTTTAAAAAGTGACTTATGACCATTTTCACATTTACAATCATTGTAGCCTGCCCATGGTCACGTGACCAAAATTCAGATGCTTGGCAACTGATTCATACTTGTGATGACGGTTGTAGTGTGCTGGGGTCATGTGAGCCCCTTTTGTGACCTTCTGACAGGCAAAGTCAATGGGGAAGCGAGATTCATTTAACAACAGTGTTATTAACTTAACAATTGTAGTGATTCACTTAACAACTGTGGCACAAAAAGTTGTAAAATGGGGCAAAATTCATTTAACAAATGTTTCACTTAGCAACAAAATTTTTGGGTTCAATTGTGGTTGTAGGTCGAGGACTACCTGTATTTAAAACAGAACTTCAAAAATTGGCTTTCATTTATCCCCAAATATAGTAACATTTCATTACATAAATCTCAATACAACACTGCATAAATCTCAGTACAGAAAGCCATCAATTCATCACAGCCACAGCAGATCCTTACCATAAACTAAAGATGAGGGAAACCGTCTATTAGAGTAATATTTAAATTTTACAGCTTCAGGAAGTGCTTTTCAAAATCAGTTAACTTTCTGATAAAACTTTGAAAATGCACTTCCCCTGTCATCCCCATTCCGGAATGCAAAAAAATATGCTGTAGGGCAAGGGTTGTACTATATTCCCAATTAAAATACCCAGGCTTCCTCGTTATCAGTTATGTTTCCAAGGGACACTGGGAGTTGCAACTCAGAAATATTTAAGGCAGCAAAGGCTGCCTAATCCTTTTCTAGGACAAATGTTAAGGAAACAATAAGAACAGTCCCACTATTTCAGACCAGATGTTTATCTATAGCAGGGGTGTCAAACTGGCGGCCTGCTGACCAGATGAATCACACACAGGCCATGCCCACCCCCCAGCTCAGCACAAAACTATAATAATAGATTCCTCTATCAATAATACTAAACAAGTCAGGCCATGGCTATTAAACATTAAGAACATTTGCCAGGCTATTCTGCCTCCTTTACATGGATATTCTGAAGCTGTATGGAAGAACTCCATTTAAAATAAAATTAATACAAAACACCATTTGTATATACAGGAAAGATAATGCAATGTATGTTGGATTGCACAAATGTGGCATCCTCACTACCAACAGGGGACAAATAGTGAAAACTGAAGGAATTAAGATGCCCTATAAAAATAACAAGAGTTGGATGAAGACTTATAATTACAAATACCTGGGCATTCTTCAAGGTGACAACATCAAACACAAGTCAAGAAGTAGTTTAGTGGTGAAGACATCATGAGAACAAATATCTTAAAAGTCCAAACTCAGGAAATACCATCAGAGCAAGTAACAACTGGGGAATTCCTGTCATTAAATCACAGCTGGAATAGTGGGCTGGATCCAAGCAGAACTAAAAGCCATGGATAGGAAGACCAGAAAATTAATGATAATGAATCATGCCTTGCAGCGCTGTTGATACTCTACTTACCAAGGAAAATAGTTAGGTGTGCAAATGCATCAGACAACTGAAGAAGAAAAATGGGAATTGGAAGAATATTTGAAGGATGGACAGTGAAGAAAATGCACTGAAATTAGCACTAATGAAGGCTTATTGAATGCCAGAAAGATCAAACTGGCCTACAAAAAAAGATGAAATTAAGAATAGAAAAGAGACATGGCACAGCAAAGCATTACATGGCTAGAACATAAAAAATTAACAGGCAAAGCAGGTAATTTCAAGACCTGGCAATCTCTAAGAGCAAGAAAATTGAAGAAAGACACAGAGGAGCTAATTCTGGTTACACGAGACCAAGCCTTAGGAGCAAATACATATAAAACCAGAATTGAGAAGACGGCATTTCATGGTATGACATGACACTATTTTTTCTGCAGCATAAGCTGACTGCTAAATATGAATTAGCCTTTACTGGAAAAAAAAAAGAAAGAAAGCTTCTGATTTAATAAGGTGAACACTGAGCAAGGTATTGACATTTCAGAAACTGTGCCACATTTAATAATGACTCCATTAAGCCGTTAAAATAATTCTAGACAATAAATTATCTAATGTGTGCACAGTGACTAATAAAACAATATCAAATGTTATACGCCATGGTGGGGATGAAAGAAAGATAACCATTATGCCTTTGCAAGTTTGCCTGATAAATTTTGGATTCAATTAGAGCTGGATTGTAATATTTTAATCAATACCAAATTAAATTAAAAAATGCATCCCTATGTTTGGGCATAGCTGAACCAAAACAAAATAAAGTGCTTTACTAAAGAATAGTAAATATTCTTACTATGTTATTGCAAGTCAATGAGAGACACCCGTAACTACTTCCTTTTTATAACATCATTGCCTCTTAGCAAGAATGCCATTGCTGGCTTCAGCATACAGAAGACAAAAAAAATGAAGCAAAAGTACATTAAAAAAAAAGCTTTTATTGAGCCAGATCAATTATTTTCCTTGGTTTGCTACCTATACATATCCAACTTTGGCAAGGATTGCTTTCAAGTAATTATTGAAATATGTAAGCAGAATACTGCAACTGCTTACCTCACAAGATAAACGTAGCATCTGGTGAACCATATCTTATAAAGTAGCCACTGTTAAGTTAGTGCCCACTAGATGTACAACAGTGGACTATCACCAACAACCAATATGGGGAGAGTGTAGAAACTAAAATCACAGGAACTAACATTGTAGAAACTAAAAACACAGAGACTACATAGAAATTACTTTTAAATGAGTTACAGTTGCAATGTTCTCTTTAATTATTTTTATCTTGCTGAGATGTTGATGTTTTTATTTTCAAAAAATGACCTGATCTTTCGGCTTAAGAATGGGCAAAATTTTATTTAAGTTCCTCCGATGCTAAAATTCAGCTAGATGTTCTGTTCCTATACCCTCTCTTAAAACAAAACAAAACAAAGCTAGACAAAGTGACCTTCCTCTAAATCAGCTTTATGCTTTCTAATGGCATCATCACAAGATTTGAGGTCTTCACACAGCTCTAGAGTATGTTGAGATATAAATTGCTCCCCAATATATTTCCAACCTTTTGTATTTTTTCTAAACAGTATTTATTTCTGCTTTGGAAATATAACTGAAGATGAACAGTAGAACATCTTAATAGAACATTATTAATAGATCTTAATAGTTTTTCCCCCAAACCCCAAAAACTGTAACCTTATACTGTCTACTATTGACCTCATCCCTTTCCTAAGCGGTCTGTGCCTACCATCCCTGTCCTATTGTTTCTGTTATATATTTTTATATATATATATATATATATATATATATATATATATATATATATATATATATATATATATATATATATATATATATATATATTTCTTATATGTATCCATGTATTCATAACTATGTTTTTATTTATACCTATTATCTTGTAAGCAATTGACAAATAAATAATTTTTTTTTAAAATAAAAAAACATTCTCAACAGAACGTGGAGGATAAATAAATCTAGGTAGTTTAAGACACAAGATGCATTCTTATTAACGTCCTATACAAACAATTCAAAAAACAATTCAAAAAAATGAACCAGTATTTCAAATCTATCAATTTATCATTTTAACCAATCTTTAATTGACCACACGGTTTTTTATTTTGGGGGAGAAATTTTGTCTAAAACATCCTGAAAATTCAAGTCAATTTCGTATGTTAAATATTAATAGAACTTTCAAAATATTTGTATAAGAAATGACCAGGCTGATCCCGAGGGTGGGGTCAAATGCATAATCAGTTTGGAATTTCTATGCTCCCGTAAGAGTCCTAAGTCCAGTCCCCCTTGAAGTCCGTTGACTCTTATCTGGCACCAATTCATGTTGACCGTTAGTAGTTCAGATTGTTGTATGTAGGTATAGTATGAAATAAACTTGTAATACTTTTGAACTCTATCCTAGTTCCTAATTTTTGTGTTTGAGGTTTAGGAAAAAAATTGTCTCTGTATACATTTTATACCTATGTCTTTTGCTATAAATGGCTATTCAAATGTCAAGCAACTCTGATCTTAACCTTAACTCTTTTTTAAGCATTTTTTTTCCTTTTTAATGAAATATTAACAGAACATGCCAGACAGCACTACTGAACATAGAACAATACGTTTCTGAAAAACCATGCATATGATTGCATGGAGTTCTGATAGATTGTGACCTCCTAGGAGGCATCAGCAAACATGAAAGGGTTGGAAATTTGAGGGGTTTGCATATAAACACCATGATGGTTCTCAGAACTTGTTCTTACTCTGCCTAGACAAGTCGGCTGTCAGCTTGTCTAAGCGAAGCAGAGACAAAAGTTCCAAGCACAGTCTGAAGGCCTCCAATTTTGCCCTGCAAGTCACATGGCTTGCACTTGGGAAGCTGCATTGCTAACTGGACTTGCACCCACGCTGGCTGGATTTTGGAGCAGCTGTTTCAAAAAGAAAACTCAGACTTCAGGAATTATACATAATGAAACAAGTTCATCTTTCTGTTAAAAACAATGGTTAAAATTGTATGATTTAATTATTTATTTCCAATGAAAATGTTTTATTTTATAAACATGCAAGGTTCTACCATTGTTGGGTTAGACAGTTGAAATTAAAAAGTGATTTTTAAATATGGTACAATCATTTCTTGCCCAACATTTCAATAATCACATTTTATTTGAGGAGAGATTGACAGAAGTTAATTTATTATTTGAAAGTGTCAGGGCATTAGAATTTTTGGGAACCCCTTCTTGAATGAGGAGACTATACAAATGTTTTTTTTTTTTTTTTTGATGAACAAATAAATTAACAAAAAATCTAATTTAGGGGGAATTGAAACTTTTCTGACTGCCCCAGTTCTTTTAATTTAAAAGGTGAGGGTGGGACGAAGCTGTTTTTGAATTTTGCCATTCTGTCCTCTTTTTATTCGTTAAATTCTGATCCCTTGGAATCTTTCAGAGATTTACACACTATTCTGCTTTGAGTAGTATCAACGTTCAAGTTGAGGAGAGCATAATTGAGAATTCTGAATCGTTCTGAAGAGCTGAAGCCTTTTCTCTTCTCTAGAATGGATATGCAATCTGGAAAAGTTTGTCTACTTCAGGGGCAGCTTTGGGGAAGGCCACAAACAAATTGATAGATCAATAGAGGAAGATTTTCAGCTGAATAACTGTTCCTAATAATAGTTTAGCAAAATTATCTAAATCATAGATAATCTTTTTATTTTATTTTTTTATCTAATTTATATGGCTACCCATCTTACAAGAAGTGACCTGGGCAGGGTACAGCAAAAAAAAAAAAAAAGTTTAAAAACAATATGCATGTTAGACACAGTTGTATTAAAAAAAGACATCAGCTTTTTGTGGTTTTTATGTTAGAAATGTCTTCTCTGAGTCATTATATTTTCTATTTTAATTTACTGATTATCCCCACAAGAACATGATGCGAGGATCATGTTGGTAGGAAAACATTTTTATGATGAGCTATAAAAAATAGTTCCTCTGACTTCCTTTTCCCTCTGCTCCCAAAACAGAACTAAACCAAACCAAACCACCCACTTCGCATTAGTTCAACCACATTTCTGTTAACTTAATCTACTTCATGATGGGGGAAAGGGAAGCAGCTCTTCACCAATTTCCTTCTCCAGACTTCTAGCACACATTTCCTGCATGACTTCTTAAAAGCATCAGCACAATTCCTGAGATGGAGAAAGTTGAAAAGATCCCCTTTAAAATTTGCCGCCCACAAAATGGGTCACAGAAATATCTAAGCCTGCCTGCTTGCCGGTGTCATCTCTCCGACAAAGCTGTCTATTGTCGGCATTATATCACTGTGATCAACAATGCTCTCAACAGTTCAGTGAGAACTGAGCTGTGTTGCCCCATAAAGGAAACCCTTATTTTGAAAGCTTATTAAATTGGAATTTGAGCACTAGTTATTTGTTCTGAATATATCCAGCCAAGGTATTTAAGAAAAGGAGAGAATTTATATTACATGGGCATCTACTCAACCTCTGACCACTTAGTGACAGGATTCAAACTATACACCCAGCCACAGTGTACTTAGCCATAGTTTTAGGGGACTGGGCACAGCATTAAGAAGTTTTACACAATACTTTAAGCACCACTTCTGACACTATGATTCTAAAAAATAAACAGGGTTCTACGAAATAAACAGGGGGAAATAAACAATTGTACAATTTGCAAAAATTGGGTTCATGTTACCGTAGAATTAATGTAAGGGGATTACAAGTATGCATCTTCATTAGGCCGCAGAAATGTGGGGCCTTCTAAAAACAGGCTGCCTCATCACTCCCTACATATCTTTTTCCTTGTGGTCTGTCTGTTGCTGCCACCAATCTCCTGTGCCATTTACTGTTCCCAGAGATGCTCTGACTCCTTCCATGCACTGCCTGAATGCACAAAAACAAGTAGGCAAGAAAGGAAGAGCAGGGCACTGATGGTGGTGGAAAAGCATAAAAGCTTCAGATTTTATCTGACATAATTCTGGACATCTGGTCACCACACCCAGCCTTAGGCTGCACTGAGGACTAACGCAGGCAGAGTGGACTTATGACTGAGATACAGGAACAGTTACAGCTATTTTGTAGAAGTGTGGAGGATTGAAAGCAAAGAAAATAGTATTTAAAACAATAGAAATTTCTCTCGCTCTCTTTCTGTCAAGGGAAATGTCTGTCTCTCTCTTTTTTTTAAAAGAGTAATTTCATTTGTTTAAAAAAATAAAAAGTAATCCATATTTAGATTTTAATTTCTTCTCTAGATACTTTTTAGCTAAGTTATATAAGTATTCCATTTTGTATATACAGTATATAATACCGTGGTGGCACAGTGGTTAGAATGCAATATTGCAGGCTAACTCTGCCTGACAGGATGGCTCATTATGATGGCTCAAGGTTAACTCAGCCATCCTTCCGAGGTCGGAAAAATGAGGAAGGAAGGAAAACGAGGAAGGCCACTTCTGCTGACTACCGGCTGCCTGCAATTTGGCAGTTCAAATCTCACCAGGCTCAAGGTTGACTCAGCCTTCCCTCCTTCCAAAGTGGGTCAGAGGAGGACCCAGATTGTTGGGGGCAATAGGCTGACTCTGTAAACCGCTTAGAGAGGGCTGTAAAGCACTATAAGTTAGCATAGAAGTCTAAGTGCTATTGCTATTTAGGCGATGCCAACAGCATCTAGGATCATCCAGATTAGGGGAAGGTAGATGTTAATGCAGGGGTGGGCAACTATGACCCTTTTATGAATTATGGACTTCAACTCCCAGAATTCCTGAGCAAGCCATGCTAGCTCAGGAATTTTGGGAGTTGAAGTCCACAAGTCATAAAGGGGCCATAGTTGCCCACCTCTGTGTTAATGGGTAAAATAGATACTTCACCTTGAAAAAGCTTAAAGTATACCCTACTAGCCACACTTTTAGTACAAGTGGCAAACAAAAATACCTCCAAAAATAACCATCTGGTTCCCAAATTGTGGTGGCGGCACCATTAAGAGGTGCACTCAGTTAGGAAGATAAGGAAGACTTGGTACTAAAGATATGTATTAGTTCCAAGTTGAATTCTGAATGATGCCTAGCATTTCTATGTCTTTAGGTCTCAAGGAAGTGTTAGCCACCTAAAACTGCTCAAGAAATATGAAAGCCACTCCTTTTACTGATCTCCAGAGTAGTATAATAGAACAGAACAGAATAACGGGGTTGGAAGAAACCTTGGAGGTCTTCTAATCCAACCCCTTGATCAAGAAGGAAACCCTATACCATTTCAGACAAATGGTTATCCAATCTCTTCTTAAGAAGTGTTGGAGCACCCATAAGTTCTGGAGGCAAGTTGTTCCACTGATTAATTGTTCTGTCAGAACATTTCTCCTTAGTTTTAAACTGGTTCTTCCTTTGATTAGTTTCCATCCTCTGCTTCTTGTCCTGCCTTTGGGTGCTTTGAAGAATAGGTTGACCCCTTCTTTGTGGCAGTCCCTTAGGTATTGGAACACTGCTATCATGTCACTCCTAGTCCTAACCAATCTCTTCCCATTCACCTATAAAACAAGCTACAGCTTGACTAGTCCAGGATATTACTCACTGTCTGACAACTCCGTAAGTTGAGACTGGATGAAAGGCCTGCTGGACCTGTTTCTATGTCATGAGATGAGATGGGAGCCTGGGTTCAACAATAAATGCATATTCTCCAGTGTGTGGGAGGAGGCTGGCATGAACTGCTTCAGCCAAAGACCCAGCATTAGTCTTATAGACATGAAGTAGAAGATGGAGAATCCAAAAACCTAAGGGAGGGATATCAAAATAAGGAGAGATTTTATTCCTTTTAACAGCATACTATTCTTATTTAAAAGATATCAAGTGCTGGTATATGAGAGCAACAATACATCTTCAACATACAACTGTGCTCTAACTAGCAAGCCTGTTTAAAAATAACCTAAGTCCTCAGATTAGACACATTAGCTAAGCAAGCCATAGGAAATTCAGCCAACAACTAAGAATACCTGTATCACGTCACAACAGCTTAAAGCAAAATGAAATAAAACAAAGGGCTGTCCTCATAAAAAATCCTACTAATCATCCCCACATGATTTGTAAAGGCCATTCCACATGCTGGCTTAAAACAAGCTGCAAGAATCAGGCTTCAGCACAAACAAGTCCATCATTGCAGGTGTCAAAAACAGAAATTGTGTTCAACAGAATAATACCACACAGGATAAACATAGTAGGAGAGGGTGTTCTGCAGGCCACAAGTACCTTCCAACACTCCATTTATGGCTACCCAGCACCCAAGATTGTGACACTGAAATTCAGTGGCAAAATGATCAACTTTCAGCAAGCTGATTTTGTTGGGATGGCCAACAAGAATGGAAATGGGATAAAGTCATTTCTTGGAATCAAGTTATTTCCATCTTTGAAACGTCCAATCCCTTCCAAAACTGCACCAGGGAAATTCAATCATGATGCTGAATTTGGAGGGATTCATACGGAAATAAGAGCATCTTACCTTCAATAATCTTTAACCTATCCCAAAAGCCAAAAAGTAGTATCACTGTTCTTGTAGTATTATCACTGCTTCACCTGAAAGTTGAATTGAAGTACATGGCCCCTCAAATGTTTCCTGATCCTGAAATAAAGCAACCTTATCCAACCAGGTAACCTCCAAATAGTCAATCCCAATATTTGTGGACAGATACAGATTTGGAAAAGGTGGAAGAAAGCATGAGGATGGGCTGAATGACGGAATCCAGAAAAGAAGAGCTACAGAACCAAAGATTCCAAGGCTGCAGACCACCTAGAAGTGTTCTGTTTTATGTAGGAAGAGAACTTTATTCTATACACAGGGAGCAGTCATAATGTTGTTGTTTTATGTATTATTTATTTTAAAATTAATGCTAAACAAAGTGAATTTTTGTTCTGACCTTGCCATGTGGTTTAGCGTCAATCATGACTTTTTAAACTGGGGGTGGGGGTGGCCAGCACATGATGCATCCGGGGTAGGATTCAACTTTCTTAACAACCGGTTCTGTGTGGCCTAGTTTGTGGGTGTGTCCTAATTTGTGGGTGTGTCTTGGTGGTCATGTGACTGGCTGGGCATGGCTTGTATGTAAATATTATAAATATTTATGTAAATATTAAATTTTTTATAAAAAAGAGCAACTTTTACCCAAAATCAAGCAAAGCAGGCAGGCAGATTAAGTTGCTCACAGAATCACAGATTCATTCAGAGATCTATCTTTCCGCAATCAGCTACCTGAGTCTGTCACATAAAATTTGGGAGCAAGCAAACTCATAAAATTTGGGAGCAAGCAAACTCACAAAATTAACTCACAACACACTATGTATGTAAATATTGAATTTTTTATTAAAAAAGAGCAACTTTTACCCAAAATCAGGCAAAGCAGGCAGGCAGATTGAGTTGCTCACAGAATCACAGATTCATTCAGAGATCTATCTTTCTGCAATCAGCTACCTGAAAAACAGAAACTTCAGTCCTAAGGAAGGTTCAACTCTGCTTTTAGATTAGCTAGAAAGCAAGAAATTCAACAATTTCCAGCTTTCTAGCTAATCTAAATCTCCCGGCACAGCAGCTGATGGTCGGGGGAGGAAAAATAGCAATTTAGCAGGCAAGTTTGATGGCGCACATGCCAGGTAAGGAGTGGGAGGAGCCAGCCAGTGGCACGATTTGCCGATTCTCCAGCAGATAGAATCCCACCTCTGGTGAGAATATATTTTAGGCGCATGTGTAGATCATTTCCAAAAGCCTCAGCTGTGCCTCCCAGATAGCTGATAAGCGCTGCATGCAGGTGCGCAGCATTTCAAACTCGTCTTTCCTGCTTTTTCAACCTCAGCTGTGCTACGCAAAGCAGCTGAGGTTGAAAAAGCAGGAAATAAAGGACATCCAAGAGCCCCAGCGGGTGGCCAAACAGAGCAGCAGACACCGAATTTTTCAGAGCTACCGGTTCTATAGAACCGGGCCAAACCAGTAGCATCCCACTCCTGGATGCGTCCGACCAACAGGCCATGAGTTTGACACCCCTGATCTTATTCCTTCAGCATTCCATAATTATGCTGTATTTGTGTTAATTTAAGTCAGGAATAAGATACAATATTATATATCTTTGTAACATGGGTCTCACAGGGTGTGTATCCTTATGTGTTAAAATCTGCAAGACAGAAGGTGTGACAGTGTTGCTGCACATACAAAAAAGGACAGGACTTTGATTGTGATATTGTGCCCACATTTTTATAGATTTTGATCCCTTCCCAAAGATGCTGTTGGTTGGTAACCATTTACAGCAGGACATTTTGCTCCAAATTTGCACTGCTCCTTTTCCAACAAGCAACATCAGCACTAGAATTGGAGGAAAAGTACATTCTCACCCTCCCCTTTTCTGCTCATGAAGGATTTGAGCATTAAAAACATTAATCTCTCTGACTCAGTAACTAGGGGTTAGGATTTCTTCCTTTTCCAGTTAAAAATATTTTTGCTTGGAAGGCTTGGAAAACACTGTATCCAAAACAGAACAACCATTTGAACAAAAATAAGTAAAAACAGATCTTTATTTGTAGGGGGGGCGGGGGAAGTCTAGCTTAGATTCTTTAAGGAGAAGCAGAAATATCCTTGTACCTTTTCCTGAACTCGATATGAGTCTTTCTCTATTCATACCCATTTCTAAGTGGTGGGGGACTCTGAAAACTGCCTAACATAAGGTTGGTAGGGAGGGTTAAGAGAATTTGGAGATTTCATTATATAAGTGCTGTGGAACAATTCCAAGAAGTCAGATTCTGATTGACAGATAGAAAAATCTTCCAAACAGTAAGAAAAGTGGAACCAATCATTCAGAGGGATCGTCACCTTAAACTGGCTGTATCCAAATAAAAACTACAAGGCCCTCTTTTAAGGATGCTTTTTCTCTGATTGCTGCCTTGAGCACAGTATTGGACATAGTGACCTAGCTGGTCCTTCCAACTACAGGGTTTGGACATTCAGGGAGTAACACCTAGTACAAGTATCCTTGGTTTCTAAATTAGGCTAAATCCCTTACCTGCTTCTCTTAGACATTGTAAGCATAGTTATTTCGTCTTATGTCTGTTTTCTGTTTATTACTCTTTCTTTTTATTCTGAATATCTATATTTAATTTTTGTAAAGCACATGAAAACTAATGCAAACCAAAGGACAATTTATCATAAATAAGATAGTGGCAACTGAATGCACTGGGTTATGCTGTTATTTTCCCACATAGGGACATGAAATGTTCCCACACAAGCACATAAAATTATACATGTCTTTAAATATTCAATGCATAATTAGTGAACATGTCTTATACATGTTATATATTTATTGTCAGAAACTTTAGCCCAAGCAGACAGGAAACATCAGTTCATAAGAGTTATAATAAGTAGTTGGGTTTGGAGATCTCTTTTAACATGGCTTATATACGGTGTAATTTTTCATCACAGGCCTGAACTTGTTTCTTTACATAACACACATTCCCTTTATTTCTTCTAAGAGAAATTCTATCTTCTGGGATTATAGGATTCTTTAATGGCTGCCAGAAAATATCCTAGATCAGAGGAATGCAAGAATGATCAGACCAGGTCTAGATGCCACCCAACAGATTCATGGCCTTGTGCAGTCCACAGCCTCTTGGCTGCCTATCACAAAAATCTAATCTCTGTGTGTTTTCAAACAAAATATGCCACAGTATTCTTCAGTTTCAAAGTGAAGCCTCTAGCCAGCAAAGATGCCATTATTTGATGTCAATGCCATTAAATGGTCATAACAACGAATCTTGTTTGAAGTGTTTCTCATCAGTACCAAATATTTAACGAGTGATACATTGCTTTCATCTCTGCAATTTATTCAGATCTCAATGGATAAAAACATATCTTTAAAGATTAAAGAGTACCTCTAGCATCAAATATGATTGGCTGACAGTTTTGATTGGAATTCCAGTTACACTTCAGCACCTGGCCTCCTTCTACAATTTCAGGCTGAGTAGTGTTGGCCTTTGGAGCACCCACAAGGAGAAACATCCTGCAGGGAGAAACAATGAATGAGAAATCTGAATATTTTAACTTGAAGTAGGCTAATCTGAGGTATGAATTAGTATAGGGCTGTTAACCTCCCGGCCCACAGGCCGGATGCATCATGCGCTGGCCACACACCTGGTTTAGCAAAGGGGGGGAAAGTCCCGATACATCACATGACGCCGCCGTGACATGAGTTTGACATCCCTGCCTAATAGGTACCTCATGTAAATGCAATAATAATAGTAAAAAGAGGAGGAAAGCAAATGTAATGAAAAGGCCAAAACACTAAAGAACATTTTATAAGAGGAAATAAAGAAGGACTTAGCATTTCTGACTACCTATTTTCCTCCATTTAAGCAGATCTGCTGCCTGCATGACTTCACCTCCAGTTGATGTATTTCTAGCATGTCACTGTAATTCACCAGCTGCATCTGAAAACCCAGCCCAATAGAGATTTGTTAAGTATCCTGTTTTGCTGCTTGACCGAGGGTTAAACTAGATGCTCAGATAAATTACATATCACTATTTTCCTTGATTTTCTTGGGAAAAGGCTTGTGATATTCGTTTGATTGGGACCCTCATGGGCAGGGAAGGAGGCTCTGATTGGCTTTTTAGCCTCCTGCTTTTATTTTCTTCTCCTGAGGATTTTGGATATACTAGAACTTCACTTTTACCCCAAAAGACTTTCCATGCCACCATAAGTATGACATCAAGAAGTAGGAATTAGTAGTTGTTGGAAAACATAAGCTTGCCATTTATACTACGCCTTCCCCCTACCTGTGAAATACATCACCCCCCAAAAAGAGAACAAAAGATGAAACGAGAATTGTAGGCTTTAAATATCCAATGCATAGGACAAAGAATACTTGTCAACCATTTCAGATGCTACATGCAATTTTTTTTTTAAAAAAAAGTATGCAGATTTAAACTGGAATGCAGATTTAAACCTTTAAACTGGAATGCTAGAATACCTAATTAACTGCATCTGACCTTAATACCTTACTAAGTAATAAATGGCTAGGATCTGGGAGGTATGTCTGCTTTGTTTATTGACCACATGCTAAAGGTTGAGATGTAAGTATAAACAGGTATAGTATAAAGCCCCTCTTCCTTTTACATGATACATTAAAATCCTAAGTGATTGATCTTTCTGCTATAACTTTTGGCTCAGTTGTGACTTATTCAGTACTTATATGTCTTCCAAACAAATAGAAATTAATTCCCAAAAGTCTTAGTACTAGCCAGGCTAGCTAGGAAATATTAGCAGCTCAAATTGGCTCTATGTTCCTGAAGACAGCAATTTAATAAAATAAAATTGAGCTACAAGACTGTGAAAGAAAAGAGGCACCAAGGAGAATTTTACCTTGTTAGGCCATTTGGAAAAACAAAATATTTCCATCAGACATACTTGAGTAAGCTACTGGTATTATCTTAAGTAGTTTTGTAGCCTCATGAAAACTAAATTTTATTGAATTTGACATATTAAAGTTGTCTAGCCCATCCAGAAAATTACACTTAAACTTGAACAAAAATAAAATTACTAGCAACTATTAGCTTAAACCATGCTCTTTATGCTAATGTAAAGCTTATCTGGTATTTCCCCTCTCAAATATTGTAAAACATTAGGTATATTTTCCTTAATTCACAATGCTATTGTCCACAATATTCCATAGAAATATTCCAGCCATTAACTCATATATAATTTTAATATTTAGGACTCTTAATGTATGGACTGGACGGCTGCATGCTGATGCTGTGGGATAAATTAAGAGATTGTGTGTATATCAATATAAGAGGACTATATATCCAACAAGAATAAGGGTTCTTTTTTCTTGCCTTTTTTCAAGAATCTGAGAAAGATATTTCACGGATATAATTTCTGTTACTGTTTTTGAAAATTGCATCCACATCTATGCTGCTACCAAATGCTCAATAGTACTATTTTTTTCTTTACTATATTTTACTTTAAGGCATGTTTATTCATTCCTTAGGAACACAGAGTAGGTTTAAATATATGTCTATTCCTCACTATTTCAGAATGAATTTTTAAAGAGTTTTTGAAAAGCTAAGTTTCTTCTTCTGTAAACTTGGAATAATGATATTATAAATTAGTGTTTCTTAAATGTTTTTGTCTCAGGACTACTTTCCACTGTAGAACCCCCAAAGAGCTTATGCATTATATTTTTCATATTATAAATTAAAACTAATGCATTGGCTGCTGCTACCATTTCTCACTATTGTTTGATAGGATTTTAATATTGCATTATTTCTCAACATAGGGTGCAACGTAATTTTGATTTTGAGGAACAGCAAGAGAGTCTTGGGAAATCTCCAGGGTCGTAGGATCATACTTTAAGAAACAATGTCCTAAAAATGATGAATATAAAAAACTGAAAACTTGGCTTCTATGTGTGCAACTAGCAGAAGAATTTCAGTGATATGTGCATCTTGCTTCTTTGGATTGCTGCCTTATCTTAAATCTTGATTACTGCATTTTTAAAATGTCTTGGTTGAAAAAGGGCGTTGGTACTTACCTGATACGCCTGTTCTCTGTGAGCTGTGAAGAGCATCCAGAAGTGGGAGGTGCTTCAGTCTCTTCTGGAAAGGCTGGGCTTAAAACTCCGGGACGCTCCTCCTCCTCCATGGGACACCTCCTCAGCGTCCCCCAGTTTTGCGAAGACTGAGTGCCAAAGTCCGGGACTCATCACCTAATCTAGATCCCTGACTGGAACGGAACCCCACCAGATGGAAAGAAATGGGTGGGGCTGGATGCTCTTCACAGCTCACAGAGAACGGGTGTATCAGGTAAGTACCAATGCCCTTTCTCCCATGAGCTGTTCAGAGCATCCAGAAGTGGGACATACCAAAGCTTGGCCTGTCCTTAGGGAGGGACTCCATCTGGATCGAAATCCACTCTTAAATTCTATGGACCCTCTGCAGGACTCTTCTGCCAAATGAAGCGTCCACTGAGGTGTAGACATCAATTTTATAATTTCTGACAAAGAGAGATGGTGAAGCCCAAGTTGCCGCTCTGCAAATTTCGTCTATGGAAGCCCATGTGGCCCATGCTGCTGATGTTGCCGCACTCCTTGTTGAGTGGGCTGTAATGCCCTTAGGAACTGAGATGGACTGGCATTCGTAACTTTTAGCTATGCTGGCTCTCAACCATCTACCAATGGTCGTCAACGACACCTTGTGTCCTAAAGTGGATGGGTTGAAGGATAGGAATAGAGCCTCAGATTTTCAAAATGCCGCCGTGCGGTCTAGATAGATGCTTAACGCCCTTCAAACGCCAAGTCGATACCATTGATGCTCCAGTCTATGAGATGGTTTCGGACAAAAATTTGGAAGCACCAACTCCTGCGCTCTGTGGAAGACTGAATTTACTTTAGGGGTGAACGATGGATCCAATCTGAGAACCACTCTGTCCGCATGAAACACAAACAGGTCCTTTCTCATCGACAATGCTGCCAATTCAGAAATCCTCCTTGCTGATGTGATCGCAATTAAGAAGACCACCTTATATGTCAGGAATTTGAGACTAGCGGTTCTTAAAGGCTCGAACGGGCCAGTTGTAAGTGCGGTTAACACCTTGTTGAGCTCCCAAGTGGGATAGCGGTGAATTACAGGAGGTCGTAAGTTTGCAGCACCCTTAAGAAAGCTGCGGACATGTGGACGGTGCGCTATGGAATGAAGGTCACCCCAGGATATCACCGAGGCTAAGGTCGCCACCTGTCTGCATAAAGTATTTGGAGATAGGCCCTTGGTCAACCCCTCCTGTAAAAAGTCCAATAATTGTCCTATTGATGGGGCAGTTGGATCGATCTTAGGCCCCCGGCACCAGCGACAGAAAGCGGACCACGTGGCCTTGTATATACGATTTGTAGAGGACCGTCTGGATGCTTGTATGGTGGCAATGGCATCCTCTGAAATCTGTTTGGGTCCTTAAACGGTTCCGCTCAACCTCCATATGGCTAGGCTGAGCTATTGTGGGTCCGGGTGAAGTACCGGCCCTTGCGAGAGGGAAACTCTCGACGGTGGAATTTTCCAAGGTTGTTCTCTCAACAGATCCTGTAAGTCTGCGAACTATGTTCACCTGGGCCGGTAAGGGCCGACCAATATCAGTTCCGTTCGTTCCTCCAATAACTTCTGGATCAACCTGGGTATTACAGGGAGTGGAGGAAACGCATATAGAAGTCCGGGACGCAGAGCGTTGACGGCCTCCACCCCATGTCGAGTACCTTGAAATATACCGGGGCAATTGGGCGTTGAGGAGAAGACAAATAGATTGATCACCGGTTGCCCAAACCTCCGCACTGCTTCCTGGAAGACAGACGGGTGTAGGCGCCACTCTGCCTGATCTATCGAGGCCCTGCTGAGCCAGTCCGCTTGTGTGTTTAAGGCCCCTGCTATGTGTGGGATTGGAAGTGAGCTCCCCATCCTACCAGGCTGGCATTGGTTGTGATTGTTGCCCTGCAAGGTTCCTTGAAAGGACACCCCTTGTTTATCATGTTTTCCAACCGCCAGCGGAGTGATCGGAGAACATTGTGCGGTACCTTTATCCGGACGTTGGAAGTGGCTCTTCCGGATCGCTGGAAAGGTAGCAGGAACCATTGCAGATCTCTAGAATGGAATCGAGCCCAAGGCACAATGGAAATACAAGAAATCAGTTTCCCTAACAGTTGAGACAGAACTGCCAGGGAAACCCTCTTTAAGGCTCTGATCTCTCTGGCCAGACTGGATACTATTCAGCCTGTCCTGAGAGAGAAAAACCCTGCCCTCCACGGTATCTATCACTGCCCCTAAATGAACTAACCTAGTTGAAGGGATCAAATGGCTTTTATCCCAATTTATGGAAAAGCCGTGACCTTGAAGGGTCTCCAGAGTAATCTTGGTATCCAAATTTGCTTGATGTCTGGAAGATGACAAAATTAAAATATCATCCAGATAACATTGTAAACGAATAGATTTGATCCTGAGGGAGGCAGCCAACGCCGCTAGGACCTTGGTAAAAGTCCTAGGGGCCGAAGCCAGACCGAATGGTAGGGCGATATATTCGTAGTGCTGATCACAATAGCAAAATCTAAGATATTTGTAGTGAGCAGGTCTAATTGGTATATGTAGATAAGCCTCTGTCAGATCTATAGAGGTCAGGACATCGTTCTCTCTGATGCTGAGCAGAATGGACTGGAGAGTAGTCATCTTGAATTTTCGATAAACCAATGATCTGTTCAGACGTTTGAGGTGCAGAATTGCCCTCCAGTCCCCCGAACTCTTTGGGACCACAAACAATAGAGAGTAACAGCCTTGACCCCATTGTTCAGATGGAACCTCTCTAATGGCCCAAATATGCAGATGATTGATAACCTCCTGCATCAACGCTCTCTTAATGGGGTCTGTGGACCTAGGGCTCCTAATGAAAAACTTCGGGGGGGAGGATTGAAACTCTAGTGCCAAACCAAACCTAACAGAGTCCCTGACCCACGCATCAGAGGTGGAGCTGTCCCATTGATCAGCAAACAATTTTAGCCACCCTCCAATGGGAGCTGCTGTCAAGGACTCACTTGGAGCGACGAAAAAATCGGCCTCCGGTACCTCTGGGGTTTCTTCTGTTTTGGCCTCCCCGCTGACCTCTGTCGGAAGATTCCGACCTATCCTGTCTAAAACTGGGTCTGTAGCCTGAGGTTCTTTGCGATCTGGGAACGTATGGGCCTTGATAGTAGGGCCGAAAGGAACCCCTTCAAAACGACTGGGGTGTTCTGTTTTCAGACCTCCAAAAAGAGGGGGAAGCACTTTTTTGTTGTTTCTATTCTCAATAAGCAGGGGCTCCAAGACACTGCCAAATAATTTATCCTCCGATATTGGGGCTGATTCCAGCTTGCATTTATGCTTGGTATCCACCTGCCAATGTCTGAGCTATAGCAGTCTCCGTGCTGATACGTGAGATGCTATGGCTCTAGACGAGAATTTGACTGCATTAAATGTGGCGTCGGCGGAGAATTCTGCCACTGCAATAATCTTAGCTATGTCCTGGTGGGCTCTGACATTTGACACGGGCAATATATCCCTCAAGTGGAAGAGCTATCGTAGGGAGGACCATGTAAAAAAGGACGCAGCTGTAGCTGCCCAAATGGCCCAGGCATCAGAAACATGCGCCCTACGGAGTGCCAACTCTGCTCTCTTTTCCTCCGGTCTCAGGGCTTCCTCGGCCTCGTTGGGAAAGGTTGAAGAAGAGGCCAGTGCCACAATGGGCTCATCCACCTCCGGTGTTTTGAGAAAATTTGAAAACTCTGGTGCCAAATTATAATATCGTTTATCATACCCTGTTGGGGCTGGGTAGGATGCTGCTGATGCCCACTGATTTTGTACTAATTCAGCAAACATACGAGGGACAGGAATATTTTCTGCCTCATTAGCCGGTTGTGAGAATATTAGATCCTCGGATTCGTCCTGAGACCCTGTTGACAATGGATGAGGGCTTGATGTGCCTACTTCAATGTGCCTGTTCTTTGCTTTGAACAGTAAAGATTTAAAGGGGTGCGGACGAAAAAGGCCAGAAAAGGTAGGTTGGTCCAGAATGAGGCCTTCGTCACCCGACATTCCTCGTTCTCTGACAACCCCAAGTCCATCTGATGGATCGACCCCACCTCCATGGGAACATCATGGTCATCTAATTCCACCTCCTCCCGAAGACCCTGGACTGGTATGTCAGGAATATTGGGGAATACCTGAGTTTGATGTTGTCCCATATGTGCAAACGAGCGAACAGACAGGTATCCCGCTTCCGAAGTAGCCGAAAAGTATCTGGTCCGGATGGATTGCTGAACTCCAGCTGCAATGCCCTTTTGTATGGCCATCTCCATCCATTGCCTCATTTCGATGGGAATAGTCTCAGGTAATCCCTCCTCCTGTCCTAAACCGGCGGCCGTAGGGGTGAAGGTTGCCTCTGGGATTCGCCGGGCAGTGCTCACTGGAGGAGATATGCCTATGGGAGGCTGTCCAGAAATAGCCTGTCTGGACTGGGTGGATAAGTCCAAGGGCCCCAACAATGTACTTGGGACCTGATCCAATTGTTGTGTCATAGCCATCTTGTCCACCTCCCTGGCCCGTTTCTGCAACTGCCTTTCCAAGGCTTGGTGCCGTCTATGGGCATCCTTATCCGCCGCCTTAGAGGCCTTTTGGGGGCCCACTGACTTATCTCGGGACTTATTTGTCTTGGAGCGGAAGACGTTGTCACCTTCCATTGTGGAGGACTGATTCTCATGCCTCTAACTTTAATTTTTTAAAAAATTATTATTATTATTATTATTATTATCATTATTATTATTATTATTATTATTATTATTGTTTTGTTATTGTTATTATTATTGTTGTTATTATTATTATTTGTACATAGGGCTGATGCCTACCGCTGTGGTTGAAAGTAGAACGCTTCTCCAGGAGTGTAAGTCTATATATATATATATATATATATATATATATGTGTGTGTGTGTGTGTGTGTGTATACATACATATACACACATATACCTGCCTATATCTACATGTAAAACTGTGTATATGGGAAACAGTATCTAAGGGTTCCCAACAAGGGAAACCCCCAATCGCTCCAAGCAAGAAATATTCTGGACCCCTGGTCCCCAACAAGGGAAATCAGCTATACAGGTCCTGGATGGATCCTTTCCTATCAAAAACGTCCCGCGGTTTGAAATGGCACTTGAGGCTTCGCTCCAATGTAACGATCCAAAAGCAATTCCTGTTTAAGGACTAGCCTGCTTATCCAACGCCAGCAGGCTAAGAGAGAAATAATCCCAGGAAAGTGGAATGGGAAAGCACTTGCCCCAGTCCCCAAGAAGGGAAACCAGCGGGGAATGGCGCCTGTGATATTTAGGCGTGAACTTGAAGCCAGCCATTTAAAAAGGCGGGAAGGCAGAAACTCTGATGTTAAATGCCTGAGCAGTTTAACGAGCCGCTGCTGCTGACTCTCCAAAAAGTCAGACAAATGATCCTGTAAGGAGAAGTGAGCCGCGGCTGCGAGCGTTCCGGCAAGATCGCAAAGATAAGACAATCGGGGAATTAGATAGGCTAATTGCCTGAAGCGGCTGTCTCAGGCTGCCTGAGAAGTGGCAGGCTCCGCCAGTTACAAAGAGCTGCTCTCAACTGATCGGGGTGATAACCTAATAGAGCCACAAGCCTTGAAATCGCCAGATTAATAGGGGGGAATTTGCAAGCCGAATTAACCCAAGAGCAAACCTGAATCTTGACTAGCTGAATCAGAAACCGTTCCAGTCAGGGAGTGCACAACCTCTTACCACGAAGGCTGAGCTAAAACTGGGGGACGCTGAGGAGGTGTCCCGTGGAGGAGGAGGAGCGTCCCAAAGTTTTAAGCCCAGCCTTTCCAGAAGAGACTGAAGCACCTCCCACTTCTGGATGCTCTGAACAGCTCATGGGAGAATTTGCTGGTATCACTGAGGGAATATTATGAGCTACCCGCTGAAGACAAACCAATTCCTTAAAAAGAAAAGAAAAGAAAACAAAGTTGTTAATTATGATTTGTAACATGATCAGATATGAAAAGGGATAATGTCCTGGTGAACTTCATATATTTTAAGTATCTCCCATGTATTTTAGGAAAGACTGTGTCAGTTGGGAGTGGGACGATATAGTACAGACTTCATATTGTCTGGTGTTATGAAATGCTGACTGAATGTGGGAAGAGGGTGTTACAAAGCACCAGCAAAAACTAAAGGAAGATAAAAATCATGAATTTGAGATGGGCTGCTGTATAAATCCAGTATTTGCATAAATAAAATCCTGAACCATATTTGCTTCCATTATTTATTCTCGTGGTACAGTGTAACTCATCTAACCATTAAAAAAAGAGTACAGTGGATTTAAATTGCAATTTTCAGTCGAAGCAATCTCTTGCAGGATGATGGTTAGACTTATAGGAAGGACCAGCCTTTGCTGACTTTAATGAGCTTGAGAGCTATCCTAAATGTTCTGCATGATGAATGGCTGGAGATCACGGACAATCTTCAGATACTTAGCTGTTCCTAGCCTACCTATTGTCCCATAATTTTTAAGCAACATCAACACAGAATTCCTAATGCTGGAAAAAGCCAAAACAAGCCACATCTTGTTTTAGTATTATTATTCTCATCTCTCTGTAACTTTCACTAATTAATCAGCAAAGGCTAAAAGCCAAAGAAAATGCCCATAGCAAGTAAAAGTAAATGAAACTAAGTGCTTGGGCTACTGCCAAATATTTCATAACTAAAGAACTTCTTTCAATCCAAACAACCATGTTGTTATCATAAAGCAATGAGCAGTGGCTGCGATGCCTCAGACAATAAAGCTTTGCTGTCACTGTAGGAGTGAACCGCAAGACAAAATCCACCAGTCAATTCCACTGCATAAACCGTGTTGAAGAAAATGCAAAAAAACTGTGTAATCCAATGCCGGCACTGCTCTTTGAAATCTCAACTCCAGATGTTAAACATGAATAAATGGTTTGCCTATTGAATTTTCAACTTATCCACTATTACTCTCTGATCATCTTTCAAAAACTCTTTTTGCTGATATAAATTGCTTGGTCTCAGCATATAAAATCTGTCCAATGTTTTAATAGGTCTTTTCAAATGGCTACGAGTTATTTGAACAAGACTTCACTTCCTGGCCTCAAGATCCAGGAAGGACGTACCTAAAAAGTAACTTTTACTATTAAAAGTAATTATAGAAGAAAGAGTTCTAAGAGATTTGATGTGTCTGGAGCATAATTAATCTAAGCAATACAGTTAAAGTGAGATCTTCTAATAATACAGGGAAGCAATACAATCCAGCCAGCAGACTGAAACAAAATTATGCAAAAATTGCAGAGGTCTTCTAAAAAATTGTGAATGGTTCATCAAATTTAAAAAAAATGGGTCACGGATACAGCAAAGGTATTGGTACACTACAGAATTGGTACAAATATGGTTATGTGTGTTGATTAAAACTAAGCCAACATAATTTGCAATCTGCCAAGCCAAAAGTATTCTACAACGATGTGCCAGGTATTGGCCACTCCCCTGGCTTTGCTGTCTCAAATGCAAAATGGAAAAAACAAAAATTCTCACAAGCCCTTGTTTATATATTATTAAACCATGCTGGTGAGCCACGTTCATCTTATACATGTTAAGGACAGGATAAAATGTTGAACAACAGCATGAGATAAGGGAAAAAGAAATTTTACCCCAACCCTGGTGAAACCAGGATCATGCAAATAAATCATATACTGTTATATAATGAGGTTTCATTGGTTTATATCTCAATCTAGTTACTGTGATTTCATAAGCTATTATTTAAGGCATAGTATTATATATGAAACCCAGCCCACTAAGGTTTGGTAAACAATAGTTTGTCACATGTCCACCACCATAAGGCCTGCTAAACTGAAGCTCTCTCCCAACATCTATGCAAAAGTCTTCAGTAAATCAAAATCAAGAAAATGAAAAGCCTCTCAACATGCTATCAAAATTTACAATTCCACTGCTAAACACAGCAACTGGTGCTGCTTTTTCTCCAGTGACCTTGTATTTTCAGAAAAAGAACACCTTATTAAACATGTTTGATTTTGATAAAATGACTTTACATGAAATCCTAAAGAAATTTTAACTCTAAAATTAGTCAGGCAATCCTTTCTTAATGTGGCAGAAAAGCTACTGCTACCCATAAAAACTCACCTAAAAGCTGACCCAGCCATTAAAGTTAATCATAAACATGTTGTCCAAAATATAATGCATACTTCACTTTTCAGTAGATAAATTGTTACAGAATTGCCATAAACCATAAATACATTTTAAAAAATAATTTAATATGGCACTATTTATTTTTTCACAAATCTATGATATTTACTCATCAGTACATTTTAAAACTTAAGTTTTCTGTAGTTGTGAAAAGTTCACCTATTTCCCAGGATTTTTCAAAGATAGTAAAAGAACTGAGAATGCTTCAGCAATTATTTACATAAGTTCTTAGTATATTCTATTTCATTCAATTAAAGGCCAATTCAAATCAAATGTATTACATAACATTTAAAACTGCACAGTTAGCAATCCTACAACTATGTATACAAACTACAAGTAGGATTACATTTATTACACACAACTCTGACACTTTACAGGACTAAACTAAAAAGGAATTTTAATGTAAATAAAATCCTGTTTGAACAACATTAAATCAGAAGTGCACATCATGAGATGGCTCCAAATAAGCACTTCCCACACATATCATTTAAATGAAGTTTCCAGAAAAAGATTTTTTGTGTTTGCAATGGCTTTCATGTAACCCATGTCTATGCTGATGCAGGATGGGGGGTCCAGAAGTTAATAACCAAACAACTAAGATTTTGTGGAATTCCATTAAATTCCTTTTACTGTTAAGTCCTGGAAAATTGTTTCATGGAATTTGCTCAGAGCTATCATGGTACAAGTTATTTTATGTGCTTTCTTCTTTATTAATCATAAGTTTGTTGCATCTCTTTACAATATGTTCATGCATACTTTATGGCATGATTGAGTATGGCGTAGTGCTTAAGGCTTCAGACTAGAAACCAGGAAACCATAAGTTCTAGTCCTGTCTTAGACATCAGCCAAATGGGCAATTTTGAGTCGGTTACTTTCTTTTAGCCCTAAAAAGACGAAAAGGCAAACCGCTTCTGAAATCTTGCCCCCAAAATTGCAGGGACTTGACCTAGATTTTTTTTTTAAAAAAAAAAAAAAGCTTTATGGTATATTTTAAAACATGCACTATTGAGATCTTCACTTTTATGCTAGCAGGTTGCCTCCATTATTAAAAGAAGACTATTAATGTCAATTGTATTTAAATTACTTACAAAAATATCTTTAATTTTACTTTAAAGCTTTATTGGGGCAGCTCTATCTTTTACTCTTAACAGTTGTTGCTTGCATTTTCATTAAAGATAAAAGGAGTTATTACATTTATCTTTTTTAAGATTTAATTTTATTTATCTCTGGTGTGATCGCTCTCATAAAGATGGAAGAATGGCTGATTTCACTTGCTGCATCCCTTGATGTTATAGGCCTAAGAAATGGTGTTATAGGAATTAATGTTTTGCTGTTAGACCATTTCAACTGCCAGTCTGGCAGCCCAGGTTTGGGGAATCTTATTTCTCTTATACACTGGGTTTAGGGGGAAATGCCAGGTAAGGTGCCTTCTTGAAAGCAATGATGGGAGCAGGTAATATGAAGGTCCCACCCCAGGGGCAGAAAAGTTTCTTGAAGAGGTAGTATGAGAGGTTTAGTGTTCCATACTGTTTTATTTATTTCCATATTACTGGCTCAGTCATGCCTCTACACTAGCTGTTTCAAAACTAAGATTATCCCGTAATGTAAATTTACGATCAACATTGTATATACAATCCCATATTTTCCAGTGAAAACATGAACTATTAAGTGCAGGTATTAACAGTAAACCCTTAAAAATGTACCTGTGAAATACATGTAATATTATATAAAAGTGTGCATAAAATAATGTGAAAGAATAAAATGGCAAAGTTTCTTATATAAATCAGCCTCAGAGTAAAAAAATTATATTATCTTTATCTTACTCAAAAAAATATGCTAAAAGAAGATCTGGACCATTTTCTTTCTTTTGTTCATTTCCTTTGAACACAAGTTCAAATTTATACAGTGAGAACATTTGTATAAGTCTTCATACTAGGATAGACAAAGGAACCTGAACAAGATCCAAAACCCCAATCCTTAAACTTGCCAAAATTGTTACTGGCATCAAACAGAATTAAGTCTAATTTACTATAGTTTATAGAATAAGCAAACGTTATACCAAGTTTCTAAATCGATTAAATGAAATGGAAATATATGGGTGTATTCTAAGAGTACAATCCTATATATGTTCATTCATGTGAAAGTTCATTGAATTACAGATATATGAAAACAGGATTACAACAGCAGGAACTGTATGTATCGAACAAGACCATAACTTTTGGATGGGGAACAAATAAGGTATAACAATGTACACAGTGGTCAGTATAAGAGCATTAAAATACACAAAAAGTAACTTTCCTCATACACATATAACAAAAATAGTAGTTGCGATAGAGACATGATTAAAACATCTAAAAAGCACTCAAGATAAATAAAGCCCAATCTATGCTATAATGTTTATATTTGTATTTTTGAGGTTTTTATAAGGAATAAAAACATAAATGAATAGTATACTATCCAGAGAATGTTAATATTGGAATATACATAAATGTACAGGTAGCTTTGACTTACAACCACCATTGAACCCAAAATTTCTGTTGCTAAGTAAGATGTTTGTTAAGTAAATTATGCCTGTTTTACAAACTTTCTTGTCACACTTGGTAAGTGAATCACTGCAATTGTTAAGTTAGTAACATGGTTGTTAAGTGAATCTGGTTTCCCCATTGACTTTGCTTGTCAGAAAGTCGATCACATGAACTTGGGACACTGCAACCATCATAAATATGAAAGAGTTGCCAAACATCTGAATTTTGAACACACGACCATGGGGGATGTTGCAATGGTTATGTGAAAAATGGTCATAAGTCACTTTTTCAATGCCTCTGTAACTTCGAACAATCACTATATGGAGTGTTACAAGTTGAGGACTACCTGTATACACAATTTTCTAACATAAACCAATGAAAAACTGAGAAGATAAATCCATTGTATTTAGTCATGTTTAGATTAAGGTGTAATCCATTACTGGTTTATAATCTTGAATATAGTAACTGAGATTCACCTCAAAGAGGACTATAGCCTTAATTGACTTTAATGAGATATATTATACCGAAATAATGTTTTCACTAGGTTTATTATATAGTTGCAGTTTATTTTAAACAATTTAATTATGCACTGTGATGCTTTGTAAGCCATTTCAAATAAATATGTTTCAGAAAAATGAAACAAGGATTTTCATATAACTATAAGTAAATACTTATTTAATTACCGTGTTTCTCATAAAATAAGGCCGGGCCTTTTTTTTTTTTTTGAGCCCCGAAAAAACGGCTAGGCCGTCTTTTTGGGGGTGACTTAATTCCCCCCCTTTCATCCGCATCTAGAGCGCCCCACGGGCAGCCTCGCCACCAGCCGCTCCTAACGGGTGATCATGGCTAAGCGCAGAGAGCTCCCTACTCCCACCAAACACCTTTGCTGCAGACCCAAGACCTTTGGCACCTGCCGCTGTTGCTTTCCCTTCTGCCCATTCCGCCGCCATGTTTGGAGCTGCCGCTTCCGTGTTTGGAGTGCCGCTGCCATTTGGAGTGTCGCCGCCATTTGGAGCACCGCCGCCACGTTTGGAGCTGCCGCTTCCGTGTTTGGAGCTGCCACCGTGTTTGGAGTGCCGCCGCCATGTTTGGAGCTGCCGCTTCCGTGTTTGGAGCTGCCGTGTTTGGAGTGCCGCCACCACTTGGAGCACCGCCGCCATGTTTGGAGCTGCCGCTTCTGCATTTGGAGCACTCCAAATACGGCGGCAGCTCCAAACACGGAGCGGCAGCTCCAAACGTGGCGGCGGCACTCCAAACATGGCAGCAGCTCCAAACACGGAAGCAGCAGCTCCAAACGTGGGGCGGTGCTCCGAATGGCGGCGGCACTCCAAACACGGCGGCAGCTCCAAACACAGAAGCGGCAGCTCCAAACGTGGCAGCGGTGCTCCAAATGGTGGCGGCACTCCAAACATGGCGGCAGCTCCAAACACGGAAGCGGCAGCTCCAAACGTGGCGGTGGCACTCCAAACACGGCGGCAGCTCCAAACGTGGCGGTGGCACTCCAAACATGGCGGCAGCTCCAAACACGGAAGCGGCAGCTCCAAACGTGGCGGCGGTGCTCCAAATGGCGGCGGCACTCCAAACATGGTGGCAGCTCCAAACACGGAAGTGGCAGCTCCAAACGTGGCGGCAGAATGGGCAGAAGGGAAAGCAACAGCAGCAGGTGCCAAAGGTCTTGGGTCTGCAGCAAAGGTGTTTGGTGGGAGTAGGGAGCTCTCTGTGCTTCGCCATGATCACCCATTAGGAGCAACTGGTGGCGAGGAATTGCTGCCCGCGGGGCGCTCCTAACAGCAAGTCCCCCCACCCTTCCCCCCATTTTGCATGTTTTAAACTAGGCCTAAATTTGGGGGGGAGGGGCTTAATTTGATTTTATGCCTAGAAAACATGCTGGGTCTTCCTATTGGTGGAGGGCGTATTGTTGGAGAAACACGGTATATAACATTCCAGATCATCATATTTCTATATATTTTACATATATTGTAGTTATGCTGCCAGGAATTCTTGGGTAGTCAGTAGTAAAACTACTTTGATAAATAAAATGAGAAACAATCAGAATAGAGCAGAAGCAGTTAGCTATTTAATAGTTAGGGGATAAATTACAGTACTTAATGTTTAAGAGGCCAAATGTTGTAACAATCAACATGATGTCACATCACTACTGGATGGAGGCAGAAATTTCCAGCTATCATTTTCTATAGTTTTATGGATTTTTCAATGTTTTTTTAAAGGTTTGGCTAACTTATGTGGACATTTACACACTTATCTTTTCCATTTCCTGCTGCAAATAATAAGGAATTCTAGTCTTTTGATTTCAAAATACAATTTCTGAGACCAAAGAAAGTGCATTCAAGGGCTAGATATTTTATTTGTTCATTTGTTCGTTTATATGCTTCCCATCTCACAGAAATATGAATCTGTGTGATATATAGATATGGCCCCATATCCACACAATGGGGATGATGGCTTTTATAGATTTTACTGAAGAATTGGCTCATGCTTTTTGGGTTGTTTTAAATCCTTGCACAATACAGTGTTTCTACAATAATCTACAATAATCACCATGCACAGAATCCCTTTGTTTAAAGGTATCATGTCAAAAGTTAGGGAGAAAATATTGACCAGATTACCTCAGTGAATTTGGCTACCAAATTTTTTTAAAATGGCAAAAATATTACCCTGAAATGAAACAGCAAAACCTTCAGAGATTATTTTTTTTTTTTTTGGTTAGGCATGCCTTTGTTAGAACAAGCCAAAAGGTCACAAACAACACACAAGCTTTTGAGCTCTCTAGACTCCATTGGGATTGGGAAAGAAGCAAAGACATTCCAACATGACCAGTGAAATTGATTGGACAGCTCATCTGAGAGCACCTCTGAACCAGTGAAGGCACTGGTTATTTACTTCATTTATAATTATATTTCCCAGGAACAAGAGCTGGGTCAGACATTTTCTGCTTCTGGAGGAAAAAGCTGATACCTTCCTTTGACCCCACTTTACATAAATAAGCCCATTGGATCTGTGACAAAAGTCATCTCATCAGGCTCAGTAACATTACCACAGAAATGGTAGCTAGCTAGTATTTCTCTTTCAGGGCCCTCACTATTTATCCAGATATAAAGGGGAGGTATTTTTTGGTCAGCACCAAATAGTCAGCCTCCAGATCTTTTAAATTATGTATATGGGGACAGCGCTTTCCTATATCTTAGGGAGCAGAATATTTTGGCTCAGTTTCCTTAAAGAGATTGAACATTAAAAACTGGCAATATGAGAGTATTTTAAGGTGGTGATAGGCTAACTTAAAACAACTTGGGAAAGGTTTTTTAATGGGGTGAGCTTAGTTCCCTAATACATTTATTATTTCTTCTGGTATGCTACCTGAATAAAGGTATAATAATACTTAATAAAAGACCAGCAACATAGTAGTTCACTGGGTTGTCTGAACCAAGCCATTTTGGTTTATCAACCAACTGTTTATGGTTTATTGCTTGATGAGCCAGACTACTTGTGTTTGATTCTATGAATCACAGCTTAATATGTCTGGACCTATTTCTGGTATCAATGCATGTTTGGACAGAGGCCCAGTTATTGAGAGGCAATAAAATTTTGCTTTTATCAATCAAAGAAAATCCCAAGAAAGTCAGTTGCCTTTTGGGGAAAAAGCAACTTTGGGCTTTGGATGACTGAGAGTCTCCATAGACAGGGACATTTATGTATTTCAGTGTTTTCCTTTTTAATGCTCAACGGTATTTTCTGAAAACATATAAAACAAAGGAAAATCCCCTAGGATCAGTAAGATTTAAATATAATATTACACTTAGGACTTTTCCCCACTTCCATCTAATAATGGCACAAACACGATTGGTAACATATTTTTTTTCTGCCCTATCTCTATGAGGATGCATACATCCCATTCCCAACCCATGAGTAAGGTCTTCAGCTGTATAAATAGTAGCTTCTTCTTATTCTGTCAAGATCCTAGAGAAGCTTTAAGGTATAGGCATTGTCACTTATTGCCTTGGAGAGAAATCAGGTGACTGCATGAGCACAGGTACTCAGCAATGGAGACAATCATTGTTGGGCTGCTGCTGTGTTTTGTTTTGTTCTTTGCTGACTCAAAGACTGTATTTGGACTCAACAACCAGGCAAAACTCTTAGAAATGCAGCTCTAGGCTAAAAGTTACTCCTAGGATACTTTGGAGGGGATATTGGACAGCAAATCATATTGTATGACCACACCAGTAAGTGGAGTCATTGCACACATAAACATAATTACACTCAAAGTATTACTCAGAGTTAAAGTCTCCACTTCAAACACTGAACTAGAAAGAAAGTTCTATTCAAATCAAAAGAATACTCCAAGGGGCACAAGAAGTTAGCAGTAATTATGGAAACAGAAGCCTAAGGAAAATATCTCATTTATTCCTGGGACATCCTCTTCTCTACTTCCCCATCACTTTGAACCTTTTGCCATAATCAAAATGAAGCACTGTCAAATAAATTAGAATTTACTGGATGACAGTGCTTTGAGTGAAAACAATGTTCAGGGAGACACCAGCTTTATAAACTGAAATAGGTTTTTTGATATATGTATACAGAATTTACATGATTCCTGTCAAAGGTCAGCTGTTCAAAGAAGCATTACTGAAAACCAGTTCTATTCATGAAGTATTCTTTTTTATTTTCAAAGGCCTTTTTATTTTTCCTTGTTTAAGAGCTTATTGCTTGTTTTCAGTTTACAATGAAGCACAAAATGTATTATTATTTCATCAATATAAGTAGGTGAATCATCCAATCTACAGGAATTGCAACCCTGTCCTAGCCTCAGATACCCACATTCTTGTTTTCTTTTTCAAAACTAAGCATCTGGTCCTTTAGGGTTTGTTGTCACATCTCAAAGCATACAGTAAATTGTATACAAATTATTATGAAGAAAAAGAGCTTTTGAATGTAAGTCCTAAAGGCAGTAGAGCAAAACATGAGCTACTCTACTTTTCTTCTACGAGTTTTACAGCATCCAATCACTCTTCACCGAAGCACAGCTATCTTTTTCAACTACAAAGACTGTTTGTTCTACCAACTGGATAAGAAGATTTCAATCTACAAAGAAGAGTATTTGGATTTTACCAAATCCTTTTATTTGTGCTTCTCCAATAAGGGGAAGGGAAGGCTGCATCCCCATACCATTTACCTGGGAGAAAACTCAATTGAAATCAGTGGGATTACAGTACTTTAGCCTCCATCCCAAACAGAGCAGTGCTCATCCTTAAGGCTGAAATACAGTTCCACTCAAAATGTAGGCAAGGATCTTAATGAAAGGTAAGGAAAGGTTAATCTGGTTTGGCAAGGAAGGCACTTGATTTCAGGGGAATCCAGGTAGTGCTCGACTTACAACAATTCATCTACTGACCATTCAAAGTTACAACAGCACTGAAAAAAAGTGCTGTTGAAAAAAAGCGCTTATGAGCATTTTTCACACTTACGACCGTCCCAGCATCCCCATGGTCATGTGATTTACATTCAGATGTTTGAAACTGACTCCCAATTATGACCCTTGCAGCACCCTTGAATCATGTGATCCTCTTTTGAGCCCTTCTGAAAAGGAAAGTCCATGGGGAAGCCCGATTCACTTAACGACCATGTGATTAATGTTTAAAAACTGAACCGATTCACTTAACAAATGTGGCGAGAAAAGTCGTAACATGGAGCAAATCCACCTTAACCTATTTCTCATGCAATGACATACATTTTGGGTCAATGGGGGTCATAATGGCAAATCGTAAAAAATCTATATCTCTCTTGCCGATTTTGCTAACCTAAATTGCCCGGCAATTCTTTTCAAAGGTGGATCCTATCCAAGGGCAGCCGCGCTCAAAAGAAGGACCGAAGCGGACCCAGTTTAGTTCCTCAGAACAACTTTCCTTGGGATTTCACCCAAAAGTTTTCTGGCGCCCACCGTCTGACTCTATATAATATACTAAAAAGAACGAGCTCTGGGAACCGGCGGAGATATTTTAGCGTTTGCAGCGGCGCTTTGGAAGGACGCGCCTGGCAAGAAAGAGACTTACGAAGAACGGTCGGGGGCGAAGAAATCCACCGCGAAGCCGAAGTAACTGCCGTCGGAGCCCGCGTATACAGTCGGGCTCTCCGCGTCCAGGTTGAAGGCGTACCCCGGCGCTACAAGGCGACCGGCGAAGAATAACAGATAGAGCGCGACCATGGTGAGCCCAGGAATGCCCAGCTGATGCCACAGGGAGGGAGGGAGGGTGTGTGTGTGTGTGTGTGTGTGTGTGTGAGAGAGAGAGAGAGAGAGAGAGATTTTCCCCGATTTGATTGCCGGCCCCCCCCCTCCGTCTATCCGATGCCCACAGCAGTGGAGGAGAAAAGTGGCCGTGGCAATGCCGAGCAGTGGCGTTGGAGGGGAGGGGTGGAAACCCACAAGAAGGCGTCCTCAGACAGACTGCAAAATACTCCCAGCCAGCCGGGTTCAAGCACTTCCTTTTTTGTTTTCTTCCCTGTTTTCCCCCGGACGGGTACGAGGACGTGGGCGGAGAAATCAGCAACCGCCAGCCTAGCGCGCTCGATCCGCCCCCTTCGTTGTTTTTTTTTTCCCAAAGAGAGGAGGAGGAGGAGGAGGAGGGGAAAAGAAAGCGAAGGAACGAGAGGCGTCGCGGCCGCCGAAAGGGGACGGGCGCCCGCTGGTGCCGGACAGGGGTGGGGTGAGGGGGAGGGGAGAGCTGGCTGGGGTCACTCTGAGGTGCTTTTAAAAAAAAAAATACGATATATACACTCCGGGAATAGGTGCTCTTGGACTAGGCTTTGACGTTGGTGTGAAGCAAGTCTCCAGGATGGCTTGGCCGAAGAGCTGCGCGCTTTTAAACAATGCTATTAATAATTCGGGGGTGGTGGGGGTGGATGGAGCGTTGCAGGACCTTGGAAGAGCAAGATTATGAGCGCGATCTAGGCAGGCGCGGGCCTGGAAAGCGGACATGCCGAATTGGCTGTGATGTAGAGTCCCAGGGTGGTCGGCGTAAAGGTGGTGGTGGGGGGGTGCGGGTGGAGGTGAGGGGACATTGTGCGCTCGATCATCAGCCAGGCCACCGGTGGGGATAGTTGGTGGACGTCTCGTCGTCCTAGGAAGCGCCTTGGGGACAAGGAGTCTTCTCCAGGGGTTTGCTTATTTCTCCAACCCTGCCCTTTCATGCGACCTCTACGTGCGCAAAGGCATACGCGGGAACGCGAATTGCAAAATTCGCAAAGATATATAGTCACTTCTGCCTTCCTACCGTTCAACGTGGGGAGTTCCTTTTCGCCACCCGACAAGTCGGGTTTAAATCCAGATCTTTGGTAAATTATTCAGGGCTGGGACCCCCCCCCGCCAAACGTCTACAATGAAAGGGTGAGTCATAAGAGTGGAGACACTTTCTCGGTGGCTTAAATATTTAAAGAGGCCAGTAAGTGGGGCCAAAAAGGTATCGTTGTTTTTTTTTTTTTTAAAGAAGAAAGTTGCTTAGACGTCTATGGAGCCCCAAAAGTGTTTTTTCCAGGTGCTTAGACTTTTTGGTAATTAGTTTTATTCTGATGAGCTCCCTGTTGTGCATGAATCTCCACAGCAAATTATTCTTGTAGTTTGATGAGGTTCTTTTTATATTTGCTGAAGTCAGTTGAAACTGAAAATACAATTATTAACAAAGCACTCTTTCACACATTGTTTGCTAGGAAATGTGATAATATGTACCAAGAGTCAGAAAGGCCATCCTACTATCTCCAATCCAAGGCCATGCAACTACCGTTTCATGTGCTTCCTATCTTTGGGATAAGTGAGAACATAGGGATTGTTTTAATCATACTTTCCTGAGAACTAACTTAAATAAATCCAATGCAGTTCAATGGAATTTACTTCTCACTCAACATGGGAAACTGCTGTAGCGCAGGCCAGTCATTCCTTTCAATATTGCCTATTTCAACAGTTTGGATAAAATATGCAAAGGTCTTTTTTTCCCCTATCAATTACATAAAATTATTTTAATTGGAAATGCCAGGGATTTTCTACTTGCTGAGAATGCTTTGCTTGACCTCTAGTCTAGACTATATACCTCCCAATTAACTTATTTAGTACTTGGCCATAAGTTTCATTTCAATAGGACCATTTCAATTTAAATACACTTACCCAACTTGGCATCTTCTATATGTTTTGGATTGTACTTCCAATAATACCCAGTAAAGTAATTTTGGAGATACAATACAGGAATACAGTGTTTGGAAATAGGGTTTGTAGTGAAATGGTCTGGGGTGGGATTTTGCTATTGCAGATTATTATTTAGCCCTATAAATCTTTGAGCTAGTCACTGGCTAGTTCACACATCAAGTTACTTATGTGATTTTATTGGATTAACTATAAACTCCTTTAGCACCATGACAACTATCAGTGGTAAAGGTAAAGTGAGGGGGAGAGCTCTGAGCTCCTCAGAGGAACAAGAGAATATAACAAATGAAATTATTGATGCTTTTCAGCACTTGAGTGATGGGTACTCAGTTGAGTTTTCAAACAATATAAATCAGTAGTGTGATGGGGTTGCAAAAAAAACAAAAGGAAGATGCAATTTTAGGCTGCATCAACAAAAGTATGCTTTCCAAATAATCTATGGAGATTCTCAGTCATCCAGGTCAGGGTTGTTCCAAAGGTGCTTTTTTTTTTTTTTTTTCCAAGAGGCAACTGGACTTCCTGGTTTTTCTTTGAAGAAGTTTTCCTTCTCATCCAAGAAGCTTCTTCAGCTCTGACTAGATGGTGGAGAATGGAAGGATTTATACTCCTTGCAGACAGCTGGTCATTTGCATTCTTTTAGAGTCATTGAGGTCATCTGGAGGTTTATCTGTGTCATCAGGATCACCTGAGTGGTGCAAATTGGTGTGGAGCCTTCTTGGAACTGTTGATTGTGTGTAGATTGGAGATAGATTATGTCATAAGTCTGTTGAAAGAGGGCTGTTCAATTTTGACATAGATGGCCTCTTTCCAAATCACTTTATCCTCCTTTGGATACACTCCATCTGAAGTATTGTGCACTACACTTTTAAGAAGATTCAGAGAAATTGGAAAGGTTTAGAGAAGGGCAAGAATAGTGATTAGAGAACTAGAGTCATGTGAAGAAAGGCAGAGAGAGATGAGCATTGTTTAATCTGGAAAAATATGACTTGGGGCAGCAGTCCCCAACCTTTTGGGCACCAGGGACTAGTTCTATGGAGAGAGGTTTTTCTGTGGACTGGAGTGGGCATGGTTTCGCATGCTGCCTGAATCCTGCAAATGGGACTTGTTTGTGCGGACTGGTTGCTGGCATGCCGTGGACGAGTGCCAGTCCATGGACTGGGGGTTGGGGACATATGACAGTATTCTTCAAATTACTTAGAAGTTTTCATAAAGAAAACATATCATTTTTTTTGTTTCTCATTTCAGAGTTCAGAACAAGGAATAAAGAAATTGAATCACAGGAAAGCAAGTGTTGATTTCTGTTGAATTCTAGAAAAAATACTCCTAGCAATCAATGCAATGTATTGTTGGAACCCAATTACTGAGTGGAGTGCTTGGCTTCCTTTGCTAGACGTGTGCTAACAATGGCTAGATGGCCCTATGCCTGGCATCATGAAAGCCAGCTGAGTGACCTTGAGCCAGTCACTCTCCCTCAGCCCAATTCACCTCATAGGGTTGTGCAGAAAATAGGGGGAAGGAGACTAAATCACTAGACTACTAAGTGAAGTATGTATGTATATTGCTTTTGTAAATATAAGAAAATGTTATGTACTTAGAAAATCCTAAAATTAAGAGTGGGTTTTCCTGTGCAAAGCAATGGCAGCTGAATTTTTTTTTTCAGCTCTTGTGGCGATATTAGGAATTTGAATAAAAGCAAATGCTGTCATCCTTGCAGCAGATTCAATGCTAGGAAATCGCAGAAGTGTTGGCTACTAGGAGTCCTTTTATTTAAGGGTATGTATGCACACTGGAGCATGTTCAGTAGCTTCAGGAAAAGGTGTCCCAGATGACAGTAAATTTAGAAAAGGAGGAATTACATGCTTGCAACAGAATGAAAAATAAAATGTTTAAAAAATTTGAATCAGTTAATTGAGATCTATGCCACAGTAATCTTCTTTTACACTTTTTTGATCTTCAAAAACAAGATTAAAATATAAACTGACAAGAAAGAATTTTTTATGAAAGAAAAAAGATCAAGAAAGAAAGAAATTAGAGGTGTAAAAAGAAAAAAACAAGAAAAAACAACTCTTGACTTTCTTAGGTAGATATTAATAAAAATACATCAGACTCTTACACAAAGGTTAACATTTGTCTATATTATTTCTATAGTCTCATATACTCCTAAATCAAACTCTAAAATGGTTTCCCAGTAGACATAAAATTATTCAAGGTTTTTTCCTTATTAAAACTGTCAACTTCGCCATCTATGCCAATTCCATCAACTTCATTATCCATTCTTCCATTATAAGTATTTGTAGATCCTTCTCTGTTCGTATAAAAGTCTTACTTCTATTATACATAAAAGCAAAGTTCCATAAGTTGTTTCCATTTATTTGTTTCCATTAAGCCTAAAAGAAAAATCTCTGGCCAACAATGTTGTTAAATGGTCTTGCATCTGCTTAAATCTGCATAAGACTTTGTGAGAAGGCTGTGTTTTGAGTTTACTTTCAGTTTGAACTACTGTAGTTCTTTGTCAAGCAGCTGCTTATTTGTACAATTTGTTCAACACTGTGTCTCTTCTGAACAGAAAGATACTAGATTTGAAAAGATTTTAAGTACTGAAGATTAGACTTCTTCAACTCTCCCAGAGAAATTTGTTTTTTTCTTATTGGGTTTTCTTTCCAAACATTATTTCCCCTATGTTACTTATCTATTGATACTTGTCACAAGCAGCTGATTTCATTGAAGCAGTTGTTTGCTGAGTCAGTGAAACCACTGCCTACTCATTTCCCACCCAATTTAGTCACCATTATCCTGGAAAAGAATTAATAGAACTGTTACCGTATGGACTCCTTACACATTAAAAATATTCTAGCCATCTGTTTGGGTTTGAGCCAGCCATTCATGTGTGGGTATGTCTGTCCAGCCTAATATTTTAAAACTCTTAGTCTATATTCCCTGCTCATGCTAAGCAATCACTTGTTTAAATCATGTTTTTATTGACCAAATTACATTTAGTGGGGTTCATAGGTTAAATAACCAGGTGAAGACATTTTGACTTGACACAATGTGTGAAAATAATCACAGTAATAAGAAATCTGTTGAAAATCTCAGAAGAGTTTATTTTTTCCTCATATTTTATATTTTTTCTGCATTTGAAACTACCAAAACTGATCTCTAACCATAAGTCCCAAATCTTTCATAATAGCTTAGTGAATTGTTTGAATCAGGTCTTAAAAGTTACTACATTTAAGTATGGCAAACACTGCTGGTGTATCCTAATGGGACATAACCTAAGTGAAGAGGTTTTGTTTCTAAAAAAGTAAATGCTAAATAGGCTTTTGGCGAAGGAATTGGTAGATATTACTGGCAGTCACCTGAATTACCCTATTGGGGTCAGGGATCCCTTTATTTTTGCCACTATACACATTGATGAGAATTTGTGTCTTAACAAAGAGTGATCCCAAGCCTGGAGTGAAAAAATTCGGGATTGGTTGGAGTTTATGCAGTTCACCAACCTTCTCTTGCTATTCCTAAAAAACCCCTACATTGTGAGAAACCAGAGGTTTTTGGCTACAGTATGTTATTTCATTTAGTGAGTTTGGGTGATGGTGGATAAGAAGCAAACATGTTGCCTTCAGCCTTTAAAGATGTATAAAGCACCAGATGTGTAAAGCACCCCTTCCATTCCTTCCATAGTCATTTTTAGAATATAGTCCCTGCCAAAACATGCCAAGCCTGGTGTGTCGCTCAAATTGAGGGAAATTGCACATACCTGTCTAGACAAACAGGACACGATTTATTTCTAGTCCTTTGCTCCTGTGTCTAAATTAACACTAGTTATGCTCCCTGAGTTTGGGGAGTGATTACCTAAATTTGACAGGTAAGTGACTAACAAAATATTAGTAATACCTGTTTCAGTCTGGACAGAGAAAAACAATGTGGTTAAATACAGCTCTTGTAAGCAACCAATTTTATATCAAAGAACCATAGTTGTAAAATCACATTTTTAGTGCAATTTGCTCTAAGGCTAAAAAATGAGTCAATATGGTTGAAATCTCCTTCCTGACAATAAAATGTGCTGAGATACTTATATTTGTTCTTTGTTCTGTTTCCCACTCGACAGAGGCCACCAGAAGTAATATCCAAAAGCATGACTGATGCTTTTTCTGTCCCTTATCTGAGACGTAAACCTGACTGGAAAGGGCGTGCGTTGGTACTTACCTGATACGACCATTCTCTGTGAGCTGTGAAGAGCATCCAAAAGTGGGAGATGCTTCAGTCTCTTCTGGAAAGGCTGGGCTTAAAACTCCAGGACGCTCCTCCTCCACGGGACACCTCCCCAGCATCTCCCAGTTTTGCGAAGACTGAGTGCCAAAGTCTTGAACTCATCACCTAATCTAGATCCCTGACCGGAACGGAACCCCACCAGACGGAAAGAAATGGGTGGGGCTGGATGCTCTTCACAGCTCACAGAGAACGGGTGTATCAGGTAAGTACCAATGCCTTTTTCTCCCATGAGCTGTTCAGAGCATCCAGAAGTGGGACATACCAAAGCTTGGCCTGTCCTTAGGGAGGGACTCTGTCTGGATCGAAATCCACTCCTAAACTCGACCCTCTGCAGGACTCTTCTGCCAAATGAAGTGTCCGCTGAGGCATAGACATCAATTTTATAATTTCTGACAAAGGGCGACGGTGAAGCCCAAGTTGCCGCTCTGCAAATTTCGTCTATGGAAGCCCGTGTGGCCCATGCTGCTGATGTTGCCACACTCCTTGTCAAGTGGGCTGTAATGCCCTTAGGAACTGAGATGGACTGGCATTCGTAACTTTTAGCTATGCTGGCTCTCAATCCTCTACCAATGGTCGTCAACGACACCTTGTGTCCTAAAGTGGATGGGTTGAAGGATAGGAATAGAGCCTCAGATTTTTGAAATGCTGCCGTGAGGTCTAGATAGATGCTTAACGCCCTTCAAACGTCAAGTCGATGCCATTGATGCTCCAGTCTATGAGATGGTTTCGGACAAAAATTTGGAAGCACCAACTCCTGCGCTCTGTGGAAAACTGAATTTACTTTAGGGGTGAACGATGGATCCAATCTGAGAACCACTCTGTCCGCATGAAACACGCACAGGTCCTTTCTCATCGACAATGCTGCCAATTCAGAAATCCTCTTTGCTGATGTGATCGCAATTAAGAAGACCACCTTATATGTCAGGAATTTGAGACTAGCGGTTCTTAAAGGCTCGAACGGGCCAGTTGTAAGTGCAGTTAACCTTGTTGAGCTCCCAAGTGGGATAGCAGTGAATTACAGGAGGTCATAAGTTTGCAGCACCCTTAAGAAAGCTGCGGACATGTGGACGGTGCGCTATGGAACAAAGGTCACCCCAGGATATCACCGAGGCTAAGGCCGCCACCTGTCTGCATAAAGTATTTGGAGATAGGCCCTTGGTCAACCCCTCCTGTAAAAAGTCCAATAATTTTCCTATTGATGGGGCGGTTGGGTCGATCTTAGACCCCTGGCACCAGCGACAGAAAGCGGACCACGTGGCCTCGTATATACGATTTGTTGAGGACTGTCTGGATGCTTGTATGGTGGCAATGGCATCCTCTGAAATCTGTTGGGTCCTTAAACGGCTCCGCTCAACCTCCATACGGCTAGGCTGAGCCATTGTGGGTCTGGGTGAAGTACTGGCCCTTGCGAGAGGGAAACCCTTGATGGTGGAATTTTGCAAGGTTGTTCTCTCAACAGGTCCTGTAAGTCCGCGAACCTTGTTCACCTGGGCCAGTAAGGGGTGAGCAATTCTGCTCGTTCCTCCAATAACTTCTGGATCAACCTGGGTATTACAGGGAGTGGAGGAAACGCATATAGAAGTCCGGGAGGCCACTGATATCGCAGGGCATTGACAGCCTCCGCCCCCTGAGTCGGGTATCTTGAAATATACCGGGGCAATTGGGCGTTGAGGGGAGAGGCAAATAGATCGATCACTGGTTGCCCAAACCTCCGCACTGCTTCCTGGAAGAAAGACGGGTGTAGGAGCCACTCTGTCTGATCTATCGTGGCCCTGCTGAGCCAGTCCGCTTGTGTGTTTAAGGCCCCTGCTATGTTGCTCTGCCTTGAGCAAAAACAGATTGGCCTCGGCCCACTTGAGCAACCTGGCCGTCTCCAGCATCAGAAGTTTGGAGTGGATACCCCCCTGTCTGTTTACGTGGGCCTTGGTTGTGATATTGTCTGTCAAGACCAGAACGTGGCGTGATTGGAAAAGGGGTAGAAAACTGCATAACGCCAGATGAACTGCTCGCAGCTCCAACAGGTTGATGCGTTGTGATTGTTCAGAAATAGTCCAACTTCCCTGTGCAGTGTGGGATTGGAAGTGAGCTCCCCATCCTACCAGGCTGGCATCGGTTGTGATCATTGCCCTGCAAGTTTCCTTGAAAGGACACCCCTTGTTTATCGTGTTTTCCGACCACCAGCGGAGCGATCGGAGAACATTGTGCGGTACCTTTATCCGGACGTTGGAAGTGGCTCTTCTGGATCGCTGGAAAGGTAGCAGGAACCATTGCAGATCTCTAGAATGGAATCAAGCCCAAGGCACAATGGAAATACAAGAAATCAGTTTCCCTAACAGTTGAGACAGAACTGCCAGGGAAACCCTCTTTAAGGCTCTGGGCTCTCTGGCCAAAGACTGGATACTATTCAACCTGTCCTGAGAGAGAAAAACCTTGCCCTCCACGGTATCTATCACTGCCCCTAAATGAACTAACCTAGTTGAAGGGATCAAATGGCTTTTATCCCAATTTATGTAAAAGCCGTGACCTTGAAGGGTCTCCAGAGTAATCTTGGTATCCAGATTTGCTTGATGTGTGGAAGATGACAAAATTAAAATATCATCCAAATAACATTGTAAATGAATAGATTTGATCAGAGGTCAGGACATCGTTCTCTCTGATGCTGAGCAGAATGGACTGGAGAGTAGTCCAATTTTCGATAAACCAATGATCTGTTCAGACGTTTGAGGTCCAGAATTGCCCTCCAGCCCCCCGAACTCTTTGGGACCACAAACAATAGAAAGTAACAGCCTTGACCCTGTTGTTGAGATGGGACCTCACTAATGGCCCGAATATGCAGAAGATGATTGATAGCCTCCTGCATCAACGCTCTCTTAATGGGGTCCGTGGACCTAGGGCTCCTAATGAAAAAATTCGGGGGGGAGGATTGAAACTCTAGCACCAAACCAAACCTAATAGAGTCCCTGACCCACGCAATAGAGGTGGAGCTGTCCCATTGATCAGCAAACAATTTTAGCCGCCCTCCAATGGGAGCTGCTGTCAAGGACTCACTTGGGGCGACGAAAAAATTGGCCTCCAGTACCTCTGGGGTTTCTTCTGTTTTGGCCTCCCCGCTGACCTCTATCATAAGATTCCGACCTATCCTGTCTAAAACTGGGCCTGTAGTTCTCTGCGATCTGGGAATGTACGGGCCTTGATAGTAGGGCTGAGAGGAGCCCCTTCGAAACGACTGGGGCGTTCTGTTTTCAGACCTCCAAAAAAGAGGGGGAAGCACTTTTTTCTTGTTTCTATTCTCAATAAGCAGGGGCTCCAAGACACTGCCAAATAATTTATCCCCCGATATTGGGGCTGATGCCAGCTTGCATTTATGCTTGGTATCTGCCTGCCAATGTCTGAGCCATAGCAGTCTCCGTGCTGATATGTGAGATGCTATGGCTCTAGACGAGAATTTGACTGCATTAAATGTGGCGTCGGCGGAGAATTCTGCCACTGCAATAATCTTAGCAATGTCCTGGTGGGCTCTGACATTTGATGCCGGCAATATATCCCTCAAGTGGAAGAGCCATCATAGGGAGGACCATGTAAAAAAGGACGCAGCTGTAGCTGCACTAATGGCCCAGGTGTCAGAAACATGCGCCCTACTGAGTGCCAACTCTGCTCTCTTTTCCTCCGGTCTCAAGGCTTTCTTGGCCTCATTGGGAAAGGTTGAAGAAGAAGCCAGTGCCACAATGGGCTCATCCACCTCTGGCGTTTTGAGAAAATTTGAAAACTCTGGTGCCAAATTATAATATCGTTTATCATACCCTGTTGGGGCTGGGTAGGATGCTGCTGAAACTCAGCAAACATACGAGGGACAGGAATATTTTCTGCCTCATTAGCCGGTTGTGAGAATATTAGATCCTCGGATTCGTCCTGAGACCCTGTTGACAATGGATGAGGGCTTGATGTGCCTAGTTTAGCGGTGTTCTTTGAACAGTAAAGATTTAAAGGGGTGCGGATGAAAAAGGCCAGAAAAGGAGACCTTCGTCACCCGACATTCCTCGTTCTAGTGGGTCAGCCTCTGACAACCCCAAGTCCATCTGATGGATTGACCCCACCTCCATGGGAACATCCTGGTCATCTAATGCCACCTCCTCCCGAAGACCTTGGACTGGTATGTCAGGAATATTGGGGAATACCTGAGTTTGATGATGCCCCATATGCGCAAAGGATTGAGCAGACAGGGATCCCGCTTCCAAAGTAGCCGAAAAGTGTCTGGTCCGGATGGATTGCTGAACTCCAGCCACAATGCCCTTTTGTATGGCCATCTCCATCCATTGCCTCATTTTGATGGGAATAGTCTCAGGTAATCCCTCCTCCTGTCTTAAACTGGTGGCCGTAGGGGTGAAGGTTGCCTCTGGGATTCGCCGGGCAGTGCTCACTGGAGGAGATATGCCTATGGGAGGCTGTCCAGAAATAGCCTGTGTGGGCTGGGTGGATAAGTCCAAGGGCCCCAACAATGTACTTGGACCCTGATCCGATTGTTTTGTCATAGCCATCTTGTCTGCCTCCCTGGCCAATTTCTGCAACTGCCTTTCCAAGTCTTGGTGCCGTCTATGGGCATCCTTATCTGCCGCCTTAGAGGCCTTTTTGGGGGCCCACTGACTTATCTCGGGACTTATTTGTCTTGGAGCGGAAGACGTCACCTTCCATTGTGGAGGACTGATTCTTGTGCTTCTATCTTTAATTTTTTTTTAATTATTATTGTTGTTGCTGTTGTTATTATTTGTACTTAGGGCTGATGCCTACCCCTGTAGTTGAAAGTAGAACGCTTCTCCAGGAGTGTAAGTGTGTGTTTGTGTGTGTGTGTGTGTGTGTGTGTGTGTGTGTGTATACACGTGCCTATATCTACATGTAAAAGTGTGTATATGGGAAACAGTATCTAAGGGTCCCCAACAAGGGAAACCCCCAAGCGCTCCAAGCAAGAAATATTCTGGATCCCTGGTCCCCAACAAGGGAAACCAGCTAAACAGGGCCTGGATGGGTCCTTTCCTATCAAAAACGTCCCGCTGTTTGAAATGGCACTTGTGGCTTCACTCCAATGTAATGATCCAAAAGCAATTGCAAAAAGAAAAAAAAATCCTGTTTAAGGACTAGCCTGCCTATCCAACGCCAGCAAGATAAAAGAGAAATAATGCCAGGGAAGTGGAGTGGGAAGATACCTGCCCCGGTCCCCAAGAAGGGAAACCAGCGGGGAATGGCGCCTGTGATATTTAGGCACGAACTTGAAGCCATCCGTTGAAAAGGGCGGGAAGGCAGAATCTCCGATGTTAATTGCCTGAGCAGTTTAACAAGCCACTGCTACTGACTCTCTAAATTGTCAGATAAATGATCCTGTCAGTCGAAACGGCAAGAAGTGAGCCGCGGCTGCGAGCGCTCCGCCAAGATCGCAGAGATAAGACGATCGGGAGATTAGATAAGGTAATTGCCTGAAGCGGCCACAAAGAACTGCTCTCAAACTGATCGGGGGGATGACCTAATAGAGCCACAAGCCTTGAAATTGCCAAATTAATTGGGGGAAAATTTACAAGCCGAATTAACCCAAGAGCAAACCTGAATTTTGACTAGCTGAATCAGAAAACCGTTCCAGTCAGGGAGTGCATAACCTCTTACCACGAAGGCTGAGCTAAAACTGGGGGACGCTGGGGAGGTGTCCCGTGGAGGAGGAGGAGCATCCCGGAGTTTTAAGCCCAGTGTTTCCAGAAGAGACTGAAGCACCTCCCATTTCTGGATGTTCTGAACAGCTCATGGGAGAAAGGGTCCAGATAAACCTTATCAAGGATCCTCTGAAGCTGCAGTGCAACCACTTTGCTTAAAATGGGAAGATGGGAGACTGGATGGAAACATCTAGCAGTGGCTTGAGAGGAGGGTGCACCAGGATCTCTTTAAATGGTGCTCGAAATATCCCATCTCAAGGATGAATTAATCATTACTAAGACTTATCTACATCACCTCCCAGGTGGCATGGATCTAAATTATAATTGAACATGCTTAGTCCTGAGGATCCTGTCTACTTTCTATGGTCCAACCAGATCAAACTGTTCCCAGTTATCTATTCCCCAGGCATCTCCAAAGGACTTGCAGGCTTGGTCTCCAACTGAGAAAAGATCCAAGCAATTTTATTCACCAGGTATACAGAAAATTTCTCAGCATAACCCTGAAGGTGAACTTCAAAGTCCCTTTATCCAGAAAAGATTGGATAATTCTAAACAGAGCTATTTGATGTTTTGTCACTCTTACTGGACACGAGGTAGGCTTAATAGCAGCTGCAACTGGTAATTGATCAGATTAGCCCAGTCTTCTTCCAGTGATGGTCTAGACATCTCTTGATCATTCTCACTCCCTCAACTTCTCTAAACCACAGGGAATGTCAAGGGAGATAGGCCAAGACAGGTTGCATAGGCACAACATTATCCAAGGTCTCTGTTGCCTAACCCTAACCCTTATTCTATGCAGTAGCCAAGGCCTCAGTAGGGTTGTATAGCAACACTTAAAGAACAATTTCCAATTCCCGTTGGAACTCCAATGGGTCCATCAGTCACTTAAGGCATCAATGAATTCACATGAGTTAGGATTTGATATTTTCACTCAGAAGATACCACAGAAGTGGTGTTGCTTTTATAGTTAGGAACAGTTGTAGCAGGAACATGTAATTGTCCTCATATATATGGCAATCGGTAGAACAACCATCCTTAAAATTGTCAATGAAGATATCAACATGGTAGATAGCTTCTGGCTTTTAGGATCAATTATCAATAAAGGAACAAGCAGTCAAGAAATATGTTGCAGACTAGCATTTAATAAAGCAGAGCAGTCCTGAAGGCCTTGGAAAAGAATTTCAGATGCCATGATGTGTTTATACTTATAAATTACACTGGCAATGAGTGCAACATTAGAAGACCTGATCAACCAGATTAGCGACAAAACATGAAGAAAATCTACATGGTTGATAAGAGTCAACACCACTGATGGCACATAATCATTACATGACTCTTTATACTACTGTATAAACTGACGTTTCAATACTGTTGAAATACATTAAAAACCCTGACAAGAACTCTTGGTGGTTACTGCCATTTTCTCTTTATTTTTTTTAATAATGCCATTTCTGTTTTTAATATGTGGGAGGAAAAAGAGAAAGCAGTATAAAAGAGTAGGAAGCAAGATTGGCGGAAACCTCAAATGTGTTTATTAGATGATTTCATGTTTAAGTAACAGATGAAAATGTATTAACTATAGACCATAGCTGTTTGTTTCTTCTGAAGACCAGCAGGTACATTTAAATGAGAGAATAGATTGGAAACAATTTGGAAACAAAGTACTGGTTCCAGTACTGAGAAACAAAACCAGTTTCTGTTGTTAAGGTGCGGGACCAGAAACCGAAGACTAAATTCTAGCCCTTTTAGGCATGAAAGCTGACTGGGTGCCTTTGGGCCAGCCACTCTCAACACAATGCACCTCACAAAGTTGTTGTGGAGATAACATAAGGCAAATAGATACAAATTCAGTTTCATGTCCTAAAAGTTGGGAATTAACGCTCCTCCTCCCCCGAAGTATCGATATAGTCTCAAAGTTTTGCCTGTGAGCATACAAGCATTCCTAGATGTTTCCCTCTGGGATGTCCACCCCTCCTTAAATTATGATTTGTGGGGGAAACCCTCCAGTTGGGTGGACAACCATTTTTATTTCCCCGAAATATATGTGGGCATCCAAATAGCTGTAAATTAGCATTTCCATTATGCTCAGCCAAGCTGCCCTTAAAAGGAAAAAAATGGAAGTGGCAGAATTATCTGCCAACCTTTATGTTGAATGTCATTTCTTTGGCAGGATATTTAATTGTGACTAATCATACTTCTGTAGAAGACATTTTTCTCCAGTAGTTTAAATTATGAGCAGTATCAGATCAGTAGAGCTGACAAGGACTGCTTAGTTAGTACTGAAAATGAACTCAATAATTCCCTATTATTCAAGACCCAGTAAAGGCAAAGAAAGGGAGCAGGCAAAAACACTAGTGATGGTCACTCCAAGCCTGTCTAAGTATATTTTGGTGATAGGATTGCTAATCCAAGTCTTTAGGAACCTGTGCAGGAAATTAAACCCCATACCCAATGTATTTCATCAAGGCTTTCCCTCCTCTCCTACCAAGCATTATCAGCCAGCAGGCAAACCACCTACAATCACTCAACAAGGACTAGGTAAGATGAGGGCTACAATCACTCAATGAGAGCTTTGACAGATGACCAGGCTAGCAGATTTAAGCTATCTATCAAAACTTGTTTGTGGGTGCATTCAAATAGTCTGAATTATCAGATGATGCTCTTTTGATCAGGGATTTAACACTCTACCAGAAGACAGTAAATCCATGTTAAAAAGTCTAGAGCAGAGGTGTCAAATTTGGAGGCCTGCAGGCCGGATGTGTCACGGGCAAGTCATGCCAACTCCAGCTCCACAAAGGCAAAAACCGTTGCAATACATCACCTGACATCAACATGACATAGCGAGTTTTGACACCCATGTTCTAGACTAAAGCAACAGTGATAAAACACATAGAAAAGAGGCTCACCATCAGGTACACCTCCCAATCACTGGTCAGCTGCTGCTCCAAATGACCTGGATTTCTGAACCAAGGATCAACTCAGCATTCTTACAGTATGAGTCAGCCCAATCTCGAGTCCCTTTCATCAGGGAATCATCAAAGCAAGAACCACAGATTTTGATTTAAAAAGTTTTAATGCAAAGATTGGAAACACATCAAATCTTAGAAACTAGTTTATCTCAGTTTTACTACTGAGTTCATTAAGGTAAACTCTTATTAGAAAGTTTAGAATTTCTTCTAAAGCTGCTACTTCTTGGAAAAGCCACTAACAAACTCTGCCATCTGTTGATTGTTTATGTCCAGATCTCCTACCACTTTCTTTCAGTCTCTTCAATCTCTCACATCTGACTTGAAAGATCCAAACTTCTCCAACACTTAAAGTAGAATGGCTCCAACAAAACAGTGCCCAAAGACCAAACAGGAAAGCATGCTCTTAATAAGCCTAAGGGGCTGCTTCCTCCTTAGGATCATCTGACTGTGACCCTCCCGGAATGGCTAGTGATATGTCAGATTATGCCCATGAAAAAACTGCTATTCCAGATATGGATTGGGAACAATATGAAGGCAAGATAATGAGGGTGTGGCAGAAAAAAAGATGTCACCTGGGCATGTTCATGCTGCAATTAGGCACAAGAATGAAAAGGCCCATATAGTGTAGATGGGTTGTGGCATTTCTGAACAGTACAGGAAAATGGGCGTTGGTTCTTACCTGATACGCCCCTTCTCGGCGAGCCGCAAGGAGCATCCAGAGACTGGGATGTGCTTCCGAGTCCTCTTCTTGCAGGCTGAGCTTTAGATGAGGAAACGCATCCGCCCCTCACGTGACATCGCGGGCGCCTCCCAGTTTTTGCGATAACGAGAAGAGAGGTTATTGATTCTTTCTAATCTACTATTGGCTCCTTGGCTGAAGAAAGAGCCCCCACCAGACGGAGAAATTAGGGTGGGGCTGGATGCTCCTTGCGGCTCGCCGAAGGGGCGTATCAGGTAAGAACCAACGCCCATTCTCCTCGAGCCGCTCGGAGCATCCAGAGACTGGGACATACCAAAGCTGGGCTGTCCACGGGTGGGACTCCGTCTGGCCCAAAGGCCCCCTCCGGATCACTGATGACCCTCTGTAAGACCCGTCGGCCAAAAGAGGCCTCCGCTGAGGCGTACGTATCTATTTTATAATGTCTGATAAACGGGGACGGAGAGGTCCAGGTGGCTGCCCGACAAATGTCAGCGATGGGGGCTTGTGTGGCCCAGGCCGCCGAGGTGGCTGCACTTCTGGTGGAATGGGCGGTTATCCCACCGGAGCGGGCAGAGAATGGGAAAGGTAGCACCTCGCAATAGTAGCCCTGATCCAGCGACTGATGGTGGAAGGGGAAACCTTAAGCCCCATTGACCTGGGTTGAAAGGATAGGAAGAGGGATTCCGACCTTCGCATGGATTGAGTGCGCTTAATATAAATACGCAAGGCCCTTCTAACATCTAGGGTGTGCCAGAGGACCTCCCTGCCCCTGGAGGGCCTGGGGCAGAAATTTGGTAAAATCAGTTCCTGTGACCTATGGAAGGGAGAGTTAACTTTGGGTAGAAAGGTAGGGTCAGGACGAAGGACCACCCGGTCTGCGTGGAACACGCATAGATCGCTTCTGACTGACAGAGCTGCTAATTCCGAAACTCGGCGAGCAGAAGTAATAGCTACTAGAAAACTACCTTGAAGGTGAGAAACTGCAGGGATGACTCCCTCAAAGGCTCGAACGGGGACGTGTGAAGAAAGCGAGGACCTTGTTGAGGTCCCATGTGGGGAACCTGTGAACGGTAGGAGGGCACAGGTTGGTGGCGCCCAAGGAAAGATCTAACCCTGGGGTGGTGAGAAAGGGAACCGTAGTTATCACAGGAGACCACGGTTGAGAGAGCAGAAACTTGCCGTCTCAGGGTGTTAGGTGCGAGCCTTGCGAAGACCCTCCTGAAGAAATTCCAGGATCTGTGCCACCGAGGAGAGAGGGGATTAACCTGAGACCCGCTACACCACTTGCAGAACCCTTTCCAAGTGGCATCATAAATTCGTGTGGTGGAAGGGCGCCTGGCGTAAAATAGTGTCGATGACTTGAGTTGAAAGATTCTCAGAAGTCAGACGGATCCGCTCAACCTCCAGGCGGCTAACTGGAGCCATTGAGGCTCCGGATGCAGAAGGGCCCCTGAGAGAGGAGACCTTGTCCGGGGGATCCTCCATGGGGGCGCTACTGATAAGATGCGGAGATCTGCAAACCACGGTCGCCTGGGCCAATAGGGAGCCACCAGGAGAAGTTCTGCCCCTCTCCTGAATGAGTTTTTGAACTACTCTGGGAACTAACGGGAGCGGAGGGAAGGCATATAGGAGCCCTGGGGCCATGGGCAGCGCATGAGCATTGTGATTCTCCGACCTGTGAGACGGATACCGGGAGAAGAACCGTGGAAGCTGAGTGTTGGTCGGGGGGAAGCGAAGAGGTCCACCACCGGAAGGCCGAATATTCTGGACGCTTCCTCGAAAAGGATGGATGGGCACGCCATTCCGCCTGGTCCACAGTGGCCCTGCTCAGCCAGTCCGCCTGAGTATTGTCTACTCCGGAGATGTGTTCGGCTTTTAAAGATAGGAGGTTGGATTCTGCCCAGCGGCAAAGGCGCTCGGCTTCCCTCATTAGCTGGATGGACTGGGTGCCCCTTGCTTGTTGATATGGGCCTTGGCCGTGACGTTGTCCGTGAGCACGAACGTGATGATTGCGGATCTGAGGAAAGCTGCGCAGGGCCAGAAGGACGGCGTGAAGCTCTAGCCAATTGATGCTGCACCCCTGCTCGGTCAGCCACCATTTGCCCTGTGCAGAGATCGAGTCGAGATGGCGCCCCAACCGGATAGGCTTGCGTCCGAGTGACGGTGAGTCGTTGAGGTTCCGCGAATAGGTGGCCTCTGTTGATGGCGGGATTGGTCCACCAGAGAAGAGACGTGAGGACCTTTGGAGGGACCCTGACCTTGACCCTCGAGTTGCTTCTTCCGGATCGTTGGAGCGGGAGCAGGAACCATTGGAGGGATCTGCTGTGTAGAGCGAGCCCAGGGAATAATGGAGATGCATGATACCATTTTGCCCAACAATTTAGAGAGGTCCAACAAGGCCACCCTCCTTGAACGCCTGATCTGATTGACCAGGGCTTGAATGCTAAGGAACCTCTCCGGAGAGAGGAAACTCTCTGTGACACCGAATCAATTATGGCCCCCAAGTGGTTAATTCGAGTAGAAGGGTAAGTTGGCTCTTTTGCCAATTGACTAGAAAACCGTGTGCCCGTGGGCGGAGAGGGTGACCCTGGTATCCCTGACTGCCTGGGATTTGGACGGGGAGAGAATAAGAATATCGTCAAGTAGCAGTGGAGCGGACGGGAACGGTCCTGAGATGGGCCGCCAGGGCCGCCAGGACCTTGGTGAAGGTCCGGGGGCGAAGCCAGACCCGAAGGGTAGGGCCACGTATTGATAATGAAGGTTATTATGGCAGAACCTGAGGAATTTGTAATGGGAGGCCTGATTGGAATGTGGAGGTATGCCTCCGACAGATCTATGGAAGATAACCAGTCTCCCCGCCTGGTGCCTAAGAGAATTGATTGCAAGGTGTGCATCTTGAATCTACGCTGGATGAGGTGACGGTTGAGCCGTTTCAAGTCTAGGATGGCTCTCCAACCCCCAGAGTGTTTGGGCACCACAAAGAGATGGGAGTAAAAACCCTTTCCCTTCTGGGCCGGAGGGACAGGTTGAATGGCCTGGATGTCAAGAAGATGATGGATGGCTGCATCCATTAGAGCCCGTTGGAGGGATCCCTTGAGGAGGGGGATGGGATAAAACAATCAGGGGGGACCTGAACTCCAGGGCGAGACCAAACCTGATTGTGTCCCTAACCCATGCATCGGAGGTGGATATGTCCCATTGGGCGGCGAAGTGGCTGAGGCGGCCGCCAATGGGGAGGAGGAAGAGGATCTACCTTCTACGGTGGGCCTTCCTCCCGATCCCCGGAATGGTCTCTTGTAGCCGCCACCGCGTCTGGTTCTGTCACCGGGTCCGAGCGGTCCTGGGACCGGAAGGAAGGAGGTCTAGGGTATCTGGGCGGGAAGGGGGCTGGTAGAAGGGCGGGGAAGCTCCTCCGAAAGGGCTGGGGGCCCCTGGTCTCCGATCTTCGAAAAAGGGAGGGCAAATACTTTCTCTTACTGCGGCCCTCGACCAGCAGTGGTTCCAAAGCTGGGCCAAACAGTTTGTCTCCGTAATGGGAGCAGTGGCCAGCTTGACCTTATTCTTTACGTCCGTCTGCCAGTGTTTGAGCCATAGCATGCGGCGAGCCGAAACGTCATGACGTGATGGCTCTGGAAGAAAATTTTACCGACTGGTAAGTGGCGTCAGCCGAGAACTCGGCTGCAGCCACTAACCGCTATATCCTGGTGAGCTCTCAGATTGGAAGCAGGGATGTGGTCCTTGAGCTGACGTAGCCAGCGGATGGAAGACCTGGTGAAAAATGAGGCGGCCGTAGCCGATTTAATGGCCCAGGCGTCAGATAGGTGGGCCCTACGCAGCGCCAGCTCCGCCCGCCTGTCCTCAGGCTTTAAGGCCTCTAGGGCCTCACTAGGGGAAGAGGAAGAAGCTAGACCCACAATGGGGTCATCAACCTCCGGGATATTCAGAAGGTTAGACAGAGCCGCATCGAGATTGAAGAATCTCTTGTCTTGGCTAGATGGAGCAGGAGGTGTCCCTGAGGAGGTAAGTTGCTTTGCAACCCAGATCTACGAAGATGGGAGGGGATGGGATGACCTCGGCTTCCACCACTGGTTGGGTGAAAATGGAGTCTTCTGGGCCCTCTTGGACTGGGGGGTTCAGCAGGGGACTGGGGAAGAAGGCCAGATACATTCTTGGCCTTAAGGAGGAGGGACTTGAACATATGTGGTTTGAACAGCCCCCAAAGGTGGGTTGGTCGAGGAAGGACCCTCGTCCTCCGACATCTCCCCCTCCATGATGTCAGCCTCTAAGAGGGGTTCACTATAGCGGGAGGATCCCATCCGGGAATCCTCTTCCTCCTCCCTGAAATCCCCAAAGTCCCTTCCTCCTCCATCTGGGCCCCAACCGGTGGAGGGCTATCCCTCTGAGAGAGTACCTGATCAGTTGGGGGGACCGGTTGTGGAAGGATCTGAGTGATAACGAATCGTGTTCAGAGGCTCGCGGAGAGAAACCTGATCTGGACACGTGTTGTAGTGCCTCTGCTATGCCCTGGCGGATGGCTGATTCCATCCAAGCCTTGATGTGAGGTGGAACCTCGGAGGTAGAGGGTTCATCCTGGCGCAGACCAGCGGCTGTGGGTGTAAGGTGGCTTCGGGGTCCGTCTGGTCGGAGGTCCGGGGGTCGGAAGACCCTGGGCGAACTGCGCCTAGGTAGGGAAGAAGGGTCTGAGGGAGAGGTAGAGCAGAGGTAGAAGGGGTTGGAGGAGGAGGTATAGGCGTCTCCGAGCGGGACTCCCTTGAACGCCGGTCGAACTCTTTTTCTAACGCTTTGTGGCGCCTCAAGGCGTCACGTTGTGCGACCTTGGAAGGTTCTTGTCCTGTCTGGAGCCCTTAGGTTCCTTGTCCTGCCTGCGCAAGTAGTGGGACTTTGCTTTAGCCTTCAAGAAGGACGTTTAGATGGATTGTCGTCTGCCATGTTGGGTACAATACTAGCAAAGGCGGTTGGCTCGCCCAGAATAGGCCTGGATGAGGCCGGGTGAAGATGAAGCTGGCCCTCTCCCCTTTTTGGAATTTGTAGTGTACAGAGATAACAGTGAGGTATCTGAATAATATAGTATGTACAGGAAAAAATAGATACTCTATTTGTAATTCCTTTGATTTCTTTTTGTTTGTTCTTTTTATCTTTTTCTCTTTTTTTTTTTTTTTTACGCAATATATATACAGGTTATCCGTGAGTGTCTATATATCTATGAAAAAAATTATTACTGTACAAAAAAACAGAAATTATTATTATTATTATTTTGCAAATATATTCCTTTTATTCTCGAACAGTAACAGTAACTGGTATCTCAGTACAGGCCGGATCAGTCAAATAAACGCCTGAGGCCTATGGTAGAAGAGAGGGGGCCTCTGGCAGCAGGCCTCCAGACAAGGGAAAACAAAACCGGAGGGGGCTGCAACTTCGCCTCGAAGCGGACTGCGGGAGGCCAACTAAAATAAAGAGCGAGCCAGGTAGAAAGAAATGGGCAGCAAAGCTCTGACCCAAGGCCTGGGGCTCTAATTCACCGCAGCTAGAATCAGAAAAAAAGGCGCCCGACCACGGGCGGAGCCAAAATGGCGACATGAGCTGAACCGTCGGGGACGCCTTCGGGACGGAAAAGGAGGGCTTTGCCGGTCAGCTCGGCACGCCTAGGGCCTTAGGGGCAATAACCCTCCCGGTCGGCGTTTGGGGTGGGGGGGAATCCAGCAGTAAATGAAAGAAAAACAACGCGTGCCACGAGGCAACGCGGAGAGCAGCGATGCGATCTGATAAGGATGGGGGTAGCGCTAAGCGCTGCGAGCCCGCATGCCCTCTCAGGGACGAGGGAAAATTTTCCCTTAAGTCCAGACCCTTTGCGCAGGAGGAGAAAGAAGGCAAACCTTATCAGAAAGTGAAATAGGAAGGAAATCTGCGATCAGCCAAGGAGCTCTCTAACACACAGCCTGACTCTTGAGGCTGAGCAAAAGACTGGGGAGGCGCTCCGCGATGTCACGTGAGGGGCGGAGCGTTTCCTCATCTAAAGCTCAGCCTGCAAGAAGAGGACTCGGAAGCACATCCCAGTCTCTGGATGCTCCGAGCGGCTCGAGGGAGAAGAGGATTGTGGTTTCTGCAAATCATTCAAATATAGCCCCTTCTATAACAACATCAATCTAAGCACCACACATTTCTGCTCTGTCTTGCATTGCGACACCTGCTTTGATTCATATTCATTTACTGGACTGAGAAGAAACAATTGTGTATTGCCTGCTTTCTTTCCTTCTAATTACAGGAATAAATGATTCATCAAAATTTCACCAAAGACAAGAATCAGAAATCAGACTCACATGCAATTCCATCGTCTTCTAAATGGAACAGTGACTCTGCTGTGTTAGATCTGTATCAGAACTCATGACTCTTAAGCTTATTTTCCCTCAGGAAATGTCCAAATGTCTACAAGATACATTTAGGTGTTTTCCTGCAATTGTCTAAAAATAGTATGTAAAGTAATATAAATTAATAGCCAGCGTGTTAGGAGGGGAAAACACTGACAGATGCTTAACATATTTGTTATACAGAACCTTTGATTATTTACAGAAAAAAATCTTCATTAATGTGTATGCATATGATTCAGTAATGAACCTGAATTAAATACTCCCATTTGCTATTTTTAGTTTTTCCTGAAGAAAGCAGTTAATACAGTATAATCAATATGAAAAAGTATAGATAACTCTGAGATCAAGTCCAAATGTGGACTTTCACATGAATAGAAAATGATATGTGAGTTGGCTTCACTTTTAACCTGAAGTAGATTTCAATTTTTTTTTGTCAAAAAAGCTACCTAACATGCCTAAGAATATCCCATAGGTGGTCTTTCCATCATTAATGCTGTTTTATCAGGAGAGTTATCAAATTAATATATTTTGCAGAATGTGGCTTACTGTATTCCTGCATAACAATTTATCTTACAAATAAGTTTTTGGTTTTTCTGAAACTAGGAGAATATAGTGACAGATTCATAATACACATATAATGCTTATCCAGATTTGCAAATTCTCAAGTTACCAGTCATTTTAATATCATAGATTAAGACTTCTTTTTCTATGTATTCTCATACAAAAAGGCATCAAAATAAATATATTACATATTAGAGCAAAAAATATTTATTCAAACTATAATATCCCTGTTAAAATCTATTCTAGGTTTGCATCCAAAATGATCAATAAACCTTCTGTCTGAGTTTGGACATGCTACATCACTGCAATCAATACCTTAGAAATTCTCCAATGTGCCATATATTTAAATCTAATTTGCATACATAGTAGCACATACAGACTTCACTATTTTCAATTTCTTCTTTATTTTCCCTCCCTTCCACAATTACTGCATACCAATTTGGTAAAAGTGGGTAAAATAAAGCCCTTTCTAAGCAGATCATGGATCATATGCTAAAATCCCTGGTTCAATCCATTTGCTACATTCAAATAATGTATTATGATGAATTTATTGGCATCCATTTTGAATCCATTTTTGGGTTTTTTTTAAAGCAGCTTTAAATGTCCACTATGGCATTATGGATAGGAAATATACCTGTTTGTAAATCCTGGAGGGCTGCTGGCAAATAGTTAGCTTATATTAAACAAATTTGAATTATGCTCTGATTTGATACAAGTCAGCTTCCTATGAATTCAGAACTCCCTTCTGAAACATTATTTTTATAATGAAGTCTTGTTCAATACAGTTCACTGTGAAAGTGAAGCTAATGACTTGAAAGCTACAATTGACCTGGATTTCATGTATCTTTATACATAGAATAGCACAACATACCTCAAATATTGTAGATTTACATAATGGAATGCCCATAATAATTAGAAGTTTCTAATGAAATGTTTGCAGCTGTTCTAAATTGTTTTAACAAAAGTCCTACCAATCACAAAGTAGTATTTGGGAAGCAAGGGGACGAGCATTGCTTCCTTAAGTAGACAGTAATAGGCCCATAGGCTTGTATTAAGATTTTTCACTGAGCATGAAACTTGCTTTTTTTAAAAAAAAAAAAAAAAGATACCAATTAGCATGCTTAGATTTTGAAACCTTGCAGTGGGGAATGAAGCCCTACAAAAGAGCAACACTAAGTTTCCTCCTTCTAATTTTTTTAAATAACATGGAAGTAGGGGAGGTATTCAATATCCAAAGCCACATATTCCAGTGTCCCATTATTTATTTACATTTGTTACAACAGCAACAAATATCTATGGGATAAATCCTCAGACTTAGATTTCTTAGATTCCAGTGTAATGACTAATAAGCAATAATTAAAGTGAAGATGTTTTGCATTTTCAGGGACACATTTTCAGTCACCTTGAATAATAAACATGAGCTTACTAATATTTCTTCTAGCATTCTAAAATAATTATATCAGGCAATACATTATTTACAACGTTGACATCATACAAAATGTATAAAGGGTGTATACACTTACCTTTCCAAAATTGTTTTGACTTTTGAAGAACTTTTCAACCTTTTCCAGTTTAACCCGTCCATCTGTCTCCTATATTGCTGTAAGCCAATCCTGGTGAAACATCAAATCCACATAATTTTATAGAAACTGAAGGTTGCTGTAGTAAGGAAAGTTTTATTGATGGAATTCCAATTCTGTGTTGACCTTAAAAGTTAGGATTTGAAAACCTCTTTTGAAATCACATGGAAATGCCACAAAAACTAATTATAAACAAGTCAACAAATCATATCCAAATCAAGGTTCTCCGAGTGCACCAGAAGTATTTGTAGTATTTGTGCATGATTCAAAAATGATTCAGAAGAATTACTTGGAGCCTTCCAAAACTATAGCCTCTTTTTATTATACTCTGTTTCAGGCTATGTGACTCTGAAAGGTACTCTTAATTTAAGACATATGTCATTGCCGCAGGACCATCTCATAGTAATAAACATACCAAATTGCTTGGTCAATTCCAGTAAATTCCTTTACTAGAAATATAAACCACTTCACTAAACCATTTACATAGTTTCTATCTTGATAATCTAGATCTATTTCAATAGAAGTTTTAATAGTTCTATTAAACACTTGTCAAGCAATATTTCAAGGAATCCTAAGGTTCATTGGAAGAGTTTTGTTCATGAAAACAACAAATATGACGTGATTTTAGCTACAACCCAGAATTCTCTTATCCTTAATTCAAGAGCTTATTTTTCAGATTTAGGACATTATCAAATTTAGCAAGATACTGTGATTTACCAATTTTGATATATTCCTTCCGAAATTTTAGAGGCAATCACTGTTTAGTAATCTATGAAAGCCTGCTTCTTAATAAGTTACTATATGCAGAAACAGAACTGAATATTTAGATTCCTGAAAAAAGCATCTTTATCTATTAGTCAAAAAATTAAATCACTTTCAGAAAAAAAATCAATGTATTTATATTTCATTAGTTTGTGTGATGTAGTAAAAATGAACAACACTGGAAAAATAAATACAGCCTTCGCAATTCATTCTCTATAAATAACATTAATAGGCTTATTGAATGTTTACTTTTGTTATGAAGACTTTTTTTAAAGGAGCAATATTAAGATGTCCAATTATATTAATATTCCCTTTGCAAACAAGTATGCTATGATATGTTGTGGTACTTAAAAAACAAACATAAGCTTAAATCCATAAGTCTCTACAGAGTTGGGAAGTTAAAGCAAAAAAAAAAAAGAGAGAGAGAGAAACAATCTAAAAAAGGGCTGGAAAGAGAAAAGGATTGACAAAGAAACTGGATTTTCATTTATGTATAATTTATACATGAAGTATAAAAATAATGGCAATCTTGAAGAGCCACTTCACTATACATTATATTAGCTTTGTTTCCTTCCTTAATCCAGTTGGAAGCCAGTAGAATTCCAGGAAGATTTCATTTACTAGTCTACAACCTTCTATTTTACATTCAAATATCAACTTACAATAAAAAAAGATAGTACACACTTCTCTAGATATGGGGCAAGGAGTTGCCTTTTACCAGCTAGATAAAGCAGTGAAATTACTTTTAATTCCCAATGTTCATAATCCTCTTTCCAAATAATAAGTTTTTGGATTTGTACATAGGCTGTTGATTTCAAGCTAGACACAAGAGACACTTTTGAAATGAATACAAAAGCCCAATTTCTAAGACACATCAAAGTTCACATCAGACAGCCCTTCTAACATCATTGCTTTGCAATAAAATGTTAGGATAGCTTCTGAATGTGATAAAAAATGCAAAGCAAATATTTAATGTTAATCCACCTGGCTCATACATTTTATCTAAAATGCCACTATAATACAGAAACTCATTTTTCAATTATATGCAACTTGTTTTTACTTTACTTCTAGATAAGAAAGAATGCTAGAATCCCCCACTAAGACAAGTGACTCAAAGCAGAAATCTAAACTATCACAAAATTTACAGTAGATATCGATACAAGAATGTGGAAATCATGGCTCATTCTGGATTTTTGGTTTGGTTAATCAACAAAAGGAAAGGATATGCATTTGCATTCAGAATCACTACCTCAAGATTATAGCATAAATGGCATCCATCTGCAAAACTGCTTTTGTTCAAGTCTACCGTTGCCTGCAAAACATGCATGTATACTGGGATCGATATTTTCAATCATATAGCCTTTATTTTACAATTTTGTCAGTCAGTTATGTTTAATATGGAAAACAGAGCCCCATACTAGAGTGTCACTTTGAGTCTCCATCATGAGCATGTTTGCTTTAAAATTTCTGATCAATTTCAGCACAGAGAACAGCCACTTCAATCTGTTATCATTATACAATATATATATATCTTAAACTTAAATCGTTCAAGCACACTTAACTTAGATGCAGTTGTGCTTTGATCTCTTTAAGGACCTGACAGCAACATTCAACTTTATATTCTGTGGAAAATTAGCTAGTCTTCTACTTTTGAGATTTCATTTCAATATCCCTGTATATTAAAAGAATCTTTTCGGTGTATTACATGAATAGTTTATTATGAAACTGGTTAAGACTGAATCAGAAAAAATGCTGAAATATTTCTGTTTAATGTTCTTTCCAGAATCACATGAGGAACCAAGAACACTCCGTTTAAGAATTTTAGATAAACCAGATGGAGACAATGTTGGATTTGTTCATTCTTCTAAATCAAGTGTGTTTAGTTCTTCTTCTAGTTCTTCCAAGTCCTCGCCAGTAAACAGATTTTCATCAACAGGTACAGCATCAATTACACCATTTTCTGGGTTGTCTTCCATGTCACTGTCAGGATCTAAATCACTTTGCTCTCCATTTTCAAGTCCACCCCCTGAAGCTTCACTTAACTTGTTGTCTGAAAAATAAAATAATTCTTATTATCATTTGTGTATGTATGTGTCTTTCAGTCCCTGTAAACCTCTGGCCACTGCCCAAAATAGTCCCTGCAATTTCCTTGGCTAAATTTTGGCAATGGTTTCCCCTTGTTTGCTTCCTAGGCTGAGAGATTGCGACTGTCCCAATGTCCCCAAACTGGCTGTGTAAGACGGGATTCAAATTCAAGGTCTCAAAATTTCTAGGTCACTTCCTTGATCTCACTACACAACTTGTCTCTATTTACGCATCATATTTAATATTATTAATCAAGACTGATGTACCTGAAAAATGTATCAAAGCTAAGGAACTACAGGTAAAACTATCAAAGCATTATACTTAAAAATAAACTTTTCAGAAATCAGGAGTTCACTACTTCACCTTCTAGACAATTGTATATATTTCAAATGATGCAAAACATTCCTTCTGTGCAGGCATTTAGAACTTTAGCTTTATTTTCAAGAAGGTTTTGACTCTTCCACTTGGAAACAATGTTATGTTTTTGCACCCATTTTTATGTTGTTCAGGATAACTTAAGAAACATTATGCATTTTTTGAAAAAAAAATCTTGTATTTATATTTTTCCGTGCATATGTTCTTTAAATAGGATTGCATATTTCAATTTGTTATTTTAAAATAATGCCATTTAATTGGTGTCTAAGATTGGAATCTAGGGAGACCGAGCCATCTCCAGCTTCTTTTATTCTGCAAGTATTTTTAATTATTTAAAAAATATAAATATAAAATATAAAAATATAAAAAAATTATTATTGAATGCACTACTTTTTTTCTCAAATGAATTTCAGATAGCTGTTTATTATAATTTTGTCAGTTAACTCGTATTTTATTTTCTGCCATTTCAAACACTATTTTTTATTTTTAGTGGAAAACAGTTGGGAGATTAAAGATGTAATTTAAATAAAGAATATTTTATAAGATTATTAGGATTTACAAAGTATTCTGTCTGAAGAACTCAATTATCAAAACAAATCACACATGCAATAGGAGTCATATTTTGGGATTCACTATTAAATATAGGATAATATTCAGAATCTAAAAATTACCAAAATCTTCCCAATTAGCATAAAACAGGTTCTTAAATGTCTTACCATCTTTCTCAGTGGAAGCATATGTGCTAAATCGTTCCAGACTAGCTACAGTAATTCCAGTCTCATCCACATCTTTTGGAACATAAAGATTCAAGTCGATATCATTTACACGGACAAGTTCATCAACCTGAAGTGGAAGAAATATGGTTTCACATAATTAGGCTTTCTAATTATTGTTTCTTATAACAAAAAAAATATTTCAAAGTTAATCATCCCCGTATTTAATAATGTTTATGTTCAATTGCTTGTGCACTGGACTTCAACCTTAAAACAAGTACTGATGGAGAAATTTAGTATGTGCATTTAACTACAGGATTCTTGAATTGTGGAGAGCTTTTTTTCTCAAATACTCATTGCTCTTGCAGCTGCTTTACCTCATCTTCTCCTGTCCCTTGAATATAATGGGTGTCATCTGCTTCTTCATCATCTGCATCAACTAGTTCTGGACGGAACTCAAACACTTCACGCCCGCTGATCTAGCCATGGAGAAAAGGACCAACATTAAGCAGAAATGTAACAATTACAGATGAATCTCAAAACAACGTGCATTAATAATACTATGGCTTAATTTTGCTATATAAAAAAGCAGAACATACCACCAATGCTTTACCAGCTTTAAAGTCCGCTTTCCTTCTTTCCATATCTTGCTCAGCCTTATCGATTTTTTCTTGTCTTTTTCTTTTCTTCCATGCAAGAAAAGACTCTAAAGTAATTTTAGTAACATTTGGTCCTAAGGCAGAACGCTGCAAAATAAAAAGTAATCACTTAGCGGGATCTTAAAAGACTTCTTTCCCCTTCTCCTTTCTCTCTCCCTAGTACATTAAAATCTATCATAAATCTCTTCAGCAAGATAATCTGTGAGTATATATGGCTTAGATCCTTTGAATTCCTAGCTTATTTGGAACCAAAGACAGGATTTTATGTTTTTAAATTGTGCATTCCAGAATCTACAAGGAGTTGGAAATATAAAATATAAATTAAAATTAAGGTTAAAAAAACCTCCATCTATATTAATTTCATATTACTTATTACTATCCAATGACAGATACAAGACAAATTCATTATCATAAAGATATTCAGTTAAGATAAATAGGTGCCCCCTGGAGGCAAATACTAGTATTTATTTTCATAATGTCTAATGTAGAAATTAAAAAGCTTAATTTTTAAAGTAAGCTAATAGAATACTGTAGCTCTATAAATCTTTCCCAATAATTAAAAAGTTATCATTTCAATTTGATAATATCTTTAAATTTAACATCCTTAGCTATATTCAATTAATGGGATACTCTCATTGTCCAAATAACTGCATTCCATCCCCCACTCTCTTTTAGGGTAAGTGGCTACATTACCTCTTTTTCTATTAGATCTTCTAAAGAAATTTCTTCTTCTTTTTCTTCTTTCTTTTTGTCCTTTTTGAGCACAAAACCAGGAGGAAGTGCATGGCGGTACATACAATTGTCACCTCCACCGGGACAGACCCAAAACCAGCCGTATTTATTGTTTTCAATAGCATCGAGGAAATACTTGCACACCTGCATTAAACATTTAGTATCAAACTCTGTTTTCTATTTTATACCCACCACAGAATGCTTCTTATTCCTGGGGACAAAATGCAAACATATAAATTCACCTGGAACAATATCAAAACAGCTTGAGAAGGTAATATGGCAATGTTTGCTTTATTTGCACAGAATAATGTGTCCACATTCATTCTCTCCCCCATGTAATTGTTTTAGTTAAAATGCTCTTAGTTATTTTTCTATTTGACACGAATCCCTTCAGATGATATTACATTTGTTATCTCATTCTCTATTCATATTAGCATTATCATAGTTACTTAGTAACTATATAATCCTGAATACATCTGAAGTAGCTCTTTATGACTGGGAAAAGGTAGTTTATACAGTACCTATATTTCCAAAATTATTCCTTTATACTGACACATTCCTTGAAATAGGATTTGTTTTCTCTATATAAATCTCAAGCCCACCTTCATGCCTTTCATGTCTAAAATAAAATAGAAGTAGTAAAAACAAAGTTGGAATTACATCCAGAAAACATTAAATAATCTATGGCAAAATAATTATATGCCTGAAATAGTTCTTATTCTATGGATTCCATATTTCCCTGCAATGTATTATGTTCATATGCTATTACTAAGGTTAATTTGTCCAGGTGAAAACAAACTATACTTTTGAATCATGGAAGTTTTGAAAAGCTTCAGCTATTATTACACTAGCCTTCCATATCATACAGTGAGTATTTCAGTTCATTTTATCAGCAGCTTTCTCTCCTAGACGGAGAGAATACACAATGAAATCATATATAAAATCTACATAAATAAACTAGTACAAGTTATTTAACTAAGAACCAAAAATACATACGATTTGTGTTTTAGGTTTTTTCTTTTCAGCCTCCCCATGCTTCTTGTTCACTACCTCTTCCAGCTTTTTTTCATCCCAGTTATCCATTGTGTCTAGACAGAACAGCAAAATGTTTCATGAAAAGAAATGTTTTAAGAAAGTGCCTTTAATCATCATTAACAACCTCTCCACTACACACCAGGACAAAGAGAAAGATTTCGTCTGTATGTTTATGAATATTTAGGATGTAAGGGGTAATATAAACAAAAGGAAATATCAAACTCTAACCTACCTTTTTCAAGCTCCTCATCTCGTGCATCAATGTAGACACTTCTCTTTTCACACTTCCTTTCTAAAGTCAAGTCATGAGAGAATTTGCACTTGTCTCCTTTTGTGCACTGCCCTTGCTTGAAGAAGGCACAGACTACTGATTTTGGATCTGCTCCTGTAAATTTTGCACAGAGTTTAGTAATTTTTTCACATTAAACAAATAAACCTGAAATGCAACATTAAAAAATGTAGATCTATTAAGAAAATTACCTTTACTTATTTTTTGGGCTGCAACTACAGGTTTGAAAAGTTCATTCAGTTCTTGCAATTCTTTCTTCTTATCATCTTTCTTTAATTTTTTGTCAGCATCTACTTGAGCAGCCTAGTAAAGCATTTCATCATTAATATACATAAGTTATGTTTTAGTTTTTAATTTAGTATATAATTATACTACCCATAGCTGGCTACAACCATAGATATAATAAAAAAGCAATCAAATCAAAGGGAAAAGAGGAAAGCCTAGAAAATATTTACTTACCTGCCGTGGGTTTTGTTGACCAAATTTAACTTGGTGGGTCACTGCCTTGATAAACTTTTGTTGTTTTGCTCCTTTCTTGTTCTTTAAGCCAAATGTTTTATCCTAAATTTGAAATATTTGTATGAGTGTTAGCATTATATTATACAAAATTTATATAAAGCAAACCAGTTTTTGAAATTTATCCTTAGTAAGAACTAAAAGAACTAATTAAAAACATTTTTGCTTTATTAGAATATAATTAACATTCAAGCGTATGTCCTCTTGAATAATAAAACATCATTTTTATGAGAAATGCCAATCAAAAGGAAATATGCAAACTTATTTCTTCCTTATCCATCAGTCCAATTTCTTGCAATATATATTACGTTTCTTCCCAGACACAATGTCTGGTGATTGTATCCATATACAGTTGTTATTGTATTTGGTCTTGGATTATAAATAAAATTTGGAGATTTTAAATTGGTTATTTAACTAACAGAAAGATTTTAATTTCTCAAAGCCTGTGGACTCATGATTATGATAAACATGCTTAGGTGACAGTAGAACTGAAGTAAAATATTCTGCATATAAAGGAAGCTAAAAAGTAAATATATGAAATAGAACTGTGTGCATATATTCTAAAATTCTATCAACAACAATATCAGGCTATTAAAGTAGATGGACCATTATACAATTATTTATTTGAACATAATTAGGGTGGAAGCTTTTAAGCATTTTTATTTTCCCCTCATAATATACAAACAGCCTTAAATATAGCTCTGAATACCTCTAACCAGTTAAATCCCACAATGTATTTTTCACTCCAAATGCTTCAACAAATCTTGAAATTGTGTTACCTTTCTTTGACAACAACAAAGTTATCCAATTTCTATTTTTAGCAAGTTATTCAAACTTCTCAAAGCCTGTTAGAAGATAGTAAGATAAACCTCTCTCTTTTTTAAAAATGAGTTCAATTAAATCTTTGTTTTTTAAAAATGAGCTCAATTGATATTATATTGATAGCACTGTGTAGTCTAATTACCTTATCTTTGCCTTATTCTGAAGTTTATAAATTTTGCAATATTTTGTATAATATCTTATAAAGAACTTAACAGGAGAGACAAAAGCAAAAATGATACCTTAGATTTCACTGGAGACTAATTAAAATTTGAGTAAGAGGAACGCTTTCTCCTTAGCAAATTAATTTGAAATTGTACATCAGTTTTAACAAATTAGCAGCATGACCATTTGTCTTTCATGTCCAGCACTACCATCTTCAAAGTAGGAAATTATTTTATCAGATATAAAGTGATTCAAGAGTGTTTTTATAATATCTAAAGAATTACAGCAATGTGTAAATTATTCCCACAAAGCCCAATTATGATTTTAAATATTACAGAATCAAACCACACTTTCTTCCAATGTTTCATTCCTTTTCACAGTATTACCCTTGCTCTACTACTCTCTCTTAGAGATAATAGTCACAGCTAACCTTTTCTTTCTTGAGTCCTGTAAAACTAGTCTCTTTCAAACCTTACTTAAACTAAAACAAAGGATACATAATTTAAATAATCCTATATACTTCTCATGCCTCCACTTCTTGTCCTCAGTAGTTTCACTGTATCCATTTTAGATTTTAAATTATTTGAAAAATGGACCTGAGATATTTTTATTAGTTAAGTATCATTCACTTACACATAATTTAATATATCCATGTCCATCGGTTGTTTTAATAGCCTATATTAATAACCCCAAGTCTAAAAATATTTATTAATGTATTCATTTTGGTAGGCTATAATAGAATATTGGTCTTGTGGATGAACAGTGATATCCTTGATTACTATTCCAGCAAACATTAACAGAATTTGTTTTTGCACAAAATCCAATCCTATCAGTTTTATCCCAAGATTCAAGATGATCTGAACTGTTGTAGAGGCCCGATACATTATTCCCTCTCATAACATCATAAATTAGCAGTGTAACTCATAAAATAGTTCAAAATAAATTTAGCTTCATGCGATTGTTATATAAAGACTGCCCAAAGCTTTAAAAAGATGTCTTGTTTCAAAGACTTAGCCAAAGCTTCTGTAGAAGCTGCTCTGCAGCCCCTTCAAAGCAAACTGCTCCAGCACAAGTTCTACAGGAGAAGACTGTAGACCTTCACCATTCACCAAAGTATTTCTGGATTGAGGTGGTCTGAGCGGAACTCTGTGCACTGAGCAATAGAGCCATAAGGCCTGGAGCCTCTTAGGCACCTGCCAAAAATCTTCCAGGGAAGGTTGCTTCAGTGCATATCCTGCAGCACTGGTCCCAACTATTTATAAATCCAATGCAAATTACTTCACAGAAATAAATTGCATTAACTCTGAGAAAGAATCCCGTGAACCCCCATAGTACAAATCTATTCATGGAAGGAAAACTGTTACTCCACATAGGCTTAATTAATATACTTTTATAGCCAACTCCAATGTACATTCTGTTGTATATTGGTACAAAACAGAACTTTAAGCCTGTTACTTTAATTGATGGTGTTAATTCCTTGAAATTACATCCATGTGTTTGTAGCAGCACTCCAGCTGTGCTCAATAATTCTTCCTATTAACAGTTGAAATTTTTAGCCTCTGCATGTAAAAAAATCTTTTTTTTTAATTATTATTTTTTGGTTTGTAACTTCAATGAAAGGTTTCACTGGGGCTTGTAAACCACCGTTTTTCATAAATCACTGTAATTTCAGCCAGCCAATATGGAGAACCAGAGACGCCTTGGCTCAAATATTCACTCACAAAGTTCACTGGGCAACTTTGCACCATTCCTTCTCTCTCTCAGCCACACTGGCCACACAGGACTGTCATTATAAGAATTAAATTAGGAGAGATTACCATATATGTCATCCTTTTTAGTACTTAGAACAAAATATGAGATATATGGGTAATAAATCCATAATAATAGCCGGATATAGAATGATTCTGAGAAAGCTACCTACAATTAGGAACATTTTCATACAGTCAAAAATTAATTCCAGCATCAGTTACAAATGTCAACAGATGTCTTGGCTTCTTTACATATCTTTTCCCCCCATCATCATCATCCCAGCTTCAAACTAAGACTGAGATAAGAAAACAAGGCCTCTAAAAGTTTCTTTAATGAGTAATATAAAGTCTGTTGCATTTCTCTAAATATACTGTTAAAGTTACCTACATACACTTTCTTGATCTTAATAGAACCCACAAAAGTCTTGACACCTCACTAGCTAATGGCATGACAATAAAGATGTTAGGCTCTAATTTCAGTTTCAACATATACAGGTAGTCCTTAACTCACAATTCATTTAGTGACCAATCAAAGTTACAACAGCACTGAAAAAAGTGACTTATGACCATTTTTCACACTTACGACATGATCCCCATGGTCATGTGAACAAAACTCAGATGCTGGACATATTTATGATGGTTGCTGTGTCCCAGAGTCACGTGATCCCCTTATGTGGCCTTCTGACAAGCAAATTCAATGGGGAAGCCAGATTCACTTTAACAACCGTGTTAGTCACTTAACAACTGCAGTGACTCGTTTAACAACTGTGGCAAGAAAAGCCATAAAATGGGGCAAAACTCACTTAACAAATTTCTCAGTTAGCAACATACATTCTGGGCTCAATTGTGGTCCTAAGTCGAGGTACAGTTCATCTGCTGCAGTGACCAAGAATAGCATGCGTTAAGGTTGCTGCCACAGCAGTTTGCTCAGAGTGGTTGAAATGTTACTTAAAATGAGAGAGTCCAACATATCTAAAATAAAGGTGCTTTGAAGATGGAGATTCGCATGCAAAACGTCTTTTAGCAATGTTAAATTCTAATCTGCTGTGATTCACTTAACAACCGTAGTAAGAAAAGCCGTAAAATGGGACAAAATTCACCGAACAAATTTATCACTTAGCAACATACATCCTGGGGTCAACTGTGGCCGTAAGTCGAGGCTACTTGTACACTGTCAGCTTTCTAAAACTGCCTCCTCTCAAGGGTTGTCTAAGCAAGGCCAAACGCGCACAAAAAAGGGGGCAACTTCCTCTACACCTTTTTTCCCCCTACTAAAAGTGATATAAAAACCCAAGGAGGCGGCAAGGCCCTTTGGGTCCCAACCCTCCATTTATACTCCTCCAGGCGGAAAATTGGCATGTCGGGGAGAAGAGAAGCCCCGTTTCCTTTGCCACAGGCAGGGAGGGAGGGAGAAACCACCGGGAGCAACGCTGAAGAGGACTCACCTCAATTATCTTCTCCTTCTTCTTCTGATCCGCTTTTTTATTCCCCGCCGCCGCTGCCGGGGGCGGTTTCTTCGGGGGCATTTCGGGGCGGAGGGGAGGGGGAAAGAGAGGGGGGGGGACAAAAGGGCCCTGAGGGAAAAGCAGCCGCTCGCTTTGGCTTAACGGCAAGTGAAAAGCGGAGGAGCGACCGACGAGCGAGTGACGAAATGACCGGGAGGGAGGGAGCACGGCCGGAAGAAATGCCCCAGTTTTGCGACAGGCCGTCAGTGAAGAAAGCGGCGAAAACGCCAGACGGAAGTGCGGCTGCGCAGAAGTGGAATGGATTCCTAGTATAACGCCCACAATGCATTTCGCTCTTCGTGTATTACGTCACGGAATTCTTATGATTGCGAAATCGGGCGAGGGGAGGGAATAGAAGGAGGTGCGATTAGGGCCAGATCGAAAGGGCGACGTGTGCCGAATCCACGTTTTCTGCTCAAGTCGGTCTCTATACCTACGACGTTCGTAGCTGGGTCCTCGGAAAGGGATTTGCTATTGCCTTCTGCATTGAATGGTCCTCTAATTCAATCTCCTCTCTGAGCTTGCTTGTTTTTTTTTTTTTTTTTTTGCAGGCGTTTCATTACGCAAAACAGGTAACATCATCAGCGCCGATGATGTTACCTGGTTTGGGTAATGAAACGTCTGCAAGAAAACAAGCAAGCTCAGAGAGCACCCAAAGACCCTTTATGTCAACCCTGAGCTACAAATACTCTCCTTTATTAATGTTTTCTGAATTATTATTTTTTTTTAAACTTCTGACTCTAACCCGGTAAACACATCTCTGGTGACTTTCTGTCCAAATCCTAGTTAGGTTCAAATTTGCTTAGCATTTCAAAATTGGCAAATCATCAATTAAACCTTATTTACGTGTCTACCGTATGTCCTTCCATCCATATGTCGTGTATATGGGAGGCAGCAATCAGATATACCGTATTTGCCAGCGTATAAGACGACTGGGCGTATAAGACGACCCCCCAACATTTCCACTCAAAATATAGTTTGTTATATACTCGCGGTATAAGACTTGGAGGCATGTTTTTCAGGGCAAAAAAGTCGTCTTATATGCCGGCAAATACGGTAGTTATTTTGATATTATACATATAAATCCGTATTTACATGTGTCTGTCTATCATTTACCACTAAGACACTGTAAGCAACATACTTACTCTGCTTTACAGCAGTAAAACTAAATTGAGTAAAAAAATTGAGTAAAACTCTATGACCAATTCAAACATCCAGGGTAAATTTCATTTAAATTAAAAAAAGTAAACAGATAACAGATATTCAGAGTTGGAAGGGACCTTGTAGGTCATCTAGTCCAACCCACCCACCCCCTCCCAAGTGGGAGACCCTACATCATTTCTGACAAATGGCAGTCCAATCTCTTCTTGAAGGTCTCAAGTGATGGTACTCCCACAACTTCCGAGAGAAAGCTGTTCCATTGGTTGATTGTTCTCACTGTCAAAAAGTTTCTCCTTATTTCCAGGTTAAATCTCTCCTTGTTCAGTTTCCATCCCTTATTCCTTGTCTGGCCTACAGGCGCTTTAGAAAATAGCTTGACCCCCTCCTCCCTGTGGCAGCCCCTTAGACCTCTATCATGTATAAACAAAATATACAACTAAATGTAGAAGTATAGAAAATGAAATACAAAATATGGGACACAACAATTACATTTATTTAAAATGTGGATAATTAACTAATCATCCAATATTTACACCGTGTGTATGTTATTCTGTGTTGGGAGTGAAGGATGTTTGAACTCTCTTAGATGGACTGTCTAAAGGAGCGTGTCTCGGAGTAGGCAGGCGTTACTCCAGAACCCTGGCCCTTCCCGGCGGAGTCCCTCGGGCTTTCCCGCAACAGAGTCCTCTTGCAATGCGTCCGCTAGGTCAGCCAAATGATCCCGGCGGGGTCACCGGAAACGCCCTCCAGAAATCCCCGGGGCTGCAGCGGCAGGGCGGAGTGCCAGGGGCCGTGGGAGGAGCAGGAAGGCGGGCAGCCTTCACATGGCCCTGCCTGGGGCGACAGGAGCGACCCACGCTCTCGCTCCCCCCAGTCGCTGCAGCCTCGGGCGGAGCGAGGCGGCGGATTCGAACCTGATTCAGAGACGCGGGGAGGCTCTTGGCGGAAGCGACGCGGGGGATCCGGGAAGCCAGAGGCGCCTTCGCTGCGTCCCACAAGCATCCGAAAGCCGGCAGTGGATATACCGTATTTGCCGGCGTATAAGACGACCCCCCCACTTGGAGGCATGTTTTTCAGGGCAAAAAAGTCATCTTATATGCCGGCAAATACGGTATGCCTATATTACACCAGAGGCTTCATGAACTTTCCTTCGTAAAGATTTCCCTCGAGACGCAATTATAAGAATGTTGGCCAGGGGTTTGGTGGTTTTGAAAGATAAACTCAAAAGCTTGATTGAGCTGTAAAAGGTCTGAGTTCTCATCCCATTTGTATTTTAGATACTTCTGCTTTTGGAATTCAGACAAGATACTTATGCCAGTGGGAGGATATTTTGGCTCTACAAATTTTGAACTCTGCTCCTGACTCATTATTTGTTTCCCATTTTTGCTTAGTAAAACTGATGTAGGAACATGTTTGGCTTTCTTACAAAAACTTACTGTAGCAACAAAGATTGTTTAATGATACAACAACCCAAATCCTGTGGGCTTCAGTAAATATAATGTGTATTAGGGCTTGGCTAATACTTGCCTGCCTTCTGTCATTTCTGTTCATGATAAACAGGCTCTGGGATAAGGATCCATTAAGCAATGCCAGCGTGATGGAACTGATGTTTTTTCTGGTGTTTTTTCTGGTGTTTTTCTGGTGTTTGTCCACTGGAATGAGATTCCTCCAGAGACTTACATGCTCCAACTTGACTTTATTTAGTCAAGTCCTTAAGACCTGGCTCTTCTCAGGCTTTAGGCTAGAATGGGAGATAGACCCCATCTTATAGCTTATCTGAACTGTAAAGTATTGGTGGTTCTTTTTCGTACTTCATGTAAATTGTTTTATTTTAATTGTTTTGTATGCTAATCAGAACTGTAATGGTGTTGAAATGTTGGCTTATACATTTAAATACTTTTCTTTGAAGTAGCACTGTGTCATTTCTTGTCTCTCCCCCCCTCCCAAGCTCTGTATTTTATTGATCTCTTTTTTTAGGGAAAAGATGAGAGATTACTGATGTTGACACAGCTGTTCTTCCTTATTCAAAAATGTTATGAAGATTCTGGATTCAGTAAGATGCAAACCACAAGACTCATTATCGGATCAATTTTTTTGTATGGGAATCAGAGTTGCACATCAGTTTCTTCCCTCCTCAACCTGTAAAAGAACTTGATTGTAAAGATAGACACATTCAAGCTTCCACCTACTCAAATTAGCAGCTACGAATATTCTCCCTTTTCTATGTTTATTTATTTAAAACATTTATATAGCTTCTCGTCTTACAAAGAACTCTGGGTAGGCTCCCCATTAAACATTAAAGTACCGGTAACATAAAAACTTATTAAAACTTGTTGAAAGGCTGGCAAAATGCCTTTCTTCTGAGGATTCGATTTTCCTGCTGGGAGAGCTCCGGTGCAAGGATACAGACAACTGCTTGAAAGCTGGGTCTTTTTATTTTTTCAGGAAGGCGAGAGATAGCAAGAAGTCTGCGTTCCTGGGGCTAGCTAGCTTTGTATGATAAGCCCCTGATTTTTATACTTTTTTTCTCCTTTTGTGTGTGAGTGCTTGTGTTTGTATTTCTTAATGTTTTAAATCCTGTCAGTGGTTGTCTTCATTCCCGCCGGAGGGTAAACTCCGCGGGGTGGTTTGATTGGATTATCAGTTTCGTCCTAATGTTTTCTTATATTTGTTTTGTGGCAATCTCCTGTCTGCTATGGAATTTATTTCGTGTTTTTTTCTATTTGTTTTGCTGATTTGGCATGACCTGTTGTTTGTAAGGGATTTCTTTTTATTGTTTCCCTAGTTTTCTTAATTACTTGGCTTTTGTCTAGGGGGCTTCTTTCAATACCTTTTATTAAATCTCTTTTCCTATGCAAGTTTGTTTTATGGCTGGCCTGATGTTCCCTTTGGGCTTTTCCTGCTTGGGTGTCACCACTGTCCTCATGAAGTTCCCTTTCCACAAACTATTTAAATTTAACACAGTAAAAGGGCTACAGGTAGAACTATGCATCAAGCCTAAATCTTTTTGCAAGTAGTCTCTAATCTGGGTCATTTTGTCTCTGACTGTAATGGATTTTACTGATAGATTTGTTTTATTGATTTATTTTATTTATATGCTCCCCAATTCACTCTGCAAAGTGACACTGGGTGGTTTGCAATTAAAATCATTAGTACAGAAAATATTTAAAACATAAAATACAAAGACAAGAGGGATAAAAGATCAGATCAGGACTGGAGCAGCCTCTTCCCAGTTAATCCACCAATCACCTCCAACGAATGCCCCTGTCAAGACCCCAGACTAACTGGCAGAGACAGGTTTTAATAACCTTCCAGAAGGCCAGCAGACTTCACCTCAGGTAGGGAGAAATTCTAAAGAGCAGGAGCCATGGAAGAAGTGGCTCTTCCTATAAGGGTCTAAGTTAGGATGGAGTGTATTTGCTTATTAAACCTATTTTGTTGCAACCAAAATTATTACTTAAAAAGTTCAAGTTAAAACATCCATGATTTTTTTAAAAAATAAGACAATACAAAATATTTTTAAAAATACAATATATTGGTACATTGGTACTTATCATGAATTGTTTCCTGGAGGCATGATGAGTACCAAAAATAATGAGTACCAAACAAATTTTACCCATAAAGAATAACGTAGCAAGTCACATGGCAGCTACCAGCGACAAGTTCTAGTTTGTGTATTGAGTATGAAACAACAATGAATACCAGACAATTTTGTGTCTGTAAAAAAGCATTGCATACCAAATTTGATGAGTTTCAAAGCAGTTGAGTTCCAAGGTACCACTGTATAACTAAAAGTAGATATGAGAACATTCACACCAGGGGAAAGCCCGCTGATACAGGACTCTGGTTTTCTAATTATTCTAATGTTAGTGCATTTATATGAGATTCTGCATGCCTTTAGACTGTCCTGCTTTTTTCATAAAACTTGCTTAGCATCATTTCTTCAATTATGTCACATTCTAAACATAACTGTGAATCCCTGAATGATAATTCATGTAGTTTCTGCTTGATAGCCAACTAAACTTATGGAAGTGGGTTACACAACTTTCCTGATTTAAATGATAGATAATTTGAATAGTAATTCCCAGGCTGAGAATGGATTTTTTGAGATAGAATCCATTCTATGTTCATACATACATACATACATTAATTTTGAAGAAAAGAAGAATAAGAAACAAATACCCACAAGAGAAAGACTCAGGCAACAGTTATATCCATGGAGTTATCAGAAATTGAGCTTGACTTGTGACAGACTTTACTTTTTGTATGAAATGAATGATTATGTACACATAAGAACTAAATATGTCTTTTAGATGTCCTAATTTACATGATGGCAGTGGGAATGACAGAACATTCAGCCTATCTTCCACCTGAAATCTGACATCACATGATATTCCTGCATTGATTGATATTCCATCCTGCATTTTATTAGGCTGAAAAAACTTTATTGGAGCTGGCTGGACATGTAGAGGTTTTCAAGGTTAACAGCAGATGGCAGTCGACATCTGCTCCAAGTAGCAACACAATGTTTCAGAATTTAATTTTAATTCTTTTTATTTCAAAAACCAAAGAATACATTAATATTGAAATATTTTAACTGAAGCTTGTATGTTGAATGGAAAAATATATTTCATTTATTGAGAAATATTAGTCCTTGGAGAATTGATAAAACCTAGTGATATATACAAATGGGACAATGCCTGCTTTCACTATTATTATTCATCGTAGCTCTTGAAATTTTGAATAGAGATGTAAGACAGGATGAGAGAATTGCTGGGGTGAAGATTTTTAAAAAGTATATAACCAAAGGACATTTGCAGATGATTTGGCTTTAATTCTGAAAAGCCTTATTAAAAAAATATAGATGTTAATGGACAAGAGCAAAAAATTTGCAGATATAAAAGAATATGGTAGACCAAAAAGAAGTAATTGTTCAAAATTGTTTTCAGATTTAGAAAATTAAAAAAAAATCTTTTTGGCTATTTGCTCACTTGTCTTTGATTCTCAGATACTTCTTGGACAAATTTCTGCAATTATCTTTTCAAGATTTCTCAGCAATGGTTTGCCATTGCCTCCTTCCTAGGGCTGAGAGTGAATGACTGGCCCAAGACCACCCCACTCGCTTTGTGCTTAAGATGGGACTAGATCTTCTGGTTTCTAGTCTGATGCCTCAACCACTACACCAAATTGCTCTCAAAATATCTGCGTATTAAAATGCAATTTAAATAGCTTAAATATAATAAGAATTGTATGTAACTTAAAAGTAAATATTTAAAGGTTTAGAATTAAATTAGTATGCACTAAGATGGGAAAAGATAAAATTATCATTGTTGGGCAGATTTTCTGAGGTATAGTGATTGTACTATCTAGAATGATTCTTTGTTTTAAACAATGCCTATTTTACAAATGACGCACCTTTTAAACAATGGCAAAAGATGTATCTAGATTTATATGACAAAGAAAAAAAATAAGGATTAAATATAAAATTCTCCAGGATACAAACAAAAGAGGAGGATTAAGATTACCTGATTTTAAATTGTACTTTGAAACCTGCTTTTGATTTGAATGAAAGAATGGGTGATGTTGACAAATAAAAGAAATCTAGAAGGGAATGACCTGAGATTTGAATGGCATGGTTTTTATGATATGATAAAATTAATGTAAAGATAAAGATTTCCCTTGTCCAGCTCTAGGGGGCAGAGCTCATCTCCATTTCTTAGTCAAGGGAGCCAGCATTGCCCAATAAATAACACTTCCATGATCATAGGGCCAGCATGGCTATATGCCAAGTGCACAGAACGCTGTTACCTTCCCACCAAAGTGGTACCTATTTATCTTGTTGCATTTGCATGCTTTTGAACTTCCAGGTGGGTGGGAGCTGGGGCAAGTAACAGGAGCTCACCTCATCATGCTGTGCCAGGGTTTCGAACCCAGGTTGAAGATTTTAAAAATCACTATGCTAGAAGTGCCATATTAAGAATATGAAATAGATATAAACCCAGGCTGCACCAGGAAACGCCGTTATTTATTTCAGCACAAGAAGCATTTTATAAAAAATAAACAACAGGGAAAGAAAATAGTTAATATATCAACATTTGTTAGAGCAGGAACAAATGCAGAACTTAAGTTAAAGTCAAGAGATCAATTGACTGCAGAGGGATTTAGTTTCTAATAATTTTACTAGGCACGATTAAAAGAAAAAATGTAATTGAAATTGATGATAACTGAAATTGAACAACATAAAATGAAATTTGAAATGAAATTATATACAGATCATGAACATGTAATTGCTAAAATGTATAAACTTTTGCTGAGTCTTGAAATGGAAGAACATGTTAAGAATTCAGGATAAAATGTGCTAAGAATTTTGGTTACGATGTACATCAATGAGAAAGAACATGGTTAAAAGGATTAAAATTCATATTATGTTATAATTTAAGAAATAAGTTTTATAAAATGATGTATCATTGGTATATGACAGGGGTCCCCAGTTTACCGGTTTACGAACTTGTACTGGTCCGTGGGATGCCAGAAACTGGGCCTTGCAAACAAGTGAAACTCCGTCCATGGGATGTAGGCAGCCTTGTTTGTTTCCACTTTTTCTTTTTTAATCCTTGGTCTCTTACGATATTGTTAAGACATCTTTAATGGAGCATATTGGTCAGGAACACAAGATTATCATATTGGATAATGTATGTGTTAAGTATGGAGAGTAACGGAGACCAGACATCTGACCAGTGACTTCAACTCTTTAATAAAGTAATAGAACATAACAGAGCAACGCTATGGGCAGCAGTAACCCTTTTATAGGGTTAGCTGCTGCCTTATTAACCAATGAAAATGTGCAACAAGTTCAAACTACTAACCAATAAGAATAGTCCCAAAGTGGCCAATCAGGGACTAGTTCTGGCCCAATCCCAAGTTACTGTATAAGGACCAATCAAGTGTGCAGGTTTTCAACCCCTAATTTGCATTTAGGTTATTCACTTTTATTGATTCACAACACCCCTCCCCTTGGGTTCCGTTTGAGGGGAGCTGTAATAAAATCCTCAAGATAGGCAGTCCGTTTGGTCTGCCTGGATGATTTCGAGGCTCCACGGGTTTTGTCTAATGTCCGGTTCGGTGGAGCGTTTGGATGACCTTTGTTAAATTCTATTTCGCTGCACGGCGATTCCGTGCTGCATTCACTGTGGTTGTCTCTGCTACTCCGTGTTTCTTCGGGTTTTGCAGTTCGTTTTCCCCGTATTAAAGTTCCTGAAAACGTCAACTCCTCCCCGCTTCACGTTCCGGTGCTTCGCTGGGCTGTAGGGCTCCTGTTGACCTGCTATTAGTTGTATCAAAGTCAATTCCCTCAATACTTCCTCCCCTTGAGTTGGTGAACCGGGAAGTCATGGCCGCTGGGTGGTAATCTCGATCGGAGCTGGTCTATGTGGCGTTTCCACACCCTCCCATCATCTGTTAGCAGGCGGTAAGATCTAGGCCCGTGAGGTGGGTAACGGTTGCGGGTATCCATAACGGTCGCCGGAAAAGTTTTTGGCAAAGATTAAATCGCCTACCTTAAATTCCCGGCATTTGCTGCTGGAGCCGAAAGGTTTTTCCGGTGCGGCGCGGGTGGAGCCGGTCAAGATGCGATCGTATTTTCCGCCCCATATGAAGTTCAGCGGGTGTTTTGTTGGTCACGCTGTGGGGCGTGATGTGCTGCAACAAGAGAATTCGATTGATTTTCTCGTCGATGTTGCCAAATTCCATTTGTGAAGGGTCTTTTTACAAATTGTACCATGCGTTCTGCACGTCCATTCGCCGCAGGGTGCACGGGCGAGGTTAGCCATGGTGTTAGGGATAACATTGTTTTACCCTAACTGTTTTGGGTAAAGATAATAAAATGATGAATCATGGTTTGTCAGATAAAGTGTATATGACTTTAAGCTAAAGGAATGTAATTAAGGGTGCAGCTGTAAAAGTACTATATAAGCAGCAAGGCACTCTCTGGCTCTTACTGGCTGGCTTATTGAAGACTGCATTCTTGCTGGATGGGGAGGAGAAGAAGTGTTGGATTACTTTGAAGATATTTCTCAACGGAGAGAAGATAAGTTTTGGACAGATTTATTATATGTGTACTGACACTGGCTATTCCACACAGACTTTGCAATTAGAGTATCCTCGACAAGACTTGACTGAATTTAGTATTTGACTAATGGACTGTTTATAATGACTATGCTATAATTCTTAAATGGAATAAACTATACTTTTGATAGCACAAGCGTATCTGTATTTTTACTGCGTGTTAACGAGAAAACTTATCTCACACATTTACCTGTCTTCCTATCTGACTTCGCTGTACATTCTGTTTAGTTTGTTTTCCTTAACACCGTTGGGGAATCCAGGCTTAACACATGGCGGATGCCCCAATCAGCAAGATATTGTTCAAGGGCAATGCAGTGAACTGTGGGCGTTGTCCGAGACCAACACGTCCGGAAACCCGTGTGTGGCAAATAGTCTGTTTAATTTATTAATAACTGAGTCTGTTGTGGTTGTGTGCATTCGATGAATCTCGAGCCAGTTAGAATAGGCGTCGACAGTAATCAGGAAAGTGTGACCTTTGGTAGGCCCCGCAAAGTCAATATGAATACGGGACCACGGTCCCCTCGGCGTTTCCCATTCGGTTGGGCTTGCTTTAGGTGAGGCGTTGCTGACGTCCTGGCAACGCGTTGGCACGTAGCGACCCAGGTCTCAATTCTTTTGTCGATTCCCGGCCACCAAGCATAGCTGCGTGCGAGTGATTTCATCCGCACAATACCGGATGTCCCTCATGCAATACCGCCAAAACAGTCTGTTGCAATTTGCCAGGGATTACGACTCGATCGCCCCACAAGATACAGCCTTTTTGGGAAAACAGCTCGGTTTGGCGGGCTTTGAAGGGCGCCCATTCAGGTGCTATTTGGTCTGTCGGCCACCCCCGTTCAACCCAGCGTAGTATGTGTTGCAGAACTGGGTCACGTTTCGTTTCAAAAGCAATGTCTCTAGCCGTCAAGGGTGGTGCATGTAGAGCTTTGATCTGTAGTGTTGAGAGGGTTGGGGCTGGATCCACAACAGCGTCTGGGAGCGGTGTTCTGCTCAATGCATCGGCGTGGAGAATCGATTTCCCGGGCGGTGTTGCAAGGTGTAGTTGTAGGCCACCAGGAATTCAGACCAACGGGTCATTCTGGGGGACAATATATCCGGGTTGGTTTATTACCCGCAATGATCCCCAGTAGCGGTTTATGATCAGTGATTATTGTAAACGCACGACCATAAACATATTCATGAAATCTTTTAACTGCAGCCACAATAGCTAAAGCTTCTTTGTCCAGCTGACTATTATTTCGTTCAGCTTTAGCTAAGGTTCGCGAAAAAACGCGATGGGGGCCTCCGCTCCGTTTGGTAACACGTGGGCCAGAATTGCCCCAACCCCAAAAGGTGATGCATCACATGTGATAGTGAGCGGCAGAGTCTCGTTGTACTGCATAAGTACTGAATCAGAAGTTAGCAATTTCTTTACTTGTTGGAAAGCATGTTGTTCCCGTTGCCCCAAACCCATGTTGCTTTTTTGTCTAATAGTCTATGCAATGGTTCAGCTACTGTTGCTTTGTGGGGTAAAAACACATTATAGAAATTGATAAGTCCAAGGAACGCCTGTAGGTCTGCCTTGTTCCTTGGAGTGGGTGCCTTTTTAATTGCTCGTAATTTGTCTTCGATGGGATGAATTCCTTGGCTGTCCAGGAGATATCCCAAAAATTCTACTTTTCGGTACATAACTGGCATTTATCTTTTTTACTCGGAGGCCTGCATTTTGGAATCTTTGTAAAACCTCTCTGAGTTGTTTTTCTAGGATGTCTTTGTTAGGTGCGGCGATGAGTACATCGTCAAAATAGGGGACAACGCCTTTTATCCCTTGTAACAACCTTTCCATTAAACTCTGGAAGATTCCAGGGCGACTTACCGAATTGGAGCCGGTTACATTTAAATGTGCCCCTATGTGTTACGATCGTTTGCGCCTCGGCTGTGGTTGGGTCTACAGGCAATTGTTGATACGCCTGGGCTAGATCTAGTTTGGCGAAAACTTTCCGCCGCCCAGGGAATGGAGTAAATGTTGCACTACCGGTACTGGATAAGCACTTTGCTGCAGTGCGTGGTTTAATGTGGCCGGTAGTCTCCGCAAATTCTTAGGGACCCATCAGGCTTGATAGGCGTCACTATCGGGGCTTCCCAACGGGCGTGGTCGGTGGGTTCCAGTACGCCCTGCGCTATTAGTTTATCGAGTTGTTCGTCGATTTTAGGCTTCAAAGGCGAACGGCACCGACGCGCTTAAGGCGGATGGGTGCTATTTCAGGGTTCAAGTTAAGCGAGATTGGGGTCCCCTTATACTTGCCTAGTCCGTTCACGAAAACGTCTTGGAATTCTTGCACGAGTGCTTCCTCCCGATCGACGCTCTCGGCCTTGTGGACTCCGGCTACAGTGATCCCGGCGGCCTGAACCATTGAAGGCCTAGAAGACTAGGCCTGTCTCGATCCACGACCGTTAGTGGTAGTGCGACAGTGCGGTCTTTGAATGAGACCTGGAATTTGCGGGACCTGACAACGGGAATTCTGTTACCCTGATAGTCTTTGAGTATAACCCTTTGAGGGTTAAGGTCTTGGCGGCGGATCGTGGGAATGAGCTGTTGGAGCGTTTTCCACGATACCATCGAAGGAAGATCCGAGTCTACCTCCATCACGCAAGGTTTGTTTTCGATGGCGACCTTTACTCGGATTTTCCCGGCATCAAGGAATGTAGCGTGGCCTATGGTGATTGTTTGGTGGGTCTCTTCCCGCCGGGTTTCTTCACGCCTGGTGGAAGTGGTGGACGGTTTGTTTCTGTAGGAGTGGTTCAATTTTTCTCGGTGTGTGCCGAAGAATCCTGAAGACTGGTATTCGGCCTGTCGGGGTTTGGAGTTCTGTTTGCTTCTGCAAACCTTTGCGATGACCTCGTCTCCGCAATGGCGGCAGAGTGCGTCGAGGAATTTGCAGCCGGATCGTGGGTGATTGGCTCCACAGCCGGCACACGGTCGCAATGAGTGTTGTGTGGACTGGTCTCTCTCCGTTCGAAGTCGGTTGACCTCTTCCTCATCGCTGTCGGACGGGGACTCTAGGTCTTCGTGGTGAGTTGATACCAGGTGTCTCTCCGAGCGAGGCGAGGTATCAGTGGTGAGTTTACGTAGCGGTGCGTTGGTGCGGCGCATTTGGGCTGCCGACTTCTTGGTCGCCTCCGCTGCCGAGGCTTCTTTAAGGGCATCGGTGAGGCTGATGTCCCCCTTAGCCATAATTTTGCTCTGTATCGCGCCGTCTTCTAGGCCCAGAACCAGGCGGTCCCGGAGGGCTTCTTCTAAGTCTGCGAACCCGCAGAGGCCTCCTAGGTTCCGGAGGTCCGCGATGTAATTGGCGAGGCTTTCGCCCTTCCGTTGGTCCCTCTGGTAATATTCGTGTCTTTTTACTAGGGTTGGCACGGTGGGCGCATAGTGAGCCCGTAGTAACGGCTCGAGGACGTCCCAGTCCATTTCTTTTACCTCTACTGGCTTGGCAAGCGACTTTGCCATTTTAAACACGGTTGGCCCACAATGAGTTAGAAAGATAGCTCTTTTTTGCCGGTTGTCGCATCTTTCAAATTGTTGGTCTCCAGAAACATCTGGAACCGATCCATGTAGGCCTCCCAGTCTTCGGTTTCTGGGTTGAATGGAGCGGGTGGTGCGGCACCGCTGGCCATGTTGCCGTTGATGGTGCGTGTTCGACCACGTGCTCTGTTAGTTGCTCTGTAGGTTAGTCAGCTCTTCGGTCTCCGGATCCCACCTTCGCGCCACTGTTAAGTATGGAGAGTAACGGAGACCAGACATCTGACCAGTGACTTCAACTCTTTAATAAAGTAATAGAACATAACAGAGCAACGCTATGGGCAGCAGTAACCCTTTTATAGGGTTAGCTGCTGCCTTATTAACCAATGAAAATGTGCAACAAGTTCAAACTACTAACCAATAAAAATAGTCCCAAAAGTGGCCAATCAGGGACTAGTTCTGGCCCAATCCCAAGTTGTTGTATAAGGACCAATCAAGTGTGCAGGTTTTCAACCCCTAATTTGCATTTAGGTTATTCACTTTTATTGATTCACAACAGTATGACCATTGGGACAAAAGAAAAAAATGCTAGGGCAAGAGTGTATATTTCTAAGATCACTACAATATTTCAGAAATAAATTATTTTCAAATCTTCTTGGAATAGGTAGATGATAGATGATAGACAGATGACAGCTAGCTAGCTAGACAGACAGACAGACAGACAGAGACAGACAGACAGACAGACAGAAGACAGACAGACAGACAGCATATATACCTGCAGGCCCTGGAATTCCTTTTTTAACCTTCAATTTGGAGCTGTGATTTATTAGTTCATAGATAGGTTCTTGAATTATATTAGGATTTTATATGAATCAGCACAGTGTGTGGCATTTGATTAACTATGTAACAAATGTTTAGGAAGATGATGAAGAATGACAGTTACCCATTTGGGTTATTGCTCCAACTAATTGAAGTTGGTCATGGGCCAATCTTTAAGCTCACTTTAGTACATTTAAAGCATATGCTGCTCCCTTCTTCCCAATATCTAGATGGGGACTCTGCAGATAATAGATGCTTCCATATTAGAATCATTTACCACTGCTGAGCCATTTATTTTTCCCTAGTGATCTCAAAGCAGAAATGAATGGACATTTTTTGCTATAAATATTAAATATTATCCAGCCCTCTCCTTTTTTACAGTCAAGATTCTCCTATAATCTTTGCAATATGCAAATCTCACTTAGCAAGTAGCATTCCCCTTGTAGATTTCATCTGTATCGTTACCAAAAAAATTAAGTCAGTGATGGACTGTCTTAATTGCTCTCTGGGCAACCTTTTTTAATTGTCACAATGTCACTTCCTGTTTTGCAGGTGGGGGCAAGAGACTTAATTATCATTCATTTTTTTCTTATTTTTTAAAGTATTAAAGTTGGGAAGATGGCCTAATTATTCTTAAAATTGCTATCCAGGGATAAAAGAATAGTTTCTCCATATTTATCACTTATAAGCTATAAGAAACAGAAAGCAAACTTAGAACAATTTTGTTTGATGGCAGAGATAACTTATAGAATGGATTTGATTGTGGAAGGAGTTTATTGAAGACTCTATGATCTGACTTGGTCAACATAGCAGGCCAGAGGTTCTCCATACGAATTATGGCAATTATAACACTTGAAATAGGATGGCAGATCCAAAAGTGACCTATACATGCTAATTCCAGAAGCCAAAGATTTGTCAGGTAATCATATTCAGGGGAGTGTCAATTAAGGCATGGTATCCAAATTGGGGGAGGAGGGAGGAAAGTAGAGTCAACAAACAATGAAATTAGTATCATGATGCAACTCTATCCCTTTCTGTATATGTCTATATACTGAAGGAATGAAGCTCACTTCACACTGCTTGTTTTGTTGTTCTTGGATGTCTTGGAACTGAGATGTATGGACAATGGATATAAACCCATTCTGACTATGTTGCTCCAGCATGGATATGTAAAGGTTCTGTAGGTAGAATTGCCAAAGGGGAGAGGAACATCTTGATGTAATTCCAGCCAATAAGTAACAGCAACACAGGTGCATCGACATCATCAAAGTCACAGCCAATTTTCTCATTTTTTCTCTCTCTCCATTCATACCTACTAATGCAAAATATGCAGAGAGTCCTCCATTTTTTGTCATAATGACCAATAAAATAAGTAATGTCAGAAAAATATATATATAATCTGTGTTAGTCACTGGGACTAGAGTTTTAGTCTTCCGAGCTTTTGGACTCACAGTGGAGCCCATCCTCTGGGAACTTCTCTCTCTAAATTCCAGTAAAGACAAGTTCCCTGAGATTGGGCTCCAGCTTAAGTCGGTCCCAGTGACTGACCCAGATTGGATCCTGCAACATTATCTTGGGACACATACATTTGCCTTCATTCATGTTTAAGTTATCTCATGCTACATATTGTACAGTATGTTGCTAGGTGGTATATGGAAAGAGGGAGACAAGATCTTGAACATTTAATTCAGTTGTAGCCATATTCTACAATCCTGTCTAAACTCATGGGGTTTCTAGAGAAAGCAAACTCGAAAAGTACAGTCCTCCAGAGAAACTTTCCTTTAGGCTATTTACACTTGCCTAGCTGATAATCGTAAGATTTATAAGGAAATAATTTTATTTCTAAATTAAGCAGCAGGCATACTGTGCAATGTAATTTAAGATTGATTTCATTTCTCAGTTTAACTGAAAAGTATTAAGGGTGTCAGATTGATGCATGGCATCTAATCAAAGGGAGAGTATCCTAGTGCAGTTTTGTATCATTAACATTTGAATGTTTTCACATGATAATAAATCCTTGCTGCTTGCAAAGTTCTTTGATATTCCAATGCTAACAATATTACTCCAGCAGCTTCATTGTGACCGTTTTAATGTGTTTTCCTTCTTGGAGCTTGTTTGAAAAGCAAATGGCTGCCATTATGAATCCTGCCAGGACAAAAGAAGAAGTTTTGAAGGTGTTATAGTAGCTGGATATTTATGCATTGCTCAGTGTATGGGAAAATAGTCTAAAAGCTGGGGAAAAAAAATAGTGAAATACGTTTAAGTCACTTGCATAATCCAATATTTTGGCATGAATTAACTGTTTTGTGACAAGAAATATTTTCTTGGAGGATCCTTAGATCCTAGGGTTTTGCATCATGTTCAACTAAATTCTCATTAAAGATTTTAAGCAGGCTGATTTAGACTAAATACATGACACAGAATCTCTATGAAGCACCAAAATCAAGCTTTGAAAGTTTTGGAAATGATTTGGTGATTTAGACTGTTTCAGGCTGATTGAATCACATACTTGATCTTTAAAAGAAGCTACACAGATTGAGAAGTGGAATCAAGTGATCCTCAAGTTCTAATCACAGAAGAAAGGTTAACGGTGTTTTTTGGTAAAGCAGAGATGAGGGGTGGCTTTTAAAGTGGTATTATTAACCCTTTGCCAATTTTTCATGCTAATGAGACACTTGGATGCTAGGAATTGTACCAGCACAACCTCAATTATTTTCCTCTCTCATGGGTGGGATGTAGGCTGATTTCAGGGATATGAATGTACCAAAAAGAACATCAAATGTCCATTGCAATGCATTCTATCATTCTGAATAGCCAGAGAAAATCATTGGAAGATGAAATTTTAGATGTGTATCAGATCGTGCTTCCAAATCATTTGTTTTCTGGCACAGGAACACGTTTTTGGCATGCCTTTCGGATGAAGGTGGATAGCTCAAAATACTCTTCCTAGTAACCCATTAATAGCATCCAATGGGGCAGGATTATTGAATTTAGTTTTGCTAATCTGGTTCTCTCATATGACAACTAGAAAAAAAAAACAGTGGGTAGCTTGGTGGGAAAGAATCAGAGAGGGAGAGGATGAGAGTTAAATGCCCATATTACACCCTCAATTCCCAAAGTAACTTCCCATATAGCTGTCATGGATAAATAGGTTACCCATCTATGATCTAGTGGAAAATATTCTGCCGTTACGGAATACTTTTGTTCGGACTGACGTGCAGCATCTTATAAACTTACAGTGTATTTACCATCTGTCTGAATACCTGGGTGACTAAAATAGCATTGCTCATGCAAAGAAGGGAGGAACGTGTATCGTCAGGAGAATCTACTCAATGGAAGAAACAGAAATGGAAAAATAAAGAACAAAGCAGAGAAAAAGAAAGGGACAAAATCCTTCCTAAAGTTGAGGAGTGAACATGCTCAATGACCATTCAGTACAGACCAAGACTGAGCACTGGAAAAGATGGTTGCCATTTATTAGACTTACGTACCACATTTTTTTCCAGAAGCTTTCAGGACCCATAAGTAAAATATTTTCCTCCATTCCTCTTCTCCACCAATCTTATAGGGCAAGTTGGTTGAGAATTCCTGTCATTTAGTGAACTTCCATGACTGAAGATGGGCTTGAACATGGATCCTATTGTCTTATCCAACATGTTCACTACTCTATCATACTAGTTGTCAAAGAAGATGGGATTTCTACTGGCACTTGAATCAAAATTCCCTACACTGTAATGTTATGTTACTGAATCTGATTTTTGTATACAAAAAGAAAAAAAAAGAAAAGAAAAAGGAATTATAGCATTTTACTGTGGACTTTTTTCTATATGTACAACATGTGATATGACTCCCCCCTTTTCTCTCTTTCTTTTTATAACGTTTTAAAAATTAAGTTTCAGTATAAGATAAAAATACAGAAAAGACAAGTTAGTAAACTAAAAGAAAGAAGTGCAGAGAGAAAAAAGTGGAGACTTCTGACTTTTTTCAGTGCAGTAAAAAAATAAGAATAAATCCCAAGCTGCTTCATAACATTTCAAGCCATTTTTATAATAACAAAATCATTCTAATTATCAAAATTTAAAATCAACATTTCATTTTTTTAGTTTTAAACAAAATGTCCAGAAGAAGTTCCCAAGTAGAAACAAAACTAAACAAAATTTTCTCTTTAATTAAAACAGTCCCACCATAACGCCTTTACCACCAACCTTTACCATCTACTTTTTCATTGTGGGAATTAACGTGTCTTTCCATCTTTGTGCATATACAATTCTGGCTGCTGTCAACATATATAATAATAAAGCCCCAAATTTTCTTTCAACTACTTTGTCCATCAAACCTAAAAGAGAAAATTTCTGATTTTAATTTTATATTTATTTCAAGAGTCTTCTGAATTGGAATAGAAATCTGGTCCCAGTATTTCTTTGTTTCTTTCTTTACAAATGAATTTGTGGCAGAAGGTTGTACCTATCTCCTAATTAAAAATTTAGAAGACCACTGGGAAACATAGAAAGGCTTTTGGGGCCCACATCTATTGCTCTACTCTTGTTGGTAATATAAGCATTATCAGATACCAGGACAGGAATGCTATAATTAAACATTTGTAGGTATAAAGTAACATGAAATTAGTTCTATCTGAAGAGTCCAATTGGCCATTTTCTCTTGCTTCAGTACTGGTGGCAGAACAGTATTTATTATCATAGTCCACAAAGGCAAAATATATTAATTCCTTGACCAGATGAACCATGCCTCTAATCTGGTCAATGGGTCAAATGTAATAAGCTCTTCCCCATTTATTTTTTCAACCATTGTGCATTGGATAGGTTAATAGACAGAATATACCAAGCCTACAAGTCTCATAGTCATACACCATCTCCAGCATATCATCATTTCATGCTCAGTTCATCCTGGTTTGGGAGGTTTGTGCAGTCCAAAATCTTTACAGATAAAGAGCATATCTAGCTCTGGCTTTTAAAGCAGATATGAAATAATATATAATTTTTTGAGTTAAACTTGGATTGCTTACATCATGATAAATAATGAACTAATGAAAATGTTAATAATTATCCCTCTAAGACATTCCTTCTCTGTCTCTTAATTAAGATTTTAAATTTTTTAAATTGTGGATTACTTTTCAAAGTACCATATTGTGAAATATGTCCAAAGAATATACACACCTTATTGATCATTAAATGAATACACAAGTGAAACTCAAAAAATTAGAATATCATGCAAAAGTTCATTTATTTCAGGAATGCAACTTAAAAGGTGAAACTAATATATGAGATAGACTCATTACATGCAAAGCAAGATAGTTCAAGCCATGATGTGTCAAAATTGAGATGATTATGGCTTACAGCTCATGAAAACCCCAAATCCACAATCTCAGAAAATTAGAATATTGTGAAAAGGTTCAATATTCTAGACTCAAAATGTCCCACTCTAATCAGCTAATTAAGCCACAACACCTGCAAAGGGTTCCTGAGCCTTTAAATGGTCTCTCAGTCTGGTTCAGTAGGAATCACAATCATGGGAAAGACTGCTGACCTGACAGTTGTGCAGAAAACCATCATTGACACCCTCCATAAGGAGGGAAAGCCTCAAAAGGTAATTGCAAAAAAAGTTGGATGTTCCCAAAGTGCTGTATCAAAGCACATTAATAGAAAGTTATGTGGAAGGGAAAAGTGTGGAAGAAAAAGGTGCACAAGCAGCAGGGATGGCCGCAGCCTGGAGAGGAATGTCAGGAAAAGGCCAATCAAAAGTGTTGGGGACTTTCAGAAGGAGTGGACTGAGGCTGGAGTCAGTGCATCAAGAGCCACCACACACACTCTTCCGGTTTGTCGGCTTCGCGAGCGGCAGGGATTTGCGAAGCTGCGCAATCCCTGCCGCGTAGCCGTTTTGGGGCTCCGACCCAGACGGGTACGGACCTAGGCTGCCCTGCAGGGGCAGCTGAAGGTAGGGGGGATCCGGAGAAGGGTTTGGGAGTGTTGCAGACCCCCTCCCCGGCCGGCAGAACCCCCTTTTCCCAGGACGGTGCAGCGGCGGTCCGTAATGGCCGCCACAAAGAAGCTGGCAGCCGGGTAAGAATGCACAGGAGGAAGTGGAGAAAGTGCTTGAGAGGAGAAAGTCTTTCTTGGTTCCTAGGACTCTAAGACATATTTAACAAAATTCCTGAAAAGTATGACTTTCTGAATGATACCTTCGAGAAGAGGAAAAAAGCGGCAGTTTAATGGTGCTGAAGGGATAGCTTACCCTCTTTTTTTACGGAATAAAAAGTGAACATTAAGAAACCTATTTTTTTTAGGTGAAAACTGGCTCTAAGCGGTGAGTGGGAAAAGAGAGGACTAAAAAAAAAAAAATTTGTATGCTAAGACCTTGTTGGAGGAGATGCCTTAAGGATTGAAAGACTAAAATATATTGCAATAAGATTTTAAGAAACAGATTTGGACTTTCTTTTTCTTTAATTGATACTACCCCAGGAGGAGAGGGTGGGAACTCTGTCTTGGTTTGGACTGACTGAGAACTTTTGGGATTGTCTTATTTTTCCTTTGGAATATTTTGGCTGTTGTAAGAGAAAAGAAAAGAAAAGATTTATAATGGCTTCTTCTATCGAGGAACTGAGAAAAGATTATGAGCAAGCAAAACAAAATGGTAAAGATGGTTTGAAAGAAGCCTTTCTTTTTTTTAGAAATGGCGCTTATTAATTATCAACAAACATTGCAACAGATGAAGACAGCAGAAGAAGAACAAAGAGAGGAAGCCATCTTTAATAAATCTCAGAACTCGACCAAGAGGGAAGGAAGAGGAAAAAGAAGAGAAATAAAGGACTTAAGATTTAAAAAACATTTGAGAAAGGGAAAAACAAGGTGCAAAATCAATATAAGGATGGTAAACAAAAGGGAAGAGGAATACGACAGAGAAGGGAAGCCAGTAAGGCAGAGGCTAGAAGAAGGGGGCTAGAAAGGTTTGTTGGGGGAAGAAAGAAAGGGAAAAGGTGGAGAAAAGCTACAAAGTTTTGAAATTAAATGAGAAAAAAGAAATTTTTTAGGGATAAAGGATAAGTATAATTTCTTCAAAAAGATTTTGCAAGGTACATAAGATGATATTGTAGTATTGTATCAGAAATAGAAAATTTAAATGGCTTGAGAGTTGATAAGAGATTAAAATGTTGGAATGTTAATAATGATTGGTTTGAAAATATAATATGAGGGGAGATTTAGAATATTAAACTTTAATTAAAGAGTTTATTAAGATTATGGTATTGATGTTATTATAAAACTTTCATTATAGTATTTTGTTTTTAATATTTAAATCTATTGCTTAACTATGTATTTAATTGTTTTAGATGTATTATTCAGTTAGAATGTACCAAGCAAAATCGGATTGGGTAGTTTAAAGATTAATTTGATTAATTTAGTGGGGAGGTAGAAAGGCATCATACTCTGATTAGTGATTTCAGGAGAAATTTCTTTCTTTTAAAAGGAATGAGACAAAGGTATAATAGAGAATGGACAAAAGATATAAATATAATGACTCAAATTAAGATGATTAATTAAGATAGAATTAAGAAGAGTGAAATATGTGGAGAAGTTAATATAGAAGACTTAGAATGGTAAATAAAATAAGTAATGATATGTAAGATGAGCCTGAATATAATTGAAGTCCATGAAAAGAGAGATACCTGGGTCCAAGTTACTTTCCAAAAAGATTTTTTTTATGTTTTGTGTGTGTTGTGTGATTATGTTGTTTTTTTGGGGGGAAATTAATAAAACCTTGTAGAAATATAGAATGAGAATAATGGTAACTAAGTCAGAAAGAAGTAGATGAAATAATAATAATAAAATTGAATAAGAGTGAAGAGAAATAAAGGGAAATTGGATAAGAGGTTTTTGTATGTTTATATGGAAATGGATTAAAACAGAATTATAGTTTATCTGACTTGTTAAATTTATAATGGAAAAAGGTTTAAACATGTAATGGATAATGATGATTTGTGTGTTTTGAAAATCAATAAAACTTGTTTTTTTTAAAAAAAAAAATTTTTAAAAAAAGAGCCACCACACACAGACAGATCCTGGACATGGGCTTAAATGTCGTATTCCTCTTGTCAAGCCGCTCCTGAACAACAAACAACGTCAGAAGCGTCTTACCTGGGCTACAGAAAAACAGACCTGATCTGTTGCTCAGTGGTCCAAAGTCCTCTTTTCTGATGAGCGCAATTTTTGCATCTCATTTGGAAACCAAGGACCCAGAGTCTGGAGGAAGAATGGAGAGTCACACACTGCAAGATGCTTGAAGTCCACTGTGAAGTTTCCACAGTCTGTGTTGATTTGGGGAGCCATATCATCTGCTGGTGTTGGTCCACTGTGCTTCATTAAGTCCAGGGTCAACACAGCCGTCTACCAGGAGATTTTGGAGCACTTCATGCTTCCTTCCGCAGACAAGCTTTATGGGGATGCTGACTTCATTTTCCAGCAGGACTTGGTACCTGCCCACACTGCCAAAAGCACCAAAACCTGGTTCAATGACCGTGGGATTACTGTGCTTGATTGGCCAGCAAACTCGTCTGACCTGAACCCCATAGAGAATCTATGGGGCATTGCCAAGAGAAAGATGAGAGACATGAGACTGAACAATGCAGAAGAGCTGAAGGCTGCTATTGAAGCATCCTGGTCTTCCATAACACTTCAGCAGTGCCACAGACTGACAGCTTCCATGCCACGCCGCATTGAGGCAGTAATTGCTGCAAAAGGGGCCCAAACCAAGTACTGAGTACATATGCATGCTTATACTTTTCAGAGGTCTGATATTGTTCTAGGTACAATCCTTCTTTCATTGATTGCATGTAACATTCTAGTCTGAGATTGTGGATTTGGGGTTTTCATGAGCTGTAAGCCATAATCATCACAATTATGACAAATCATGGCTTGAACTACCTTGCTTTGCATGTAATGAGTCTATCTCATATATTAGATTCACCGTTTAAGTTGCATTACTGAAATAAATGAACTTTTGCACGATATTCTAATTTTTCGAGTTTCATCTGTATAGCATTTTTATGAAGTGGAAATAAAATTAAAACCAAAAGGATGTTCTCCTTTAAATATATATATATATATATATATATATATATATATATATATATATATATATATATATATATATATATTTATTTATTTATTTATTTATTTATTTATTTATTTATAGATAATACCTTAACTTTGCATCTTAAATATTAAAGGGAAAATCACAGCTCGTATCTGAGCTTTTCCCCCCTGCTCAAATCCAAGTCTTTATTATTCAGATGGGTAAGAGTAATCACCAGCTGTGTGTTCTGCTTTAAAAGAATTTATTTAGTTACAGTTAATGTGTCTTATTTTAAAAACACCAGTTGTAACTTTCATAGCAGTCTTTTCTTTTTGTTCATTTTTAGTCAGTAACATTACTATGCCTGGGCAGTTTTCCATCTCTATCTCAAGTGTACCCTCACTATGATTTAGAATATAAATTTTATTTTTAATTTCCTGGATTATTATGGTTCTATTTACACTTTGACCTTTAGAATACTACCTTCTTAAACATTCCTTATATGTTTTCCTATCATTGTTCCCAGTCGGTTTGGCAGAGGAAAAATTGCTTCTCTTTCTTATATGTCTAAAAGAGAATATATTTGTTGGATTCTTACATATCAAATGTAGAACTTCCCTTTTGGTGATACAGCAGATGATGAGAAAATCTTCTTTTTTCAGTGTGTAACCACCATCCAGTAATCTACAACAGCCTTCAAAGCCTTCTATGAAAACCTAAGAGAGTACATATATAACAGTAAAACATAACAAAACCTCAAGCCTCCCTCTCCACCATTTTATAACACGAAAATGAATGCAGAAAAAAAGCCGTAAAATTCCCAAGGCTATGTGAGAACAAAGTACAAATATGAAACCTATGTTGCAGAAAAAAAGAAACCAGAGTCAGATTTTAGCGCAACGTTACTTTAGAGGGGCAAAGGGCTTGCTTTCTTGAAATTGATTGAACATGGAATGAACACTTTCCATTCTACATGGAACATGATGTCAGTGTTCCTGTTAGCATTGTAGTAGTGCTTACCAAGAGCCTACATCTGTTTTTTCCTAAATAACTTCCACTTTATTCTAGAAAGCCTCAGTCCTTAGTTTATGAAGGTTCTTCAGGCTGTTTAGAGTTTAAAGCAGCTCTTTTCTTTATGAGCTATTGACATCCCTGTGTGTGGCCCTTTCATTAATCATTTCTTGAACACTTTTCCTTCCAGCCACCAGCATTAATGAAATCAGACCTTTAATTGAACAATTCCTCAGGGCGGCCATAACTATCCACCTTCCCAATTTGCTTGTTATTTGTTTAATTCCTATACTTGAACCAGGGCAAAAACCATGTTTCTTTTTCTTTTTTTGTTTTGAAATCACATTTGTGCAAAGGTAAAATGAGAATTTAAAATAAATGAAAAGAAACAAACAAAATGCCATTTATGGAGGTGATGCATGATAGTAGCTCTGCAGCAGGGAAATAAATGGCAAGTGACAGAGCAAGACAAAGCTGTACAGATCACACCATCTCCTTCTTGCACTACCTATTACAAAAATACTGTGGTCAGCCCAATATGGGTAGGTTAGCATTTCAAGTGGCTGCCTGTTGTCAAAGAAGAAAAGGCAGTCTTAAAAATAAAGTTGGGAAATACAGAATTAGAATGGCTTGGCTGTAATATCGTCTGGATTTCTTTCTCTTTTTTTTTTGTAATAACTGTGAATGAATAATAAAATAACTCCCTTTGGAACAATACAAAGAAAGACAATATGAAAATCTATAACTCATTAAAACAAGACAGTCTAAAGAAAAAAAACAAGTAAGAACTGAGACACTGTTGGAAGAAATATCCTTCTGGGTTCAGTTCCAAGTGGGGAAAAAGACACTGGAAACATGGAGGCTTTTGGGAAGGTTTAATGGTGGACAGGACCACATGGCCTGGAGCTTCAGAGTGAAAAGGAAGGATGATCACATGCTTCAAGGAGAAGGAAGAAATCAAGAAGGACTGATATGCTGAGAGTGCCTAAGTTTTATAACCTTTGTTGAGATTTGAATTGAAGCTTGTTTCTAATTGGTTGTCTGACTCTCATGGGGTCATGCAGGGGTAACTCTGTAGGCTGTCCTGAGTTCCAGGCTTGGTTGAGCCTTGCTGGATGATGATGCACTGAAAAGGGCTTTTGGCAATTGCTGGCCTTAGTGCTTGGGGTAAGATCCATGTTTTAACAATCATCTTCTTGGCCAAAAGGTCAGGTCTTACTAGAATTGAGATTGACTCCTGTGATTTCATGAAAACATGTTATAATGTGCAAGCCGCTGTTTTTCTGGAACATTTTCCCCTAATCTACCAATATAGCCTGCAGCACAAGAATTTTTTGGTCATCTCCCTTGCAAATAATAACCAGGGATAATTAGGCTTAGCTTCTGGGAATTTCCCAAGGTCAAAAGGTGCAAGCCCATAACTGGGCAAGTAAGTGATAAACAAATTGGAAATATGGAAGCAGATTTGTATGTAATGGAACAGAAAATAAGCATCTAAAACAGGAATCGTTTTGGGATTGATCTCCCCATGAAGTGATTGATAAAATCTGAGATGAATTGTGAACTTTTAAGGTAATTGGTACAGAAATGGAAAAGCTCATTACTATAATTGCTTTTTCTGTGCTACAGCTCAGTTCTCATTTAAGCAAGCAAATAAATGGAACAAGTACCTTGTTGATTCTTGTTGGCTGCCTATAGCATGTCCCCAAAATCTGCATTTCGGGTATTACTTATGTCTAATTATTTACAATTGAAAACCTAGCCTAAGTTATCATTTTAAAAATCTATTTTGCGTTGTGGCCATATTCTACTTGGAGCCAGTTGGCCTATTGATTTTGTTTAAAAAATATCTAGAAGCTTCATTGCATAGAAATAATACAGGTAGTCCTCGACTTACATCAGTTTGCATGGTGACCGTTCAAAATTACATCACTGAAAAAAGTGACTTAAGACCATTTTTCACACTTACGACCATTGCAACATCCCCATGGTCACATGATCAAAATTCAGATGCTCGGCAATTGATTCATATTTATGATGGTGGCAGTGTCCTGGGGTCATGTGATCCCTTTTTGCAACCTTCTGGTAAGCAAAGTCAATGGGGAAACTACATTCACTTAACAACCTTGTTACTAACTTGACAACTGCAGTGATTCACTTAACAACTGTGGCAAGAAAAGTCATAAAACCAGGCAAAACTCACTTAACAAGTGTTCTCTGAAGAAGATGGAAAATATGTCAGAGGGTCAACTGTACAAGACAGATCTCATTGGAGGAGCCAGACAAAGAGTGTTTCCACCATAAACAATATAGTGAGTTGTAATTTACAGAAGCCTATAACTGATCAATCGGCACCTGGGTCAACAACAACCCCACTAGATTTTTGGAGTTCCTGAACATCTGGTGAAAAATGGGCATCTCTCTAGCTGACAACAACAACCAGACAGAAGTCAAGAAGAAAAATGAGAAGTGAATAAATCAGGACAGTGAAGAAGATCTTAAAATCCAAACTGAGTAGGGGAAATACCATCTAGGCCTATGATGGCGATATGGCACGCATGCCACAGGTGGCACGCAGAGCCATTTGTGCAGGCATGTGAGCCCCAGCCATTTGTGCAGGCATGTGAGCCCCAGCCAAACTTACCTACACTGTGCATGTGTGCGCCTCCAAGCTGATTTTCGGCCCATTTGAGACTGATTTTGCCCTCCTGGAGGCTCAAAGGAAGCCTCCGCAGCCTTGGGAGGCTAAAGAATGGGTCTTCCGGAAATACCGGAAGTGCCTGTTTTCAGCCTCCAGAGGGCCTCTGGAGCTCAGGGGAGGCTGTTTCCCCCTCCTAGAGGCTTGAGGTAAGCCTCTGCAGCCTTGGGAGGGCGAAAAACAGGCCTTCCGGAAATACCAGAAGTGCCGAAATGGGCCCGTTTTCAGCCTCCTGAGGCTCCAGATGCTTTCCTTGAGCCTCCAGTTGGGCGAAAACGGCCTCCCTCAGGCTCCAAAGGCTCTCCAGAGGCTCTCCAGAGGCTGAAAATGGGCACTTCTGTTATTTCCAGAAGGCCCATTTTTCAGTGTCCCAAGGCTGCAGATGTTTCCCTCGAGCCTCTGGGAGGGGGATAATGGCCTCAAGGGCTGAAAATCAACTGGGAGGCACGCACATGCACAGTGCAGGTAAGAGGGCAGGGCAGGGGTATTGCACACACATGCACGGGGGGTCAGGGTGCATTTCATTGTGAGTGCCGGCATGTGCGCGCTTTTGGCACATCACAACAAAAAGGTTCGCCATCACTGATTTAGGCAATCAATACTTAGGCAATTTCAATTATCAGATACAGAGCTGGAATAGCGGATTGGACTCAAGCAGCACTAAAGACCCTGGATAGGGAGACCAGAAAAATAATGACAATTAATCCTGCCCTTCATCCTTGCAGTGATGTTGATAGACTCTACTTTCCAAAGAAAAGACGTGGGCTTGGAATGTTGCAAGTATATCAGACAGTTGAAGAAGAAAAAAGGACATTGGAAGAATTCTGAAGGATACTGAACAAGAAGCACTGAAGCTAATAAATTATGAAGGTTTACTGAGTACTGGAGAGACCAAATTGGCTTACAAGATAGATCAGGTAAAGAGTAGGGTAGGGGAGATATGGCAGGGCAAAGTATTACATGGCCAGAACATTAAAATAATAACAGGCAAAGCAGATGACAGTGGACCACCTAGTTAGCTGTTACAAGAAGATGACACAGACTGATGATAAACAACGGCATAACAAAGTAGCAACAATAGTGCATTGGAATATCTGCAAGATATACTATTTTCCTGCTTTGCAAGAACTGGTGATACCTCAAAATAGACAGAATAATATTAAATACAGAAGCTAAAGTTCTCTGGGACTTTAAGACTCAAACAAACAAGTCCCTGTCACATTACACCCCAGACTTAACAATTATTTTATTTATTTATTTATTTATTTGATTTGTCAATTGTTTACAGGATAATAAGTGTAAGTGCATACATAGTTATGAATACATGAAATGGGTACATATAAGAAAAATAAAAGAAACAATAGGACAGGGACGGTAGGCACGTTGGTGCGCTTATGCATGGCCCATAGAGACCTCTTAGGAAAGGGGTGAGGTCAATAGTAGACAGTCTAAGGTTAAAATTTTTGGGGTTTGGGGAAGAAACTACAGAGACGGGTAGAGTATTCCAGACACTGATCACTCTGTTGCTGAAGTCATATTTCCTGCAATCAAGTTTGGTGCGGTTAACCTTGAGTTTGTATCTATTGTGTGCTCTTGTGTTGTTATGGTTGAAGCTGAAGTATTCATTGACAGGAAGGACATTGCAATGTATGATTTTATATACCATACTTAAATCAGACCGAAGACGGCGTAATTCAAGGTTTTCTAGTTCTAGAATTTCAAGTCTGGTGGCATAAGGTATTCTACAACGAGTAGAGGAGTGGAGAACTCTTCTTGTGAAATATTTCTGGACTTTCTCAATTGTGCTAATATCAGATACGTAATGTGGGTTCCAGACTGATGAGCTGTATTCGAGTTTTGGTCTAGCAAATGTTTTGTATGCTCTACCGTGTTTCTCATATAATAAGGCCGGGTCTTATTTTTTTTTGAGCCCCGAAAAAATGGCTAGGTTGTATTTTCGGGGGTGACTTAATTCCCCCCCCTTGCATCTTTGGGTGGTTGGGCGTCAACGGCTTGGATGTTGACCTCGGCGTTGGTGGGGCACTTTGTATCGGGGTCAATGCAGGCAGCACCATATCTGGGTGTGCAACAAGAGTACTTCCTAATGGCAAGGCCCCCCACCACCACCATTCCCCCTATTTCGCATGTTTTAATATAGGCCTTAATTTGGGGGGAAGGGCTTAATTTCATTTCATGCCTATAAAACATGCTGGGACTTCCTATTGGGGGAGGCCGTATTGTTGGAGAAACAGGGTAGTTAGTAGTGTGATATTACCAGAGAAAAAGCTACATAGGATTAGGTTAACAACTCTTAATGCCTTTTTGGCTATGTAGTCGCAGTGGGCTCTAGCACTTAGATCATTAGAGGTGAGTATTCCAAGGTCCTTTACAGAGCTTGGATCATCAACAAGATCTTGACTATTCAGCTTGTATTTTATTTTCTGATTTTTTTTGCCAATATGTAAGACAGAGCATTTATTTGTTGAGATTTGAAGTTGCCATTTGTTTGACCATTCTGATACATAATCAATATCTTTTTGAAGGGTAGCAGTATTGTCTGTGGTATTGAACAGCTTTAGATCATCAGCGAAAAGAATGCAGTTGCTCTTAATATGATCACAGAGGTCATTTATGTAGAGTATGAAGAGAGTTGGTCCTAGAACACTGCCTTGGGGGACACCACTGTTGACAGGTACAGAATTTGATAGGACACTCCCAATTTTGACCATTTGTTGCCTGTTTGACAGGAATGCTTCTATCCAGTTATGCAGTTGTCCAGAGATACCATAGGATTTTATTTTTAGGAGTAATTTGTCGTGTACCACTGAATCAAAGGCTTTACAGAAGTCTATGTAGATTGCGTCTATTGCTTTGCCCTGATCGAGTTGTGTCATCCATATGTTTTTGCAGTGTAAGAGTTGCAGATTACAGGATAGTTTTTTTCTGAAACCAAATTGTTTATTGGAAAGTAGGTTGTTAGTCTCTAAGTGGAGGATGATGGATTGGTTAATAATTGATTCCATGACTTTACAGGTGACGCAGCATAAGGAGATTGGTCTGTAATTTTCAACTAGGCTGGGGTCTCCCTTTTTGAAGATGGGGATGACTGTGGCTTGTGACCATAGGTTAGGCAAGGAGCTGGTCCTGAAAGATTTTTCAAAGATTATGCTTAGAGGTTTGGCTATGGCAGTGGATAGCTTTTTTAAGAAGTAGGCACATATTCCATCCGGTCTGAGTAGTTGGAATTGAGGTAGTTAGGGCGTCGCGTGCCTAGTCTTGGGTGATGGTGGATTGGTTGGGGTAGGGTTGTGGTTGAAGGTTAAAGCTGAGTTGCGGGTTGTGTGACTTACTTTTGATACAGTCAGCATGGTAGTCAATGTACAGGTCCTTCTCTCCATTGTCTAGACGTTTTTGAGTTCAGTGATGGACCGGTTCCATCCGGTCCAATAGATAGAGATGGTTTTAGATTGCGTAGTGCTTTTTCAACATTGTCTTTTGTAAAATCGATATGTATTAGATCATTATAGTTATCTGTGGTTCGACTAGGAAATACTGGGCATGATCCATTGCTGTTTACAAATACTGAGCCGAAGAATGTGTTAAAGATGTTGGCTTTAATGGTGTTGTCGTTGCAGTCTTTACCATTAGGTCCTATCAGGGGTGGGATGGACCTTGAGTCTTTTAGTTTGTTGTTTACAAAATTGTAAAAAGCGCGGGTGGAATTGGTGCTTAGAAGGTTTTCCTCTTGTTTAATGTGATAATTGGTGCATTCGGTCTTTATCTGGTGGCATAAATTTTTGTATCGGCTTTTGAAATTGGCAACGTGACCAGATTTGTTTTTCCGCCAGAGCGATCTCTTTTTGAATTGAAGTTTCCTTATTGTTATGGGTAATCTGTTTTTTTGTTTTGTTTTGGGAGTTGTTGTTGGTACATATAGTTTGATGACTCTTTTGACTTCAAGTAAAAATATGTTGTAATTGTCTTCAACAGTATTGCATCCAATGAATAGAGATTGCCAATCAAGGGATGAGAGATCATTGTGTATAAGATCATAGTTGCCTTTTTTGAAGTTATAATTGGGGATTACATCATTGTGGTGATTTTTGTGTGGGCGTATGTTGAGACAAAAGTCAATCATATTGTGGTCACTGCTGGAAAAGGGTTCTTTAGTTTGTATTCCGTAAATTAAATTCAAACTATTGCAGAAGATGAGATCGAGGCAGCTGTTTAGTCTAGTGTTGTTGGTTACTAGTTGTTCCAGTCCCAGATTTGTAACAGCATTGTAGAAGGTTGCGTGTATGGTTTCAGTTGTACATTCATTTAGGGTCCAGTCAATATGAGGTAGATTGAAATCACCAAGAAAGATAAAAGGGTATGGGCAGAATGCTGCCCATGTTAGTAGTGTATTTAGTTTGTTTACATGTTCGATATCATAATCAGGTGCTCTGTAACATAGTAAGAATCAAATTGTGATATTTAAGGATAGTTCACAGATGATGGTCTCAGGAAGAGCAAGCTCCTGGGTAACTTGGATATTTTTTAGATGTAAGGACTTTTTATAGAAGATAGCAACACCACCTCCTCTATGAATTTCACGATCTGATCAGTAAACATGATAGTCTCTTACTATGGTAATGGAGTCAGGGAGAGATGCATTGAGCCATGTTTCACAGACAAATATAATGTCGAATTTAGCCATATTTAGTAGGAGGAAAAATTCAGGTATTTTATTCGTGAGGCTTCTTGCATTGAGTAGCTTGCATTTAAGGCCAGCAGTAGTTGGAATTGAGGTAGTTAGGGGCGTGCGTGCCTAGTCTTGGGTGATGGTGGATTGGTTGGGGTAGGGTTGTGGTTGAAGGTTAAAGCTGAGTTGCGGGTTGTGTGACTTACTTTTGATACAGTCAGCATGGTAGTCAATGTACAGGTCCTTCTCTCCATTGTCTAGACGTTTTTTGAGTTCAGTGTCAATAAGATTTTTTTTAAAAAGTCAGGATAGTGGATGTGGCAGTACCTGGACACAGCAGAACAGAAGAGAAAGAATTCAAGAAAGTAACAAAATATAAAAATCTGCAAATAGAAGTAGAATGACTGTGGCAAAAGGAAACAAAGATAGTACCAATAGTAGTAGTAGCTGCCTTGAGGGCAATCCAAAAACATCTGGAGCAATCACTTGAACACCATGAGCATTGACAAAATCGTCATCAGTCAACTGCAAAAGGCAGCTTTTAACAGATTACATTCTACCACAATTCATTTAACACTGTCAAACAACATCTAACAGGTGCTTGGGAAGGACTTGATTAATGGACAAAAATGCCAAATCCAGTTTAAACATCTTTCTGTGTGACTGACCATAATAAGTTTATATTAATCAGTTAGTGTGTGTGCACAACTAGAGTAGGTAATGTTTATATATCAGAACAGAGTAGCTGATCTCAGCTCTGGACCCTAGAATACTTTTACATTATTTATTATTAGATTTCGTATACTGGGGTGACAATTGAAGTCTAGTGGCAGTATCATGGTCCTTGTCAGCCATGCATTGGGGGTCTCACTTGGATTCCTGCAAGAAGCCACCCTGAAGCTTCCCATGCATCTACTCTTGAAAGCTGTTTGGCAATTACAACTATGGAAAGTGACTATTGAGTCTTGTGAGTCCTGGTGCCATGAGCCTTGCATAAGTATTTTTTTTTAGTCCAGTTTGAACTGCTGTTTTCAGGCCCATCCCCACATTGTGCTTCAGAGGGGTGCAGCAGCTACCCACTCTCAAGATTATAAGATCACACTCCACAAATAATTTCTGATATGTGAATGTCACCAAGTGAAAACCTAAAGGATGTGTGTTCGATCTATTAGCAAATATTTCTCTTTGGCTTCGTTTTTTTGACAGGCAGATGTGTAGTTGGAAATGTCCATGGTGAACTCAAATACAGGTAGCCCTTGAATTACAACCACAACTGAGCCCAACATTTCTGTTTTTAAGTGAGACATTTGTTAAGTGAATGCTGCCCCTTTTCATATTCTTTCTTGCCACAGTTGTTAAGTGAATTACTGCAGTTGATAAATTAGTAACCCAGTTGTTAAGTGAATCTGGCTTCCCCATTGACTTTGCTTGTCAGAAGGTCGCAAAAGGTGATCCCTTGACCTTGAGAAACAGAAACCATCCTAAATATGAACCAAGTGCCAAGCATCTGAATTTTGATCATGTGACCATGGGGATGCTGCAAAGGTTGTAACTGTGAAAAATGGTCATAAGTCACTTTTTTCAGCTCTGTTGTAACTTTGAACAGTCACTAAATGAACTGTTCATTTGTAAGGCAAGAACTATTTGTATATTTATGGGGTAAGATTCCTGAAAGGATTTGAGATGGAAGGGGGAATTGTTCAATTGACAAGAAACATTGTTAATAGCACCAGGGAAGGAATGCATTTACTATAAATAGGTTGCACGTTACATGTGACTATTAGTTAGTCTAAAACTGCCAGTGAAGTGTAATAATTTTCATAAGCTCTGTACGATTGATCTGCACAGCACAGGAGGTTTGCATATTATGCTGTTTTCTATATTAATCACAGGCTTCTCTTTTTCTCTGGGAATTAAATATAAGCCAATTAGAACTGCTCTTTTTAGGGCATAAGATTTTAACAAAGTTTTTTTAAATAGTCTTTCTTTTTATTCATAGGAAGAAATATTTTTTTCATAATGATAAAACTATGATATTTATGCAGACTACAGGTATGTATGGATGCATTTGGTCTGAACAAAAAAATCTTTAAGCATAATGCACATTACTGTTATGACAAAAAGTATGATTAAATAAACCATATAAACATTACGGAAAGAATGATATTCTAAGGGATCTCAAATACTGAGAGTATTTGCACCAAGACAAATTCCTTGTGTGTCCAATCACATTTGGCCAATAAAGAATTCGATCTTTCCATTATCTTATCCACTTTGAAAGGTGTGTATATCTCCTTCTTTAGTTTGCCTTCTTGAAAACTGCCCCACTTACCAGCAGATGGCAGTCCTGACCCATATTATGTTAAGTATGAAAAAAATCAGTAAAAAATAGTAAATCAAAGAAGTTAGAAGCTGAGATGACAAAAGGAAACACAGCTAAAAATAGTTTGCACAACATCCTTCATTATGCTTCCCTATACATTTTTAATCTTACAAATCATCCTTGCTATAACCAAGTCTACACAACACTTCATACATTGCTTTTTGTTCCTTAAAATTATCTCATAAATTTCATGTAGGCGTAGTGGGAAGCCCCCCCACCCAGAAGAATTAAATATTTTGAGGAATATTAAAAAGACAGAATATTGTATTTCCCCAAATGGAGAAACATGATCTTAAGGGAGACAGGAACCAGCCCCAGTCTCCCTGCCCCAAGCAGAAACTGAGGAGGCCAGCTTTTAGAAATGCAGATTTGATAATCCATTCAAGACAGGATATTTCAAAACTCCTTGGCAGAATGATAGGATTAGAATAAGCAGCCCCTCACCCAGGATCCAACACAGGACAAAAGCCATTAGCCACAATAGGAATTGCCCAATACCCTTTCAGAACACAAGCCCCTTCATCGCACAACCCCCAGAACAGTCCAAATTACAAAGTCACAGAAACATATAAAGATCCATGCACTCATTCAACCATTTTGTCAGCTGCCCAGAATCACATATGGTTCTGCTTCAACAATAAACTTTTCTTTCCAATCAGCCTCCATGTTTCCAGTGTCTTTCTCCCAGCTTGGAACTGATGGATTTTCCTTCCAGATGGATTTTCCTTCCAATAGTATGACTGTCTTGGCCTTCCTCTTCCACTCAACCCCAGGTATGCGCTCTTTATTGGCATATTGATTTTGCAACTGATCCATTCTCATCAAAAGACCAGAAGAGCTCAACAGATTTCATTTTATCTTCTTTCAACAAACTTGCATTCCTCACAAGCTATATACTGTTCTTTATTTTTCTACCTGTAATTGCACATCTTAAATTTTGTTTCCATCTATTTCCCCATTTTTGAAACATTGTACCAAGGTACATAAAGTCACCTGTTCCTCTAGGTTTTTTATTGTTTAGCTGTAACTTGAAATCATTCACTCAATTTTGCCTGTCAAATACAACCAGTTTGGTCTTTGATACAGCTAGAGGTTTGTCATTTTATCATTTAAATTATCTAACAGTTGCTGGAAATCATTTCAGTTTCTTAGCCAAACAAGATTTATTTGTTTGTTTGTTTCTTTAAAATTTATTGGCCACTGAACTTCAGTGCTGTCTGAGCAACATTAAAAAAATTAATAAATGTAAATAAATAAATAAATAATTTATTAATAAATTAATACATATATTGACTCTGGGCAACATATTAAAAAACATCAAAATATCAAATAAATATCCCAATATTTATTAGTATTTATCCCAATACTAAAATGCTCTAATAAACAACAAAATCAATAAAACAAAACAGGGGACCATTGAACTAATAATAATAAGTTTCAACCCAAGGCCTGGGACCATAGACAGCTTTTCAGAGATTTCCAAAAACCCAGGAGAAGGGGCAACATCCTTATCTCTTGGGGGAGGGGGAAGCTGTTTCATAGCATGGGAGCCATAACAAGGCATCATGTACATATCAAATACACATACATTTATGGCTTCAACCAAAATCATTCACAAATACATTTAACAACTAAGCAGATGCCACATATCCTTATCTTAATTCTTGTTCACTGGTGAACCATCTAGTAAGCATTTATTTTTTACTTCCATTATACAGAATATATTCAGATTGGGCAATCAACTTCCAATGCCAAATTCATGTAAAACACTCCAAAATTAAAGCCTATTTTTCATCATAAACTTTCTCTAAATCAAAAAGCCCATGGAAAGTATTTATTCTTAAATTCATGCATTTCTTAGTGATCTCCTGAAGAGCAAAAATCTGTTTTGCATATCCCCCTGCGTGACATAAAACTATTTCACCTCTCACATTTTTTTTCACTGTCACTTTCCAATTAGAACTCTGTCAAGCAATATTGTTCAGTCATAATGAACACATGCAGCCTTCACATACATTAAACAAATCATTGACACTCTCCATAAGCAAACTGAGTCTATATTTTTACCATTTCTTCAGTTATACTATCTTTTGCATGCTTACCATTTTCAACATTCTCATAATGTTTATAACTTCTTTTTCATTACTTTTATTTTTAACCTATTTGGACAATATTTATTCCAGTGCCAATATTAAGTATGTCAGTATCATTCCCTAACAAATCTGTAAAATTTTTCCCTCCATCTTTGCTCATTTCAGTTGCATTCCATATACTTCTGAGATAAGAATGAAGTTAGAAATATTCATCAGCCCCATTTTATATTCTTTCTTGCCACAGTTGTTAAGTGAATCACTGTAGATGTTAAATTAGTAATATGGTTGTTAAATGAATCTGGCTTCCCCATTGAGTTTGCTTCTCAGAAGGTCGCAAAAGGTGAACACATCACCTTGAGATACAACAAGGGTCATAAATATGAACCAATTGCCAAGCAAGGTACTGCAACCATCATAAATATGGTCAGTTGCCGGGAACTTCCGGTTTGCTAGCCTTCGGCGGCGGCAGTGATTTGCCACTGTGCGATCCCTGCTGCGTTCACCGCCAAGGTTCCCCTGATCCATTTGGATCTGGGGGATACAGCTGCCCTGTAGAGGCAGCGGATGATAGGGGGGATCCGGCAAGGAGTTTGGGGGTGCCGCAAACCCCCTCCCCAGCCGGCTAAACTCCCTTTTCCCGAGGCGGAGGAACGGTGGTCAGCAATGGCCGCCACGAAGAAAGCTGCAGCCGGGTAAGCAAGTGCAGGAGGGAGAAAGCTGAAAGAAAAGTGAAAGTTGCTTCTAACTGGGACAAGACGGGAGAAAGTGATTTGGAACCTTGAAAGCTGTTAAGTATCTATTGTTCCTTGCGAGAGTTACAAGCTGCGAATACCTTAAAGGGAAAAGTTTTTTTTTTTTATTTGTTCGACTCTCCTTCCTAAAGTGATAGCGGGAAAAAAAAATCTTTTTGGCTGTGAGTGGGAAGGGAGAGTGAAAAAAAAATCTGAGCAAAATTTGAAAATAAGGAGAAGATTGCCTAGAATTGTAAAGAGTTTAAAAACTTCCAAAAATATATATTTGAAAAGGATTTGTGATTACTTTAACCCCAGAAAGAGAAAGTCAAGAAGAAGAAGATATCTAAAAGAAACAGTCTGTTTGGATTGTTTGGTGATTTTGGAACCTTTGGAAATTACTTCTGATTAAATCATCTGGGTGGTTGTTTGGAAAAACCTTTTCTCTACACAATGGCATCATCTATGGATGAATTGGAACTTATATATCAAAAATTTGAAAGAGAAAAACAAGGAGGGGAAGATGGACTTGGCACTATTTTCCAATACTTAGAAATGGCGGTTTATATTTATGTGAAGCAGAATGAGGATAATGGGGACAAAGAAGAAGAAGAAGCCATCTTTGATGAGAAAAGGGCTTTGATTGGAGAAGGGAAAAAGCGGAGGTCTTTAAGATCTGGAAAAACAGCCCAAAAAGAGAAGAATAAGGTGAAAAAGGGACATTATGTTAAGAAACAACAGAAAGGGGGAAAGCAGAATAAAAGGGAGGTGGGGAGACAAGGGGTTAAAGAGGACAAGGAGAAGAAGAAGCAAGGGAGAAAGGAAGGGATGAGAAGCCTTAATGGTGGGGAGCAAGATATTAAGAAGCAAAAGTTTTTCAGAGATAATGGATAAGTCTTATTGTTAATGGGATTCTAGAAAGGTACATAAGATTGCATTTTTATATCTGTATTTAGAAGTAATTATAGAAAATTAGAAATAATATGTAGTTTAAAATGTGATAAAATATTTAACATAAACAAGTGAAATTTTTGTTAAGAAAAAGGGAGTACTGTAATGAAATAAATGATCCAAGATTGTGATGGGGGGGGGTAATAATCGTGGAAAGCATAAGTGTTCCCACAAAGGCATGATATTCAATTGAAATGGATAAAATGTTTAAGATATAAATGATTGTTAATATTAATAATTAGAAGATGGTATATTAGCAAACCCTTTGTGAAATGAGATTTGAAGTAGAAGAAGGAGGAACATTTCAATGAAATATTGAGCTATAATATGTGATGTGGGGGGGGAATAATTTTGAAAAATAGGGCTCTCATAAAAGCATGTGATTTAATTGAAAAGTAATGAGTTAAACATCTAAGATATGAATGAATATCAATATTAATGAATAGATTTGTATTATTTTTGATAATATAGTATAATTTTAGAATGTACCAGACAGAATCCCAATGTATGTTATGTATTTTATATTAAGTACTATAAATATAGGGGAAAAAGATAAAGGCATCATACTCCATATAGTGTATAGGAGAAGTACTTCTTCTTTTTTTTTAAAGAAGAAAAATAAATGATTGGCTGGAATAGAACAGACAAAGAATAATAAATATTACGATATGAATTGAGAGGAGATAAAAAAAAATTGAGAAAATTTAAAGGAGAGGAGAAGTTATATAGAAAATTGAAAATGTTAAGAAGATATGAAATTGTATGTAAAATGAATATGAAATTGAACTTGTGTCTGTACCAAGAGTTTTAACCCGGGACTAAGCAACTTTCAGAAAAGAGATTTTTTATACTTTTATGTTTTGTGTTTATGTGTATTTATGTATTGTTTGTCTTGAAAAATAAAACTTGTTTTTTTTTTAAAAAAAAAATATGGTCAGTTGCCAAGCATCTGAATTTTAATTATGTGACCATGGAGATGCTATTATGGTCATAAGTTTGAAAAATGGTCATAACTAACTGTTTTCAGTGTGTTGTAACTTTGCACAGTCACTAAATGAACTGCTGTAAGTCCAGGATGACTTGTAACATTTTTTAAAAAATGAGTAAATATATTGTAAATATTAATTTACAATTTTTTACATTCTAAAAATGAGAAAAGGGAACAATACATTTCTATATGATATAATTAAAATACTAAATTTAAATATCAAATTATGCTTACACTGATATATGAATTCTATTTTTTCTCTTTTCCTAGTTTCTTCCTCCAGTTATATTCACTGAAAAGTATATACTTTTTTGTACAATGACTGATGCATATTTTATATTTCACAAACAAATTTTTAACACTGTAATTTTATCCCAAATCATCATTTTTAATTTCATCCATCCTCATTTAGTCATCTTCATCCTCTTCAGAAACAATTTTTAAAATTTTCATTAAAATTATTCTCATCATCTTAGCTTCTTTTAATTATTAATTAATGATTAAATTTAATTATTTAATTAATCTTTTAATTATTTGTTGTTCTCTTTGATGACATTTTCAGCAGCCATCTTTTTCTTTGCATGCATTAGAAAGTATACTATATATCTCACATCTGCATTTTTTTTAGCGGAACAATCTTCTTATTCTTATTCATTTTCTTCAAACTTTGCCATAGGCTGTCATGCATAATCATATTGGCAAAATAGTTAAAATGTGTGTTGTGATGTCATTATACAAGCCTCATTCTTTTGTCTTGATATCATGGCACTGCATGCAATTATGTAAGATGCAGAGTTTATGTAAGGAGCATCATGGTGGCACAGTGGTTAGTGTGCAGTACTTTAGGCTACTTCTGCTGACTGCTGGCTGCCTGCAATTTGTCAGATCGAATCTCACCAGGCTCAAAGTTGACTCAGAGTTCCATCTTTCCAAGATTGGTAAAATGAGGACACAGATTGTTGGGGGTAATATGCTGACTCTGTAAACTGCTTACAGAAGGCTGTAAAAACACTATGACCATTATGGCAAGCCTATGGCACGCGTGCCACAGGTGGCACACAGAGCCATTTCTGCGGGCACGCAAGCCCCAGCGAAACTTACCTGCACTGCGCATGTGTGTGCCTCCCAGCTGATTTTCGGCCCGTTTGAGGCCTTTTTTCAGCCTCCAAAGGCTGTAGAGACTTCCCTTGAGCCTCTGAGAGGCCGAAAAAGGCCTCAAACAGGCTGAAAATCACCTGGGAGGCATGTGCATGCTCAGTGCAGGTAAGTTTGGCTGGGGCTCTGCATGCCACCTGTGGCATGCGTGCCATAGGTTTGCCATCACGGCCTTAGACATTGGAACACCGCCATCATATCAACCTTAGTCCTTTTCGTTAAACTAGGCATTCCCAATTCCAGCTCTAAATTAATTATTTCCAGTTTCTTCCAACTAACATGCATATCATATTTCTTGTGTTCAGTGAATCTGTCTCTTTTTGTACAATGAGATGTCAGCCTGCTGGTACCTGATGGTCTCCGTGCATTAAAATTTTTTAGCAAATATTGTCAACTACCAAAAAGCCCCAATATCTTCAACAATTCTGCTGGAGTTAAGTTACTCCAATGGAGTTACCATTTTTTAAGCTGAAGAATATGTTTAATCTATATATATAAAAGCAAAATACCACTCATGCATCATCACAAAATCTCTAGAACCGTAAAGCCTACAAACTTGAAATTTGGCACTTATGTTCCTCTTGGCTTGTAGGTGCTCATTAAGAAAGGATTTTTCGAAATGACCATCAGAGCATTAGTATTTCTGATATTATTATTAACATGCTCTGATGCTAAGGAGTTCTACTCCCCCACCCCACCTGAAAAGAAATCTATTCCAAATGCAAAACACAAGCAGAGGAGAGGACTTTCAGTTTCTATTTTAGTTTCACAGCACCAAGCAGCTTTAGTACAGAACAGTTGAGCTAAGCCACGCCCAAGCTCCTTGCTGTCTCCTTCTTGCTCACACAGCAAATACTGTTTTAGTTTCCAAACAGCCCTCAACTCTCTCACACACTGACAGGACGCTAGCCAGATGAATACTGATGGATGCTGGTAGGCAGAGGCACATTTTTTCCACCTTATTTTCCTCCCCAAAAGCTAAGTCTGACCACATAGTTTTGTAGCGAAGCATGGGTATAGAGTTAGTGATCTCATAAGATCCTAGCTAGCAATATAGGTCTGCTGAGTCACAAAAACAAGCTTTGTACCAGGCATTTCTACTGGATATTAGTGAAGTAGGTGTATGAGGATAAATTTTGGTGGAAGAATAAGATGGCTTAACGGAAGGTAGGTCAACTTTGTATTTCTACCTAGTCCTTCAGCATAAAGCTGAACAAGCCTCAGGCCACTTGTTCTTTATTGTTGAAAGAATGGGTCAGCAGTTATGATAGAACCAAATATTTTTCTAAAATTAGTGCCTGGAAGCCACCTCTCTAATAGGAGCAGACTTTCAGCACTGATAGAAACTCAAATTAGGTTATCTATGATGTTTCTATCAGTCTTCTAGGTTTGATTAGCCCAGGGAAGGCAGCCTATGAATCCCAGGTATTGCTGAAGTCAACTTCCAAATCTAGGAAGCATGGGCAAGATTAAAAAATATTAAAGATGATCCTCTAGGCATATCAAGAATGCCATAGATGAGCCATTCCTTCCATAGCTATATCAAGTCAGTACCTATCTGTCTTTGGCCTTTAGTTAACCCACACAATAAGATATATAAAATACACCTTCCTCAAGCAAATGCATGAATACAATTAGAAATACCTATAAGCCAAACATAACTTGATACTCTATTTCATTCTTCTGTCCATTTTGGATGCTTCCAAATTTCTGTGTCAAAGAGCATGCTGGTGCTTCTGGAAATGTGATTTGGTATATATGTAGATATTTTTAGAAGCTGCCTCTTTTACTTTCCTCCCTCCCCCTCCTCCCTCCCTCCCTCCCTCCCTCCCTCCCTCCCTCCCTCTTTCTTTCTTTCTTTCTTTCTTTCTTTCTTTCTTTCTTTCTTTCTTTCTTTCTTTCTTTCTTTCTTTCTTCCTTCCTTCCTTCCTTCCTTCCTTCCTTCCTTCCTTTCCTTTCCTTTCCTTTCCTTTCCTTTCCTTTCCTTTCCTTTCCTTTCCTTTCCTTTCCTTTCCTTTCCATCCTGGCTTCCTTTCTGGCTTCCTTTCTGGCTTCCTGTCTTCCTTCCTTCCTTCCTTCCTTCCTTCCTTCCTTCCTTCCTTCCTTCCTTCCTTCCTTCCTTCCTTCCTTCCTTCCTTCCTTCCTTCCTTCTTAGCACAACATATGAGAAATGCACTCATGAGAGAAAAATTTCTGAAAAGTTGTAGCTGAAAACTCTTATCACAGAATGTTTATTTCTTGGGAAACACTGTCATATGATTTAATTTTGTTGCAGTGCATCAAAAATGATCTCAAGCTTTCTGCAAACTTCTCCTCTGCCTAAATCCTTTATAAGGAATAATTTTTGTCATCATTAAAGTTTGCCAAATATTTCAAGGCTAGTTTTCTATAACAGATAACCCTTTCTTCAAATATTTTGCACTAAAATGCAAGTTGTAATTAACAAGTTCACCAAGTTTATATTGGCTGGTATCTTTCCTAGTATTTTTCCACACAGCCATTAGAACAACATTTCAGGCGAGCATATAATTTCATCTAAACTTTTTAAGAATAATATTTTTTAAGAATAAATGTCTGGAAAATTGTTACATAGATAATCCCCAACCTATGACCATTTATTTAGAGACTGTTCAAAGTTATAGTGGCACTGAAAAAAAGTGACGTAGAACTGGTTCTCACACTTACAATTGGTGCACCATCCTCATGGTCACAGGATCAAAACTTGGGTGCTTGACAACCACCATGGATTTAAGATGGTTGCCACACCCCAGGGTCATATGATCACCAATCGCAACCTTCCCACCAGACTTCTGACAAGTGAAGTCAATGGTGGAAGCCAGATCTACTTAATGACTATGTGATTCACTTCAAAACTACAGTGATTTGCTTAACAACCATGGCAGAAAAGCTTGTAAAATTAGGCATGACCCATACAACAACCATCTTGCTTAGCAGCATAAATTCTGGTCCAAGTTGTGATTATAAGTTGAGGACTACCTGTATATTATTTTTATAATGCATAATGTTTCTAAAGCTTTTTTCCCTTTTTATTGTCAACATTCTTAATTAACTATCATCCTCTTTCTACCCTTTCTCTTCTATGCAGTCTTGAAAGTCTACCAAAGGCAGATTCTTAAAAACAGAAGTATTAACATTTTATGACTATGCAACTTAATAGAAGTGTGATCTGTTTCTTTATGAGCCGTGGTGGCACAATGGTTAGAGTGCAATACTGCAGGCTACTTCTGCTGACTGCCGGGTGCCTGCAATTTGGCAATTCAAATCTCACTAGGCTCAAGGTTGATTCAGCCTTTCATCCTTCTGAGGTCAATAAAATGAGGACCCAGATGTTGGGGGCAAGATGCTGACTCTGTAAAACGCTTAGAGAGGGCTGTAAAGCACTGTGAAGCGGTATATAAGTCTAAGTGCTATTGCTATTATCTTGGATGTTTTTCTACCATGGCCTTATGTGTTTACTGATACGGTGGCAAGGATAAAGGCAGGCAGTGAATTGGTTTATGAAAACCTTTCAGATATTTGGACAAAGACACAGGTAGAAGTTATCTCTGAACAATATCTACTCATTGAAAGAGTTTAGACAAATCAATAGAGAAAATGTCTATTTTTCTTGGTCTTTGAGTGACCTCTTTAAATATTGTAGTTTTCAGATCCATTATTGACAATGTGAACCTCACCATCTCTATTTCTTTAGCATCAAACTGCTTGTCTGATATTTTTATCTGACTGTTGCATTGTCCATTCATTAAATAGCACAATATTCTGCTACTACTTTTTGACATTAATTAAATTTTGCATAGGAATAACTTCCCTTCTTAATTTTATCATACATAGAGGTGTACAGATCACAGGAACCCCCCCCCCTTACTTCTTTGAGTTCCATCAGCTAGGCTGCTTTTTCAACACATCAAAGAAAATGAAGACTCTGAGCCAAGGTTTTCTGAGTAATGTCAAGCAAACAAAAAATACCACGGTGCATGGATTGGTTTTTTTTTTTTTTGAAAGCCTCTACTAAGTCTGAGCTTCTCTAACAAATGGTACCAAATGATCAGATTAATGAGAAATTTAGACAGAGACGATGGTTCTGCACTGGAAGAACAAAGAACAAGTGAAAGAGATTCAAGCGGAGACTGTTGGTGCACAAGGGAAGATTTTGCTGAAAGACTAGACAGAAAGGAGCATTGTTGTTATTTAAAGGGAGAAATGGCATGATTTTGTGTGAGCAATGGGGAACAAATGAAAGAGAGGCATCAATGATGAAACCAGGATTTTGTGTCTGCTGAATAGGTTTGATGAAGGCATTGTCAATGAATGTGGGGAATATATGAGAAGAGGAGAACTTGGGAGAAAATTGTCTTGGACACAGAGAACTTGAGAGGACAATACAGCAGTCAAATACAAATATCACACAAGCAGTTTGACGATAAAGAAGCAGAGGTGGGGATGATCATGTTGTCACTAATGGGTTTGAAAACTGCAATATTTGAAGAGGTCATTCAAAGACAAAGAAAAATAGACACTTTCTCTACTAATTTGTGTAAACCTGTTAAATGAATAGCTATCACTGGAACATTTTGTTCAGATGTAACTTCTACTCGTGTCTTTGCCCAATTTCCTGAAAAAAAATTCAGAAGCCAATGCACTGGCTCCCCTTCATCCTTGCCTCTACACCAGGGGTCGCCAACCTTTTGGACCTCAGGGACCACCAAACTCATACTTTTAAATCCCAGGGACCATTAATATGAATTTTGACTGATGGTGGCTTGCTGATGTTGGTGGGGGGGAGGGAGAGAGAGAGAGAGAGAGATCTGATCTAACCTCTCTCTCTCTCTCTCTCTCTCTCTCATACACACACACACACACAAACACAAAGAGGCAGGGGTGGGATTCAAATTTCTTAACAACCTGTTCTGTGGGCATGGCCTAATTTGTGGGTGTGGCTTGGTGGTTATGTGACTGGCTGGGCATGGCTTGTATGTAAATATTATAAATATTCATGTAAATATTGAATTTTTTATTAAAAAAGAGCAACTTTTACCCAAAATCAGGCAAAGCAGGCAGGCAGATTGAGTTGCTCACAGAATTATTCAGAGATCTATCTATCTGCCATCGGCTACCTCAGTCTGTCACATAAAATTTGCTTGCAGTGAGTCTGCACGGAATAATAGAAGCTTCAGTCCTAAGGAAGATTCGGCTCTGCTTAAAAGCAGAGCCGAAGATCTAAAGACTAGCTAAACAGCAAGCAATGCAATGATTTCCTGCTTTCTAGCTAATCTAAATCTCCCAGCATAGCAGAACAGCTGATGGTCGGGGGTGGGGGGGGAAAGGAAAGATAGTAACTTAGCAGGCAAGTTTGCCTGGTAAGGAGTGAGTGGACGGGGAGGGTTCCCGCAGGCCATCTGGGCGGCTCAGCCTTGTGTTCCCACATAGCCTGGATTGCTTTGGAGGGTGCTCTGGGGGTGACATTTCTCTGTGGACCACCAAAATTTTCTCGCAGCCCACTAGTGGGCCGCGGCCCACCAGTTGGTGACCACTGCTCTACACCATTGGTCTCAAACAGGAAAATAACAATTAAGAAATAGCTGGTGGTGCCAGAGGTACCTGATCAAATGGATATCACATTTATACTACTGTAAATATTATCTAATAAAGTTAATTTGTGATATCTTGAAACCAATTATTACCACCTTCAACTATTGTATTATACCAATTTTGGTATCCCAATTAATGTATTTTTAGCTTCTGATACATATCTCGATGTAAGTGTTATATTAATAATGAAACTCTTTCCAGAGATGAGACTCTAGAAAGAGTGCAGAGAACAGCAACAAAGGTAATTAGGGAATTGGAAGCTAAATCATATGAAGAAAAGTTGCAGGAATTAGATATGTCAAACCTAATGAAAAGAAGGACTAGGGATGACACAACAGCAGTTTTCCAATGTTTGAGGGCTTATCACAAAGAAGAGGAAGCCAACCAATTCTCTAAAGCACAGGTTTCAAACTCAATTTCATTGAGGGCCACATCAGGGTTGTGTTTGACCTTGGGGGCCCAGGGTGTGTGGCCAGGGAGCATGGACAGCTTGACATCACTCATTGAGGCTCCATTTTTCAGCTGTGATGGTCTCCTGCAGCTAGCAGAAACACAGCTTGGGGAGGCCGTGTGCAGCCTGCCCAGGCTCCATTTTCAGCTGCGATGGCCTCCTGCAACTCTCTGCCAGTGAAAGCAGAGCCTGGGAGGGCCATGTGTGGCCATGTCTGTTTTCACTGGCAGAGGAACTGCATGCTGGTCCTTTGCTGTTTCCAGGATGGCCCTGTGGGCCAGATCTAAACACCCTGTGAGCCAAATCCAGCCCACGGATCTTGAGGTTGACACCCCTGCTCTAAACCATCTGAAGGCAGAACAAGAAGCAATGGATGATCACTAATCAAGGAGAGAGCCAACATAGGAGAAATTTCCTAACAGAACAATTAATCACTGGAATTATTTGCCTCCAGAAATTGTGAATGCTCCAACACTGGAAGTTTTAAGAAGAGATTGGACAATCATTTGTCTGAAATGGTATAGGGTTTCCTGCTTAAGCAGAGAGTTGGACTAGAAAACTTCCAAGGTCCCTTCCAACTCTGTTATTCTGTTTTGTTACTCTTAAACTGTTAAAAATGAGTTACACTAATTTCAATTAATGCATCTTTTAAGTGGGACTAAATTGAAACCTAACCCACCCATTTTCTGATTTTCCCTCAGGCCCTGTTGTTCATACCTTTCACTCACGTAAAACTGGACTACAATATTAATACTATGTCCATTCTTGATTGTGGTATTGAAATCTAATTAAGTGAGTCTCATTTGATTTATTCCTTAAAATGTCAATGGTGCAAACAGTATTTATTTAGTTCATCCGCAAAAATAACTGTAGGATGAATGTGGTTGAGCTTGTTTTAAATAAATGTCACAATACAGTATTATTAATTATGTAAGGCACAATTCTGGCTCTCATCCAGTTGCATTCTGCATTGAGAGACATTAAATGAGGATTGCAGTGTAAGATCAGGCTGACAGAAAGAGGCATCACATGCATGAGGAAGATTGTTTCCCTATGCTGTTTTCATTACGTACAAATTACAAACACACATGGCTGGAGGACAGAAACATATGCTAAACTAAATGTTAAACTAATCCCTTTACCAATGGTTTAAATAACTGAGCACAAACTAAGGTTAGGAATCTGGGAGCAACCATAATACCTAGCAAAATCTTAGCAATCGAAGTCATTGAAGTCATGGAAATGGTTCGCCAGGATTTTTACAGCTTTATCTGGAGATGCCAGAGATTCAACCTGGGACTTTCTCTACATAAAGCAAGTGTTCTGCCAATTGCTTAATGGCTCTTCAGACTAGGTTTTTTTTAAAATTAAATAATGGTTTCTTTATGGTCATGGTTTAAGGGAGTGTGCCTCCAGTGTGGTTCTGACAGCTCTTAGAGGTCAAGAGGCAGAAATAGTAAGGATTCCAGGAAGATGCTTTATTATTGTAAGTGGAATAGCAAAATATTTAAAGTGTGCCAGTGTTTCTCTCTTCCCCATTTTATACCAGACAAAATCAAGGTTGGGTTATTTGAATTTTCTTTTCATGCTTTCTGTTAAGTCGCCGTTTTGAAGAAGGCTCGGGAGTCAGTGACAAGTTTCAGCTCTTTATTTGCTCCCGAGATCGACTCAGGGTTTTTCGGATCGGCTGTGGCTTATATTGAGTTGGCTGTGCTGGCCGCGGCCAATGGCACCGCTTTGAATCTCCCGCGATCGGTTTCCACCAATCGCGAGGATTCCTGGCGGGCCAATCAGCGCGGCTCGCTCAGCCAATCCGATTGCCGTGCGCTCTGGCCAATCAGGGCGCGGGGTTACAAGAATGTTAATGAACAATACAGAACACCCCTCCCCTCTTGGTATGGTCCTACGTGACGTAGTCGCGTAGGTAGGCGGGGCTCCGTACCTGCCTACTTGACCTGCGCAGGTTAGTTGATGCTTGGCCTTCGGGTGGTTCGGTCGGGTTCCGTGTTGCTCCCTGGCTCGTTGATGGAACCGCCTGGAAGGGGCCGGGCCTTTCGTGGTGGCTACCTCCCAGTCTACCCGGGCTGATCGAGCTGCTGGCCTCGCTGCTCCTGTCCGGTCTGTCCGGGCTGGTTGAGCTGGCCTGGCTATTTCTTCCCGGTGAGACTTCGGGCTGGTTGTCTGCCTCTGCTTCAGTTGGTGAGTAGTTTTGGTTTCTTTGGGGTTGGTTCCCAGGGCTTTCCCTCCCCTCTTGGTTTGTGCTTGGGTGGTTTTCTTCCATCCCTGGGTTTATGTTTGTGTCTGCTAGCGTGTCGGTTGTGTTTCCTGTGGTCGTTCTTGATCTTATTTGATCGATGTGTCATTTCCATGCTCGTCCATTGACTGTTTGTAGCCGGTATGAGTGGGGACCTGTTATCTGGGTTATGGTTGCTGGTACCCAGAGTGGGTCCCCGGTAAGGTTTTTAGCGTATACTGGGTCACCTGGTGTAAAAGTTCGGTGTTTGCTAGAGGAGTTGGGGTTTTTTTCTGGGTTGTAAGTGGGGTGTAGTCTGTCGAGTGGGGACCTTAACTTTCTCCCCATTAATAGTTCTGCCGGGCTTTTGTTGGTTGTCGTGTTTGGTGTTATGTGTTGTATAAAAAGCATTTTATTTATTTTCTCTTGGATTTCCCCGTTTTCTATTTTTTGTATTGTTTTTGTTTTTGTAAATTGAGCCATTCATTCCACCCTCCCATTCGCCGCCGGATGTGCTGGCGCTGTCAGCGCATGCCGTATTCCCCGTTCCGCTAGGAATTTTTCGAATTCCAGCGAGGTAAATTGGGGCCCGTTATCAGATACGATGATGTCTGGGAGGCCGTGGGTTGCGAATAGTCTGTTGAGTTCTTTGGTGACGGCCTCCGTGGTGGTAGTTCTCATGATGCTTACCTCCAGCCAGTTGGAGTAAGCATCTACCGTGATGAGGAAGGTGTGTCCCTTCGTGGGGCCGGCAAAATCTATGTGAATCCTGGACCATGGTCCCCTGGGGGTTTCCCATTCCAGGATTCGTGCGGAGGGAGGGCTAGGCCTGGTTTCTTGGCACCACCTGCATGCTGCCACCCAAGCCTCGATTTGCCTGTCCATCCCTGGCTACCAGGCGTAACTCCTGGCCAAGGCTTTTGTTCTCACGATGCCCGGGTGCCCCTCATGTAACAATTCTAACACTTTTTTTTGTAATTTTTCCGGGATAATAACCCTATCCCCCCAAAGTAAACAACCTTTTTGCAATGACAGTTCTGTTTGTCGGTTCTGGAATGTCCTGAATTTCTCGTTGTCGTCTTTTTCCGGCCACCCCTTCTCTACCCAATGCAACACCCGCGCCAGACGCTTGTCTTTATTGGTTTTGCGGGCAATGTCTGACGCGGTTATGGGTAGATCGGGCAGAGTCTCTATACTCAGGGTGGACGTTGTGGGTGCTGGGTCGGTATCCAGGTCGGGTAGCGGCGTGCGGCTCAGGGCGTCTGCGTGGCTGATTGTCTTACCGGGTCGGTGCGTAAGCCGGTAACTGTAGGCGACAAGGAATTCGGACCACCTTGTCATTCTTGGAGATAGAATGTTCGGGGTGGCCCTGTTCCCTGCCAGGATTCCCAGCAGCAGCTTGTGATCGGTGATAATGGTGAAATCCCTGCCATAGAGGTACTCGTGGAATCTCTTTACTGCGGTGACGATTGCCAGGGCCTCTTTGTCCAGTTGACTGTAGTTTCTTTCTGGCTTGGAGAGGGTCCTTGAAAAGAAGGCGATGGGTGCTTCCTTTCCGTCGGGGAGAGTGTGGCTGAGGACGGCGCCGACGCCAAAAGGTGATGCGTCGCATGTGACGGCCAGCGGTAAGGTCTCGTTGTACTGGATTAGGACGGCATCCGAGGTGAGCAGGTCCTTGGTTTTGTTGAAGGCGGCTTCCTCACGTTTCCCCCAGTTCCAGGTGGCCGCCTTGTTCAAGAGCCTATGCAATGGCTCCGCTGCGGTCGCTTTCTGGGGTAGGAAGACATTATAGAAATTAAGTAGTCCTAAAAATGCCTGCAGTTCCGTTTTATTCCTCGGCCTGGGGGCTTCCTTGATCGCTCTGATCTTTTTTTCGGTTGGGTGAATTCCGTGCTGGTCTAAAAGGTACCCTAGGAATTCGACCCTCTCAGTGTGTAATTGGCATTTTTCTTTCTTAACTTTTAGCCCCGCGTCCTTGAATTTTTGTAGCACTTCCCTTAGACGACCCTCCAGTTGTTTTTGATTGGCCGCTGATACGAGCACGTCGTCGAAGTAGGGAACCACCCCCTTGATCCCTTGTAGGAGTCTTTCCATGAGGCTCTGGAAAATTCCTGGGGCTACGCTGACTCCAAATTGGAGTCTTTTGCAGCAAAAAGCCCCCCGGTGGGTGACTATGGTCTGCGCCTCCGCGGTTTCCGCGTCGACCGGTAGTTGTTGATAGGCTTGCGCCAGGTCGAGCTTCGCGAAAACCTTGCCTCCCCCCAGTGAGTGCAGGAGGTGCTGTACTACTGGGACGGGGTAAGCGCTTTGTTGTAAGGCACAATTTAGGTTGGCCTTATAGTCCCCACAGATTCTCACCGACCCATCGGGCTTGACCGGGGTGACTATGGAGGTTTCCCAACGTGCGTGGTCGGTTGCTTCTAGGACTCCCTGCTTGATGAGCTTGTCTATCTGCTCATCAATCTTGGGTCTGAGTGCGAAAGGTACCCGCCGTGGCTTTAGGCGTATTGGGGGAATCCTGGGGTCTAGACTGAAGGATATAGGGGGCCCTCGGTACTTGCCTAGGGTGCCATCGAACACTTCCCGGAAGTCTCTCACGAGTTGCTCCTCCCAGTCCGTTTCGGTGATGTGGTCGATTCCCGTCACTCCGATCCCGAGTGGTGCGAACCATTGCAGTCCCAAGAGGCTGGGGCGATCTCTGTCCACTATGGTCAGGGGAAGTCTTTCCGTACGGCCTTTGAAGGTGACTTCGAAGTATCCTGTTCTGACTACGGGGATGCGGTTCCCCTGGTAGTCCTTTAGAATTAGTCTCTGGCTTTCCAGTTCTCTTTTGTGGATGGTGGGTACCAGGCGCTTAATTTCTCGCCATGCAACCATGGAGAGGTAGGATCCGGAGTCTACCTCCATTTTGCATGGCTGCCCCTCAATACCCACTTCCACGTGTACTTTCCGGGCATCACTGCTGGACGAGTAGCCGATGATGACCGTCTGGTGGGTCTCTTCTCTTTGCCAGTTCTCGTCGTCTCGTCGGCTCCATCCTTCTCGGCTCCACCAGCTCTCGGCTTGGCGGTCCTTTGCCCGGGGGGGAGCTGTCCCGTCTCTGGCCGTTGCTGTACTGTCGTCGGGGGCTGTAGTTTCGCTTGAAGCGGCAGACTCGAGCGATGTGTCCCCTTTTTTCGCAATGGCGGCAGATTGCCTCAAGGAAACGGCATTCTGACTGAGGATGGTCACCCCCGCACCCAGCGCATGGTTTCCCCGACTTACGACTCCGTCGATCGCGCCGATCTCTCTCTGCTTGGAGTCGGTGGATGTCTTCTTCCTCGTCGGTGGTGTCGGAAGGAGAGTCGAGGTCGCCATGATGTGTGGTGGTGGTCGCTCGGTGGGTCGTCTCCGGTGTTTGGGTCACCTCGGTGGCTGTGGTTCGGTCTGGTCTGTCGGGTCGCCGCATTCGGGCTGCGGACTTACGTGTTGCCTCGGCCGCGGTTGCTTCGGCGAGGGCGTCTGCGAGGGATATGTCACCCTTTGCCATCAGTCGGCTCTGTAGAACAGGGTCTTTGAGTCCCAGAACGACGCGGTCTCGGAGTGCCTCGTCCATGTCTGTGAAGCCGCACATGCCCCCCAGGTTTCTTAAATTGGCTACGAAATCGCCGATGCTCTCACCTTCCTTCTGGTTTCGGCGGTAAAAGTCGTGCCGCCGGATGAGAGTGGGCACGGCGGGGGCATAGTGGCTTCGTAACAGCGGCTCGAGGTCGGTCCAGTCCATCGCCTTCACATCTTCGGGCTTTGCGAGGGCTTTTGCCATTTGAAACACTGCGGGCCCACAGTGTGTCAGGAAGACGGCCCTTTTTTTCTGTCCGTTCGCGTCCTTGAGGTTGCTACTTTCCAAGAACATCAGGAACCGATCTATGTAGGATTCCCAATCCTCAGTAGCTTGGTTGAAAGGCGCAGGGGGCGCGAGGCTGGCCATCTTGTCGGTCGCTCCGTCTGGGTGCCACGTGCTCGGTGGGTCTTAATTCGGCGATCCCACCCTCGTCGCCAGTGTTAAGTCGCCGTTTTGAAGAAGGCTCGGGAGTCAGTGACAAGTTTCAGCTCTTTATTTGCTCCCGAGATCGACTCAGGGTTTTTCGGATCGGCTGCGGCTTATATTGAGTTGGCTGTGCTGGCCGCGGCCAATGGCACCACTTTGAATCTCCCGCGATCGGTTTCCACCAATCGCGGGGATTCCCGGCGGGCCAATCAGCACGGCTCGCTCAGCCAATCCGATTGCTGTGCGCTCTGGCCAATCAGGCCGCGGGGTTACAAGAATGTTAATGAACAATACAGAACACTTTCCACTTTACCAGGAGTGAGAAATATCCTTTTTTCTCCTTGAATAGTTCAGGAAACTCTTTCTCCTTCCAAAGACCAGATCTACATTCCTTCATCATTATCTGCACTTATTGGCTACTACCATAGTATCATATAGGACTCCCATTTTTGCCTCACTGTGATTCAGGAAGTTGTGTCCCCCTCCTCCTCCCTGCCCCTCCCTTTAAGATATATGGTGTCTTGCAGTGTTTTCTGCTTTGGATGTCACAATAATATGATTAAGCAAAGACATTAAGTATCTTGACATGCAGGTGGGCATGAATGCCCTTTTCCACTCCAGTTCAGATAGTCACATTTCTTAAGCCAGCCTTTACTGGCACATCAGAACATAGAGATTCTTTTGATTCTGGCTGTCAGAGCATATGAAAATAAGGATTATTTTCAATTATTACTAATAATAATTGTAAATCTGGGTGATCCCAATCATTTTCACAACCATTGGGGAATCCTCTGGAGTAATTTAACAAATTACAGTTGGTATGCTAGACCGGATTTTGTATTGTCTGGTACCAAATTCAGAAGAATTATACCACATGGCTTTATTTATTTATACCTGGAAGAATGGATTTAAAGAGATCCAATGGTCAGTGGTAATTTTTATTTAAGTCCCTCCAACTGTGAAGTCACAAAAAACAAAATCCCTTCTAACTGACCAGGTTGTACTCTTAACCTGTCATGCCCCTGGTAGAGACTGACTCTGAGGGAGAGGAGAAACAGCTGACAGGGAGCGGAAGTGTGACTCCAGAGGTGGTGGAGGAGGCTGGGGAAGGGCAGAGGTCAGCTGAACAGTCAGAGGAGGACCCAGGCCCATCCCCTATCCATCCTAGGGCACGCAGGGAGGGGAGGATAAGGGAGAGACGTGGTCTCCTCAGGAGGAGAGGGCCTTGATCCTCTTCATGGGCTGCAGATGTGACAATTGAATAAGAGTTTGGACCTGCGTACTGGCAAACGCTGGAAACAAAGCGTGTAAATATCTCTAGTTTATAGTTCCTCTCTGAGTTTGGTGTCCTTCCCAGTGCGTGTTCTGATATCTATGGACGTCTTCAAGCTCTTATCTTGCCTGGTTTGTGTTGTTTTTTTACTCTTTATAATTTAAACGGCATTTCCTCCTTCTTGTAACTGCTACAATGTCCTACCAGTCAATGACTATTTCAGCTTCAACCGCAACAATACAAGAGCACACAACAGATATAAACTCAATGTTAACCGCTCCAAACTTGATTGCAGAAAGTATGACTTCAGCAACAAAGTGGTCAATGCCTGGGATGCACTTCCTGACTCTGTAGTTACATCCTCAAACCCCCACTCCTTTAACCTCAAACTATCCACTATTGACCTCACCCCATTCCTAAGAGGTCTGTAAGGAGCATGCATAAGTGCACCATCGTGCCTCCCGTCCCTGTCCTATTGTCCCCATTTATTTGTACCTATTTCCTGTATTCTTACTCATGTTTATACTTATACCTATTTTCTTGTAGGTGATTGACAAATAAAATAAAATAAATAAAAAATAAATAAACTGCTTGTGTGGGAGGTTTTTTTGTCTCCAATCAAGGATATTTGGAGCTTGGAAGCAAAGTGAAGGAATAAAAGGGGCTTCACCTGTTTTTTGTGACTGTGTTTATTTTGTATCCCACCTTGGGTCATCACATAACCCATTCTCTGAATTTCAGTTGACCAAGTTCAGTTGTCTGGTTAATAGACCTATTTTTGATCTCCACTGCCACATCCTAACATCAGTCTTCCTTGTATGGAAAGAATAAAATACTATGGTCTGGAAATATATTTTATTTCCTGCTAGTATTGAAGATACTCATTTTGCATTTGAGGATTGACCTCTATAGTATAAAAACATTGACCTCTATGGTATAAAAACATTGTATTTTTATATCACACCATACATGGCCTTTTTGCATTCTAATCTCAGGCTCCAGTGAATGCTACATCAAGCAAATATTCTATGTTCAAAACTATAGAAATATTGTTAACAATTTATGCGACAAGGCCATGTTTATGAATAAATGAAAGCACACCATACTTAATAGTAGAAGCACATAACCTTGGTTGGCTGTCACAGGTTTTAAAAATATGTCTTGGACCAGCTTTTTCTTTTTTAAAGAACCTTCAGAGCCACCAATTTAATAGATTCAAGAATCTAAGGAGCCCCCAGCTTTGGTGGAAAGAATGCATTGTGTCGTATCCTGATCTATTGCAAGGTGAAAGCAATGAACACAGTGCTACATTGCCCTGGGCTAGGATTTCATTGCCAAGCAAGCTGGTCTCCTTGACCAAAAAGGGAAAGGAAGAAAAAGAAGGGGAGGGAGAAAAGAAAGGAAGAAAGATATCCTTCATTTTGTGTGTGTGTGTGTGTGTGTGTGTGTGTGTGTGTGTGTCATCCGTCTCCTCCCTCCCTCTCCCCTCTTCCCCCCCCACTTTCTTACACACACACACTCCTTTTCTTCCTCTTCAGTTACTTCATTATAAATTCTCAAAAGTAAAACTGGAAATACTTTTCTGGATCACAAATTTTTCTTTAAATCTGTTACTTCCTGGAGAATATTTGTAGACTTGCCTCTCTCATACTCTTATGAAAAGTAGAGGCAAGTCTACAAATATTCTCCAGGAAGCTATAGGTTTAAAGAAAAAAAATGTGATCCAGGCAAGTATTTCCAGTTTTACTTCTGAGCATTTATACTGATGCTTTTCCTATTACACATTGCTGGGTAGAAAGTCCTTTTTTTCAGTGAAATGGGATGTTTGGCTTGATGTGGGATAGATATAAAGAAGGGGGATAGATATAAAGAAGGTTTAAAGAGAAACTGTGTGTTTGTCCAAACAAAATCTTGTGTCAATGGTTTCATTATAATCAATTTGGTTTGTGTCCATCTCAAAATACTGTATAATTTAAAAAGTACATTTAGAGATCTTATAAGTTTCAAGAAACAAATGGATAAGATTTAAGAAAGCTATGTTTTAAAAATTGAACAAAGCCAGGTTTAAAGAAAGGTTATTTGGGGAAAATTGCATCCAACACATGGAACTTACCTAATATCTGAACTTTTTTTCTCTGTGACAAATCTGTGCTTGTTTTTTAAATAATTTGCAGTTCTGGGAGAATTTCCAGGAATGTGTTTAGAACTGAAGATCAGCACATAATTTCACTGAATCATAAATTAGCTTATTACATTACCAGAAGCCCAAAGATGAGATTAAGGAGGTGGATATGCTACCCCTATATATGGATTACAGTATACATTTAATCAGACTAGCACTTAATTTATTGGATTACAATTGTACATATTAATAAGGCCAGAATCAAAGTTGGTGGAGGAGAGTATAATGGCAGCTATAGAGCTGAACTAAACAATTTAATAATATAATGATATATGGGAAAGACCTTGAGAGAATGGCCCAGAAATGCTTCCTAGGGAACAATTAAATAAGAGACTCACCTAGTCTGCAACTGGATAGTGGGTTGGGCATGGGATTCAGAAGGGACCCTCCTTAATTTCTCAGGCTGTAAAGGAGACAGCGAGAGAATTGTACTTTCAGTCTTTCAAGATTCTGTTAATGTAACTTTGCAATAAAGTTGAAGTATCTGGTCATGTTTTCTACTTGGTAAGGCTGATAAATAATGTGTTTGTTTCTTCTCTATGTGTTATCCTTATTTCCCTGCACATTTACTATCCCTTCCTGTCTGAATCAGCATTCCTTTGTTTCTGAATGTATCATATCATGTTTTCCCCCAAAATAAGACCCGGTCTTATATTTTGGGGGGATCCAAAATAAGCACTGGGGCTTGTTTTAGGGGAAGCATGATTTCAGGGTGATCAGCCTGTATTGGCATCCCTCCAGCGCATGCACAAGAGACGGCAAGCGTGCAGGGACCAATGGTATCCAGCAGCAGCTGCAGCCCACTGGTCCCTTGGTCCGTGCACTCTGGGACTGTGCAGCCCACACAGAACAGATGAGTTGAACTCTATCCAAGCAGCAGAGTGAGGTAGAGGTGCAGGGTGGAAGGCAGGTGATCTGGATGCACCACAGAGGCTGAAGGCAAGCCAAAAGATGCAAAGATGAGCCTCCCGCAGCTGCCTGCCTGCTCTCGCCCACTGACTCTTGGCTTTCCCGTGGACTGTGCAGCACATCCAGATCACCTGCCTGCTGGTGCTGCTGAAGATGAGCTCCCCATGGCTGTCTGCTACTCTGGCCCACTGACTCTCAGTTTTCCTGCAGCCTGTGCAGTCCATCCAGATTGTGTGCCTCCCCCTGCCTCTGCCTCTGCCTGCTGCTTGGACAGGTATCAGCTCACCTGTGCTGAGCAGGGGATGGATGCTGTTGGACAATGTTGGCTCGCACAAGCTCGCTGTCTCCTGTGCTGTCCACCCCCTTCACTAGGGCTTATTTTTGGGATGGGCTTATATTAGACACATGCTTAAAAATCAGGGTAGGGCTTATTTTGGGGAAAACATGGTATATATGCATATGCGTATCTCTCTCTCTGTGTGTGTATGTGTGTATGAGAGAGCAAGTGAGCAAGCAAGCAAGAGTGCTAACAGTACATTATTGGAAAGAAACCAGCAAAAAAAAAAATGGGTTGAAAAAAATATGTTCTTTGTAGGCTTTTATATTGGCTCTTTGTTTATGTAACTGAAGCAGTCATTACAATGTTTCTTTGTGGACAAGATTTAATTCATAGTTTAAAATCTTCTTACATCTCTAGTGTAATGAGTATATTTGTTTTGTTTTGTTGGTTGTCCTGATCTCCCCCCCCCTTTTCTCCTTTCTGTATTTGTTTTGTTTTGAGTTTGTTTTGCTTTTTACTGTATTTTTTCTTTTTTTCTTCCTTTCTTCATTTTTGCAGAATTGCAGCAATAAAAAATAAATAAATGTGAACAAAACCTCAGTTACTCTGTTGAATAAATGAACTGCAGAGTTTATGTTGGTTGTTTCCAGTGAAAAGAATTAATTTTGCCTCTCGGGATAGAAGTGATTTTAGAGCAAAGACAACCTGTGCCTAGTATTTACTGATCTGCTATTCTGTTACTCTGCTATACTGTTATATTGAACAGTTACAATGTTACTTGTACTGAGATTGTTTAGTTTCAGTGCCCCTTCCTCTAATAAACTCACAATGGGATTCTTGCAATGCTCTATGCTTGAAGATGGTCCAAAAGCTGGAAATGATGTAGAAAACAGTCTTGAATGGACCCATACAGATCACTCAAATTCATTGCCATTATTACAATGGGTTGTACATGACATAAGCATGAGAACAACCCTAGAAATATAAAGAAGCAGGTAAACTAAAAGCCAACTGTTTCCTGGAGACAGAACAGACAGATAAGAGAAATCAGATGTTTATCTTCCCTTTGGTGTGAAGGGAGGCGGTAAATATCTGTAATTAGGGCAGATTAAAATCCAATTAGTAGATAAAAATGAAGGTCTGTTGGGATGGTCATAGTGAAGTCATTCATAGTATTCATAACATATTACATTCTGGTTGTAAAAATCATTCTATGATTTATATTGGTTTCATTATCCCTATCTAACATTTCTGGGGGGTACCTTGTTTAGTTCAGGGCTGTTTTGCATTCTTTTAGCCAGTGATCACTGTACCTGTGCATCCCAATGAAAGGTCCTTTGTTATTTCCATTTCTGGACACTTTGACTCCTTATTGAAGTGGGCATTTTTCTGACCACAGCTAGTAAAGCATTTTGCAGTTGAACTATCCATTGACAGCTGCAAGTTTTCTTTGATGCTGCTGTCTCATAAAAAGATGTTGGTTTACCCACTCCTCAAGAAGCCATCACTGGAACTAACTGCATTGGAAATTTTTTGTCCAGTATCTAAACTGGAGGAAGAAGATTATCAGAGCCCATTCGGTTAGGATTCAGATCTGATTATGGAACCGAAACAGCACTGGTTATATACATTGATAGTAGTTATAGCAGGGTCAAGGGTAATATAATCTCAGAGGCAATAAAGTTCCAAAGGGTGGGCACCAGAGGGTTCACTCAGTGGGTTCTGATCAGTTCTGGAGAACTGGTAGCAGAAATTTTGAGTAGCTTGGAGAACCGACAAATACCACTTCTGGCTAGAGATTTTACAGTATCCTTCACCTGCCATGCCCACCAAGCTACAAACACAGAACTGGTAGTAAAAAAAAAATGAACCCCACCACTGGTGGGCACCATGGCAGAAAAATATCTCCTTCTCAGCTCAGCCATCTGATATTCCTAGCCAACAGCAGCTGGGCTAGAGATGCCCCTCCTGCTAAATGGGGTAAGTCAGGTCGAATAGAAGTTTCTATGAATAGCCCAATCTCAAGCCATGAATGGCTTTCAAGGTGACTACCAGCATCTTGAATTGTACCTGGAAACACACTGGGAGCCAATGCAACTTTAAGACTAGTGGTATCACATGTGCTGAATAACCAACATAATTAACTCCCTGTGCTTCTGCATTCTGAACCAGCTGAAGCTTTTAAATGCTCTTCAAAGGCAACCTCATGTATAGTGCAGTGCAATAGTGTAGTCTAGATATCATGAGGAACAAGGCCTCCTAGTTCAGGAAAGGGAGAAACCCAGAATTGTGTGAAGGGCCTCATAGCCCTCAGTAATGAGCTGCAAGTCCAAATGGACTCACAGACCCCTCCACTGCACTGGGTCTGTCAGGGGTAGTGACACCCCACCCAGAGCCAAATATGGGAAGTCTAAAAACCAAAAGCCGGTTCTAAAAACCAAGAGTTACTTGGTCTTGCTTGGGTTGAATGAAAGCCTGTTGTATCTCAACCAGACACCCCCCCATGGCTTCCAGTAAGTGAGACAGAATTTCCATACCATCACTCAGACCTGGGGTGGAGACACCTCAGACTGTTGGATGATCTCATCCAGTGGCTTCATGTGGAATGGAGAAAGTACCAAACCCTTTGGCACCCCACAAGGTGGCCTCATGGGCTGTACCTTTCTCCTCATTAATACCAATTGGAAACATCCCCAGAGGAAGGAGAAGAACCAGAACAACATATTCCACACAACTCCATGACCCCAAACTGTCTCAGAAAGATACCATAAATGATGTCATCCAAGACTGCTAAGAGATCAGGAAGAGTAAAAACATCCTGTGCTTGCCAGAGGTCATCCAGGAATTTGATCAATGCTGCCTGAGCTCTTATTGAAAAAGGTCAAGATAGTCCACTTCTTCCAGAGCCTCAGAAACTGCAGCACAGCAACCTTCAGCCTACCCTCAATAATAATGGGTGCAAATAAATATGTAACTTATTAAATACATAGAGAGGAAGCATTCATTCTTACAGTTAAAATGAAAATAATTGTTAAATGAACATTTGAAATGAAATTTCAGTTTTTATTTTATTTCCTTCTGGCCGCACTTGTGCCAAGGTGGGATTCAAGTGTTAAGTAAAGCCTGCTAAAGATTGTATGTATCTATTTTAGCATGTGGACCGAGAATGGCTGACAAGGCATAAGAAGAAAACTCTTTTGTGTGATGCAGGGCAAAAGCTGCAGCAGGGGAGCCTTTCCAATTTCCCAAGTAGGAAAATTAAAAATAAAAAAGCATTCACTAGACTGCAAAGAGGCAACTCACATTTTGGGGACGAAATATGCTCCTGATATAAAGACACAGATTTCAAACAAATAACACTGTGGAGACCATTTCATTCCTCAAAACTCATGCTATGTATATTGATAAAGTTCATATTATACTGTTCTTCATTCAAAAGAACTGCCCACAAGAATGGCTACAAAAAAGTGACACTTTCAGTTGTCTACATAATAGGATTAGGCAACATGTTGCCTGCCGACATCAAATGCCTGCTGTCACTTTCTTTGGTGCTCTCCAGGCTGCTTGTCCTACTTTGCTAAATACACGCACTCTCTCACATACAGACACTTTTTTTAAAAATTAACAAATGAATTAAATGGGAATTTAACATGCTGTGAAACAAAGAGCCAGGTTCCAGAATGGCTCCCCCCTCCCCCCCAAGGAAGTCTCTTGTCACATATCTAGAAAACAATGTACAACTGTTGTGTGAATATCTGGTGTCTGGCTTAATAGCCAATGGGAGAAAAGTCAGATAGCAGAACCATGGACAAAAAAAGTAAGAACAGATAGGGCTTCCGGTTTGAAGGGCTTCAGCGATAAAGAGGAATCCACAATCGTGCGCGGTTTCTGCCTGGGCTCGCCGCTGGAGTGCCCCGAGTCGGTTGGTGCCTCTACGCCACCCTGTAGAGGTGGTGAAGAAGGGGGAGACTGCCAGCAGGGTCGAGGAGAGCCGCATCTCTCCTCCTCAGCTGGTCAAACTCCCTTTTCCGAAGGCGGTAGGAGCGGTGGTCAGAAATGGCCACCTCAAAGAAGTACTCAACCGGAAAAGAACATGCAGGAGGAAGATAAGAAGTGAAAGTTTTGGCTGTCCAGGCTAAGTTGAAAAAGCATTAATTAAGGTACCCTGGAATTTAAATTTTACAAGAAATAACATTGCTCCCAAAGAAGAGTCGGAAGCAGCGAAAGAAAGTGAAAAGAGAAAGGTTTGCCTTTTTTCCCCCTTCTCTCACCTTCCTTATATTGACAATTAAGAATAAGAAATTGGAAAAATCCGCTTTGGCATTAACAGGCAATTAAGCTGAAAATATAACTAAATGCCAAAGGGACAATAAAGATTTCTGGATATTAAAAACTTTTTCTTCTATAAGCAGGAAGGGAGAGAAAAAGAATAAGGGCAGGATCTGGAAGAGGGAGGAGACTGCCTGGACGTTAAAAGAATCTAAAGTAAAATCTCAATAAGACTTCTAAAAGATACATTTTAACTGAAACTTTGCAACTAAATAGTAACCCCAGGAAGAGAAAGTGGGGAAAAAAAGAAAGAGCAAAAAGAAACAGTTTGTGTGTATTTGGATTACTTGGTGACTTTTGGATTTTTGGCTATTATATTTGAATGACTAAAATCAATCGGGTGGTTGTTTAAATTTTTTTACAATGGCATCACTTTTCGATGAATTGAAAATGGAACTTAAAAAGTACAAAGAAGAGGCACAAGAAGGGAAGGGTTCCTTTGGCTTCGTTTTTCAATTCTTAGAAATGGAGATTTGGAACTATGAGAAACAACAAGAAAAGACTGCAAAACAAGAAGACTGGGACAAAGAAGAAGCCATCTTTAATGAACAAGTAACTCTATGTGGAGAAGAAAAAGAAAAGGGGGGAAAGAGGATGGAGAATTTAAGACTTAAAAAAACAACCAAAGAAAAGAAAAATAATTCGAAAAATAAGTATAGTACTGGAAAACAACAGAAAAGGGGAATACAGAAGAGGGAAGTAGAGGTAGAGAGACAAAGGGGTAAAAAGGGGAGGGAGAAGAAGAGAGAGAAGAAGGAAAGGAAAAGAAGTCACAAAGGTCCGGAGCAAGATATAAAGAAACAGGACCTATTTAGAGATAATGGGTAAAAATTTAATTGAAAGGGGGATTCTGTAAAGGTACATGAGATTGTGTTGTTATATTTGAAATAGAAATAATTTTAGAAAATTGGAAACAACATATGATTAGAATGAGGGATAAAATGGTTAGTGTAACTTAGTGAAATGTTTGTGAATAAAGTAAATGAAATAAAATAAATGAGAAAATTGAATTAGGAAGGAATGGGAACACTTTAATTAGTCAATGTTTTATAAAATATAAATGAAGAGGGGGGGAATTGATTATGGAAAGCTAATAATTGTTCCCATAGAGGTATGGTATTTAATTGAAAAGTAACGTGAAAAATCTTAAGACTTTAATGAATTTTAATATTAATGATAGAATTGAATTGGAATGGAATGTTTTTTTAATTATATACATTTATATTTTTTTCCTTTTTTTAACAATATTGTGTGTAGTTTAAGAATGTACCAAACAGAATCCGAATGGAAGCTATGTATTATATTGAGTGTTATAACTTTAGGGGAAAGATATAAAGGCGTCATACTCCAATCAGTAACTACAGGAGAAATTTTGTTTAATGAGAAAAGATAATAGACAATTGAAACAGGACAGACAAAAAAATATAAATATAATGATTTGAATTGAGATGAAATAAATATAATAAAATTGAGGAGATTAAAAGAGGGGAGAAGCTATGTAGAAAATGTAAAATTGTAATAAGATATGGAATAGAATATAAAAATGAGCATGAACCTGAATTTGTGTCTGTACGAAGAAATGTAACCCGGGATTATGCTGCTTTCAAAAAAGATGTTTTATTTGTGTTTCTTTTCTTTTTGTGAAAACTCAAAAAAAAATTACAAAAAAAAAAGTAAGAACAGATACGGTTGACATACTCAATGGAATACGGAGTTCTGCTCAACAGGAAGAAAACATCTGATGGATTGTTTACCCTTTTAAAGGCTCCAGAGTTATGACTAGCTAAAATATACCTGTGAAGATGCCCCAAACACCTATACTCTTGTCAATCTGTATGCTATTCAAGGTTCATGAGGCAAAATCCAACAAACTTTTATTTTCATTCTTGGTAATAAAAATACTACCAGGCAAAAATGCTATTTTTTTTCCATTATACCCCAGGTCTCCTGCCTCAGACAGTTATCTCAACCAGATGAATGGTGAAGCTCGTGCTTCAAATGTATAACCAAGAAAGCAGCTCTCAAGAGTCTTCCAATATTATGGAGAGGTGATGGGATCGAGCTAAAGTGAAATAGGAATGGGCAAGAATGAATACCCATTCATTTAATGAGTGGGAAGTTTCAGCTTGACCCTGGTTTCCAATTGGCATGGAAAGAACTATTCTGCTCTTGGAGGAACAGGTTTGGAGGGGGAAGGTATAATTAATTTAATGATGATATGATGATGATGATGATGATGATGATGATGATGATGGAATTGCCAGGTGGAATGTCTTCATTCATGGTGAGTTCAGCCCATTGCAGATGCTTAATGCAACTATGTTCCAGATTGTTATGTTTTGAAAAAGTGGTTCTGGTTTGCTGCCATAGTTTTCTATATCAGATTTAGAATAATACACGGTCACATTACTTGCAATATCCCACAGTTTTCAAATCTACCAATAATTTTAATTTCTTGCAGCTTTTATAATTAGAAGAAACAAAACTCCCAGTTGGAAGAGGCTACGTGTGAAAGAAGTCATTACTTTTCCTTTGCAAGATACTCATTCTGGAAGGTTGAAACACTGAGATGTGTAGAGCAGATTGGGCAATGTATTTTTTTGAGCTCCAGAACAATGGTAAACATGCACTCTATGTGAGAGTCTTAGTTTCACAGAGTAAAGCCCCTGGTTTTCTTTTTAGTTCAGTATTATCATATTACAGAGGATAATCTGAGGTTGCAGAGAATTCGGGGGGGGGGGAGGGGGGGGGAAACCCAGAACAGACTTTAGAATCAGAACATTCTTAGTTGCCACTGGAATTGCTTATGGATAAGAAATGTTCAAATCATGGGTTGTTTTATGATTCAAATTCAGACTGCTACAGAATAAGCCAATAGCAGAGCAATAAAAATGGTTTCAGGAAATGGTTTCCTGAAACCATCATCTGTGAACTATCCTCAAATATCACAATTCGATTCTTACTATGTTACAGAGCACCTGATTATGACATCGAACATGTAAACAAGCTAAATACATTACTAACATGGGCTGCATCCTGCCCATACCCTTTTATCCTTCTTGGTGATTTCAATCTACCTCATATTAACTGGACCCTAAATGATTGTACAACTGAAATCATACACACAACCTTCTACAATGCTATTACAAATCTGGGACTGGAACAACTAGTAACCAACAACACTAGACTAAACAACTGCCTCGATCTCATCTTCTGCAACAGTTTGAACCTAATCTATGGAATACAATCTAAAGAACCCTTTTCCAGTAGTGACCACAATATGATCGACTTTTGTCTCAACATACATCCACACAAAAATCACCACAATGATGTAATCCCCTATTGTAACTTCAAAAAAGGCAACTATGATCTTATAGACAACGATCTCTCATCCCTTGATTGGCAATCTCTATTCACTGGATGCAATACCGTTGAAGACCATTATAACATATTTTTACTTGAAGTCAAAAGAGTCATCAAACTATATGTACCAACAACAACTCCCAAAACAAAACAAAAAGCAGATTACCCATATCAATAAGGAAACTTCAATCCAAAAGAGATCACTCTGGCGGAAAAACAAATCTGGTCACGTTGCCAATTTCAAAAACCGATACAAAAATCTATGCCACCAGATAAAGACCGAATGCACCAATTATCACATTAAACAAGAGGAAAACCTTCTAAGCACCAATTCCACCCGCGCTTTTTACAATTTTGTAAACAACAAACTAAAAGACTCAAGGTCCATCCCTCCCTTGATAGGACCTGATGGTAAAGACTGCAATGACGACACCATTAAAGCCAACATCTTTAACACATTCTTTGGCTCAGTATTTGTAAACAGCAATGGATCATGCCCAATATTTCCTAGCCGTACCACAGATAACAACAATGATCTAATACATATCGATTTCACAGAAGACAATGTTGAAAAAGCAATACGCAACCTAAAACCATCTCTATCTATTGGACCGGATGGAATATGTGCCTACTTCTTAAGAAAGCTATCCACTGCCATAGCCAAACCTCTAAGCATAATCTTTGAAAAATCTTTCAGAACCAGCTCCTTGCCTAACCTATGGTCACAAGCCACGGTCATCCCCATCTTCAAAAAGGGAGACCCCAGCCTAGTTGAAAATTACAGGCCAATCTCCTTATGCTGCGTCACCTGTAAAGTCATGGAATCAATTATTAACCAATCCATCATCCTTCACTTAGAGACAAATAACCTACTCTCCAATAAACAATTTGGTTTCAGAAAAAAACTATCCTGTAATCTGCAACTCTTACACTGCAAAAACATATGGACGACACAACTCGACCAGGGCAAAACAATAGACGCAATCTACATAGACTTCTGTAAAGCCTTTGATTCAGTGGTACACGACAAACTACTCCTAAAAATAAAATCCTATGGTATCTCTGGACAACTGAATAACTGGATAGAAGCATTCCTGTCAAACAGACAACAAATGGTCAAAATCGGGAGCGTCCTATCAAATCCAGTACCTGTCAATAGTGGTGTTCCCCAAGGCAGTGTTCTAGGACCAACTCTCTTCATACTCTACATAAACGACCTCTGTGATCATATTAAGAGCAATTGCGTTCTCTTCGCTGATGATGTAAAGCTGTTCAATACCACAGACAATACTGCTACCCTACAAAAAGATCTTGACTATGTATCAGAATGGTCAAACAAATGGCAACTTCAAATCTCAACAAATAAATGCTCTGTCTTACATATTGGCAAAAAAAATCAGAAAATAAAATACAAGCTGAATAGTCAAGATCTTGTTGATGACCCAAGCTCTGTAAAGGACCTTGGAATACTCACCTCTAATGATCTAAGTGCTAGAGCACACTGCAACTACATAGCCAAAAAGGCATTAAGAGTTGTTAACCTAATCCTACGTAGCTTTTTCTCTGGTAATATCACACTACTAACCAGAGCATACAAAACATTTGCTAGACCAATACTCGAATACAGTTCATCAGTCTGGAACCCACACTACGTATCTGATATTAGCACAATTGAGAAAGTCCAGAAATATTTCACAAGAAGAGTTCTCCACTCCTCTACTCGCTGTAGAATACCTTATGCCACCAGACTTGAAATTCTAGAACTAGAAAACCTTGAATTACGCTGCCTTCGGTCTGACTTAAGCATGGTATACAAAATCATACATTGCAATGTCCTACCTGTCAATGAATACTTCAGCTTCAACCATAACAACACAAGAGCACACAATAGATACAAACTCAAAGTAAACCGCACCAAACTTGATTGCAGGAAATACGACTTCAGCAATAGAGTGGTCAATGTCTGGAATACTCTACCCGACTCTGTAGTTTCTTCCCCAAACCCCAAAAACTTTAACCTTAGACTGTCTACTATTGACCTCACCCCTTTCCTAAGAGGTCTGTAGGGGGCGTGCATAAGCGCACCAACGTGCCTACCGTCCCTGTCCTATTGTTTCTCTTATTCTTTTATTTTTCTTATATGTAACCATTTCATGTATTCACAACTATGTATACATTTATACTTATTATCTTGTAAACAATTGGCAAATCAAATAAATAAAATAAATAAATAAAAATGAAGTACCATGGTGCTCTTTGTTGCAATTAATTTATCATTATCATGCTGCCTTTGTCCAGGAGGCCAATCTCAAATTACCTTTTTAAAGCCCTTCCCCAACCGCACAACCCCAATCTTTATTAATGTAGAAGACAAGAAAGGTATTTCTATCAGATTGCAAAATGGAGTCCAGATAAAAATTGAACTTTCCCAGATCTGCTATTATATAAATTAAAGAAGTTGATGATGTAGTTGGTAACGACATATCTAAGCTCACTGTGGACTTCCCCTGTAAAAGAGTGGACTCGCAAAGCCCTGGAAAGAAAAACAAAATCTGTGATAATTTCATATACAGGTAGTCAGGGGTGGGATTCAACTAGTATTCAGTGGCTACATTTTGCTTTGTCCGCATGTGCACCTGACATGCACCGTGCGCGCATATAAAAAAAATCAGCTGTGTCACCTGGACAGCTGAAAAGGGCTGCACACAGGTGCGCAGTGTTTGAAAAGCCACTTTTCCCCTGCTTTTTCAACCTCAGCTGTGCCGTGCAAAGCAGCTGAGGTTGAAAAAGCAGGAAATAAAGGTCAGGTAAGAGCCCAGGTGGGTGGGCGGGTGGGCCAAACATCAGCAGACACAGAACCGGTTTGGTGTCTGCTGCTCCTCAGAGCTACTGGTTCTATAGAACCGGGCAGAACCAATAGCACCCCACCCCTGCAGGTAGTCCTTGACTTATGACCACAACGGAGCCCAAAATTTCTGTTGTTAAGTGAGACATTTGTTAAGTGAGTTTTGCCCCATTTTGCAAACTTTCTTTCCACATTTGTTAAATGGATCACTGCAGGTAATAAGTTAGTAACCCGGTTGTGGAGTGAATCTGGCTTCCCCACTTGACTTTGCTTATCAGAAGGTCACAAAAGGGGATCACATGACTTTGGCACAAAGCAACAGTCATAAGTATGAGCCAGTTGCCAAGCATCTGAAATTTGAACACACAACCATGGGGCTGCTGCCGTTGGTTATACGTCCCTTTTTTCACTGCCTGAACAGTCACTAAATTAACTGTTGTAAGTCGAGGTCTACCTGCATTAAAGCTCTTTTATATGCTTATTTGAGCATAAAGGGTCTAATTCAAATACTTCTCTCCAACTTTTAAGGGATTTTTCAAAGGAATTGATTCTGGTTGGATTACATTAAGTTGTCTAGTGGGAAATATGCCAGAATGTTAGAGCTATTTTTAGAAAAAAAAAACCTCCTGCCCCTTCCCAATTTACTCCCTGGAAAACTATTTGATTGTAAGTAGAATGGTGCTCTTGTTAAGACCATATTTGATTTTATACCCAGTGAGTGACTTTTATTTTGTTTAAAAACGTGTTTACATAGCAATCTAAATCCCATTTTAATGAAAATACCAGAAAGCTTGAAGCAACAGTGTCAAGATAAAAATGAAGTGCTTGGCAATAAAAGTTCTGTGTCAACAGAACACTGAAGTATTAAACTTAAAAGAACTCAGAAAGGTAGTGTTTCCAATAAGGGAAATGCTAAATTTCTTTATTAATGATACTGTCTTGAGCCTGCCAGTCTTGGCAATGGTAACTCGTAAGTTTCCTAGGCAGCGTGCCCAGCAGAGGTGGGTATCCAGTAGGTTCTGACCAGTTCTGGAGAACTGGTAGTGGAAATTTTGAGTAGTTCGGAGAACCGGCGGTAACCTTCTCCCAGGAGTGGGAAGGGAATGGAGACTTTACAATGTCCTTCCCCTGCTATGCCCACCAAGCCACGCCCACAGAACTGGTAGTAAAAAAAAAATTTGAATCCCACCACTGGTGCTCAGATTGTTTTGAGTTTGGATGGTGGAAGCTATAGTTGGAGGCACCAGGTGAAGTATGCACCGGCTTCTCTTTTTTTTCAATTGGACAGAAAATATTAAATCTTAGGATCATTCTGTATATTGGGCTAGTGGTGCACTGAATCTTGAAATGCATAATTCTGAATTGACTTTGCCATCCTATATGCAATTTAAAATATTTTACCCTGAAATATGCAATTAATGTATGCATTTTGATAGTTTTTGAGTGAAGAACAGCAGTATTGAATGTGAAGAGGTATAACATTCAAAGGATTAATTCACAAAATGTAGATTGGGTCAGAATGAAATCCTTCTGAATCTCTATAAGCTTATACATCTACTTGTCATGCTCATGCTCTTAGACATATTTTAAGAAGGTATTTCACACATTATCAATAGTAATGCATGCACAAGCAGTATATAGTTCCCACCACTATAGGATAACACAAGACATTGCTTTAAGTAGTTGCAAGACATTGCAATTAAGTAGTAATTGGCAAACCTATATTTTCGGCCTGCTGTTTAAACTCTGTATACATTTTGGGTGGTGATGCATTAATTACATTTTAATGGTGATGGTTGCAACCAGACTGATAGTGAAACAACTGAAGAGGAGGAGGGGAGAGAGAGAGAGAGAGGGAGGGAGGGAAAGAGAGAGAGAGAGAGACAGACAGACAGACAGACAGAGACAGAGACAGAGAGAAGGAGGGAGAGAGAGACAGAGAATAAGGATTACTCAGATATTTGAATATAGGCCCAAGCAGCTTGAATTATCTCAGTGAGTCATACAAAAATATTTGTTTCTTTGAAAATCAACCAAGGTAATAATTTGGTAAATATAGTAGGATTTAATATTTGACCTGCTTGAATATAATTAATTGTTAGGATTTGACATCTCTAGAAAATCTAGGCTCACTTGCTAGCCAGACAAGGCTGCATTTGTCTTCCTCCCTTCCTTCTTTCCAGTGGTGGGATTCAAAAATTTTACTACCGGTTCTGTGGGCATGGTTGGTGGGCGTAGCGTAGCTTGGTGGGCACGGCATGGGGAGGATACTTTAAAATCTCCATTCCCTTCCCACTCCTGGGGGAAGGTTACCACCGGTTCTCAGAACTACTCAAAATTTCCACTACCAGTTCTCCAGAACTGGTTAGAACCTGCTGAATACCACCTCTGCTCCTTTCCTTCTTTCCTTCTTTCCTTCTTTCCTTCCTTCCTTCCTTCCTTCCTTCCTTCCTTCCTTCCTTCCTTCCTTCCTTCCTTCCTTCCTTCCTAATTGCTCCAACAGCCTGTTCCCACTATAACTAACAAATTGGATTTACATTCTACAGTATCATTCCATTTATTTGAAAATGTTATTACTTCTTAATTTTATTCTAGGTTTCCAGAAGATTGTAGTTACAGTAAAGATGGAATTTCACAACAGATTTAGGGTTGGATACAAAATGTGCAAGAAAAAAACTCATTGCACCATAATCTCAGTCTCCAAAACTGATCTTTTAGATGGAGGAACAAGGAAGAAGAGATGAGGAAATTCTATTATGTTGGAGGTTGTTTATTCATGTTGTTGTAGATTCAATCTTTATAATTAAAATAGTAATGTATGCACAAGCTCTTTGAAGCTATTAAGACTTTCGATTAGTGTTCATTGTTCAAACATCAGTTGACCAAAATTTCCATTTAATTAATTTATGAAATGTTTCATTGGAACAACAAGCTGTCTCCATTTCAATCAGCCTATTTGAAGGTTGTGGAAATTATCCCTGTATTCATCTTGAATCAAAGGGTCTGTCTTGAGTTATAATTTTGGAAGTGTGCATGCATACATATATACTCTCTCTATATATATACATATGCATTTGTTTGAGTTCCATTGTTCTAGCTATGTCCACCCAACACACTAGTTCAAAAATGATAGCTAATTTCCCTGAAAGAATGTGAAAGAACACAAAATGCCAAGCAAAAACACAACTCATTATAGTTTAAAGTAATAGCCTTGTTTACAAACCATACTAACACATAATGTGGTTTGCTTTGAGCATACTACAGAGTATACTTAATGTAGCATATCATTAGTATGTTGAAACATAACGTGTAAAGTACAGTTTATATTTTAGCATATGTGTTCTTTTATTAAAAGCAGAGGCAATTCTAGGTTGAAAGTTGGAAGTAATAGGTATTAGATCATATTTATATTTTTTCCATAACAACTATAGGAATGTAGACCTCAATTTTCCACAAATAACTTTCCAGAATGACCTGAGGATCTAGCTGGCTTTAATCAAATTAGAAAGTGAAGCAGAGTCAACCATGCTTAGTATACTGATGAGGATCCATCTAGGAAGCTCACAGTTGGTCCATTAATAGGTGAGTAAAAACAAAAAACAGAAAACTGGAAACCAACTATTCCATATCATGCTAGAAAATGATATTGATGCATCTACATTAGTTATTTGGAGACTAGCTCAACACTCAAAGGGGACTTTATTTCATCTCCATAAATGATTCTATAGTTGGTTGGGCTACTCTCTGAGTTAAGGATCAGGTTGCAACATTTTTGAACAGCTTGTCAACAGACAAGTTTCCTTTACCGGTAAACATTAGAGGAGGTGCATAATCCTTAGTGCTCACTTTGCCACATGAACACTGAATTTTAACTGTGCAGAGAACTTTTTAACCTTTCAGAGGATGTGTTCATCATTAAAGGAACTACATCCTTCACAAAAGGGCAATTGAGAGGGATGTCTATTAGCCTGTTTCCTGTTCAGGTTGGTGAAACAACAGTATCTGATGTACCAAATTAAACTTGTAAGAAGGCTGTTAATTATGCTTCCTTTTGAGCCTCTGTAATTGCTACATGAAGGTATTTCTTTGCATTACAATTTCCTTCTGACAACTGCTGCATTGTAATTGCAAGCTGTCATTCCTACATGCGCTAGGTGATTCGGAAGTATGGGTAATGCTTGTCAGCCTTTATCTCATTGTCAAAGAATAAAGTAATGTTTTGCTAGTGCCAAAGCCACACTCATGGAAAAGAAAAAAGGAAAACTTAATGGGAGATCTTTAACATATGACATGCTGTGCAGCTCCTTTAAACATCTCTCATCGGGAGGCTCAAAGGGTTCAGTGGAGCTTATTTTGAAGTGAGGGGCTCTAAGTGTTGGGTTTTTGAGGCTGTCATAAATGTAATTCTTAGCAAGAAACAATATACAGATGGAAGAAAATAGCACTTATTGATCCTGCTCTCTATTCATATCATTAAGTACTAGTCACAAAATTCCTTAATTTTGTGCTGTGACATCAATTGAAAATTATTTTGCAAATTTCTCACGGAACCTTTGATTTACAGATGTACTCTTTGAGCAGTGTTTGTATATAAAGAAGAGAATTGTTCTGTTTGCTGCCATATATACCCTGCTTGAGTTTACCTATTGCATTTTGCCATTGAGTAGTTTGTTCATTTGTGATCCAAATGATTGCTGTTTGTAAACCATAGCTTATGGGTTATAGCTTTGAATAACCCCATGATTTATCAAATAAGCCAAGGTTGTTTTGCTCAACCAGGTAAGTGATCCTTGCCTAACATAAGAGCCTGGTTTGAATATGACTCTAAATCATACCTTAATGTGTTCACAAATATCCCTCTTTCCAAATCTTGAGAATCAGTATTCTTTTTATTTTCAAATAACGGTGGCTAATTGCTTCATACAAATCTGACCTGGGTTTTAATGCTTTTAGTGACTAAGAAAAGGTGTTTTGCTTAGGTTATGGCTTTGCTTGAGCATAGCATTGTTTAAATAACCACAATGTGTCCTGGCTTCGATGAAACGAAAGGAGAAGCCAATACTTTCAGTCTACTGTAAACATGGTAGAATGGAAATGTATCATTCGTGTAGCATGGTCTATAGTCCAAATGCAACTAAAATGAAAAAAAGGAAAACTACTTTAGGTCACGTCAGATTTGGAAATTGTAGTCTCAACCCATCTGAAGAGAACAACACTAAGAAAGATTAACATACCCTGACTAGAAGTGCACAATAAGTTTTGGGCTTGCTTTAGACTTTTTGCTGCTTGTGACTTACTACCAAATGGTGTTCAGCCCCCAACTCAGGTAAAGAAGAATAATATTCACAGGCTGTGGGAAGCCAAGAAAACAAATTGATGGATCATTGAATATAATGACCCAGAGTTCTCACTTCAAGGCACAAATGACCAGGCTTAAATTATCCTGCTTTAGATACATTATGAGAAGACCCAGCTTTCTGCAAATACTAGGAAAGAGACAAAAAGGTAGCACCAGCAAGGTGCTTGACCACTTACAATGGCAATGAGTACACAGTGGGAGACTTGAAAGATGATAATAATAATGGTAGATGATAATGGAGAAGAACTAATCTCTGTGGTTGCTAGGAGTCAAAAATGACTTCATGTCACACAATCAACCAATCAATCACTCAGTCAGATGGACTACTGCGATATGCTTTAAATGGAGCTGACACTGAAGAGCATCTGTAAGCTACAATTGGTTCAAAACGTGGGGGCGCGGGCAATGATTTTATTTTTTAAAAAATTCCCATGCTATATCTTTGCTACACACATTGCCTCAAGTCCCAATAGGCTTACAGCAGTGATCCCCAACCTTTTTTACGCCGCGGCCCGGTATCCCTAACCTTTTTTATGGCGCAGCCCGGTACCGACATCAGCTGGGCGCCGCCATCTTGTTTTGATGAAAAAGTGCTTCCGGTGAGCTTTCTACCCGGAAAAGCTCACCGGAAGCACTTTTTCATCAAAACAAGATGGCGGTGCCCAGCAAGCCAGCGGCCCGGTAGGACTTGTTCCGCAGACCGGTGGTTGGGGACCCCTGGCTTACAGGAACAATTTATAGTGCTGCGTTTGTTTATCTATAAAGCCCTTCCTGGCTGGGGCACAAGATACTTAAAGGACCACCTTTCTCTAATTGTTTCTCTATTCTGTGAGATGTGGCAGGAGATACATGCTTTGGTGCATCTCAATGAAATAAAGCCTTCTTTCAGCAACCAGGAAACATGTCTTTTTAGCTATGGTGCCTGCCCTTTGGGTCATCTTATCACCTAAAGATGGACTGACTCTTAGCTGGCCTTTCAGAAATGACTTCAGACCTGTCTATTTGCTTAGGCATTGGGGTCATGAAGTTCGTGAAGTGTCATTATTTTGAGGATTAAAAAAAAATACTTTTGTTTAAATATTCTTGGTTGTTCTTTCTTTTTCTGTAGATTATGTATTTTTACAGTCATTTATACTGTTGCTTTAATCCTAAATTCTGTATGTCGCCCAGAGGGACAGCCATATAAATAATAAACAAATGAATACCATCTTATATTGAAATATAAATTATTAAGATAATGTCTACACATTTTAAATGTATAGCAATCTGTTAAATGCCACTTAATAAGAATAATAATACTTTCTTGATCAAACAAACAGAGGCAGCTCAGCAAGAATTGCCATTTCATTCTTAAGTGAACTTAGATTTATGTTAGTTTGGCAATATTACTTTTACAAGAATTGTTCCATTAGGCATATGGATATGCCTAATAAAAATAAAATTGAGGGTAGGGTATGTGAGAGAGGAAGGAGAAGGAATTGGAGAAAAAAGGTTTGTTTTATGCTCATTCCAACCACTTTTATTCTTGAGAAAAAAAACAGATTCTGGTTCAGCTAGATTAAATAGCTATTGTGTCTTTCTTCTTCTGCAGCTGATATTTAAAAAGTCAGCATTGTGCTATGAGATGGATAGGAAAGGGCTTGGAGTAAGGCAGTAGAAGAGTAAAAAGAGTAGAGAAACAGGATGAAGGATTTATCCAAAGGAGCTTGTTTCTCAGAGTAAGAAATGGAGGTTTAAAAATAAAGAGAGCAATTTAGTTTTAGATTAGTCCTTAATGTCAGCAACCCTGCTCCACAGTTATGTCCTTTAAAACACAGCACAAACAAAACAAACCTCTCCCTCTACGTCTCAATACCCCTGACATAAGTATTTCAGCAAATATACCTTGAGTTGATACATTCTTGAAGTCTGTCCTTTTGTGGCACTATGGAACAAAGAGAAGAACTGCCACCTCATGAAAAAAAATGAGCGGGACGATGATCTCTAATTAGAGTCGATCTGAAGGATAGCTAAAAGGAAACAAAATGTTAATGTTAAATTTAAAAATCTCCCTGCTTTTGCTTGTGTAAGTACCTTTATAATCACTTTCATGGATATCTCTTTGCTGCCATTTAATAGTTGTCTGGATTTTTGCAATCCAGATATTGGGGAGGGGGGGCTACTACCTGTACTTATTGTAGATATTAAAGAGCAGGTGAGGGAAGCAATGGTTAGTTAAATAGACAGTCAAAATATGCAAATATTAACATATATAGAGATGCATTTTTAAATATAACACATTGTTTAGTATCATAGAAGGCAAAGATCAGGAGATGTTGTTGTGGCCCACCGGTGGCTGGTGGAGCTGGCAGCAGAGTCAGACAGTACTGAGGAGGGTCGGGAGGAACCCGATCCATTCCTGGACGCTGAGGAAGGCTCGGATGAGGGCTCTGCATCAGAGTCAGAGATGGGGCCAGGACAGGCTGGCAGTCATCAGCTGCCTTCGGGCTCGGACAGCAGTGAGGTGGGGAAACTTCTGGAACCGGTTCCCAGCCTGCACATGTGCAGAGCTGCCAAAAGGAAGGAACAATTAAAAACTTAGGGTCAACATGGGAGTAAGGCCACAGGTGGATGATGAATGCCCCCCCACCAGAATTAAAAAAGAAGCAAAAGGGGAGGGGGCTTTTTCAGGAAGCAAGTCCCTCGTTCCTTCATTCCAGCCTCGTGAGGATTTTTCTGTATAACCCAGCCCTTCCCTGCCAGCATTGAGAGTGGAACTATTTATCGGGCAGTGTTCCAGGACTGATAATGGTCTAAGCTAATTACTATACCTTCACAAGACTGTTTGCCAACCTGTTGGTTGACTGTGAATGAAATAAATTCACATTAATGTAATAAAAGAGTTTTTTGCTGGGACTCAGTATTGACTGAGTACTTTTGGGGAGACCTACAACAGAACAGATGTATATTTGCTTGTCTGCTATCTAGGTATTAGGTCTAAGACCCTTCTCACTGTGTTTCCTTATCCTCAAATCAGTAATGGGCTGAGTTGTTGAAATAATGTCTTCTAACATAGTGGTCCTCAACCTTTGTGGCTTGGTGACCTGGCTGGGAGGAGGAGAAAGGAACTGGGCTGCATGAGCGGCATGCTGGTGTGCATGCATGCCTGCAGCTTGACTTCCACAAGTGATGGGCTGACATGCATGTTTTTATTATTATTTTTTTATTTGTCAATCACTTACAAGATAATAGATATAAGTATATACATAGTTATGAATACATGAAATGGGTACATATAAGAAAAATAAAAGAAACAATAGGACAGGGATGGTAGGCATGTTGGTGTGCTTATGCACGCCCCCTACAGACCTCTTAGGAAAGGGGTGAGGTCAATAGTAGACAGTCTAGGGTTAAAGTTTTTGGGGTTTGGGGAAGAAACCACAGAGTCAGGTACAGTATTCCAGACATTGACCACTCTGTTGCTGAAATCGTATTTCCTGCAATCAAGTTTGGTGTGGTTAATCTTGAGTTTGTATCTATTGTGTGCTCTTGTGTTGTTATGGTTGAAGCTGAAGTATTCATTGGCAGGTAAGTCATTGCAATGTATGATTTTATATACCATACTTAGATCAGACCGAAGACAGTGTAATTCAAGGTTTTCTAGGTCTAGAATTTCAAGTCTGGTGGCATAAGGTATTCTACAACGAGTAGAGGAGTGGAGAACTCTTCTTGTGAAATATTTCTGGCCTTTCTCAACTCTGCTAATATCAGATACGTAATGTGGGTTCCGGACTGATGAGCTGTATTCGAGTATTGGTCTAGCAAATGTTTTGTATGCTCTAGTTAGTAGTGTGATATTGCCAGAGAAAAAGCTATGTAGGATTAGGTTAACAACTCTTAATGCCTTTTTGGCTATGTAGTTGCAGTGGGCTCTAGCACTTAGATCATTAGAGATGAGTACTCCAAGGTCCTTTACAGAACTTGGATCCTCAACAAGGTCTTGACTATTCAGCCTGTATTTTATTTTTTGATTTTTTTTGCCAATATGTAAGACAGAGCATTTATTTGTTGAGATTTGAAGTTGCCATTTGTTTGACCATTCTGATACATAGTCAAGGTCTTTTTTAAGGGTAGCAGTATTGTCTGTGATATTGAACAGCTTTACATCATCAGCGAAGAGAACGCAGTTCCTCTTAATATGATCACAGAGGTCATTTATGTAGAGTATGAAGAGAGTTGGTCCTAGAACACTGCCTTGGGGGCACCACTATTGACAGGTATTTGATAGGACACTCCTAATTTTGATCATTTGTTGTCTGTTTGACAGGAATTCTTCTATCCAGTTATGCAGTTGTCCAGAGATACCAAAAGATTTTAGTTTTAGGAGTAGTTTGTCATGTACCACTGAATCAAAGGCTTTACAGAAGTCTATGTAGATTGCGTCTATTGCTTTGCCCTGATCGAGTTGTGTAGTCCATATGTTTTTGCAGTGTAAGAGTTGCAGATTACAGGATAGTTTTTTTCTGAAACCAAATTGTTTATTGGAGAGTAGGTTGTTTGTCTCTAAGTGGATGATAATGGATTGGTTAATAATTGATTCCATGACTTTACAGGTAACGCAGCATAAGGAGATTGGTCTGTAATTTTCAACTAGGCTGGGGTCTCCCTTTTTGAAGATGGGGATGACCGTGACTTGTGACCATAAGTTAGGCAAGGAGCTGGTCCTGAAAGATTTTTCAAAGATTATGCACATACAGTACTGGGCCACCACTCGGGTGGCCTGGTTCCGATTGGCCACACAGCCCATTAGTGGACTACAGCTTGGGGGTTGAGGACCCCTGTTCTAACAGATGGCTGTTCTCTGTAAAATAGGAAAGAATGCCATTTTATTGTGGTTACATTATTGTGGTACTCTAACCAAGCAAGAAGTTCTTAATGTGATTTACTGCATCAGAATCTGTGAGGACACAGAGGAATGATACAATTTACTGATTTGACCTGCAAAAGATTTGGATCTAATCTAATCACTAAATCATGTCAACCTTGGATTTTTCTGTATCTGTTTGCAGCCTTAGATTAATCCTCTGGGTAACTGTATACTGGTAGACCTTGACTTACAACCATTTTTAAGGGCCCGTTCGAAGTCCCAACAGCACTGAAAAAAGTGACTTTTAACTGGTTCTTGCATTTATGACCATCACAGCATTCTCACAGTAACATGATCAAAAGTCAGGTGCTTCGCAACCAGCTTGTATTTACAATCATGATCGCCATTCACAACCTTCAGCTTCCAATAAGCAAGTCAATTGTGGAAGCCAGATTGGTGTAATAACTGCATGATTCACTTAAGAGCTGCAGTGGTTTATTCAACTAGTTCCAGAAAAAAATCATTCTTCCTTTACTGTCTGACCTGGAATTTGTACATACTTGAGACACACTGCAACTCTGAAGAAAGGATGAGGAACTGAGGAGAGTTGCGCTCAACCATCAATCCAACATTGGGAAGAGGCTGTTGCTGCTGCTTGGACATTTCTTTCCTCTTTTTAATATATTTTTTGTTTTGTATATCCTTGAAATTTTTCTTGTGTATTTTTTTCTTTCTGTTTCTGCATATTGTGGCAATAAAAATACAAGGGAAGAAAGGTTGAGGAATTGTAGAAAGAGACACAGATATTTTTTCTTAAAGATATGGAAGTCTGGAACTGGAGAAAGCCACAAAAGAATCTCTAAAAACAAGGAAGTTAAGAAAAGCACGGGAAGTTCGTTGTACACTAGTGGTTTTATTTTATTTATTCTTGTCCAAAAAAGTTTAGTAGGAATATAAGATTTAGCAATATTTGATGGGGAGAAAATCAGCTTTTAAACTACAGTATATTTCACTATGTTATCAATCATTTTCCAAAATTGTTGAGCTTTCCATCATAAATGTGTGTATTTATTTATTCAATTTTTATGCACCCACCCCCAAATCTCACATTTGCCATTCTGGACAGTTCATATAATTAAAAACAACCAATAAACACTGTGCAAAAATCAATAAAACACAATAAATTCCCTTAAAACCCAAATTAAAAACCCAATTAATAATCAAAATTAAATCTGAGAAACAAAAGAAGCAGAAAAGTGAAAATCGTGGATCAATCAATCCTATAGAATAAAATAGAATAGAATTCTTTATTGGTCAAGTGTGATTGGACACACAAGGAATTTGTCTTGGTGCAAATGCTCTCAGTATACATAAAAGAAAAGATACATTCGTCAAGAATCATCAGGTACAACACTTAATAGTAGTCATAGGGTACAATAAGCAATCAAATCATACTAGGAAACAGTCAATATAAATCGTAAGGATACAAGTGACAAAGTTATAGTCAAGTGGGAGTGGATGGGTGATAAGGAATGATGAGAAGATTAATAGTAATAGTAGTGCAGACTTTGTAAGTAGTTGGGCAGTGTTGAGTGAATTATTTGTTTAGCAGAGTGATGGCTTTCGGGAAAAAACTGTTCTTGTGTCTAGTTGCTCTGGTATGCAGTGCTCTATAGTGTCATTTTGAGGGAAGGAGTTGAAACAGTTTATGTCCAGGATGTGAGGGGTCTGTAAATATTTTCACAGCCCTCTTTTTGACTCGTGCAGTATACAGGTCCTCGATTGAAGGCAGGTTGGTAGCAATTGTTTTTTCTGCGTCCTAATTATCCTCTGAAGTCTGTGTCTGTCCTGTTGGGTTGCAGAACCTGACAACGTTGGATCCCCAGACACATTGACACTCACCTCTTTAGAGCCTTTTGGTTGAAAAGCAGGATCAGGGCCAGGGGTGGGATTCAAATTTCTTAACAACTGGTTCTGTGGGCATGGCCTAATTTCTGGGTGTGGGTTGGTAGTCATGTGACTGGCTGGGCATGGCTTGTATGTAAATATTATAAATATATATGTAAATATTGAATTTTTTTTTTAAAAAAAAGAGCAACTTTTACCCAAAATCAGGCAAAGCAGGCAGGCAAATTGAGTTGCTTGCAGAATCACAGCTTCACTCCCAGATCTATCTTTCTGTAAACTGCTGCCTGAGTCTGCACTGAAAAATAGAAGCTTCAATCCTAAGGAAGGTTCAACTCTGCTCTCAGGCCACTTCTCCCTCCCCCAACCCCCTGAATTCCACCCCTGATTGGACCTCAGGGAAGCCGCCTGGGCAGGGTGGGTGGGGAGGGGAGGAGCCAGCTAGTGGTGCGATTTGCCGGTTCTCTGAACTTTGCAGAATTGTAACAACCGGTTCTATAGAACTGGTCCGAACTGGTAATAGATAACAGATAATCAGAGTTGGATGGGACTTTGTAGGTCATCTAGTCCAACCTCCTGCCCAAGCAGGAGACCCTATACCATTTCTGACAAATGGCAGTCCAATCTCTCCTTGAAAGTCTCAAGTGATGGCCCTCCCACAACTTCCGAGGGCAAGCTGTTCCATTGGTTGATTGTTCTCACTGTCAGAAAGTTTCTCCTTATTTCCAGGTTAAATCTCCTCTTGTTCAGTTTCCATCCATTATTCCTTGTCTGGCCTATAGGCGCTTTAGAAAATAGCTTGACCCCTTTCTCCCTGGGGCAGCCCCTCAAATATTGGAAGACTGCTATCATGTCTCCCCTGATCCTTCTCTTTACTAGACTAGCCAAACCCAGTTCCTGCAACCGTTCGTTGTATGTTTTAGCCTCCAGTCCCCTAATCACCCTGGTTGCTTCTTCTCTGTACTTTTTCTAGAGTCTCAACATCTTTTTTATAATGTGGTGAACAAAACTGGATGCAGTACTCTAGGTGTGGTCTTACTAAGGCTTTCTAGAGTGGTATTAGTACTTTCCTTGATCTTGATTGTATCCCTCTGTTAATACAACTTAGGATTGCATTAGCTTTTTTGGCTGCTGTTGCACACTGCTGGCTCATATTTAGCTGGTTGTCCACTAAGACTCCAAGATCCCTCTCACAGTTACTGCTATTGAGCCTGGTTTCACCCAGTCTATATGTGTACTTTTGGTTTTTCTTGCCTAAGTGTAGGACTTTACTTTTCTCTACATTGAATTTCATTTTGTTAGATATGGCCCAGTGTTCTAGTCTGTCAAGATTCATCTGGATCTTGAGCCTATCTTCTTGGGTGTTAGCTATTCCTGCCAGCTTAGTTTCATCTGCAAATCTGGTAAGTTCCCCTTCTATTCCCTCATCAGGGGTGGGTAGAATCCCACCCCTGATAAGGCCCATCTAACTTCAGGTGGAAATGATGTTACAAAGGGTGGTCACTGCAGCAGAAAAGGCGGTCCTAGGTTCTGTCACATATTTAATAGACAGGACCCTTAGCAGGCCTTTTAATAGAAAGGTCCCTTAGTAGGCCTTTTCTGCCAGATCTAATGGGATGGGTAGATGTAACCAGGGAGAGATGGTCTGTCAGGTAACATTGCCATCAAATACTGAAAAATGATTAAATCTGATCATTTAGTTTCTCACAATATTTGAAGATTGTGCTGTCCACTTAGCAACTGGTAATGGAGTAAAATACCAATATCAAAACATTTTATACTGTACTAGTATACTATCCTTTAATAATGATATTTTGTGTGAATTTAGTATTTTTCTTTTCCTGAAGTACACATTTTTACATATCAGCCATTGTATCTAAATTCTGCTTCCCTTTTATCATACAGTCTTTAATTTATTCAATTTCCAAGTCACATTTCACCTACAATTCATAAATAAGGCCTAGCAAATGCTTCAAATAACTCTCTCTCTCTCTCTCTCTCTCTCTCTCTCTCTCACACACACACACACACACACACACACACACTTATCTACAGTGTCTATCTATCATCTATTACCTTGATAACCTTGCCATTTGGGCTATACTTCTGGATTACATCGAATAAATGCAAAGAAGAATCACATTAAATTCAATAGGGGGAGCTCTTGTTATTATTTCTACACTAGAATACAAGACTTTGTGAGAAGATAGGTTCAAATACATGATGCTATAAAGCTGATTATCAACAGCACAAAATCACAGATGGGGCTATTTAAGGCAGGACTAATATAGGTAAATAATGCATAGGAATGCATGCACACACAAACATACACTTTTCCATATACTACTAAAACTCTTGTTTCTATAACTGGATGGAATTGTGCATCCTAGGGCAACAAGGTAGTTCAAATAGGCTAACTTATATAATGCATCCAAATTGCAGGATCCAGTTCTCCCAAGGGAATGAAATTTGGGAAAACTATGGCTGATTCAGCTGCAAGGCTGCTGCTGCAGTTATGTGATCTTCATTTTAAACAATCTATTAACAATTTTCCAGCCACTTTCACAATCCCTCACTCTTTTCTTCCTCATCAGCACTCATTTACTTGCCATCTAGGAAGGGAAGGGAAGGAGGGATAGGGAGGAAGTGGAATGGAATGTGTTGACAGGAAGTAAGGGGAGGGAGGGAGCATCAGGCAGGAAGGAATTCTCACACATCACCATCCCATTTGCCTTCCCTGATGCTGCACCCCTGCATGCCCTCTCCAACCCACACAACATCTCTTGTATAAAGCCATGCACCCTTCTCAACTCATGCAGCACCCAGAGATGGTATTCTGCAAATTCTGACCAGTGGTAGGATTCAATTTTTTTTAACTACGGTTCTGTGGGCGTGGCTTGGTGGGCATGGCTTGGTGGGTATAGCTTGGTGGGTGTGGCAGGGGAAGGATACTGCAAAATCCCCATTCCCTCCTCACCCCACTAACCTGCTTTCCAGCTCTGTTCTCCTGTGCAGGGCAACAAAAGAAGACCCAGCTGATCAGCTGGGACTTGGGAGGCAGAGAATAGATGGGGGCGGGGCCAGTCAGAGGTGGGATTTGCTGGTTCTCTGAACTACTCAAAATTTCCTCTACCGGTTCTCCAGAACTGGTCAGAACCTACTGAATACGACCTCTGGTTCTGACCAGTTCTGGAGAACCGGTAGTGGAAATTTTGAGTAGTTCAGAGAACCGGCAAATACTCCCTGTGACTGAAGATTTTACAGTATCCTTCCCCTGCCATGCCCACCAAGCCACACCCACAGAACCGGTAGTAAAAAAATTTGAATCCCACCACTGGCAGTACCTCTATGTATCTTTCTTGTACTGTGCCCCCTTGCTCCCTCTTCCATCCATCAGTTGTCTGCTGGTCTCGGACTCACAATATCCTGCTGGCTCTCCCACTGACATTCTCCTGCAAGCTTCCCATAAGCAAAGTAAATGGGGAGGCTGGCAAGAAAAAAATCTAGGGATAAAGGGTGAGAAAAAAGGAAGATTTCCACTGCTCCCTGCTGGTGTTCCACAAGGAAACTCAATGGGGAAGCCAGTAGGAAGTCAGAAATTGCTCCCAAACTTTTGCCTACCCATGTCATTCGGCTTCTCTGTTTAGATAAGGAAATAGTTTTGAAATGATGATTTATTTTTATTTATTTATTTATTTATTTATTTGATTTGCCAATTGTTTACAAAATAATAAGTATAAATGTATACATAGTTGTGAATACATGAAATGGGTACATATAAGAAAAATAAAAGAATAAGAGAAACAATAGGACAGGGACGGTAGGCACGTTGGTGCGCTTTATGCATGCCCCCTACAGGCCTCTTAGGAAAGGGGTGAGGTCAATAGTAGACAGTCTAAGGTTAAAGTTTTTGGGGTTTGGGGAAGAAACTACAGAGTCGGGTAGAGTATTCCAGAGTCGGGTAGAGTATTCCAACAGGGTATGAGTTGTCTAGTATTTATCAATCTGTATGACAAATATTAATATCTGTATTAGCTGATTCTTGGTATACAGATAAATATATTTAGGTTGATGGGACAGCTCTAAACTCTTCCTCTCAATTGTTAGACCTAACCAGAGGACATATCAGGACAAAATCAACGCCAAACTTCTCTGATTATGCTTTCCAGGCTAAATTTCTTATTATTCAACTTTATGCTATTCTTTTGAGAGATATCTGATCAAGTCACTCAAAGCACTGATTGCTCAATCTAAATTTTCCTCCCAAAGTAACTTCCATATCATTCCACAAAGATCCCTGTTGAGTGAACCTACTTTTCCTTCTATAAGCCGGCAGGAAGTGGAGGTCTTATCCTCCTGAGGCTTCCCAGAAAACCAATGTGTAAGCATCCTTGAAAATTAGGCTTCCTATTAAACTTTGGTAGTGAAGTGGACTGCAACCTATGCTTTGTTTTATATGAAATGGCAAATATTTCGGACTCCTTTTTGATTGAATTCTTTATTAAAATAGTGAATTAGGCATTGGAGGTGATTTAGTCTTTTTGCCAAGTCTGGGAAGTGGCCTTACTCATGGTCCCAGAATGCTGGGTGTGCATATTTACTGCGGTTTTATTTTGCTTTTGAAAGAACATCTTGGAAAGGAGAAGCAGCTCTTTTCTAAATGCCTCAATATTTGTGTGTTCAGGGTGAGGTTAATTGACTGTAAATCACTTGTTGGAAATCTGCCTTGTTGGAAATATTTAAAAAGGGAGAGTGGGAGATAACTGAGAGGAAGGAATGGAAGCCTCACATACCTAAGTTGTTGTAACTCTGTTTAGGAAAATAAAAACACCAAATATGAGACAAACCACCTATTCTTATACAAGAATTAAAAGTGTATAATAATTTATCTGGAGGAATGAAAAGGCTCAGCGGTTAAGAAGCTGAGGGTGTCAGCTGGAAAGTTGACAGCCTGGGTTTGAGACTCGAGTACTGCATGATGGGGCAAGCTCCCGTTCTCGCCCCAATTTCTGCCCACCTAGCAGTTTGAAAGCATGAAAATGCAAGTAGATAAAGAGATACCAGTTCGGTGGGAAGGTAACAGTGTTCCATGTTTCTTCACACACTATGTGTTGCAGTGTGATGTCATGCTGGCCACATGAAACTTCTTCTCACAATGCTGGTTCCCTTGGCTAAGCAATGGAGATGAACACTGCCCCCTAGAGTTGGACATGTTTACTTTTATTTTTAATAATTTATTTGCATTTCTTAATCTGCAAAATGGCCCTAGTTGTCATTATGGCTTAATACTTTTCTGCTCAGTTGTACATATGTTAGATCAGTGGAAAAACAGGTTCAGTTAGAACAATAACTTTTTGCAAACTCTCATGCAGTTGTGTTGCTATATAGTTGAATGCACAAAGACAACTTAGGCTGATCTCAGCTTTTGCAGGAGCATAAAGCAGAAAAAAATGACAAGAAAACTGCAATCTCTGAAAATCAGACATGATACAATGGAAGGAAAAAAATCATGAAAAATCAGCTTTCCTTGATTCCTACGGATTAGAAATGGCAGCGCATAGATAGGCCATGTAGAAACCATCTCCTTGTTTGAACACACGCACTTACCCAGAGCTCCTCAAGATTACAGCATGGAGATTTCCACAACAAAACACCCAAAATTGATATAATTTCTTGCTATGTCTACTGTAAGAGGGTTTAGAACACTAAGCAGAGAGCCAGCTGGTTTAGTGATTAAAGCATCAGGTTATAAACCAGGTGATTGTCAGTTCTAATCCTGCCTTAGCCATGAGAGCTGGCTGGGTGACTTCTGGCCAGTTACTCTCTCTCAGCCCAACCAACCTTACAGAGTTGTTGTTGGGAAATAGGAGAAGGAAGAGTATTAGATATGTTTGCCAGCTTGAATTATTCATAAAAATAAGAGCAGAATAAATAAATAGATAATAAATAGATAAATGCAAATAAAAGATCAGAAGCACATGAAAATAAAAAGAATTACCCCTTTAACATCATTGATCTATTCTGCTGGTGCCTCAAAGCTTTAAAATTGTTCCTCCACTCCCAAAAAGATTTCCCTATCTTTCCATAAATCAAAAATAGGACATGCTTGGATTATTGGGCATTATAGTTCGGCAATATCTAAAAGTGGCAGGATTATCTCTTTAGCATATATCCTTGGAATGATACTACTGCTTTCCTTCTGCAGTTGTTATGCTGGATGACTGCAAGACAACCACGCCCTTGTTAGCACAAGTTTGAAGGTGAACAATTTCTGTCTACTAAAATGATCAAATCGTTCTCTCTTACCTCTCAAATTGATAGGTTACAGAAATGTCTCAAGCTTTTGTTGGACCTGCCATAGTGTACTTGCTCTTTGTAAGAAATTGGCCCTAAACACCAATTACCCTGAACACTGAGTACAGCTTTGCTTCTGCTAATTTGTCCCTTTAAGAAGTCTATGGTGGAATCATGAGGAAAGGAAAGACACGAATGAATTTCAGGGCAAGAGTGTTAGATTAAATGGTGAATTCAAGCATTTGTTCTGACTGCTGCTGAGCTGATTTTTCAACTATAAAAGTTTGACGCCTGTCTCCAGCAAGATTGGATTGTAGCACTCACAGTTCAGCAAAATGCCAGCTAGAAAGAAAATCCCGGATACAGCTTTCTTCCTCCAATAAGCACACTTACTTTGTCTAGGAATTGTTTCTTTTCATGGCAGGAAAAAAAAGGAGAACTGTTGCAGAATTAGCAGTGAAGAATACAATACTACACTGAAGGAGACCTAATAATTAAACAGTTCACTGAGGACTTAGATATAACAAATACACTGAATCTGAAGAACTGTCTGCTTTGCTGATTTGCTCTTTTTGGTAAATGGGCAGTTCTAGTTACTGAATAGGAAAGAGAGTAAGCGCTTTTTGGAAAGGGAAGAACCATTTCTTAACTCCCATAACAAGATCTGTTCCATTTATACCTGACACAGAAGTGCAGCTTCTTAAGCAGCAATACTATGAATTCTTTTGTTTGTATATTCTATTAGGTATATTCTTCTTTAGCATGATTGTTCTTCAGAATTTGCGTAGGGGCTGCAACCTGTTGTCCTGTCATCCTGGACTTGTCCTGGGTATACGCATCTACTTGAGTTGTGTGTGGTTTGTACATGGGTAGGTTACCTATGACCATCAGCTACAACTCCCAGCAGCCACAACAAACACAACTCTAGAAAGAGTGCAGAGAAGAGCAACCAAGGTAATTAGGGGAGTAGAGGTAGTTGCAGGAATTGTGTATGTCTAATTCAGGGGTGTCAAACTCAAGGCCCGTGGGCTGGATCTGGCCCATGGGGTGTGTAGATCTGGCCCATGGGGCTGCCCTCCTAAGCTCCATTTTTGCTAGCAGAGGGTGGCAGGAGGCCATCACAGCCGAAAACAGAGCTTGGGAGCCCATTTTCACTGGTGATCACCACCAAGGAGAGAAACAACCTAGAACTAAGGAGAAATTTCCTGACATTTAGAACAATTAATCAGTGGAACAAGTTGTGAGTGCTCCAACAATGGAGGTTTTTAAGAGATTGGATAACCATTTGTCCAGGGGTGGGATTCTACAGGTTCGCACCTATTCGCTAGAACCAGTTGTTAACATTCTAAGCAGTTCGGAGAACCGGTTGTTAGAAGAAATTACTGGCCTAATCCTGTAAGGAAGGCAGGAAGGAAACATTCTGGTGTTGCTTACAGAAACTGCCTCTCCGTTAACTCTTATTACATTCTTGGCAGGACTAGACTTCCTGTCTCAGGAACTTCTCTGGAGTTTTTTCCCCCTCCTTTGCTGGTACTTTGCTTGTGTGGAGTGACCATTCAAAGTTACAATGGCACTGAAAAAAGTGACTTATGACCATTTTTCACACTTACAACTGTTGCAGCATCCCCACAGTCATGAGAGGCCAGGCAAGGAGATGTGTGCCTCGATGTGAGTGATGTTGAGTTGGCCATGCCCAGCCAGTCACATGATCACCAAGCCACTTCCACCCAGTCACATGATCACCAAGCCATGCCCGCCAACTAAGCTACGCCCACAGAACCGGTTGTTAAAAAATTTGAATCCCACCCCTGCATTTGTCTGAAAAGATATAGGCTTTCCTGCTTTGAGTAGGGGGTTAGACTAGAAAAGCTCCAAGATTCATTGCAACTCTGTTATTCTGAGAAATTTCAGGAGTTGAACACTAGGTTTTCCATCTCTACTGAATAGGTTTGCAGTCATGAAATAAGATGAAGTCTGACTGAGGACATCAATGAAAGGAAAGAAACATTAAAGAACATGAGAGAAGCTACATTGTACACACACATGCATTGAAGAAACAAACATTATGCAAATTAAATGCTGCAGTAGGTAAAATGGCTCAAAGCTCAAATGCTAACAATAGGAAGCAGAGATAAAGTCTGAGAGAGTGGTATCTCAGTCACACAGTGAGCTGGAATTTGAAAGTGTGAATAGCAGTAACTTTCCCCTGAAGCCTCCGTGGGCTGTCAATCTAGAAAATGCTCACGTTCTGGTTGTGATAAATGAATCTGACTCTTCATTAAAAATAAGTGTTAAGGTTAGCTCCTAGCATCAATGCTCAAGTAGGTCATAGCTTCTGAACACAGAACAGTGTGAAATTCTCATTTTTTTAGGCCATCACTTGATTGTAACATTAGAACCTGGGGCAAAAGCGGACCATAGCATATGGCTATGTAATTATTCTAACAGAGATTTATCTTTCTTTTCTTGTAGAATTTTCACTTCTGCACAGATACAGGCACAGTGAAAGTATAGCTCGTGCTGCAGAACTTATCAGCAGAATCAAAGTCAGTTTTGTCCTCTGAGCCTTATCCTTGTCATCATGTATATACAATTCAGCTGGATTTGTAGGGTGGCAAAAAGAAAGTTGCAGTTGTCTCCCCAGGACCTGTTTGTACTCTCACCAACATTAATCAGCAGAGACAGCTATATTTAAGAAAATAAAGCTATATGGAAACTCTCCAGTAGATATGGTTCTTTAACAATGTTTTTAATAGATTGTTGTGAGTCGATCAGTCATTGTATGGAATAGGTGTCCGTGTACTGTAAGTCTTGTAAATATAAAAAAAAAATTTGTTTGCATCAGTATGATAAAAAGAGTTTACCATAAATATTGTTTTGATTATGGAAAGCAATATATGAATTTCCCACCATTACTTTTCTTTCTCCCTTTCTTTTTCTGTATGCATCACTTGTTAATGTTAACTATTAATACAGTAAACACATAATGTCCCATGTTATGTTGTCTTGATTTAACCTTCCTCTCTTTCTTTCCCTTGCTCCTGCAATTTCCCCTCTTCTTTGTCTTTTTTTCTTCTTATTCAAATTATTTATTTAGAAATGTGGTACTACTTTTACCTGGTTCAAAAGGGGAAAAAATATCACATTGCCACATCACAGGTCTTCTTTGATTTAGAAAGAAAGCCATGTGGGACGTGATCTGTCTTGATCTCCATGTTCCCAAATGTTGACTGGTCCCATCTTCAAGATAACAAAGTACCTTGTCCTCTATTTATTTTTATTGATGTATACATTGATTTATGTGTCACCTCTCCTAAGATTCTAATCACCCTGTCATTAGAAGACCTTGATTAAAAGAGTCCCAGTTCAAAGTGATTGTTTATCAGCAGACAGTTGTGTTCTCAAGATAATTCCTGATGTGTATAAGCTTTGCTTCAGAAAGATGTATGTCCTCATAATCTAGTGTAGGAAGCCTCCCCTCCTCAGATTAAAATATTTTTTATTCTTAATATTAAAAAGAGGCAAGAGATAATATTTCCCCAAAGGAGAAGTGGAGAAAAATCAAAGGCAAAAAGCAATCCCAGTCTTTCTGCTATAGGAAAACAGCTTCAAACTAAGAAGCTTGAAGAGGCTGACCTTTAGGAATGCAGATTTTCTATCCATTCAGAAAACTGAGCCAATCTATTCATAAACAAAACACCTTCAGCCACAGTTCCAGCCTTCTGTGGGAGCTGATGGGATTAAGAATTTACATCCCCCCACCCAAATTCTAAGGACAGGACAGGACCTTTAGGACATAATAGGATTAACCCACCATCATTAAAATAGTAAAAGATGCAAGGCTCACTGCATTACACAACCTCCCTGGAGCATCTCAATCACAAAACCCCAGAACCCTGTAAAGATCCATCCATTCACTCAGGCATTTTGTCAACCACCCCAGAAATATCCTGCTGTCACTGAAGTTTCTGGAAACCAAATGAACAGATACTTTCTTTCCTTGTGACCAACCTTGGTTGATTTTATTTTATCCTGGCTTGGAACCAGACTGGATCTTTCTTCCTACACTAGGAAGCAAGAAAGGTTCTTCTGATGCAGTTTACCAATTCAAACATTCCATACCCATATAAGAAAACACAGCAGTGGAACTATTGTGGGTTTTTTTAAAAAACATTTTTATTTTTTTAAGACAAACATATACAATCAAAACATGAAAACATAAAAACCATCTTCCATCTTATATACATACAGTGTGTCAGTTGGTTACAAATCTTTTGTGCTATCCTTTTGTAGTCATTTCTCAATTTATATAAATTTCCACATTTTCAAGCTAACATATGCTTATATGCTTATCAATTATTAATCATCCATGACCAAACTATGTATTCTATCATTTTATAGGAGATATTTCAGATTTTATTTTAAAATTTATGTTATACTTTCATCCAATGGTTATATATGTCTATATTATATTTTATATCTATCTATTAAACCTATTACAAAATCAACAAATCTATTACATTACCATGTCTTTTTGTCCAATCATTGATAAAACAAACCCCATATCATATAAAATTGTTTATCTTCTTGTTCTCTAATTTCAAATGTCAATTTACTCATTTCAGCACAGTCCATAATTTTCTTAATAACTTCCTCCTGCATAGGTATTTTAGCGTTTTTCCAATTCTTAGCAAACACAATTCTAGCTGCTGTTAAAACATTTACAATCAAATACTTCAATTCTTTATTGTATATTTGTGGTATAATTCCTAATAAAAAAATATCTGGTTTAAAGTCTATGTGTTATTGTATCATTTTTTCCCAACCATGTGTGGATTTTAGTCCAATATTTTTTTGCATCCAAGCACGTCCACCACATATGGTAATATGAGCCAGGTATCTGATGATATTTCCAACATTTATCCGATTTATTCTTGAACATTCTCATAATTCTCATCGGGGGTAGATGCCACCTGTAAAACATCTTATACAAATTTTCTTTATATGCAATTGACATTGTCATTTTATAATTTTGAGACCACAATTTTTGCCACTTTTGTAAATCAATCCCATATCCAAAATTTCCCCCCCAAGCAATCATCGTTTCTTTAACTTGTTCTTCTTCCAGTTTAAATTCTAATAAATGTCCATAAAGTTTTTTAATTACCTTTTAATCAGTGCCCATCAAAATTTTATCTAAATCAGTCAACTTATCATACATACCTTCTGTTTGAAAATCTTTATCAAATCTACATTGTACTTGCAAATATGAAAACCAATTCATTTTTACACCTTGTTCTTCCAACGCTTGCATAGATTTAAGGACACCCTTTTCATTTAATATCTCACCATATCTAACTGTTTGTTCCTTTTTATATATTACTGGATAAGAAAAAGCTATAGAAGATATAGATATCTATAATGAAATTTTTAAATAATATTGTCTTTTTATTTTCTCCCAGTTCAACAACAGTGCTCCCAGTTCAAAAACCTAATGTCTTCTAAAGTACTCCTGTGTTTTAGTTCCCTTATACCAAAGGAAAGCATGCCATCCTAGCAGCAAGTCATGCCCTTCTAAAGTCAATAGTCTACTGTTTCTTAATATTATCCATTCCTTTACCCATATCAAACTTGTCACCTGGTAATATAGCTCCCAGTTGGGCAAGGCAAACCCTCCTCTTATTCTTGCATCTTGTAACAATTTAAGTTTTATTCTTGTTTTCTTTTCCTGTCAAATATATTTCAACACAATTCTGTTTAAATCTTCAAAAAACTCTTTCCCTAGCCGGACTGGAATTTTCTGGAATAAATACAAAATTCTAGGCAATACATTCATCTTAATTGTAGTTATTCTCCCAATCAATGATATTTGTAAATTTTCCCATTTTTGTCAAATCTGGCACAATCTGCTGTTTGAGTTTAATATAATTGTCCTCCTTCAATGTAGTACATCTTGATGTAATGTGTATCCCTAAATACTTAACCTTTTTTGTGACCTGTATTTCTAAAATTTCTTCCAACTCTTTCTTTCTTATTTTCCTTCACTTTCACTTCCCCCTCATATATCCAAAACCAGGAACATAAAAAAGTAAAATCTTTTCTTTTAAAAGGAAATAAATTTCAAATCAGAAGGAAGAGTCTTAATCAAAAACAAACTTTCAAGAGGATTGTTAAAAAAAGAAATACAAACAGGAATAGGAAATTTAAAAAGGACCAGTTCAGTTTAGAATTAGGAAGCTTCACCAAATTCAAAATTCCAATAAAAAGGGAAAAGAAAAAAAACCTTTCTTTTTAACTAGCTTAATCTTGTTGCTTAAACTCTTTTCTCTTCACCTTTAATTCCACTTTAAGTCTTTCAGGGTGTTTTCTTCAAGAAATAATAAGTAAAAGTTCATCTCACCAAACTGACACACTTTCTTTCAATCTCTTCCGTTCTGGAGCTGTCCCAGTTTCAGCAGCTTGAATGGCTGCCTCTCCACCTCTGGCAAAAAGGGCTTTTCCTGGATTAACCAGGGACTTTGCGATGTCCCTGGGATCAGCAGGACATGCCCTTATCTATCACCATCTCCACGGGAGAGTTTAGGTCCATCGGGACCGTCCAGCAGCTGAGATATCGATGGCGATCTTGGAGGATCAAGTTCGCACATCGTACCGCCGCGATGCCAGCTCCGTCCTCCATCGGGAAGCTCCATTATTCTTATATTGTCATTTGATCTTCCTACCCCAATGCACAGTCTATTAGCAATTTCCCTAGAGGCTAAATAAAAGTGATTTCTGTAGAGGGCAAGCTTGTTCTTGTCCATGCAGCAGACAATCATATGGTTGTGCCCAGGTGCCCGGTAGCTTTTTTACTCACCTTCTATAGTTCCAGGGCAGTCTGTGGTGGATGGTTGTTGGCAGGGTCGAAGGTTCCGAGGAAGCTGTTCCTAGATCTCAGTCTTAATCTTGGAGATTGATGGCCATGTATGTTTCCATGGATGTCTCTTTAACCCACTCTTTCTATGCAGCACTTTTTCCAGAGAAATTTTAGAGGGGAAATACCAATTATGTAATGCAACTTTTGTATGCACCATGTCATCTTCTTGAGCCATTCTACATCCTACAAAATGTAAGGATGGATAATGAATAGGCTCAAGAAGAAGACATTGCCTATATCAGATGAATCAGTATACATTTTGCTTGCCGTAATATTGTTATTGTGATACGGGTGAGAATGCAGATGTCAAATGCTATTATTTTTCTTTTTCATAATAACATGCCATTCGTTGCAAAATAAGATCAAAGGCTGTTTGAGGGTGGGGCAGAGAGAGACTTAAACAACCAAAAATATTTCAACAGCAGCCGAAGAGCTATTTGGCTGGAATGTTACAGTTAATATCCCTGCAATTTCTGCACCCAACACAATTTGGGTTGACTTCAATAATCCCAGTCAATATTATTATTTTTTAAATATTGTTTCAAATTATACAAATTATACATGTAAATTGGCAGTCCTAAAAAGGCAAATCTGTAGAGAGCAAGGGGCTTGCCATAAGAAGCTAGACTAATTTAAGCTTAATTTAAGACCAGCCCTCTATTACTGTTTACCATTTCATACAGAAAGAGGTCGAATAACAAGGAAAGAAGCTAAATAAATGCTTGCTTTGCTTTTCAGCACATAGAGCCAAGAAACCAGCTGCCCGAAAAATAATAGGGAACTTTGACGCAAGTTGTTAGTGGAGGAACTGTGCTTTCTGTAGGTTAGGAGAATCTGTTAAAGCTTGTTGGCTTACTGCTATAGCCAGAAAACAGATGGATTGCTAAAAAGTTCCCCCATCAGGACCACAATGCCAGCCTATTCAAATTACTTTTTTTAATAGAATAGGATCCTATAACACCGGGCTGCAGACTACTTCCTTAGAAGAATTTTTAATTATAAATATTTTAGGAATGTAGAAGAGGGTTGGGTTTGTTTTTTATTTTTTGTTTATTTGTATGTTTAGGAGTGAAGGGCTGGATACGGAGCTACCAGAATAGGGGATTTCATTGCAGGGTTTGTGCACACTGTGGATTGCACAGATTATGACTGGAGGGAATAGATGAGAAATAATGATACTGAAAAAGGAATTGCAAGAGGAGATTTAGGACAAAATTTCAGTAATGATGGTTGGGAGCTGCTTGTGCTCAGTCTTTTATTTTGAACAAACTCTAGAGACAAGCAGCCAAAATGCTATTATAAAATGCAGCTCACACAGATGTTGCTGAATCCACCTAACAGGGCAAGGTGTAATAGTAAGTGGGAAAGACCTTGGGAAAAAGGGAAAAGAGATGCTGCCTAGATAGGAGACAGAATAGCCTCCCGCTAGGCAGTAGGCAGGGCAAGAGGCTCAGAAGGGACCCTCCTTAGTTTCTTGGGGAATAAATTAGACAGAGGGTAAGGAAGGGGGAGAAGTATTTTCAGACTTGCCAGATTCTGTCAATGTAGCTTTACAAAAAAAAAAGTAGGATTGATTTATCTGCTTGTGTTTCCTGCCTTGTCTACCTGGTAAAGCTGACACATGGGGCTTGCCCTGACTTCCAATAAACTTTTCTAATTTAAATTTCTGGCTTTGAGCTATAAAGGTTTGTATATCTTTATTGCCCAAATACCTTCACAATCACATTTTCCAGATAGAATCAGTCCAACTAAATCCACTGTCCTGGGAGAAGCTGTTGGTTGTACCCCAGGGGCTGATGCTCAAAGATGCCTCTTTTTATTGAAGTTTGACCATGGATGTTTTATATTGTCGGTAACCAATGAGAACTCCAGTAGATTACCCTGGTTTGCAAGTTAAGTCAGGAAAAACAAAGAAAGAGGAGGATCTCTGAATTCTTATGTCTAGAGACTGATCTTGAGATACTTTTAAAAATATAAGTGCATGTTCCACTATACCTAGGTAGGAAGTTAGCATCCACTCCTCTCCTAGAAAAAATGAAATATTTTAGGATATACTGAAAGGGCAGAATATTTCCCATAAAAAGAGAAGTAGAAACTCAGAGAGGCAGAAACTCAGCTCTCCCACCCTTGCCGATGGGCCCATTAAGGCCTGGGCCAGAGTATTCTACATAACAAAGGTAGCCATCTCACCACATGGCCTGGGAAGATTACATCAGCCAGCACTCAGACAAAGTCTTATAAAGTTAGCCTTATAAAGTTAGCCCTTGCCCCCTAGGAGTCTGACAGGCAATGGGATACATTTCTTACACAGGAACAGGAAACACTAAGGTGGTGGGGGCCAAACAGAGGGCATAAAACTCAGGCACTCTCAGCATCTCAGGCCTTTTTCCTTTCCAGCTTGCATTTTATTTTCTGATTTTTTTTTGCCAATATGTAAGACAGAGCATTTATTTGTTGAGATTTGAAATTGCAGTTTGTTTGACCACCTGTCCACCATTAAACCTTCTTTCCAAGCAACTGCCATGATTCCAGTGTATTTCCCCCCCACTTGGAACCCAGAAGGATATTTCTTCCAACTCCTAGTTCAGGAATGAGGAGGCACAGTAATATGGAATGAACACAATCTCAGGGTTTAGATGTGTTCCTAGGTGGCAAGCCTATTCATATTTATTCAGACCATTTTGATTCACTATACTCTCCCCATAAAATTCACTATACTCTCCCCACAATAATCACAGTTTCCATTATTTATCCTTTTCACCTAGTAATTGCCATAAGCAAATTCTGTTGATGCAAGAAGCATTTCAGAGAATTCACTGACAAATAACACTCCAGTTCTTGGGATCTTTAAATGCCGCAGCATTTATTCTAGATTCTGCCCCCCTTTTTCAGATGTGTAGAGAATATTGCCTTGAGAGAGGAAAATTTATATTCACATGGTTGAGATAGGTGCAGACAATTATATCAGAAGAAAATGAAATCAGTGTTGTTGAGCAATATCTGATTTTGGCTCCTGATCTTGGGTCATTCTGGACCCACTTTGCCCATTGAATTGCTGTCCTATATAACATAGCATGTCTGAAAAAGGGCCAAAAAATAGAATAAAAAGCTTACTGGGATTCTGCTGTCACATTATAGCAACAGCAATAGCCCTTAGGCTTATGTACTGCTTCATGGTGCTTTACAGCCCTTTCTAAGCAGTTTACAGAGTCAGCATATTGCTCCCAACAATTTGGGGCCTCATTTTACCCATCTCGGAAGAAGGGAAGGCTGAATCAACCTTGAGCCTGGTGAGATTTGAACTTCCAAATTGCAGTCAGCCAGTAGTCAGCAGAAGTAGCCTGCAGTACTGCACTCTAACCACTGCACCACTGTAATATGTATCTCTTCTGCTTCTTCAGTTTCTGTGGAAGACAAGTTAGCATGATACGGTAGGCAAGGCTTTTCTACAGAAGTTAATATCTTGAAGTTTGTCTACAATTTTAAATAAGATTATCTAGGACCACCACCACCCACAATCCAGATTTCAGATATCTATAGAGATATTAGAGTATCAAGAATCAATATCTCTGATTATGTTGCTATATAAATCTTCCTACATTATGCATTCATGTTCAGAATTTCCTGGAACATTGGTTAAAAAAATGTTATTTCAGTATGTTTTCTTAGCTGGCAATAGGAAGACAAATTAGGATCTTTTCTTGGCCAGCAGTTCTAACACTCCAACCATCTATCTACTGAGTTCATAAAGGTTTGGAGACATTGTTTCTATTTTTCTTCTCTTAACTGTAATCAGTCTGTGAAGAGTTCTGCATAATGGATGAGAAGTCACATATCTCATGTGGAATTTTTTTTTTCTAGAATAGCAGCCTTCCCCAGAACAGTGCAAATCTGATAATGTTCAACTCGAATAATTGTTATAGTTTAGATTGAAGATCCAATTCAATTTAGACTCCTAAACCAATTGGGAAATCGGGAAATAGGTATGATTCACACATCCAAATTGTTTCAGTTTGATTCAGGCTTTGAATTGATCTTTAATAATGTTTTTGCCCAACCACATAAATTGTCGAAATCATTTGGAATCATCAGGTTCAGTTTGATGAACTGAATCTTTAAATAACATATTTGCACAGCTCTATCAGGCATAGGATGTCAACCCTCAGAATTCCCAACACAGTATACCTTGGGGATACCAGATTGGGAAAGATTATTTATTAATCCAGTGTGATGCTGCCTAGTTCCAAACAATGCTGGGTGGCTTGCAAAACACCAACACAATATATCAGAAGCAAACAAAGCCAAAAGAAAAACAAGGAAAAACATAGACGAGCAAGAAATAACATTCCACCTATAATTAGCATACAACAAATAGGGCACCAACCACTCTAGCCAAAGACTAGGGACAACAGCCAGTTCTTTATGGACCTTCAGAATACTAATGGGGGCAGTAGCCTGGATCGCAGAGGGAACCTCATTCCACAACAAAAAACAAGACATTGTTTAAACAAAATAGCCCATGGCGTGCTAACCTTGTCATCTCAAATCAACTGGGCAGTCACCATGGAAGATAGGTGTCCCTCAGTGATACAGATATTATGCCTCTTGTATGTAAGTGTACAATCTTCTATATGTGCTGTATTAACTGCCTACATATAGTGATGCACAAAGAGTCATGGTGGCACAGTAGTTAGAGTATAGCAGGCTAACTCTGCCCACTGCCAGGAGTTCGATCCTGACCATTTCCAAGTTGACTCAGTCTTTCATCCTTCCGAGGTCTGTAAAATGAAGACTCAGATTGTTGGGGGCAATATGCTGACTGCTTAGAGAGGGTTGTAAAGTCCTATGAAGCTGTCTAAGTGCTATTGCTATTGCTATACCATTTATATGTACCCTCCAATGTTGCAGTTGTTAGAAATAATGTAAACAAGTGGACTACTCTCCTTATTCAGAGCAGATTTATACTCTACTGAATCTAAATAGGATTGAACTGTAAATCGACAATTACTAGATTATAAGGCATCATGGAATGGTTACAACTGAAGTAGATTGAAGAAGTTTCCCATTGATTTGCATTAAGGGCCTTTGTAGATAGGCTCAGCCAATCTCTGAAATAAACCTTTCAAATGACATATTTGTTACCAAAAGCATAAATGACAAGAAACCAAATCCAGTGTTATTATGTTTCTTAACTATCAGTCCTTAATACGGTAGGATATTTCTCTGTTGAGTGAGCTGTACGAAATCTGAAGAAAGGATTTCATGGAACACACTGGCTGCTTCCTAAAAGGTGATTAAAAAAAATTATTCTCACCAAAGTTTCTGGATCAATTTAATTGTGTAATTAGCTGTGGCACTGAGATCCACCCCTAAAAGTATTTCTTTAATGATTCTCAGACAACTCCAGCATCCTCAGAGCTAGACTTGTATGGCCACTCTATGAAAAACTGAAAGAAAATAATAACAAATAAATAGTGCTGGTTTTCCTTACTTTCTTTTTTCTTTTTTAATCATTTAGCAGATTGGTGGTTTTTATTGAAAAAAAAATCCCTCTTCTTCAGGGCAGAAAAATACACAGCTAAGCCAAGTTGCTGTCACCTTTCCATACTTGTTAATAACATCTACCAAACAGTCACACGAGACTGTTCCGGTCTCATAGCCAACCCTGTTGACTAATGGAAGTTGTTGTAATATCATCACACTTGTCATGCAGTCTGGAGCCAATGCCATCTGAAGCAGTTTCTCTGATCAAAAATAGTAACAAACGATGTCAAGCTGTCACCTCAATTGGACTTTGCTGTTTGGTCTTGTCATTGCTAGCCTCCCACCCCACCCCACCCCATAATATTCTCACATTCTGTTTCTCATTTCCTTTCCCAGAACTGAGCCATATGTTGACTATATACAGTAATCCCTCTTATGCTAAAAGTTATATTTAGCCAACTTAGCAAGAGAGGTCTGGGCTGACTAAAAGGTTCATTAGAAAGCCTGTGGATCTTTCTCCATTGACAGGAATTGATTGCTCTCGTCTTCTCCAAGAGAAGGCTTTTTTAACCCATAAAGGTAAAGGTTCCCACCGCACATATGTGCTAGTCATTTTCGGCTCTAGGGGGTGGTGCTCATCTCCATTACAAAACCGAAGAGCCAGCACTGTCCGAAGACACCTCCATGATCATGTGGCTGGCATGATGGAACACTGTCACTTTCCCACCAAAGTGGGCCTTATTTTTCTACTTGCATTTTTACATGCTTTCCTTTCGAACTGCTAGGTTGGCAGAGGCTGGGACAAGTGCTCACTCTGTTATGTGGTGCTAGCGATTCGAACAGCTGAACTGCCAACTTTTCTGATCGAGAAACTCAGCATCTTAGCCACTGAGCCACCACATCGCCCCCTTTTTTTTAACCCATAGTACCCATATTAAGTCCCACCTTAGGGGAATGTGGCACATAATTTAAAAATCTTTCCTAAAATTCAGGCCCTGTGAAGGCTTCATAGGAAGCCTGGATAAATGAGAGGTTTTCTTATACAGGTAGTCCTTGACTTAAGAGCACAATGAAGCCCAAAATTTCTGTAGCTAAGGGAGACATTTATAAAGTGGAACCTCAAATATTGGAAGACTGCTATCATGTCTCCCCTGGTCCTTCTCTTTACTAGACTAGCCAAGCCCAGTTCCTGCAACCGTTCGTTGTATGTTTTAGCCTCCAGCCCTCTAATCATCCTGGTTGCTCTTCTCTGTACTTTTTCTAGAGTCTCAACATCTGTTTTATAGTGTGGTGACCAAAACTGGATGCAGTACTCTAGGTGTGGTCATTCATTAGAGATGAATGAAGAACATTTGAAGGGATGCAGTTGGATTTTGGGGGCATGGGGGAGGGGGAAACCAGGCAATGGTGCAGATGGGTGAACCTTTATCTCTCATGTGGGTAAGGGAAATGTCACTTTTTTTTAAAAAAAAATTCTTTTTGTTTCTTTTTAGTTATAACTAACCTATTTTAAGCCTACACAACAGTTTTGGAAAAACCTGCCAATAATACTAATATCAATAGCATTTAGAATTATATATCATTCGACAGTGCTTTACAACCTTCTGTAAGCAGTTTACAGAATCAGCATATTGCTCCAACAATCTGGGTCCCCATTTTATCAACCTCGGAAGATAGAAGGCTGAGTCAAGCTTGAGCCAGTCAAGATCAAACTCCTGGCAGTACTGCAATACTGCATTCTAACAACTGCACCACCACAGCTCTCTGAGCCAATAATGTTGGGATATTATGGTTTTCTGGGGTTTCATCATTGCAGTAATAAGTTGAGATAATAACTTGAAATGCCAGGCTGGCTAATCTTTGAAGAACCTACATATGCCTCCCTTCCCTCTTCTGTTATAATTTGCCTTGCATCACTACCAGCAAAATCCATTAAAGATGCCACCAGACAAAGCAATTATATCTTTTCTTTTTCTCTGGAAAGCAAAGTATAGAAGAGATAAAGAAACATGAGAGGTTTACAAGGAATTCAGATAACATTACCTGGATTCCTTGAAAAAATTAATGACTAATATGCATAACTGCCATCAACACAGCATAAATGTTAGCAGAAGAAGAGCTGAAAGCATCTTAAGACTAGGAAAGCAACCTGAGGCTCCCAATCCCTCTGTGATTTTGGACTCTACTCTAATCATGCCACTACTTTTCAGCTACACAATCTCCATCTCGGAGATGGAGTCCTCTGAGCCTGAAGAGGTAGACCTGGTGTTGTCAGCTTGGAAAGTCACACAGGTGAAGCAGCTCTGAGAGACAGATGGGGCCTGACTCAGCAGCAGATGGAGAGCAATTTAGACAATGAGAGGCCAGATCTTGATTTGGTGCCAGGTCCAAGAACATGCCAACAGCTAAGGAGGGCAAAGCAAATACACACAATCATCTCAAGAGGAAAGGATAGCATATCCCCTAATTAAGGCATGCCAACAACTTGGGACACAGACAAAAGATTTTTCTTTTGCCATTGTTTTCTTCAAAAATGCCTGCAACAGAAAACTCAACTGTTTGGATGGGATTATGTCAACCCATAAATGCAGCATACATTCTAGTAAAGGCCCATTCTGAACCTTATCCATTTTGGCATCATTGGATCTGCAAGTTCCAGTTCTTTCCTATCCATTGTATTTTCTAATATCCTACCTGAAGGTCACAGCGGCACTACATAGTCAACCTTGGCTGATCTCAAAAAAACTAACTAAAGAATGGATCTGGTTACTGCCAAGATGGAAAATCATAAGGCAATCCCAGGCCTGTAGACTGGATTGGGGTGAGGTGGGATGGGAACGGAAGAAGGCAAAGACAAACCACATTAATATTGTTGTTAAGCAAAAAACAACAACAACAACTTGGACACTTGCAAATAGTCACAAGGAATAGCACTTAGCACTTAGATTTACATACCACTTTACAGTGCTTTACAGCCCAGAGGTTTACAGTGTCTGCATATTGCCCCCAACAATCTGGGTCTTACTTTACCGACCTCAGAAGGATGGAAGGCTGAGTCAGCCTTGAACCTGGAGAGATTCGAACTGCCAAATTGCAGGAAGCAGGCAGTCAGCAGAAGTAGCCTGCAGTACTGCATTCGAACCACTGCACCACCATGGCTCAGTTGAATTGAACTCAATTGATCTCAAGGGAGGTTTTATTTTATTTTCCTCATGAAGATGTCAGCTGAACTCAAAAACTTGTACAATCCTCCGTGTTGTTTCAATTGATTCTAATAAAGAGTTATCCAGCTGTAGATTTTATAATTTTGTAATCCTCGACTTAGGGCCACAATTGAGCCCAAAATTTCTGTTGCCAAGCAAGACATTTGCTAAGTGAGTTTTGCCCCATTTTATGACTTTCCTTGCCACAGCTGGTAAGTGAATCACTGCAGTTCTTAAGTTGGTGACATGGTTGTTAAGTGAATCTGGCTTCCCCATAAAGTTTGCTTGTCAGAAGGTCACAAAGGAGGATCCCATGACCCCGGGACACCTCAAGCATCATCAATATGAGCCAGTTGACAAGTGTCTGAATTTTGATCACATGCTGCAACAGTTATAATTACGAAAAATGATGACAAGTCACTTTTCCCAGTGTTGCTGTAACTTCGGTCACTAAATGAACTGTTGTAAGGCAAGGACTACCTGCAATAAGCTAGGAATGAAATGCCCAAAACTCATTTGAAATGAACATTTACTGAACATCTTGATTCAAAACCCTGTCAAAGAACAAACAATCAATTTAAAAATTTAAAGTTTAAACATGAAAGCCACTTAGCATATGGAATAAATACTCGTGCTATTTGGCATTTGTTGGTTGATCATTTGTTTTTGTTTTTCTCTCTAGCTATGTAGGCCGGTCCCACCCCCCCAAGTATCAAATGGCCAAACTTTCCTTTTTGGAAATATCTGGAATCCAAATGCATATGAATGGCTCCATTGATGTGAAATTCAGTATTAGAAATCATCAGATGAATCAACTCTTAACTGAATCTGTTAAAATATACTCTCTCAATAATTATTTCATTGTTTTTCTTTCCCACATATTAGACCTGGGCATTTTACGGCCTGTGGCAGAGGCGGTATTCAGCAGGTTCTGACCAGTTCTGGAGAACCAGTAGCAAAAAATTTGAGTAGTTCGGAGAACTAGTGGTAACCTTCCCCCAGGAGTGGGAAGGGAATGGAGATTTTAAAGTATCCTTCCCCTGCCATGCCCACCAAGCCACACCCACCAAGCCATGCCACGCCCACCAAGCCACACCCATAGAACCAGTAGTAAAAAATTTTGAATCCCACCACTGGCCGGTGGGCCACATCTGGTCCTTCTGCTGCCCCTGTCCAGCCTAGAGTGATGGGGGCTGTGGAGGCAGGATGGTGGGGTGGGGGGCACAAACAGCAGGAATAGGGCAGTGATGGCAGGGGGTGGGGCAGCAGTCCCATCCCCTGCAATCCCAGTTTCCCGTGTGATTTCTTGGGAAAATGAATTGCCCACCCCTGCCATATACACTTTACTATTGTTTCAATCTAGAAAAAAAAGAGAAAAAAAATATAAAATCAATATATCAATAAGAATTCAGGGAAAAGGAAGTGGAAGGAAAGGGTGTAGTTCAGATGAACCTTTTAAACAGACACAGCAGATAGCAAAGTTTTTTTTTCCTGAAAGTGAAAGTATTTGCTTGAGTACTAGCAGGCAATAGATAGCAGATTATAAACTCTGACATTTTCCTAACAGTTCCCTTGTTCCTTAAAATTGCATTTCTTGTGAATGACTTACAGGGCTTCCATGAAATAATAAATATCTCTTTATCTCCCATCACAAAAACAAGGATGTTTCTAAGGCTCTTCTACATATCATACACCTACGCACTCCACATATTGGTCTTTTGACTTTGTGCAGGTACATTGGTTTTGCGATTTTCGGAATATTTTCTTCCCAAAGGGGTATTATAAAGATGGCTGCAGAGAAAAAAAAATATTCTTTAAACTATTAATGGAAGAGCAGTTACAAAGCTGCTACAAGGAGCCTTTGAAAATCACTCAGATTCTCTCAGAGCAGGATGCCAGCTGATCAAGTCCTATGGAAGTGATTAAGTCTACTTCTTGAGAAGTTACCTGAAATGAACTTGAACTAATTACTCCTGAGAAAGTGGATAGAGTTCTGCATGACGTCAACTTGGCCTGCATCCCCGTCTTTCCTGGGGGGATAAGTTCTTCCAGGAAAACAACAGGAAGTGGGGTCAGGAGAGTGTCAAATGCATAATTGGGAAAGTACAGTACCTCATGTCTGCCCTGAGAGCTATGCTGGTTACCAGTTCATTCCAGGTACAATTCAAGATGCTTTCATACCCAGCAGATCTGAGGCCCTGGGTACTTCCACTTCAGCTTATCTCACAAGATTGTTCTTGTGGGGAAAATAGGAGGAGGAAAATACACTGAATATGTTCATTGCCTTGGGTTATTTGTAAAAGTAATAAAGATGGGGTGCAAATCAATATCTGTACAGATAAATACAAATTCCCAGGACTCCCTTCTTCCCATTAGTTCTGCCTGTCTGATAAGATCAGAAGAAAAGTTTCCCTTTGGGTTCCTTCACGCTTAGGAGAAGTCATCATCAGGACCTACAGAGTGGGCTTTTTTATTTAAAGTTACAATTACAAAAATAAAAAACCCTGCAATCTTTAAAAAGAAAAAAAGAAAAAGAAAAAGTGGAGAAAAAATAGAAAAGAAAAAATAAGATTATATGAAGAAAAAGAAAAAAGTATATAAAGAATTCCTTCCCCTTTCATCACAACAAGTATAAACAATTTTGTAACTTATTATCATCTTCTCTTAAAATATTACAAATGATATTTTCTTCCCATATTCCATCTCTTATCTATAAATGAATCCTTCAAGCCTCATCGTTTCAGTCCAAATATCAGCAAAAAGCCTGTTAAGGGTTACTAGAGTTATAAAACATATCTATTTTAACCTCAATCAGATAAACCAACTTTATATTCTTTCTTTCTTTTTTCTTTTTCTTACTTTTTACAATCTTGAATAATGCCCCAGAACTTGATTTCTTCCACACCTCCTTTGGTCTTTTTCAACTGCTGTCTCCTCCCCCCCTACCTTCCCCCCCAAAAAATAATCTAATCCCCTGACAACCACATAGCTACAACTTTGCAAGACTTTAAAAAGGCAATTAAAACCTGGGTTTTCCAACAGGCCTTGAGGGGAAGATATGTTATAAAGTGTTCTTTCTTGTTCTCTTTGAACTGATTTTTATTGTCCCTGGCATAGAATGCTGAGTTATCTGAAACGTCTTTGAAAGTTTTGTATGTTTTTTTTTTTTTACCTTATCTTACAGAACAGAATATGTAAGCTGTTCAGAGTCGGTTACAGTTGAAGCAGAATATAAACCAAGTAAAAAATAAATCAATGTACCGAGAAGACTGAAAAGCTGATGGTACCTGATCTGCACTGCTGAGCAACTCTGTAAAGGTAACATTGTAGTGAGCCTTGTGAAGTGTGACTTCCCAGCAATTCCTGGGACAGGAGCACATCAGCAAAGAGCATGCAAAGAATTTTCTTGCTGACAGAGATCACGATTGCAAACTGGACTAAACAAAATGCTTCCAAGAAGCAGAATCTCCAACAGGCAAACAGATACCCACTAGCCCAAGCACCAAGTGAAATCCCCATGTTGGAAATAGTTTTTTTTTTCCCCCTGAAATGCTGAGGATCTTAGAGTTTTAAAACTGGAAATTTATCTCCAGTTCTGGTTGCTCAAAAACAACATGATGTAATTGGGAAAATGCATGCCAGCCCAGTCCAGCTTAGTGTTCTGACCAAGGCTTCCCAAGATCGTAATTAAGCACACATTTAGTTCAAACAACTCTTATTTTATTTTAATGCATTCCCAGCATGTAATGAGTCCCAAACAAGCCCTCGAGACAAACACCTACCTTATCTCCTTTGAATTGCTGCCAACAACTAAAGTGCCAAATTAACTGTAAAAAACCAACCAAAGTACAAAGTCCACACAGAGCTTCAAGGTTTAATCTGAACAGAGTGAACAATTTTGCTTCCTGCAAAAGTTTCTCTACCTTTGCACCTCCTTTATACCTTAAGGGTGGGGCAATCACCTCCAAGCCTTACTCCCGAGATGCCCCTTTTGTCTCAGCTGCTCTTGCCTTCTAGCAGCTCTGCACATACACACACTGGGAACAGGCTCCCCTTGTTCCTCTGCCTCACTGCTGCCAGACTCCGGAGGCTCTGTCAGCTGACTCCAGAGTCAGCACACCACTCCCAGATGGTCCTGGCTCCATCTCTGCATCAGATGCAGGACCCTTGTCTGAGTCCTCTCCAGAATCCCGGACTGGTCCCTGGACTTACCCACTGTCCGATTCCGCTGCCGTCTGCACAGGCTGCCAGTGAACCACAACACTTAGAATCCAAGTGGTAGATCCCCTTATTTCAGATGCTAAAATACATTTTTATTATTATTCCCAAAGCTCATGAATTATAACCCTGTGTTTATTTAAAAATATTATCTTAACATATCCATATGTTATTTCCAACATCATGCACACATTCTATTTTTATTGAAAAAGTAACTAGAAGCCGGCATTGTTATTCCTTATGGTTCCCTATTTCAAATATTGCTAGTTTCTTGATACATTTCCTCCATAAAACTTAACAGAGCAGTAACCTTTATTAAAATATACAGTTTGTAAGCTGCCTAGAGCCACTGTGTGTGAGTTGGGTGACCATGTAAATTTAAATATAGCAGCGGTCTACATTAAAATAACTATAATATTAAATATATTATAAAATATATTAATAATATAGCTAATAAGCTATAATATGCCAAGTAGCCTGCAACTTTAGAGTTCAGTGGCTCTTCCTGAAGCCACTGCTTCATCAAACCTATTCCTTCTGTCCTTGCTGCTATTGATCATTCGACTCTACTTTCTATCTATTGAGTTAAGAAAACAAGAAACCTCAAAAGGAATTTAGGCTGTTGAAAATGACTTTCCAGTTTGTAAGAATATTTTATTTATTTATTTTATTTTGTCAAAAGCTTACAATATAACAGAAACAAGAATAAACATAAGTTTAAATATAAGAAATAGGAACGAATAATTGGGGACAATAGGACAGGGACAGTAGGCATGATTGTGCACTTATGTATGCCCCTTACAGACCTCTTAGGAATGGGGTGAGGTCAGTAGAGGTTAGTTTGAGGGTAAAGGAGTGGGGGTTTGAGCAGGTGACAACAGAATCAGGTAGTGAGTTCCAGACATTGACCACTTGGTTGCTGAAATCGTACTTCCTGCAATCAAGTTTGGAGTGGTTTACATTAAGTTTATATCTGTTGTGCACTCTAGTGTTGTTGTTGTTAAAGCTGAAATATTCATTAACTGGTAAGATGTTGTAACACATGATTTTAAGTACTACGCTTAAGTCTAATCTTAGTCGGCATAGTTCAAGGAGTATCTATCTCACATGATTAGTGTTCTTTGGATGCATATATTTTTGTAGACATATTTTCCCTAGTAACTGTATGAGCAAAAAATTGTATCAAAATGAGTGGGGGTTGATTTGGGGGAATCTTTCCTAGGAGGACATTCCTAGGACATTTTTCTCCAAGATAAAGGAATACAGGTTTCTTCACCTAGTCTTCTCACTTTTCTGAGAGTTCTTCTGTTAGTCAATTGGACATTGGGAAAAATAGGAATAAAGCAGTCATTTTCCCAGAAGTAACCCATGTTATAAGAGACATATTGCTGCTCATCAAGCTTGCTACTACAGATGTCTGGAATAGTATTTGGCCCTGTCTGCTTGTCCAAGAAGCTTTTAAAATACCAAGAAGCTTTTAAAAGCAAGCATGTTAAAAGTAAATTGTCAGGGGAAGTGGGGGACACTGCTTCTCACAAAGCATGGATACCTCTGTTACTTGTCATTGGTGCAGCAGAAATGAAACAGATCATTTTACTCCTATAGTTGATTGTGAACCTAGTTTCAAAATGTCTTTAGTTTACTCCTATCAAACCCAAACCAAACAAAGTACTGAGCCCAACAGCACCAGAATTGTGGTTGGTCTTCAGTTATACCTGCAAAGTAAGAAACAGTAATATAATAAAAGAATTGCCCCATATGTGTAGGAGAAGGGATGTCAGAGCCAGGAGGGGGGAGTAAAAAGAGGAATCAGTTTAGAATTGTTATGTAAACCCAAAGTCCAATACTTTCTTGATTGTCCTTGATTCTTAGCTAAATCTAACCAGGTGCTGACCGTTTGTTGAGAATAGGCTTTTAGCAATAAAAGATTTAAATTGAGCCTTCATATGTTGACCTGGTTCTTTGTGCCTCACAATAAAGCTCTTATGTAGGGGTGTCAAACTCTCATCATCACAGCAGCATCACGTGATGTATTGGGACTTTTTTCCTCTTCGCTAAACTGGGCAGGGACAGGGCCAGCATGTGACACATCTGGCCTGCGGGCTGCAGTTTGACACCCCTCTTATTTCTTAAAAACAATGGTTTAGAACAGTGTTAAATACAAGGCCCATGATGATGTGGTCGGATCCAGCCCGCAGGGCCGCCCTGGAAAATGTAAGGGGCCGGCCCGTGTTGCTTTGGCCAATGAGAATAGTAAACATTGGACCAGCATGGCTTCAGCCCAGTCAAATGCAAAGAGGAAACATGCCAGCAGTTTGGGGAGTGATGTCAAGCTGGCCAGGCCCACCCAGTTGGTCCCACCCACCAAGTCAGCCATCCCTGCCCAGCCCCCCAAGGTCAACCACAGTCCCGATGAAGCCCTCAATGAAATTGACACACCTGGCATAGAATTAGGGTTAGAAATCCAGTGTAGTAGTGAAAGTGTTGGACTAGTATTGTGGCTTAATTTGACCCCTTTAGATCAGTCGCCGACAGCACAAACTATCTCAAAGGGTTAGAGAAAATGGTATGCTCCAGTGAGCACCTGAAGGAAAGGCAGAATAGAATTATAACAAACAAATAAAATAAATAAAAGCAAGATAATTTATGTATGTGCTATTGGATTTTCCCTGTCTCTCCTCTCACCATTGAGATCTAAATCTTCTTTGTAGCATCCCCAAACCATTAAAAAAGAAGGTTGTATTCTGCCAATTGATAAACTGGAGACGATACAAACCAAAAAGATTTATGGATTTAATCACAACCTGAAATACTGGGACATAAAAGACTTTTAAAAGCTTTATTTGAAGACTTCAGGTACAGTACCTCTCCAAACTTATCATTTTGAACATGAAGAAAATACAGGATCCAATCTGGGTCGGTTACCGGGAGGTTTAGTCTTCACAACCAAGCACCATATAAATAACACAGAGAGAATAGCCCAAAGCACACACTCTGTTAGAGAGAAGTTCCCTGAGAGTTGGCACCAGCATGAGTCTAAAAGTTCAGGAGACTAAACCTCTGGTTCAAGTAACTGACCCAGATTGGTTCCTGCAACATTATCCTGGGACATGAATATTCGCCTACATTCATGAAGAAAATGATACAATATGTGAGCGATCATTTATCACACAAACTGCTTTTAAGTTTCATCAAATTTAAAATTTTGTTCTACATGGGGCTCATGCACTTAATTTTATAGCTAAATTCTGGGAAGATATATTAACTACTCCTTTACAGAATTCAATGGTGGAATTAAGTTATTTCCTAGTTTGGAGACAGGTAGTACCTACCTCGATCCTCAGTTACACAGGTATTCCATAGAAAAGCCCTACCACATTGAAGGTACCCTATCTTAAGAAGGCTGACAATTTCATTTCATAAAATAGTCTATTATAGAGCAAAATGCATCCGGATCTGAACAAGATGCTCAAATTTACCCTCTTTTCCTCATTCATTCTTATAGCCAACTTTGTACTCTGTGCTTGGGTAAACAAAGTTCATTCTTGATCTCTGATTCAAGGAGATGCCATTTCATAACTGCAGTGGTTTGAGATGGTGACTTGATTTCTTTAAAACGGTGTTTATTTAAAGGTTATTACTGGTGAGAGATGCTCAGCATGTGCAAAAGAAATTTGCTATTAGGTGATTAGCTCAATGGTAGGCTTTCATGAGGCCATTTATCTAGGTAGATTTCCCTGTCAATCCTCCTGCATTTTCTGTTTACAGTAGCACAAAAGAGGTGGCAAAGTGACTGACACCTAGTCTGGAGTACGTTGCAATTTTCCAGTGGAAGACAGCCTAAAGACATGGTTTCACTGAAGTGTTTTCTTTCACAGAGCTCCAGAGGAAATTCAGTGAGATTAGGAAAGACACACTGAACCCATGGGAAGATTATCAACATTTTTTATGATACGTGCATGACATAAACAAGAGTGACATCTTATGGACATATGCAAATTTTGAATGAGCCGGTCTTTCCAGAAGGGAAGCTTAAAATGGGGCTCCAAAAGTGCTGATACACATCATCAGCAGTTATCATGTATTATTAGTGTAACTTATTAAATAATCATTTTGTTGTAAAAAGTGGAACATGAGGAAATTAAATTTCAACATGTACAAGGGAAGCATCCTTCTCTTTATCTTCAAATAATATAGGTGGGCATAAACATTTATGTTTGTAAATAGGCAATGCACCTCCAACTCTACAAAGTACTCTCAAATATGGGGGCTTTTTAGTTTCCTGAGCGTACTTATGGAAAGGTTAACTTAGAAAATCACCATGTAAACCAGGACTGGCAGCAAATTTCCAAGACTTCCTTAGAAGTCTTTTTCTTTCTTTTAATGACACTATAATCCCTAGCATCGGGGTGGAGTCAGGGTGACTGAATGGAGCTGAGCATTTACTGGCCAGATGCCCTTCCTGACATTTATGCAGAGCTCACAGCAGATATTCTCTTTGCGCCTAGAGAAAGAAATATCTGCCACTACCTAGGATCAAATTCACAGCCTCCTGATTGTGAGGTGACAGCTCCATCTCTAGGCTATTATGCCGCTCCCCTTAGGAGTCTTCCTTAATTAAATTAAATCTTTCTGCTTGTGAGCAGGTGCTCTGCCTGGAAAGGCAAATGGAAATCCCTTCATCCTGGGACATACATCATGTTTTTCATATTCTGCATTAAAAGAATAATGCACTATGAACTATAGCTAACCTTCTAATTACTTTAAATGTATAATGGCCCTTATGTTTTACTCTGCATTTTCTAATAAGGGCATCCATCCCAGGAAGAGGGGCTTTCCATCCTGCATCTCCAAGTAATGCTGAGACATTTATTTGTTGTGTACAAATAAATGGAAATGACTCTTCAACCTGCAATTTATTATGCAATGAGCACATTAGCTATAGCAAAATATAATAACGTCCAGACTTCATTCTATTTTACATTGTAACAAAATATAAAAAGCTCTAAACAAACTAAACTAAAAGCTATAAACCAAACTAAGAGTTTTAAGCAGAATTTTGTACTTAATAGGTTAACTTATTTCAGTCTACTATAACTGCAAGAAAATCTGGAATACAGCTGCCAAGATTCTATTTTCTCACATCTAACAGCACATAACAAGACAATTTCCAATCATAATAATTGACAGGTGGCAAACAAGAATACAAGAGAATTAAGATTAAGGTTTGAAATTTTATTTGGAAGCCTTTGAATCCCCCCCCCCAAAATGTTTTATTGTGAACCTTGCCAAAATGCATTCAAAGGCTACAAACAGACTTAGCATTAGTGTCCTTATCGGGTTTAGCATTTTCCAATTCCATTCTGTTTTGTTTTCATTATTTTTATTGCTTTTATTCCTCTGACAATGTTTAAATGGAAAATAGGGACCATTCTTTTTAACTACACAATGCACACTTTTTATCACTGAAGCTGAAGAAAGGAACTATACAAAAGCAGCTTATCCTACAGATGCAGTCTATCGTAAATGAACAGATGCACCGTGGATGCAAGCTGCATGTAATGATTTTGGATCCTCATTTCTTGCTATTGATAAGTATCAACATGATTTCCATCTGTGGCACTGCAGTTACTTATCCTTTGCTATTCCGGTCTGGACCTTTTGCCTAAGCAGCAATTCTTGTGCAGCCAGTTTCTAACAACTAGAGCAGCTGCCTGTGCAAATTCATCCTGAACCCACAGGAATTGCTGTGGAAGAAGGAAACATGATTGATTCCGCTTCAGAATTAACTCATTGGGATCGGTCTGCATAAACGGGTTGGCATGCCTGGCTTTTAACTAGGAGACAGTAATATTGCTTTTCACTTCAAGGCTCCATGATGCACTTTCCTGCATTTTCCTAACCCTGCTTTCTGTTATCTACCAGCCTCTGTGCTGCACTGGCCAATTTGCTTACCCTCCCCCCAAGTAAGGTTGCAGATTCCATATATGTTGGTTCTATTGCTTTTGATTCAGCAGACATAGCTGTCCCTATTTTTTATGGCATTTTTTTTTTCAGGAGCCAGGGTATTTTGCACTCAGAAAAGAGTTTGTGCAGAAGATTATTCTATTCCACTGATTACTTTAGGGACCGTTTTCTTTCCAAGCTCAATTTAAGTGTTGGTATTAACTTGAACCTGGTTCTCTGAAAACAGACGTGGCCCTCTAAATGTTGATGAATGACAGGTCCCAGAAGCCCTGACCTAGATGTCAGTAGAAAAGAAGCCAGGAACTGGAGCTCAGCAGCCTCTGAAAGATCAGAGAATCCCCTCCCCTATTTTAAGCTACCTTGAACTTAAAACTTAAGGGATTGCTCACCCAGGATTTAAGGTCTGCACTGCCAACAGCAAGGACAGAATTATTCAATTGTGGTACGTTTGTGACAGGTATATTATATTCAGAAGTAAACCCTAGTTTTACCACAAGCTTGATTATACTATTCAGGAACTACCTTCTATGCTGACAACTTTCTACTGATATCCCATCAACTAGGAGATATATGCAGTGTACTGACACACATTCAGGATGATAAGTGAGGTGACTATTTTGTCTGTTTATATACTGCACCCAATTCAGAAATAATTATTTTGGGGAGAAACTCTGTCTTCTGACAGGGTTCAGGCATACATATCAGTTTGCCAGACAGGTATTCCACTGGATGGAAAATGGCATTACAATGTTGCTGGCTGAATAAAATAAACCATGGATCCGTATTCTTTTTTCTTTTCTTTTTTCAAACCCCTCCCCACTTTGTCTTATTCTTTATTCTAGTGAGTTAGTCTATCAATCAAACCAAATTCCAGCCAAATATTTACATGGGGAAGGGAGGGAGGGAGGGAAGGAAGGAAGGAAGGAAGGAATCACCCTTTTTAAGGGAAACATTCTCAACCTAATATGCATCATCGGTTTATTATACCATAGGTCATAAATCTACAGTTTTTTAATTGAATCATATTGGAGCTCTATTGAGCAGGGAAATGTGTATGTGAAAATAATGCTACATTTTGACAAAGAACAGGATACCAAGTGGGGCTCTTCCAACTTTATGATTGTCTTATTCACTGAGAATCTTAAGGGAACATCTTGCTCTGATTTACTTTGTAACTGTTTATAAAGATATCAAGGTTTCTGTGACTTCTCTTTTCCCCAGCTAGTTTAGGTGTTATAAATGCCGTAAACTTCTGTCTGTTTCTCTGAAATATTTTCAGCGTCTATTTTCCCAAGGTATTATAACTAGCAGCAACCAGATAGAATAGAATTTGGTTCTTTTAATGTATCAATTCATTTTCTGTAGCTTAGTCTCTTCTGAATAGGTAGTAGCCATCAATAGAATCATTGAAGGGAGGAGAATTACCTTTGAAGTTAGGGAGAAAATATAGGGACAAAACTTTTTAAATTTGAATGTTTTTTTAATAGCATCAGAGATACAGGGATAATAATAAAGTCATTTAGGTTAGATGGGTGTTATAGAAATGTGTTGAATAAATAAACAATCACAATAAAAATTAACAAGTTTTATTAATATTTTGGAAAGTGCTAATAAGTATGGTTTTTTTAAAAAACTTCACTGTAGAATTATATCTGACCACTCTCACTTTCATCCTCTATTATTCAAATCTGCAAACAACATAAAATAAAAGCCACTCTTGGTCATATTCAAAAGTAGAAACATGAACTTATGTGAGTTCAGCTTCTTACAAGCTTAATTTATTTGTTTTAAGCTTTTTTAAAAATTATTCTGATTCAAGTTATAATTTTTTGATATAGAAGTTGTATCAAAAGAAGGCCAAATGGTTCTAAGCTGCAAAAATCTAGACAATTGTGTGATTGTTTTATTGATGGATGGATTCTATAGATTTATACAACTGCCTGACATGTGATTCTAAGTGACTTACAATCAAGAAAATAACCACAAAGATAAAAACAATAAAATTGCCACAGTAATAACTTTTAAAAATTGCAGCAAAGATGAGCTTTCTGCCTCTCTTTGCTGCCAACTGATGGCTTTCTGGATCTGTGTAGCCCAGGTGTGATAGCCTAATGCAAGGTGTAATTATTGTGAATGGGATACAGCTATCTACATAATTTAGCTTTACACAAAACTGAGAAACAAGCTGTCACTTGGAAAATATTAAATCAAGGTCCCACTTGTGTTATGTGCCAGCAATCCAAAAAGCTGCTTTGTGGCAGTATCTTTTAGGTTACATATTGATTCACATATCACCAGTACCACGAAACCTAGATATAGATCTTTTACTTTTTAGAACAAAAGAACCATCAAGCTTTTCCTGTGATCCAAATTCTAGCCCTGTATTCCTTAGTCTTAAATTAAAAAAAATACAGCATGCAATTAATCCCCAGTTATTTCTGAAATCTGAAGTCAGCTGAAAGGTTCTCCAATCCACCAAGCAACTTGAAGTTCAAGGGGAGATAAGCTATATCGAATGGTTAATTAATAGTTTAGCTGATTTGTTAAAGCTGGGATTTGGTCAGAATTAAAACTAATATATTTTGATAGAGGCAATTTGGTAAAAGGGTTTTGCACAAAGTATGTGTGTGTGTGTGTGTGTGTGTGTGTGTGTGTGTATCTTTGGTTATTCGGGTTTTCTCCCGCGTAAAATTGGAAGTATCTAGGCGACATTTCGATGAAGTCTCATTCATCATCTTCAGGCTTGTGTCTTCGGCTTTGTGCTTCTCAGAGTAATGTGAGCTTGCAGCTGCTTCTTCCTTTTAATTGCTAGTGGAGGTGTGACTTGTTTGGGTGGGGGGTTGGCTGTGTTCTGATTGGGTGGGGGTGTGTTCTCATTGGTTGGGGGTTTGTCTGTGTTCTGATTGGTTGGGGGTTGGTGTGTTCTGATTGGCTGGGGGTGTGTTCTGTTCAGGTGGGGGCTTGGTTGTGCTCAGGTTAGTCTTAGTTGCTGGGGGATTTGAGCTGGTGAGCTGTGATCCTGCTGTTTGGCTTTGTGTTTGTGGTCGTGCCACATCTTCATGGTGGGCGTCAGTTCGCTTCATGTATGGGTCTGAGGGCATCACTACCCACTTCAAACCCCTCCGACCCATACATGAAGCGAACTGACAATGTCAACTGCATATAAAGAAAATTTGTATATGTTTTACAGGTGGCATCTACCCCCGACGAGAATTGCGAGAATGTTTAAGAATAAATCGGATAAATGTTGGAAATGTCATCAGATACCTGGCTCATATTACCATATGTGGTGGACGTGCTTGGATGCAAAAAAATATTGGACTAAAATCCACACATGATTGGAAAAAATGATAAAACAACACATATACTTTAAACCAGATATTTTTTATTGGGAATTATACCACAAATATACAATAAAGAGTTGAAGTATTTGATTGTAAATGTTTTAATAGCAGCTAGAATTGTGTTTGCTAAGAATTGGAAAAATGATAAAATACCTATGCAGGAGGAAGTTATTAAGAAAATTATGGGCTGTGCTGAAATGAGTAAATTGACATTTGAAATTAGAGAACAAGAAGACAAACAATTTTATATGATATGGGATTTGTTTTATCAATGGTTGGACAAAAAGACATGGTAATGTAATAGATTTGTTGATTTTGTAATAGGTTTAATAGGTAGATATAAAATATAAAATAGACATATATAACCATTGGATGAAAGTATAACATAAATTTTAAAATAAAATTTGAAATATCTCGTATAAAGTGATAGAATAAATAGTTTGGTCATGGATGATTAATAATTGATAAGCATATAAGCATATGTTAGCTTGACAATGTGGAAATTTATATAAATTGAGAAATGATTACAAAAGGGTAGCACAAAAGATTTGTAACCAACCGACACACTATATGTATATAAGATGGAAGATGGTTTTTATGTGTTTTGTTTGTATATGTTTGTCTTAAAAAATAAAAACTTTTTGAAAAAAAAAGAAAAAGAAAATGGAGCTTCCCAACAGAAGATACTCTGTGTGACTCTGTGGAGAAGAACAATCTATCTCACATATGCTATGGTGTATACGCTGTCCTTCAACATGTACAGATGAAGATCTCATTCTGGTGAGAGAAAATGCTCTCAACATGGCCTGTTGATGCTATTTAGTTATTTTAGTTTTAATCCTACTTATTTTACATACTTTTTACATGTGCTATATTTTATGACTTATTTTATATCTGTCTTATTTGCTCAGTGTTGAATGCTTATAATTTGAAGGTACTTCCGACATGAATAAAGAAAGAATCCATCAACAGACTCAGACAGAAGTGATGTTATGCAGTGGTGGGATTCAAATTTTTTTACTACTGGTTCTATGGGTGTGGCTTGGTGGGCGTGGCAGGGGAAGGTTACTACAGAATCCCATTCCCTCCTCACCCCACTAACCTGCTTTCTAGCTCCCTTCTCCTTTGCAGGGCAACAAAAGAAGACCCAGCCAATCAGCTGCGGCTCTGGAGGCAGAGAATAAATGGGGGTGGGGCCAGTCAGAGGTGTTATTTGCCAGTTCTCCAAACTACTCAAAATTTCCGCTACTGGTTCTCTAGAACTGGTCAGAACCTGCTGAATACCACCTCTGATGTTATGTACACTGTTAAAAGTGCCAGCCAGCTTCACCCAAAGCTACGGGTCTCTCAAAATATAGATGGAGGATTGCTAGTGAGGAAGAGATCCAGCCCTTGGCCCTGGTTTATGCAGTGCCTCAGGGCTTGGTTCTCTCTCCTCTCCTATTTAACATCTACAAGATATTGCTGAATGAGGTGATCCAACAGTTTGGGATGAGGTAACAAAGTATGAATATGATACTTAGTTTAATGTCTCCATGCCAGGATGACTGAGCAATGCCATAGATGTCATCCCCCAATCCCTGAAGGCTGTAGGGGCCTGGATGGGTGGGTGGGGACTGGATAGAGTATTTGGGCCCTTGACAAAATTCTTTCACTTCTGGTCTTGGGTGGGATGTCTTTGTCTCAGATGGACCTGACACACAATTTGGGGTTCCTTCTGGACTCCTCTTAGAAGAGCAGGTGGAAGCTGTGGGTAGGAGGGCCTTTGCAAACCTCTGATTGTGCCCATTTCTGGACTGGGACTAGGAGATGTGACTTCTCTGCCACAGCCCTGCCGTCTCAAATAGTTTCCCTTCAAAGATCAGGATAATCTGAAGATCAGATTATGTGCCCAGACTTGGGAACTCAAATCTGTTAAAATAGCAGCCACAAACCTTTGTGGTGGTTGAGTCAGGGGGAAGGTGAACTGGGCCAAACAAGTGGTGGGCTGGCAAGCATGTACATGTGCATGAGCAGTGGACCAGCATACACATGCATGCATGCACAGCCTGACTTGTACAAGTTGAGCTGCATGTATGTGTGCACATGCAGCGGCCCACTGTTCACATGCAGTTCAATCCTGACTGGCTTGCTCAGAGTTGACTCAGCCTTCCATCCTTCCGAGGTCGGTAAAATGAGGACTCAAATTTTTGGTGGCAATATGCTGACTCTATAAACTTGCTTATTATCATTTGGGAAAGCAAATGAAAGTGGATTGCTGTCATTGGCAGTGGAATCCTGGATTGCAGCTATGAGATTCATCTTGGGTATGTCAAAATCTCCCATCAATCTTCCCTAAATGTCCAGGTTAATCATTGAGTTAGGTGATTTAGCACTGTTTTTTGTTTTGTTATGGAGAGGATGACTCAAATAAAAAAGACACAATAAAACATCCCCAAAGATAGAAAACAGTAGCAGATTGAATCCTATAATTCATCAGGGAAAAAGAGAGAAATGTTTTAACAAGCTGTAATTGGTTCCAAAGCTACTACTCCACACCTTGCTTTGTCCATCAGCACAGATTCTCATAAAACACCGTTTGTTATTTTTCAGCTATTCTGTCCAATTAATTTCTCTCCTGAAACAGACTGTTCTGATTAACCCCCAGATATGGACTAAAGAGGAGAAATGCTTCAGGCTACTTCAATATATCATCTTAATTTTCCACTATGCCTGGACATTCTGGACCAATGGTAGAGAAAAATAAATAAATGCTGAGGTATCCAGGGTAGATGAAAATCCATGATAGGATGCTATTTTGTTTGCTATCTTCCCACATCTGCCAATCAAATGGGATGAAAGTGAGACATCAGCTTATTTATTTATTTTTATTTATTTATTTGATTTGTCAATTGTTCAAGATGTACAAGTGTATACATAGTGTGAATATATGAAATGGGTACATATAGAAAATAAAAGAATAAGAGAAACAATAGGACAGGGATGGTAGGCAGTTGGTGGCTTATGCACGCCCCTGACCTCTTAGGAAGGGGTGAGGTCAATAGTAGACAGTCTAGTGACATTAATCCTCTTGAAGCATTATGCAGAGTATGAACATCTCCTTGAGTTGAGGGCACATTAGCTCTGTCCCTGACTTACACTGTCACCTATGTATGGAGGACAAACATTTTTATTGGAAGTATACTTCTATCCATGAAAGCTGTTTAGGTAGTTGAGGACAATTTCGGCGCTTATAGAGAACTTGATTAGACATCAAAAAGGATGATGAGGAATGAGAAGAGTGGCTGCTTTTTCAGCTTCAAGCACGGTATACATTATAAGACATCTTTTGAGCTTTTATTCTGTATAGTTTATCTGATAAGAAGCTTAGGCTGATTGGGCCTCACTGAGAATGAAATGGTTTGGTTGGCATGACGATTCATAAAATACAGTTCATTGCTAGGAGATGTATAAGATTTTCCTATTCTCTCCATTTCCTCCTGATAACCTAGGACATTATTATCAGTAACAGCACAGGATGTCAGAAGAAGATTTGATTTCCGAGACTCTTTGAATTGCAGGCAGGAGAATATGAAAAACTGCCTCAAGCTAGATTTCTTACAGATCAAGCCGAACTTCATCTATATGGTAAAGTTCAGTTCTAACAACTGAACTGCCATGAGAGGCTAAAAAGCTTGTAACAAACTAATCCGGGTTATATTTGCTAAGAAAAGCAATCAAATATAGTTCCACCAAGCATGCAAAATGCGGGATCATCACCCTATTATAAAATAAGACCTTGTAGTATGGAAGCAGAGATAACAAGGACAGGATGGGGATGTAAGTACTCATCATGATTCCAGAGAATCAGAAGAAGCAGACCTTCCTGTTCATTTCCATTCTAATTGTAACAGTTACTTAGCAACTGTAATAGGAAAGATTAAAGTCTAGTCCTTACTTATTGAAGTTTCTGCTGCGCACTGTTAAAAGGAAGAGAGAGCAATGAAGAGCTGTAGGCCACATGGCCAGCATGTCCAAGATGTTCCCTGAAGGAAATAATCTTAACCCAAATCTAATCTCTCCTCTTACATCTGCAATAAAGGATAGAGAACAAGGGGAAAAACATTCCAAAGGTTTTCAGCCTATTTTAATAACAATTAATTCCTACAATAATCCAAAAAATGTTGGGATCTTGCTTGTGCTTTATTTAAATAATGTTCAGACTCTTTTTTTTAAACCTATACCAGGTGTATTCTTACCTTCCACAGAAAAACGAGCCTTACATAATTCTTATGCAAAGGTTGAAGTTGATTGGAACAAAGCCTAGTCCTGATGCCTATGAGTTCAAGAGTACCATCAAGGATTATGTCACCTTTCTAAGGAGTCTAAGTTTGCTATAGCTATTTAAACCCTCTATTATGCCAAGAGGAAAGGCAGACCACTAAAAAAATGCAGAGTAAAAAGTTTGTGAATGCAATAATGCTTTGGAGAATGCTCCTAAACTATGATAGTAAGGCTTTCTCCTCTTCCTTGTAAACCCCATTAATTACTGATCAGTTGTGATAACTTATCTGTTTAATTTATGAATGGTCCAACTGTTAATCTTATTTAGTTGAAGAAAAAAAAAGAAACAATTTTGCCCCAAAATATTCTATCTGTATGCATAGGCTCTAAACTGAAGGAACTACAAAAATAGCACTATGGCCATTTGGCTAGGAGGATATTTAGAATTTTGGAATTTATCATTTATTTTAATTTAGTAATGGACCGACTCTAAATTCTGTACCAATAAAGGTTTTTTTTAAAAAAAGAAAACAGGTCAGTGTACCTACACTATGTACTTGTTTTCAGCTCTTCCAAATTGACTTAAAATAAGCTTAATAACATGGTTCCTTTTGAGACAGATTTTTACTGCCTAGTATAATTCTACTGCTACAACCCTATATGTCCAACCTTTTATGCTGCAAATATATATAAGAATAAGCTTTACTGAATTCAATAAAATTTACTCTCAGGTGAATTCATGCATAATACAATCTTTGCTTCTTTGATAGGAGTATTGAAATTGAACAGCTAATAACAAAGTGACATAATGGCATAGCCAAAGAATTCTGAGCCAGAAGTAGGAGTAAGCAATCTTTAGCATCTCAGCTCCCAAAGCATATCTTTTCAGCTCCTTAATCATGAACAGGAAAGAGCCTATTAAAATATTGGAATTAATTCCTGCTAGAGTAATTTCTTCTGCATGTTTTTCTCCCCTATAGTTCTCATTCAATTTGGAAAGAGATAATTTGCTTTAGAAATATTTAGGGGAGGAAAACAGTGCTATTCCATTTTCTTGTTATGAGAGGGCCAAGGTTGTGTGTATGAATGTCCTGATTTCCATTGTAGCATCTCTTCTATGATTAGCAGCCTCTTTGGTTTTTCATGGATAACTCATTGCATCTTATTGTTTTGTTGCATTTATATCATCATAAGCTTCTTGCAAAGGACAGCATTTCCCTTGCTCTTTCTTTATTTTGCTTTTTTTTTTTTCCTTCTTGGATTTTAACAAGGAAACACTCTTCGTGTCTCTGATATAAACAGTTGCTATAGAATTCAACAGAACTTTAACAATATTTAGATGTTGTGCCAAACAATGAAGTGCAGAGGTACCACAATAATGTAATCATTAGAAACTTAGCATCCTTTGGAGAAGATTGGCTCAAAACCAACTTTTGCTTAGTCTCTTCAAAAAAACAAAACATTCCTTCAAATGAAAACCTACATTGTTTCAATAAGCCTTAATTTTTATCTAAACCCACACATTTTTCAATGGCATGATAATTCAGGGGTAATTCAAAGCAGGCCTGTTCCATAATCTGCTCCATGCCTTTTCACACTTTTTCTTCCTTATATGATATCAAATGATGGTGGCTCCTGTTGAACAAAAGTTAGCTTTAACAGGAAAAAGGTTTTATTTGTTTATTAAATTTATATGCTACCCATCTCACACTATATCCTTCAATTAAATCCAAAGGGAAGCCATTTATATCCCCTTTTCAGCCTGATGTGATTCTTAATTTTTTAAGGTAAGGGGGTACTTAATATTTCTTTAAAGAATTAATAAATTTCACTTGGGGCATTTTCTACAAAAATTGACAAACCTGTCAAACTGTGTTTCATCTTCAAATTTCAACTCAAATTAAAACATTGAAAAGTTCCTTACAAAACTCTTTTTGAAGTCTTTGATATCCAGCTGTGTTAAAGTCTATGATGATCAGCAGTCCTAAGAGACTGGAAACAAAACAGATGCCTACATATTTTTCTACATAATACAATACATAGAGCGCATGTTCAATAATATCATAACTGAACTAGTTCAATTGTTTCTTTAAATAAAAATAAATTGGGGTAGAGGGAATTAATTTTTTTTAAGAAAAAGGTTGAGAGAAAAAGTGCTAGATTGCTTTTGAACCAACTATTATTTATCAAAGCACATGAAAATAATAAAAAAGAGTTGAAAAGCAAATTATGGTTTTTTTTAAAAAAATACTGGCTGGACAACTACTATATATAAAGACATTTTTGCATTACAGAGTCTAATGTACACTTCAGGATTTAAAAAAAAAATACTTTTAGTATTGTATGTCAGTTGCCATGGCTTTCATTTTTATGTATCGTGTGCATCATTTTGATAGAATCAAGTCTAAATGTCAGAAAATTTATAGTGTTTATGGAATTATGGCAAAAGAAGATCTCTCTGGTTGAGTATAAAACACAGCTGAGGCCCAAAACCTCTTATAAATAACAGCTGTATTAATAACTCTCTTCCTATTATGCAGACACATATGTGATCCTTCCTCATATCTTAATTCATAATCACATTCTTTCCAATCACTGACTAATTATGAATAAACCAAAATATCCCTACCTGTTTCTGCTTGCACCTTTGTTGTTGTTGTTTGGAGAATTGTGGCCTACTCCAGTTAAGTGGGCATAAAAGTCAACTTCAGCATGAGATGCTGTGGATCAGGCTCATATTTATTATGACACGAAGGACATGCAATTTTTTTTTCTTTTAATGAGCCTATAATTCCTTGCTTCAGGGTGAAGTCATGGTGACTGAATGGAGCTGAGCGTTTATCGACCGTATGCCCTTCCTGATGTCTATGCAGAGTTCACAACAGACAATTACTCATTATGCCCAGAAAGAGAAAAACCTGCAGCTACCTAGGATCGAAGTCACAGTCTTCTCATTGTGAGGTGAGAGCTAGACCACTAGGCACCATACCACCAAGGGCATGCAATAAATTATTTAATTTAATAATTAATCGGTTAAGTATTTTATATAAATTGTATTATTATTTGAAATAATTAATTGTTAATTAATTATTAATTAATAAATAATTTAATTTACTAATTTAAAGTGTCTTAAGATTCCCAGGTGTTCAAGAATTAGATGAACATTTTCTCTTCATTTTGCTTCTGTGGAAAAATAGAAAGCCTAGAATATTTTACTATTCTGATAGATAATTGGTGTACATTTCCTTCACATGTTGTTAGAATCTCATTCTCATCAAGAAACTAAGGACATTGTTGTAATCTAACAACATCTGGCAAACCATAGGTTTCTCAAGTCAAATGATTTCATTGTTTAATTGGTATAATCCTGTTTTGATATTTATAGCAGATCCCATGACTGGGAAAACAGGACAAAATTATTCTTTTCCCTTGCTCCCTGCTGCACTCTAATCTGAATTTCTTTCAGACATCAAACTGCCAAGCACAAAATTATTAATTGTGCACTGCCTACATCTCTCCGTTCCAATTACAGGAGAGATGTCAGTGGCACACTCAAAAAAGAATATTTTCAACAATTTAATACTCCAACACCCTGTAATAACTAATATATGGGTAGTTTAGGCAGGGGTGGGATTCAACTGGTGTTACTACCGGTTTGGTGGCTACATTTTGCTTCGCGCGCATGTGCACCTGATGCGCACCGTGTGCACAGGTAAAAAAAAAAAATCAGCTGTGCCGCCCGGACAGCTGAAAAGTGCTGCACACAGGTGTGCAGTGTTTGAAAAGCCACTTTTTCCTTGCTTTTTCAATCTCAGCTGTGCCATGCAAAGCAGCTGAGGTTGAAAAACCAGGAAATAAAGGTCAGGTAAAAGCCTGGGCAGGCGGGTGGGCTAAACAGCAGCAGACACAGAACCGGTTCGGTGTCTGCTGCTCTTCAAAGCTACTGGTTCTATAGAACCTGGCAGAACCGGTAACATCCCACCCCTGAGTTTAGGTAAGTAAACTAGCCACCAATCATTTTTTTGCCAGCTGGGCTGGAATTTACCTTGGTGCCCATTTGTTCCCCATCTCAAATGCTCTTCATTTGCCTTTAAACTCTAGGGTCTAATATATGCTGGGTCTAAAATCTGAAAGGCAACAGTGTAGGCTGAATAAAGCCTTACCTTACAAAAGTTTTCTAAAAATATTTTAATACATTTTAAACATCTCCAATGTAGATGGCAAATTGCATAATTTTTATGTGGTATTTCTGGCTCTTCTGATAAATTGTAATTTAAATTCCTACGTGCTCTTGGCATCCTTGCTAAGGGAATTATTTTGGCACATCGTGTTTGCAAAAAGCCAGTGTTTTATTTTCAAAGGAAAATCATGTTTCACAAGAAGAGGCTCTGAGTGAAATAACTATTTAAAAACCCACTTGGCAGGATAATTTTTTCCCAGTAAGGTTGCTGAAGAAACTAGTCAAGCAAGAATATTTTTTAATTTAAGTTTTGCTTCTAATATGAAAATGCTTTCATGTGCGCCAGGGAAATCCATGTCTGCTTGCCTGCAGTAGATAGAGAGTGGCTTGAAGTATTTCCATCCTCTCGCAAGATATAGGAGATGATGACAGGATGGAAGAAATGCATCAAGCTCTTGTACCATTAATACTATACTAATGATAAACAGGAAACTGTTGCTATAAGACTTTGTTTCCAAATGGTTATTTATCATAAGTAAAGGACAACTTGTAGAGCTAAAATGTCTACCCAACCATCTAGAGCAGGGCTGTCAAACTCCCGGCCCTTGGGCTGGATGCGTCACAAGCTGGCCACACCCACACCCGGTTTAGCGAAGGGGGAAAAAGTCCCGATATGTCATGTGATGCTGCCAATTTGACACTCCAGATCTAGAGCATGCTCAAGCAGTTCTGTTTTTCTCTGTTGGGGTATTTAGCTTTGACAAAGTCTTTTTGAAAATAAATTTTTATTGCTTTTAAAATAAAAACAAAAAAAAATAATTTAAGAAAATTAAGAAAAAAAACAACAAAAAGAACAAAACACAAGATGCATGCATAATTTTAAAAATACAAGTGCTTTAAAATGAATGAAAAAGTAGAATAGAAAACATTCCCCAAATATGAGGTATAACGTGCTATTGCACTAAACATTTACATTTCTATATATAACTATCTAATAAAAACAGCATGCATGTATGTACATTTCTAATAGACATGCAACTATCATGTTTTTTTAATATATTGCTTTTTGTATAAATGAGTCCTATATATGTACCCAAATAAAGTTTGTCTATAGGCAATCTGCTCATAAGTAGCTAGTATAATCTGAAACACTGAAAAAAAGCTGAAAAACTCAATTCAAATACATACATTTAATTCAGAAGATTTTAAATATTACTATACAGCTGAAGCTAGAAGTGTTTCTTTGGAGCAGAGTCTGATTGACAAAACATTGGAAAAACTCACAGAGCTTGTTTTTATATATGATAACCACAGCAAGACTCTTATACACACAATGGTGAAAAGATTTGATGTTACCCACAATGGAGAAGTAGATGCTGAAGGTGATGGACCTTGAACAGATGGCTATACTGACAGCCTTGATTAGAGGAAAGACACTAATTAAGTTTAATGCCAGTTGGAAACCTCTTCTAGAAATTTTGAGCAAAACAAAACTAAAACAATGAAATGATAGGTAGAAAAAAATAGGAAAAGAAAGAAAGTTAGTTGTCAAATTTATTATGGTCATAGACCAGCACAAGGAAGATGAGGTACAAATAATTTAAAAACAAACAACACATCATAATCTAAAATAATAATTTTATTCATATGCAAAAATCTAAAGGGAGGGCTAAGAACATTAAATATCGTGTTTTTCCAACAATACGGCCTCCACCAATAGGAAGGCCCACCATGATTTCTAGGCATGAGGTGAAATTAAGCCCCGCCCCCTAAATTTAGGCCTATTAAAACCATGCATTTCCCCGCCATTTCTCACATCGTTCGTTAGAACTACACGAGGTGAAGAGAAATGGGGGGAAAGGGCGGGGGTGGGTGGGGAGAAAACTTGCCTTCAGGAGTGCCCTGCAGGTAGCCTAGGCTAGAATACCCTGATAGCCAATAGAAGCTCCCTTGAAGGCAGAGTCACCAGCCACTTCGATCGGCCGGTAGAAGCGGCTTCGGGGCAAGAGCCCACACACACTCCCCTCACTGGGAGGCCGCTTCTATCAGCCGATCAAAAGCTCCCTTGAAGACAAAGTCCCCAGCTGCTTCGGGCATGGCATGGCTGCCTCTGTCCCCTCAGCTTTAGGGCAGTCTCTTTCGGGTGATGGAAGCTCCCCAAGTGCAGTCACCAGCCACTTCGATCGGCCAGTAGAAGCGGCCTCGGGGTGAGGGCACACACACACACTCCCCTCGCCGAGAGGCTGCTTCTATCGGCTGATCGAAAGCTCCCTTGAAGACAGAGTCCCCAGCTGCTTCGGGGCGAGGTGTGCCTATGCATCAGGTTCCCAAATGCAAACTCAATGCAACTGCAAACTCAATGCAACTGCAAACTCAATGCAACTGCAAACTCAATGCAATGTACATATGCTGTTGTCAGAATAAATATCAGAGGACCCCAAGATTCCCACTGCATTTCTGCTTCCTGAGCCAGGCGCTCTTCTTCATCCCCTTAGATAGCCCTATCCCCCCACCTTGATTTCCCACTACAACCATTTGGATCGCAGGAGGGTTGCTAAAGAAGCTTTTGTCTTCTCCTGTCCCACTCTTTTAAACTTCTCTCTCCAGCCTTGGAAATCCTCTCCTGGCTCCAACCCTGTTTAGTTTCCATCCTAGACAAGCCCCCTCCCAGATGCGCTCTGGGAAACCAAGGCTTGTTTCCTCCCCCCCCCCCCATCTCTGACTTGAGCAGAGCAGGCACTGGGGTGGGCAGGGAGCGGGCGGAGTGGAGGGGCTCCTGGGTTTTTTGCCTGAGCTGGGTGAAGATCATCCTGGTGGCCCCAAAGGGTGGTCTTTCAGATTGCTTTAATGATTAACAGGACACTTCCCTGAACCCCCACCTCCCTCCAGTGGGGAGGACGGCGTCTTGCTGGGCCCGGGAGAGATGATGGCTGCATTGCAGGGGAGAAACACCCCCAAAAAAAAGCCCCTTGGGGAAATGTAAATGAATGAATAAACTCAAAGGGTCTTGGGACAACCCCCCAGGTAAAAAAGAGAGGTGGCGGAAGAGCAGGGACCTTCAGGTTCAGAAACTCGGTTAAGCACAAGCTGCTACTTCTTCCCTCCCTGCCCTCATTTCACGTTGCCTTTGATCACAAAGCATATCTTAATGATAAACAACCCTTTTGTAAGTTACCAACTGCATGCCAATCCCAGCCACCACCCCAAGGTGGCTTAATGTATTTGGGTTAATTGATTAATTGAGTTAATGATCTAAAGTGATTTTTATTTTGATCCAGAGAGAAGATGAGTTTAAAAAGAAAGAGCTACTCTGTGGAATTCAAGAAAGCAATTGTGGAGGATTCTCGTGGTAAGAATCTGACTGCTTTCTGCAAAGAGAATATGTTGCATCTCCGTATGGTCCAAAAATGGAGAGCTGAGTATGATAATCTCAGTCAACAGGTGCAGAAGGGAAATGCCAAGAAGCGCAGGTGTGGATCAGGTCGGCATCCATTATATCCTGAACTTGAAGACACCATCTCTCAATGGATTGCTGTCAGGAGAGCAAAGGCTTTGGTTGTAAGCAGGGCTGATATTCAAGCATTTGCCCTTGTAATGGCACGACAGTTTGAAATTACCCAAGGAGAATTCAAAGCCTCTCATCGCTGGCTGGATGGCTTCCTTCAGCGATATGAATTGTCTCTGAGGAGATCCACCTCGCTCTTCAAGCTAGAAGATGCTGAAATTGTCAAACGGGCATTTGCTTTTAAATCATTTGTTGACGCCATTGATTTCTCCAAATATAATGTCACTCACATGATTGCGATGGATGAGACTGCATTTTTTTTGGGCCAAGAGGCTCAAACAACAATTGATAAGAGGGGTGCCTCGTCAATTTACATTCCATCAACTGGATATGAAAGCGCACGTATTATGTGCATCTTGGCCATTTGCCTGGGTGGGACAAAAGTAGCACCTCTTGTCATTGCCAAGGGCAAAAAAGAAAAAATTGAACGTGTTTCAGGGATTTATGTACTTGAAACCGAAAAGGGTTTGGTGCACACAGGGTGTTATAAGGAAGTGGATCGAGTTAATACTGCCATTTGTTGTGCGAGGTGGCCAAAGAGGCATGCTGATATGGGATGCAGCCAGCACTCACCGTGCCAAAGACATGAAGCATTTCCTTGCACAAAGAAGAGTGGATCAAATAATGATCCCAGCAGGAATGACATCTCCAAACCCTAGACATTGCAGTAAACAAACCATTCAAGGACAATCTGCAGGTACAAATCAATGACTATATTGAGAATCGCATAGAGAGAAACCAACGAGGAAACTTTGTGAAGACTAGCCTGGCAGAGGTTGTGAGTTGGGTGAAGAAGGCATGGGATACCATCACTGACACCTGTGTTGCCAATGCACTACGAGCAGGATACATGGACAAGAGATACTCCTTTAAGGAGATCTCTATTGCTGAACATCAGCGATTGGGACCAATTCTTTTACAGGCAATGGAATCACAAGAGATTCCAGGAGGAATTAAGGCTTTGGAGTGTTAGGACGATGTTCCAGAAGAAGATGACATAACTGTTTTTGAATAAATTGTTCCTACGTATATTTGCATAAATTGTTCCTGGGTTTGAATAAATTGTTCCTACGTATGTTTGCATAAATTGTTCCTGGGTTTGAATAAATTGTTCCTGTATTTGAATAAATGGCTTGGTTTATTTATTTTTATTAAAATGGTGGTTTTTAAATAAATTGGGGTGTTGCTTTGTGGTTCCCCTTGGGGTGGTGGCTGGGATTTGGCATGCAGTTGGTAAGTTACAAAAGGGTTGTTTATCATTAAGATCTGCTTTGTGATCAAAGGCAACGTGAAATGAGGGCAGGGAGGGAAGAAGTAGCAGCTTGTGCTTCTGAACCTGAAGGTCCCTGCTCTTCCGCCACCTCTCTCTTTTTACCTGGGGGGGGGGGGTTGTCCCAAGACCCTTTGAGTTTATTCATTCATTTACATTTCCCCAAGGGGCTTTTTTTTGGGGAGGGGAGTGTTTCTCCCCTGCAACGCAGCCATCATCTCTCCCGGGCCCAGCAAGACGCCGTCCTCCCCACTGGAGGGAGGTGGGGGTTCAGGGAAGTGTCCTGTTAATCATTAAAGCAATCTGAAAGGCCACCCTTTGGGGCCACCAGGATGATCTTCACCCAGCTCAGGCAAAAAACCCAGGAGCCCCTCCACTCCGCCCCCTCCCTGCCCCCCCCCAGTGCCTGCTCTGCTCAAGTCAGTGATGGGGGGGGGGGGGAGGAAACAAGCCTTGGTTTCCCAGAGCGCATCTGGGAGGGGGCTTGTCTAGGATGGAAACTAAACAGGGTTGGAGCTGGGATGGAGTTGCCAGGAGAGGATTTCCAAGGCTGCAGAGAGAAGTTTAAAAGAGTGGGACAGGAGAAGACAAAAGCTTCTTTAGCAACCCTCCTGCGATCCAAATGGTTGTAGTGGGAAATCAATGTGGGGGGGGGATAGGGCTGTCTGAGGGGACGAAGAAGAGCGGCTGGCTCAGGAAGCAGAAATGCAGCGGGAATCTTGGGGTCCTCTGATATTTATTCTGACAACAGCATATGTACATTGCATTGAGCTTGCAGTTGCATTGAGTTTGCAGTTGGGAACCTGATGCATAGGCACGCCTCGCCCCAAAGCAGCTGGGGACTCTGTCTTCAAGGGAGCTTTCGATCGGCCGATAGAAGCGGCCTCTCGGCGAGGGGAGTGTGTGTGTGCGCTCGCCCCGAGGCTGCTTCTACTGGCCGATCCAAGTGGCTAGTGACTGCACTTGGGGAGCTGGGGACTCTGTCTTCAAGGGAGCTTTCGATCGGCCGATAGAAGCGGCCTCTCGGCGAGGGGAGTGTGTGTGTGTGTGTGCGCTTGCCCCGAGGCTGCTTCTACTGGCCGATCGAAGTGGCTGGTGACTGCACTTGGGGAGCTGGGGACTCTGTCTTCAAGGGAGCTTTTGATCGGCCGATAGAAACAGCCTCGTGGAGAGGTACTTGCGTATGAGCCGCTCTAGGTGGGAGAGGAAATTAAGTCATCCCAAACAAGACGGCCTAGCCATTTTTTCAGGGGTAAAAAAAAAATAAGGCCCAGCCTTATTATGTGAGAAACACAGTAGTTATAAAGATTAGTATGTGGCAGTCTATGTTTCCCAGATTATAGAGTGCTCTGGTATAATGAACTAGATGCCCTTTTAATCTAGTTCAAGGGTGTCAAACTCAAGGCCTATGGGGTGCTTAAATCTGGCCCATGGGGCTGCCCTGGAAGCAAGGAAGGACTGGCCCGTGGTGCCTCTGTCAGCAAAAACAGAGCCCGGGAGGGCTGTATATGGCCACTGGGCCCCATTTTCAACCGTGATGACCCCCTACAGCCCTCTGCCATGCATGTCCCCTGCCCCATTTTCACTGGCAGAGGTTTAGCAAAACAGGTTAAAAGTAAAACAAAACAAAAGGAGAAATGTTTCCCCTTTTGCATTTGAGCATCCAAGAAGGGACAGGAAGGGAGATGGGAAAGAGGAAAGACAAAGAAAAAGAGGAAAAGAGCAAGGAAAGAAAAAGAAGGAAAGGGGAAGGAAGAAGAAAGGAGAATGGAGTGGGAAGAAAAAAGAAGAAAAGGAAGGAAAGAGATTATAATGAGAGTGAGGGAGGGTCTCAGGGAAGTCCTGCCTTAGCACTTGGCCACCACAGGTACCACTGTCATGAGTGATGTCGAGCTGGCCATGCCCACCCTGTCGGAGTCTGAATCCAATGAGGAAGACAAACAGTTGACAGGGAGTGGGAGTGTGGTTCCATTGGCTGTGGAAAAAACTGGGGAAGGGCAAAGTTGGGCAGAGCAGGAGAGAGGTAGAATAAGGGAGAGGGAATTCGGAGGAAGACCCGGCCCACTCACTCTTCAACCTAGGGCATGCAGGGACGAATGGAGAAGAGAGCAACGTGGGTTGCATGGCTTACAGGGGAGGAAAGGGCTCTGATTCTCTTCATTAGCCACAGCTGGGAAGAGAGCTGCTGAGTGTGGCAGCTGCTGGGAGCAAATGTGAGTTTATCTTGTGTTGACTTTAGTTATCTGTGTTCCTGGCATCTTCCCAACCATGTTGAGTTTTTGCCGTGCCTTCAGGTCTGGAATTCTTGCTCCTGCCCTGCTAATTACCTCATTTTGCCTTGATTGGACTTATAGTTACAGTTTTTGTTGACCATGTTTTGGACTTGATTCTCTGCAGTCAAAAGCTGTTCCTGGGAGAGTTTTTCTCCAGCCAGAAGGTAACCAGGATGTTGGGGGCAAAGTTGGAGCTAATAAAGGGATTCCTACTGATTATCTGACTGTGTTACCTCTATGCCAAGCCCTGGGTCATCACATTGTGGTTCTTACATATATTTAAATAAGTAAAAGAATGCATTCACAGGGGAGGCTTAATTGTAGTTTCTTAATTTGCATAAGTCCCTTGGTGATTGAGAGGTTTTGGAATACGTTTTAAACTTTCCCTTTTTTATTGCCCCTCCCCCACACCTTTTATAGTACAATGACATAGAATGATGCATTTTTTCCCTAACTTCTTGTGCACATTGGTAGTTTTTCAATAGTAAGTAAAAATCATCTTTATTTAAATAAGATGGTGTAATTTTTTCAGAGGAGAATTGATTCAAGAGGTGGGTGGGGGAGAAGAGGAGCAAAATGAAGATAAAAAAGTTAAATGTAGTGAACACAAGAGTACAATAATTTCTGTTTTTCTAGCACAGCTTTTGCTATAGAGAATAACTCATCCCACAGAAGAGATGCATTTCTTTTTCAAGCAACGCAGTGTTGTTTTTGTCATGCTTGGGCAGGCAATGAAAATTGGAGGAGTATACTATTAAAAATGACAAGGGTCTTCTTAATCCATAGACTATAGTCTCAACTTCAGCAGTTATGTTACACCTTTCTCTTGGAGATAAAACTTCAAATGATAGAGCTAAAACATGTTTCCTAAACCTGCATTGGCTAAAGTGATAAGTTGAACAACATCCTAGAGAAGGCAAAAACAAACCAATTGGGTAATGCTGCCAAAAAAAATGCAAATAGGAATTCTTGAGGAGTGTAGCTTAACACAAGGAGGTCCTTCCTTATTTTAAAAGCATATTAAGATGAGCTTATCACATCTTATTTTTTTAATATTTATGTTAGAAACTATGCCTCCAGGTTTTGCTTATTTGTCACTGAACTTCAGTAGTAGAATCTTGCCTTTTCTAAGGCATTACATCGTTGTTTAGCGACTGCCTCATTTAGTGATTGTTTGCAGTCATATTAATGAAGTAGTAACTTTATGACCAGTTCTTGCATTTACAATGTTTACAGCTCTATAAAGCAGTCTCTTGGTGACTGCTTCACTTAATGATTGAGTTGACAGTCTCAATTTTGGTTGCTAAAACCCTGGGACTTTCCCCAAGCACTGGGATGTCTCATTTAGTATGGTGGTTGTCTGTTTATTTGGGGTTTGCTCCATACATTCAATGTTCTTTTAGTTCTTTATAATTGTACTGCAGTTATTCTCTTGATATGTATGTTATACATGTATATTCCATGGAACTAAGTCCCCCCCTCCCTTATGCTGTTGCCTTTCAGTCTTCTATGACAGACCCTGACAGGAATTTTTGAAAATGGACCCCACTATTAATCTAAGACAGGATCTCATATCTTGCACCAACCTCTCCCATTTGTTCATTTCAGCCAGTAAGTAGCTATGGAACATTTTCTCCTGTTACCAAGTGAATAAATTAATTACAGTCTAGAACAAGTGTAGCACTTGGTACCTCAAGAGCTATCTTGAGCCATGGTGGTGCAGTGGTTAGGATGCAGTATTGCAGGTTATCTTTGGCTATTATCAGTTGTTCAATCCTCAAGGTTGACTCAGCCTTCCATCCTACCAAAGTCGGCAAAATGAGGATCTGGATTGTTGGGGACAATATGCTGGCTCTGTAAACCATTTAGAGAGGGCTGTAAAGCACTGTGAAGTGGTAAGTCTAAGAGCTATTGCTACCTCAAGATGGAAGTTCTTGGAAAGCATTGTGCCAGTCAGTACTTGTTTGTCAGAACTATAGTCCTGTCCTTTGAGAAAATATATAAAAGCACCAAAAAGATCCCAGCCCTTTTGCAACTTGGTGTAAACCAGAAAACCCAGGAAAGTGCATTTTCTGACATTTAAGGGATTCTAAGACCGAATACTGCCCAGCCCAAATTCCATTAGGAGCAGCAGCCAAAAGAAAGACTTTGTCTTTGTGTCCTGTGTTGGCTTCTCAGGGGAGCTAGTTAGCCAGTGAGGAAAAGAAGATGAATACAGTAATTTATTTCAGAGTAGACCCTGGGGGCATGGTTTGTTAAAACACGGTATACTGAATGATTCATAATCATGCATTACAAACCACAATGGCTGGATTTATCATGAATATTATGCTTATTGCAATAACTACTGGATGGCTTAGGATGATGTGTGTGAATCTAGTTGTTCTTTTCTTTGCCTTCTTTATTAAACACACACACACACACACCAAGGAAACACCACCACCATCTGCATCATCCTTTATCAGCAACTTTTACAAGGTTTCCTGGGCTTATTGCAAAGTATACACGAGAGCATGGCATCAGATATTTTATTCCTGTAATTTGCCTTCTTTACCTGGCCATCCCTTGCCATTTTATTTTACACAGCAAATAATGTATCATCTCTGAAGCAGTTAATTTAGGACAAAGCAAAATGGATGTAAGCAATAAGTGATGTCTGTTTTGGAGGAGATATAGAATTCTGGAGAGGTTTATGTTTATGATTTTCCTCACCATTACAACATATCAAATGGAAATACAAGCGGAGGTGGTGCTGGGGATCACAGGAGAGAGAATAGATGTGTTTAATGATTGGCATTCACTTGTACCAAGAAGAGCTTGATGGAAACTTTTGCCAATATTGCACAGCATGGAAAATCAAGATCCATATTAAAATGTCTGGATGATACATTAGATAATCTAAAGTTTGTGTATTCGGAGTTAAAGGAGAATTGCCGTATTACAAGCAAAGGCGATGCAAATTGGTACAGATGAAAACGTTCAGTGTTCCCATTGAAGAGGAACTTTAATGTGCCCTGCATTATTCAACCAAACTAAGTATTTGTCAGCAGGGGAAATTCTGACAGAATCTGGTCACGAGAAGAAAATGGAAACTGACCTAATATATATATATATATAATGATACATGAATACAAATTGTTGCAGTGAGATGCTGTCTTCTTTGCTTGATGTTTCATGTATTTAATTCTGCAGAAAAATATGGCCTTGTATGTTTCATCTGTTGCTGTAATCATGCACATCCTTTTCTTTAGTACAAGTGGCATCTGTCTAAGAAGGAGGAGACATTACGAAATACTGATGGCTTCTAGGTTGGAGTAGTTCTTTTGTTTTTTTGAGACGTTTTCAAGGTAGGTAGAGGAGAAAAATCTCATCCTTTACAATATTTATGATTAAATATGGGCATTTTTTTAGAAGTTTAGAAGCTTCAGGTTGTTGTCATCCTGAAAAACCATACCAACATTTGCATAATTAATCTTGAATCAATTTATTATCAGAAGAGTTGACAATGATTAGGGGTATTTTTATATCCTTCCCAGCTTCCTTCCTCCCTCTCTCTCTCCCTTCCTTTTTCACAAACTCATTAAAAAAAACCGAATCTAAAATTAATGCCTTTATTTTCTTGCCATAGCCCACTACTCATACAAGAAAAATATGCAATTGTTGTTAGTTTTTTTCTTAGCTTTTTAAAATCTTTCTTTATATATGTTTGTACCATAAATTACTTTTATGCTGACCTGTATTGGTGGATATACTGAAATTTACATGGCTCCTTTACTGGATCATCATGGAACCAATTTCAAATTTTCATTTCAGTGGTTGATATTGTTAAAGGACAGGTCTTTGACCTTTCTGTGACTATATTTGCAAAGGCTCTGAAACATCTTTCTTCCCAAACCCAAAATGATATTTGTGCATTTAATCTGTGTTGTATTCTAGATGGCACTGCACAAAGGATAACGATGTCATAGCTTCTTGGTAATTTGATTTACCCATTAAGGACACTCTTTTTTTTGGAAGTGAATTCATTCTTGATAACACCACATCTCCAGTGGCTCTCTATCTTTTTTCAGTTCATCTTGCTGGAAAAAAAATCCTGACAGGACCTTCCTTTCTGCTATTACATTAACCCTGAAGTATTCAGGCTCTTGTATGCTAAATTCTTTCCCTAGAAACAGTCCACATTTGCCTCATTTTTCAGTTCGTAGACCGCATGCCAGTTTCCCTCTCAGTGACCCACTGGCTCATTAATGTATGTGTCGCCTGCAGGTGTCCATTTCCATACCTCTGTTGTAGCGCACTGGCAGCTAGCGGAGCTGGCAGCAGAGTTGGACAGTGAGGAAGTTGGGGAGGAACATGGGTCAGTCCTGGAGATCGAGGAAGGCTCAGACGAGGGCTCTGTGTCAGAGGCAGAGATGGGGCCAGGGTAGGCTGGCAGTTGTCAGCTGACTTTGGAGTCAGAAAGCAGTGAGGCGGGGGAGCAACTGGAGCCAGTTCCCAGCTCTACATGCACAGAGCTGCCAAAGGAAAAAAACAATTATGAACTAAGGGTTGACGTGGGAGTAAAGCCACAGGTGGATGGTGACTGTCCCCTCCCATAGGGATTAAAAGAGGAGCAAAAGGGAAGGGGGCTTTTGCAGGAAACAATTTATTCATTGCACCAGTATGAAAATCTGTCTGTGCATCTCAGAGACTCTGTGCCGAGTCCTTCCTTGTCAGCACTGCGTTTGAAAATATTTACTTGGCAGCTCTCCAAGGTAGATAAGGTCTGTGCTCCTAATTACACCCTTGAAAGACTGTTTGCCAGGCCTTTGGCTTGAATGTGAATGCAAGAAATTCACCTTCATTTAATAAAAGGGGTTTTGCTGGGACAAAGAGTCTGGATTAGTGCTTTTTGGGGGAAGACTAGGTCAGAACACCCTCCGTAGAAATATTCTCAACATTCCATTATACCTGTTTATATACAGTAGTTGGTGGTGATGTGGGTTTCCCCTTGGTAGTTTCTTGATTAAGGCATTATTTTCCCCTTGGTTGTTTGGTGTTAATTCCTGCTAATCTAATATAGGCTGTTGGACACAATATATTCTGGCATTACCTACTCTGATAATGAAATATCTGCAAATGATCAAGCTCAGAGAACACTCAGGATTCTACAATTCAGCCTTGAACTACACATATTCTCATCTATTGGAAGGAAACTCATTAGTCAATGCATTTGAGCCTTTGAGAATTTAGAATTTGAGAAAAATTCTAGGTGATTTTTCCTTCCTCTTTCCTAACAAGATGCATGTGTATTTTGACTTTCTTTGCAAACATATTTTTATCTCCTTTTCAATAAGGCCATAAGAAGTACAATATTATCTTTTCTTGTTAGTTTGTTGGAATGTTCAAATAGCTGAAAGTGATTATATGTAGATTGACATTCAGCAGGTTCTGACCAGTTCTGGAGAACCAGTAGCAGAAATTTTGAGTAGTTCAGAGAACTGGCAAATACCACCTCTGACTGACTCCCCACCCCCATCTATTCTCTGCCTCCCAAGTCCCAGCTGATTGGCTGGGACTTCTTTTGTTGCCCTGCACAGGAGAAGGGAGCTGGAAAGCAGGTTAGTGGGGTGGGGAGGGAATGGGATTTTGCATTAACTTCCCCTGTCATGCCCAACAAGCCACACCCACAGAACCGGTAGTAAATTTTTTTGAACCCCACCACTGATTGACACCCTACAGTACTATGCTTTGGGACTAGGAGAAAGAAATAGGCACATTTCCTTTTCTTAATGGACCCCCTTTCTCCTTATTTTGTCTCTGGTGCCAACTCACTTGATACCCTCCTCCCATCTGAAACCTATATATACATTTGCCAAGAAGGAGAACAATCTGCTACAACTTCTATGCTCAAAAAATGTAAAAGAAACCAAAGGAGAGTCAAGTGCTCCAAGCATAAAAAGCTTTAAAAAATGCTTATATTGGTTTTTTTAAATATCTATCATATATCATTTATTTTAAAATTGTTTTAAATTTGTATTAGCAGTATTTTGAAATCTTCTTTTAAACTTTGTTAAGTTATAATATGTAGCCGGTAAAAATAAATGAAAAAAATGGGGACAGGGAAGAACAAAAGCAGAGGGTCTTGGCAGTTACTCAGTGGTGCCTACACTTAATAACAGTTTTACTCTCTGCAACTGAGCAATCATGGCACATGTTATTCTTCCCTTCTGTCTGGAGGGAAAATGAAACAATGAAGGGTACTATTAAAATAATGAAGAATGTAGATGCTTTTGACATGACTTATTCCCACCCATAACCTGAAGCAATCTAAAAGTTGGTTGACTCTCAAAATCCACTTAAAATATAAAAAAATCACTTAACACTTGCTTCCCTTCCTATCCTGCTCCTTCAGATGTCCTTGGGAATGAGGAAGGGGAATCTGAGCCTTCTTCCCCTCTTCAGTCAGCATATTTTGTCCTCCATTTATTTCTATTCTTTTATATTATGAAGTTAATCAACCTTAAAAACCAATCAACAAACAAAACCCAACAGTTGCTTTAATTCTGGTTCCATTAAGTTAGTTAGTTTGTTTTTTGGCACAGCTTATGGTATCAACCTCTGCAGTGGTGGGATTCAATTTTTTTTACTACCAGTTCTGTGGGTGTGGCTTGATGGGTGTGGTGTGGCTTGGTGGGTGTGGCAGGGGAAAGATACAGCAAAATCCTATTCCCTCACCACCCCACTAACCTGCTTTCTAGCTCCCTTCTCCTGTGCAGGGCAATAAAAGAAGACCCAGCCGATCGGCTGGGACTCAGGAGGCAGCGAATAGAGGGGGAAGGGCCAGTCAGAGGTGGTATTTGCTGGACTACTCAAAATTTCCGCTACTGGTTCTCCAAAACTGGTCAGAACCTGCTGAATACCACCTCTGAACCTCTGACAGCACTCAGAACTGATAAAGTGCTGAAAATGGTTAAATAGATGAGGAATTGAAACTTTTCATTAGCTATTGAGTATAACACAGACCTACCTTTAAGCTATGATTCATCAACTCTAAAGCAGTGATGTGTTCAACTAAGAGTATTTTGGAATGAATTTTATGTTGAACTATTGAAATTATTTTGGATAGCAAGATAACCCTGAAAGGACAGAAAGGAACCAGCAGGCATGATTTGTCAAATTGGAACCATTTAAAGAAGCAGTCTTGTGTTAAGGACTTGTCTGTTTGATTAAAAATTAAGAATATTCAATAAAATCAATCTTTTATTATAGTCACAGACCAGAATTATGAAAAGTCAAGAAATCCTATTTCTAATCTCAACATTCATTTGGTTGAAACATTTTGGGTGCAAATGAGCTGACTAGAAAAGCTGCTTCCTTCCATGATTATGAATTCCGAAAAAAAAAAAGAGGAAAGTGAAAAAGGTAATAGAAGAATTATGTTTTAAACCCTCATTCTTATTCATTATGCAGACACTTTAACATTATGCCAAGTTCCTTTCACCATTTCATGCTTTTAATTTAATTTGTTTTGGACTGTCATGGAGATAACATAGGACCAAAACCCATTTTATCTTGTCCAATTGAAGTCTTGTAGAAAGTTTAAAAAAGCAGATGTAACGCATAAAAATGTAACGTTTGTGGAGAAGTAATTTATCATGGTTTGGTTTCATTTTTGCTTTTTTAAATATTTAAAACAGAATTAGGGAGCAACCAAATTTAAAGGAAGTAAATTTCATAGCCTACTTGTTCAGCTTTGTCCAGGCACTGTGATAGTTACGTTAAAATTGTAATTCCGTAAAGAATTTTCAGCAGTGGAATTAATATAGCATATAACACTGGTGGCTAAGCTTTCTCGGCTCCTGTGCCAAAAATTACGTACATGCTTGCGTGAGCGCACTCACATGTCAGCTCCCAGAAGGCAATGCATGCCCCCCACATCCCCTGCGCATGCACGCATGATCCCCACCATGTGCCATGCATCTCTGTGCATGCGCCCTCTCTGCACATGTGTCCCCATGTGTGCCATGCATCTTTGTGCATGCTCACGTGATATCCCATGCCATGCATCTCTGCGCATGTGTGTGCACCCCCATGCACACCACACATCTCTGCACATGTGCGTGAGACTGCCACATACCCCGCATGCCTCTGTGCATGCACACGCATATCCCCACCCCCACCCCCAGTGCATGCATGCCAGATACCTGACAATCAGCTGTCAGGTGGTTGGTGCACGTGCATGCGCAGTGAGGCTCTCCAGGATGACCTCTCGTGTGCCGGCAGAAGTGGCTCTGCGTGCCAATTTCGGCATGCGTGACATAGGTTCACCATCACGGGCATATAACATCCTCATTAGAGTACTCATTGTTTTGGTTTTTTATTTTTAACAAGCATTTACTGAACTTACTATTGTGGTAATATAATTTAAAATTCACCATGACATTCTGTCTATGAAATGTAGGAGGCTTTGAGATCAGGACATTCCTGCATTTTGTATAGCTCCTATCAAGGTGTATCTATCACTGACCAGAAATTTCAGCATGACAAAAATCCAGGACAATCCAGAAAGGCGTTCTGCCTAGAAAACTGATGAGAAAAGAATTGTCTGGCCATTTGATGGAATTAATTGGCAAATTAAGAGATAATTTGCAACAGAGTGCAAAAAAAAATGGTGCAAAAATGATTGGTAATCAAAATAAATGTTCATTACTACTATACCTTGTGACATTTCTCTCACTTGAGAGGTCTTATTTGAAAGTGTGAGCCTATATGCTGAAAATTCTCATTTGGAAGCTTTGTATAAAGCACGGGAAAAGAATGTAAAGGATAGAACAGAGAATCAAGTTGTAGGTAAGCCAGAATCTGTGACGATAATGATGTTTCTTGCTGGCCCTGTGACATGGTAGCTCAGAGGTTAGGATGCTGGGCTGACAATTGGCAGGCTCAGGTTTGAGACCCAGTTGCTGCTTAGGACATGGTGAACTCCCATCACAAGCTCCAGATGCTGCTGACCAGCAGTTCAAAAGTGGGCAACTGTGAATAGATAAATGGATATTACTTTGATGGTAACTTAATGGGGCATGAACGGAGCCCCCAACTGGGAACCCCCACAAGCAATAGTGATGTCACCATTCAATCATTTCAACCAAGAAGGCTTCAGCGCTACCAATATAACTGTACTAATAGCAGCTGGTCCTGTAACTAGGAGCTTAGTATATTTTGGTGACATTATTCAGGCATCAAGGAATCATTTTTTTATGTGGCATGAAATTTATCAAGAGGAGAGGGAGAGAGATTTATCTGGACTTGTTTTCATGTACAACTCATAATCTCCTAGTTTCTAAACCTGGACCAAATTGGAGCTAATTTAATTTTAATAAAATGTCTTTATTATTCTTACCAATGTCAATGGGGTGCCCATTGTTTGCAGAACTAGTTATCATTACTTTTCTTTTGCCCTGGAATGTTCTCAAGCAGTATCACACTTGATATTTAAAAATGAACTCTTATGCTCATCAATAGTTGAAAATATGGTGACATAGTCAATGGGATTGTCATTTCCATTGTGAGGCTATAGAATCTGTGGTGTATGTCTGCGCAAATAGAATGACTCAGCATTATGTTTAAAGAGAATATTTTATAAATCTTCTTTTTGTAAACCCTGAAAGTTACAGAAAGTAGTGCAAGCACGATTAAATTTAAAAAATGTAGAGTTATACTCTTCTGAAATTAGCTTTCTCTAGAATGAATGAACATGACAATGTTCTAGATGAGTTCAGTTGAGATCTACTCCCATATTTCTGGCTTTCCGAAAGGCCTTAAAGACATAGGTATGCCAACTAACCTGGTGCCCTAATAAGGGTGTGTATGTGTGTGTAACACATTGGAAATGATTAACGGAGTAAAGAACTCCCTACTTCCTCTCTATGTGCACTTTGCTCCCTCCCTGTCCCTCCTGATTAGTTTTATTTTAACTGGATTTTTTAAATGTAAGGTATGTTTTATTTTTTAATGTTTTCTTCTGTATTTTATTCCATGTCTATAAGCTGCCTAGTATCACCTTTGATGAGAAGTACAGCATACAAGTTTGAGATATAAATAGATATGATATCTATCTATCTATCTATCTATCTATCTATCTATCTATCTATCTATCTATCTATCCATCCATCCATCCATCCATCTATCTTTCAAAATGGTGAAGTGCAACTATACAGTAGTAGATGGAGGAAGTCAACCGCAAAGCACTTCCAATCACACCTCATAGTACTAGCTAGTGTATGATACATTCCTATCCAAATCACACAATTTTTAATTTCATTTTTGTTTCTTCCTTCAGTCAACTGAGCCACCCATAAAACTGAAAGTTGAAGCCTTATAAAAGAAAGTGAATAGGAAATTATTTTAGTTATTGTTTTAAGGAAGCAACTTGGGACAGTAATTACCATTACTTTTTTCTTAGTTTTGACTCCTCAGCACTCTTGTTTTACCCTTCCAGACTAAGCATATTTTTTTTTTACTTTTCATCATCTATTGTCCCCAATCCATAGTTACAACTGGAGGGAAAAGGAACACAATCACTCTTGTTTGTGCTGATATTTGAGAGATGCTCCTGCATTTCTAGCTTTTGCAATCATGCTAAAAAAAATGCCTTCATTGCTGTGAAAAGGTGTTTATAATAGATAACATTAAATGCATTCAGGATGTGGTCCCCCCCCCCCTTTTTTTTTTTTTGCAAAATCAGTATCTCCCGTTCCCTTTGTCAATTCAGATTTCCTCAGAGCCATAAATATTTACTTGGATCTATTGATGATGATGATGATGATGATGATGCACTTTCCATTCAGTGAGGAAATTATACAGAGTGTAAATCTCATCGGGAGGGAAGCAGATGGAATGAAATTGCGGCCTAATCGATAGCATGAAGTCAGGCCATACAAATTCTGATGCCGCAATTCTGTCTGGGTCTGGCAAAATTGATGTAAAACAAGACCAGTGGAGATGTGGGCAGAAGTGCAAAGAACTGCAAAGAACTCAAGTTGTCTCATTTTTTTCAAAGAACCAAAAATATAAAAGATGATAATTCTCAAGAAAAACACTGCTCCACATGCAGAGGAAGCTCTGGTGTGTCATAAATTTAGTGATCCAGCAAAAGACATTCTGCTTATAAAGGTTCTGTGAAAAGAGCTGTGAAGACATTTTCTGGAATTAATTGGCAAACTAAAGGGAGATAATTGAAAAGTCAAGACCACTTTGAAGGCAGGGTAGAAGAAAGTTTTTCAGCTAAAAAAAGAAGGAAACGGAAAGAAGCGTCATGACACCATAAAAATGAGAGTTGAGCAACTTACTATAGAAACAGTGTTTGAAAGCATTGAATTTACTACTGAGGGAGGGAAAAAAAGAGATGGAAGAGGAAAGTGGAAATGCCATTATGATAGAAAGGAAATTCAGAAAAAAGAAGTAGGTTCCAAACTCAGTGAGAAAGTAATAGTAGAGAGAGAAAGGGAATGAATGTGTGTGTGTGTGTGTGTGTGTGTGTGTGGTGTGTAAGAGAGAGAGAGAAGAAAGAAAGAAAGAAACCCATAGCTTATTTCCTGAACATAAATGAAAAGTGAGGTATGCTCATAATGAAAGGAGGTATTGCAGATGTTTGCTTTCAGATAGCGAAGAGCTTCACAGCACAAGACATTCAGGAAATAGAAAAGAAAAGAACTAAGTTGAGGGTAATGTTTCAGTTGTTAGACAATGCTAACCATGTATAAAGATATAAGTGAACTGGTATTATGAAAGCCAGTAAATCTGTCAGTATGAGAGCCAGTTTGGTGTAGTTGTGAAAATGGACATGTGTGAAAGATCAAGGAGTTAATCAAGGAGAGAAGCAACCTGAAATTAAGGAGAAATTCCCTAACAGTGAGAACAATTAACCAGTGGAACAGCTTGCCTTCAGTCATTGTGGGCACTTCATCACTGGATAATTGAAGAAGAGAATGGACAGCCATTTGTCAAAAATGGCATGGGGTCTCCTACTTGAGCAGGGGGTTGGACTAGAATAGTGGTCACCAACCAGTGGGCCAGGGACCACTGGTGGTCCGCAAGAAAATTTTGGCGGTCTGTAGAGAAATGTCCTCCGCCCAAGCACCCCCCAAAGCAATTAATCCAGGCTGCATGGGAGCACAAGGCTTGCGTCGCTTGCATTGCGAACACAAGGTAGTGAGGGGAGGGGGAAAGGGCGGAGGGGGAGAACTTGCCCCACTCACCCCATGTGTCTGGCCTGGCCACCGGGCTGCTGCTTTCCACTGCTTCTGCTTTTGGCTGCATGCAAGGAAAGCAGCAAAAGTCTTTCTTTCTCTCCCCCAAACTCCGCCAGAAATGAGTCTTTGGGAGCTTGCAAGGCCTCCTGCTCCAAGAGGCTGCGCCGGCGCAACAAATCTCACAAAGATTCATTCCTGGTGGAGTTTGGGGGAGAGAAAGGAAGATTTCTTCTGCTGCTTTCCTTGCATGAAGCCAAAAGTCTCTTTCTCTCTCTCTCTCCCCCCCACCCCCAACGAGAATGAAGCTGGAGACAGTATCCTGCAATCCAAAATAAAGAATAATCAATCGGTAGGAAAACAGGGTGGGGAATTTTCCTGCAGACTTTTTTGGGGATTTTTCCAGGGTCTCTGGTTCACGGGATTTAAAATTATGAGTTGGGTGGTCCCTGAGGTCCAAAAGGTTGGCAACCCATGGACTAGAAGACCTCCAAGGTCTCTTCCAGCTCTATTATGATTGATTGAGAATGTGAGACTCACACAAAGCAGGGCCTGAAGGCAGGAAAAATGAAGACTTCAAAAATGCATACAAAGCTCTGGTTTTCATAATAAAAGGTACTTTCCAAAATGGGCTGCCCCACTCACTCACACATACACGCTAGTGTGGTTTGTGGAAAATTTTATTGGTATTCCCCAACAGTTTTCTTCACCTGGCTTTAGAATTGTCCCAAATGAAGCCAGCCATATGAAGCTCAGATTAATCCCCCAGGCACTGGCCAATTAGTCCATAAAACAAATAGCAAGCTGCCCCAATAAGTAAGTCCAATAAACAAACATAACCCCACCACCCCAGGCAAAAACTGAAAGCACATCCACATTAGCTCACTGGTTATAGAAGTTCAGAGTCTCAAAAGTCAAGCAGAGAACAAACACATGGCCAAAACCCATTCACATTGTTCCCAGCAATGCCTCCCTCCGCCTGCCATGCTAAATAGATTCCCAGTGCAGCCCATCAAGAGGGGCAGTACCTTCTCCTGAGCAATCTGGCAGGCCTCCGGTTCTGTCCCCTGTGTGCTCTGAGATCCACAATGGAAGGCAGCTCCTCTCCCTCCTTTTCACTGGCCTGCAAACTGTTCCCAGCGAAAGCCTGTAATTCTCTTTCTGCTGGCCATTCAGGGTCAGTAATTAACTCCATTCCTGATTTGCCAGGAATGAGCTCATTCTCCTTCAAGCTGGCCTCCGAGGAAGAGCCAGAGTCATTGTCCAAAGGAGACATCACACAAAATGAGATGGCTCCCATATCACCTGGCTGAACCAGAGCAGTTGTGATAGGAAATGTCTGGGGCATGTGAGAAAAGAGTCCAGGTGAGACTGGCCAAGCTTTGATGGATTGCTTAAACCTTATTGGGAGAGGTAAAAATGCAGGGAATGTAATTCTGTAATTTCAAGGATGCAGAAATTGTTAAAAAGAGCATGGGGATAGTTCAAATGGGCAAATCACACAGTATGAAACGTTGCAGCCGAAAAGGCATATGTAAACATATAGGGAGAAGATCCTCTGCTAAAAGCCTCTGAGTTAAGATGGAGGATTAGAATAATTAGAAAACATTCAAGACTCATCCACTCAGCTGTTTGTTGTCTCCAGACTCTGAAGTGGCACAGACTGATGAACAATGTGACGAGCGCAATTGGTGGTTGTCTCTCCCGGTCCATTTCATTCCCTTGCCTACTAGGCTGGAACTATATTCTTTAGTCATTCTCCTTGGCACTGCAGGGTTGCAGGATTTGATGACAGGCGTCTACAAATCAGGGACCTGGCACCCTCCTTCCTCCAGGAGCTATTATAGCCTTACTGACAGTTTAACACTCATATTTAAAGCTAAATAAATGCCCTGTGCCACTTTTCAAATTGTCTTGTTGTCAATCTTCATCGCGATCTCAAGGGTGTTGCTTCTCCATGCCTATTATTAAAGAGAGGCTTGGTGTTTTTCACAAGAGTGGTGAACATGGGTTAAGAAAGCATCTACATAGGACTGGACTCGTGCTTGCAGGTGTTGTGTCACTTCAGCAGCACAAGACAAAACTATTCTGAAGGGCAGTGCCAAACCACTAGAGAGAAAGAAGTGAATACTAAGCCATGCCCACAGAACCGGTTGTTAAAAAAATTGAATCCCACTCCTGGATACATTCTATATTAAAAACAGAAAAAGAAAAAAAAAAGATTTTGTTAAAATGGTAGTTATGGTTAAAATAAGTCATTCTTGTACTCCCTATATATTTTCTTTAAGAGCCTTTCCAGTTTTACCCTACAAATGTCAAGATGCATCTCACATATTTTAAGTGGTGCAGATGAGATATATAATAACCTTCTTAGAGGAGGCAATGGCAAATAAAATTACTAGTGTGACACAATTACTTAAAATGATCAAATTGGTGAGGGGATGACCAGCCTTTATGAATGCTATCTATCTATCTATCTATCTATCTATCTATCTATCTATCTATCTATCTATCTATCTATCTATCTATCTATCTATCTATCTATCTATCTATCTATCTATCTATCTATCTATCATCTCTGTCCATCCATTCATCCATCCATCCATCAATCCATCCATCCATCCATCCATCCATCCATCCATCCATCTCTCCCCTTTTATTGTTTTTATAAATTATTCAAGTCAATGAACATATCTAATGATGACCAATTTGCTCAATACTAAGAAGTTAAAGTTACATTTTTAAAATGTTGCGATCAAATTGAAAGACCCATTTCATGCTACACATTTGTGACATGGGAGGTCTTTTTTCATTAAAATGTTTCTAGATTTCTTCTAGTTTAGCACTATAGTCATAGATGAAGAGTATAACAATGCATAACTGGTTACATTTAGAAAAGTATGAGGCACAGTAAAAATATTAATACTAAGCAGTTATCTCAGTACTGACGCTACAGGCAATATAACAATATTTAGAAACACTTAAGGAGATTTCATTATCTTGATTGGACAGTAGATATCAAAGATTGAAAAAATCTGAACACCTTGGAAACTTTGCTATTAATGGAGATGCATATCATACATAGATGCCTTAAAAATACAATATAAGAAAAAAATGAACTATAGTTTCCATAGGCCTCAACTCACACAGGTAAACCTATTCTTCATATGGGAATTACGTATATGTCTATTCAATTATAGCTGTTGGTAATGCTTTAAAACATACTAACAACACAGCTTTCCTAAATTTTGAAAATTCAATTTGACTTAAATAGCTAGTTGCAGTAAAACTAGCAGGCTAATCTCTGAGATAAATTCCTCTTATTATTTTGTGTCCCTCTACACTATGTGTAAAGCTTTCTGCCTTCACTTTACTTTGGACTGATCACAGCCACAGATAACAGAGGGACTTGTGATTATTTTATCAGTTCAGCTTTTGCAGAATAAAACATTACATTTAGTAAAGAAATTAATCTGCTACAGTTAAGAAAAACAAACCAGTAGGAAAAAAGTAATTTAAACCAACAGTTTAAAATATTTCTACTTTGATAACGCTTGCTTCTTGACAGAGAATTACATTTGGGATATATTTATTTATTTTGTCAAGCAATTATAAGATAACAGGTATAAGTATAAACATAGTTATGAATACATGAAATGGATACATATAAGAAAAATAAAAAGAAACAATAGGACAGGGATGGTAGGCAAGTTGGTGCGCTTATGCACACCCCCTACAGACCTCTTAGGAAAGGGGTGAGTTCAATAGTAGCAGTCTAAGGTTAAAGTTTTGGGGGTTTGGGGAAGAAACCACAGAGTCAGGTAGAGCAGGGATCCCCAACCTTTTTGACGCCGCGGCCCGGTACCGGCATCAGCTGGGCGCCGCGGCCCGGTACCGGCATCAACTGGGCGCCGCCATCTTTTTGACGAAAAGTGCTTCCGGTGACCTCACCGGAAGCACTTTTCATCAAAAAGATGGCAGCGCCATGGCTTTTCGGTAGAAATGGCTTTCTACCCGAAAGCTCACGAGCGCGCCGCCATCTTTGATGAAAAGTGCTTCAGCTTTCTCCGGAAAAGCTCACCGGAAGCACTTTTTTATCAAAAAAAGATGGCGGCGCCCAGCAACCAGCGGCCCGGTAAGACTTGTTCCGCGGACCGGTACCGGTCCGTGGACTGGCGGTTGGGGACCCCTGAGGTAGAGTATTCCCGACATTGACCACTCTGTTGCTGAATTCGTATTTCCTGCAATCAAGTTTGGTGCGTTTTACCTTGAGTTTGTATCTATTGTGTGCTGAAGTATTCATTGACAGGTAGGACATTGCAATATATAATTTTATGTACTATACTTAGATTGGACCGAAAGCAGCGTAGTTCTAGGTTTGTAAGACAGAGCATTTATTTGTTGAGATTTGAAGTTGCCATTTGTTTGATCATTCTTGTACATAGTCAAGGTCTTTTTGAAGGGTAGCAGTATTGTCAGTGGTGTTGAATAATTTTACACCAATGGCGAAGAGAATGCAGTTGCTCTTAATATGATCACAGAGGTCATTTATGTAGAGTATGAAGAGAGTTGGTCCTAGAAAACTACCTTGGGGGACACCACTGATGACAGTTACAGAATTTGATAGGACGCTCCCAATTTTGACCATTTGTTGTCTGTTTGACAGGAATGCCTCTATCCAGTTATGCAGGTGTTCAGAGATACCATAAGATTTTAGTTTTAGGAGTAGTTTGTCGTGTACCACTGAATCAAAGGCTTTACAGAAGTCTATGTAAATTGAGTCTATTGCTTTGCCCTGATTGAGTTGTATAGTCCATATGTTTTTGCAATGTAAGAGTTGCAGATTACAGGATAGTTTTTTTCTGAAAACAAATTGTTTGTTAGAAAGTAGGTTGTTTGTCTCTAAGTGGAGGATAATGGATTGGTTAATAATTGATTCCATGACTTTACAGATGACGCAGCATAAAGAGATTGTTCTGTAATTTTCAACTTGGCTGGGGTCTCCCTTTTTGAAGATGGGGATGACTGTGGCTAGTTTGGCAAGGAACAAGGAACTGAAAGATTTTTCAAAGATTATGCTTAGAGGTTCGGCTATGGCAGTGGATAGCTTTTTTAAGAAGTAGGCACATATTCCGTCCGGTCCAATAGATAGAGATGGTTTTAGATTGCATAGTGCTTTTTCAACATTGTCTTCTGTAAAATTGATATGTATTAGATCGTTGTAGTTGTCAGTGGTTCAACTAGGAAATACTGGGCATGATCCATTGCTGTTTACAAATACTGAGCCAAAGAATGTGTTAAAGAGGTTGGCTTTAATGGTGTCTTCATTGCAGTCTTTACCATTAGGTCCTTTCAGGGGTAGGATGGACCTTGAGTCTTTTAGTTTGTTGTTTACAAAATTGTAGAAAGCGTGGGTGGAATTGGTGCGTAGAAGGTTTTCCTCTTGTTTAATGTGATAATTGGTATTGTTGGTTACTAGTTGTTCCGGTCCCAGATTTGTTACAGCACTGTAGAAGGTTGCATGTATGGGTTTATTTTTACATTCGTTTAGGGTCCAGTTAATATGAGGTAGATTGAGGTCACCAAGAAAGATAAAAGCATGTGGGCAGGATGTTGCCCATGTTAGTAGTGAATTTAACTTGTTTACAGGTTCGATGTCATAATCAGGGACCCTGTAACATAGCAAGAATCGAAATGTGATATTTAAGGACAGTTCACAGACGATGGTCTCAGGAAGAGCAAGCTCTTGGGTAACTTGGATGTTTTTTAGATGTAGGGACTTTTTACAGAAGATAGCAACACCATCTCCTCTATGGATTTTACGATCTGATTGGTAAACATGATAGTCTCTTACTGTGGTAATGGAGTCAGGGAGAGATGCATTGAGCCATGTTTCACAGACAAATATGATGTCTAATTTAGACGTATTTAGTAAGAGGAGAAATTCAGATATTTTATTTACAAGGCTTTTTGCATTGAGTAGCTTGCATTTAAGGCCAGTTGCAGTTGGAATAGAGGTAGTTAGGGGCATGCATGCCTAGTTTTGAGTGATAGGATGAGGTAGGGTTGGATGCAGAGTTGTGGGTTGTGTGACTTTCTTTTGATGCAATCAGCATGGTAGTCAATTTACAGGTAATGTACTGTAATGGTTTGCAAGAATTCCATGTTAGGAAGTCCTATCCAAGCTTCATTAAGTATTTGCATTAAATTTTGGCTATAAATAATTTAATTGCCACCAGTAGTGTTTCTGGATCACTAAAAGGTTTGAATCACCAGTGTTGACTTTTCAATATTCTGGAATAGATAGTCTGAATGTGTTCTCCAGCTGCCTGAGGCATGAAAGACTAAGAATACTTTGACCTGATAAAATTCATGCCCATAGAGATATTGGTAGGCTTTTTAGATTTATTTTTAGATCTTCAGCTTTGCAAAACATGACAAGAGAGCATGAAACATATTTCCAATCCTCAGGTCTGTGGCAATATAATCACATCATGAACATAAAGACATGATGTGCTTGTATGCCAGCTATGGAGGATGGTGAGTCAGCTTAACAAAAGACAAGGCTGGGTTGTTTATCAATTAAGTAGACAATAATGGTGCCAAAACAAAGCACTGCCTAACACCTCTCTCCACCAGCATTTCCTCAGTGTAGTGACCTTCAACATCATATCATTTTGACGCAGTTTTTCTGAAGTTTACATAACCATAGTAGTACAGGCTATTTCACAGCAGACTCAAGACTCAATCGAAAGCAGTTTTAAAGTCTACAAACTCTAAATACAGATATGGTCATAGTTTACATGTATACTTTTCAAGCAAATGTTTGCACAATTAAGGTTGGTTTATATGAGAGCATTTGGCCATGAAGTCACCTGAAAATTTATTAGAAAAATGTTATTTTAGGTAAATCTCAGGAAAAACATGATGTGCAATGTAATGTTTTCTTTAGATAGGCTATAAAGGTTCATATAGAGGTTCATATAGAGCAGTGATGGCTAACCTTTTCGTCGTCACGTGCTGAAAGAATCCCCCTCAATGCCCCCTGTGCATGTGTCTCCTGCGTGCGTGTGTGTCTCCCCCCACGCATGCATGGCAGATACCTGACTGGCGGGGGCACATGCGCATGTGCAGTGGATCTGTTCCAGGCGATGGCTCACTTGCCAGCAGAAATAGCTCTGCTTGCCACTTCCAGCACACGCGCCATAGGTTTGCCATCACGGATATAGAGCATAACATTTCTTTTGTTGTGCAAGAATCGAAGCTTCTTTTTTTCCCAAGCAACAAATGAGAGCCTCCTTATGGATCTGCCTAGCTGTATCAGACATCATGCCACTTGCTAATGAGAGACTGCTGTCTGCTGTTCATAAAAAGCGGTAGGGGTGGAATCAACCAGACCATTGCAATTTGCCCCATTTCAGTTGTCAAGCAGTCTTTTTAATTGCCACTTTAATGTGCTGAAATTATCCATGGATTATGCCATATCCTTCTAACTGTCTACATATGGACAACTCTATTTGATTTCTGTCATTCTAGAGAGCAAAATGGGATGGCTTTCTGTCTGCTAAAAAAAAACACCACAAAAAAACAAAAACAAATCCCCACTCAAGTTTTCAACACTAGCAATAACAAGATGTGATGCAATGGTCTGGCAAAACTTTAACTCACTTACTAAAAGAAAGCCCCAAGCCACTATCTGCTTTCATCATAAAACCGAACACCTCTGCATCTTGCTAAGTCATATTTGCAATGAACCTATGCATAATATGCAATGCAAAACTTCCAAAAAGGACCTGCATAGATATAACAGCAAAATGTAGTCACCGAACCAGTAGTAACTCCAGTTGAATCCCACCCCTGCCATTCATCATCTTTCTTGCTCTTCTCTGCACTCTTTCTAGAGTCTTAACATCTTTTTTACGTTGTGGCGATCATAACTGGATGCAGTCAGTATTCCAAGTGCGGTCTTACCAAGGCATTATAAAGTGGTATTGATATGAATATTATAATTAATATCATCTACAGGAAAAACATAGATTAGATTAGTTTAGTAATGATGCATTTAGACAGTATCACAAGAACAATGAAGTACATGTGGAAACTGCTGAATTTTGAAAAGAAGAGAATTTCAGATGAGCAGACTATGTATGGGTAGTGAAGCATCAATAAATTTAATTTAAGGATAGTTTTAACCCCATATAATTGGGCTTCAAATCTCAAAAAAAAAAAAAAAAAAAAGATTCTTGGGAGATTCTTTCCTGTCCTTAGCTGCCACACAATGGATTCCTCAGAGGATTTTGGCTTCATTTTCCTCAGGACTTGTTCTCTTTTTTCTGATGATTTACCCAATCATTCACAGTTGCCTCTTTGGATCTTTTCCTTCCTTCCTTCCTTCCTTCCTTCCTTCCTTCCTTCCTTCCTTCCTTCCTCCCTCCCTCCCTCCCTCCCTCTCTCTCTCTCTATTGTTCCCTCCCCCACTCTCTCATCTGCATTCAACTAATTCAGTTGCAACTTTGGATGTCATATGTTTCAGCCACTGGCTCAAAAACCACAGGTCCTCAAATTTTCTATATAAATTGCATTTTATCTAGGATAATCTGCAGACAGAAGAATTATGCTTCTGTGTTCTGTAACTTCTTTTAACTCTGAAATGCATTAGTCTGTCTCAGAGTGTTATCATTCAAACAAGCCAAATAGCAAGATATGACAGATAAATACAGTCTCCCAAATTAACCTAAGCATTACTTCACAAATGCTATAAATGATACCAGTTGCAGCCATATATTTTCAGGCAATTTTCTTAATTTTAATTTAAAAAAAAAATATTTTTTTAAAAGCAACCTTTGAGTATCTGTTGCTCCTTCTATTTGGAGAATTAAATAACCGTCTGGCTACCAAGCAGAATCGGCCTGCTACACAAATCTGGGAGGCATTGGTTTATAGGAAGTGGTTTCGTCTAGATTTTCAGATTCATTTTGCTGCAGAACATATATTTGAATGACACAAAGTGATAGAGTTGTATATAGTTTGTGAAAGAAGGAAAGAAAATTGAATGGCAGCCTGCCATAGAAATGATTTATTACACTAGGAAAAAAAAATCCTTGTACTTCAGGGAATACCTGAATACATCAACATACAGACGAAGGGATAATACAACAAGGAAAAGATAGAGGATTTTATATTGGATGTTTTGCCCCCTCTCAGATCCAGTTTCTGACTGGGATTTAGTTTATGGCTTTTGAATCTGTAAAAACCTAATTTAAAAGGACCAATGCAAGTGTTAGAATAAACAAGCTAACTTGTTTAGCAACCAAGTTCCATTCCAACTACCAGGTCATTAAGCAAGTTGGTCACTGAGGGGAGAAAAAGGGGGTGGGGAGGTAGGCTCACTGGTTACTACTGTCTCATTCAGATAAAGTACAGCTTTATTTTGTACAGCGATGATAACAGTAATTTCATTCCAGCATGAGTTATTATCATATACATGGCATTTGCTTGTAAAATTTTTTTTAATTATTGTTTATCAGTATTGCATTTGTGAATGGTTGCCAAAGAAGGTAGGTCCTAAATGAGGAGTAGGTCTATATCTTAAAGTCAATACTGCTTTTCTTATTTGTTTTGAAACACCTCTCTCTTAACCTTAAATCTATAAATTACTAGCTGAGCTAGATTAATCAAGTTGCTGTAGGGGTAGGCCCAAGCCAGACCACAATTAGCTTGATAGTAAAATCAGTTATTCCAATTGTTTCCAATAAGAGGTCTCTTGACTAGCACAAATGGGAAAGATCTTTATATGGCCTATCAAAGATGTGAACTGAAAATCTAGAAAACATTTATGGTCTTGCTAAACCTTTGGTCAGACTTGAGGTCTTTTTCTTAAGCATACTTGGAATGGCTGACTGGTAAATGTGTGCAAATCTGCTTCATGTTATTTTCTGTGTTTGAAGGCTGGATTCTAGTTTAGCAGATTTTTAATATGGTATCATGGTGTAAATCCTCAAGTGTTTACAAGTATTTCTGCTTTTGCCAATCTAACAAGCTTTCTGGGCTCTCATCTTTTTCTTCCTTTCTTCTCCTGTGCTTTGAGCTACACATTTTTCTTTCTTTTTTCTGAAGAAATCCGTCCCCACCCTACAAGCTCCCAGTGGCACTGACTTTCTGCAAACACTGGATCTCCTTTGCAGTGCTTCCTCGAATAACCATGTAACTAGATGACATTACACGTTTGCAAGATCAGAATGAGTATCTTATACACCTGTTTCATTCTATGGGTTTGTGTAGATATACTCATATGTAAACAGGAAGGATCCAATGCCACTTTGTAGACTTTTCAAAAATAAATCAGATTTTTTTTTACTGGGGAAGGTTGAAAGATGCTAGCCAAGGTTTACTATATCTTATCCTCTGAGAAAAAAAACGTCAGGAACAAGACCCATGATGAAATTACTTTGTATTTGTTGAGGTAATTCCCCATTAGGAGAATGAGCGCACACAGGGAGACGTAGTGAGAGTAATGTTGAATAACACATGCACAGCACACAGCTACACTGTCTAGTAAAATGTAGGTTTTACTTCCAGTAAATAGTTAAGCAAAGTCCAAACACAGTCCAAGTCATACATGGTTATAGAAGTCAGTTTTCAGTCCAGGGATAATCCAAATAACAAAGTCCAGTATCATAAACAGTTCAGTAATAAACTCACATCAATCCAAGACTAACGATGATCAGCAACAGTCAATAGGGAAATGCAGGAACAGCAACATTCACCAGAACAGGACAACCTAGGTTTCTGGCTCCATCTTATGGCCATTTGAGGAACCACACCCAATTACAATTTTAGCATTCCCTTAAAGAGACAGTATTAAAATGTCTATCCTGGTTTATATATTTTCCAACCCAACTGTTAGGTGACTTGCATTCCTAACAGTACTATCATTGATACTCTAAATGTTGATCCATGACTGTACAGGAACAGTGTGTGTGTGTGGGGGGGGGGGGGAAGCATCATAGCAGAAGGCTACCCCCCATCTTTCTGTCGTCAGAGATATTTCTGTATGCCTGTAGAGAATGCTTGCTGAGAATCTTCACTCTTGATGAGACTGGATGAGAGAGAACTCGGAGGTGAACATTTTCTGCAGAAGCTTCCCTCCTGTGCACTGTTCTCCCATCAGATCAAAGTATGTGTGCCCATAGTTTTAACATTTAATGTATTTTTAAAAACATAGCTAATCCAACATGCATTTGGAAAATGATACGGGAGTATTTGAACATGCACTGAATTTTCTTTCTGATTGATGGTATATAGGATGATTGCAGATTATATTTTTAATGATATATGGATAACTTTTGACCCCTCTATAATTGCGTACTTATATTCTGCTGCTTATTGTCTACTTGGAGGCGGAATGATTGAAGCAGCATAGAAGAATTTGTAATAAATAAATAAATTCCCAAACTGCAAAAGTGAAAACCAACTTCAAATCCCCTTTTCTGCAGGTCTTTTTTTCAGAGTTTCTGGATGTACACAAATGCAGCCAAGAATGGCTTTTCTGTTCCTAATTTCTAGCTTCCCCAGCATGTTTGTTTACGATCTGATGTTTTCTTAATTACATGGCACATATTACCTAGCAGCATGCCAATAATGAAAATTCTCTACAGGGACTTTCTCATGGGGTTGAAGTGAAGTAGGTCACCCTGTCATATTCCACATGGAAATAATTGTCATCTAAAACAGGTCCAGCTGGAGCAGAAGTTGTCATTGGTTGCTGCAGAAAACAACAGACAACAACAACACTCCCATTATGCATATTCTCTTTTGATACACATCATGAGAATGACCAAGGCAGCAGATGGTCCACGCGCCAATCCCTCCAGCGTTAAAACATTCCTGTACTTGTCAGAACCTTAAACTGCACCCTGTTCTATTTGATTATTTTCAAAGTCTGAGCTGGCCACAGGGGCTCAGATGAGAAAGATTTGCAAATCAGGAGGAAAAGATAAAACAGAAAAGAAGGGGCAAACAACTGCATTGGAAAGAAAAAACTATGGAAAAGCTAGGCTTAATGGTTAATGGTTCTCTTTGATTGTGAGTGTGGAACCTTCCTAGTTGCTCTAAGTCAGGGATGTCTAATTGGATTTCTTCGAGGGCTGGATCAGCATTATATTTCTCCGTGGGCTGGCAAGAGGGGCAGTGGGGAGCATGGGGGAGGCGGGATGGATGCCTCCTGCAGTACCCTGCCAGACAAAATGGCAGGGCCCCATTTTCTGCCTGAACGGCCTCCTGCAACACTTTACTGGCCAAAATGAGGCACGGGGGACCACACGCAGCCCTCCCTCCATCCTCATTTTTGCCCTCCATGACCTCTTGCAGCACTCTGTCAGCTGAAAATGGGCCACATGTAGCTTCCGGGGGGGGCTGCACGCAGCCCATTTTAGCCAGCAGAGGCACCACAGGCCGGTCCTTCCCAGGCCAGACCCACGGGCCGGATTTAAGCACCCCGCGGGCCAGATCCAGACCACGGGCCTTGAGTTTGACACCCCTGCTCTAAGTAGAAGGAGATGTTTTCAGCAATAGTCAATTAATTAAAGTCTCTGTATTAAATACTGTCAGGGTTGTTTTCTTTAAAAAAACCCAGAAAAACTCAAGTTCAACTGTAGGTTACTAGAAGTATGCTGAGCACCAAAGGTGTTGAAAAAAGCAAAGCAGTTTACATGACTCAGAGATTAACTGCAGATACCCAGACGGTGCTCAGCCCAAATCAATTTCCAAATAACTTCATTCAGTTCCAGTTTGAGGATTATCAACCCAAACAATACTTCGTTTAACCTCCTCTAATATTCTTTCTAATCATGGTCATCTATCCCATGCAATTTTGAATACCACATAGTCAACATCTTATTTTATTCCCCTCCCCCTTTTTTATTCCCCTCCTTCATATTTTTTTATCCCAGTCCCTGCTGTATTTTCAAAGTGCAGCACTGACACTCAAGTTGCCACAATGGAAGGGAACTGAAGAAAGGGCACAAAATGACATGTTTTATTGCTCTAATTACTATATGCTTCTGTCAGGGTAACGACTCAGACAAAGCAGTGTGGTTTGATTGGATATGGATTCACACTCAAAGAAAAGCCATTCTGAGCAAGATTAAAATTCATGCAGTAATGAGAAGCTTTGTGTTAGCTTCTTTACAATACTATTAGACGCTGGATGGCATGGCTTCTAAAACACTTTCTTCTCAATCTTCTTTCCTCATGCAAATGACAAGCCTTTGTGTTCCAGCAATTCTAAACCCTTTATTTTTAGCCTTGTAGTTCTGTGTTTTGTGGTTATGTATGTTTTTTGCCCCTTTGTCCTCAAAAACCTTGACAGTGTAAGTGATAAAAATAATAAGCTTGGAGAGAAAAAAAACAATTTCAGGAAAAAAGAATGTTTAAGCTTATTGGATTCATACCGTTATTGGTTTTTTAAACCAATACGCATAGATTAAGCCCCATACTTAGTTGAATGATAGCTACCATAGACTTGGGGCTTATTTGTGCAATCAGCATAGCATGGACTAATGGTTTCATAGGGGAGAAAATTCCTCCCCTGTCTGCCCCCAAGAAGACAATCTCAGTGCATCTTTTCCTACTACAGATAAAAATGTTTTTTGTCCTCACTTGGCACAGGGAGTGCTGCTCATCACTTCATTTCATTGTAGCCCCTGGTCCTGTGCAGCACTAGAACTATTTGAATAAAATTCATGAGCAGCAAAGTAATGCAAAATAAGTTTGGGAACAGAGGCTTAAGTGACTGGAAATATGTATTTATATTTGACAGGTTTAACAATGGAAAGGTGAACTTTCCACCATTCTTTTTTTTTTTTCTAAACCAGTAAAATTGACAAGTCTTCTGCCAGTTTCCCCTTCTAGTCCAAATGACAAGGAAAATTTTTGGGAGGGGGGGGTGTCAGCATAGAAGGGGCCAGGTAGTCAATTGAAACCAGCAGAATTGGATCAGATTCTACCAAGGACTTCAAAGGACAAGAAAGATACTGGCACAGCTCTTAGAGTGACAGGAGAGCCACATCAAAGGGGAAATCCACCCATCAGAGGTTGTGTTGAATGTAGTCTGGAGACAACATTCGGCCATCATCATAGTCAAAGTAAGCAAATTTCTTAGGCTATCATCACTTCCAGCCACTTTAGACATGAGAGATAAGGAGTTTAAGGGTAGAAGTATCTCTTTATATGGTGAACAGCTTTGTAAGCTAGAAGAGAACGAGGCAAATGGGAAAATAATTCTTAAAGGCCCAATTTCCTTCCCTTCTCTTACAATGATTATTGGTCTTCTATTCCTCACTAATGAATAATTACCACTCAAGATTCCTTTCTGTTTTCTAGAGATGAACTGAAGGGGAAGTTTGAGATGGAAAAACTTTAACAATTCACCTTGGGAAGACAGGTTGGAGAGTCAAATTGACAGACTGGAGTAATTGGATTAGCAGCAGCCTATCATAAATATTTCCACCTCTTGATCCGAAGAAGGTGCTAGTTGTTGTTAGCACACACACACACACACACACACAAGCCAAATTTGATGCCATTTAAATTGCTGTATTGCAGTTAATATAATGTTAAAATCTTTGTATCTCTCCCATGATCTTCAAGGAGGAGAAAAAAAAAGTCCCTGAAGTTGCACTTTGCTTTTCAAGGGAAACTACCCTCCCCTCTCCTTGTTGTATGGCAGCTGCTTATATTTCCCTGCAGCTCCTGCTTACACAACAAAACCTGCATTGTTAATTGCAGCCGTGTGACTTAGGGGCCATAGAAATGGAGCCACGGATGGGGAGCCTCAAGCTGTAGTAAACATTGCTATTATAAAGAATGCTGTGCCAAACAATAATTCTATTACAGCAGTTCCTATTTGTGTGTGTGTGGGGGGGGAGATGATCTCTAAGCTGAATGACTGTAGAAAGAGGAGTGTACAAATCCTGTTTGGAATTCAAGAAGAAGGGAAGGAGAGAAGACCTCATTTTTCCAATAGCCAATGTTCTTATTTTAAAATCTTCACACAAGCTCAGAACAGCAAGAGGGCTTCCTGTCCTCATTCCCCCCCCCCCCCCATTTCTTATAATAATTATTTCATTTTGCAAAGGTCAGATCACAAGGTGATCTGGTCATATCATGACTAAAAAAAGAAAAGAAAGAAGACAGAGGCAATGAGTCTTCCTGCTGATCCAATTACATGCAGGAACTTTTTCAAAGTTTCCCCCCTTCTTTACTTAAAAAAAAAAAGACTTCCCAACATTTGAAGCAGCAGGAGAGTTCACTATCTTCATATTTTTTATTGTTTCTAAGCAATATTATTATTGCTGTCTCTTATCAGACTGTTCCCTTGGCTGCATCTCTTGACTGCATATAATGGTCAGGTGAAGACACAACATGGCAGGACTAGACTCAGATTGTTGGACTCAAAAGCCTAAATGAGCTCCAAAGACAAAGGTCAGCCTTGCAGGGTAGGAATCACAACCAAATAAGTTAATTGTAGTTTTTGTAAAACTGCTTTGACAGAATCCAGCAAGTCTGAAAGTATTTCTTTCCCCTGTTTTCTTTACAACCCAAGAAACTGGGAAGAGTGAGTCCCTTTTGATATCTTACACTGCCAACTCTTCAGCTGTGGGTTATACTGACTCTTATCTTGGCCTCGTCTCCCAAGGACTCTTTTCCACATACCAACCCAACAATTCAGAGGGTAATTAATTCCAAATTGCCCTGATTTCAGAGAGAGTCTTCAGAACCTGCACTCTTTATTCTTCCTCACCTCAGATTGTGTTCTTAATATTGTCTGAGAGTTGAGATCCTCCTCTTAAATTATTTCTGCAGTTTCCAGGCCACATAGAAATCTCAAATTCTGGAAAAATCAGAGGCTATGCAAGTTCAGATCAGAATACACAGAGCTGGAGTTAAGAGACTCTGGTTTCTTCATCTATTTTTAATACCTCAGTTAGGCACTGACATATTTATGAACCACACTCCTTACAGCAGTGTTTCTCAACCTTGGCAATTTTAAGATGTCTGGATTTCAACTTCCAGAATTCCCCAGTCAGCATGAATTCTGGGAATTGAAGTCCAGACATCTGAAAACTGCCAAAATTAAGAAAGACTGTGTTAAGTTTGGAAGGTCGGGTTCATAAAGACGAGAGACTTCGGTTCAGTAACAACAGCTCTTTATTTGTCGGCTAGAACAAGCTAAAAGAAATAGCTGAAAAATGGAATCAAGACCTGTGCCTGAAGTTACAATTGTTGCAGTAGCTCTGCAATAACATGATCAAAATTGGGTGCTTGGCAGTCCACCTGCACTAACGACTGCAGGGACATTGCATTTCTCCAAACACTATTTCCTCTTCCCCACCATTGTATGCCCTTTTGGTCACCCTGCACAGTGGCATTCATCAGCAGCAGCAGTGCTGAAGTTGGGGCTGGGCTTGAAGTTGAGTCACTTGCCACCACCCTTAGATCTCAATCTCAATCAGAATAGAGCTGGAAGGGACCTTGGAGGTCTTCTAGTCCAGCCCTCTGCTCAAGCAGGAAACCCTGCACCATTTCAGACATGTAACTGTCCAGTCTCTTCTTAAAAATCTCCAGTGATGAAGCATCCACAAGCTTCTGCAGGCAAGCTGTTCCACTGGTTAATCGTTCTCACTAACTATTAAGAAGTTTCTCCTTAATCCCAGGTTGCTTCTCTCCTTGATTAGATTTCTGCTTCCTTCTCAGGCTGCCACTGTTACTGTTCAAGACTGACACCATGCCGCACCATGCTAGCTCCATTTTGCAAAGCCCCAAATCCTGCCACTACCTTACACAAAGCAGGATCTGCTGTGCCCTATTTCCCTTTGCCATTTTTTCTCTAGCTGATGACAAGTGTGCCCAGCTTATGTGAGGCAGCTGCTGGCTATGCCAGGCCTTCTTATCAAGGCCACTTCACACCATCCTTCAAGCCAGTGTCCCATTCTTGAAATCCTTTGGAAGCTTCATTCCCCAAATCATGCAATAAATTCCACTGCCTTTTAGCAAAGATAGTTTTGTGGTAGTTGGTCACCACAATTTGAAAAGGAAACTTTTCTTGTCTTGGTGTTTTCTCCCATTCCTCCATCTTTAAGTTGCTATGGAAATTGCTACATATATGTCACATCAAAGTAAGAATCTTCATAATTATGTGGAGAAATGGTTGTCTAATTTTGGCAGCAAGCCATTATTTGGAAGATTTTATTCAGTATTTTATATTGTGGTTTTAAGAACTAATTACTTGTTTATCTTCTATGAAATGATGACAATTTCAAGTAGTTAAGTGTTTGTCCTGTAATTACTTAAAATTTAAATACTGTATTTTGAATGGTATAACATAACTGAGTAGATTATTCTTTATTGTTGGATGTATTATTAAAAGAAGAGCTGCCATGATTGAAGGATCTGCTAAAAGTGAAAAAAAAAAAAACTATGCTACTTCTGAAAGATCTAGGCCAGTGGTGGCTAAACTTTTTGGGCTCCTGTGCTGAAAATTGCGCTCATGCTCGTGTGCACATGCTTGCATGTCAGCACCTAGAAGGCAATGTGTGCGGCCCCTCCCATGCCCCCTGCGCATGCACGATCCCCCCTGCCACCCCCTGTGCACGATCCCCCCCGCCGCCCTCTTACAAAAAAATGGGCCCGTTTTGTCACTTCCGGAAATACCTCCAAAAGCTGCAGAGGCTTCCCTTGAGCCTCTGGGAGGCTGAAAAAGGTTTCAAATGGGCCGAAAATCAGCTGGGAGGCGCGCGCATGTGCAGCGCAGATAAGTTTGGCTGGGGCTCACGTGCCCGCATAAATGGCTCTGTGTACCACATGTGGCACACATGCCATAGGTTCACCATCATGGATCTAGGCAAAATTAATTTCAATTAATTTTTTTAAAAATAATATTGTATAGTTATTATGCTTTAACAATTCTATGACCGATAGACTGTTTCTATTCAGATTTTAATGCATCTGTCTTCTTTAATCGTGACTGCATTGTATTATCAGTCTGGAAGTCCCAGGTTGCTTTGCATAGCATGTTAAATGATGAGATCTGATTTTAATTTGCTGCATTATGTGATTTTAAGTCTTTTGGCTTAATTTATTTTCTGACCTTGATTAATTATGGCCAATTAAATAAATTGGGACTTGTACACTGTAGAGCTCCGTTGGAAAAATCCATCAACATTATTTATTAGTGCTTGATTATTTTGTTGTCTGTATAAGGAAAGGATAAGAAAAGAGGTCCTAAGTAAAAGTTCTACTTGTATTTTATGAATTTAATCTATTTAAAATGAACATTTTCATTTCATTGAATTACTCATACAAGGTAGATATTACAATTTTTAAGGTGAAAAGAAAAAAATATGCAAGTACATGGTTAAAAGAATATAAAAAATAGATAGTAAATATGATAATAGCAATTATAATAATTAAAAAAACAGTTTAAGAAATAAAATAGCCAACACATCTTGGATAACCAACAAATCTAAACTATCATTTGTCTAATATATTACACTGCAGTTTTAAAAACTTAAGCATGATTAAATATTGCATATGCAATTATTACTCAAAACTGTTGCTTTTTTAAAACTTTTGGTTAATAGCGTTAAGATCAATGAGCAAAAAATACAAAATATGGATAATGAACAATACATTAAGAAAATACTATAAAAAGATATATAGATTATATTGTATGGGTTACAGGGTCATAAAAAAGGACACAATTCCATATATAAAATTATAATCTAAAATGGTTTCAGAAAAGCTTTAATTGTACATCAGATTTATTTTTTAAGTTTTTCTATAGAGAATTATTTCATAGAGAGGATCAAAAGTCTATCCAATGAAAAGCAAATACAATCCTTGCAGCTATTAATACATATATAATGCCAGTTCAGCTTATTTTGAGGAAATGTATGGCTTAGTAAAATGGAATAAAAATATATCAGAGTGGAATGATTTTACCATTTTTTAAAAAGAAGTTCTTGCATTCCACACTGGAAAATTTCCCAATATTGTTAGGTTTTGCAATATTACCACTGCATATGGAAGAAGGATCCAATCTCTTAATTGCACCAGCATTTCAGGAAAAAAGAGGTTCTAATTTTAGCAATTTTGAACTGAATTAATGTACCAACAGCAAAACATCTTGCATCAATTATCTTTAAGGATAATATTTGAAGTAGATTCTTTTGTTTCATTGGATTTCTCACTATTCCTTCTCTGTAACTGTATTCAAATTTGCATTCATTTATTCATATGATCTTTTGATTGTTCAGATTGAGGTGTATTTTATTAATTGATTGTAAATTGTGCTTAACAAATATTTAGAATTATGAAATTTTAAAATTATTTTAAGATTCACAATATTTTTAGCACCTACATCATCATAAAAATAGGCATTTTAATAACATTACAAGACAAGAAAAATCTAGACTTATCCTTTTTGTATATCCCAAATAATAATATTTGTTGATTCAATAATATTGAATGAATTACAATATTGTAGAGTCTCCTAAAATTTGTGGGATTTTTTCTTTCTATTTGGATCCAGATAAGTTTGTCCAGACCTTCTGGACAGTCTACAATCTTCCATTGATATGAAGAAACCATAAGGAAGTATGACCCATCCCAAAATTCAGGTTAAACAGTTAGCATGACAATACATTGTGAGATTTGGAGCTGATAGATAAAATGGCAAAACAAGGAAAATAATTAATGAAAATTTAAAATATAATGTAAAAACCACAATAATAAAATCTCTGTTCCTAAACCTATGAACCTACAGTATTTCATTAATAAAAAAAATACAAAATCAGCTGAAAAACTAGTAACTTTAATTAAGTTACTCATAATTTATAGATTCTCAAAATTTATAGCAGAAAAAGGAATAAATGATATAGAAGGATGTTTTCAATATTGGTCCTTGCATTGCACTTATTAATCATTATGTTCCCACTGAAGATAACAATTTGATATGAATGTTCATGGATTGATATTTAAAAAAAATATATGCTGTGAGTCAGTTAATGACGGCTGGAGATTTTAATTAGGTTCATTATATAATACTGAATACCTTTTAATTCTTCTTTCCATAAAGCATATATGTTGGAATTAATTTAAGCAGCTATAGGGCAATTATTTTTTCCTCCAGATTTATTTCAGATATCTTCCCAGGTTGATAATATTTTAGTATTTCAATTTTCAGTTGAACAAACAGAAAAAGAATGTGATACTGGTCCAGTTGCAATGTCGTTCAATGTTTCAATAATGTTGTTCTATTTTTTTCTATTGCGGCAATTAAATGCCTCATTTTGTTTTTAGAAAAGAAGAAATAATATTTGGGGGCATTTTTAGAGTATCAAATTGACAATCTGTGAATATGACAATTATTTCAGATGCACTTAAATCATATTCATGTTCTTATAATTACATATGCTTCAGGGCAGTGGTGGGATTCAAAAACATTTACTACCAGTTCTGTGGGTGTGGCTTGGTGGGTGTGGCAGGGGAAGGATGCTGTAAAATCTCCAGTCAGAGCTGGTATTTGCTGGTTCTCTGAACTACTCAAATTTCCGCTACCGAATCTCCAGAACTTGTCAGAAGCTGCTGAATACCACTTCTGCTTCAGGGATGAAGAATCACAAATATAAACAAAACAAATGGAAAATAACATTTAACCACTTTTGAATACAATATTTAGCTTGATACTTGAAGCCCTGATTTGTCTTCAAGGACATTTCAAGCATAAAATCTACTGGAGTTGTAAACAACTTGTATTATATGCTTGATGATACATTACTTCTTGCAGACAATAAGGCATTCCATTCCTCCCCCCCATCTACCAAGATTTAAAGATATGGTACAATATATGGTAAAATATCAAAGCTAGTCTGTTAAGTAGAGGAAGCGTCATCCTTCCCATGGGTTCCAATGTATCTATGGAAATTTGTACAAAATTACGGTTTTACCTAATGTTTGAATTCTCTTAAATGTCTAGAAATACATCTTCTGAAAAAACATTCAAGAAACAGGAGGATGGTGATTGAAGCAGCATATCCAAATCCTAAACCTTTCGTATGCTGTCAATATTACATGTACAAAATCTTTGATCATGCTGCTCCAAGGGCCACTCTGCTGGTTTTGACCCCGGCCCCTCGCCCCCAATCTTGATTTAGGAAAAATCTCTACAAGATGAAGCTCCTGTTGTCGATGCAGGTGGTTGAATGTAGTTCCATCTTTGACCATTAGTGGGCTTCACTCCTCTGGAAGAAGGTTGACAGTCTGGAGATCTCAGCAGTCCTCATATCAGATGCCTTGTGCCTGATTGCACCAGTTGAACAGAATGACCATGGAGGGAAGTTTCCAGCAATTGGAGGAATAATAAAAGTTGCTAATTGGAACTGGGCTACACCCCCTGCCCCGTTGTTATCTCTTGTTTTATTATTTATTAAATTAATATGTCATCGGATTCCTATCAACTCTGGGTGGCTTACAACTGATTTAAGAGATAAAAACAAGACAATAAAAATATATCCTTCAACCATTAAGAAATCTGTGAAGAATAAAATTCTGAGGTACAGAAGAAAGGCTGTTTTCTACTTATTAAACATTAATCTATTGACAATAATTTGTTTGTCTCTACAGTCAATTAACATGGGGTTGCAGGTAGTTCTGAAATATCCTCACACTGTTCTGTCCTGGCAAATAGCTCCACAATAGTAATTTTAATAAAATTATGATTGAGTGAATCCCATCTATTAGCGTTCTCCTCTTAATGACTTCTCCTGAGCAAGGGGGTGGTTTTTCCAGATGCAAGCTCTTTCGAAAGGTGGCTTAAATAAGGATTTTCACTCAAGTAAGCCCGTTTTTATATTCATTATCTGCTGGAAAGCAACCATCATCCCTTGCATTAAATGCGGTGTATGGCTCTTTTTGGACACAATTTTTATTGTGCTTTACTGTTAAGCCTTTGTTATATGGGAATGGTTTCATTTGCTGTCATTTATTATGCTAGATATGTTTAAAAAGTTGCTGGTTATTGATTTTCTACAGTAAGTGCTCCCAAACCAGGCTGCTTCCAACACCAGCATTGATCAAATATCAATTATTTTTTACCCTGAGCCTACAGAACGTCTTAAATTGCTTCTGGATTTATCTGCTACGCACGAAAGGCTTTGACCCCAATTTTTCTGTGAGGGTCTTTTATCTTGGGCCATCAGACCTATTTTGCTATTTTCAAACTGTGTTGCAAACTCCCTCACCCTTTCCAGCACTTGCTTTATTTTCTGGGAAGTCTTATTTTAATACTTCATGTCCACATTGGGTCTTAATGAGACAATTAAATAAATACCACTTTAGAAACATTAACATTCTGATCATCAATATAAATCAAGAAATTTGGATCTATGGGGGGGTGGGGGATAAGCTTTTGCTAGAGTAGCTGTGTTGCTCAAAATACAATATAAATTTTAATTAGGTGAGCTGAGCTGTTAGTGGAAATAGTTGTAACACTTTGCTTAACTTTTACCATTGTGTTTTTGAAGCAATTACTTATCATATTTATCATGCCAGTTTTCTTTCATCCTTTAAAATCTTTTATATAGCATCCCTGGAAAAGATTTCTGCTAGAGCTGAGTCATACTGAGCTGAGCCAGATTTTATTTCTGTTTTGGCAAATATTAATCAACTGTATCAAAACTAGCTTAGTTTTGAAGTTTGCATCATCTTCTTCTTCTTCTTCTTCTTCTTCTTCTTCTTCTTCTTCTTCTTCTTCTTCTTCTTCTTCTTCTTCTTCTTCTTCTTCTTCTTCTTCTTCTTCTTCTTCTTCTTCTTCTTCTTTTAATGACCCCATAATCCCTTGCAGGGTATAGTCTGGATAACTGAATGGAGCTAGCAAAGTGTTTATTGGCTGGATACCCCTCTTATTGCCAATGCAGAGTTTTGTTCAGCAGATATATTTTCATTGTGCTCAGAGAGAGAAATATCTGCCTCTACCTAGGATTAACTCACAGCCTCCCGATTGTGTTGCCCTCACATTAAATATAACAGGAATTATCTACCTAGCATTTAGTGTTCTCATGATTGTTATGTGATTTTTATTTTATTTTATTTTATTTATTTGATTTATCAGTCGCTTACAAGATAATAGGTACAAGTATAAACATAGTTATGAAGACATAAAATGGGTACATATAAGAAAAATAAAAAGAAACAATAGGACAGGGACAGTAGGCACATTGGTGCGCTTATGCACGCCCCCTACAGACCTCTTAGGAAACAGGTGAGGTCAATAGTAGACAGTCTAAGGTTAAAGTTTTTGGGGTTTGGGGAAGAAACCACAGTCAGGTAGAGTATTCCAAACATTGACCACTCTGTTGCTGAAGTCGTATTTCCTGCAATCAAGTTTGGTGTGGTTAACTTTGAGTTTATATCTATTGTGTGCTCTTGTGTTGTTATGGTTGAAGCTGAAGTATTCATTGGCAGATAGGACATTGCAATGTATGATTTTATATACTATATTTAGATCGGACCGAAGGCGGCATAGTTCTAGGTTTTTTAGGTCTAGAATTTTGAGTCTGGTGGCATAAGGTATTCTGCAATGAGTAGAGGAGTGGAGAACTCTTCTTGTGAAATATTTCTGGACTTTCTCAACTGTGTTAATATCAGATACGTAATGTGGGTTCCAGACTGATGATCTGTATTCAGGTATTGATCTAGCAAATGTTTTATATGCTCTAGTTAGTAGTGTGATATTACCAGAAAAAAAAGCTACGTAGGATTAGGTTAACAACTCTTAATGCCTTTTTGGCTATGTAGTTACAGTGGGCTCTAGCACTTAGATTTGGATAAAATTTCCAACTGCACGAAGTGGAGAATGGAGAACAATTCCAGATTTTAGTGAGGAAAGGAAGCACAAAGTATATGATTCCCAGCGGATTCTTTTAATCAAGAAGTTATCTTTCAGTTTCTTGGTGTTGTAGAGATTGTGGCAGCTTGAAATAATGTTTTCTGTGGTTTTAAAATATGGTTTTTATTTTTTATTTTACCAGTGCATGTGAATGATACTGGACACATTGAACTGCCAAGAGGCCCCGATAGTATGAAAAGGTTGGTACTGTTTTATAACATCTAGATAAAATAGGTAAGCAAAGAAGATATAGATACTGTTTATATTAGCAAATTAAATCCATCTGAGTACATTCTTCTGAAAAATGGTTTCTATACTAAGCTTTGTGAGTGGCAATAACTGCAACCATTTAAAGTAAATTGACCATTAAAGCATCATTCTGACTTTTGACAAATTACATCAAAACATTTTATTCTTTGAGGGAATACAAACTTGACTACTATTGTGTTTTTCTGCCTCACTTACAAGCTGAGTGAACCTGAGGTCTAAAATGCTTTTAGGTACTGTGCAGTGTAAGGGAAGCCAATAGAGTTTGAATGAGGTCAAGTCCTGTTGCAGTCAGGACAAAGTTGTTTACTCTCACTAATGATAACAAATCTAAGCAGCTCTTTCAACGCCTCCAATAGCTTGTTTTAGGAACTTTTATTAAAAAGATGTTTTAATTTGTTTTAAAAGCTGCAACCATATTATTGATTTGTTCTAAATAGTATCCTTTTGTGAGAAATGGTGAACTATATATTTTAAAAGGCTTTCCTTCCTTCCTTCCTTCCTTCCTTCCTTCCTTCCTTCCTTCCTTCCTTCCTTCCTTCCTCCCTCCCTCCCTCCCTCCTTCCCTCCCTCCCTCCCTTCCTTCCTTCCACCTGCCTTTTTCTCATCTTTTCATCCTTCCTACTAGTACATGAGCCTCTGTGGCGCAGTGCTGCAAGCTACTTCTGCAGCCAGCTGCCTACAATTTGGCAGTTCAAATCCCACCAGGCTCAAGGTTGACTCAGCCTTCCATCCTTCTGAGGTGGGTAAAATGAGGACCCAAATTGTTGGGGGCAATATGCTGACTCTGTAAATCACTTAGAGAGCGCTGTAAAGCACTATAAAGTGGTATATAAGTCTAAGTGCTATTGCTACTTTCTCCTATTGGAATCTATGATTTATCACATTGTATCTTATTATTAATTTATAATTATGATCTATGATATTTGACTTTGTTGTTGTATGTACATTGAGAGCTCATACACCTGAGACAAATTCCTTGTATATCCAACCACATTTGGCCAATAAAGAATTCTGTTCTGTTCTGTTCTGCTTTGCTCTGGTCTGCTTTGTTCCTTTCATCCATTCCAGAACCTCTTTTTCTGGTACTTTTTCTTCTTTTTCTTCATTGGTTTCTTTCTCTCATTGTTTAGGAGCATTATTGAAGATTTGCAACAGAGAAATTTATTGCTATTGTTTTAATTAATAGGACTCTGGATGGAAGTCAAGGATTGAAAAAAACCTAATTATTCTTGAATACAGGCAAGGTAAGAGAACACCCTGAGATGAATATCTGGCAAATAATGTAAGATAAACAATGGATTTGTGTTTTCAAAGCAGGAGTGTGATTTCCTAGCTGCCAGTTGCTCAGGTTTGGTGGACCAGTCACAGTTTTGAGTGTGTATTAAAAAGCAGCCAAGAAAATTATGGTTTTCTGGCTCTTTCCACTCAGTCTGGAAATATGGTCCAATTTTGTCCTCATTTCCCCAGGATAATGTAGCAACAACAGAAACAGCACAGTGCAGTGCATGTCAATGAATTCATGGTTGCTGAGGTTTGAGCCTCTCCATCCTACCCTGAAATATATGGGTGTGCACATGAATGGTAAGTGATATCATTGAAGATTGTTATACCTGAAGCAATCTTACAGGTACTTCCACTTATCCAGTGATTCTGCTGGATAATATATTGATGTCCAGTGATACAATTGTTGCTGTAAATCCACATGCAACCCAATCATTTCCTTACCTTCCTGCTGCATCTCACTCATTGTTTAAATGTGCTCCTTGATTTTGATTTGGAAAGACTGATCCCATAGTGTGAAAAGACTGTTTCAACCCTGAACAATTATGTCTTATTTTCTTCCCCCTTTTTAGTTCCTGAGTTGCAGTGGTGGTATTCAAATTTTTTTTACTACCGTTTCTGTGGGCATGGTTTGGTGGACATGGCAGCGGAAGGATACTGTAAAATCTCCAGTCAGAAGTGGTATTTGCTGGCTCTCCAAACTACTCAAAATTTCCGCTACCGGTTCTCCAGAACTGATCAGAACCTGCTAAATACCACCTCTGGATTGTTGGTTGTTACTATAACAAGTGCAAAAGTTAGATATAGGATAGGTTAGGATAGGGTAGGGGTATAGGGTAGGGTAGGATAGGATAAACTGGGAAAGGATAGAATAAACTAAGCTAAGCTAAGCTAGCACCCTGGCCATTACACAAATTATGGTTTCATTTCTGATGCTGATGAATTGGCAGTTAGGCAGTCTTGGGTGCTCTACATGATTTGTGTCTGGGATTCAAATGCAAGCTGTAACCAATCTTTAATGCAAATACAATTTACTTATGTATTCAATTTATGTAGCTATCTATCTCAAATATATGACTCTGGGCATCTCACAATTAAAAACAACAACATGAAAGCAAAACAAGACAACACTTTAAGTACAATAAAAACCACATAAAAACACTGCACGTACCATCATTGTTTATGTGTTTCCAAATAAGCTGGAGGAAAAAAGGTGCTGTCAGCCACTGTGCTGTCTCATCAGCCAAATTTAATAGCTATTCCCTGAAATGCTTGCTCACCAAGACAAGTGGAGAAGTAAGAAACAATATTGCATTTTGATGCAATGCAAACTCTGGTTGGTACTTTCTTGTTACATGATAATAAGAAAAAACTAGCAAATCATGAAATATTTATCGCAAGATCTAAAACTGAGGTGGTTGGGATATTTCAAGGAAATAACCTTTGGCTTCCCAACATACGTAGGCTCTGAATTGCTTAGGGGCTGCAAATATATGAATTACCATTAACTCACAGGAGGATGGGAAAGGTTTGGAAATGACCCAGAATGTGCAAATTGGCCATGGTTGCTGTACAGGTGAAACTCAACGAATTAGAATATTGTGCAAAAGTTTATTTATTTCAGTAATGCAACTTAAAATGGAAACCTAATATAAGAGATAGACTCATTACATGCAAAGCAAGATAGTTCAAGCTATGATTTGTCATAATTGTGATGATTATGGCTTACAGCTCATGAAAACCCCTAATCCACAATCTCAGAAAATTAGAATATTGTGAAAAGGTTCAATATTCTAGGCTCAAAGTGCCCCACTCTTATCAGCTAATTAAGCCATAACACCTGCAAAGGGTTCCTGAGCCTTTAAATGGTCTCTCAGTCAGGTTCAGTAGGAATCACAATCATGGGAAAGACTGCTGACCTGACAGTTGTGCAGAAAGCCATCATTGACACCTTCCATAATTAGGAAAAGCCTCAAAAGGTAATTGCAAATGAAGTTGAATGTTCCCAAAGTGCTGTATCAAAGCACATTAATAGAAAGTTATGTGGAAGGGAAAAGTGTAGAAGAAAAAGGTGCACAAGCAGCAGGGATGACCGTAGCCTGGAGAGGATTGTCAGGAAAAGGCCATTCAAAAGTGTTGGGGACTTTCACAAGGAGTGGACTGAGGCTGGAGTCAGTGCATCAAGAGCCACCACACACAGATGGATCCTGGGCATGGGCTTCAAATGTCATATTACTCTTGTCAAGCCACTCCTGAACCACAATGTCAGAAGTGTCTTACCTGGGCTAAAGAAAAAGAGAATGGTCTATTGCTCAGTGATCCAAAATCCTCTTTTCTGATGAGAGCAACTTTTGCATCTCATTTGGAAACCAAGGACCCAGAGTCTGGAGGAAGAATGGAGAGGCACACACTGCAAGATGCTTGAAGTTTCCACAGTCTGTGTTGATTTGGGGAGCTATGTCATTTGCTGTTGTTGGTCCACTGTGCTTCATTAAGTCCAGGGTCAATGCAGCCGTCTACCAGGAGATTTTGGACCACTTCATGCTTCCTTCCACAGATGAGCTTTATGGGGGTGCTGACTTCATTTTTCAGCAGGACTTGGCACCTGCCCACACTGCCAAAAGCACCAAAACCTGGTTCAATGACCGTGGGATTACTGTGCTTGATTGGCCAGCAAACTCGCCTGACCTGAACCCCATAGAGAATCTATAGGCCATTGCCAAGAGAAAGATGAGAGACATGAGACTGAACAATGCAGAAGAGCTGAAGGCCACTATTGAAGCATCCTGGTCTTCCATAACACCTCAGCAGTGCCACAGGCTGATAGCTTCCATTCCACGCCGCATTGAGGCAGTAATTGCTGCAAAAGGGGCCCAAACCAAGTACTGAGTACATATGCATGCTTATACTTTTCAGAGGTCCGATATTGTTCTATGTACAATCGTTGTTTCATTGATTGCATGTAGTATTCTAATTTTCTGAGATTGTGAATTTGGGGTTTTCATGAGCTGTAAGCCATAATCATCACAATTATGACAAATCACAGCTTGAACAATCTTGCTTTGCATGTAATGAGTCTATCTCATATATTAGGTTCACCTTTTAAGTTGCATTACTGAAATAAATGAACTTTTGCACAATATTCGAATTTTTCGAGTTTCACCTGTATATTGGAGAAAAAAATTAAGTTTCCTTTTACAGACCCTGGACAAAGGTTGGAGAGAAAACATTTTGCATTCTGTGATTCCAACTATGAATGTTTAATAAGTTTCCTTTTGAACAACACTTTGCAGGAGAAGTAGGCAACCTCATATCTTCCAAATACTTTGGATTTCAGCTCCCATCTGCTTTTATTAGTTGGCATATCAGTGGAGTGTTTGCGCTTATGAAAATAAAGTTAGGAATAAGGGGTAATTTCACTATTGTGTATCTGTCATTAAAAAGTACAGAAGAAAGCAAGGGTTGGGTGAATGTTCTTTTATATTGGTTTTTTGTTTTTTGCTTTTTATTGCTGTAATCGCAGTACCCATTGGGATAAGCACATCTCAACTCCCAGATTCATTGTGAGGATAAAGTATTGGAAAAGCAAGAGCAACTTCCCTGGTCTTTGTCTCCTTTGGCCATTTCCCTGGACATTGCTGATTCTCAGGGAAGGGAAAAGGAAAGACAAGGAAAAAGAAGAATTAATTACATTGGGGATTGTGGGGAGGGCTGACACGAGGGGAACTTGCAGGGGAAAACGCAGATTTTGAATTGTGTTCTGGTTCATGTAATTTATCTGAGCTGAAGAAGAATTGAGAGGCTTTTAACGCTCAGATTTGCAGAGCATCTATAGATCCATCTTAGAAGTGGGCTGCATGGTATAAAAACATGCAGCGTAATACATTTTATAATCTTTTGAGAGTTTTTGAATGAATAGCAGGGCTTTGTAGAATACCTACTCCATGAGTTTGTAACTGTGAAGAAGTGAATAGTGTACCAGCGAGGAAGGACCTGCATCTATAGGCAAGTAAGATAAGCTATCTAGTATCCATGGACACAGTATTTATAGCAATAGCAATAGCATTTATACTTATATACAGTTTCACAGCCCTCTCTAAGCTGTTTACAGAGTCAGCATATTGCCCCCAACAATCGGGGTCCTCATTTTACCAACTTTGGAAGGATGGAAGACTGAGTCAACCTTGAGCCTCTCAGAATCGAACTCCTGGAGTGAGAAGCAAGTCGGTCCTGCAGTACTGCATTAACCACTGCACCACCACAGCTCTATGTCAGAATTTAGCTTCCCTCCCCTCATTATCCAGATCAAGAGGTCTATATAAGCCTCAAATACACTTATTTGTCTGGCCCTAATTTAATTTAGAAACTGCAGGTGATTCTTATGGGCCAAAATCTGCCTATTTTTCAAATACCTATCCCTTATCTAGCACCACATACAGCTTGCTTTAATGAATAAAATATATTTATTCATTAAAAAACGTTCATAATAGCACAGTTAATCTCATGCAATTGGTATAAAAAGTGGCTGGCCATGAGATCTGAGAACAAAGCCATTAGCATTGTTAATTCTCTAGGTCATAGAGACTGAAAACAAAACAAAATAACTCATAACCATGTTTTGAAGCATAAGTCTGTTGCCACATTCCCCAACTCTTAAGAGAATGCCATATTTTTGGGGGGGAGCAAGACTCACTTTATTTAAAATATATATATCAGAAACCATTTATCACCCATGGATGAGTCAACTGCCTGATAAACCAGTTATTGCATATTTTGCTTAGCATGAACAGAGCAGGGTCAAAATATGCAAAAATGTTGTTGGTGAGTGGATGGAAGCAAAGCCACTCAGCACTAAGTCAAATATGAATAAGATATTGTTGGGTGAAATGGCTCACCTTTATAGTGGCTTATAAAAAATATCTTTAGATTAAACAGGATTGGACATGTTTTATATTTCCATAGAAAACCATCCAAAAATCCCAAGGCTGCCAAAAAATGATCTTGGGTGAAGACAAAGGCAACACCCTTCCTAACATTCTCAAGAAAACATTATATTCACGGAGTCACTGGAATTGAGTTCAACTCAAAATAGTCTTTTTATTTTTGGATATTTTTAGTTTTTGTAACAAAAGTTTTTTTTTAAAAAACGAGGAGACCTATTTTACTTTTTATACTCATCATTAGCCATTAGTCATTGATTTACCAATGAATTCACTACTATAATATGAACAATACATTATTGTAAAATATCACCGAATCTCTGCCATAGTAATACCTATTGCTGCATTATTTGATCAGAAGAAAACATTATCTTTTCCAAAACAGATCACACATTTCTAACAACTGTTCCTTGACACAGTGACATTGATACATCATCCCCAAAATATACTAAATCATCATATGATCAGTCATATGGGACAGTGAGTTATCATATTTCTTTGATCTCCAGCATAAAAAAAATGTTATATCCATCTTTTCAAACACATTATTTGAGCAGTCCAATATATCCTAAATACATTTTTTGTTGAATCAACCAACCTTAATCTTAATAAATACATTTAAACATTGCTAAATACCTGAAGCCACTGCCGTGATTTTATCAGAAATTCTAGTTATTTTGTTTGTGTTTGAAATATCCCAGATATGTCCATTTAAAAAATATTGAGATTTTGGAAGAATCTACATTTCAGATTTTATTTTTGTAATGGATTCCATAAAGCAAGAGAGCAAAGGTGCCCTTGAGGCAGTTAAAGCATCTGGTTTGTGATAATCCATTAGAACAGGCTTAACCAGAAAAGATCTCCATCATTTCGAATTGGGAAGAGTAAATTAAATTTGAAGTCAAGAAAAATCCTTTAAACAATCATTACATAGTGGTTGATTTAAAGTCATGATCTCAGCTTCTGCAAAGCTGTCCAATAAAATAATCCATCAACAATTTTCAAAATAGATTTTTTCCCAAGGAGCTAGATATTCATGATGATCAAAACTCAGTTTACGTCCAAATATGGCACAAAGATTTCTTGTTCATAGAAATTAACAAATTTTCTGCTATTTGTTGTTCTAATCATTTCCTTTCCATTTTAATCCTTAAAGGATAAAATTATTTCTATTACCGAGAATAATATTTTCATTTCACCAACAGGTGGCTGATAAAATATTGTCCCAATGATATTTTTTCAATTCAGATAAAACCACCTTCTGCAAATGGTAATCTCACTTTAGCTAAGGGAAACCTCGATAACCACTGTTTTAAATAAATGTCCTAAATCACTTAATAACCCAAAGAAAAAAATTATTCAGTATTAATATATGAATACCTATAAGAACATAAATCAAATTTTGTAGCATTAATATTAACTTTGCCCTACAAAGTTGCCTTGCTTAAAGGAATTTTATTAACATCCAGTTCAACTTTTTTTTTAAAGTTTCCACATATTGATTTTCACACCTATATAGTAATGTTTTGGGACAAGTCTGAAATATTTAATATAATCAATAGAAATAACAAATCCCATCCCTTTACATAATTGTATTGATGTATTAGGAAGCAAATAAGATTGATGTGAAATTGCTTGGCAGCAATATCTCTAAGGGACAATACTGGTGAAAAATGTTGCCTTCAGTAGGGTAAATCACATAAATATTTTGAAAGATATTGATATTAATGTGGCATTGATATCTATACAAAATGGAGATTTCTCTCCTTTTTCTTAACTGCAAGCAAGTTTATTTTCTTCTGAATTGAATAACTTGTTTAATGACTCTTAAACCTTTGTAGTGTGCCTGCATGGTTGTACCATACTTGAAATAATGTCTCTAGCACATTGCAATTGTTTGTTAGTACTCCAAAGGCCTTGGAGGTTTCCCTTTCAAGTTACAGGCCTCAGCCTTTCAAAAGAAGCTTTTGAACTATATCACAAGGAGAGAAAGGCTTCCTCCTGTAGGAGGAGAGTAATGTCTTAAGATGACTAAAGATAGACACAGGTATAGATCGGGGTGGAATTCAATTTTTTTAACAATCAGTTCTGTGGGCGTGGCTTAGGTGGTGGACATGGCTTGGTGGTCATGTTATTGGCTGGGTGTGGCCAACTCAATATCACTCACATCGAGCACACATCTTCTCGCCTGGCCTCTCATGACTGTGGGGATGTTGCAACAGTTGTAAGTGTGAAAAATGGTAATAAGACATTTTTTTCAGCGCCATTATAACTTTGAATGGTCACTCCACACAAGCAAAGTACCAGCAAAGGAGGGGAAAAAAAACTCCAGAGATGTTCCTGAGACAGTAAATCTAGTCCTGCCAAGAATGTAATAAGGATTAACGGAGAGGCAGTTTCTGTAAGCAACACCATAATGTTTCCTTCCTGCCTTCCTTACAGGATTAGGCCAGTAATTTCTTCTAACAACCGGTTCTCCGAACTGCTTAGAATGTTAACGACCAGTTCTAGTGAATAGGTGCGAACTGGTAGAATCCCACCCCTGGTATAGATCATACCAAGATGTGTATTCTAAATATTAATCTCAATATAAGCACTTTAAATCAGGGTGGGCACCCTTACACCAAGATGGGCCACCTTTTAATTCTTTTTACAGAAATCAATGTCAGCGGAGTACTGGGAGATGATGTGGATAAGTTTCTTTCTTTTTTTTTTTTAATGGGATGGGAGTGTCATTTTCCCCCCAATTTTTGTTAGAGATTTTAATTTCCAGCTCATTAAACCCAGCACCTTGAATTGCAACCAGAAACCTCAGTGCAGGTCGTGTAACAGTGGTGTGATGTGCACATACATTGTATATCCCAAACTCCCTATGCTGCTGGATTCTGGACCAGCTCTAGCTTCCAAACACATCATGAACCCATTGCAACCTTGTTTAGCAACATCCTCTTTTAGCAAACATTCGCAGTTACAACAAAAGTACACTTTATGGCCAATCCTTGCATTTGCAACCTTCATAAATCAGTGAAGCAAATGAAAGTTGAAGTACGACCATAAGCACAGTTGCAGTTTCACTTAGTGACCACTTCACCCCATGACCACATTGCAAGTCCCAATTGTGGTCAATAAGTAAGGATTAATCCGACTGGGAAGCGGCTAAGTTATTAATAAATGTGAGTAGAACTTCCTGATCCAGGGATGGGAGCGATTGGCACACAAGATGGATTTGTGAAAAGTCCCTCTTGTTCATGGTTGCTACTCCCAGCAGGTGGACTCATAAAGACATAATGAGCATTAGTAGTTCCTTGATGAAGAAATGTGGTGATTGTTCAAATGGGAAGAAAACAATAAAGAAAAAGCAATAAAGCTGGTTGACAGGAAACACCCAGGAAGGATGGAGGAAGATGAAGGTTGATTAGGGCTAGGAATTGTTCCATCATATTCACCAAGGGAATGATTTATTGATCAGGAAGCTCCCTCAGTACTATCTTGTTTTATGAGAATGCTCCTGACTTTCCAAATATACACATCCCTACAGTTGGGTTAATTCATTTGTCCAACTAGGTTACGATTCCTGTTAGAAGAACACGATGCCCATTATCCCTATATATCCCTGGGTTCTTTGGTATGAGGGCTGCATATTTATCTATCCACCACACAGAATTCTTCAATTCCTCAAAATGTAGAGGTATATCCTATGTTTTAAGCTTAGATGTAGTATGGCTTGAACATTAAAGGAGGAGAGGGTTTTTTTTCCCCCTGTCTTGCCTGTGGGGAGAACTATGAGTTTTATGAAGATGAAAACAGGAAATCCTGTGCTTTCCTTTTACCAACTGTGGGACAATATTTGAATTTCAGTAGTCTGTATGTTCCAAAACAAAAAGGTGCATATGTTGTTTTTACAGTACCCATTGCTATAAAACCAGATTGCAGCACAATAAAACCAGATTAAATTACAAGTAAATTTCCTGTGCAATGCCAAGTCACCTTGGTTGATTCCACTTTTTGGGAAGCATAGAGCCTATATTTCAAATTTTATGCTACTGCATCTGAGCTGACTGATTATTGGGAAAGACACTAGAAAGCTAAGAAACATTATTTTAGTGTTAGCTGAGCTATAAAATACCTGATTTCTCCCAGGAGTTTCAATGAATACAATGTGTCGGAGAAGAGATCCTAGCTCCATTAAGCTTGTTTTACAGCTCTCTTTTTGGTAGAGCAGCTGAAAGGAAGGCACATATACAACATAAATTGAGTGTAAAAGCCTACAGCTTTATTAAATGAAAAAGACAGAATTAGGAAACTAGCTATGTTTGCTTACTTCTGATAATTTTGTATGGCTGAATGCTAGAATAGGCATCATATGAACATGTATCTGTTTAAAAATAAAGTCTTCAGTCCAAGAGGACCATATATATTAACTGCCAGCGGGGTAGATGTTCCCCAGTTCAATAGCTTGTCCATTAAGCTAATGACTGGTGTTTTACTATACTGGCAAAGTGCCTCAGCGATGTCCAGAAAACACCTATTCAAATCTCACTTCTGTTAAATGTGATATTTTCTTTTGGGGGTGGGGAGGGCTATGCAAATTGTTTGTGCCAACTATCATGCAGGGTGGTATTAATAGTGTCCAACCTTAAAGTGTTATTCAACCTGTCAAATCACTGAGGGTGACTGTCACCCTCACATGCTCCAGATAAAGAAGGGGACTAGTTCTGAAAAGTGTTGCTACAAGATAGAATTTTAAATGCTTGCACATCTGCATAGTTGAAGATACACAGCTCTGCCATATAATATTAACCTTTTATTAGCAATTTTTACAAGTTGCTAATAAAAACTTTCCCATCTTTTAATTAGGTAGTTTTACATGGCTTATTGTATTAATATTTATAAACCCATTAAAAATTCTCTCATAAGAAGCATCCAGGAAAAAAAAAACCTTTAGAATTGTTTTATTTATCTATGTTCAGGGGCCATTTAGGATTAATGAATTAATTTACCCATTTCAAACAAACAGAGTATCCAGAGTTTTTTTTTTCCAGTAGAGAATTTTTGAAAAGGAAGACGTTATACAAATTAAAACTCATGTATACAAAAGTCAAATTCTTTGCTAGTCATTGCTAATCCCTTTTAATTGTTTTCTCATTAAATTTGAATGCTTCATTTATCAGTTATATTTAAACCCACCACAAACAGTACTCTTGGTTTAAAGACATCTATAAAAATGCCCATGATATAGGCAACAAAATAAACACATGCAAGACAACCGATCAATAACCAGTATCATCAACTCATACTCTCTAATACAGTATATCTTCGCTTTCTATCAGCTATTAAAATAGTGTCTGGAGGTGCCTGAATTTTTGGAGTTGATGCATCTTCAAGCTTCCACCTTTCTCATCTCATGAAAATGGAGAACCACCAGAAAGTTATCCTGGGATATAGGAGTCAGATGGATCAAAATTGAAGAAGATGGACTGGCAAATATTCTGGATCCAAGCCATGTAGATCTTTTTGAAGGTTAAACCAGCACTCTGAATTGCACTCAGGTTAATAGAGAATTAATGCAGGGCTCAGAGCATAGGCTACCAACAACAGGGTCATTCTGTTGACCATTGTGGACTAGATTTTGAAATAGAATTAATGCAGAGTCCAGACTCCAGAGCATAAGCCACCACCAACAGGACCATTCTGTTGACCATTCCCATGCAGTGGTCCAAATAATAAGGTCATAGACACAAGGCTTTCAGTTATAGACACAAGGCTTTCAGTTGCTCATCCAGTAGCATCCATGAATCATGAACCTGATCAACCAGTTGATGATATTGCCCCCCTAATTACCTTCAAATAGCTTCATAAATGTTACAGTGCAGGAAGAAAAAGAATGAACTTTGCAACTGCCCACAAATGAGTGCTCCTGGGCCAATTTCTCTCCCTCTCCCACCATTACTAATTTGAATTGACTCTTGAAGAAAAAGTGGAACCATTACAAAATAAATCCTCCTTTCTTTGCAGGGATATTATGTTTGCATTATTGCTATTGAAACAATGTATCAGAAACAGGGAAAATAAAGTTATTCAGATATCAGAGCCAGCCAGCTCAACAGTTGATGAGCTCAGACATTTGTTGTACCATTCGTATTTCCCATGGACCTGAAGAAGTGGAATTAATTTAGCATATTTTCAGTTTATAGACATTTGTGGGTGAATTTGATTATATTATCCTTTGGTAAACTGTATAAGGCTACAGCCTGATTAAAGCTGTGTTCCTTGACACCTCAAAACACTGACGTTTGTGCATTTTTTTAAAAAAAATATTGGCATTGGATAAATTTGAATGGATTCTGCAATTCTTTTCACTGGGAGAAGGCTTTGATTTTTCTCTTCCAGAAGATCCCTGGTGAGAAGGATGCTAACTGGAATGAAATCATTCTTCCCCAGGGGTAGGGGAAAATTAACTCACTTTTGAAAATGTAGAGTAAATGCAATTTGGATTCTTTATAATTTTTCTGCACAGCAAAAATGCCCAGGATTCTCACCAAAGGCTGCTTCTCCTTTGCAGCATTTCCTAAACTAGCTAAGTTAACCTTATAGCATCATGTACTGTAGTTGTATTGTAATACAGGAAGTGCTGCAGAGAATCAGAACCTCTGTGAAGGAAGGTATTTCTGGTGTGAGGTATTAGAGCCTGGTGATCAATCAGGCTAAGTGAGGCATCCTGGGGCTTTTGTACATGAAATGTAAGAGCAATTCTGACGGCTTAGAAGCTAACTTGGAAGGCTCTGTAGTAAGACTTCCAAAACATTTGAAATATTTGAGGCAGAGAATTAGAGATGTATTATGGGAATGGTACAAGGCATCTAGCCTATTCAATTATTATGATTTTTGTTATAAGAATATAAAGCAATATGACTTTTGATTTCCAGGCTTGTAATCAGTAATAACTAAATCACTCTTCCTCATCTGATAGTAGATATAATTTTGCATTTACTAGTTGTTATGTACTAGATACTGGGTACAGTATCTTCTTGCTTCTCCTTAACAGTCTAACTGTATACATATTGGGGGATATTATACATTTCTATTTCATTTTGTGCCTGATAAATCTTAATTATTCCCAGAGTTCATAATTAAACAGATCAACAGATGTATGATTATTATAAGACAAAGTTAAGTTTCCAAAAGCTGGTAAGTTTATTATAAACATAGACTTATACTAAAAGTGTTGTGTTAGGAATGATAGTCACCTAACAGTTGGGTTGGAAATATATAAACCAGGATAATAATTTAATACTGTATCTTTAAGAGAATGCTGTAATTGTGATTGGCTGAGGTTCCTCCAACGGCCATAAGATGGAGCCAGAAACCTGGTTTCCTTCTTCTTGCATTTCCTGTTTTGCCATTTTGCCAGATCATCATTCTGCTCGGATTGCTGTGAGTCTTGCAACTATTAGCAAACTCCGTTTACTGAACTCTGTTTATGATACTTGACTTTGTTTTTGGATCATCCCCGGACTGATACTAACTGCTTTAACCGTGTATGATTTGGACTGTTTGATGGATGTTGTTTACCCGTTTACTGGAAGTAAAACCTACATTTTACTATTCAGTGTATCTGTATGCTGGTTGTATGTTATTCAACATCACTCTCACTACATTTCCCTGAGTGTACTCATTCTCCTAATGGGGAATACCTCAAAACTGGTTATAGGCCCAGGCCATACCAGGCTCAGATAACCGAGAGTTAGTGTGAATACACTGTACCATATACAGACAGCTGTTTACTGTTTAATTGTGGGTTACTGTTCTGGTAAAGATGGCACAAGACCCGCCAACAAGTCTATCACTTATAACCTGGTTGGATGGAACAAACTATGTTTCCTGGTCTATGAAGTGCAGTCTACTTCTGCGTAGGGAAGGGTTATGGGCTGCAGTTCAGAATCCACCAGAGGTAAATGCTTGGGATACAAATAATGAGGACAATGCCAAAAAGTTAGCTGACTTTAATTGGAACAACAAACAAACTATAATTGGACTGACACTGAGTGACCAGCAGCTAGTCTATATTCATGGAGAAGAATCTGCTGCTAGGTGTTGGGAGAATTTGAAGAGGATTTATGTTCATGACAGTGTAAGTGCACACATGCATCTTACACGTAAACTGTTTAGAGCACGTCTTCTGAAAGGTGGAGATATGTTAGCTCATTTGAACTTCATGAAAAGAACTTTTCAAAAGCTACTTGAAAAGGAACTGATTTTTTTCAGAGCTGCATCAAGTTTACATCATTCTTTCCTCATTGGATGAAAGTTATGATGATTCTCTGTGTAAAAAATACGCTCATCATGACTGCTTGGGATTACCTGAGCAAATGATTCAATACCTAGAATCATCCAATGAGTTTCCATATCTCTGCAAATCATGCAGACCCAAACTGGATCTGTCTGAAAGAGTTGATACCATCGAAACCATTGAAACATCCCTTAACACCATAGTAGCATCCCTGGACGCCGTAAAAGAAAGAATATCCAACCTTGAAAAAAAAGACACAACGCAAAAACCTGAATATCCAATAGCTACAAACCACATCTCTACCCAACAACCACAACCCAATCCAAAACCCAATCCACAAATAAACACAACCCAGACAAATATTGATATCCCAATCCTCATCAGAGAAGCCGTTGAGTGTGAACGGAAACGTCCAAACGCCATCTTATTTGGTCTAGAGGACATCAATGACAATGATGACATCACAACTGTCCGAAACATCATCAGTGATTATCAGGCATCAACCATCTCCGCTGATGAAATACTTGACATTTCCCACATTGGCCGAGAGCTCAAAAACAGAGACGGCTCTGTGGCCCCACTCTTGTGCAGGGTCATTTGCAAAAATGAATCAAGCAAACGTAAATTCATTTACACTATAAATTCACTCGCCAAAACCAACACCAACCATAAGAACCTCCGTTGTCGCCCTGACCTAACCATACAGCAACGTGTCCGCTCCCGTGTACTCCGCACTGAACTCAAAAACGTCTAGACAATGGAGAGAAGGACCTGTACATTGACTACCATGCTGACTGTATCAAAAGTAAGCCACACAACCCGCAACTCAGCTTTAACCCTCAACCACAACCCTACCTCAACCGATCCACCATCACCCAAGACTAGGCATGCATGCCCCTAACTACCTCAATTCCAACTACTACTGGCCTTAAATGCAAACTACTCAATGCAAGAAGCCTCGTGAATAAAATACCTGAATTTTTCCTCCTACTAAATATGGCTAAATTCGACATTATATTTGTCTGTGAAACATGGCTCAATGCATCTCTCCCTGACTCCATTACCACAGTAAGGGACTATCATGTTTACCGATCTGATCGTGAAATTCGTAGAGGAGGTGGTGTTGCTAACTTCTATAAAAGTCCTTACATCTAAAAAATATCCAAGTTACCCAGGAGCTTGCTCTTCCTGAGACCATCATCTGTGAACTATCCTTAAATATCACAATTCGATTCTTACTATGTTACAGAGCACCTGATTATGACATCGAACATGTAAACAAGCTAAATACATTACTAACATGGGCTGCATCCTGCCCATACCCTTTTATCTTTCTTGGTGATTTCAATCTACTCATATTGACTGGACCCTAAATGAATGTACAACTGAAATCATACACACAACCTTCTACAATGCTATTACAAATCTGGGACTGGAACAACTAGTAACCAACAACACTAGACTAAACAACTGCCTCGATCTCATCTTCTGCAATAGTTTGAATTTAATTTACGGAATACAAACTAAAGAACCCTTTTCCAGCAGTGACCACAATATGATTGACTTTTGTCTCAACATACGCCCACACAAAAATCACCACAATGATGTAATCCCCAATTGTAACTTCAAAAAGGCAACTATGATCTTATAGACAACGATCTCTCATCCCTTGATTGGCAATCTCTATTCACTGGATGCAATACTGTTGAAGACCATTACAACATATTTTTACTTGAAGTCAAAAGAGTCATCAAACTATATGTACCAACAACAACTCCCAAAACAAAACAAAAAAGCAGATTACCCATAACAATAAGGAAACTTCAATCCAAAAAGAGATCACTCTGGCGGAAAAACAAATCTGGTCACGTTGCCAATTTCAAAAACCGATACAAAATTTTTTTTTTTTAAACAAGTTTTTATTAGCTTTTAAAGACAAACAAAACATAAACCTTATACACATTAAACCTCTTTCCCTTGTGAATTTTTACAAGGCAGATAATACAATATTTTATACAATGTGATTTTAATATTTCTTCTCATTAAATTTAATCATCATATTCATATTTCCCTCTGTCTTGTTTACAATTATTCTCCTCCCGCTTTCCTCCAAGGTTTTACCAGCTCTCACATAAACAGAAACACACAAAACACATAAAATAAAACTTCTTTTTCAAAAAAGTAGCTTGGCCCCGGATTACCACTCTTTGTATGGACTTCAATTAAATTCATATTCATCTTATATGCCATTACCTATCTTAATTACCATTCTGTAATTTCTTTGTAGCTTCTCCCGCTTTCCTCTCTTCTTAATTCTATTTTGTTTATTAACTTAATTTAAATCATTATATTTCTATCCTTTGTCCATTATTTTCCAATTATCTATATATTTCATTCCCCATAGTAAAATAAAAAAAATTTCTCCTGAAATCACAAATCAAAGTATGATGCCTTTCCATCGCACCTCTAAATTAACATTTAAGGTAACTCCAAATTCCTATTTGATTCTGCTTAGTACATACTACTTACAAAAGAAAAAAATAGTGAATCCATAACATAATTAAATATATCATCAAACATTAAATCTCATAACATTTCAATTATCTATTTCAAAAGCAAGTATCACAATAATATATTCATACTAACATCCACGCAATAATCAATTAAGCTCTACATTTAAACTAAATATTTTAAACCTTATTTTATTAAATCTTAAATTCTACCATTATTAAACTTTTAATATTTTAGTCTTTACTCAGATCTTATAAAGTTATAATTTTTTATTTTTAATACAAATACTACAATACTATCATATGTGCCTTGCAGAATCCTTTTAAAACCAAATTATATTACCCTTTATCCCTAAAAAAAACCATTTCTTTTTCACATCTTGTTTAATGCCCTCGTGGTTTTCCCCCTTCTTCCTCCCTGTCTTATCCCATCTGGTCTTTTTACCCCCCTTAACTTCCCCTCTGTTGTATTTCTCTTCCCTTTTGCTTTCTAACCTCATATTGATTTTGCATCTTATTTTCTTCTTTCTTAAATATTTTTTTAAGTCTTATATCCTTTTTTCCCCCTTTCTTTCTTCTTTCTTTCTTAAGCACCTCTATGGGTTCATTAAAGATGGCTTCTTCTTCTTCATCTTCTTCCATCAATTGTTGTATTTGCTGATAAGTAGCAAGCGCCATTTCTAAAAAGCAAAAAATTTGCCCCGCATCATCTTTCTTTATTTTGCCATATTCCTCTCTCAGTTCATCAGCAGATAAAATCATTGTAAATCCTCTTCTTTTTCTTAAAACAGCCAAAGATATTTCCAAGCTTAAAGCAAGTCCCAAAGTCCCAAAGTCACCAAACAATCCAAACAAAGCACAAAGTTCTTCCCTTCTTCCTGGGTTAAAATCAGTTGCAAAGGGAGAAAAAGAAAGCCAGTCTGTATTTTAAGTTCTTATTGCAGTAACTTCCAATCTCTAAAAACTTCCAGGCATCTCCTTCAACAGAATCTTAGTATAAATTTTCCTTTTGTCCTCTCCCTTCCCATTTATAACCAGAAGCTTTAGATTTTTACCTTTTATAGAATAGTAGTATTTTCAGCATTCATTCGTTAATTCCATGTGGAAGGAGAGTAAACTTTCACTTGAAACACTTTCACTCGCGCTTGCCAATCTCTTCTGGAAACAAAGTATCTTTCAAACAAAAACCAAATCTCAGATTTCAGGGTGTTAAATATATCCTCTAATCCCAGTTCAGCCAAAATAACTTTCGCTTCAAAATTTCTCCTTCTTCCTCCAGCACGATCTTATCCGGTTGCTGACTTCTTTGTGGCGGCCATTGCTGACCGCCGCTGGACCGACTTGAGAAAAGGAGGCTGTGCCGGTGTGGGAAGGGGTCTGCGAATACCCCAACCCTTGTCCGGATCCTCCTATCTTCGGTTGCCTCTACGGGCAACCTTATCCTCCGGACCCGTCTGGGTCGGAGGAACCACGCTGACTAGCGCGGCGGGATCGCAGAGATCGCGAAACCCCACCGCCTCCGGCCGACAAACCGGAAGTCAAAAACCGATACAAAAATTTATGCCACCAGATAAAGACCGAATGCACCAATTATCACATTAAACAAGAGGAAAACCTTCTAAGCACCAATTCCACCCGTGCTTTTTACAATTTTGTAAACAACAAACTAAAAGACTCAAGGTCCATCCCACCCTTGATAGGACCTGATGGTAAAGACTGCAATGACGACACCATTAAAGCCAACCTCTTTAACACATTCTTCGGCTCAGTATTTGTAAACAGCAATGGATCATGCCCAGTATTTCCTAGCCGTACCACAGATAACAACAATGATCTAATACATATCGATTTTACAGAAGATAATGTTGAAAAAGCACTACGCAATCTAAAACCATCTCTATCTATTGGACCGGATGGAATATGTGCCTACTTCTTAAAAAAGCTATCCACTGCCATAGCCAAACCTCTAAGCATAATCTTTGAAAAATCTTTCAGGACCAGCTCCTTGCCTAACCTATGGTCACAAGCCACAGTCATCCCCATCTTCAAAAAGGGAGACCCCAGCCTAGTTGAAAATTACAGACCAATCTCCTTATGCTGCGTCACCTGTAAAGTCATGGAATCAATTATTAACCAATTCATCATCCTCCACTTAGAGACAAACAACCTACTCTCTAATAAACAATTTGGTTTCAGAAAAAAACTATCCTGTAATCTGCAACTCTTACACTGCAAAAATATATGGACGACACAACTCGACCAGGGCAAAGCAATAGACGCAATCTACATAGACTTCTGTAAAGCCTTTGATTCAGTGGTACACGACAAACTACTCCTAAAAATAAAATCCTATGGTATCTCTGGACAACTGAATAACTGGATAGAAGCATTCCTGGCAAACAGACAACAAATGGTCAAAATTGGGAGCGTCCTATCAAATTCTGTACCTGTCAATAGTGGTGTCCCCCAAGGCAGTGTTCTAGGACCAACTCTCTTCATACTCTACATAAATGACCTCTGTGATCATATTAAGAGCAATTGCGTTCTTTTACGCTGATGATGTAAAGCTGTTCAATACCACAGACAATACTGCTACCCTACAAAAAGATCTTGACTATGTATCAGAATGGTCAAACAAATGGCAACTTCAAATCTCAACAAATAAATGCTCTGTCTTACATATTGGCAAAAAAATCAGAAAATAAAATACAAGCTGAATAGTCAAGATCTTGTTGATGACCCAAGCTCTGTAAAGGACCTTGGAATACTCACCTCGAATGATCTAAGTGCTAGAGCCCACTGCAACTACATAGCCAAAAGGCATTAAGAGTTGTTAACCTAATCCTACGTAGCTTTTTCTCTGGTAATATCACACTACTAACCAGAGCATACAAAACATTTGCTAGACCAATACTCGAATACAGTTCATCAGTCTGGAACCCACATTACATATCTGATATTAGCACAATTGAGAAAGTCCAGAAATATTTCACAAGAAGAGTTCTCCACTCCTCTATTCGTTGTAGAATACCTTATGCCACCAGACTTGAAATTCTAGAACTAGAAAACCTTGAATTACGCCGTCTTCGGTCTGATTTAAGCATGGTATATAAAATCATACATTGCAATGTCCTACCTGTCAATGAATACTTCAGCTTCAACCATAACAACACAAGAGCACACAATAGATACAAACTCAAAGTTAACCGCACCAAACTTGATTGCAGGAAATACGACTTCAGCAATAGAGTGGTCAATGTCTGGAATACTCTACCCGACTCTGTAGTTTCTTCCCCAAACCCCAAAAACTTTAACCTTAGACTGTCTACTATTGACCTCACCCCTTTCCTAAGAGGTCTGTAGGGGGCGTGCATAAGCGTACCAACATGCCTACCGTCCCTGTCCTATTGTTTCTCTTATTCTTCTTTTATTTTTCTTATATGTACCCATTTCATGTATTCTCAACTGTGTATACACTTATACTTATTATCTTGTAAACAATTGGCAAATGAAATAAATAAATAAATAAAATAAAATTACATATCTTCACTGGAAGTCCTGACCAGAAATGAACTGACATTGACTGACATAACTGGATGATTGTTAGAAGAGGCAAGAAGAAGGCTGGAAAGAGACCAACTGAGAGAGAGAAAAACACAAGAAGAGGATTTGTGTTCAACTGGCTATACTGTTAGGAAATGTTTTTCTTGTGGGGCTAGGGGACATATAGCTAGATTCTGTAAGAAGGGAAAATGACAGAATACTAGTAAACACCAGAAGGCTAAGAAGAATGTTAATTTAGCTTTGTCTAGCAATTCAACTGTAAACTATAATTTGTGGGTAGTTGATAGTGGAGCATTGCAGTTCGTTACTAGAAATAGAGAGAGTTTTGTAAAGATGTCTACGAGTAAGCAACATGTATCATTGGCAAATGGATGGAAGATGAAAGCATGTGGTGAAGGTACTGCATATTGTTCATGTGTAAATGAGCATTTATCTATGTTATATGTACCTAAACTGAAATTTAATTTGTTATCAGTAAGAGCTTTAGTTAATATTGGTTATGTAGGGGAGATAACTGTATAATAGAGAAAGAGGGTAAAAGTGTTATTGCTAATTTAGAGAATGATTTATATGTTATACATGATGACCAGTTGCAGATGGCTAACTTGGTTTATAACAATGTTAAGCCACATGACCAATGTATATATTTACTGCCTAGATGTCTGGGGCACATTAATTTCAAAATGCTGAAACAAACTGTTAAATTGTCAGAGGGAGTAAAATTAAAACCCTGTAGCAAGTATTTAAACTGCAATGCCTGTAACCAGGAGATAAGCAAGGTTACTCCAGCAAACAGACTGAATGGGTTCAAAACCAAAGAACCTTTAGAGGTTGTTTTTGCTGACATAATTGGTCCTAAAAAACCCAGTTTGGGAGGTGCCTGCTATGTTTTGAGTATAATGGACCATTACTCACGATATGGTTTCTGCTATTTAATGAAAAACAAAACAGAAACATTCCAACATTTCTTTAATTGGCTAAAGTTTGCAGAAAGAAAAATGAAACATAAGGTAATTATTGTAGTTACTGATAACGGAACTGAGTTTATTAACAATAGATTCCAAACAATGTTAAAATTGGCTGGTATCGAGCATAAGCGTTCTGCACCTTACAGACCACAACATAACTCGTTTATAGAATGAAGAGGGCAAACATTACAAGCCATGGCTCGCACTATGTTATCTGATTCAGGTTTGCCTGAAACACTGTGGGGTGAAGCCATAATGTGTAGCAACCATGTGTTAAACAATGTGGTGAACACAACAACTGGTGAATTGCCATTCACTTGTTGGCATGGCAGAAAACCAAATTTAAGTTATATTCACACATTTGGAGCTCCAGCATGGATGCATATTCCCTCATAAGTAAAACTGAAAGGGCAACATAGAGCTAGGAAATTATTTTTCAAAGGTTACGAGGCCAACCATAGATCGTTTAGATTCTGGGATCAAGGCACAGCTAATATTTATTGTAGCACTAGTGCTAAATTTCTTGAGCATGTTGGGTGGAATAAACTAGAAGAGGAATCCAGCAATGATGTTGTTATTGACACCCAAGTAGTCCCTAACGATGAGACAGTTAAACCATCTATAGCCATTAAAGAAGAACAGGAACAGGAGGAGGTAGAAGAACAGGAGCAGGTAGAACAGGAGAGTCCACCAGTAAGCCCTGAGTTACCTGGACATTCAACCCGTGTAACACGCCCACCAGATAGATATCAAGCAAATATAGTATGCCAAGTAAATACAGTTCCTACTAACTATAATAAACTAAAACTGTATCCTGCTAAGGATCAGGCTGCTTGGCAGGAAGCAATGGATAAGGAACTGAAATTTTTACAAAGTTTGGAGGTATATGAAAATGTCAGGTTACCACCAGGTGAGCATGCCATAGGGTATAAATGGATTTATAAAATTAAGACAGGTGTAGATGGGACTGTTACCCATAAAGCCAGGTTAGTAGCACAAGGGTTTGATCAGTCAGCCAATGACTATGATAAGGTGTTTGCACCTAGTCTGAAGGCTACCACATTACGAGCAGCATTAGTGTGGGCAGCTAGGAATAAATACACAATAAACCATATAGATGTGGTGATGGCATCATGCACTGTTGCAACATACTATATATTTAAAGAAGCCTTTGGGAATAAAAACTGATAACAAAACTGATTGCTGGAGATTAAAAAAGAGTCTTTATGGCTTAAAGCAATCAGGCTATGAATGGAACCAGTGTATAGTAAAGGAATTAACAAAGATAGGTTTTATAGCTGGCATGGCTGATCCATGTTTATTCAAAAAGAAAAGTGATGGTGTAGTTTCATTGTTGCTATTGTTCACTGATGACATAGCATTAATCACTAAGACTGAACAAGAAGCTACTGGGATTATTTCACTGTTAGAGAAGAAATTTAAAACCAAACATTTAGGTGAGATTAAACAGTATCTTGGTTTAAAAATAGATAAAACTAGGGGAGGATACAAAATCTCACAGGCAGATAAAATTAACCAGTTACTGAAGAATTTTAAAATGGAACTTTGTAAGCCAGCTAAAACACCGATGAGCCAGAAGTTTAGCCACAGTGATGTGCAAAGTCCTGTTTTTGATAAAGACATTTATCAGTCATTGATTGGTAGCTTATCTTATTTTAGCAATTGGTCAAGGCCAGATATAGCATATCGTGTTAACCAATTAGTCAGGTTTAACACTGAGCCTACTGAAAGGCACTGGCAAGCTGCTAAATGTGTGTTTAGATATCTTAAACAAACAATGCATTATGCATTGTATTTAGAGCCTAAGGATGAACTAAGTTTAACTGCATATGCCGATGCAAGTTTCGCTACAGATGTATCTACACATAAATCAACGTCAGGTACTGTAGTATTATTAGGAAAAGTGTTAATTGGATGGCGGTCTATTCAACAAAAACATCTAAGTTTATCAACAATGGAGGCTGAATTCTCATGTTTATCTCTATTATGTACAGATTTAGTTTGTTATAAACAACTATTGATAGATATGGGAATTAATGTAAAGGAACCTATTGTTGTATATGAAGACAACCAATCAGCAATTCAGATGGCTTCCAATCTTGCTCTAAAGACAAGATCAAAACACACCGATCTACGATATCTGAATGTAAGACAATGTGTTCAAAGTAAAATGATTACACTGGAGTACTGCATGTCAGAGAATAACATTGCAGATCATTTTACGAAAGCCCAAGGCACTGTAAAACATAAGGCTTGCTATGAAGAATATGGACTTAAAACTGTAAGGGGAGAAAGTTAGGAATGATAGTCACCTAACAGTTGGGTTGGAAATATATAAACCAGGATAGTAATTTAATACTGTAACTTTAAGAGAATGCTGTAATTGTGTTTGGCTGAGGTTCCTCCAACAGCCATAAGATGGAGCCAGAAACCTGGTTTCCTTTTCCTTGCATTTCCTGTTTGCCATTTTGCCAGATCGTCATTCTGCTCGGATTGCTGTGAGTCTTGCAACTGTTAGCAAACTCCGTTTACTGAACTCTGTTTATGATACTTGACTTCGTTTTTGGATTATCCCTGGATTGATACTAATTGCTTTAACTGTGTATGATTTGGACTGTTTGTTGGACATTGTTGTCTTGTTTACTGGAAGTAAAACCTACATTTTACTATTCAGTGTGTCTGTATGCTGGTTGTGTGTTATTCAACATCACTCTCACTATGTTTCCCTGAATGCACTCATTTTCCTAACGGGGAATACCTCAACATGCTGGAAATTACTTCTCTGCAGAAATGAAAAATTGTTCAGCCAGTAACTAAGTGATTAATTAACAATAATTAACAATAATTAATAACTGTTTGACTCTACAATACAACTTATTATTGACATTTCTATTGAAATTGCTGGTTTCCATCATTGACCTATCAATACCCTTCTTGTTGGTATATTTATAATATACTGTTACAATAATAAGATCACACAGACTATATCCATTTTGAGTTTAATATCTTTTTTCTGTGGCGTTTTCTGTAATTCTTTTTCCAGTTTTTTATGGTCATCTTCTAGAGCTTTAATCATTTGCCTCTTCCTAATGTTCTTTTTCTTTGTATAGTCTATTATTAATCCTCTTGCATATGCCTTCATTGTATCCCAAACATTCTGTATTGAAGTATCTTCTTTTTGTTTTCATTAAAGAAGAAGGCCAATTCTTTTTCCATCCATTGTGTAAAGTTTTTTTCCTTTAAAATAGTATTGTTTAATGTCCATCTAGATCAGGCTTGTCCAACCGCGGCCCACGGGCCGCATGCAGCCAGGTCACCTCGTAATGCGGCCCAGTGCCCACCCCAACCTTCTGGCAAGAGCCAGCGAGGAGGAGGAGGAGAGGCAGGCGCGAGGCGGGGCGAGGCAAGCGCCACGCCAAGCAGCAACAGAAAAGGCGGGCGCCGCCTTTGCTGCTTCTGCCCGCCGCCGCCGCCGCTGCTGCTTCTGCCCCCGCCGCCACTTCTGCCCCCACCGCCGCTGCTTCTGCCGCCGCTGCCGCCGCCGCCACTTCTTCCCCGCCACCCCCCACCCCGCCGCCACCGCCCCCATAAATTTGGCCGGAAAATTAATAATTTTTAATAAATAATTAATAATAAATAATAAAAATAATTTATAATTTATTATATAATTTTATAATATAATTATTTTATAATAATTTATTATATATGCGGCCCAAACCAAATTTTCATCTTCTAATGTGGCCCAGGGAAGGTGAAAGGTTGGACACCCCTGATCTAGATCTTCTTTTTTGTCCTTTCCATTTAATTGTCGTTGGATTGTGATCTGCCCATGTACTTGTTTCAATATTTATTTCTTGAATATTGGATAATAATTCTGTTGATGTCCAAATCATATCTATTCTGGACCATGATAAATATCTGTTGGAATAAAAAGTATATTATTGAATTTTAGCATTTCTTTCTCTCCATATATCTTTTAAGTTTAATTCATCTGTCATTTTAAAAAAGGATTTAGGGAGAGTCTTCCTATTTTGTCGTGTTGCTTTTGCTGTATAGTCCAGTTTATTGTCTACAATTCCATTGAAATCTCCCATCATAAGTATATTAGCATAGTCCAGTTCAATTATTTCCATATGTAATTTTTTATAGAATTCTTCTAGTTTATCATTCGGGGCATAAATTGCAACCAAGAGTGTTTTTGTATTATTATCCACTATTTCAACCATTAATACTCTTCCGTCTTCATCAATATAAATCAGTTTTGCTGGAATGGTTTCTTTAATGTACAAAACCACTCCTCTTTTCTTACAGTGAGTCAGAGAAGTAAATATTTTCCCTAATTTTGATCGTGCCAGTAATTGTTCATGTTGTTTTTTAATGTGTACTTCTTGTAGACAAATTATATCAAATTTTAGCTTCTCTAATTTGTGAAAAGTTTTTCTTCTTTTAGCTGAATTCAGTCCATTTATATTCATGGAAATCAATTTTTTTCCTCCATGGTTATGCTTTATATTTAGGTCTAACAGCTCTCGTGGATCTTGCTTCACATTGTTCTTTGGTCTCCACTTGTCCACCTATTCCGCCTTCTTCTTTTCCCGTTCCAATTTGGTCCTCTTCAGATTCAGTTAAAATGTTCTCTTTTTCTATCTCCATTTCTCGTCTTTCGAAAAATTCCTTGTAGAATATTTCTGCTTTCTCAATTGAATCAATTCTGTGTCTCTGTTCTTGCCATGTAAACATTAATCCTTCTGGAATCAGCCATCTATAGTTCACCTCTTTTTTCAATAGTATTTTGGTCAAAAATCGATATTCTCTTCTAATCTCTCTCACTTTTCTGGGTACTTGTTTTAAGACCACAATCTCTTTGTCTTTGTATTTCAACACCTTCTCTCTTGCCACTTGTAATATTTGAGTTTTAATAGTTTTTTTGGTGAATCTGACATGAACCTCTCTTGGTAATTGGTTCCTCATCGCATATCTTGTGAAGACTCGATATATCTCATCTACTCCATCCATCATCTTTTCCTCTGTTATTTCCAAGGCTCCAGCCAAGATTTCAATCATTACTGCAGCCAAATTTTGTCCTTTTTCTTCCTCAATATTTTGGAATCTAAGGTAAAATTCTGATCTGTCCATCTCCCACTTCAACATCCCACTTTTTTCTTGTTCAACCGTTGTTAATCTGCTATCAATATTTCCAATTATGTCGTCTCTTTGCTTATCTTTCTCTTCTATTTTTTGGATTCTCTCATCATGTTTCACCATCATTTGTTGAACATTTGCAAATTTTTCATCAATCTTCCCAATTCTTTGGTCAATACTCTCCATTCTTTGTTCCATATTCATTTTTAGTTCTTGTATTCCTTGCATAACCGTCATTAAATCCACTTGTGCTTTATCTTGCTTCGCCATTCTTGAAAGTCATCCTCCGGTTGATGGGGAGACAGGAGCAGAAGTTGAAATGCCCAAAGGTAAAATTTTCTTACTCATTCCGTAGCTCAGAGTCTTCCGGCTCTTTTAATCCAATTAATAAGGTAACCAATTGTAATCCAATTAGGAAAAAAGAAAACACCAAAGAGAAAAAAAAACCAGTAAAAAGTATAAAGCCCAAAATTAGAAAAGAGAAATTCTTCAGGTTCTTCAAGACCTTAATCCAGTTGTGAAATACTCAATTATAATTCAAAAGTAAAAATTAAAAATAAAGAGAAAAAAAGACAAAATAAAACCCAACAATATTAAAAAATAATAAGCAAGGAAAAAGGAAAAAAAAGGAGTTCTTCAGGTTCTTCCCACCTTAATCCAATTAAAAGACCTCAAAAAATGGAAAATAGCCATAAAAATAAGTCAAAAGTAGAAATAAAGAGGCAAATATCCCAATAAAAAAAATAAAAAAGAAAAACAAATATTCTGAGGCTTCCCCTTTAGAAAAATAAATAAAAATGAGGTAAAATAAAAAATAGATATACCAATATTACAAAATACTGTGGGGTTGGAGGGGAGGGATAAACCAGTTAATTTAAAAAAAAAACCACACACACTGCCTTTTATTTATCCAAGGCTCTTATTTGGCTTCTCCACAAATTTTAAGGCCAAGCTTCAAATATTCAATTGATAATAGAAGTCCTAAAGAGCACCTGTATAAACATCCTCCAGTGCACTTCCTTCTATCTTATCGCTTCCAGTAGCCTTGAGAAGAATTTTTTTCCCCAGCTCTCAACTTCAAATAGAATATTTTCAAGCCTCTAGTTGGCAGTGTTGCAAAATTTCTTAAAACCACTCCCCCTTCTTTCCCCCTAAAAAAGCCTTAAAAAAAAGAAAAAGTATATATATATTTATGTATATTTTTAAAAAAAGATACTAAAGGGAGCCTCTATTTTATATAATATAAACAGTCAAAAAGGAGAAAAGAGAGCAAGTAAATATAAAAGAAAAAACCAGTCTGGTTAACTAGATCGCAATAGAAGTTCAATGAAGAGGAAAAAAAAGTAAAAATAAAAAGCCAAGCCTCACTTTGACATTCTTAAAAAAAAAAATTGCCGCTAAGTCAAATTTTGTCAAGAATTTTACAGATTTCTTCTTATTTTAGGGTGTCCTTAAGTCCCAAGTAAAAAAAAAGAATCCTCACCAGCCGATACACTTTTCTTTCTATCTCATCCTTCCAGAGCTGTCCCAACTTCAGCAGCTTAATAGCTGCCTCTCCGCCGATGGTAAAAGGGCTTCTTCTGGATCAACCAGGGACTTGCGATGTCCCTGGGATCTACAGAACATGCCCCTTACTGTCACCGTCTCTATGGGACGGTTTAGGTCCGTTAGGACCGACCAGGGGCGAAGATATCAGCTGCGATCTCGGAGCCCCGAGATTGCAGCTGTATCGCAGCGACGAAGCTCCGCCTTCTTCTCAAACATAAAATGGATCAAGTAGAGAAAGAAGAACTGGCACAAAAAATTAGAAGTGCTAAACAGAACTATTTTGAAGATGCAAATAGGCCAGGTAGATGGTTAGCATATAAATTGAGAAAAGAGAAAGAATCAAGGAAAATATTACAGTTAATAGACGATCAAGGTCAAATTTGTTATGGTAATAAAGAGAAAAAGGCAATCATTCGAGACTTCTATGGACAATTATATAAACAGGAGGATCTCGATGAGGAAAAAATTAAACAGTATTTACAAAATGCTAACCTACCTAAGATACCTGATGAAACTGGGAAAATGTTAGAAAGTGCTATAAACAATGATGGAACTAACCGAAGCACTTAACAGACAGAACAATGGAAAAGCACCAGGACCAGATGGTCTCCCGGAAGAATTTTATAAAACATTACAAGAATCGTTGAGCACTTCACTGTTAGAAGTCATGAATGAAGTTATGATAAACAAGAAAATACCTAAAACATGGTCAGAAGCTTATATTACACTTATCCCAAAAGAAGGGGTTGACCCATTACAAATTAAGAACTATAGACCTATTTCCTTATTGAATGCAGATTACAAAATCTTTGCTTCAATCTTGGCAGAGAGGCTTAAAAAATACTTAAACAACTTTATTCACCCTGATCAGAATGGATTATTACCAAAGAGACAAATTAAAGACAATATGAGGATAATCTTGGACACATTGGAATATTACGAGGCACACCCTGAAAAACAAATGGCTTTGATATTCTTAGATGCCCAAAAGGCATTTGATAATGTGAATTGGAGATTTATGTTATTATTATTGGAACAGATGGGCGTTGCTAGAAAATTTATCCAAGCAATAGAAGCTATATATTATAAGCAAACGGCAAAAGTAATGATAGATGGAGAATTTACAGATTCTATTAATATTAAAAAAGGTACAAGACAAGGATGCCCATTATCTCCTTTGTTATTTATATTGACTTTGAAAGTGTTAAATAGAAATATTAGAGAGGATACAAACATAAAAGGAATGAAAGTTAAAAAGGAGGAATTTAAATTGCAAGCCTTTGCAGATGACTTGGTTTTTATTTTGGAAGATCCTCTAGAGACAGCTTTAAAACTATTGGAAAAGAGAGATGTATGGTGAGATGGCTGGCTTGAAAATAAATAAAGACAAAACAAAGATTCTGACAAAGAACATATTGTTAAGACAAAGAGAAGAGCTGGCAGACCTATTGAAAATTCAAGTTACGAACAAAGTTAAATATTTGGGGATATATTTGACGTCAAAATGTACTACACTGAGAGAGAATAACTATATTAAACTTAAACAGCAGATAGCATCTGATCTGAAAAAATGGGAAAACCTACAATTGTCATTGATAGGTAGAATTTCAACAATTAAGATGAATATTTTACCCAGAATTTTATATTTGTTCCAAACAATACCAATTAGGTTAGGTAAGGATTACTTTGAAGAACTAAATAAAATTGTGTTGAAGTATACATGGCAAGGAAAGAAAGCGAGAATAAAATTAAAACTCTTACAGGATGCTAGAATTAGAGGAGAATTTGGCCTTCCTAATTGGGAGTTGTATTATCAAGCTGCAAACTTAATGTGGGCTAAAGAATGGATAACGTTAAGAAAGACTAGATTGTTGGCATTAGAAGGACATGATTTATTATTGGGTTGGCATGCTTTTTTATGGTATAAGGGAACTAAATCACAGGGTTACTTTAGAAGGCATTATATACGGGAATCGTTATGGTTGAATTGGGAGAAAATTAAGAAACAATGTTATTTGAAAATCCCAGTTTGATTATCAACTATTGAAGTTTTTTCTTATCCTATAACTTATAAGAAGGAACAAACAGTTAGATATGGGGAATTACTAGATGAAAAGGGCGAACTTAAAACGATGCAAAATTTAGAAGAACAAGGCATAAAGATGAATTGGTTTTCATATGCGCAAATACATTCAAGGTATCTTAAAGATTCTAAAATGGAAGGATTTTATGATAAATTGACTGATTTAGATAGGATTTTGACAGGTACTGATGAAAAAGTGATCAAAAAATTATATAATTATTTGTTGGAAATTAAATTAGAGGAAGAACAAGTTAAAGAAACAATGATTGCTTGGGGGAAGAATTTTGGATATGGGATTGATTTAGAGAAATGGCAAAAATTGTGGTCTCAAAATTACAAAATGACAATGTCAACAGCATATAAAGAAAATTTGTATAAGATGTTTTATAGGTGGCATTTCCCCCCGACAAGAATTGCAAGAATGTTCAAGAACAAATCTGAAAAATGCTGGAAATGTCATCAGATTCCTGGCTCATATTACCATATGTGGTGGACTTGTGAGGAGGCCAGGAAATATTGGACTAGAATTCACATATGGTTGGAAAAAATGACAAAGAAACATATAGATTTGAAACCAGAGATTTTTTTTATTGGGAATCTTACCTGATACATATAATAAAAACTTAAAATATTTGATTGTAAATGTATTAACAGCGGCTAGGATTGTATTTGCTAAAAATTGGAAGAGTGAGAAAATACCAGCAGAGGAAGAAATTATTAAGAAAATACTGGAATGTGCTGAAATGAGTAGATTGACATTTGACATTAGAGAACAAGAAGATAAACAATTTTATGAAGTTTGGGATCTTTTTACCAATGGTTAGATAATACAATATAATAATAGAATATTTAGAAACCTAGGAAATAATGAATATATATATATATATATATATATATATATATATATATATATATATATTTGGTTTTGATAACATCTTTAGAATGTTTTATTAAGATAGATTTGGTATGATTTTACGATCTGTTATAAAATAAATTAACTAAATTATAGTTATCTCGCTTAAATATGAATTAGTAAAATTATAGTCAAATGATTGTTTAATAATGATATCAGGATATATAATTGTTGATTGATAGTATGAGTTATTGTGTAACATAATTATTATGATGACTATGAAATGGATGCACAAAAAGGAGTGGTAAACCAACCGATACACTGTTTGTAAATTTATGAAGAATGATGATGTTTTTATGTTATGTTTTATGTTTTATGTGTTTTTTGTTTTTTGTTAAAATCAATAAAACTTTTATCAAAAAAAAAAAAAAAAAGATCACACAGTCTGATTGCAAATAATGGCATGACAAAGTAGCAACAATGGAACATTGGAATATTTGCAAGAAATATTACTTACCTACAAGCAAAAACTAGTGGGACCACAAAAAAAAATAAAAAAAATAGAAATAGAAAATGAATTATTATGGATAAGAGTATGCTGCAATGATACCTTTATCATTATTAAAGTAAATCTGCCTATCTCAGGTCTCTGGGAATGAGTCAATAGGTGGATAAAAATTCCAAATCCAGCATAAACACCTGACTGACTGTGCAACCCACTAGAATAAGGCAAAATGGAGAAATGGAATAGCAATGCTATTTAAAAGGGACATAACTAAGGCAGTGCTGGGATTCAATTATTTTTACTACTGGTTCTGTGGGCGTGGCTTGGTGGGCATGGCAGGGGAAGGATACTGTAAAATGTCCAGTCAGAGGTGGGATTTGCCAGTTCTCTGAACTACTCAAAATTTCCGCTACCGGTTCTCCAGAACTCGTCAGAACCTGCTGAATACCACCTCTGAACTAAGGGTTTACTCAGCTATAATTCAGTAAATGATACAATCATGGTATTAGTAATATTGGATATTTAGAGAACATCAATATTCTGCCCCTAATATTTTAACATTGATAACATCAACCATAGCATTAATTTCTCAAAGATTATGCTTCTACTGCAGATGCAAAGGTAGAAGACAGTTTGAGAAAATCTATGACAAATTGTATGAGGTAATAAATGCAACATCTAGATGTGATGGAGTGCTGCTAATAGGTGATTTTAATGCTTAAATCAAACAAATAGAGGAACAAGTGACAAAGAAAGATGTGGTTGGTTAAATACAATAATGGAGGCAATAGATTATTAGTGCTTTGTGAAAAGAATTCTTTGTTCATTGTTAACACTTGCTTCAAGCAACATAAATGCAAGCTCTACATCTATTAATGTCAAATACACATTTTAAACTCAGAAAATTAAAAGTGTAGGTGTGCCTGCAGGAGATACTGTCAGAATGTAAGATCAATTGTAAGATCAATGTAAGGAATACACTTAAATTATGCAAAAGAAAATATGAGGAACCATAGGAAGAAGCAAGAGACAATTTGAACAATGAAACAGAAAAATATTCCTAAATTTTCAAAGAGGAAAAGATCTAAGTGATTTTTGCAAGATAATAGCCAGGGAAAACTGGAGGATGAATGCCTTGAGCAATAAGAAGGATATAATGGCAACTAAATGCAGACTTTTAACATCAAAGGACAAGAAATGATATGTCAGTCAAGAATATCAATGAACACAGGGGGGAAATGAAAATGAGATAAATGTATAAGAAGATTAGATAAATCACAGGAAATTTTACAACTAAAGTAGGACTAATCTGGGAAAAGAAATAATCAAGGAAAATAGATGAAAGTAAAATGAAAAGACTACACTAAAATCCAATACAAGTAGGAGTAGAATGAGTACAACATGCATAGAGAAAGAATATACTATACTAGAATTATTTGCCTAAAATTGGCTATGGGCCCTAGATAAAAAGAACTTGAAGGTTTATTATAGATCCAGATTGAAAATAAAATGTAACAGCCAATATCAAGTGCCTTTTCTTCTTACAGAAGAAAATAAAGTGCAAGAAACAAGTGATAAGCTCTTAAGCACCAGGAAGAGATGAAATATTGAAGATTTCAGGAAAAGAGGACGTTAAAGTACTAACAGTTCGTGAGAAGATATGAAAAGTCCTTAGGCCCTGCAAACTGTGAGTCTGGTATTTCTGGGAGTCAAATATAATTACTTCTTTGCTGTAATGAATTTGTGGATTGTATTTATGGGACTAGTTCATTCCTAATTCTGAAATGTAAAAAATAAGATAAAGGTATTTGCAGATTTTTGGTTCACCAGAAAGCATAAGCTGAAGAGGGGATATATATGTAAAAGTTGGTCCAGAGTGCAGAAATCTTCCATCAATAGTTTTTCCCATTATTTCTGGGTCTATATTCTTGGGAGACAATACAATAGGAGAACCTAGGAATTTGTGTATGATTCCAGAATTAACCAGGGTTTAAAACTGAAAAATACATGAAAATAAAATAAAATGAAAATAATAAAAATACCAGCTAGCATCAAGTGTCTTGATTGCTGGTGCCCCCTATTTTGAGCTCATTTTATTATTACAAGACAAGCTTTGCACATTTAAGGACAGTTACTTTCAGAGTTACCTTTCACATACTACAAAGGTGACATACTACTCACATACTACTTTTTCAGTTGACTCAGGATAGTCAAATTGACCAGGTTACACTAGTGCAAAATGTCCTGAATCCCCACATTATAAACAAATAATATAGATGCATGCATCTATATTACTTTTTTCTAGCTGTACAGGTCATACTGGAAGACTCTGATAATTGAATGAAAGGACAGGGAGGAAGTACACAGAGTAATAGCACCTCTTTTTCTTGTATATACTTATAATTCTTTGAGTTGCTTATCTATAATCAGGTAGTACTGGAATAATTCCTCCAAGGTTTCTGGAGTGTATTATTCAGTCAGCTCGGGCCACAGTTCATCAGTTAATCTTCTTTAAATTGGTCACAATAATTCATTCCAGCTCACCCATTAAGCAAAGAGTTCAAAATTAAGTATACAGTATATGCTTGTATATTGTGTTTACCATCATAAATAGCAAATGTCGTGATTGGCTGTTGCTTGTTTAATAGAGTAGTGAAAAGTTGCTCTTTGTCAGACAAAAGGTCCAAGTAAAAAATCTTTTGATGAAGTCTCATTGAGAAACTCCACGTTTCAAGGAGATGCGTAATTTATATTATATAATGAAATCTTAGGTATTCAAATACATTTCCTGGAACAATATTACACCAAGACTAAACAAATCGTAGCTAATAATATGAAGATCATGAGAATAGGGGCCACTTTCTCTTCAGTAGGCAAGCTGTTTAGCAGTATACATAACTTACTTAGTGGTCAAAACTATGCCAAGAGGCCTATATTGAGAATCTCAAAATAAATGTGCTAAATGATGGAATTAATTATCAGGGTTAGTTGTATTTCACTGAATGTGTGAGAATTCTCATTGTCATGAATAATAAGTATATATATCTATGACAACAAAGCTCCAAATAGTTAAAACAATGATTTTCACAGAGGCAGTGTTGGCTGTTATAACTGGAGAAAGAGGGAGAAAAAGATAGATAACTTCAAATTATGGATTTGGAGGTAGTTTCTGAAAGCACAATGAACTGCAAGAACACCCAATCGAAGAAAGACTTGCAACAAAAGTCAAAGATAATAAAAAAAGTTTCTTCCAACATATAAATAACAAGAAAAAAAGTCAAGGAAACAGTCGATCCACTAAAGAGAGAAGATGGCAAGGAAGTAACAGGCAACAGAGAGAAAGTAGAACTGCTTAATTCATTCTTTGCATCCGTCTTCACACAAAAAGAAACTATAGCTCAACCCACCAAAAACATAACTGTAAAAGACAGACCAGAAGTAAAAGTTAAAATAAGCAAAAAAATAGTAAGAGAACACCTGTCTGATCTTGATGAAAACAAATCACTGGGGCCTGATGGATTACATCCCAGAGTTTTAAAGGAGCTGGCAGAGGTCATCTCAGAACCACTGCACCATATCTTTCAAAAATCCTGGAGCACCGGGAAACTACCAGAGGACTGGAAAAGAGCTGATGTGGTTCCCATCTTCAAAAAAGGAAAAAAACAAACCAGACCCAGGAAACTATAGACCAATCAGCCTAACATCAATACCCGGGAAGATACTGGAAAAGATAATAAAAAAACAGATCTGCCAACATCTAGAAACAAATAAAGTAATAATTAGCAGTCAGCACGGGTTTGTTAAAAACAGATCATGCCAAACCAATCTTATTTCATTCTTCAACACAGTGATTAAATTAGTAGACCAGCAAAATACTGTGGACATAATATATTTAGATTTCAGCAAGGCATTCAGTAAAGTAGACCACAACTTACTTCTTAGTAAGCTAGAAAAAAGTGGAGTAGATAGCACCACCACTAGATGAATTCACAACTGGCTGGCAAACCGTACTCAACGAGTAGTCCTTAATGGGTCTAAGTCTACATGGAGATAAGTAAGCAGTGGGGTGCCACAAGGTTCCATCTTAGGCCCAGTACTCTTCAATATCTTCATTAATGACTTAGATGAAGGAATAGAAGGGGAATTTACCAAATTTGCAGGTGATACTAAGCTGGCAGGAATAGCTAACACCCAAGAAGATAGGCTCAAGATCCACATGGATCTTGACAGACTAGAACACTGGGCCATATCTAATAAAATGAAATTCAATCTAGAGAAAAGTAAAGTCCTACACTTAGTCAAGAAAAACCAAAAGTACACATATAGACTGGGTGAAACCAGGCTCAATAGCAGTAACTGTGAGAGGGATCTTGGAGTCTTAGTGGACAACCAGCTAAATATGAGCCAGCAGTGTGCAGCAGCAGCCAAAAAAGCTAATGCAATCCTAAGTTGTATTAACAGAGGGATACAGTCAAGATCAAGGGAAGTACTAATACTACTCTATAAAGCCTTAGTACGACCACATCTAGAGTACTGCATCCAGTTTTGGTCACCACATTATAAAAAAGATGTTGAGACTCTAGAAAAAGTACAGAGAAAAGCAACCAGGATGATTAGGGGACTGTAGGCTAAAACATACAACGAACGGTTGCAGGAACTGGGCTTGGCTCGTCTTGTAAAGAGAAGGACTAGGGGAAACATGATAGCAGTCTTCCAATATTTGAGGGGCTGCCACAGGGAGGAGGGGGTCAAGCTATTTTCTAAAGCTCCTATAGGCCAGACAAGGAATAATGGATGGAAACTGAACAAGGAGAGATTTAACCTGGAAACAAGGAGAAACTTTCTGACAGTGAGAACAATCAACCAATGGAACAGCTTGCCCTCGGAAGTTGTGGGAGAGCCATCACTTGAGAATTTCAAAAGAGATTGGACTGCCATTTGTCAGAAATGGTGTAGGGTCTCCGCTTGGGCGGGGGGTTGGACTAGATGACCTACAAGGTCCCTTCCAACCTTGATTATCTGTATCTGTAAACAGTATCTATAGGTGCCCCCAACATGATTTATTTATTTATTTTATTTTTTATTTATTTATTTGATTTGCCAATTGTTTACAAGATAATAAGTATAAGTGTATACAAGAAGCCATAATGAATACATGAAATGGGTACATATAAGAAAAATAAAAGAAGAATAAGAGAAAACAATAGGGATGTGGGACGGTAGGCACGTTGGTGCGCTTTATGTACGCCCTGCGCCATGCACGCCCTGCACTTATGCACGCCCCTGGCGCTTATGCACGCCCCTTTACATTGAGCTGGCCATATGCCCACTCTGGCCCCTCAAGGTCAAACACAACCCTGATGCAGCCCTCAATGAAATAGAGTTTGACGCCCCCTGACATAGACAGATGGGATCATCTGGATGGACTATCTAATAATAGTTGCAGATTTTCATCAGGGACAGGTCAAGCCAGGGATAGGCACCAGGAGTCAAGAAAGATTTGATGGCACATAACTGTAGGATTTTTATAGATAAGGTCTAGGTTAATTGATTCTCCTGTGGGCCAGGAATGAGTAGAACATCATTAATTCCTTGCAAAGTTAAGAGTTCACTTTAGAGTTATTTTCTTTTTCTTTTCAGTTTTGTTTTTAATACTGTTGGATTTGGTTCAGGAATTCCTTTTAATTTCATCTGCTCTTTTCTTTATACCCCAGGCATCTTGAAACAGAGAGCAAGTAAATAAAGACAGAACAATTAAGTACTACCAGATGGTGAAAAATGCAGGTTAAGTGCTTGGTTTAAATGGCTAAATGTACTCAAATGGCTGGACCTGCAGCAGAAGGCATTGAAGAGTTTGGAAAAGAAAACACTCTTGAAATCCAGGCTGAATGTCATTAGTATGCTATTTAATATCCTGAATCATAATTCTTGGGGGTGGGGGTGGGGAGAGAAATGGGAAGAAAATCTGGAAAGAACAATGCTTTAAGATCTGAAACTATATTTTTAATTTTCATTTGACCCTCTCAACTAAAAAGGAAAAAAAATGAGAAATGCAATACCACTGTTGAGTTCATGCAGAAGAATAAATCAAGAGTAGTTATTAATTTAGGGGAACTGAATCATTCAGTGAAAAAATCTACTGATTTTCTGGTTTTGTGAGAATAGCTACGATATAAAATTGGGGGAAAATAATGCATCATTTATTTTCCTCTTTGTTTTGGTTATTTAATATGCAAAAGAATGTTTGCTTCCTTTACTTACATCTATATATCTGATAGCTCATAATTACCTCATTATATTTATGAAGTTCACTGAAGATAGATTTACACATACAGCAAAATGAGGTATTAGAAATACTAAAGAAAAGTTCCTTATTTATTCATTTTCAGATTTATATGCTGCCCACATCTTGTGGCTCCAGGGAGCTTACCACTACCACATACTACTACTAAAAACATGTAATTATGAAATGCAAAAATAAGTTAAATAATTGCAAGGCCTGACTAAAGAAAAAAAAAGAACAAAAGGTGTTTTACTTCTCTTCTAATAAAAGGGCGATTTCAAGTGTAATGGCAAATTATCCCATGGTTTAGGCTCTCCTAAAGAAAATAGGCAGCTCATTATATTGCCAGATATCACCTTTGAATGATGTCCCACTGATGACTTTAGAGAAAGTGATAAATTGGACAGAAGCAAGCAGTCCTGAAAATTTGTGGGGTGTGTGTGGTCCAACTCTGGTCAGACTTAGACACAATGGTTAGCATCTTAAGTTCTGAAAGAAAGAAACCTGCAAACTGTTTAAATCTGGTAGCTCCTAGAAGTACCATTCAGATGATAGATAATGTTGGAGCCTATTACTTTAGCATATAATGTTGTATGTAAAATGTGATGGAATCAAGAATAGCTTTTCTCATTCTGTCCAGAGGCAGTGCATCTGATCAGAACCAGGTGGATAAAAATGATATAGATCATCTCTAAATCGTATCCTTTTTGCTCATTCAAGATTCAATTATGGGCACACACCAGCAGCTTGGACATCACAAATAGTTAGTACTCCTCCCTTCTCCACCAGTGAACAGGAATTTTAAAAGGTCACAAGTGCAGTGAAAAAAGTTCATTTAGCACATTTTACTCAGTGCAAATGGTATAATTATCTTTTGCTTGATGGATCATTGATATTCCTCCCATCTTAAAAAGACTTATTTTCTGTTATGAAATACTTTATTTTTAATTGCTTTCTAATTATGGTGGAGAGGAGAAAGGGAAGATAAAACCACCTAAGCTAAAAATAAGGTTTTCCCCCCTCTGAAACACCACTTTTAAAAAAGCCTTCCAGTTTGCCAGATAAAATATCCTCCATTCGACACGCTCATTCCCTGCAATCATGTACATCTTTTTTCTTTGAAGAAAAAAAGAGAAGTTCTTTCAGACTTCCCTTTTATCTCTGTTTAAGATGCTGTTTGTGACCCACTATGCGAAGCAATTTTTTTCATGGCCACTTTGCCAGAAATCAGGTAATGCTAGTAATTTGCAGGAACCCTTATTTCCTCATGTTTTGTTTCATTTCATTTCATTTTATTTCTCCTCTTAGGAAATCATTATAGGATTTAAAACACCCATGGATAAATCTCACAGAGCATGGACAGTGATCCCTTAAGTACTCTTAGTCCATCTTTGAAGTTTTAGTGCTTAAAAAGAATGGAACCTCACTATGGTACTTATGGCGGAAACATTACAGAGTCTCCTGCTAAAGAGCCCAGGTCATCCTCTGGACCCAGGTTTTTGCCCTAGATTTGGTTCATTGTTTTAATTTGTTTTTTTAAACTTGTTTTTAATATTTTTTCTTGCCCTTGTTTTTGGTTATTTATTGATATGTACTTTTTTGTTATTTTAACTCTGTGAGTGACCTGATAATATACATGAGATGGCAAGAGCAGAACCATGGTAACTGGAATTCAAAGTCCCAGTTCCACAGGAACCCCTGGAAACTACAACCGTCCATAACTTTTCCATCATTAGTGAAGAGAACCATCTCCCTCAGGGGTGGGACTCAAATTTCTTAATAACCTGTTCTGTGGGCGTGGCCTAATTTGTGCTTGTGGTTGGTGGTCATGTGACTGGGTGGGTGTGACTTGCTGAGTGGGCATGGCTTGTGGTCATGTGACTGGCTGGGCATGGCTTGTATGTAAATATTGTAAATATTTATGTAAACATTGAATTTTTTATACAAAAAGAGTAACTTTTACCCAAAATCAGGCAAAGCAGGCATCACAGATTCACTCACAGATCTACTTTTCTGCAATCTGCTGCCTGAGTCTGCACTGAAAAATAGAAGCTTCAGTCCTAAGGAAAGTTCAGCTCTGCTCTCAGGACACTTCTCCCCCCCCACCCCCTGAATACCACCTCTGACTGGGCCTCAGGGAAGCCCCCTGGGTGAAGTCAAAGCAGTACAACAGTCATTTAGATTAGCTAGAAAGCAAGAAATCTGACAATTTCCTGCTTTCTAGCTAATCTAAATTGCGTGGCACAGCTGATAGTCGGAACAGCTGATTGTCGGAGAAAAAAAACGGAAAAATAGCAACTTTATTAGGCGAAGGCACAACACAGGCAAGTTGGATGGCACACATGCAAGTTAAGGAGTGACTGGGTGGGGCGGGGCCAGCCAGTGGTGCAATTTGCCAGTTCTTCAAACTGCGCAGAATCGTAACAACTGGTTTTATAGAACTGGTCCATACCGGTAGAATCCCACCTCTGAACTCCCTCCAATAGGAAGGGTATAAGGCTGTGAAAAAATGTAACTGCATAGGTTTCTTGAGTGGGATAGGATTTCATCAGTAAGTCTTCTATGTTTTAGGCAAGACAAATCCATTCCCTTTAACATGGGACAAGTCTTTAAATTAGTAAGTCCTTAAATCAATCTCTTCTTTCCCTTGAATATCTGTAGAACAACATGACTTTAAAAGGCTAGAAAAATAAGCTTTTCTTCGCCCACTTCTGTTGTGGTTTTACTTTCTTTTTTTAAAGAAGCAGACATGGAGGACCTGTTTTAGAATATGCAAGGCTTTGTCTGCCAGGCAACTCGCAATCATGCTTCAATTAACAGGAATCTGTGTTGCTGTTTTTCCCTCACTCAGCCAAACAAGAAAAAAAAAGCTTCAGCACAAGCAAGAGCAGGTGGGAGAAGCTGCTGGGGCTGGTATGTCCCTGTGTTTGAAGATTTTTGTTAAGAGAAAAAGAGCCCAATTTGAGGAAGAAGACAGCAAAGAGAAGTTGGATCATAAGGAGACCATGAAGACAAACTGAGGGAACAGTGAGCATCTAAAAGGAAAGGAGAAACTGTCTTTGGATAAAGAAAGCAATGAGTAAAGAAGCTACTGTCTGACAGAGAGCCAAAGGTAGCTATCAAGTGCCTTGTCCAGCAGACACCCAGCAAAGAACAGTGGCAGAAAGCTGGTAGGATAAATGACCAGGAAATAAGGACAAATTCATTTAACTTGAAATGAAAGTTGAAACATGGACAGAGAGAATGCAGCCATGCTTAAAGACCAGCCACCAGTTTTGGCAGAGACTGTAATAGCTTGGTTTATCAGCAATTTTTGTATGGATTAAACAGGAACCTGGAAAAGGAAAGAAGCATTTAAGACTCAGGACTCAAAGCTAAAGAAAAGTACAAGAGTGCTTTAGTCAAAAGATTAATAGGAATAAGCCCGAGGGTTGGGAAATAGGATCAGCTAAGCATAGAAGCAGAAAATGGGATTAAGACTTTTTTAACTGTTGAGTAACAAATAAACCCTACAAAGGTCAAACACTGTCCTATTTATCATCTTGCTTTTGTCTGAATATCAAAAATGTATCTGTGACATGGGCGGATGTTGAACATATAAATGATAGCTTTTCTTTAGGTTACTGTTTTAACTGGTCCTCCACCCCTGCAGAGTTTTACCTCAGCCATCAGTCTTAAAGTGATATGGTGGTGATTTGTTCATTTTTTTATTTGACAACAAGATATATATTCTATATTAGGGGGGGGGGGGGGAGGAAAGAGGAAAAAAGGGGGGAGGGGGGGGGGGGGGGGGGGGGGGGGGGGGGGGGGGGTGGGGTGTTTTATCCCCCCGTTGAAAAAAGGGGGGGGGGGGGGGGGGTGGAGGGTGGGGGAATGTTTTTTTTTTTGGGGGGGGGGGGAAAAAAGGGGGGGGGGGGGTATTTAACATTGGGCCCTTTTTTTTTTTTTTTTTTTATAACAAAGTTTTTCACATCAATCTATTCCTTGTTGTACTGTGACTTCATTCAGCACCAGGTGGGACAGTTCATGATTATCATAGAGCTGCTCCTCAATGGAAAGTCTCAGTGCAGACACTGAAATCTCCCAGGTTAGAGAGCTGAGACAAATCTAGTGCCATCCTGGATTACCCTGGCTAGATCAGGGAAAAGATTGATAAGAGAGTTGGGGGTATCTGTAGCAGCAGGGAATCAAAACTATGAATGACTGGAAGAAGATCTAGTCAATCGGACAATGTTTCTATAGTTCACATGTGCACAACATGCAGCTCTCAGGCTGAACACTGCCCTTCAAGCAATTTTATGTAACTGGCCCATGTCTTTTGAAAATAACCCACACCCTGGGTCCAAGCATCCTGCCAGTACAAAGGATCTACTGCTGTTACCTCTTCTTTTATAAAGACATGCTACCTAGAGCAGGGGTCAAACTTGATTTCATTGAGGGCAGCATCAGAGTTGTGCTTGACCTTGGGAGGGTGGGGTGGGTGAGGCCAGGGTGGGCATGGCCAGCTCAACATTACTCATCGAGGCTCCATTTTTTGGCCATGATGGCCTCCTGCAGCCCTCTGACAGTGAAAACAGAGCTCAGGAAGGCTGCATGCAGCCCACCCAGGATCCATTTTCAGTGGCAACGGCCTCCCCAGCCTTCGGTTTTTAATGGCAGAAGACTGCAGGAGGCTGTTGCAGCTGAAAACTGAGCCTGGGAGGGCCGTGTGCGGCCCTCTGTCCGTTTTCACTGGCAGAGGCACTGCAGGCCAGTCCTTCATTTTTTTCAGGGTGGGCCAGATCTAAGCACCTTGTGGGCTGGATCCAGCCCATGGGCCTTGAGTTTGGCACCCCTGATCTAGAGTCTCCAAAGTCTTCAGGCCTTACCAGCACTGCCAGCTCCAGCACTGCCACCACACAATTAGATGCCAAACTGCTGATCAATAAGCCTTGTTTAACTTTGGTTTGATGAATGTGATTATTAATTATCTTATGTGTTACATTTTTAAAATTATATCTTTTGTGCTATTGTACATCCATAGGCTTTACAAAGATAAACTATTTTTTAAAAATGAAATCTTAATTCTGAATATTTTTATATCATAAACCAATATGGTATATCAGATAGCATGAATGAAAATAAGAGGAAAAATCTTGACTCAGAACACAGAGTTTTTAATGCAGGATAGATTTTTTTTTCTCAATTGAAAGACAAAATCATGCATCCTGTGTATCATGAACTCTTAAGTGTCCCACAGAATATAATCTTTGATGACATTTTGAGACAAAACATCATGCCTTAGCTAAATTAGACTATAATGAGAATAAAAATTAAAATTGCTAGTTTACTGAAAACTCTCACTAGAGATCAATAGATTTTCAAAAATATAAGCTGTGAAAACAAAACAGCTCTAAAGTGAGCTTTAAAATTGCAAGGAAAATTGCTATTGGCAAATATATTTTAGAGAAGGCAATTTTTAAAGAAGTTTATTCAGATCACTGTGTCTATTACATGCCCAGAATTTTTTTTAGATAATATTAGTATTTCCTAAATGACCACTGAAGTAGTTGCTGACATTTTTTCCAATCTTAGTAATCAATAGCTGAGAAATCTAAATAACATCTGTTTATTCATTGATTGTTGATGAATGTATCTGATAAGTATGCTTTCATATTTTAAGGACACTGTACAAATAATTACCTTTGTAAGAGGAAGTGCTACAAATTTTGAAATCAGGAAGAAGCTTGCTGGATTGTATTCTATAAGTGGCCCCACAATTGGAATGAATTGTATAAATGGCTTGGAGAAACTAATAAACAAATATTGAAGCTTGACCTCAAGAATTTTATGGTGATTGGCACTGATGGGGCATCAGTTGTAAAATGCAAAAAGTTTGAAGGTACTGCATCAGATGAGAAAGAGCCAAACAACATTGCATTATTCATTTGTTAATTTTGTATGGTAAAATTATAAAATTTGATCATGTGATGCCAGTGGCTTCCTCCACTGTTGATGATCTCTGCAGTAGTGGACTAACACACAAAACATTCCAAGCATGTCTTCAAGAAGTAAATGTGGAATGTAATGAGCTAATTTATCACACAGAAGGAAGGTTGTTGAATCAAGGACATATGCTTCAACATGTGTTACTATAAAAGGGGAAAGAGGGAATCAACCTATTTTTCAAAGCATCAAAAGGCAGAACAAGAAGCAGTGGATGGAAAGTAATCAAGGACAGAAACGTCTAGAACTAAGGAGAAATTTCCTGATAGTGAGAACAATTAATCAGTGGAACGACTTGCCTCCACAGGGTGTGAATACTCCAACACTGGAGATTTTTAAGAAGATATTGGACAACCATTTGTCTGAAATGTTATACAGTTTCCTGCTTGAGAAGGGGGTTGGACTAAAAGACTTCCAAGGTTCCTTCCAACTCTGTTATTCTGTTAAAAGACAAAGTAACAAAATTCTTGCAAATGAATCAAGAACATTCAAAGAGTTAAAAGATGAAGGATGGAACTATGACCTTTTTTTTTTTTGCAGTGTCACTACTCATCTAAATAAGCTTAATCTTGAGCTTCAACAAAAGATCAACTAATTTTTAAAATCTATAGCTCAATAACAGTGTTTAAAATGAAACTGTAACAGACAATTCAACAAAGAACTGGGTCACTTTCCTATTTGTTCTCACCATATTCTTCAATGTAAGTGAATTGAGCTAGGGGAAAATATGAAGAGCATATTCATATTCAAGAACTCTTCATCAGGTAAGTTTGTGTCAGCAAATGTATCACGCATCAGTGTCTCGTACTCCGGTGCATCATACACACAAAACATTCCCTCTTTGTTCGTTCCCCTCTGAGTTACTCTGGGATGAGCCCCAATGATCTCTCAATTGGTCGATATAGCATCACCATATTCTGCCATCCTGTAACCCAATTTTATAAGACCTGGGGCCTGTGACAGCCACCACTTGGCTGGGCAACCAGAGGGGATTACCCCCAAAATTCCTAGCATACACAGGGTCGTTTACCTGGAATGACCTCACCAGGCTAAAAGAATCTAATGGAATTGAAGGAGAGTAGCTTGGATGAAGCCTATCTAAATTATTCCTAAGCCTCCTTCCCATCAGCATCTCTGCTGGAGAACAATTTGTGATAGTAAATAAGTGGCTAATTTTGAGTGCCAATCTTCTCCCTTAAGTCTGCCTAAAACCTCCTTGTCTGCCCTTACAGCCCTTTCAGCTTGCCCATTCGCTGCCGGGTGATAAGGAGCTGTCAGAGCATGCCGGACCCCCTTCTTAGCTAAAAACAATTCGAAACTAGCTGATGCAAATTGTGGACCATTGTCCGAAACAAGAACATCTGGAAAACTATGAGTTGCAAACAAATGGTCTAACGCTTTTATGACAGCTGTCAAAGTAGTAGAATGCATGAGGGACAACATTTGGAATAAGAGTCCACTACAATTAAGGATATGCGGCCATGGAAAGGGCCAGCCAAATCTATGTGGACTCGTGACCATGAGGACGTAGCCAATTCCCATTCCCCTGGATTGGCAGCTGGTGGGGCAGGCCTCGATAGTTGACGTGCCTGACCTTAGTAGTTTTGTCTGCGTCTAGGCATAACTCCTTGTCAGTGCCTTCATTCTGGCAATACCCGGATGTCCTTCATGTAAACTATCTATTATCCCAGGCCTCAACCTGCTAGGTACAATGACACGGCAACCCCATAATAAACACCCCCTGCTGGGTGGACATCTCATGCTGCCAGGCTCTAAATGGTAAGAATTTGGTGTCTAATTTTCCTTCAGGCCAACCCCTTCTCACCCAGTCCAAAACCTGTAATATTATTTGGTCTCTTGATGAACATTGAGCAATATCTGCTGCAGTCAGAGGTAATTGTTGATCATCCAAAGAGAACACAGTTAATGATGGTGCAGGGTCAATTACAGGGGTTGGTAAAGGACAGTGGCTTAAAGCATCTGCATGACTAAGGTATTTCCCAGCTCTGTATATCAATGTATATGAGTAGGCAGCAAGGAATATTGTCCACCTAGTCATTTTTTGAGACAACACTGTAGGACTTGGACGATCTCCAGACAAAATGCCTAATAAAGTTTTGTGATCAGTCACAAGCTGAAAATGGTGACCATAGAGGAACTCATGAAATTTTTTTGTGGAAGCCACTGCTGCTAAAGCTTCCTTATCGATCTGTGCATAATTTCTCTCAGTACTTGATAAGGTCCTGGAGAAATATGCTATCGGTGCTTCCAGGCCATTTGGCAATTTGTGTACCAACACAGCCCCTATCCCAAAAGGGGATGCATCACAGCAAAGTATCAAAGGTAAATCCTTGTCAAATTGTATTAACACACTGTCAGATGACAACAGAGCTTTGACAGCCTTGAAAGAGAAATCTTATTTGGACCCCATGACCAGGAAGCCTTCGCATCCAATAATCTATGTAACGGTTCTGCCACAGAAGCCTTATGCAGAAGAAAAGAGCTATAGAAATTCAGGAGTCCCAAAAACGCTTGCAGTTCAGTCTTATTGGATGGTGTAGGGTGTATCCTTAATAGCTCTTACCTTTGATTCAATGGGATGAATACCTTTGGCATCTATGTGGTATCCCATAAAATCTACTTGGCTGGCTGCAAATTTGCATTTGTTTTCCTTCAATTTAAGGCCTGCTGTTTTGAAACAGGCTTGGACCCTTCTGAGATGTTTGAAAAGTTCTTTGTTGCAAGCAGAAATGAGAATGTCATCAAAGTATGGCACTACCCCTGGAATGCCCTGAAGCAGTCTCTCTATCAGGCATTGAAATAACCCTGGTGCTACTGAAACTTCAAATTGTAATCTAGCACATTTAAAAGCACCATGATGGGTGACAATTGTCTGTGCCTCCGCTGTAAGGTTGTCAACAGGTAGCTGTTGATAGGCCTAAGCCATATTGAGTTTTGCAAAAATAGACCCCTTTCCCAGTGAATGCAACAGATGCTGGATTATTGGCACTGGGTAAGCATTGGTTTGCAAAGTCTTATTTATGGTACTTTTATAGTCTGCACAAATCCTGATTCAACCATCACGCTTCAAAGGTGTCACAATAGGGGTCTCCCATTTTGCAAAATCTGAGGGTTCTAGAACCCCTTGGGCTATTAATTTATTCAATTCAGCATCTACTTTAGGTCGTAATGCAAAAGGAACTCTTCTAGGTTTAACCTGATGGGTGCTATATTGGGGTCCAATGAGATTGGAGTTCCTACATACTGACCTAATTCTTTGCTAAATACTTCCTTAAAATTATTTAATAATGCTTGTAAATCCTGATCCTGAATGGAATGTATCCCTGATATTGTAAGTCCCCAAAATGTGAACCAGTCTAACCCTAATAATAGGCTTGGTATGTTGTCTTCTACTATTGTGAAAAGAAGTAGTCCCTCAAAGTTTTGAAACTGGATATTGAATTTACCTGTGCCCATTACTGAAATGGAATGCCCTTGGTAGTCTTTTAAGGACAGTTTGCATGGCTGGAGATGTTTCTTTGTGATAGCAGGAACTAACCTTTTTAACGTGCTCCAGGATACAATGGATAGCGATGAGCTGGCATCAACTTCCATTGGACACTGCTTTCCTTCTAAGGAGACAATCACATGAATTTTGTTAGTATAGATCTGGTTAAATTAGTTAGGTGACTTAGAATTGTAAGAAGCCCTACTAATAGTAAAACATTTTTCTTTTTGTTTTTGTAATCTAACTTGAGGCTGATATTGTGGATTAAAGTTTTTTCCTGATTTGCAAACCCTAGCTATGTGTCCCTTTCTTTGGCATTTTAAAAAAATTACGTTTCTAAATCTGCATGTGGATCTAAAATGATTACCACCGCAACTCAGGCAGCTTGTTTGCAGTTGCATAGATTTGTTATCAGGAATCCAATTCTTTCACTGTGGTGGAGGCTGTCCTCTGAGGCGATTTACATCTTCATCAGCTTCAGAATTTTTGTCAGGAAAACTGTCATCATAATGCACAGTAGCGTTCGGGATGGATGTAGCAGTGCTATTAGAGCCTTGTATCTCAGCAGCAGAGATAATTGACATTTCTGTCGCTTGAGACTCCTCAACAGCCATCTTAAGGGTTAAATCGCTCTTGGTAAGCAAGCGTCTTTGAAGCCTGAGGTCTTGTAAACCGCATACTAATTGATCCATTAATTGATCCTCGAGATCCCGGAACCCGCAATGTAGTGCTGCTTTTTAGAGGGTACTGTACTCTTCTCCTGAATGTGTGCCACCTCGCAATCCTTGAAGGTTTAGGAGAGTAATGATTACTTAAAAGTTCTTGTACATCTTCCCAGGATACCGCTTTAACAGTCTGAGGTGCCAACAGCGCTGTGGCGGTATCAAAAACCACAGCCCTGCAAAAGCTTAGGAAATACACTTTTCCCCTATGGTTTGAAATCTCAGACAAATCAGCAGCATATAGGAAACAGTCAAAACGATTAATGTAAGATTCCCAAATTTCTGACAATGAGTGAAAACACGGAAATGTCGGAGCAGTCGACATCTTGTCTATCCTGAGGTTAAAAAACACACACACACAATACCTCTGGCTCTTTCTTCCTCAGCTTTCAGGCAGGCATCCCACCTTCGTCGCCAATATTATATTCTTTCTAAGAATGAGCTGAGGCAGGCATTGATGAACGAAACAATGTTAATTGTAACAAAGAAACAGGTTACCCTAGTCTGCCGATATGTTGCTGAATCGGCCAGCTGACAGGTAACAGCTGATGCTGTCTGACTGCTCCCTTTTATAGTTCACTGTCAGGCTGCTCAGCCAATAAGAACAAACAAAACTCCCACTCAAATTGCGGACCAACAAATAGAACTTCTATAGAACACAATACCCTGTGATTATTTTTAAAGTATCAAAGTGCAGGCCTGATTTAGAGGGACATGCTGAAGACATAGCTGAACTTGGAAGAGGAAGTTAAGTAGCCCATGGATTTATTTTAGAGTTATTCTCCGGTGACTTTAAAAATATTTTGGAGCCCTCTTTAGTGTGGGGAAGCAATCTTTCCTGCGTATAGATGCCAATGACTTCCCGTAACCATGAGGACAATCTTATATTGGATTATAAACTTCATCTCTCTACCCAAGCTTCTGATATCAAGAAGACCTCATTTTTCAAGAAGCAGCCTAGTGGAAATAACTAAATTGCAAAGAAGTTTATTACTTCTGGGGATGGTGGCACCATTTTGCCTACCTCATGAGCCATTTTTGAAGGTTAACTCCCATAGCACTTGCTTTTATTAATCACATTTTGAGGCTGCCCAACTCCTTGATGACTCTGGAGGCTTACATTTCAAAGAAAACAACACATATTAAAAACCATGTCCAATTCGGAGGACAGTAGAGGAGAAGAAAGGTAACCAAATTTTATTCCTGTTTTGTCTGCCTGTGTCCCAGGTAGTCTCTGCAGAGGCTGTACAACTCTCCAAGAAAAAAAAAAGTGCTCTTTCAACAGTGTTTCCATAAGCAGTATCTGCAGTGATACCAACAAGGCAATATACAAGGATGTTAACTACACAAAAATTGCCATTATGTAATTGAATCCTGATGAATCCATATCAAGTTGATATGTCAAATTATATTATGACATGATGTCAGCACGTACATTTTATCCTATGTTTATTCCATGGAGACTCATGTGCCCATTCCTGTTCTAAATATGCAGAATACAATCTTGCTAGCATTAAATTATTATTGCAAAAAAAAAATACTGAGCTTTGTTTAGAAGACAGTGCAGAACCTGAGACACCACTAAAGATCTGCAATGACAGCTCAACACTGTAGGTGCCAACCTTTTGTACTCTGTGATTTTCAGCCTTCCATATCCTACAGAGATAATTTTCTAGAGCAAGTGGAAAGTTTATGAACACAGATACCATTCAGACTTTACTTCAACCTATTAGAGTGCCAAAAATCCTTAGAAAATGTGCTTATTATGTTCCTATTTGATGCCAGTGCAATTCAAATTGATAGAATTTTAAAATATTTTATCAATGTCCTACAGGTGATAACAATGTAGAATAACCTCCTGTAATTACTGAGAATTTACATTTGTGATGTTCAGTTGATAATAAATCAAGAGAATTCCTCAGCTTTATGACCTTAACCTTTAAGGCACTAACCTCTCTCTCAAGCCAATTTGCTCTTTTCTGAACTTTGCAAAACTTCTATTATAGCCTTCCTCTTATAGAGCTATTTGGTTAATTTCCTTCATCACTCTGAACTTTTTCTCAGGCCTTTGTCACTGGGGAACAATAAATTACAGATTAGTTGCCCAAGGTCCTCTGCAATCCCCCCTGGAGGTGTGTGCTTATTTTCTCCTGCTGAATCAAATCACCAGACTTCCTGCACTGTAAAAATACAGAATATGTTATGATGGGAGACCATTCTATGCATAATCTTTTTGGCCAAAACAAAATAAAAAACTTTACCTTGAGTATTATACCCAGAAAACATCCTTCTTCCCATTCCATTCATTCAATTGTAAATACAATCGAAGAATGTTTCTTAGTGATAATATTTTTCTAAGATAGTTTTTCCAATTTGACAAAGTCCTTTGCTTTCAGTGATGTTACAGACTGAAGTGGCCAGCTGTAACTTCCACTTCCCAAAGTAGTATATTTGTCAACTAATGAAACAGGAATTCATAATTGTTCCATTTTTAGAACATTCCCCTCATCAGCACAAAGAACAACAAATAGCAAGTATTTTATTAGCATATGTCAGAAAGTATCAATTGACCACAAGGGCAAGAAAATTATGGAAATTCAACTGGTCCCAAAAAGATTGAACATCTTGAGACACTGGTATTAAAAAGTGATTATCAATGGCAGCAGGAGTTCAATTCTCTATAGTAGATATTCTTAAGCTGTGGATTGTCACCTCCACAAGTATTATTAGCAACTTCAAAGAAGGTTGATTTTTTTTAATTGCTCCAGGCATGATAATTTTGTTCAGACTTGAATATTAGTAAGTTTGTTAATTGGTTCCCTCCTGCTTTTTTTTTCTGTTATGACCCACCAACCATTCTGCATCTTTTGAATTATTGTTATGTTACAGAATCTTATCTTGAAATGAATTTTTTAAAAATCGTTTCATATCTCTTTATTATGGGTTAATGATTAATGATTACAGTTCAAGGTATTTAAAAATGTTGATAAAATATTTGTAATTTGCTTAGATGACTGTAATATATTTGGTGGATTGGGATTTTTAACACAACAGAAATGTATCTATTTGTATCCCACCATTATTATTTTTATAAATAAATCAAGGTGGTGAATCTCCTCCTCTTATTTTTCCCACAACAATCCTGTGAGGTAGACTGGGCTGAGAGAGAGAATGACTGGCTCAAGATCAACCAGCTAGTTTTCATGACTAAGGCAGAACTTGAACTCATGGTCTTCAGCTTTCCAACCTCAGATTTTAACCATCCTCTTAACTACTGCCAAAAAACTGGTTCTGTATGGGTGACAGTTTCATTTTTAAAGCAAGAAACAACTTTGTTCACATGGTACACTATTATCAGTGCCAGCCATTAAGATTGTTCACCATTTTTCGAGTTCAGCTTATGAAAATACTTTTGTTTCTTCATCAGTGTTGAATATAGTAGTAAATTTGTACTTTTTGGATTGTCTGTACACCTTAGCAAAGTGCAACATTTTAAATAGTATACAATTCTGTCATTTTGTTTATTTAGTACTGTATGCCCATAACAATTCATTACTAAATGTAAATGGTTTACGTACGTCTTGTCCAATCTTATCCTGATGAAATTATTACTTGGAGGAAAGTGGTCATGGTTTGCCAAAATTTGAGAATTCATATTATACTTAGTTTGGCAATTTTCTTGTTCTTGACATATCAGGGTCACTCTCATCTATTTGTTTGTCTCTTGTTTATACAGATGGTCTTGGTTCTTATAATTCTTGGAAGCAGGGGTAGGATTCAAATTTTTTAACAACTGGTTCTGTGGGTGTGGCTTAATTGGTGGGTGTGGCTTAGGTGGTCATGTGACTGAGTGGACATGGCTTGGTGGTCATGTTATTGGCTGGGCGTGGCCAACTCAATATCACTCACATCGAGGCACGCATCTCCTTGCCGGGCCTCTCATGACTGTGGGGATGCTGCAACAGTCGTAAGTGTGAAAAATGGTCACAAGTCACTTTTTTCAGTGCCATTGTAACTTTTAATGGTCACTCCACACAAGCAAAGTACCAGCAAAGGAAAGGGGAAAAAAAACTCCAGAGACGTTGCTGAGACAGGAAGTCTAGTCCTGCCAAGAATGTAATAAAGGTTAACAGAGGGGCAGTTTCTGTAAGCAACACCAGAATGTTTCCTTCCTGCCTTCCTTACAGGATTAGACCAGTAATTTCTTCTAACAACCGGTTCTCCAAACCGCTTAGAATGTTAACCAGTTCTAGCAAATAGGCACGAACTGGTAGAATCCCACCCCTGTCTTCAGTGCTTCCTGGTCCAGGAAGGTATGCAAAACAGTGATGGTATTTAATTTTTTTTACTACTGGTTCTGTGGGCGTGGCTTGGTGGGCGTGGTGTGGCTTGGTGGGTGTGGTGTGGCTTGGTGGGCATGGCAGGGGAAGAATACTGTAAAATCCCCATTTCCACCCCACTCCAGTAGGATATATTGCAAAATCTCAATTCCCTCCCCACTCCTGGGGGAAGGTTACCGCAAAATCCCCATTCCCTCCCTGCCCCACTAACCTGCTTTCCAGCTCCATTCTCCTATGCAGGGCAACAAAAGAAGACCTAGCCCATCAGCTGGGACTTGGGAGGCAGGGAATAGATGGGGGCAGGGCCAACCAGAGGTGGTATTTACCGGTTCTCCAAACTACACAAAATTTCCGCTACCAATTCTCCAGAACCTGTCAGAACTGGCTGAATACCACCTCTGATGCAAAAGGGCAAACCACAAAGTCTTTCATGACCTCGGCTTTCACCTGTTGTTCCAACAGAAGTTATGAATTCAGGAGATCACCCCAAGTCAGGGAAATTGCAAGCCCCAGATCCATGGAACTAAATGGTTTTTATACCAAGAGTAAGTGTGTTGTTGATTTTTCCCCTCTCATTTCAAAAGCTTGCAAAAAAAGGTGGGATGGAGAATAGCCTCAAGAGTGTAACATTTCTTTCTGATTATATCATCTTTAACGCTGAGAAGGCTGCCATAGATTCACTTGTTTGCTTCAAGCTCCTACAGTTCATAAAATTAAATTGTCAGATACCAAATGTTGTGATGAGATGAATTTGATAGAAGCTTCTGTCTTATTCCATAGGGGAAAAAAGCCGCTAATTGTATCTACTACAAAGAGATCTTGCAATATGCTCATGATGGAAAAAAAAAACACCATTGGTCTTTGTTTTTCAAAGGTGGCCTTAATATTGTCAAGTTCACAGTAAAACAATGCATGCGAACATCCACAGTGAAGTCCAGTGGATGGACATCCAGTGAAGTAATTATGTCTCTTGATCTTTTCAGTAGCATGGAGATACACAGGTTCAACCAGCTATCATTTGTTCTTATCCAATTATCAGAATTCCACCACAGAAGACTCATCTGTTTTTCCTGGTGAGGCAACAATTAGGAAACAGACCTGGAGGACTTTTTTATTGAACCATGAAAAATGCTTTTAAAATTGCTTTACCACCGGGCCATAAATTTTAAGTAGGCTTTCCCTGAATTTTATTTCAAAGGCTTTGCAACAATAAATACCAGGACTTTTTTTTTCAATTCTCCAAATTTCAGGATGCTTTTATATGGATTTCCGCTGGTTTTTTTTTCTTAAAAAACAAGATGTGCCAATGATTTATCTTAATTTCTGTCCCCTCCTTCCTTTTGGATAGAGGGAAAAATCTTCCCAGGTGTTCTCTATGAAGTCCTGATGTTCTTATAAAAGTGATTATTAACCTAAAGACTCTCTTTCATAGCTGGCTGCCAGGATGCTAATGAGGCCTTCTGCTGTCAGGTGAGCCTGATTGGCTTTTAGTGGAAAAAGCTTTTATTGGATAGATTGAATATCATCACAATCATGGGGTAACAGGAAGGGAAGTGATAAGGAGCCATCGCCATTGTTCTTGAAGAGGAACAGATTAAAAGAAAAGAATGTTATTATAATCTCATTTTAACTTTTACAATAGTAAAAGTGGAGACTAGTAGAATGATGATGGCTGAGGCACTGTTTATATATATATTCCTAAGTTTTTGCGGGTATTTATATGTATGGTATTCAGCTTTGTTCGGGTATTTTCCCACGTCATTATAGTTGTGCTTTTAAAGTTGTAGCAATGTTTCGGCAGAATCTCATCTGCCATCATCAGGCTTCTGTATAGTGTTCGTCTGTGAGTCAGGCTTTCACAGCCATTTCTGTTTTAAATTTGGTACTAGCCTACTGTTGTGCCAGAATGGTTTTTGCTTCATTCTGATTGGTTGGGAGTCTTGGTCTGTGTTTATTGGTCTTAGAGTTTGCTATGTTCTGCTTGATTGGTGTTTCTAATATCTTCTGTCTGTTTTGTAGCTTTTTTTGTCTTGATTGGCTGGCAACATTGTGTTTCCTGTATTGGAGGCTTTTAGTGCGGCTTGGCTCCAAGTAAATGGATAGCTATCATTTATTAGGTTTCATCTGGGTGCCTGGTTGGGGTGTGTTTGAGCTGGAGGTATCGGGGGGGTGGATCTGTTTGTGCCCAGGTGTTTGCCTGGCTTGTGGTGTGGAGATTTTTTTGTTTGAGAGTGAAAGATAATTGACAGTCTGGTGGAGTCAGGTCTAAAATTTCAAGTCTGGTGGCATCAGGTATTTTGCTATGAGTAGAGGAGTGGAGAACTCTTCTCATGAAATATTTCTAGACTTTCTTGACTGTATTAATATACAATATGTAATGCGGATTCCAGACTGATGAGCTGTATTCAAGTATTAGTCTAGTAAATGTTTTGTATGCTCTAGTTAGTAGTGTGATATTACCAGAGGAAAAGCTACTCAGGAGCTTTTTGGCTATGTAGTTACAGTGGGCTCTAGCACTTAGATCATTAGAGATGTGTACTCCAAGGACCTTGACATAGTTGGGGTCATCAACAAGGTCTTGATTATTCAGCTTGTATTTCATTTTCTGATTTTTTTTGCTGATATGTAAGACAGAGCATTTGTTTGTAGAGATTTGAAGTTGCCATTTCGTTTTGACCATTCTGACACATAGTTGAGGTCATTTTGAAGGGTAGCAGAATTGTCAGTGGTGTTGAATAGCTTTACATCATCAGGAAAAAGAATGCAGTTGCTCTTAATATGATCACAGAGGTCATTTATGTAAAGTAGAAAGAAAGTTGGTCCTAAAACGCTGTCTTGGGGGACACCACTGTTGACAGGTACAGGATTTGATAGGGTGTTCCCTATTTTGACCATTTGTTGCCTGTTTGACAGGAATGCAGCTATCCAGTTATGCAAGTGTCTGGATGCCATAAGATTTTAGTTTTAGGAGTAGTTTGTTGTGTACCACTGAATCAAAGGCTTTACAGAAGTCTGTAAATAGCGTCAATTGCTTTGCCCTGATCAAGTTGTATAGTCCATATGTTTTTGCAATGTAGGAGTTGCAGATTACAGGATAATTTTTTTTAAACCAAATTGTTTGTTAGAGAGGAGGTTGTTTGTGTCTAAGTGGAGGATAATGGATTGGTTAATAATTGATTCCATGACTTTACAGGTGACACAACATAAAGATATTGGTCTGTAATTTTCAACTAGGCTGGGGTCTCCCTTTTTGAAGATGACCATGGCTAGTGACCATAGGTTTGGCAAGGAGCTGGTCCTTTCCAATAGCTTTCCAATAGCTCAGTACTCAGTATAATCATATTATCAACTTTGTAGAAAATAAACTTATAAAACAACTGGAAATATTTCATTAAAAAAATAAAGGAAAATAAAAAATATAAAAAAACAAAAAAAAATTAAAAGAATCTTTTTCTCCTTTTTTATTTGTGTCTAACTTGGTGAAGAATTAGACACAATAAAAAAGCAGAATAAAATCCTTTTTAGTTTTTCTGTCATGAACAATTCAGAAACATACCAGTAATAAAGTTTGGTTTTTCTTTATTGGCTTCAAATACTATTTAAGCTTTTTGTTAAACTTAGTGGAACCAGTTTTTAGCTGTTTGTAGTAGTATTTGATCTTTACACATTTTAAAGGACAACACAATCTGAGTAACCTTAGTCCAAAAGCACTGTAGGTTTTATGTCTGATATATGCTGAGGTTGGACTGATATGGTCTGTAATTGTTATTTAATAATACTTTTAATATAACGTATTCAGATTTTCTCCATAGATAGATCAATTTCTATTTGTGTGGTTCCTTTATGTGGTTTCCAGTGTGTTACCATAGATGCTTCAACAAGAGCCATAAAATAATATTTTCTAAATAATGGATGACTTTTCTGTGGTAGATAAGTATTTGACAGTGTTGATCTTTATTTGATAAATCTGACAGATATCAAATGAAATAACAAAACAACAAGAACATATGGAAGGAGATAACCCCTTACGAGATATGGGTTTATTTTTGACATGCCTGTTTTGCTTTCTGTCCTTGCCAGATTGCACAAAATAAGATTAAACAAATGTGTGGGACTAGAACTCACAGCTCTTGGATATTGTAAGCAGCTCCTATAAAGATAATGAACACTGAGTCTCAAAGACTAGCAAACGTTGGGGGCTCCCATTCCACAACATAGCCAGGGTGATCACGAATGTGGATAGTAGTGTCAAAACAGTCAACACAGCAGATGTACCTATATGAACTCTGCCCTTTTCTTTTATGGCACTACATGTGTGACAAATAAAAAGAGGTGGGGCTTCAAATGCGTGGTCATGGCTGCCATTTTTACTTTGGTATATCAAAGATATACTCCTAAATACAAACATGAAGATAGTGGGCAGGCCACCTTCTGCCAGAAACCTTATTCTGGTTTGAATTTCCAGTGACAAACTCAAGTGTTCAGATTTATCCCTGCTTTAATTACAGTCACTAAGGAGAGGAGTTTTAAGCTGATGACATAAAAATAGAAAATTTTATTTGGGAATGGCTCACAGCCCAGGCGGAAGGAAGTCTTCGAGTCTGAGGGAACTCTGTAGAGAGAAGTCCAGGAACCTGAGGTTAGGAAAGCAGAAAGTAGTAAAGCTTGCTTCCAATGGGCAGCACAGTAGAGCATCTTCAAGCAGAGATCCAACTAAACAGATATTCAATAAGCAGACTTGAAACAACTGGCTGCATATCAAAAATGAGAAACAGTATGGGAACTTGAGGCTAGGAAAACTACTGAGCGGGTTGAGCAGTGAATACTGCCTGGCATTAAATCTGGAAGAGGTTTTTTTGCAAGAAGAATGATGTTAGCCCAGATGCCAAGTGGGGTAGCTTCTAAAATCATTCCAAGGTTAAAGGGCATGACGATGACTTATGAGGCTAACTAGTAGCATCTGAAACAAATGTACATTAGCCAAAATGGAAGTCTACAATTATTTGCAATGTACATAGTTAACGTTTGGATTTTGTTTGTACTTAATATATTTTTTTAATTTGTGCAAATGTTAGTGTTGCATAAACCAGTCTATAGGTCTCTAGAATCAGGTCAAATGCCATAATGATGAGTTCATTTATGGTTTAGTTATTTGGCTCCCCAAATACTGATGAAATTTTTTTAAAGGTTTCCTTAGGTCTATTTCTGTTGCTCTTCTTTAATTCTATCAGAATTACTCAAGTTGCAATTCTCAAGCAATTAGAGAGCTATAAATGGGCACTTTCTATTTTTTCTGGCATTTTATCCTTACTGCTTAATCTGTCCGTGCTATTGAACGTGAGAAGATATTTCAAATTTTAAATGAATTCTACTCCTATAAATATTATATTTTGTAGCAAATTGCTTTGTTATTTCAGACCTGTAAAACACTTGATATGTAATTTGATTAAACTCTGCTTCATAGACTAGGTGAACTTTTTTTTCATATTCCAGGGCAAAATTAATATGGGCATATTCATTTATTTCTGAATCATAATAATGTGATTATTTTAATAGTCTCAGGTTATTTCTGATGATTTGCTAACTGCTTAAAAATTAACATACCATATGTCACTCATGATTTCTAGCAGTTATAAGGTTACCCAATCTATTTATGTCTAATAACTCTTTCGCTATTATGGATCTAAAGAGTTAAACCTGGTTTCTTAGCTGATCACAAAATCAATAATTTGTTCATGCGAAGGAGAAATCAGAAGTTAGGATTGTGTTGCTTGACATGGCCATTGGCTGTGCTATATTTTTGTTGCAACTGCAACATACCTGGGGTCTCAAGGACATTTTGACAGTGAAAGACTGAAATAAACATTTCCAGAAATATATTGTTGCCATGGGAAACATGATCACCATCTTAGTTTACCACCTTATTTTCTTTCTCTTCCTTTTATTATTATTATTATTTTTCATTGTTTTTAATTTATAACAAAAGAAAAGCCATAACCAGAATATAAATTTAAAGGATAACCGAAGACACCAAAAACAAGCAAACAAACAAAGAATATCTGTTACAGCAAATATATACGCGATGGAATTAATGCTTTTAAAATGGGACTCTTTTGATTTTCTGCAGCATTGGGAGAAGGCTGGTACATATGTAGAAAACGTATCTTACACCCAGGATTTAAATTAATTACATTAGAGTTTTTTTCCACTTGAATAAAATGATCTTCCTAATATCTGCCCACACAGGATAAATTCAAAGTCTTCCATGCCTTGATATAAGTATAGAGAGACATATTTTAACACCACATTCACATCTTTGGCCTTTATTTTTTCCTAATGGCCTATTTATAGCATGGAAGACTTTGAATATTAAGCTGAAATGGTGTCAACATGGAACAATCACAAACATATGAGTCATTATCCCTTCTGACACATTACACTTCCAACATACAGATATTTCAGCCTAGTACTTGTTATGCATCTGCTAGGGTGTCCAATAGACTTGAGAAAAACAAATATCAAATGCTGAATACATTTAATATTTTCCATTTTTGGGTCATACCAAAGTTCGCAATGTGATGGCCGCCCTGGGGAAAGGCTTTGAGAGAAACATTTTCTCTCTCCAGAATACAGCTAGGTATATACGTTTGTCTATATCTATAAAGAATTTTCTGTGAATAAACATTGTTGTAGAGCGGCGGAATAACCTGAGGCAAACTTGGAGCGAACTTCAGCTTTTACTTTATTGAAAAAATAAAGGGTTGCCATGGCTGCCACGCTAACAAGGCAGCCAGCTGGCGGACAACAGCTGATGCTGTTTGACAGCTCCCTTTTATAGCTGGCTGTCAAACGGCATCAGCCAATAGGAACAGTCCGTGTTCCCGCTGGAAACACAGACCAGAGTGAAGACTTCAGCTCAGTCTTTTCCGAACGCCACACTCCTTTCCCCCAGAACGGAGCATGTGTAGTCCTTTAGATAACTCGGGCGCTTGCGCAGGCAGACAGATCTTCTAAGTCCTGACGAAGCTGCTGCTGGAAGGAACTTTTCTGCTTGCTGGGCAACTTCTGGTGCTGACGAAGCTGGCGTCTCTGCTTCAGGTGTCTCTGGGTGAAGGACCAATGGCTGTTCAGGTAGGCTTGCGTTCTTGTCAGATCCGAGGGAAGTTTCTTTGGGCACCGGCGGTTTCTCTGTTGCAGGAACGTCTTGAGGGCCATCTGCTGATGCATTCCAACACCTTCTAAGCTGATTGATATGGCGGCACCAGATGTGCCTGTCTTGCAGTTGGACCCTGTGCCAGGGGGATTGCTTGTCCAAGAGTCTGTGCAGAGGCTCTGCAACGGAAGCTTTGTGAGGCAAGAATGAAGCATAAAAGTTAAGAAGTCCTAAGAAGGCCTGGAGCTCAGTTTTGTGAGTAGGCGTGGGTGCCTCGTGGACAGCCCTTACTTTGGATTCGATTGGGTGTATACCAGAGGCGTCAATTCTGTATCCCAAAAATTCTACCTGCGTGGTGGCAATAGTGCACTTGTCTTTTTTTAACTTAAGGCCATGCTGTCTGAAACGATTGAGGACTCCTCTGACTCTTTGCAGTAACTGAGGCTTGTCAATGGCAGATATTAAAATGTCATCAAAGTATGGAACTACGCCCGGTAGTCCTTGGAGAAGTCTTTCCATTAAGGATTGGAAAATTCCTGGGGCTACACTTATGCCAAATTGGAGGCGCCTACATTTGAAAGCGCCCCTGTGCGTTACAATAGTTTGTAGTTCAGCGGCTGTGTCATCAACAGGGAACTGTTGATAGGCCTGTGACATGTCTAATGTCAAAAATGGTTCCTGGCTCAAAAGAATGTAGTAGGTGCTGGATAACAGGGACTGGTAAAGCACTGATTTGTAAATATTTGTTCAGTGACGTCTTGTAATCCACGCAGATTCTTATGCTCCCATCTTTCTTCAGGGGTGTCGCTATTGGGGTTTCCCATTTTGCGAAGTCCACAGGCTCTAATACACCTTGTTTAATTAATTTGTCAAGCTCCATGTCTAATTTGGGGCGGACTGCAAAAGGTACCCTTTGAGGCTTTAAACGGATTGGTATTGCCTGAGGGTCCAAGTTGAAAGATATTGGGGTTCCTGAATAACAGCCCAGCCCCTCGCTGAACACATCAGCATAGTCATTAAACAAGGTGTCCACTTCAGCATTTGTAATAGAGTGGATTCCGCTTATATGGAGGCCAAAGGCAGGGAACCAGTCTAACCCCAACAGGCTAGGGAGGGCACCATCCACTACCACTAAAGGCAAGTGACCTTTAAAATTTTGAAATTGTACAAAAATCTTGCCTTTTCCGATGACTGGGATGGTCCTGCCTTGGTAGTCGCGCAGGGTTAACTGGCAGCTGTGAAGCTTCTTCTTAGCCATTCTGGGAAGTTGTTGTTTCAAGGTGCTCCATGAGATGGTGGACAGTGCTGAGCCTGTGTCAACCTCCATCCTGCAAGGTTTTCCTTCTATAGAAACAAAAACACTAATTTTGTTAGAGCCTTTGTTAGTCAGCTTGGCTTGATAGCAGGTAGAACAGTCTTCAACTTGTTTTTGGAAATGTTGGGTTGTCTGAGGCTTTTGAGCAAAAGTCTTTCCTGCTTGACAGATCCTGGCTAAATGACCCTTCCTTTGGCATTTTAGACAAATGGCATTCCTGAACTTGCAGGATGCCCTGAGGTGGTTTCCCCCACAGCTTACACAAATGGGCTGATGCCGTGGAGGTAGATTGGGGTTTGGCCTGTTTTTCCTTGACTGGTTTTTTGTTGCCTGAGGTGATTTACATCATTAGCCTCTTCATAGCCTTCTTCTGAGGAGGCTTCATCGTAATGGATGGCTGAGCTGCCCTGGCTAATTGGATTTCCCTGAATTTCTGCTGCTGAAAGTGCTGATAGTTCAGCAGCTTGAGACTCTTCAATTGCTAATTTAAGGGTTAAATCTCTTTTAGCCAATAGACCCCTTTGTAGCCTTAAATCCCTGACTCCACAAACTAGTTGGTCTAATAACATGTCTTCCAGATAGTCTCTAAACCCACAATGCAAGGCAGCTGTTCATAGGGCAGCCATATACCCACTAATAGTCTCTCCCTCAGCCTGAATCTGTCTCCTAAAAGCATGACGCCTGGCAATTTGGGATGGCTTAGGGAAATAGTGGTTGGAAAGAATTTCCTGCAATTCTTCCCATGGAACAGTCTTAATTGAACGTGGAGCCAATAATGCCGTAGCAGTGTCAAACACTGTGGCTCCGCAAAAACTTAAAAAGTAGGACTTTTTCCTATGGTCAGAAATGTCAGCAAGGTCTATGGCATCTAGGAAACAGTCAAATCGGTTCCTGTAAGAATCCCATGTCTCCGTAATATCTGTGTTTTAATAGATTTTTTAGTAAATCTGATATGAACTTCTCTTGGTAACTTATTCCTCGACGCATATCTTGTAAAAACTCGATATATCTCATCTATTCCATCCATCATCTTTTCATCTGTTATTCCCAGAGCTTCAGCCAAGATTTCTATCATTACTGCAGCAAGATCTTGTCCTTTTTCTTCCTCTATATTTTGAAATCTGAGATAATATTCTGATCTGTCCATCTCCAACTTCAACATCTCATTTTTACTTTGTTCAAGCGTGGTCACTCTGTCATCAATATTTCCAATTTTCTCGTCTCTTTGGTTGTCTTTCTCTTCCATTTTTGCAATTTCTCATCTCTTTGGTTATCCTTCTCTTCCATTCTTTGTAGTCTCTCATCATATTTCACCATCATTTGTTGGATGCTTTCAATTTTTGTTCAATGCTTCCCGTACTCATTTTGAGCTCTTGAATTCCTTGTATAACCGTAGTTAAATCTGTTTGTGCTTTATCTTGCTTAAAGTCGTCCTCCAGTTGATGGTGAGGCAGGCGCAGAAGTTGAGGTGCCAGAAGGTAGAATTTTCTTACTCATTTGAATAGCTCAGAATCTTCCCACTCTTTAATCCAGTTGGCAGAGTGGTAATTGTAATCCAATTAGGGAAAGGAAAAACGTAAAAAAAAAAAAAAAGAATAGCCAGTAAAAAATAAAAGGCCCAAAATTCAAAAAGAAAAAGGTTTCAAAAAAAAAAAAAAAAGAGATTTCTTCAGGTTCTTCTAAACCTTAATCCTCAGTTACGATAGTCAAACAAAAAAAAAAAAAAAAGTAAAACCCAATAATATTAAAAATAATAATAATAATAATAAAGGAAAAAGAGAAAAGTTCTTCAGGTTCTTCACACCCTAATCCAATTGCGAGGTCTCCAAACAATAAAACATAGCCATAAAAGGAAAAAGTATATGTATATATATATATATATATATATATATATATATAAATGAAAAAAACAAGAATCCCCCTCAAGGAAAAGAAAAAAAGAGAAAGGAAAAATATTCTGAGGCTTTCCCTTTAGAAAAAAATAAATGAAAAATAATAATAAAAAAATTATGTATATATATATATATATATATATATATATATATATATATATATATATATATATATCAAAAAAAAAAAAAAGAGATTACTAAAGGGAGCCTCTATTAAAAATATAAACAGTCAGACCAAAGAAAATGGATAAATATAAAAGGGAAAACCAGTCTGGTTACAATTACTGATCACAATAGCGATTCATTGAAAAGAAAAAAAAAGATAAAAAGCCAAGCCTCATTTTGACAGCTCTAAAAAAAATCGCCACTAAGTCCACCTTATCGAGTTCTGTCAAAAATCTTACAGATTTCTTCTTCTTCTAGAGTGAGCTTAAGTTCCAGATAATTAAAATAAAATCTCACCAGCCGATGCACTTTCTCTTTCTGTCTTCTCTTCCTTCCGGAGCTGTCCCTGCTTCAGCAGCTTAATGGCTGCCTCTCCGCCGCTGGTAAAGGGGCTTCTTCTGGATCTTCCAGGGACTTGCGGTGTCCAGTCTGAAAGTCAGGAATGCAGGGTTCGAAGTCATCTTGACTCAGCGGTGCCAGATCTTTCGAGGAAAGTTGAAATTCGCGCTCGTGAATAGTGACAGTAGCTCAAAGTGACATTCAGCTTGGTAGTGACTTCGGCTCTTTTTGTAGTGACTTCGCTCAGCGATTCTTTGCCCGGTTGCCTCTTATAGGGATCCCGCCTTCGTTGCCAGTGTTGTAGAGTGGCGGAATAACCTGAGGCAAACTCGGAGCGAACTTCAGCTTTTACTTTATTGAAACAATAAAGGGTTGCCGTGGCTGCTGCGCTAACAAGGCAGCCAGCTGGCGGACAACCAGCTGGCTGATGCTGTTTGACAGCTCCCTTTTATAGCCGGCTGTCAAACGGCATCAGCCAATAGGAACGATCTGTGTTCCCACTGGAAACATGGACCGGAGTGAAGACTTCGGCTCAGTCTTTTCTGAACGCCACAAACATCCTTTTGGCTTCTAACAGAAAGTTATAGTGTTTTCCACTAATCATTGTTCAGATTAGGTTCACTTTTCAGGAACACTCATATATAGACATTTTTTCCTCTATAATAAAATATTGGTAAATGGATTTTTAATGAAATGCTGATATAGACTACTAAAATAGTATACATAGTCTTTGACAAATTCAAAATAAATTCTAGCTGTAATATTCAGATTAAGGACTTAAAAAGCAAAGATGTTTTGGTAAAGATCATAGAAAGTGTAATGTTTTGCCTCTAGTTCTCCTATGCCCTCCTATCATTGATATTCCAAGAGACTACAAATTCATGATGCCATTTTTGATTAACATCAAACGTACATGTGTGAATGTACATCATATGTACATTTTACATAGATACTTTCAATAGAGCTCTTGCTGTGTTTGACCATAGGCAAAATTATTAAAACATTAAAACTGTTAAAGGGAGTCATTAAAACAAATCTATCAACACTTTCTGAAAGTCTGTTCTGATATCATAGGTTTCCTAATGTACTAGAATTGAGGCAGTATTTTAGCACTGGCGTAAAGATATGGTTTTCTGAAAGATGAGGGCAAGCATCTTAGAATTATTTCTGTCCCCTAAACTGAAAGGGCATAATTCTATTCTATTCTATTCTATTCTGTTCTGTTCTGTTCTGTTCTATTCATTATTAATATATTAATATAATATTGATATATTATTCATATACATTAAATATTATATCTCATTCTAGAGCATATGTCCCTGGATGCTGGATCACCTAACCTCACATGGGTAAGCAGCCTCTTTATGGGTAGGGTAGCTGTTTCAGAATGGCAGTCTTCCTTATATTATGGGAAGCAGGAAGGACATACCCATATTTTCTGCACTTTCCTCTGATCCTAAACCAATCAAGCTTGCAGGATTGAAAGAAAACCCACACTTTTCACTAGCTGCTTTTTATGCAGTTTCGGCTTCCATGTTTTGGGAAGAACTTTTCCATCCCCTCCCAGAGACCTTCAGTATCTTCTTTGCCTTCAATGTCTTCTTTCCTTCTATTTCATTTGACTCTTGGTTTCTGCTTCCTTCTTCCATGGTTGTACTTTTCCTTTTGTACTCTTTTCTGCTTTTTAATCTATGAAATAGCTTGTTTTTATCTGGTTTTACTTCTTTTCCTGTGTTTGTGGGTCCTGCTAAGAAGAAGAGGGTGGCAGCTCTTGTTATTTCATTGGCAGAGCTTGCAGCCATTTTATTTTATTTTATGCTGTGTTTTGAGGGCCAATGACAGGCAAGATCCAAGGAACCTTGCTTACTTTTGGATTTTATGTATTAGTTATCAAATTTAGAAACGGTCTATCTTCCTCGCAGAGGGACTCTGAGTGCTATACAAATATACTCTTATTTATTTGATTTACTGTATATATTTAATTTCTATAGCTGCCCATCTCAACAAGTGACTCTGGGCAGCATATATCCATGAACATAAGAACACATGTAAAACAATTAATTAAAACAATACAAAATAAATACATATGGCACCAAGCTGGACACAGATATGGCACCATTCACTTACTGGATTATAATATTTCAATGCTCCAGTAAGAAAAGTTTAATAAGATGCAGTAAATTCTATAATGTAAAATATCTAATATATACAGTACTTACAAAGTAAATGTATGACTTGAGCCAAGCAAATCAAGGCAAAAGCTGATTGATAATTGGAAAAGAAAGGATTCTCATAAAAACTAGGACTGTTGTATATATTTTTCATTTAGACATGTTAGTGTTTGAATCTATATACAATTCATTCATTCTCTCCTACCACTTTCAGAATCTCCCTGGTCCTCAATAGGTTATTGCTTCAATTTTCCAGATATATTGGAAATTTAGAATAGAAGGAAAGTGAGAGTAGTGAGTGCCAATTCACTAAGATATTGTTTTGGGTAGAAATTGAAATGTCTGCTTTAAAATCTCTCTGGAGAGCAATGAAACCCCTAGGGTGAGAATAACCATGCTAAAACTAAGGTAGTTATATTTATTTCTAAAAAAAAGTTTATGATCCTCACTTGTCAGTATATTTGAAAACATACTATTAAGCAAAGCAGAGTTTAGAATACCGTGCCTGTGGTGTACCTTTGCAATAGGAGGGAGAATGAAAGAGCTACTAGGGTCAAATGGCCAAATGACGTTATGTCTTGCTAGCCTCCCTGTGCATATTCCATTCAGGAAAGAGGTGGCTTGAAAGTTCTTCATTGTACAAGCTTACATTCATCCAATCTCTTCTTTAAAACCACCAAGAGGAAGAGTGCTTTCAGAACATGATAGAATGGTTTTCATGGTTTATTGCACTTTCAACAGCTGGTGATGCCTGTCCAGCTTGTTAAGTTTGGAGAATAATGGAGACCAGACATCTGACCAGTGACTTCAACTCTTTAATAACAGTAGATAGAACAGAACAGAGCAAGGCTATGGGCAGCAGTAACCCTTTTATAGGGTTGGCTGCTACCTTATTAACCAATAATATGTGCAACAAGTTCAACTAATACCCAATAAGAAGTGTCCTAATATTGGCCAATCAGGGACTTGTTATGGACCAATCCTTGTTCGTTGTTTAAGGACCAATCAGGTGTGCAGGCTTCCAAAACCTGCTTTGCATTTGGGCTAGTTACTTTTTTATTGATTCACAACACAGCTGTTCTGCCCTAGCCTGCCAATAACTGTAATAGACTATAAGAATAACCTTAAAGTACAGGACAAGGATCTACAGCCAAGACAAAGATCAGATAAGAGGAATCCAAATTCAAAGCAGGAATGTAATTGCGAAAACTTCTCAAAAACTTTTTCCCCCTTCTCTTTAGGATAAAGGGGGTAGGGAGTGGTTGGGGGAGGAGAGAGAAATAATATGAAGCCCTAAATGTGGTGAGCTGGATTTTGTGTGTGTGTTTGTGTGACAAGTCCCTGAAGTTTTCTTGGCAAGGTGTCAAAAATGTATTGTCCTTGCCTTCTCCCGAGGGCTGAGAAATAAGGACTGGACCAAGGTCTCGCAGCATACCAAACTGGCTCTCTTTTGGTAAAATACTGGCTAGTCTCGACTTAAACAACCATGCAGTCACCTAGGGCACCAAACTTTATGGAGTGCTACAATTGAAAAGAGTTTGAAAATCCACAATGTGAGTGTAAAATCTGATCATCTTTCCTAGTTGCATACCTGCTCAAGGGTTAAATATAATCATAGGGGTGGCAGAATATGACTTTGCCTAGAATACCAGCATGTCTACAGCTCTGGAATGACCTCTTTTTGTAAAGGGTCAAAGCTGATAACCCTGAGTTGGTGATAAATCTGCAGCATACGAATGGGTCCCAATAATATGTAGCTAAATTAAAACATTCTCTAGGGATATTTGGCTTTCCTAGGATGGTAGAAGAATGGGTTCTACTTCCCTTTCTCTCCCAGCATCTGCACATAATTTCTAAGGAGAGGACCTTTCTAGTCTGAAATTGTATAATGCCAAAAAATATGAGAAGCCTCAATTCTTTCTGCTTTTAAATAGGCCACAAAGATCTTTTTATCCCATGATATATGTCACCATATACTTTTACTACCTCTATCCTGATTTTGCTTAAAAACATTTATACTGATGTACATTCTTTGGCACTTTTAAAGATTGATTTTTCTACTTTTATTAAATTCTTAGAGTGGGTTCTTGTTTAAAAGAAACTTGATAGTAAATCTGACAGCTGCAAAAAAACCAGAACAAAATGGAAACTGGGTTCTGCCACAAAGGAGACCAGATTATTCTGTTGCAAGAGAGTTTAAGGTGTGATTTGTGTATAAAGTTTTCAAATTCTTCCAAAAGAAGAATTGAAGGCTGATTATAGCTTTCTAACTTTTTAAAATTTGTAATTGCTAATTAGATCTAGGATTGTTGTAAACTTTTCTAATTGGTTCCTGTCCTATCTGATACTTGTGTCCAAATGACTTTTTTTGGGGGGGGGGGAGGAAGAAAAGTAAAAGTGGGAATATAAGTAAAAATAATGACATCCCTGCCACAAAAGGTGCGAACCAAACTGTGTAAAAATGTTTCTATGCAATCTTGGTCTCTTGGTTTCTTCTCATGGAAGAGGAAGAGGAGGAGGAGGAGGAGGAGGAGGAGGAGGAGGAGGACACCAACCTTTCACTTTCTGATACATCTTCTGGAGTAGTCTACTTATTGTGTTGCTGACATTTCAATATCAAAATTATTAAACAGAAGTTAAGAATAATCCTAACAGAAACCTAAATGTTTTTATTCATTCTAAGTTGTCTTGAATCTGGGTATTCTATTATGAAGGTCATACTTTTAATGAAGGTCAGATTTTCATAGGCAATTTTACATTTTTCCAGGATAGCCAAAGGTTTACATTAGCATGAATATGTCATATAATAATCAATGAATGCATACAATTCTAAACTCAATAAATTTGAAATTCAGACTTTCTTTTGCCTGAAGGAGAGGAATATTTCAAAAGTAACAAACTAGCTATTGTCCAATAGATGGTACTGTTGTCACTAGAAATGAATTTAGAAGAGTTTTGTAAGATTGCAGAGTTTATTCTGTACTTCAGCTGTTATTGTTTATTATACCTTTTTAAATGTTACATTATTCTAGTGTTCAGTTATGTTTTTGATTGGCTTACTCAATATATTCCTAAGGGCCTCTGGGTGCAACTGAAAGTGCTGGGGTTAGTAAGCTCTCTTCAGGAATGGGTTTACCTACTTGAACTAGCTTGATCTATTCAAATTGACTAACTTGTAGTGTCCTGTTTTCAGGAGGCAGCACAAGTTATTTTTGTTGTGGTGGGCAAGTGACAGAAGTGGCCACTCTTTGGAATGGCCTCCTTTTGAACATCAGACTAGGTCTACTTTTGTTCAAAAAGCAGTTCAAGATAGAGCACTTCTAGGAGGCATTTATTTATTTATTTATTTATTTGATTTGATTTGATTTGCCAATTGTTTACAAGATAATAAGTATAAGTGTATACATAGTTGTGAATACATGAAATGGGTACATATAAGAAAAATAAAAGAAGAATAAGAGAAAAATAGGACAGGGACGGTAGGCACGTTGGTGCGCTTATGCACGCCACTCACAGACCTCTTAGGAAAGGGGTGAGGTCAATAGTAGACAGTCTAAGGTTAAAGTTTTTGGGATTTGGGGAAGAAACTACAGAGTCGGGTAGAGTATTCCAGACATTGACCACTCTATTGCTGAAGTCGTATTTGAGGCCAATTTGAGAATTTGGGGCCTAATGCCATTATTCTGCTGGATTTTTCCCCCTACCAGGGGTGGGAAGGTGGAAGGGATTTTTGCTACTCCTTATACCCAGAATAATACAGGTAGCCCTCAACTTACAACCATACATTAGTGACCATTTGAAGTTACACTGGCACTGAAAAAAGTGACTTATGACCAGTTTTCACACTTATGACCATTACAGCATCCCATGGTCATGTGATCAAAATTTGGATTCGGTAAGGTATCGCCGGTCTTCTCAAGAAAGTAGAACTCTTCATACATTTAGCATTTCAAAAGGAACTTTTATTGAAAGACAAGGATAGCAAAAGAGATCTGGGCAGGATCTGAGATTTCCTGCTCAAAATGGTAAGTTAAACTATTGCAAGCATAGCCCCTCCCAATGTCCAGTCCAACATCGAGCCAATCCCAGGTGTTGAATATGTTCGGATTTGTTCGGAGATTTGTTGTATTTGTTTTGGATGGCTAACCCTAACCCTAACCTTCCCCCAAATACATCCTAGATCTGACCAACCACTGCCTAACTAACACATACTTCATCCACAATGGACAAAGATACAAACAGATAGAAGGAGCACCCATGGGATCACCCCTCTCACCTGTCATCGCTAACCTACACATGGAACACTTTGAAACCAATGCTCTAGACAAATCCAAACACAAACTCAAACTCTGGCTCAGATATGTAGATGACACTTTCGAAATTTGGCCACACGGGAAAGAAAAACTGGACAACTTCCTCACACATCTTAACGACTTACACCCCAAAATACAATTCACCATGGAAACAGAAACCAACAACCAACTTCCCTTCCTGGACGTCCTAATTTACAAGAAACCCAATGGCTCCCTAGGACACACCATCTACCAGAAAAAAAACACACCAACCGCTACCTAAATGCACAATCCCATCACCACCCTGCACAGATCAACTCCATAGCCAAGACCCTCATCTCCAGAACCAAACGCCTAGCTGACAAAGATCACCTGAGAACAGAACTACACACCCTCACTAACGTATTAATTTCCAACGGATTCCAAAGAAACACTATCACCAATCTAATCCGAAAAGAGATACCCCAAAAAAACCAAGACACAGAACAAGACAATGGTATCGCACTCCTCCCCTACATCAAAGGCACCACAGACAAAATCAGCAAAATTCTCCACAAACACAATATCAGGAGAGCCTTTGGCACTGACCAAAAAATAGCCAACATTCTAAGAAACCCCAAAGACAAGATCCAGCTAGAAAACCAAGGAGTTTATGAAATACCATGCAGCAATTGCCCAGCCACATACATTGGACAAACCAACAGGAGAATAAATGCACGCAGAACACAAAACTGCAGTCAGAAGAGAAGAAAATACTTCCTCCCTCTTCCAGCACCTTAAAGCCACAGGACATGAAATTAATTTCGAAGGAACTAAATTAATATCCAACACTGAACACTCCAGCAAGAGAATAATCAGGGAAGCCATCGAGATAGAGAAACACCCCCATAACATGAATAGACAGGACGATACCTCCCGCCTACCAGACATCTGGAAGCTAGCCCTCATCAACAAACGAGTCCCAGCCATGAAAACCAACACCAGACCCAAAACAACATGGGACACTACCGCCAACCCCCCTCATCAGACCCAGACTCAAGCCCATCCTATAAACAAAGGACAACCACCATCCAGAAAACAGACCACGGCTGCTGCACCAGCTGTCGCACCCCCGACCCCAAAACCAAACAAGCTGACACATGCGAAAAACACAGACCCAGACCCCAAACTTGAAGCCAGACTAAAACCCAAAATGCTACATCACAGCAACCCGCTCAGGATATCACATCAGAAAACTCAGGAAATTATACCACAAGAACTCAAGAAGTTTCAACACAGCAAATGACCCAGGATATCACAGCACAAAACCAAGGATACCACAGCAATAAATCTCACAAGGTCATCACACAACCCATTACCCAAGCCGTTACTACACAGGAGGCTAATGGAAAAGAGATCAAAACACAAACGACCGAGGAGATTACAACGCAGGACCCAGGATACCACAACAAAAGAACTCACAAGCCCATCACACAACCCATTACCCAAGCCGTTAAAACATGAGAGGCTAATGGAAAAAAGATCACTACAAAACAAACGACCCAGGAGATTACAGCACAAGATCCAGGATATCTCCACAACAAAACTCACAAGGCCATCACACAGCCCATTATACCAACATCAACTCCATCAATCAATCAAGAGGCAGCAGCACAGCTAACCAGCCCAGCACATCAGCCCCCACCACCAGTATATATAGAGAGACGGCATCTCCGATCACACACTGCTTACACTGGCACGAAGCCGAAAGCACCAGCCTGAGGATGGCGAGTGGGACCTCACCGAAACGTTGCCAAGATACTCTTAATCTTACATGGGAAAAGACCCGAACACACCTAGACCTACATATATATATATCAGACGAACACAATACAGAAGCCTGATGATGGCAGATGAGCTTCTGCCAAAACGTTGCTACAACTTTAAAAGCACAACTATAATGATGTGGGAAAATACCCGAACAATGCTGAATACCATACATGTAAGTACCCGCGAAAACTTAAGAAAATATACATGTGTGTGTGTGTGTGTGTGTGTGTGTGTGTGTGCATGCATGCATGTATGCATGCATATTATTCCATTTGAGGAGGCTGCTGTTCAAATCACTACAATCTGGAAACTTGTTTGAATGCTACCATTATTAATCTGAAAGAAATGGCAATCCCCTATTTAAAACAATATTGTTTCCTATTGATTATTGAGCAGACCCCCCCTCCCCCCACCGATAAATCCTGGTACATACAGAGATCTGAGTTACAAACATGCATTTTAAGACAAATGACAAAATCATTCCTAATGCAGCAGCAGAGGCACAGCAAAACCATTATGTCATGAGGTTCCCAATGTAACAGGAATTTACCAGCTTCTCAGAAAACCATGATTCTTCTTCTTCTTTTTCTTCAGCGTTTGTCTCGCGCTCTGGCGAGGTCCGCTAATGTCCTTGAGTACTGCTTCCACGCCTCTCTGTCTGCCACGTATGTCGGGTCTGCCTTCGCGGTCTCTAGATCGGCCTTGATCGTGTCCATCCAGCGTTGCTTAGGTCTACCACGCGGTCTCGCTCCTCCGACAATCACCTTCATCGTAGATTTGATGATGGATTCTTCCTTGGCGCGACTCACATGGCCGAACCATCGTAGCCGGGGGATGGGCACGACGTTGAACCGTCTGCGCACTTCTTCATTCCTGACGCGATCGAGTAGGGTGAGGCCTACCGACCATCGAGCATTCGCATCTCCATTGTCTGGAGTCTGCTTTCGACTTCTTTGGTCGTCGGCCAGCATTCTGCGCCGTATATGGCCACGGGCGCACCACAGAGTTATAGATTTTCGCCTTCAGGCGCATCGGCATCTTCTTGTCACAGAGGACGCCCGTGACGGACTTCCATTTGCCCCACGCTGCGTTGATCCTGGCTGCCACCTCAGTTTGTAGTAGGCCTTCTTCCCCAAGAGTAGTTCCCAGGTACTTGAAGGTGGAGGCGCGCGGTAGCTCCTGCCCGTTCACGTGGATGGAGCCTGTCGTTTCGTTGTCAGTGGTCAGGTATTCGGACTTTTAGGTTCAACCGGAGCCCGAACTGCTTGAGGCGGTCGTGCCACTGTTGGACTAGGTGCTCGAGTTCAGCCTTGCGCAGGTTGGCCAGGAACACATCATCGGCGTAGAGCAGCGTCCATGGGGCGGGCGTGTGCAGGTCGTGTGTAATTGTGTCCATCACCAGAATGAACAGCAGTGGTGAGAGAGCAGAGCCCTGGTGTACGCCGACGGTGATATTGAACTCCTCTGATATCCCAGCTGCCGCTTACACGGCTTTTGTGACATCTGTATAGGAGTTGGACCCATTGTACGAGTAGCTCGGGCACGCCGTGATCTCGCAGTGCGTACCAGATGAGATCGTGCGGGACTCGGTCGAAGGCCTTTTCCAAGTCCAAGAAGGCGGTGTGGAGCGGGATTTTCTTCTCTCTGTGAGCCTCCATCAGCATCCGCACACCGAAGATGGCATCGGTGGTGCCGCAGTTCTTGATGAATCCGGCCTGGTTGACGCTGATGTCGACGATGTCCCGAATGCGCTTATCGAGGACGCGTTCGAAGATCTTCATAGTGTGTGACAGTAACCTGACCGGTCTGTAGTTGGAGCAGTCCGCTGGGCTGCCCTTTCCCTTCCAGATCGGAACAGTGGTGCTGCGGTACCAGTCGTGTGGCACTATTCCCGTGGAGACGATGTTGTTGAACAGCTCGCACAGCCACAATGCCGAGCCCGGTAGTGCCTTTTTCCAGAAGTCGGCAGGGATGTCGTCTGGTCCTGTTGCCTTACCGTTTTCATGGCCTTGATGGCGTCGGTGACCTCGCTGGCGTGAATGCCTGAGACTGGGCCTTCGACGGGGTCACCTTGCGGGGTTCGTGGGTGTGGGAACTCCTCGGTGGAGATCTTCTCGAAGTATTGCCGCCACCTCTCGGCGGCGTCTCTGGGGTTGATGATCAAATTTCCCCTTTCGTCGTTGATCCCATGAAACTGGTCAATGTCCAGGGTCTTCCTGTGTCTGCTTTTGGCTAGGCGGTAGATCTCATTCTCGCCTTCTCGCGTGTTCAGCTTCTCGTAGATGTCGTCGTAGTGGGAGCTTCTGGCTGTCGCTACTGCTTTCTTGGCTGCCTTTTTGGCCGCCTTGTACTGCAGAGCTTCTCGCTGGTCTTGTCCTGAAGAAAGGCCTTGTAGAGCCGTTTCTTCAGGTGCACGGCATCTTGTACTTCCGGTGTCCAGAGCCATGTATCTCGCTCGATGCTCTCCGCCCTGGCTTGGTACAACCAAGCTGTTGGCAGCGGGCAGTGTGAACAGTGCTCTTCAGCATGGACCACGCTTCCTGTGGCCCGTCGACCATCTGCAGGAACTGCTCCGGTTTGATGAGGGGTCCCGCCATCTTCTTCTGGTTCCACCACTTGATTCGTGGCTGGTCTGCATTCTTTTTGTCAATCTTGGTCTTGGGCTTGCTGATCCTGATCTTCGCCATCAGCGGCCTGTGCTGACTGCTCGATTCGACGGGTACACCTTGGCGTTGAGCACGTTTTTAGCGGCTCTTCGTCGACGATGATGTAGTCGATCTGTGTGTGGTGGTTCCCATTTCTGCTATGGTAGGTGAGGAGTTGGGGTTCTCGCCTAATGAAGCAGGTGTTCGTGATGGTCATATCATGGGAGTCGGCAAAGTCCAGGATCCTCTGGCCATTCTCATTCATATCGCCTGTGCCGTGCCCACCGTGGCACTGGTGTCCGTTTTGTCCCGCCCTACATGACCATTCAGGTCGCCAGAGATGATGATGTCGCTTCATATGGGATCTGCCTGAGTTGGATGTCGAGCAGTTCCCAGAAGGTATCCTTCTCCTCCTCGTGACATCCGGTCTGAGGGGCGTAGGCGGACAAGATGTGTAGGCGCTGCCTCTCGGTCGCTACGACGATTATCATCAGTCGTTCTGTGAGGCGCTAACTTCTGCAACGGAGCTTTGCCAGCTGGGACTGACAACCACAGCTACACCGCCGCGGTTTTCCTTACAGCTGGTGTATATGATCTTATAGCCGTCTATAGTCGTAGCCTTGTTGCCCTTCCAGCGAGTTTCCTGGAGGCAGCAGATGTCCAGCTTCCTGTCCCGCATGGCCCTGATGATCTCGGTCGAGCGTCCAGTCAGCGAATCCACGCCCAGGTGGCCACTTTGAGCGCTGGCAATCCTCTGTTCCCCGCTTGCGATTTTTCACACGGATCGGGTAGTCTCCATGCGCATCAGACCCGGACGCGGCCGTCATAGCTTTCTCACACGGTGCAAGTGCGCCGTGCTTTCCGCGTGGACCATTTCGTTGATTTTTGACGCAGGCCAATGGTCTCCTGTGCCCGTCGGTTCCCCGAACGCGGTAGCATTGGGCGTGTGTTCAGTAGTGGACGTTTCCACCATGTTGATGCGGCATTTGAGTACTCCAGCCGGCCTGTCGCGTGGGCCTGTCGCCGGAGGGTCTGCTCTCAGTTACGGTCAGCGTTTAACGGCTTCGCGCATCCAGGGGACACCACTTGGAGGTGGCAGACCACTCGTCCCCTCACTCGTCCCTTTTTTTTTTTTTCAGAAAACCATGATTATTGTATTAAAATTTGTCATGCTTTCAGTCAACTTGTTAGATATTCCTCCTGGATCTTAAATCAACTGTTTATGGTTGTTTATGCTTATTTTGCAAATAATTTGCTGGATAATATTGTAACATCCATGTTAATAACATTCTTTGTTCATCCTTTAACAGGGAATTTTTAGCAACTCCCTTGATTGCAAATGTGATCTAGAATAAGATATCAATGCTGAAGAAATTTGAAGTAGTTGGGCTGCTTTCTGAATGTGATATGGGTGAGGAAATGGATTCTATAATAAAATGCAGATATATATATAAGTAGTGCTCAACTAATGGCCACAATGGGGACCGGAATTTCTGTGGCTAAGCAAGACAGTTGTGAAGTGAGTTGCAGCCAATCTTATGAACTTTTTGCCACAGTTGTTCAGCAAATCACTGCAGTTTTTAAGTGAATCAGGTAGACATTAAGCAAATCTGTGTTGACTCTGTTCTTTGGTAGCCAACTGAGAAGGTCACAAATGGTGATCACATGATTTTAGGGCATTACAACCTTTGTAAATACATGTCAGTTGCCAACCAACCAAATTTTGATCATGTGACTATGGGAATGCTGTGATGGTCATAACTATGAGAACTGGTTGTAGCTTACATTTTTTCAATGCCATTATCACTTTGAACAGTTGCAAACAAATGATTGTAAGTCTAGGACTACTTGTACAAGATGCATCTTGTTATACAGATGCATCTTGTACAAGTAGTCCTAGACTTACAATCATTTGTTTGCAACTGTTCAAAGTGATAATGCCTTCAGACATCATTTATGAAAAATGCAAGTACTATATTAATGCAATGTCTGTGCCTTTAAAAAATGAAAAAGAGCCTGAAATGTAATACCAATAGCACTTAGACTTATATACCACTTTCTAATGCTTTATAGCCCTCTCTAAGTGATTTACAGAGTTAGCTTATTGCCCCCAACAATCTGAGTCCTTGTTTTACCGACCTCAGAAGGATGGAAGGCTGAGCTAGTGAGAATTGAACTGCCAAATTGCAGTCAGCCGGCAGTCAGCAGAAGTAGCCTGCAGTACTGCATTTTAAGCACTGTGCCACCGAGACTCTTATATTAAAGTAATTTCTTCCACTGAATTTAATTTTGCATGAACTGGAAAAGTACAAGAAGTAAACTGGTTCCCCCCCACCCCACTGAAACTCTTAACATATCATATGCCCAACAACTAATCAGCCCTATAGTAATGCATATTACTTCCTCCAATTTTTTTTTTTTTTTTATTTATACTTGAACTGATGTGGAGAGCACTATATGCACAGCAAAAATAGATTGGTTTCTGTGCTCCCCCCTATTGCTGGCACATAATCGTAACTTCACTAAAACACTCTTAGTGACACTTCCTTTCCATTTCCATAGAATCTCTTCTCTGGTTGCTCAACTTCTAAAGTGGAGTGTGATATATTTGGGATAAATTCAAGATGGACATTCTTAATGAGAGTGTTATTAGTTGGAAGATTGGAAGGATGTAAAGCATTTAAAACTGCCGGATGCTGCTCACAGTGCTGTTCTAAAGCCAAGAACTATCACTCAAACAAAAGGAGGAAGCAGCAGCAGAAGTGACAAATGCTGAAGATAATCTGGCCCAATCTCCTGCCTTTGATTGTTTTGCTCTATTAGCTACCTTCACCTTTTCTGTCTCAGCACACTGAATGACAGCTATCACTCACTATCCTTCTGTTTTTAGATGAGGTGTTAGTGCTGTTTCCTATGTCCTTTTCTAATAATCAGTATCATCATGAGCTAAGTTAAAAACAAAACAAAACACCCAACCCTTGCCAAAACCTTTGTTTTCAAGTGTAAATGAAAGGAACCACAGATGACATTTAACAAGGCTGGATACCTTTCTCAAAGTGAAGATTAAAATTGACCTGCCAAGATCAGCTGCTCCAGAACCATGTTACTCTTGCACAAATGTTGTAAAATGTTGTAAAAGCCTACTTAAAAGTAAGTTTATCCTACAAAGTTTACATAAAATATGCTACTCTCAAATAAATTAAAATTCACTCCTCATTAACTACCTGCAATAATTAGCCTGGAATGAAGCAAATATAAGCACATTATTACATTTATTTATTATTATATTTCCCTATCTTCACAACAAGACACTGAGCAGCAAGTCCTATTCAAAACAAATGAAAAATTTCTCACCCAAATGAACCAGACTTCAAATCCTCTTGATTTTGATAAGAAAGTTATGTATTAAAACTCTTTTGTTCAGCTAAGTAAAGTTTTAGAGGTGCTCATCATTGCCTGGGTCATACTGAAATCTTACTACTTATTATACTGCATTTTCTTGTGTGAAAGTCTGAAAGATACAACAAAAAAGATTTCCTAATTCATAGACTCAAGGGAACAACAACAATAAAGCTAACAGGGGCAAAGTAAAGATGATGTTTGCCCAAACTCCTAAGTGCAGTTTCCAGTCGCACAAATTGGTTGGCTTGCTTAGATTATGGCAACTGTGATGAAATGTGCAGAGAGGGAGGATTTAGCCAACTCAGAGCTTTTCCAGAAAGAGACCTGGATCAAGAGACTACACAGAGACGAATGGGGGAGGAATGCTGATGTTCAGGGTAACTACATACTAGAATCTCTCAGGATATATCTAGAAGCTTAGAAAGTTTATAACTAGTTTGGTAAGATTCTGTCCATTAGCAAATGAAGGCCTGGACTTGATTGGATCTCACTGTCTTGTGTGTGGGCTTGGGACTAACACCAACAGTAATAAGTACCTCAAGGCATGAAGGAAAAACTATCCTTCCACTCCTATATATTCTTCTAATATAAAACTGAATTACTTTGAGGCCCCAGGCAGGGCTGTACTTGGCTTTTTAAGCACATGACTAGACACTGCATTTGAGAAATTGGACAGAACCAGGAGGAAAAATAAATTGTGTTTAATTTAGGTTAAAAATAAACATAATTAAGAGGATTACTATAAACATGCTTAATAGCTTTTCCTTTCCCCTGTCATATTAAAAACTAGAATTTGGCAAAAGCTTTGCGAGTCCATCTCTGGTCTTAAATAAAAAGGTCCATCAAAACCATTTCCAGTATTCTTTTCTGTGAGCTGCTGCTCCACATTCTCAGAGCTAACACTTCTAGAATCATCTGTAATAGCTTTTAGTATTTCTTAAAACCAAAAGATTTCAAGAGCAGACATCCAAACAGACCTGTACATAAAGCTTTTGTGAAATGTTTTGGCTCCTGTACATTTGAAAATGAAGCCAATCTACAGTTTCATAATACACAGGTTAGCCTTAAAAGGCTTAGCTGAAATTGTCAGGTTCTGCCAAAGGATTAAATCTTGGAAGCTTTGCCAAATTCAGAAGGACAAATGTTTATCATTTCCTTGATAAAGGCTTCCTTCTAGCCTTATCCCAAGTGCCTTAAATTTAGTTGCGTAGTGTATTTCATTTTAGAAAGCTTTTGAGCTTTTTATTCTGATAGCTTTATGAAGCCTAATTGTGCAGAAGTACATGATTCTGTTTAAGAATTTTGCCATTATTTTTCCGCACATTAATTCAAAACCCACCCAATTTATTTTCATTCATTTTTTGCTACCTCCAGTCGAAAAGGATGTCTTTTGCATATGTTTCCTTTTGCAGGTTTTTTTTTTTTTTTTTTGTAATTATTACAATCCAGTTTCAGAGGAAAAATGTCATTTAGTAAAAGGACCTAGAAAATATCAATCGGGCTGAATGTTTTTCACTTACTTAGCTATGTAAACAACCAAATTGTCTACCCATTTTATTAGAATAATTCAGCAGCCGTCCTTCATATTGAAAATGTGTTTGGGTAGTTTAGCATATCTCTGATTAAAAGCATTTGTAATTTACATCGGGCACATAATAATGAGGTTTTTATAGAAGCTCAAGGAATAAAATGCTGGAAACATGAGTCAAATGCAATCAAGTGCCTTCTCTGTAGTAATATGACTCTGAAGTGATTAAGCAAGTCTACCAGTTTGAGTCATTTGATGACTGTAACTCAATCCTCATTTTTCAGGTCAATACATGATACATTAAAAATAATCAAGTGCATCTCAAAGCACTCAGCTATATAAGAACCCCAAACAGACTGGTACTTATTTTAATGTTCAAGGTGATAGGATGTGGTGACTTTGCCTCATGTACATGAGAATCCAACTTGCTCTTATCGCTGTGTAGATTTTTTTGTGTGTGTTTTGTTTTACAGAAACCTAGTCAACCTGTACAACTGGTGACAAAAGTTGCCAATTTTGCTTTTTGAAAACTGCAGCCTGTCCTTATCCTTCAACGGCACAACAGCTTATTTTTTGCAGAATACAGCAGAATATTTGGCTTTTTTTTTTTTTTTGCTAATTTGTAAGGCATGAATCCTTTATTGGGATCTCAACTTCAATTAATATGTGTGCTTAAACTCTGTATTAAAAGAACCATGGCTCTTGATTATTCAAAGCAAAGTCTATGTAGTCAAGCAATCGTCAACTTCTGGTGGCAGATTTCTCCTACTGGATATTCTCATTTAATTGTAATGCTGATACACAGAAGTGATGTGTTCTGACAGTAACAATCACATGCTTAGTCCCCCAAACCCTCTTTTTAGTTCAACGGCTGTGAATTATATGCATTCACAGCCCTTAATGAGTCCCAAACAGTTTGTGAATAGCTCAACAGAAGTCTGCCACAGTCTTTTTGGGATAAGGCTGATTAGCACCCACCTTTATCTCCCAATTAGCTGTACAAGGCCAAATGGAGCACAAAGTCAACACGGAGCTTCAGAGTTTAAAGCAACCAGAAAGAACAAAGTTACTTCCTGCAAAGGCTCAGGTCCTTTTGTTCCTTCTTTATGTCTTATGGGAGGGGCCAATCATCGCCAAGCCTTATTCCTGAGTCGCTCCTTTTGTCTTAACTGTTTTTGCCTTCTGGCAACTCTGCACAAGTGCACACTGGGAACAGGCTCCCCCTATTCCTTTGCCTCACTGATATCAGATTCTGGAGGCTCCGGAGTCAGCATATAATTCTAAGATGGCTCTGGCCCCATCTCCGTGCCGGATGCAGCTCCCTTGTCTGAGCCCTCGCCAGATTCTAGGACTGGCCCATGTTCCTCCCCACTGTACGCCTCTGCTGTCAGCTCTGCAGGCCTCCGGCGAACCACAACATGCTGTGAGAAATTTTTGACCCTACTGAAGACAGGATCAAGAAAATACCCAGTTCACATTTGCAGTGCATTTTAGATATATATCAAGGACTCTATGCCACTTAATAGTAATAGCACTTAGACTTATACACCGCTTTATAGTGTATCCCTCTCTAAGTGATTTACAGTTTCAGCATATTATCCCCAACAATCTGGGTTCTCATTTTACTGACCTTGGAATGTTGAAAACCTGAGTCAACTTTGAATCAGTCAGGATTGAACTTCTGGCCGTTGGCAGAATTAGCCTGCAATACTGCATTCTAACCACTGCTCCATCACAATTCTTTACTTAAGCATTGTATGTTACAGTATTTGTTTAATGAAATTTATCCCTGGGATTTTCAATATAGTCTATAGCTTTAAAGACTATAAAGAACATATTAAATACAACAAACATATTTTAAAAAAAAAAATCCACGGGCCTCTGTCACACTTTAGATAGAGGGAAGCATCAACTTTTTTTGCCTTACATGGGCTTTGAACATTCATGCTCATTTAAAGCAGTCAGAACCAGCACCCTTGTGAACCCTCAAGGTAATATCACAGTCATATTCACTACTATTATCCATCTGGCCAGGCTGCTACCAATCTTATTTGGTCAGGGGATGGGCTATTGCATGAAGGCTTGGAAGGAAAATGGACTGGAGATACTTCTCCCAGCATTGATTTTATTTTTATTTTGTTTTATTTATATCCTGCCTTTATTATTTGTATAAATAACCCAAGGTGATAAATATATCCAACACAGCCTCCACCTTTTTTTCCCATAGCAACAACCTGTGAGGTGGGTTGGGCTGAGAGAGAGAGAGAGAGTGGCCTAAAGTCACTCAGCCAGCTTTCTCCTGCTTTCTAGCCTGGTGCCTTAACTACTATATCAAACTGCTCTCCTCTCTTGTCCTGTCCTCTCCTGTCCTCCCTCTCTCCCTCCCCTCCCTTTTCTTCTCTCCCTCTCCTCCTTCTCTCTCCAGCAAATTGTCTGTACAGTATTGGCTGCACGAGATACTGTAAAAGCCTGTGTTTAGCCTGGGGTAATGTTTGGTCTTCCTGAGATTGGAGGGAAGGTATAATGATGCCCCTTTTGCAAAGTGAACTGCCCCTTGTGATTAAGAAGAATTGGAGCCTCTGACCCCTAAGTTCTCTTGATTGTCACAAACGAAGGCAAATTGATCTCTTGATTGTCTTTCCTATAGCACCTTGTCCTCTGCCCTCATAGATCTGCTTGCTAAAGGAAGTGCCTCCTCTTCTGAGAATGGTTTAATTTGTTTTACACCATATCATCTGTTTTGTTTATTTAAACAATTTATACGGCCACCTGTTTCCATGGCAGTATATTTGGGAGGCAGAACAAAGTTCAATTAAACACTCCAAATAATAAATGTCCAAGGTTACAAATGGCAATAGCCACTTACAGTAAAACAGTAAAGCATCAGCCAGCAAAGCTTGCTTACCTTCTTTGCCTTGATGCTGTGGTACTGTCAGGCTACAGAACTTTTCCCATTCACTCAACTAGAATGAACTTCTGAAATCACAAAGGAATTCTTTATTGAGATGAGACAATTCCTGTAGGAGTTCAAAGCAGCGTCTGAGGTCCCTCAGGCATACAGGGATAGATAAGGGAGTTTAGAACCCCTCCCCTTATCTCAATGTGTATTTAGTGAAACAAAAGCCAGTATGTTAATACCTCCCCACCCCTCTTGTAAGGAACAATCTTTTCACAGTTTCCCAGGGTATACCTAATTTCCCCACCCACCCCCTTTTAGAACAAACTATTCAAGAGATTCCCAAAGTACAATCTCACTGTGGAATTTTTATGACCTTCTCATCTCCTGGTTGTGCCTCTCAGAGGTGATAGTTCTGGCCATCTGGCTTTTCTCCCTCCATCGTATCATGTGTGGGTTATACAAATTCGATATAAGATTAAATATATTCAGGTTACATCAAGAAAGGATTTCTTTATCAGCTTCCCCCCCTCCTTTTCTTCTTCCACTGAAGAAATGACAGATACACGGATCTGACAGGTACCTCACAGATTGGAACCGTAACATCTTGAAAAAACTTGCAACATTTCTCATAGCCTTTTACAGGAGGTAGCCCTCCCTGGGGGTGGATTCAAATTTTTTAATAATCGTTTCTGTGGGTGTGGATAGGTGGCCATGGCCATGTGACTGGGTGGGCATGGCTTCCTTTTTTGTACAGCACCTCCCCCCCCCCCATGCTCTCTCTCTTTGGCTTCCTGGGCCTCAGGAAGCCTCCTGGGGGCGCGTTTTTGCTCCTAAGAAGCTTCCCTGATGCCCAGGAAGGCAAAAAACAGAGCACGCAGCACCCCTGCACTCCATTTTTTGGCCTGCTGGGCCTCAGGGAAGCCTCCTGGGGGGGGGGGTGTTTTGCTCCCAGAAGGTTTCCCTGAGGTCGGAACAGCTGATTGTCAGGAAGAAAGAAAAACCTTAAGGAGTGACTGGGCAGGGGAGAATGCAGTCAGTGATGTTGGGCATACACACAATGTCGCACATGCGCAATAAGGACTGACTGGGTAGGGAGGAGAGGGGTGGGAGGAGAAGGGCGGGGCCAGCCAGGGACACAATGCCAGTTCTCTGAACTGCACAGAATCGTAACAACTGGTTCTAAAGAACCGGTCTGAATTGGTAGAATCCCACCCTGGCCCTCCCTCCTTAGGGAGCAAAATTGGGGCCTGCAACTTGGGGCCTGTTATTAAGAGAGGAGGTCACTAAGAGAAACTACAACTCTGCTTATCATTTTAGTTTAGTTTTCCTTTGCTTTAAAGACCTGTGAAGGTTATAAATGAAAGAATTGGTCATAATGTTACTTTTTCCCCCCCTCATCATATCATCAAATGGTTATGAAATGGGGCAGTTGCTAAACAAGGACTACCTGTATTGTCTTATTGATAAAATGTGGGCAAAGATCAGTGAAGCAGGTTTTATAATTAAACAGCAACAACAACAAAAGAAATTTGTTAAAGGAAATCCATTACAAGCATTGGCAAAATTTAACACCTAATTGCCTGCTTTCCATCAGGAGAAGAGCCAAAAGAACACATGCTCCTTGCAAGAGTGTTTGGGGGAAGAAAGAACAGGGTGACAAAGCAAAAGGGGCCACCTTGTGATCCGAAGGTGATGAGGTGCCACAGTGCTGCTTGAATTTAGATCGCCAGCATTTTCTAATTATTGATGACTAAGGAGGAAAATAAGAATTCTTAAATTCAGGTAGTGAACTTTGATGTTTTCATATTGAAATTGACTTTAAAAATTTGAAGTCAACCTACTTGTGAGGTAACTAGGGGAGTCATATTGTATTTCCAAGGTTATTCCATCACCATTGCAAGTATCATATTTTTAAAAAAGAAAAATTGATTCAGATCGAAATCGAAAATATTTTGAATTTCATATTCAATTAAGGAAACATTTCCAACTGGTATGCTTTCATGGCTCTCTGGTACAAATGGCAAGTATATCATAATGACATCTCTGGACATTTGAACTTGTACCTCAACTATGGATGCCAGTACATAGATGACATGCTTTGTATTGCAATATAATGCAGGTTTCTTCTGACCTGAAACACACTCTTTTACCTCCCAACAGACACTTTTTCATATATTTTCAGAGGAATCCTTTATTTTTAGTAGATACAATAATCAATACAATAAGCTTTCACAGAAAATTAATCTTTGTCACAGGTAAATTCATTTTCTTTCTTTGTGTATTTAGCTTTGTCTAATTATTTATTTTACCCACTCATTGCCACTCTTTTGAATTTACAATATCTCACATTTAAACTAAAACAAAACATACCATACAAATGCAAATCCACCTTGAGAATATGATAATTTCACACATCAGACAACCCATAAGGGACCTGCCATTTAGCCTCACCCAACATCCTGATGAAACCAGCCACGTAGTATGTTTCATCTGAATCAGGTCAGAGTGGGAGCTGTATAGTTTCTGGAATAATTTCGTTCCAGATGGCAGGTGCCAGAATAGAGACAGTATTGTTCCTGAGTCCATAAGGGGCATTGCTCAATTGATACAGAATATACAGAACATAGAGAACATGCAACTCTGCTGACTCATACAGGACAGGCAGCAGTTACAAAAAATAGGAAGCCCCTCAAATGATCAGGAAAAATCAGTGTGGTATAATGATTAAGGCATCAGCCTAGAAACTAGGAGACCATGAACTCTTGCCTTGGCTTGGGCACAAAACCAGCAGGTGACCCTGAACTAGTCATTCTCTTTCAGCCCTAAGAAGTAGACAAAGGTAAACTTCATCCAAAATCCTTGAAAACTATAGAGACTTTTCCAGGAAGTCACAAGAAGAGAAAAACTTACTCAAATGCACATACACCCCCTCTCACACACACACATGTACACATAAGCCCTATGCCATACTTTCTTTTTTGAAAAGAAAAAAAAAATGGAGGAATGTCTGCCATACTTTCTTCATTTTCTGAAACGGAACAAAACAGAACTATTTACAATTTGAATGACTTTGCTACCTTACCCATTAAAAGCATCCTCCAGATTCTTAGCAAATAAATGGTGTTTTTACAACTGTGTGAAGGTGTGAAGGTTAAAACTCTTAATTAAAAAAGTAGACAAATTCAATAAAATATTTTATATGGGCTTTCTGCTGTGTCTTTCTCAAAAGGATTTCTTTAAGCCCATATAGACAAACATGATCCCAAGCCTGTAAACTTTTGAGTCACAATAAATGAGTGCAAAGAATGGCATGCCAGAACTACTGTAGAAATCATAAAGCAACTCCAGCCAAGCCAGACATATTTCATTTACTTCTCCAGTGGCTTATTATAGCTTCCTGTCCTGCGATAAAAATGTATACAATAAAACATGAATTTCGGTGCACATACTTAAAAATGTAATTAGGTGACAAAAAAATTTCACAATGTACTTACAGATCTTGAGATTAAAAACAGCTTTCACATTCAGAGAAAACATAACGACTATGAGGAGCAATTGTTGGTTGTATCCTGGTGGTTATATGTATACATTATTACAACTTAGACAAATGTGGTACCATAACTGCTTACACAAACTATACCTCAAGGCAGAAATGAAACCATTTACTTAGATTGTAGAACCTGCTGAGGTGTCATTCTCATTTTTATTTCAACACTTTTCATCTCTTCTATTTGCTAAATGTACAGTTGTAAGGAAACATATTTTAAACATTTATACATTTGCATAATCATTGCATTCTTCTCTTTACTGTTTCTTGAACATATCATATAGCTCTTTGAGTCTTGAACTACAAGATTTGAATAAGGATAGTTATGAAACCAGTTGGGTTAAATGAGAAGTTGAGGTGGGAAATTTGGTGATCAATAAGAGAACTATGGTTATATTTATGCTATTGTAACAATTTCCTCTTATGGTTATAAAGTCTACAGGTAAACTTTATTTATGAACTGCCTAGTTCAGCAATGCTGATATTCAAAGCTATAACAGTGCTGGAAAAAAAAACTTTAGAACCAATGCCCATTTTGTACCTACTTACTCTCTTGTAAACCCTTTCTCTCCAAATACAGACATTAATTCCTTTCTTGGTAAGTATGTCAGCACCCATTCAGGGTGAATATTCCAAAGGAGGGAGGAATGAGGAAAAGGAAAGCACAATCACATGATTTCCCACCTAGCAGCTGCTTCACTTAACGATAGAAATGTGGGCCTCAATTGTGGCCATTAAATGAGAACTACCTATTAAAGCACATTCTGGCTTGAGAAGTCAGTTTGGTAAGGAGCAGCTCTTCATTTATTGCCAGAGGTCATGAGATCTGCAGGGTTTCCCGACATCATTTTAGATGCAGACACAGATTTAGCAATGTGACTCCTAGCAGAATCTGTTGTTACTGCAATTTTCAGTAGAGCTGTTCCCATCGAGTGGTCTTACTGGTGATTTTGAAGCACCACACCTCACACAGAGTACCAACCTTAGGATGACTTCTAGCAGGAATCAAAACTTTTACAGCATTGACTAAACAGGGATTTTGTTTAGCTTGGTACAGTTCACAGCAGAAGAGTGGAAAGCTGCAGGACATTTGTTCAGAAGGATATTCTCAGCACAGTAGTGAGTAATGACCACAATGACTATGGCTGACTATGGCAGAATTTTCTGACATACTAAAGGAGTCTGATTCCTATTTAGGGAGAATTGAATGATGGCTTGCGGCAAATGACATTCTCCCTGAAAAGTGGGCAGATACATTCCTAGTTACTGTTTCTAGCAATGTCATACAGCTTTCTGAAAACTCTCACTGCTCTTATGATCCTCTGAAGCTCACATTCCAAGACTTTGAATGGCTCTGTCAGAGCTCTCCAAACTCTAACCTATCATTATCACTTGAACACTTTAGATGTGGTGTCAGAAATCTCAAAAGTGGGACAAAGTCTTACAGACTATGTTATTAACCTTACAAGGTTACAAGCATTTGTGCTCTTTTGGGGTCACACTTTGGCAGATAGAGATGCTTGTGATCTCCATGAAGAATTTTATTTTCATAATTTATCAGGTGAATGAAGGAATGCTAGTATTGCTGGGGTTGGGTGTTTTACCTCTCATTGTGCCTTCTTGCTTGCTTATAAGCTTACACAATGAGTATTGAATCTGCATTTAATGTTAGAACTTAATTCCACTTTCTCTTTTTCCTTCCCTGTTCATTATTACTCCTGGTCATTGGATTCAGAAATATTGGTAGCACTGCTGAAGACATAACATGGAATCAACTCGTCTTTGCCATTAAATAAAAATTAAATTGAAAATGGCCTTCTCTTTACCGTCATATTTATTTAAAATATTTTAAACCATCCAATAGCTGAAACTTTCTATTTATTATGAAAGGTGCCTAAATGTTCTGACCCAAGCCTTGTTCAAATTAAATAAACACAAACTGTATATAAAAGCAAACCTTTTTTTAATGCGGTGCTGGGAATTCAGTGCATTCCCAGCCAAGAAACATCTAAACCTAATTGTCCGATATGAAAAGCAAGGCCTTTCAAGGTTGCAAAAGGATGCCAAGAACAGAAGATTAATTACTGATTAAATATCCACCATCAGAAGTTTCAAAAACAAACTGGAGTAAGCAGGACTTCGATGAGGACTATGAGTCTAAAGAACTTCTTTGCTTCCTGCAAAGAACTCATCCCCGAGGGCTGGTTTTTATCCCTTATGGGAGAGGCCATCATCTTCCAGCCTTACTCCTGAGTCGCCCTTGCTGCTTCAGGTGGTCTTTCCTTCGAGCAGTCCTGCACGCACACGCACTGGGTACAGGCTCCCCGGGGTCCTCTGCGTCACTGCTGCCAGACTCCACAAGCTCCGAAGGTCCTGGCCCCATCCCTGCATCTCACGTGGGCCCCTCATCCGAGTCCTCGCTTTCTGAGACCCCTGCTGTCCACACCTGCTACCAGCGAAACACAACACTAAAATAGAATTGAAAATTTAAAAAAACCCACAAAATAAAAAGGTTAAAAAACACCACCACTAGACATACGAGGTAGTTGCAAAGAGCCATTCAATGATTGAAATGATATGGACAGTTAAGAGACAGCTAAGAAAACTGAGAAAATAGAAAGGTCTACAGCTGCTACCAAAATGATGTGGGCATCATATGAGCTTGTCTGGAGAGGGAATTCCATAAATGGAGTGCCACCATAGAAAAAAGTTCTTCCCTTGTAGAACAACATCTCACCTCCTTTGGTGGAGGACCTGAAGAAAGCCTTCATTAATAATTGTGAGGTCTGGATAAGTACATACAGGAGTACTCTACAAAAGTACTCTTTTAGCTAATCTGGCCCCAAGGTTTTAAGACTTTAAAGGCACTTCAAATTGGAAGCATTTCATCTGAAGGAAATGTATAACAGTATAACAGTAATTAAGACTACTGGTTTTATATTAGAACTAACATCTCATCAGCTGAAAAATAAACATAATCAAATCTCACCCTGTAAACATGCTGAGACTCAGCAATGTATCCATTTTTTAATTGATAGTGTTTTAATTGAAATATTGATTCACCTCTCTGTTCTCCAATGTCTTTTCTCCATGTCTTTATATGACTAGCTAGTACTATTACTATTGTTACTACTAACCACAGAGGTAAAGACAAATTAAAGACTTTGGACCAACAATGTCAATCTCTTAAGTATAATCTTTGTAAAGGTTTCAGTGCTCAACAGTAAGTTTTTCTGATTATTATATATTCATAGAAGCATATAAATAAAATCATCAAAGACACCAAAACTAGAAATATTGTAGAAGAATCAATGAGATCTGCAACATTCCTCCAAACTCTTCCATTTATTAAATGTAATGTAACAGATAGAGATGTCTAACAAATCCTAACATATGCCAGTAGAGGGTGAAGGTTTGTTCTCTGAGCTTGTGGGTTGGTTTCTGAACATCTCATTACCAGGCTAGATAACATCTTCAGTGGATATTTTAGAAATGACAGTCAGAATTCTCCAAAATATAGCAATAGCCCACAAACCGACAGCCACACTCTTCCAGGAATTATCCAGAATCAAAGACAAGATTCAGAAGGGTGAAAGAAACAATGTGATCTACAACATCAGCTGTAACAATTGTAACCAATTATACATTGGACAAGCATCAGGTCAATTAAAAACCAGGGTCCATGAAAACCGGCTGGCAGTCAAACGCCATAATCCCAAATCTGTACTCACAGTGACACCAAACAGCATCAGTTCAATTGGAGCAACACAGAAATCATCAGCCTTACTACCACTCACCATGCTCATGAGTTCATCAAAGCCTGGCACTATCTATTCCACTGATATTTGAATAAGTTCTCACTTCACACTTCAATTCATAAATTCAATATCAAAAACATTTCATCCTCACATATTTTCCACTCTTTATCCCCTATTATTTCCATTTCCAGCTTACCACCTATTTTATTTTACATTGTTATCTTCATTAGCTTTCTCAAAGATAATATATAATAAACAAACAAAAAAGAATAAAAATAAAATAAAACTTGATAATCAATTACATTCAGGATCCACATGGTATATCCTCCAATCTACAACAAATCTTATTTTTATTCCAGAGATATTCATATAACCATTTCATATTTTCTCTTTGTTTCCACTTAGCCAAGTTTACCTATGAAATTTTATTAAGTTTTCATTCCCCTCCTTTTTAATCATTATAATAATCTCATTGCAAATACTTTACTTTACAATATAATCCTCTCTGGTTTACCATATTCTCTGTTTTCTCAAATCCTTTATATAATCAATTAAGTTTTCTATTTCATGTCTAATATAATATGTATACAATTAAGAAAAACACATATTTTTTAGTTTACCATATTCTTTGTTTTTCTAATATCATTTGAATAATCAGTTACTGTTCTGACTCACCTTTCTTCTTTCCAAAAGATGAAAGAGTACAAACTCACACAAACACAGGCAGGCAGGCTGGCTCGAACTTCACAGAGTTAATTCTTTGGAACTGATAACGTCCTTGGCATTCCAACACGCTCTGCCTGCCAAGTCCGAACTGATAACAAGTGAAAAGCTACTTACAGAAAATTACAAGGCAGACCACAAAAATCATTCACAAAGAAAACCTGAAGTAAGATCAAACTTTGTCCCGTACAAAGTTCCAGCCGACAACACACCCACTTTTATCCCCTGTGGGGGGTGGCTCAATGACTCAGCTCACTCTCTGACCCTCCCATGCCTCCTACGCTGCTGCACATGTTTCTCCCTACGACACTGCCTAGGATCAAGCCAACATACTTCCTCTTGACTCCCTGTCAGGGGCTGCTCCGATATGCCTTCCTCCTGATTAATCTCAGGCTGTTCCTCTCGGTTGTCTGATGAAACCTGAGGCACTATCAGGGAGGAAGGCATTGCCAGAGAGGAAGGTCCTGGGGAGGAAGGCATTCCCTGTTCCTCCTCCTCATCTTCCGAGTCCTCTTCCTCTAACAGCACAGGCTCGGGAATCGGAGCCACAACACTATCCCTCACCGCAGGGCCCTTCCCCCAAGTCTGATGGTCAGGATGTGGTCTCAAGGGGAAATGGTCATGGAACATCCGTATAAGGTCCGGGGCATGGATCATGGAAGCATCCACCCAGGAAAGGGCCTCTGGCCCATCCCCCTGCCTCTCGATCAAATACTGGAACCGCCCTTTCAGCCAGCGGGAATCCCTAATGTTGACCACGTTGCCGTCTACTGTGTCATCTTCACCGGGCACAGGTGGTGGATCATCAGCTGCGGGATGTTGGAGATCACACGAAGGGGCGTCAGGGATCAAAAGGGAATGGTGGAAGACTGGATGAATTTGCATGGTGTGCGGTAGAGTCAGTCGATAGGCTACGGGGTTGATGACCGCCTCGATGGGAAATGGGCCAATGAACTGATGGTCCAACTTCTTTATCGGGTGGTCGACCTGAAGATGTTTTGTGGATAACCACACATGGTCTCCTACAGCCAGCGGAGGCATTGCCCATTGAGAGCGATCTGCGAACTGCTTGTAATCTTCCTTGGCCCGTATCAGTTGCTGCTGAACTAACTGCTGAACTGAGTGTAGTTCCAAAAGGAATTCCTGAGTCTCAGTAACAGGGGAATCTAATAGAGTCAACGGAAAGAGCCGTGGATGGTACCCCACATTAGCATAAAATGGTGTCATTTGGGTGGAGGTGTGCTGGGAGGTGTTGAATGCAAACTCCGCCAGAGGGAGATAATCAACCCAGTTGTTCTGCCATTGGTTTACAAAACAATGCAAATATTGCTCGGGAATGCCAATGACCTTCTCCGTCCCGCCATCAGTTTCTGGATGGTGCGCCGATGACAAGCACACCTGCACCTGTAGCGTAGTGATCAGGCTTTTCCAAAATTGGGCTGTAAATTGTACACCGTGATCAGAAACTACCCTGTCTGGCAGACCATGGAGATGAAAAACATGCTGCAAGAACAAACGGGCAGTTGTACAGGCTAATGGCAATTTACGACACGGAATGAAGTGGGCCATTAAGCACAGTCGTAAATCCTGAGGATGATGGTAAATGAGTCAAGAAGTCCATGGAAATCGCTTCCCATGGTCTTTCTGGAGTCGGCAGAGGTTGGAGGAGACCAGGAGATGCACCCGTCGCAGCTTTCGCTTGCCTGCATGGTACACAGGACGTGACATAGGCGTGGACATCATGCCGTACTTGAGGCCACCAAAAAGTCCGCGTTACAAGATGGAGGGTGTTAAAATACCCAAAATGGCTGCAGGGTTGTCGTGACACTGAGTCATAATAAGGGCTCGAAGTGGCCCCGTGGGTACGTACAACCGGCCCCAATGCTTGAGTAAGCCATCCTCCAAAGTCCATGGGGATTCGGGTCCAATCTCCCCCATCCTCTTCTGCGACCAAGCGTCTAGGCGCTGCACCTCTCGCACCTGAGTCCGCAAGTCCACCGGTTCCTGGACTGCGGCTAAGGATTCTGCTGGCAGCACTGTCCGTGGAGGAAGGGGGTCCTCAGGGCAAAGGTACTCAGGTTTGCGGGACAGGGCATCCACCCTCCGATTGTGACCACTGGGGATATAGGTCACAGAAAAATTGAACCGGGCAAAAAACAATGACCACCGGATCTGCCACTGGTTCAACTTTCTTGCCATTGACAAATGTTCTAAATTCTTTTTTTTTTTAAACAATTTTATTGATTTTTTAAAAACAAACAAAACAAACGGAACATAAAAACATCAACTCTCTTCCATATATACATACAGTGTGTCGGTTGGTTCATCAGTTTTGTGCATTCATTTCGTAGTCTCAATTACAGATATATTACATAATAACTCATATTGTCAATCCAAACTTATATATCCTAATATTGCTATTACAAAAACATTTGACTATAATTTTATTTATTCATACTTTATGAGATAACAATACTTTAAATGGTTTATTCTATAACAAATCATATAATCATACCAGATCTATCCTAAAAACACATTATAGATATGATGTCAAATAACAAAAAAGAAAGAAAAAGAAAAGATATTCCTTGTTATCTAACATTCTAAATATTCTATTATTGTATTTTGTCATCCAACCATTGATAGAAAAGATCTTAAATTTCATAAAATTGTTTATCCTCTTGCTCTCTAATTTCAAATGTCAATCTACTCATCTCAGCACATTCCAATATTTTCTTAATAATTTCTTCCTGCGATGGTATTTTCTCATTCTTCCAATTTTTAGCAAATACAATCCTAGCCGCTGTTAATACATTTACAATCAGATATTTCAAGTCTGATTAATCTCAGGCTGTTCCTCTCGGTTGTCTGATGAAACCTGAGACATTATCAGGGAGGAAGGCATTGCCAGAGAGGAAGGTCCTGGGCATTCCCTATTCCTCCTCCTCCTCATCTTCCGATTCCTCTTCCTCTAACAGCACAGGCTCAGGAATCGGAGCCACAACAAGTTACTATATATATACATATACATATACATATACATATACATATACATATACATATACATATACATATACATACACACACACACACACACACACACACACACACACACACACATATATATATATATATATATATATATATATATATATATATATATATATATATTCTTAAGTTTTGGGTACTTACATGTATGGCCTTCAGCTTTGTTCGGGTATTTTCCCACGTCATTATAGTTGTGCTTTTAAAGTTGTAGCAACGTTTCGGCAGAATCTCATCTGCCATCATCAGGCTTCTGGTTGTGTCCGTCTGTCCATCTGCCGAAACGTTGCTACAACTTTAAAAGCACAACTACAATGACGTGGGAAAATACTCGAACAAAGCTGAATGCCATACATGTAAGTCCACCAAAACTTAAGAAAACAAATTATATATATATATATATATATATATATATATATATATATATATATATATATATATATATATATATATATATATATATATATATATAAAAAAAATAAAGGGAACACAAAAATAAGACATCCTAGATCTGAATGAATAAAATATTCTTATTAAATACTTTGTTCATTACATAGTTGAATGTGCTGACAACAAAATCACACAAAAATTATCAATGGAAATCAAATTTAGCAACCCATGGAGGTCTGGATTTGGAGTTTCACTCAAAATTAAAGTGGAAAAAAATACTACAGGCTGATCCAACTTTGATGTAATGTCCTTAAAACAAATTAAAATGAGGCTCAGTAGGGTGTGAGGCCTCCACGTGCCTGTATGACCTCCCTACAATGCCTGGGCATGCTCCTGATGAGGTGGCGGATGGTCTCCTGAGGGATCTCCTCCCACACCTGGACTAAAACATCCCCCAACTCCTTGATAGTATGTGGTGCAATGTGGCGTTGGTGGATGGAGCGAGACATGATGTCCCAGATGTGCTCAATTGGATTCAGATCTGGGGAATGGGCGGGCCAGTCCATAGCATCAATGCCTTCATCTTGCAGGAACTGCTGACACACTCCAGCCACATGAGGTCTAGCATTGTCTTGCATTAGGAGGAACCCAGGGCCAACCGTACCAGCATATGGTCTCACAAGGGGTCTGAGGATCTCATCTCGGTACCTAATGGTAGTCAGGCTACCTCTGGCGAGCACATGGAGGGCTGTGCAGCCCCCTAAAGAAATGCCACCCCAAGGAGTTCTGGTTTGTAAGGCTTCGGTGGCGGCAGGAATCCGCGATTGTGCACGGTTCCTGCTGCGCTCGTCCCTGGAGTGCCCCCGATCCAGTTGGATTTGGAGGCTATAGTTATCCCATAGAGATAACTGAAGACAGGCGAGATCCGGGCAGGGGTCCGGGGGTATCGCAACCCCCCTCCTCAGCCGGCTTAACTCCCTTTTCCAAAGGTGGTGGAGCGGCGGTCAGCAATGGCCGTCACAAAGAACCTTTCAGCTGGACAAGAATGTGCAGGAGGAACTTGACCAAGTGAAAGTTTTTGGCTGAACCGGGACAATAAGTTACATCTAAATACCCTGGAAATTCAACTTTTTAAACGATACATTGTTTCCTAAGAGGATCGTAAGAAGCGGCGGATGAAAGTGAAAAGGGAAAGTTTTTTCTCACTCTCCTTCCCTACGGAGATAGCAGATGGAAATCAGAAAAACCCGCTTTGGCAATAGAAGGTAACTAAATTTGAAAATTAAAGCCAAGGGGACATTAAAGATTTCTGAACACTGGAATTAAAAAATTAAAATCTTTTTGCTATAAGTGGGAAGGGAGAGGTAAAGAATTTATATTAAGATTTGCTGGAGGAGACTGCTTGGAGCTTATAACATCAGAGATAAACTGTAATAAGACTTCTAAAAAATCATTTTGGAACTGTGTAATTGAATTCTACCCCAGGAAGAGAAAGTATTAAAAGAAGAAAGTGCTAAATGAAACAGTTTGTGTTAATTTGGATTGCTTGATGACTTTGGGACTTTTGGAAACTATTTTTTGAAAGACTAAAAACATTTGGGTTGTTTAAAAAAAACCTTACAATGGCACTATCTGTTGAAGAATTGAAAATGGAATTCGAAAAGCTAAAAGAAGAGGAACAAGAAGGCAAGGGCTCTTCTGGATCTGTTTTTCACTTCTTAGAAATGGCGATTTCTACCTATCAGGAATTACAGTAACAAGAAAGTTGGGATGAAGAAGAAGAAGCCATCTTTAATGGACAAATAATTTTAGTTGAGGAAGAAAAGGGAAAAAGGGGAAAGAAAATGGAGAATTCAAGATTTAAAAAAACAACCAAGAAAGGGAAAAATAAGGTGAAAAATCGATATAATGTCAGAAAGCAACAGAAAAGAGGAATACAACAGAGAGGGGAGACTAAGAGGGTGGAGATTGAGAGATGGGGGGGGGGTAAAAAGGCTAGATTCGACAAGAAAGGAAGGGAAAAAGGGAAGAGAAGTTAAAAGTTATAAAGTTATAAAGATGTTAAAAAATGGGGTTTTTTTTAGAGACAAAGGGTAAAATACAATTAAAAAAAATATTCTGCAAAAGTACTTAAGATTGTATTGTAGTATTTGTATTTGAAATAGAGTTAGAAAATTGGAATATTATATGAGTTAATAAAATATTAAAGGGAATGTGTAAAATGTCTTAAGATTTAATAATAGAGTTTAATTTTCTTTGGAACATTGTTTTTACTATATTATAAACTTATTATTATTATTTTTATTTTAAAATGTAGTATGTAGAATGTACTAAGCAGAATCAGAATGGAAATTATATATTATTTTAAGTATTAAATTTAGGGGAAAGATAGAAAGGTGTCACACTACAACCAGTGATTACAGGAGAAATTTTGTATTAAAGAGAAAAGATAAATAGATAATTGAAAAAGAACGGACAAAAGATACAAGTATAATGATTTAAATTGAGATGAAATAAATAAAATAGAATTAAGAGAGTGAAAAGAGGGGAGAAGACATATAGAAAATATAGAATGTTAAATAAGATATGAAATAGTATATAAGGTGAGCATGAATTTGATTTATGTCTGTACAAAAAGATGTAACCCGGGGTTAAGCCGCTTTCCAAAAAGAAGTTTTATGTTTTCATGTTTCGTGTTTTGTTTGTCTATGTTTGTTTATTGAGAATTAATAAAATTTTGGAAGAATGTTGGAAGAGAACATATGAAATTGTAAATAAGACAGATGAAAGTATAAGTACAATGAATAAAAAGATATAGAAATTTAGGTAAAAGAAATATAATTGAATAGAAGTAAAGGGAGAAATATTGAGAAGTTGGAAAAAGAACAATAAGATATGAAGTTGAATACATAAGATGAATATGCATATCAAATTGTGTTTGTATGGAAATGTGATAATCTGGAGCTATGCTGTACTCAAAGAAGATGTTTTATTTGTTTTGTTAAAACTCAATAAGCAGTTTTTAGATGTTTTGTTTGTTTGTGTATTGTCTTTGAAAACTAATAAAATTTGTTTAAAAAAAAAAAGAAATGTCACCCCACACCATAACTGACTCACTGCCAAACCTGTCATGCTGGAGGATGTTGCAGGCAGCAGAATGTTCTCCATGATGTCTCCAGACCCTGTCACGTCTGTCACATGTGCTCAGTGTGAACCTGCTTTCATCTGTGAAGAGCACAGGGCTCCAGTGGCGAATTTGCCAATCTTGGTGTTCACTGGCAAATGCCAAACGGTGTTGCACGGTGTTGGGCTGTAAGCACAACCCCACCTGTGGACGTTGGGCCCTCATACCACCCTCATGGAGTCTGTTTCTGACTGTTTGAGCAGCCACATACACATTTGTGGCCCACTGGAGGTCATTTTGCAGGGCTCTGGCAGTGCTCCTCCTGTCCTCCTTACACAAAGCCGGAGGTAGCGGTCCTGATGCTGGGTTTTTGCCTTCCTATGGCCTCCTCCACATCTCCTGATGTACTGGCCTGTCTCCTGGTAACGCCTCCATGCTCTGGACACTACGCTGACAGACACAGCAAACCTTCTTGCCACAGCTCGCATTGATGTGCCATCCTGGATGAGCTGCACTACCTGAGCCACTTGTGTGGGTTGTAGACTCCGTCTCATGCTACCACTAGAGTGACAGCACCGCCAGCATTCAAAAGTGACCAAACCATCAGCCAGAAAGCATAGGAACTGAGAAGTGGTCTGTGGTCACCACCTGCAGAACCACTCCTTTATTGGGGATGTCTTGCTAACTGCCTATGCTTTCCACCTGTTGTCTATTCCATTTGCACAACAGCATGTAAAATTGATTGTCAATCAGTGTTGCTACCTAAGTGGACAGTTTGATTTCACAGAAGTGTGATTGACTTGGAGTTCCATTGTGTTGTTTAAGTGTTCCCTTTATTTTTTTGAGCAGTGTATATATAGTATATATGTAGTTACAATTTCTTTTACTCTATCATCATTTTTCTCATATATAATTATATAATAATCTTAAGGTAATTCCCAATAAGTTTTGAAGTTCAAATTTTCCTAATCTATATTTCTAAAAAAAAACAAACAAACAAAAAACCACACCAAAAAATACATTTCCATGTGGTAACCCCCTTTATATTATCTTTATTGCTAAATCTCTCGGCCTTATAGTTTCTTGTAATTTTGACTAGCTTTCCCTTTTTTAAGTTTTTCCGGTCTTTCCTCTTAACTCCTCTTTTTTCCTCTAGTATTGTTTTTATTTTCATCTTCCAATCACTTATATTTTCACCCACCCTTTCCTGTTCTTTCTTTTGCAATTTCTTCTTATACAGCTTCTTCTTCTTCTATTTAATCTTGGGAATATTTTCCCTTTTATTTATTACATCTATCATCAATTTCTTAATTTTAATTCCTTTCATGTCTTTTGGCAATGTCCCTTGTTCTTTGTGCTCTTCTAAGCTGCTTTCCTCTTCCTTTAACTTCTCCTCTTTGAACTTTCTTTGTTCTTCTGTGAACTGCATCAGCATTAATTTTTCTGCCAGCATGTCCAATAGTTCCATTCTTTCTTTTAACTTTCCTCTCACAGTTTGCAGTTCCAGTTTGAATTCTTTGCATATTTCTTCCATTTTATTTAATCAGTTGAGTCTATTTTATTAAAAGTCAGAGTCTTTTATTTTAATCCTTGACAAAAATATACGTTTTTCTCAATTCCTCTTATTAATCCTTCTGTCTCCTTGTCACAATCAACACCAAACAGTCTCAAAATATTATCTTCACTTGTCCCTTTGCTGCAATCCCCCCCTTTTTTGGTGCATCCGGGGTTATTGTTATAATAAAGTATTTCATTTCATTTCATTTCTCATTCACACATTTGTAAGACCAGTAATTTCCCATGAAATCATAAGAAAAAAAGATACCTTTAACCATTAGGTGGTGCTCAACATCGCTTTCCATTTTGCATAGTTCTTTTTTTTTTCTTTTCAGTTGTATTAATTCTGCTAATTTTCAACCATTAACTCTTTTAAATGTAATTAATTCTGGGCAAGTCTAGCATTCTGTCCAATGCCTAATTAATGCCAATTTCGGTAACTTATTCCAAATTTGGTCTCTAATTCCGTTATAGTCCTTTTATGGCCAATTTTTTATTTACCTTATAGTTTCCTCTTATTTTCCATTCACCACTACCACACCCTTGAATGAGGGCTCTTTTCATCTGTTTCTCGGGGGTGTCAAAAAAGTCCAAAATCCTTTGCCTGGTTACACGCCACTCACTGCCTCACTGCTCCAGCACAGACTTAAGTCCTGGAAGCTTCCTGTCTTCAGGGCAGCCATTAAGATTGCCTGTCCTCAAGGTATACCTAACCAGGGAGGGGAGATGCAGCTCCCCTCGACCCGGCTGGCAGTCTCCTACTTTTCCCCCACCCCTCTGAGGTGGGTCTAAGATAGATCTGGTCCCGTTGGGACTCTCTAACAGGATAAGCATGTATCAAAGCCACGCATGATCACGGTCTTCAGTCCATCTTCAACAGAAGTGCCACTGGAAGCTCAACTTAGTTTTGCTTGTAATGGAAAATGATTCATTCATTCCTACTGTTCACCCCTTCCAAATCCTTGATCAAACCAATTTCTGGGGTTTGGATACAGGTGTTGGCAACTCCGTGTATGTGATCACTTGCATCATTCTGCACGTGCTGAAACTTCTTCACTTGTTTGCTGTATATGTTCACAAAGGACTGGGTTGATTTTGCTACTTCTAGAGGAAGTTGTTGCTGTCAAGCAAAAATAATTGGCTGCATTTTGCATAGGAAAGCAATTTCTCTGAGACAGCAAAGACAAAATGAGAGACTATGGGAAGAAGGGTAACATTTACTATGAGGCTGGATTCTGATGCAAGAAGATAAAACATGCAACAGAATATTAGTCATTTTCTCCCTGGTGACTATCTAAATGCTTTTATTAAAGCATCTGCTGGTTCATTGTGCCCTGCTGCTAACTGTCATTAGCGCATAAAGCATCCATTTTGCAGCCGAGATTCTGACAAAGAAAAGCTTTGCTTCAGTGGGTGCAGATTTAGTGAGACTGATGAGTTGCAGGCCACTAAGCAGGTGCCCCACACGGGAAGGAACAACTTCTGAGAAAAACTGCTTGCTGATTTTCAAATGGGAGGTTAATTGAGAAGCAGGGAGGTGAGTGTCTTTTACACTCCTTCACGTAGCCAGGCTCAGGATGCCAAAAAAGAAAACTGACCTAGAGCCCCAATAGCTGAAACATTGTGGGAAAAATTGACTTTGTTATAGAGGTTGTGATCAGATTTTTGTAATTTGTGGCTAATCTCATTATGCCGTGACTAGAAGCGTTTCACAAAGTAAAACCCAGGGAGTCGTTCACCTGTGAATATCAGCATGAGCTATGCAGCTAAAACCCTGCTGGGTAATGGAGAAACACTTTGCCACCAACAGCCTTGCCATTTAGGGAGGTTTGGATCACTGCTTATCCAGGCTGCTGAATAGCCACAAATACGGCTGTGCCATTTGCTCTGCTTTTGCTAAGTGGGGCTGCATGGTGTGCCATTCTGTTTCTCTAGGTTTCATCAGGCTGTTATTGAAAACAACAGTTTCTTTTAGGGAAAAAGGGCTGGGTAGGGAACTCCTGTAACTGTGGAAATGGCACTTTTTTGAGACTTAGTGAACCTTGTGAGAGTTTCCTATTCCATCTTTTGCCCTTTCTTCACATTATTATGTTTATGAACAGTGACATGGTTACTGAAGGCTCATTGTTCAAAACTGCTATTGTCAAGTTTGTTATGAGGTAGTTTGCACTGTACCCAAACCACTTAAAGAGGGCTATAGAGAACTGTGAAGCAGTTATATAAGTCTAAGTGCTATTGCTATCAAGACTTTAAAGGTACTTTGAATTGGATGCATTCCATCGGAAGGTAAATAATGTATAGCACTAATTAAGACTACTAGTTTAATATTAGAACTAGCATCTCATCAGCTGAAAAAATAAATGCAATCAAATATCAAATCTGTAAACATGCTGAGACTCAGCAATAAGTATTCTATATTTTTAGCTGGTAATATTTTAATTAAAATATTGATTCACTTCTCCATTATTCAATATTTTTTCTCCATGCTTTTATATGATCAGCTAGTATTATTACTATTGCTATTATTACTGCTATTACTGCTAATAACAGAGATAAAAAAACAAGTTAAAGGTTTTGAACCTGCAAATGTTATCCTCTCAGCTGTCAACTTTGTAAAGGTTTCAGTGTTCAACAGTAAGTTATTCTGAGCATTAGGTATTCATAGAGTATACAAATATAAGCACCATAGAGAACAAAACTAGCAATATTATAACAGAATCAGTAAGATCTGAAACATTACTCTAATCAATACATTAGCTTTGGGTACATTGTTTTCCTTGGGGTGGGGGAGAAATAAAACTCAATTTATACCAGATTTTGCTGAAATGTGTATCCTTTGGAGGTTGTTTTTTTTTTTTGTCACAGAAATGTGATGAAAATCTGTCCTCACATGGTTTTTAGCATTCAAACTGGACTCCTTTTATGCAACATATATATCACAAGTAGATCTTTGTTAACAAGCTTCAGTTCTTTAGCTTAGTTATCATCTGTAGCTCTGAGCTTGAAAATTTCAGGTGAAATCTGTTAGATCTGAGGTGGATCGGGTCGAAGGAGACACGAGACCATTCTGTGAGTTCAGCTCTTTATTTAGAATAGGAATAGTCTGGAGAATACAAGCCGCGGCAGCCCTTCATATAGGGCTGGCTCGCGGCTCGGCGGCCAATGGCTGCGCTTTGAATCTCCCGCGATCGGCACAGCCAATCGCGGTAGATTCTTAGCGCTCCAATCACGGCCGGGGCTTCGACCAATCAGGTCGCTGTCTGTCCGGACCAATCAGTTGCGAGGGTTTTGGAGTATGCTAATACAGCACATCCCTCCCCTCTTGGTTTCGTCTGTCGGTGCGTCGTGACGTAGTCGCGCAGGTAGGCGGGGCTTCGTACCTGTCTAGTTGACCTGCGCAGATCAGTTCTTGCTTGGTTGTCGACCGGTTCGGAGGCCTTCTCTGTCGCTCTGGTTCCCAGGGATGGAACCGCCTGGAAGGTCGGGCTGGGCCCTTCTTGGTAGCTCCCTCCCGGTCTACCCGGGCTGGTTGAGCTACCGTCTCTGTTGTTTCTGCTGGATCCTTCCGGGCTGGTTGGACTGGCCTGGCTGCTCCTTCCCGGTGACAACTCTGGGGTTGCCCGTTCGGTTTGTCCTGCATCTACTGGTGAGTAGGACCGGTTTATTTGCGGTTTATTTGTTCCGGGTGGGGGTTGTTCGGCTTGCGCTAGGGGGTTCCCTCTTTCTTTAACGCTTTCCGTTCCCCCCCCTTCTAGTTTCTTGTTCGGTTGTGTGGTTGTTGGCTATTCTGGACCTTAGCTGGTTAATGTGCCGTTTCCAGTGTTTCCCGTCGCTTGTTTCTAGTCGGTATGATACGGGGCCGGTTATTTAGGTGATCATTGCTGGTATCCAGAGTGGTTCCCCGGCCAGGTTTTTTGCATATACGGCATCACCTATGTTGAATTTTCTGTGCTTGCTGGAGGAGCCCGGGGGTTTGTCAGGGGTGTATGTGGGGTGCATCCTATCTAGTGTTGATCGTAGTTTTCTGCCCATCATCAGTTCTGCCGGGCTTCTATTTGTGGCTGCGCTCGGTGTAATATGCTGGATAAGGAGCATTTTATTAATTTTATCTTGTATGTTGGTTGTTTCTATTTTCTCTATGGCTTTTTTTGTGTATTGGACCATGCGTTCCGCTCGTCCGTTCGCCGCCGGATTTGCCGGCGCGGTTAATGCATGGCGTATGCCCTGGCCTGCCAGAAATTGTTCAAACGCTAGTGCGGTGAACTGGGGCCCGTTGTCAGACACTAATATATCTGGCAGGCCGTGTGTGGCAAAGAGTTTGCCTAGTTTCCTTATTACCGCCTCCGTTGTGGTTGATTTCATGGTGCTTACCTCCAGCCAGTTGGAGTAAGCATCTACTGTGATGAGGTACATGTGCCCCTTGGTTGACCCCGCGAAGTCTATGTGAATCCGAGACCACGGTCCTCTTGGTGTTTCCCACTCATGTATTGGGGCGGCGGGAGGACTGGGTCTGGACTCCTGGCATTGTTTGCATTTGGCTACCCAGGTTTCGATTTGTTTGTCCATGCCTGGCCACCATGCATAGCTTCTGGCCAGGCTTTTCATCTTAACGATCCCTGGGTGCCCCTCATGCAGCATCCCCAATACCCTTTCTTGCAATGTTTCTGGGATTACCACTCTGTCTCCCCAAAGTATACAGCCCTTCTCGGTAAAGAGTTCAGTTTGTCTGTTTCGGAAGGGTTTGAATAGTTCGTCCTTGTCCCCTTCCAGCCATCCTTTTCCAACCCAGCTTAGGACTCGCGCCAGCCACTTGTCTTTATTTGTTTCTCTGGCAATGTCTGGCGCGGTCACTAGTGGGTTGGGTATTGTCTCTATTTGAAATACCTCTGTCGTGGATGCCGGGTCGTCTTCTAGGTCGGGCAAGGGTGAGCGGCTCAGGGCGTCTGTGTGGGTGATGTCCTTCCCGGGTCGGTGAATCAGCTGGTAGTTGTATGCCAACAGGAACTCAGACCACCTTGTCATTCTTGGTGATAGAATGTTCGGTGTGGCCTTATTTCCTGCCAGGATCCCTAGCAGCAGCTTGTGGTCTGTAATGATTGTAAAAGTCCTACCGTAAAGGTATTCATGGAATTTCTTGACACCGGCGACGAATGCTAGGGCCTCCTTGTCGAGCTGGCTGTAGTTCCGCTCCGGTTTAGAAAGTGTCCTTGATGAGAAGGCGATGGGTGCTTCCCTCCCGTCTGGTAGCTGGTGGCTGAGGATGGCGCCGATCCCAAAAGGCGATGCGTCGCACGTCACCGTCAATGGCAGGGTCTCGCTGTACTGGATTAGTACCGCGTCAGATGTTAGCAGTTTCTTTGTGTTGTTGAAAGCGCTCTCCTCCCGTGCTCTCCAGGTCCAGGTGGCTGTTTTATCTAACAGCCTATGCAACGGTTCCGCCACGGTCGCCTTTTGAGGTAGGAAGACATTGTAAAAGTTTAACAGTCCCAAGAAAGCCTGCAGTTCCGTTTTGCTTTTGGGTCGTGGCGCTTCCCTTATGGCTCTCAGTTTCTTTTCTGTGGGGTGGATGCCATGTTTGTCTAGGAGGTACCCTAGGAACTCGACCCTTTCAGCCCTTAGCTGGCACTTCCCTTTTTTGACTTTGAGTCCCGAGTCTCTGAATTTCTTCAGTACTTCCCTCAACCGGGTTTCTAGTTGCTTTTCGTTTTTCGCGGCCACCAAGACGTCGTCAAAGTAGGGCACCACCCCCTCTATGCCCTGGAGGAGTCTTTCCATGAGGCTTTGGAAGACCCCGGGTGCCACGCTGACTCCGAACTGGAGCCGGTTGCAACGGAAAGCCCCCCGGTGCGTTACGATGGTCTGGGCTTCGGTGGTTGCGGTGTCGACCGGCAGTTGCTGATAGGTTTGTGCCAGGTTGAGCTTTGCGAAGACCCGGCCTCCCCCCAGTGAGTGCAGAAGGTGTTGCACAACTGGGACGGGGTATGTGCTTTGTTGGAGCGCATGGTTGAGGGTGGCCTTATAGTCTCCACAAATTCTTACGGACCCATCTGGCTTGATGGGGGTGACTATTGGGGTCTCCCACCTGGCATGGTCGATTGGCTCCAGTACCCCTTGCGCGATGAGCTTATCTAGCTGCTCATCGATTTTGGGCTTGAGGGCAAATGGCACCCGTCTGGGCTTAAGGCGGATCGGTGCGATGGTTGGGTCAATATTGAAAGATATAGGTACTTGCCTAGGCTGTCGTCGAAAACTTCCCGGAAGTCCTCCACGAGTGCTGCTTCCCAGTCCGACTCTGCGGTGCGGTGGATTCCGGTTACTTCAATGCCTAGGGGTGCGAACCACTGTAGTCCCAATAGGCTCGGCCGATCCCGGTCGACGATAGTCAGGGGTAGCACTTCGGTGTGGTTCTTGAAGGTGACTTTAAAATGGCCTCTGCCAACTACAGGGATGCAGTTTCCCTGGTAGTCTTTGAGGGTTAGTGTTTGATCTTCTAATTCTTTGTGGCGGATGGAGGGAACCAGGCGCTTGATGGTGTGCCATGAGACCATGGAGAGGGAGGACCCAGAGTCCACCTCCATGTCGCATGGCTGGTCTTCTATCCCCACCATCACGTACACCTTTCTGGCGTCTCTTGTGGAGGACTGGCCAACGATGACGGTCTGGTGTGTTTCCTCCCTTTGCCTTGCCTCGTTGAGCCGCCTGTTCTGACCCTCTTGGCTCCAGCGGTTCTCCATCTGGCGGTCTCGGTATCTGGTGGGGTTGTTTTCTTGCCTGCGAGGGCTTCCATCTCGTCGCCGCGGTCTGTAGGGTTTTTTATTTCTGCAGACCCTGGCGATGTGCCCCCGTTTCTCGCACTGTCGGCAAATGGCATCGAGGAACCGGCAGTCCAAGTGGGGGTGATCGCCTCCGCAGCCGGCGCACTGGAACCCTGACTTACGACCTTGGGTTTCCTGTCGCCCTCGTGCTGCTTGCAAACGGTGGATCTCCTCCTCCTCGTCCTCGGTTCCTGAGAAGGAGTCAATGTCACCATGATGTGTGGTTGCGTCCCGGTGGTTGGTCTCGGGTCACTTTTCAGGGTTCGGTGTCGTCTCGCCAGTCGCTGCTTGTGGCGTGATGCTTGATTGCCGCATCTGAGCCGCTGATTTCTTGGCCGCTTCCGCCGCGGCTACTTCTGTGAGCGCATCGGCGAGGGAGATGTCGCCCTTCGCCATGATGCGGCTCTGGAGAATGGGGTCTCGGAGTCCCAGGACGACGCGGTCTCGCAGGGCCTCGTCCAGGTCGGCGAACTCGCACAGGCCTCCCAAATCTCGCAGTGCCGCTATGAAGTCGCCAAGCCCCTCGCCCTCGCGCTGGTCCCGCCTGTAGAATTCGTGCCGCCGGATGAGGATGGGCATGACAGGGGCGTAGTGGCTTCGTAGCAGTGGCTCAAGGTCGCCCCACTCCATGGTCTTGACGTCCTCCGGCTTGGCCAAGGCTTTGGCCATCTTGAACACTGCCGGCCCGCAGTGTGCGAGGAATACGGCCCGTTTCCTGTGACCATTGGCATCTTTAAGATTGCTACACTCAAGGAACATCTGGAACCTATCGGTATAGGATTCCCAGTCCTCGGTAGCGGGATTGAAGGGTGCGGGTGGCGAGTTGACGCCGGCCATTCTGCTTTCTGTTGTGTGCCGCCTCGCCACGTGCTGGGTGGTCCCTTTGTCTCACGATCCCACCCTCGTCGCCAGTGTTAGATCTGAGGTGGATCGGGTCGAAGGAGACACGAGACCATTCTGTGAGTTCAGCTCTTTATTTAAAATAGGAATAGTCTGGAGAATACAAGCCGCGGCAGCCCTTCATATAGGGCTGGCTCGCGGCTTGGCGGCCAATGGCAGCGCTTTGAATCTCACAGCCAATCGCGGTAGATTCTTAGCGCTCCAATCATGGCCGGGGCTTTGACCAATCAGGTCGCTGTCCGTCCGGACCAATCAGTTGTGAGGGTTTTGGAGTATGCTAATACAGCACAAAATCCTAGGTTTATTTTAGTTGAATGCAATTGTGTCCCTTTCTATTATTTTCCTCAGAGATTTCTAGAGATTTGCTCTTTGCACAATTCAATGCAAAGTTCTTATGTTCTAATTTCAAAGTTTCCAAAATTTTACGGGTAAGCAGTTCAGACTGGGAGATGTGAAACTCCGTTGTATTTT